>NW_022988066.1:0-1467500 GCF_902827165.1 Trematomus bernacchii | reverse complement strand
GCATTGTTTTTTATATATGTCAAACTCATAATCTCAGCAGGATTAATCAGTGCAGTCTATTCAAATCAATCCACACTTAAAATGCATTAGCGCACACTGATTATGTAACTTTAATTAAAAAACATGAATGTAAATAAAACACTAGTTTCAGGTTTAGCTTTGCATCACGAAATCAATGGAAGAAATGTGGCTGCTTAATTGTGCCTAAAACACCGGTAACTCTAAATTACAGAAAGCAATTGAATGCCTTCTTCTCTAATATCCTGCTATGTCTTTGTTAAAGCTGCAGGAGCATCCCTCCCCAGAGCCATCAGTTGAGCTCTGTCCCCGCCTGTGTCACCTGGTGAAGGGGGAGAACGGCTACGGCTTCAACCTGCACAGCGACAAGAAGAAGGGGGGACAGTTTGTGCGCTCAGTGGACCCCGGATCAGCTGCTGAGAGCGCGGACATCAGACCTGGAGACAGAATAGTGGAGGTACGACCAAAGAAAGTCAAGATCAAGCGGGCCCTTTTCCCCTCAGTCAGAGTTTATATGCAGAACGATGCATCTGATGGGAAAAACATTACCGCCGCAACCCATATTAATCAGGTCTGCACACTGATTTGAGGTGTGCGTGGATTAGAGCAGATTAGCTGCACCCATGCTTAGTGGGCGGAAGAAAGAGGAGGAAAAGAAGAAAAGGAAACAAGGGATAATCTTGAATGGAGGTGTAGAAGAGGGCATTGTGTTTCTGTGTCTTTCCGTGTGAACATGTCTGCATGTGGATTACTTTCAGATATGCAGAGTGACATATTTATTTCCATTTCCTTCTCTACAAGGCGTAGAGTCAAAGGTGTGAAGAGGAAATGTGGATGCAGGAAGGGAATTGATGCAAATAAACTCACTTCTACTGAAATCACAGATTATGTTTTTGTTTTGTGAGGCATACTGTAACTACTGCTTGTGTTATGGCTACTTCCTAATCCCTGCCCTGTCTCCTTTCTGTCTCATTAGGTCTCTCTGTGTATGCAACTTTCCCTTTGTTTTCCCTTCACTGTTTCTGCCTACTTTGACGTCTTCTTTTTCTTCGTCTCAGGTGAACGGAATGAACATATCCACCTTGAGACACTCAGAGGTGGTGGCACTCATTAGAGAAGGAGGGGGGGAAGTGCGCTTCCTAGTGGTTGACCAGGAGACGTACGATTTCTTCCAAATAATTAGAATCACACCCACTGTCAGCCATGTCAAAGGTTAATTGTACACACACACACACACACACACATTCACATCCTTTACTCTCATGACCAAAAGTCTTACATGTTACTGTTCTCTCTCTCTCACAGAGGTCTATCTGGAGGAATCGGTCACAGAAAGCAGCCCGCCCACCCCCTCTCCGACCACTGAACTCCCCGCCACAGAACCACCAATAATAAACGTCACACTGACAGACTCCCCGATCACAAAAACGTCTCCAAATTCCAGGACCAATGGGAGTTTAGCATCCCATTCCTCCAGAAGTTCCACCACCCAATCAGAGATCAGCAGCTCGGACATGAGCATCCAGGTGAGAGAGGAAACAAAAGAGTCAGATTGTTAGAAAAGTGCTCGCAATAGAGTATCAGCCAAGTGTGTCTTCCTCTCTGATCCCAAACCGAGAAGAGGTCACTTCATTGTCCCACCTGTCTCCTTAAGGTCAAGATTGGGATGAGGATAATAGAAACAGGGATTGATTAATCTCTGATAAGTTTAGGATTGTAACATACAGCGTATGGAATTAATGGCCAAATATTAGCTTTTACCAAATAACTGGGTAAGGCTTACATTACATTATATTACATTTGGCTGAATCAAAAGCGACTTACAATAAGTGCAAAAACCATAAGATTCAAAATCCTTACAACAAAGAAAGTGCAGATATATTCACGTCAAGCAAGTCATAACATAGTAAGTGCTGGTGAATTAGTTTCAAGGCGTGAATTAACTTCTTTAGGTGCTTTTTCTTTCTTTTCTTTTTACATACTTAGTGCTTAGCACAGGCTGGTTAAAGGGAGTGAGGAGTCAGCAGTCAATGATGGTATAAAACAGTCAATAATATTTGTATTATTATTGTAAATCACTGCAACCATGAGTCCTTAAAATATTGGACTGATGGGTCCAGCAGAATGTGAGATTAGTGCCGTACATACACGCTGGTGAAGTGGCTGTGTGAAACATGTACTTCGTATAATAATAATAAATGTCATTTCTATAGTGCTTTTCATAGACTCAAAGTACTTTTGTGTGTGTTGCAGGTCCACGATGAGGACGACAGGCGTGTTTCGGATCCTTTCATGGAGAGCGGCCTGCGTCTGAGTCCCACAGCTGCTGAGGCAAAAAAAAAGGCCCTCAACAGTCGCAACAAGAAGAGAGCACCTGCTATGAACTGGAGTAAGAAGCAAGAGATCTTCAGTAGCTTCTGATGCCCGAACACAAGGAGAGAAGAGACAAGATGAACTGCATGGAGGAACAATGTTGGGGTACTTAACTGTTCAAATTGTAATGAACTGCACCTTGATCTTGAAGAGGCAGTAAAAGAAAGCGTAATATGAAAAATAAAGAAATATTTATAGAGATATTGTGCTTAAATATTTTGCTCTGTGTACAACTACATAGTAAAATAGCATATAGAAATCTCTAGATGCTTATTTTACAGTATATTTCAGGATAAAGACATGTTCTATGATTGTGTCGGAGATCCTATGATACACTGCATTAAACACTCATGATAGGTAAACTCATCACTACTAATGTACCAGGTCAGAACACAGTGTTTCTCTTCATTAAATCATATTCATATCATAGCCATAGCAACTAAAACAGCCTCTGTGCACTCGGTCTGAGATTTCTGTAGATACGCTTTTCTTTCTTTGAAGTAATGGTTTTGTGTCTTTTCAGTTTGTAATGTGCAAATTACATCTGAGTCCCGGTGTAGTTATTATCACGTTTAGTTTTTTCAATTTGATGTAGGATATCAATTTCAAATGTAAATACAGAGGAAATGGTAGAGGCTATTTATGAAATGTATGATGTTGGATCACCTCAGTGCTTATCTTCAATGTTCGAGTGATTTCTGTAAAGGAATATATTTGAAGACGGATGGTTGACTATAGAACTGTAGACCCTCTGATCTGTCATTGTAGCTTTTTGAGGATTTTTCTCTCAAATGTGCTTGTTTGAATGTGAAATTAACGTTCAGAATAAATGCATAAAAGACACAGTAAAACGTTGGTTATCAATATGTAAAATACGCTTTTAAATGTGGGTAAAGTTAGTTTTAAGTTGGACACCTGATAGACACTCCTTTCTCATTCATTTTCACAGACGGTTTGCAGTCAGAGAACGGATAGCTCATAATCCACACAGGGACACCGCTTAGGGACACAAAAAACAACCAACGTTATTTTGAATGCCTCCGTGCTAACTTGCCCCTTTTAGTGAAAATGATGCAAGAAATATTAGAATAAATGTGTCTTATGTGGCACATCTCTTGATACCGGGTGACTTGATTTTATGAAAATATTTTGATAAAATATCTCTTAAATTGTTTTAATAGTCTGTTTTTAAAGTGACCAAGTCATTCCTAAAACCTACATTGGACAATTAAGGGACACCTTCTTTGTGTCTCTCTTTTTTAAAATGAATATTGTTATAAGATAGATAGATAGATAGATAGATAGATAGATAGATAGATACATGGATGGATGGACGGACGGACGGACGGACGGACGGACGAGTGGATAGATAGATAGATAGATGGATGGATGGATGGATGGACGGACGGACGGACGGACGGACGGAAGGACGGGTGGATAGATAGATAGATAGATAGATAGATAGATAGATGGATGGACGGATGGACGGACGGACGGACGGACGGACGGACAGATAGATAGATAGATGGATGGATAGATAGATAGATAGATAGATAGATAGATAGATAGATAGATAGATAGATAGATAGATAGATAGATAGATAGATAGATAGATAGATAGATAGAAATGTTTGCGTTGCAGCAGCATACAAAACAAGGCAATGTACATAAGAAAGATGAAGACACTAGAAATACACAGTCCAAAATATTTCTGAAATAGAAATAAAATAGCATTAAAAAGTTACAAAAATATATACATGTGGAAAATATACATTTCCAGTAGCAAATATAATGTAGGATATTATTGTGCAAGAAATTGATTATTCAATATTAAATAACAATTCTGCAGTATCTTTGTCGGAAAGTCTAATAATTAAATAGCTTCCATGTAATGTTACCGAATGACTATGGACAAGAAGAACACACATCTTTTGCATTCAAATGTGCTTTGTTAACTTTGTTTTGGTTTTTAGACAGAGAAAGTCTGCAATAAAATCTCCAAACTATCAAATAATCAGAACATTACAGTGAGTTGTCATTCACATAGTCAGCCCATCTGTTTGAAAAGGAGAAGGACAGGTTGGTGACTAACCTGATTATTATGTTTCCAAGGAATGGTGCTCTTTCATTCTGGTCAACAGGATGTGTGCTTCTGTTTGCAAGCGACCTGCACATATACAAATGATGAACTTCAAATCAGATCTAGCAGTCTAAAGCCCTAAAGGAGCACCATTTAGCAAAAACTCTCCCTTTCCCAAACTGCAACAGAACATCCATTGGGACATAAAGGCAAAATAGGGACAGCTTCAGAACAGGAAAAGCCTGTTCATATCAGTTTATAGGCTACACCAGTTTTGAAACAGGGACATTAACAATAAAGGCATGTAGATGTTATCTTAAACACCTGTGTCCTGTTTTTAATCTCTTTAAATAATGCCTGCTTTCAAAGAACGTCACATCAGATGCATATTTTTCTGTCACTAAACACCCATCTCTTTTACAGTGTATGTGAAGGCATTGCTTTATACAATTACCTGAATAAAGGGGAGGTTTAGTGATATATTATGATGGAGCAAGTGAGAGAAAAACAAGTGTTAACGCAGGGGTTTCCCCTGAACTCTCTCTGCCTCAGCTCCACCCCGAGCCTCAGGGTCCACAAGTTGTGTGGTATGGATGACAGATTGATGTGAGCTGTAATAGAAGCATGTCATTATGTTGCTGGATGAATCAGATCTGTGGATCCTGGGACATTTCTGACAGGCATTGTGTATGTGGTCTATTAATAGCTGCAGAGTAATTATTGGAAAGGAATACATGTTCCTGAAAAGAGGGCCTGAATGCACATACTAAAATAGTAACATGTCACAGAGAAGTTTCTCAGCTGCTGAACAGACAGCTACGGAAGCCCTGCAGGGAGGCAAGTGGGAAGAACCGCCTCGAACCTGTGGTCCCCCTACATTCATGTCTGATGTGTCATATTTTATTATTTTATACATTTTTTTCGTGAGGTCACTCACAGGGACCATGAACTTTGAACACCAGAGTCTAATAAACTCATCGATTAATAATGTTCGGAGTGCCACATTTATTGAAAATCCAACTCAAGATATTCCTGGGATGTTGGGCTTACTCAATGATTTTTCTATCAGACTTTTTCGCCAATTAAAGGTGCATGGGGTATGTAATTTATTTCAGAAACACTTTTTGTTAAATTCCATGGAATGCTCTTAACATCCCGATAGCAATGAATACATGAAATGCTTTGACAATAAATACATAAAAAAATGCTCATCTGTGGAAGCCGTGGCGCTGTAAAAAGTACGACCAATCATCTGAGCCGGCCCGGCTAAAATAACTGGATGGCCTACCTGCCTGTCAGCCTTCCATTTCGTGCACAAACTTATCTCGTGCCCTCATTGGTCATGTGCGCGTTCGTGTGTGTTGGAGGAGGGGCTCTGTAAGGAAGTCTGAAGGAAGAAGCAGATTTTTTCCGGTTGTGTACTTTCAAATTCTAGCGCACTCGAGCTGGTTTCTCCAAAATGACCTACCCCACCTTTAAGTGTTTTTTTTTTGGGTCAAAATACATTTTCTAAGTTGTTGTAATACTAATTTTAGCCACAAGAGGGCATTCTTGTTTTCTTTAAGGCAAGATTATTTCTTTACCCACTCAAAACACAAAGTACATGAAGTTTTTTCACTTGTAATTAGAAGCTAATAAATGCAGAAAATAAGACTGACTTAGAAAATGGATGACCAAAAAAAGAAAATGTTTTCACTTACTCTTATGGCCTCCGTATGAAAAACGAAATGAAAATCAAGAAGCCGCTATAACAGCTTCTTGATTTTCTTCTTTTCACCCATGATATAGTTGGTGGGGAAATGTGCTGTGCTTCAGGGTACTGTTGTTGGACTAAGAAAACACTCGAGACATCTTGTGTTAATTCAGTTAACCAGTGGCTTAATATTAAAGGTCACCTATTATGTAAAAAAGAGAATATATGTGTCCCCTCTGTGTTAAGAGATTATTTTGGGTTGTGTGACCATTAGCCAATAACCATCCAAGGTAACATATTACCCACTTTATCCCCTGAATCTCCTCCAACAACACCGTTTTTTTAAACAGATCATCTCGCAGAGGAGCGTGGCCATAGAATCAGTACTTTTGAAACAAGGCTGAAACAGAGGGGTATATTGCAGGGTACAATGCATAATCTGTTTGGTATTTCGAGCCAAACACATCAGACATGTTTTGTATATATCTGAGACCTATCATATATTGTTGCATTTAAAAGTGTGCCAATATGAGGTGGCTGAATTACAAGGCATGATATTAATTCATTTGAATGTTAGGACAGCATTATGTGTTTAAAGTTATGAATATAGTAGTATGTCTCTTTAGCAGATGTGCAAGAGCCTCTTGTCAAAAGCCTCTCTGAATGAAATGATGGATTCCCATGACTGGACATGAGGTAGCTGTCAGCTCAGTTTTATGAGAAAACATAGTTAAATCATGCAGTATTAACAAATGCAGACATATGTGATATTTTTTAGATATACAACATCTGATCTTACACACAAGAACCCATACAACACCAAGTGGAAACCACTGGAATATTAAACTGTGTAATTTGAGGTTTGAGTTAATTCATGGGGGTTTCTACCCGTGGGAAACAAGTATAGCTTTACATTTAAGGCCTGGCCCTTTTCAATACACCCCAACCCTTGTTTTTCTCACAAAAGACACCAGACTGGCAGCTCTTATCTCCGGCCTTCGGCATGCATGACATGGTTTATTTAAAAAAATCCAGAGGCTCTACACACATTACCTATAAATCATATAAAAGAACTTGAAGCATTTTATTTCTATTCCCACCTTCAAGAAAGGGAACATGACTGGTGGAAGTAGCTCACAGAAAACGATACGTACCAAAGTATGTCTGCCAACTTGAAACAATATCATGCTCTTTATTATATCAACAGAATTTAGAGAGAAGAAAATCCCTCCCTTTTTCTTTGTTCCCATCATTTTTGCATGTATTTAAACACGTCACCTCCTTCTTTCCTTCCAACTCCTTGCATTTATGAACCCGTCACTGAAGCAGGCGACTACAGTACAGCAGAAGGAAATGTGCACTTAGTCTTCAGATATAGTTTGTGATACTAGAAAAATATTGGTTATACAAATAGAAAAAAAAAGCTTAAATTAAATAATCCAAAACCAAATGTATTGTATAACTTTTGAACAAGGAGAATGTGGAATAAGTATTACACTTCAGATTGTCGCATATTTGAAATGATTAATGATTGAATTGATTGGTGGTCACAGTTCAGGTCAAATCAGTTGCCAACGTTGGATTGTTCCGAAGTGTCTACACGCTGGAAACAACAGAATATGAAGGGGGAAAAAAAAGATCCCTGTAGTACATTTTGCTGGCAAAGTCATATCCCATAATTAATCTGAAAAGCCCTTCATTGCCTTTACAATTACATCATCATGATGCACTAAAATATTGAAACAGCAGCTCTACTTTATTGTATTTCTTTAATTTCAGTGGCTATTGCTCTTTGGCAGTTTCCTAGCTCTACAATTGTTTAAGATTATTGTGCTCTCCTCTTGTGAATTGAGGTGGTGTGTTGGTGTGTAAAGGGCAATCATATTACTCGTAAATACGTCAAACACACATCCACACACACACACACACAGAGACACACACACTGTGGAAACAGACAGAGCATGCGTACCAAGTAGACTGGGGGACTCTTCCCAAACAAAACCTAATACGCACCCCTACTGTGCACACAACATATGAACGCCATCTAACTATCCAAAACATGCTCATCATAGGCCAAAATAAGGAACTCATGCGCGCCAACTCATGCGGGATCTCACACACACATGCAGGATCTCACACACGTACACACCTCAGCAATATGGCAAAGTTAGTCATTGTAAAAGTGCGGATTAGTCCCAGTTTCACAGAGTTTTTATTTGCCATTTAGTATTGGAATATTTTTGCCAGTCAAAGACACTTAATTTCACAGTGCAACACAGTATGACAAACGCTGACATTAGGGTCACAACATATCGTATGGGTGAGGTTAAAAAAAAGTCCATACAAAAAAGGTGAAATAAAATTAAAAAAAAGTGCAAAAACAACTTAACAGTCACTGAAAATAGCATTAAGTAAATTTTTCTTTTTTTTTGCGTTAATTGTGCGAATTTAAGTCCACTATAGAAACAAAAATTATCAGTAGCAGCAAAAATAATAAAAATAATAATATGGACAATTTTTAAAACATTATAAAGATCACAATGCCAATCACTGTTTTACTTAAGATATCAATATGGCATCAAACGGATATCAATACGAATGTAGACATTAACATGTAGACACACACTCTTGCACACACACGCACATATACACACACACACACACACACAGACACAAACAAACACAAAAACACTTGGTCACAGTTAACAGGTGCCAAGGACATTGCGGGTGGGAGTCAAGTTTTAGCTCGGTACCTTATCAAAAACAATATATATTTCACACACTGTTAACACAGAATGCTAAAGTGAGGATTTACAAACTGAACATGCACACGCACACGCACACACACACACAAAACCTCAAAGAGGACGACTAAGGATGTGATTTCTGTCTAGGTTTTCCTCCCCTCTGGTGAGAAAACAAATGTGTTAGCCCTAATCCTCCCTTCCTAGAGGAATGGTTTCTGTCAAGCCATGAAGGTAAGACACTTTTTTTCTCCTTCCCTCTTTCTTCCTCTCTTCTGATCAGGTAGAAAATGTGACAGGAATATGTCTGATAGATGGATAGCTCTGTGAAGCAGCACTGGTCAAAATGAACGGCAGGAAACATAGACGGCGGAGAGCGGGATTATCTTACAGCTAAGTAGAATTCATTGACTAAGGATGAAGGAATTCATATCGAAGCCTAGTCCCCCCCCGGAAAGGAAAGATTATCACCTAGAAAACGAACAGAGTTTAGACCCCTGTCTGTCCCCAACTACATGTAGTAGGTCTCAAAAAAGTCTAAGTTAGAGTGCCACCCACAGTCAGTTCCATGTACTGCATGTGCAAGTGTATGTGTGCGAGTCTGTGTTGGTCTGTCGGTCAAACTATCGGTTACTCTCGAGTTAAAATCTCAACTGTCCCTGTCCTCCCGGTAGAAGACTTTTCTGAGACTCTGTTTCCCTGCCATGTTACTGATTCCCCTCCCTCTCTCTCCGCTGCTCTACCTCCCTTCTTTATCCCAACTTGTCTATCCCTCCGTCTCTCCTACATGTCCGTCTCTCTGTCCCTCTCTATTCTGTCCCTAGCGGTTAGTTTTTCTGTGTCGGGTCCCTGCCTAGTTAATCTAGAGGTGTCCCGGTTTCCCACCCTCCCACCCGCCCACCCTCCCTCTATGGACAAACACATAGGGCGTGGGGGCCGTCCGTCAGGGGGAGCGGCCGTAAGCGTCCCTCTCCCTCCCCCAGATCAGGGCAGTGCAATACACAGATGGATGAGTTTCCCATTCACCCTCCTCCTGCTGGCTCACCTGAGAGGACAGACAAGAAAAGGAGGGGTCAGACACTGAGATTCATTCAGAATAAACACATGTGTACACCTTTGAGTAGGGGTGGGCTATTTATCTAACATACTCTGTGTATTGTGGCTTTCGCTACTTGGAATGATGTATTGTACATGACTATATCGCAAACTTATAAACATTAATTGAAACATCATGTTTAAAGCCGAGGAAGAAACTTTCTTTGGCATTCCGCTCTTCTCGCCCTCTTCCTATCAAAGACACACACCTGGGCAGGGTAACTTGTATCCACCTTTGTTTGCAGTACAAGGGTATGGTTAATATTATAGAAAGAGCGGGTAAGAACCAACTTCAAAATAAAAGTGACCTTCTAACAAAGAATGAATTGAATACTAAAATTAAAATGTATCATGAAAATAATACAGCGAACAAAATGTGTAATTATTAAGTGACAATTATGAATACATAAAATATACATTTTTAATATGGCACACAAATTGTAATTAGAAGAACAAATTGAATATTGTAAATAATAGGTCTAAGTTTATAAAGACACTTTTCCAAATACCAATTTGACTTCCAAGTAGTACACTGGTTTTCAGATTAGTTTACTAGAATAATGACATGCTGTAAGTGTCTGGTGTGTATCACGGCAAAGCTTAAACAGAGATATTTTTTACAAGCCGTTATCAGCCAGCCATTCCTTTGAGTTAAAACAAGGATGTGTGTGTGTGGGATTACCTCTTGGGTGGGTGTAGAGAATCTAAACGCCGTAGCACGCTGCCAGTCTCTCCTTCAGCAGGGGGGGGAACTGCTCTGAGAACTGCTGCCAGTTCTCCTCCCCGACCTGCTCCTTAAAGCCATGCAGGATCTGGAGAGGGACAGAAGAGGGGGGGTGGGGATTAAATCAGGCACATCCGCAAGTAATCCTCAAGGGGTTAGACCATGGACTCCATACATTTACAGCTAATCTCTCATACTTCAACTATCTGATCCTTTGTTAGTTCCCTTAACGGTTCCTCTATAAAGAGTTCTGCATTTCAGCATTTGATTTATTGGCTGAAGAAGCTTAAAGGGGACCTATCATGCTAAATGCACTTTTGTACGTCTTTTATACATGAATATGTGTCCCCGGTGTTCCAGGGAACTCACCAAGTGTCAGAAAACACAACCCTCTCTATTTTCCTCCATACCCAAATCTCTAAAAAAGGGGCTGCAACGGATCTGATAAAAACTGATCCAGATTTGAACACTGTCCTGACGTCAGGACGGTGGCGCTACGGCTATTGGGCCAACTCCACCAATCAGGAGGAGACAGCCACGGCCATTGCCGTTCGAAAGCGCTGGAGACGCTGTAGTACATATGCCAGGCCTGTAGATGGTGCTGTTCTCACAGAATCTGCCCCTGCTAAAACAGAGCTAAAAATTGTCAAATTGAGTGAAATGAGGCATGGCTAAAATGCATGATCTGTTTGGTATTTTGAAAAAAAAAAAGTATAAATATGCCTTATATAGGTATGGTCCTACACTATATTATTCAAATATAGCATGATAGGTCCACTTTAAAGAAGGTACACAATATGGACTTTTTTCAGCTGACACCACTAACTAATAATTACCACCTTCTTGTAATCGATCATTTCCTTTTCAAATAAGTTCTTAACCTTGTGTTTTTGCACACTTGGGCATTATAAAAACAAAGTCAGTTCATCATTGTAGTTTATATTGTGCTGGGTGACCCATTTTCTTTAAAGCAGCTCTTTAGCCAATGTTGTCTTTTAGTGGCAAAACTGAAAGACAACTTATTAACATCGTCATACTTATTTTCCTAGTGTACCTATAGTTAAATTGCCGGTCACACGCACAGCATCGCTGGGCAAAAGAAGAAAGTATTGCTTTAAAATGCTGATGGTGTCAGGAAGCAGCCCAACAGGACGCTGCTCCAACCACGCAGCCACAGGAATAAGTGCACCATACATTTTCCTTACTGGGGTAAAGTCACTGTCAATTCAAACAGCTTCTTGATACAGAACAGGCTATGAGCTTAATTTGCCCTTTTATGGATTCACTCTGCCGCCAACACACACTTAAATGTCTGTAAAGGAATATTATAGAACGAAAACAGAAAGTGTAAATACATGTCTTGTGGATTTAGCAGATATATGATGTGAGGGGGAGTGTGTGCTCTTCATTGTTCTGCAGAACAACAGCAGTGTCCTTGTGGCTGAGGTGAACACACACTGCTTCTCTTTCCCTCACAGTGACTCACACAACATGGCGAGTTCAAATCTGCTCTTTTTTTTTTTAGGATGTGAAACTTGCTCCTCAATATGACCTGGACTTTACCCCTGATCAATCCACTCGTGTATCACCCTCACCTTATAGAACATGTCTCTCAAATCGTCTTTAGGGCTCACCCAGGAGGCCACTGCGTCACAGAAGAAGATGAAGTCCTGAACAGACACAGAGGAAGAGGGGAGAAGGTTTCAACATCAAGAGGTGACACAGGTTTGGGTTAACAGGGAAATGCATATAGAGCGCCATGACTTAAAGCCTACAGGGTGAATGTCTCACCTGCACCACGCCTCCTGGGTTCACACCGATCATCATGCAGATCCCCCGGAAGGCAGAGTCTTTCTCCTCGTTGTCTCTGATGTTCCTCAGAGACGTACACCTGCAGCAGGAAAATATTAAACAATAAGCAGCCATTAAAAGTAAAAACATTCAAATGTTCCATTTCATTCTGACCTGCTGTTTCTTAACAGTTTTGATTGTTTCTTTGCCAGAATTAGAATTGACAGCATACCTAAACATTTGTAAAACTTGAAGCTTTTTCTTCCATGGCTAATGTTGCACTTTCATGCTTGCTTCTTAATATCTTCTAAAGGTTAAATAAAAACAGCCTGCCCTTATCTTGCCGTGTGGGAGGACATTTGTCTTTGTTTTAAAGCTTGAGATTACTCCTAGACTTTGGTTCCTGCTCTTTGCTAATTTAATAGTTTTCTTGTGTGAGAGAAGCAGGATTTTAAAGAACGGCAGCTCATGATATGCAGTCATTGCATCAATGTGATCACACAAAGAAGAAAATAAAAGCAGAAATGAAAGTGTATTGCCTGAGGACTGGCGTAGACGTGTTTTGCAAGTACAGAAGAGCTAACCGAATAAGAGCAGGATGTACAAAGACACCACAGAAGAAGACTGGGGGCAGATGTTGTAAAGTAAAAATCACACCACAAAAGATGGCACATCATTTGGAATAATAGACACAGAAAAAGAGATGTAACATGCGCTCACCAGGGTCGGATGAACTGCGGCAGCACGGGCGCGACCTCCTGAGGACACACGTATCCTAGACGACCGATGGTGATCGCTGGAGGAGAGAGAGAGAGGGGGGTCAGGACTGCTGTTAGAGACGAGTTTTGACACTACCTGCGCTCATTTCACTTCTTTTTTATTTTTTTAATGACTTTTGGATTACTTAAAAATCAAACATTGAACAATTATTAAAAAAGCTGCCATATTGTAAAGAACATGATAAATGTTATCGAGTAATCTTTGGCAGTGGAATTATAATCTAATGGCACATTCTTTGAAATTGGATTTGCATTGATCATACTAGCCGCTTTCACACCAAGTACTTTGCCGTACTTAGTGCCAATCGCGTTCACACAGGAATAAATTCCCTGAGGGAAGATTACGCAAATGAGCCGCTGACGTCACTTCGTCTTCTTCTGCTTTGGGTTTACTGGCAGGCCGCAAACAACTTCACGGCGTATACTGCCACCCGGAGTCCCCGGCCGGAAGTCCCCGGAGTTGGGGACTGGCTTCAGTAGAAGCTGCTGGGACTCCCAGCAGCTTCTACTGAAGCCTTCCGAGTAAATCGCCAGAACGCCGACACCTCCTCATCTCCACCGCTCCCATGTTTTTTTTTGTGTTGCCATAAGTTATTCTCTCTCCGTTGGTGCGCGGGGCTAATGCTAATGCTAATAATGCTAATGCCACAAAAACAATGGCGGCTTCACAAAACTTTTCAGAGTTTTACGGGGCGTGGTTTGCAATTCGCCCAGCCAATAGAAATTGGTACTTTTTTGGTACCACCTCTCAGCAGGCACTAAAAATGGGGGTAAAAGTTCCCGGCACTAAGTGCTCTTTTTGGTGTGAACGCAACATAAGGGGTACTAACGGAACTAAACGGGAAAAGTACAGGGAAAAGTACTCCGGTGTGAACGCGCCTGACTTACATCTAGTATTTCTGATTACGTGTTCTTGATAATATGCAGTCTGTTACTGCCCAACCCTGCATATAACTATAACATCTGTCTACTTTCCTTTGTAAAACAAGTATTAAAAAACGTCTGTACCTGTGTTCTCCAGCAGGGTCTTGGGGGTGTTGGGTCGATTAATAATCTCAACCAGCTGGCTCAGAACCATAGCGATGTATGGCTGCATCTCCACGCCTGACAGAGACACAGAACGATTATCTTATTTAAAAGCACATAACTGCATCACATGGAAACGATGCATTTGCTCAAACGCACCCATCTGCATGCAGATCTCTCCTATGGCCCAGGTAGCATTGTTGCAGACGGAGATGAACTCCGGGTTCAGATTTGTCCCGAGGATCGGCATGAATTCAGCTGTAGGACACGTAAAATGTTAGCATTAGGAACAGGCAAATAAAAGGAGGAAAATGGAGTAATATATTTGCAACGGCAGAGAGTGAGAGAGATAATTACCAATACACGGTTTGACATGAGAGAAGCAAGCCTTGGTCAGGTCGCCCAGCAGAGCAAATGAGCTCTGTCTCACTTCAGGCATCGTATCCTGGGACAGAAGAGACAGAGAGACCAAGAGAAATGTGAACACGCACCATTAACAGAGACTGGAAATCCAGTCCATCCATATAAGATCAAGTGTCGGTGGTTGAAATATATGACAAAGTTCTAGGCCCTTAAGCCCCTGAGAGAAGTCTTTTGGGATCTCAGGTTTACAAAGAATTTGTAGGAAAGAAAACCTGAAAACATAATCAACATCAGCAGTGGGGCATAAAGATATTGCCAAAACATTGTTTAAGTATTAGAAATTGGATGCTAAATACAGACACTTCGGTTCTGACATTTCATAGTTGAGGATGAGCGGAGGCCAGTCAGATGCTGCGTGTGTGCAAGTGTCAATTAAATCAAGTTAAATTAGACAAAATCTTAAAACAATTGACCAGCTCCATCTCACACATCATGAATAAATAGCAGTGGCAATGCTAATCTAACACATAGTGGGTCATTTGTTGGGTCCAATTTTTATGTCATGCAATTTATTTTCCCTTTGAGTT
Source organism: Trematomus bernacchii (assembly GCF_902827165.1). Classification (NCBI taxonomy): domain Eukaryota; kingdom Metazoa; phylum Chordata; class Actinopteri; order Perciformes; family Nototheniidae; genus Trematomus; species Trematomus bernacchii. Next base: position 1,452,227 of record NW_022988066.1, on the reverse strand, counting down.
TAAATCAACTCACTTCAGACTAAAGTGTCAGCCCAATGATTGTATCAAGTGCAAGTAAAACTCATTAAATTGGAGTGGGGAAAAAAAACACAGAAAATAAAAATCAGGACACACAGGCTATCCTCACCTGCATGCACTGGAAAAGCAGCGTCATGATGTTACTGCGGGACACAAGTGTGTCCACGTGGCCCCCCAGTCCCTCAGCTAAACCGCTTAAAAGATCCAGAGCCACGATCATGAAATCCTTGTCCGGAGCTTCGTACTGGTCAGGCTGCTGACTGTACATCTGAGACACACAGAGGGGGGGAGAAAAGGTCAGACGGGGGGAAAGTGTCAATTATGTAAATTATATAAAACAGCTGATACAGATCGTTACAGCAGAGTGTGTGTGTGTGTGATGCTCACCATGGCCTGAGCCAGTGTCTTCTGGACCAGGGTGACGCAGCGCTGGTAGACAGGCTCGCAGTATGGGAGGAAACCGCTCTGCAGCGCCGTGGCAACGGACGACAGACACTCGAGCAGAGGGAAGAGATCTTTATCTTCATCCTTCAGCTCGTTCCACTTGGCTATAAGTGGAGGCATCAGCTTCTGTATGTACTCCTGAAAACACAAGTGTGGGATTCATTTTCTCCCCTTACCAAAAAAAAGAAGGGACAATACATTACAGACAAAGGAGCTAATTTAATGTGTGCATGTTGAACTCACGTCTTGGTTGAGATGGTGTCCCACAGAGTCTGCCAATGTCCCTATGGCGTCATAGAGGATGAGCAGGTTCTTGTGCTGGTACTTCCCAAAAGCAAAAACCAGCGTGTCCAGGATGAAGCTCAGGTAAGGAACCAGCTCTGTGCACGCCTCCTCCTCCAGGGTGGCAAACGCACTGTAGGGAAAACGAGTCGGGGTTAGACAAGAAGTAAGAGCAAAGAGAGAGAACACACAGGAAATATGGGGAAATGTCTGATCTGTACCTGCATGCTGCTTCCTGTACCCTCTTGTTGCCATCCAGGATGCGTTTGAGCAGCTCGGTCATGAGGGGTTTGAGGTGAGAGTCGGGGGGCTGGCTGACCACCCAGTGGGCGTAGCGGCTCAGGGTCCAGCAGGCGATGGAGCGGACCAGGGCCTTCTTGTCGCACAGACACTGGATGAGGTGGGGGATGAGCTCAGGCAGGTACGGGACCATGCCTTGCATACAGCCTGGAGACAAAAACAGCTTTATAAGTCTTCAAAAAGGTGGCCACCTTTTCCGGACAAACACTTAATTCGCTTTCTTGCTTGGATTCAAGATTCAATTTCACTGTCATATACACAACGGCTACAGCGTAGTTAGCTAAAAAAAAAAGAAGGTAGTTAAATCATATACAGTAGAATAAAATACTCTAATGTGCTAATAGAGTTAGATCAGAAGAGCAATGCCAAGCGCAAAGCTACCAAAGCTACTGGTTAGCTTATCTTAGCTTAGCATAATAAATGAACACAGGGGTAACGGCTAGTCTGGCTCTGTCCAAAGCTAACAAAGAGGACCTACCAACCTCTATAAGGTTAGTTGGTTTTATTCTTACAAAGACTGGAGTGAAAACATATATTTACAAGGAGGATGGGTGTCTGACTATTTTGGTTAGGACTAGCAATTGACTACAGTAAACTGCAGTCTTTTGTCTCTCACCCTCAGCGATAGCTCCCAGCACGAGGATGCCAGACTCCTTGATGACCCAGTCCGGGTGGAAGAGCAGTCCTTTGAGCAGCGGCAGGAGATGTGGGAGCAACTCCTCACGAAACACGTTGGCAAGAACATCCAGAGCCGCAGCGGAACACTTCCCTGCAGGGGGAAAGACCCATCGGCATTAGATTGGAAAAAGGGAAAATACTCTGAGGAAACACTGGCACATCACAGCATTAGAGAACCCAACTTCAGACATGGTAAGACAAACACATTATCTTTTATTTACATGGATTGGTAGCTGTACGTTCCCCCTCAATCTCAATCTATTGTTATTTGTTTTAATGTATTACTGTTTCTACACTGTATGTGCCACACTGTTGTTGTTGATGTATGTTTGTATTGGCTTTTCTGTTCAATAATGAAAACAACATTTGTGGAACATATAACAACTGAGAAGTACATCAACATTATGTAAATATGCACTGCAAAATCACAGCATGGAAGTAGCATAATGTTGTTATAGCTGGAGAAAAAAAAGCCATCTTAAAATATACTAATTAGGCCACTGCTGCATGGCCACCAGAGAGGATAACTGTAACGTACGTAGGTTCCAGTCAGACAGCGTATCATCGTCATCGTCATCATCGTCATCGATGTCCTCCCCCTCCTCGCCCTCCCCCCCTTCGTGCTGCAGAGTGACAGTGCGGGACTTGTGGAAGCGAGGCTTGATGTCTTGCTCGCTGTCGGGCACTGCCTCGTCTTCTTCAACATCACCCTGGAAGATAACAGATAGAAAAGGTGATTGTAGTAATGTGTTTTTATGTGATTGTAGTATTTATTACATGTACAGCACTTTGGCCCGACCAAAAATCGCTTTTAAATGTGCTTTATAAATGTGCTTTATAAATTAACTTTGATTTGATTTGATTTGATTGCAGAATGAAAACAGGTGACAAAAGGAGACGACGAAAATAAGTACGAGAAGCTAGGAAGATCTGATTCACACAGGGGAGGCTCACCTTTAGAAGGATGATGTCAATCTCAGAGTATTTCATCCCATTCACCAAGATAGGGGTCAATCTATAAATAAATAAAAAATACGGAAAAAACAATATAACTCAGATTAAATTCCTACAAGACACTTATTTGGTAAACTGGCCAAAAATTCTGTTGCCGTGTGAGCACTTACTGGACCAAGTGGCCGGACAGGGCCTCTTTACAGATGGGCTGCTCAGCCAGGGTCAGCCAGAACTCACAGGCCTCCAGAGCCACGTTCTCATCGGGGTCCTGGGTCCTCTGCAGCATGTACTGGAGACAGACAACAACAGGTGGTGAGGATGAGATTCACGAGGAAGGGAAGGACAAATGTTATCCGTGTTTCCAAGTCCCTCCCTCACCTGGATGATGCTGTGCATGTGTGGGATGAGGCGGTCGATGCGGACTTCCAGCAGCATGACCAGAGCCCTGCACACGTTCTTCCGCACTTCACTGTCCTCGTCACCGGCCAGCGCAAACAGACTCTGGATATAAAGAAGAGGGAGAAGGGGAAAACTTGTTAACAAACAGAAGAACTCTGTTATTACTTTGAAAGCAGATCAAATGACCTGAACAGGGTTTCAAGGTCTCGCCCCTAACCCCACCATGTCTTCATAGTCATTAATGATAAAAGTCTGGGTGGCCAATACAAACTAACATGAATATTGAACTTTTTTTTTTTTTTTTTTTTTTTTTTAAATATGTCTAAAAGTCAATGGGTTTTTTGATTGATGCCTAAGATTTTCCGTTTGTCGTACGACATAAATCATCAGTAAATGCCCGACTTGCGATCTGTGTAGCTTTTACGCATCTTAATAACGGCAATTTCTATCAAGGGGCTAATTTAAACTACAGATGACCATGGTGTTTTTCGATTTTAGCCATATTTTAGCTTTTTACTTCTGGCAATTGCATTTATGCTTACATTTGTTTTAAGATTATCCTGCTTAACAAAACGTGCAAGTATATTTAACAATTGTTTTTCGTAACTTTAACACATAAATGAGCTCTAACATATTCCGTGTCAAGGTCTAAAAACAATGGAAGTTAAATCAACATGTTTCCTTTGGGCTCACCTCAATGAAGGTGTCAATGTTGTCCATCAGAGCCTCAGCTCGACCAATGATGAACTGGTTCACACAGGCTATAGCATGGGACCTGAGAGAGAGAGAAAAACATGTCAGATTTATGATGATTCTGACAGGGAGAGTCAAGGGGAAATGATGGTTGTTTAACTAACCTGATCTTGGGGCTGCAATGTTTGAAAAACTGTAGGAATTTGGGGATCATGATGTTGAGGGGTCTGTTCAGAGCATCGCTATCCAACAACTCTGAGGAATCCTCGCAGATCTTTTGCAATGCGCCAAAAGAACCCTGGAAAGTAGAGAAAAACCATAGAGATGGAATGTTACAAACAAAAGTAAAGATATAAAAGGGATTATTGAAATAACACTGCAAAGTGTGTGTGTGCAGGCAGATGAGCCTGACCTCGCAGGTGTTATAGTCGTCCGAGTTGAGCAGATTACAGAGCTGAGGCAACAGCTCCGGCCATGTCTGCAGCTCTCCTTTAGAGGCTATGGTCGTGATCAGGATACCTGGATGATAAGATAATGGAAAGGTTACGCAAGAATAACGCAGGCATCGCAGTACATCTCCAAAAACTAAGAAAATTCCTGCTGAATTTAAGACATCTATCAAAACACCTCTTTACCATCTCTTACACAACCATGTTTTATTTATCCAGTCGTATGCTCACTACTTCCCATTTTTGCTAAAACCTTGCCATTTAAACCTCAGCGTGGATTAAAAGGGATGCTACTCATTCATACAGTGTTTTTAAAAAAGGTTATTGAAGATTATTTATTGTCTTACTGCAACACGGCTGTACAACTAAACACAGTTTTAGTCAGTTCATGCTACCCAAGAAAAAACAAAACAGTGGTGCACACCTGTACTGTATAATTTGAATTTGCTTCCAGAGAAATATAAACTATAACAGAAATACCAGTAAATGTATGCATCCTTCAGACGTTTAGTGAAAGTCTTTAATTTAGTTTTGCTGTTGTTAAACCTAACTCCATTTACTTCAAATTCATCAAAACTGTTTTTGCCCTTGGGTTCCTTATCACAATGGAGGTTTGTAAGGAAAGAGTTTTCTTCAGGAATGCAGGTTTAACAAAGTGAGTAAAGTGTCCCTTTAAAAATGAGTCATTAATTGCATTCCATGATTCAAAACTACTTTTTAAAATGCAGCGCTTGTTCCCACACAGCCACATTACCTGCAAAAAATCAAACCACCTACATAGAAGTCTGACTCACACTGGCTATGAAATGCACTAGTTTTATTTTTCTCACTCAAACACCCACCGATGGTAGCTCTGATGAGCGGTGAAGGGTCTCCGATATTGTTGAGGCATTCTCGTTTGATGAACTCAGCCACATTAGGAGGGAAGTTCTGGTAGTGAGCCTTAACATTGTTCTTCAGTATCAGACCGCTCAGAGAGCGAGTGGGCTCATCTAAAGAGGGAGGGCAACAGAGAAAAAGAGCATACATACATTTTTTAGATAGGGAAATTGGAGATTATATACAGAAATAACTGCGCAATTGATCTGACGTGCACATACATACCCTCAGATTTGAGGCTTGTAAGGACAAAGATGAGATAGTTGTTGAAGTCTGGAAACTGGTTGAGTTGCTCGAGTTTCTGAAGGCTATGTTAAGGAGTTCAACCATTTGACCACCGTGCACATTACTCCCAATCACCTTGTTATGCCGTGTTTGACATATTTTGGGCAGCATGGACTAATACAATCGCACAGGATGCAACCTGCACATGACAACACACCAACTCAGTTTTCATTATCACCCACTTTGATACACAAGCTCTCAATCGTGAAGCTGAATCTCACACCTATTTCTCTCACCCTCACAAACACACACATACACACAGTTGCAAGGATACTTCTTGCACAGCTCTCTGTGTTGCTGTGTCTGGGGACTGGGAGTCCTTGAGTAGCTGAAGCACTTGCTGCAGTCCCTGTTCATCTGGCTGCCACTCCATCCTACAGGACACAAACACACACAAACCTGTTTATGAGGAATGCTACTGCATAGCACCATAGACTGTAGATGTAAGCATTTAACTAGCCGGCCCCATCTGTGACCTCAACGCTGCGCACGTTTCTACTCAAATCACGTAGAAGTAACGTAAGCTACGCAGTAATGATTACAGAACAACCCGCATAGCAACAACCAATTCAAATAACGCTATTAACGTTAGCTGTTAACTTTCCAATCTTAATGTTAGAGAAAATATCGTACTCATGTAAATCAGTGTCTACAATGTGGAAACGTAACAGCGTCAATGTTGATGAACATGTTCTGTTTCTGGATACAGGAAACCTAAAACTACCGCTACTTGGTTGTCAATTAGTTAGTAAGTAACCGTTGCATTGATAAATAACCACTACAACCATCATCAACGATCAGAACAGGGTTTTCCAAATGAGGCCCAGACTGCAGAGACGCTAACGCCTGGCTCCCACAGCTAACAAGCTAGCTTAGCATCGTTATGATACTTCACACGTAACAGATTGACACAGAACACAGCAACACAACGCTATCATACGTTAACTATGAGTACACCACGCCACGCTGTCAAAACAATGTTGTCATCGAATCAACAAAGACGGGTGCATATGGAGTGCATTATTACTCATAACATAGCAGTCGCATTACAACCTATTAGCATGCTAGCTAGCATCATCTTAAAAGTACCGCGAAAGATTTTACCTGGTCACTCCGCTGTGGTAGATCTATCTTTGTATGGATAATAGTGCAGTTACGCTGTAACGACTAACATTAAATAGAATATGACGGCGATCTGTGAAGCTTAATACAAAACTTTTGATCTCTGTGGATCTGTCTGGTTGCTATGCTAGCTGGTATGTGACAGAGATTGCATGCCTTGCAATCAAGCCGGGTGATCCGTTTGATCATGTTCGGCTTCCGTACTGGACAGACTGTCTGTAGGGATAACCGTTATGAGAGTCTAAAGCTACAGAGTTCAGTTTGTTAGACAGCATATACATAATGTTTCAGTGCCTACTTTTGTCTTAAGAAAGCGTTTTTTTTATTGAGGTGCATCATATATTTAATCTAATGAGGTTTTTCTTGATGAATTGTCTTCTGTTGTGTTTAATTTCTGACCACCAGATGGTGTCAGCTTCAAATTATGGCCATCAGCATTTAACTAAGGTGTGTACTCATTTTTAAATTGTACAACTTGACTTATTGATCTGTATGAACGGCTTAAGGGCCTGCACACAATATAAGGAACACTAGTGCAAGCTGACAACAATTAAGGTCAGTTTTATGTCAGTGTGTTCCAACCATAGACTGTATATATAAAGGTTCCAACATGAATGTGAAGGTGTGTAATTCATATCTGTTGGAAGATGAGCAAATTGCCATGAACATACAAAAACAACCAAAGGCCAACAATATAGGCTCCAAAGAGGCAGTATGTTACAGGTCTAAATGTGTCACATGTGGTGTCGTCTAACCCCTGTAAAATCACAGAAAGCAACTATAATTCAGTCAGAGGCCCCTCTGTGTATTCATCAATGTCACAAACCACTTCCTTTCATTTCGAAATCCTTGACAAATCTGTTTTTCTGAAACCATGCTTTAGAAAAGTGGAAGTGTTCCAACAGCATGAAATAATTTTAGTTTTTTCATTAGTGAGAGGAACAGAGACTTTCTTACCAACAACACAAAGCTTTATTGAATTATACATGTCAATATTTGATCATCACACATACACATTCACATTCCTGTATCAATAGTCATCACATGCACAGTGAGTTGGATGGGATCTGGAATTCTACATGTGAAGAATCACAAATGAAAAAAGTAGAGCTCTGCATTTTAGACAGGAACATATTTAGGAAAAAAGGTTCAGCAGAGAGAGCTGATTTCACTCTTGCTACAGCCCCATTTGCAGCATGCGTTGGACAGTCCGACCACCACATCTCGTCCTTTCCTATCTGCACTCCGTAGAGCCTCCAGCACCTCCTCTGATATTGGTGAGCGCGATGAGCGGCTGAATCCAACAGACACAGATGCAGCTTTCAATGTTTGATCTCTCCATGCTTGTTGGGACTCTGCAGGATCTTGCTCCCCGTTGAGTTGAGGGATGGCATTTGTGTTCCATGGGTCATATGCCTCTTCTCCAATGAGAGCTGATCAAAAAAGGAAGGGCACATTTCTTAATATAAAAACATAACATATCAAACAAAACAAACTTTTATTTATATGATCATGAATGCTTACCTGGGTCTTCTATGCCTCTCCTCCAGCGAGAACCACCGCAGGTAAAGATGACAGCTCGAATGAACTCTCTTCCACACAGTTTCACCCCGTAGAAAGAGGGATGACCGTCATTGGTCCGAACCCTGTCCACCAGCACCGCCAACAAGCCCAGGGTCAAGAGAGCTGCCTTCCACATGGTGAGAGTAAAAAGATGCTGTAAGGTGTCTCAAAGGCGGGTTGAGGTGTTTGTTTCTTTCTGGGCAGCTCCCACCATATATAGGCCTCACCATCTCAGAGAAGAACCTCAACTCACTTTCCCTCTACGTCATGCCCCAAGAGATAAGAACATGGACCTTTTGGGGCAACAATGCAAAATGAAAAAAGGAAAACTTGCGATAAAGTAGCCAAGATGCCAGAAGGGATGTCAACACAGCGTTTAGCTATCGAATCACCTGTGACCTTTTGCTGGCCTTTCTGTCCCTTGCATCCAATGGGTTGGGCTGTGTGTGTCATCACAAAACTCCGTCTTGCTATCTGCTCTTCCCTGCATTGGATGGAGATCGCTATCCACTAACCTCGAAGATAACTAGGGTGCTATATCTTGGTGTTCACTACAAGTGGCACACACACAGGCCTACAAGAGAGATATCAGAGGGCAACTGGCAATACTACAGTGACTCAAATCAATCGTGAACTTCTAAATGTTGCACGTTTGAATTATTTATATAGAGGGGGCGGAGATAAGGATCAGAAACTGGTTTCCACATACAAGGAATTTGCTTTGGCCTATTTGCGTATAGACAATAAATATAGAATGGAACAAATTAAATAAAATCATTTTAGAAATACTATTTGATTTTTTTAAAGAAATATGTGCAATGTAAGATAGCTAAGAATGTGCTATAATAGTTGTTCAGGATGTGTAAAGGTTCACAGTATTTAGAAGAAAAATAATATTCAATGTACAGATATAATAGTACAAAACTCTGAATTAACGTAAAGCAAAAAGATATGTCATTCCATTATAAATGTATAATAAGATAAGATAAGATAAGATAAGATGGACCTTTATTAATCCCCGTGGGCAAATTCAGTTGTACAAGCAGCAACAGGGTAAACGTGAAAAACAGGACAGCACAGATTCACACAGATTAATAAAATAAAAAATAAAATCAAGAAAAAAATAAAAATAATAATGATAATAATAATAAAAGACTATGAAATAGGAGATGAGTAAAAATAAGAGTAAAATAACTGTCAGCATATATACATATTTGGTCATATAAATTATGAAGTACGAAATGAGTTAAAGTGACAAGTGAAAATGGACATCTGTACATATAGTGACATATCTATCTACATATTTGGTCTACTACTAATATATTAACATGGGTTGTGGAAACAGTGTATATTTATGTCCGGTGATTTTATTTTATTTATTTTTTACATTATTGACCCCTTGTTGTGCAGCCTGATGGCTACAGGCACAAAGGACTGTCCGAGGCGCTTGGTGCTGTGTCGTGGAGGGATAAATCTGTGGCTGAACGTACTCCTATTAATCTGCCTGATTTCCTGAGCAATCATAAAAGTAACATTAATCGTGGTCATCTGACGTTCGACTCTGGCGAAAGTGACAGACAGGCACTGTCTACCAATGAACGATAGATTATTTTACTGACGCGGCGACCACCTCCCAGGTCAGCCAATCAGCATTTAGTGCAGGGCGGGGCGAAGACGGGAGGGTAGCAACAGTTGCCCCGGTGAAGGCAAGGCGCCATAGTCACGGTAGTCCTGGCGACAAGAACCAAGCAACGGGAGTCAACAACAACAACAGCCTAAATCTAAGGAAAAAAAGCTCAAACTACTAAAAAGGACACTATTGGGATACATTAAAGGTGAAAAAGTAAACTATTTCAGAATTATAATTTAATTTTCTCCTAGTATATGTGTGTGCTTGTTTGTACAACCGTCAGCGTTAAAGTGAGAGTGGTCGATCTAGTCTGTGATGAAAGTGGTTGCTAGCTCATTTCCCAAAGCAGACCGTTGTTATGGCGATGTCAGATCTTTGATAAGAGCACAAGATGGCGGGTGTGTTGGAGTGGCAACCGTACTTTTTCTGGCTCATCTGTTATAATGTTCAGGCGTTTTCTTACAGCCCCGACAACGATAACATTATAACGAGGCGTGTTTAGTTGCGTGGTCATTGATTTAATAACTATCCAACACGAGTCACTAGCAGCTAGCTTTAGCCCCCTTTAACGTCACAACTCAACGGGAGCTGCTAGCTGGGGAAGCTATCACTCTCCTGCTCAACTCACTTTTCTTAGCAAGCGAATCAGAAACATTAGATGTAGTAAAACACTGAAACCGCCCTCGTAATCCACACGTCTATTAGTTGTAAACTCGGAGTATGAGTTTAGGGTGTTTTATAATCTTTTTGTGACTTTGAAAAAGTTTTTGGTCTGACATTGACTTGTCTGACGGCAAGTGAGTCTCTTGAACACGGTGTGCCGGATGATCATCTGATTGTCTTGTTAGCTGTGTTGCTCCACGCAGGAGTGGTTTATCTTCCAGTGGGATGGCCTTAATCTTTGACTGACAGTGGGTCAGATGATTAATATGAGTTTATTTCCAGATGGTGAAATCTGGGACAGACCTTGGTCACATATGTTCAAGTGTTTAGTTAGCCATTCCTGTGTTTCGTTTTCACTAACACCAATACATCTTGATTTGAACATTGATTACATGTCTGTATTCATGGTGCTTAAGGTAGCATTGTAATTCATACTGTACCAGAGAGGAAAAGCTCTAGCTCTAGTGTGTTATACTCAGACAAAAGCCTTACTTCCGTTTATGTTACACACACACACACACACACACACACACACACACACACACACACACACACACACACACACACACACACACACACACTGATTGTGGCTAAATCATACAGAGGTATAACATGCCAACAAGTGAGTGTTGTTTTGTGCTCGTAGCACTTTCATTAATGAGTGCTGTGTCTTTTTATCAGCAGAACTAGTGCCTCAAAGCATTGGTTGCCATGGCAACTTCTGGATACTCGGAGGACCTTCAGCCTCAGCAGGCCAACACAGTAACTATGGCAACACCTGGTGCCACCGCACCCTCATCTGCAAAGACGGCACACTTCCTGTCCGATGTCCCACCGACCTCTGGGACCATTTCATCTGCGAGCCAATCGTCCGCTGGCGCAAAAACGGGACAGGACGCACTTTGTTCTCAAGCGCCGCCCACCAGCCAGAAGCCAGTGGTTCTGACGACTCCCACGCAACACTATGTGCCCCCAGATATCCAACACACTGCGGTCCAGAAAAGTAATGGTCAGAGCAACTCGCCTCAGTACATCATAGTGACTGTTACAGGTGAGAGACAGTGGAACGACCGGTACATACCTACATAATACATACTGTGCACACACACACATGTTTTAGCAGCAAGAGGGCATGATGTGGCATGCAGTCTGAGCAAGCCTTAGTTTGTTTTGCAAGTCAATGTATAGAGAGAGGGGTGTACGCAACAGGCTGGATCCTGGTTGGAGACTGGCAGTTTGAACAAAATATAGGTATGGATTCTAGTTACTAAACAGTGCAGAGAGGAGCTGTTTTTGACTCTTTGTCTTTATTCACCTTTAAAATATCTACGATAGCTATTCTTTTTAGTTGTCAGGGCCAACCCATCTATTTAAGGGTGGTATCATACAATCCTTGAACAATCAGTCCATAAATGAATTGACAATAATTGCTAATGATGTTGTAATCTTTTTTTTTATTTATCGAAGCCCATAGACCTTTTTTTTACATGAGTGCAAATTGAATAGCTTTAGGTTTCGTTCTATTGGTCAGACATATTGAATATATTGGATACTATAACTGAGGTCTCCTGGTACTTGAAAGACAAGAAGAGATTTAAATCCATCTCGGATCTAAAAACACTTTTGTAGTTAACCTGTCTGACAGGGGGTTGCATACATTATAAATACAAATGGTAGTCGGTGGTATAATGATGTTTTCAATTATATTTAATCAACATGTCTTTATGTGTGCAAGTCCGACAGCAGTTCAGAAAAAAGCCATTATTTATGGTAGCTAATATCATTTGTGCTTCCAAGGCTTTGGACCATTTCCAGATATTTTTGGAAATCCATTTAGACAATTGCTCTTTCAAAATGTTTCAAGGATTTAAAAAAACAAATGCTGAGTCATTAATAAATCAGCTATTTTGTTATAAATATGTTGTTAACTAGTGGGAATGAGAGACAATTGACACCAGCAGCAGTGTCTCTCTCTGTATGTTTATTTTAGGGTTGTCTATTCGTAGATCTTTTTGCCTGCTGGTATCAAGTAACACTGTGCACTCCTCAGAGTGAGACTCACAGGCCGGGGGCCCGTCACACTCATGTAGTTGGACTTCAAAGTTAGTTGAGTAGCTGTGCATATTAAAACATGGCATTCCCTCATATACACTGCAATAAAAAGTGATGTAGCTCCGTAATAATCATGCTCAATAAAATAGAATAAGCTTGAGCTATGTGCTTTTTTGTTCTATGTATCCAAGTTTATGAAAGCAGGTTAGAATAATGAACTTAAAGCTTTCCACTAAATACAGTCTAACTATAAAGAACCTTTCTAAAAACCTGCTTCTTTTATAACAACACAACAGGAGGTATCATGTAACACATAGAAAGGGATAAATGTTTATTTGTTTAGCCGCTACTTCATAATGTCACTTTACTACATACTTTTAAAAGTGAATTGAATTAGAATATTCAGACAATGGAATTGGAAATTGACGAATACTAATATATAAAATAAAGTCACACAAAGTTGCTCTGTTAAAATAATGTAAACTTGATTAAAAAAAATGTTTCACACATGGGTAGAAAGTCATTTATTTCAACAGGCATTAATCTGCCAATCCAGTTTCAATGGTTAGGACCTTTGTTAACTAAGTGCAAAGTAACAACATGTTATACAAGTTAGATAAAGGCAAGGCAAGTTTATTTATGTCGCACCTTTCAACACCAGGTAATTCAAAGTGCTTTACAAAAATAAAAAACATTAAGAGCATTAAGAAATAGTGCAGTCATTAAAAAGCAAAGATAATAAAATAAACATAAAACATGAATAACACAGGTATAAAAAACATTAAAAAACTTTTCCCAGAAACTTCCCATCCTTTTTTTTATAATCCCTGGATCTGGATTTTAAACCTATTGTTTTTAGATTCCCCGAACCTAGGATATTTAAACCTGTTTCTTTGTTAAAGGACACACACAAAACTAAACTCCTCTCTCTTTTGGCGTTAACCTAAAATGTTTACAGACAGGAGCTTTTATCAAAAAGTTGATCATGTAAACATTTGAGGTCATGTCTATATGTTGCACAAAAGTGGATAATGTTATCATTGTGACCTATAATTGAGTATTGAGACCTTATCCTAATGCAACTTTACATTGAGGGGTTGGCTGTGCTGGCTAAAACGTAATTTGGCTATGTTAACTGAAGTAAAAGCAGCACGGTGAAAACAGTTAGAATAATGTTTTCATTTTATTTGAAGGGTATAAAGAAGTAAATCTTACCCTCTCCTCTTCCCGCCCTCCATCCTCTGTTTTCTCCCTCCCTCCATCATCCTCCTCGTGTATCTCTCATTTCCCTCTCTCATCTGATCTGCATGTTTACAAGATGGACTGATTTCTCTCTCCATCTGGGGAGATTAGCTGTCCAAGGCTGTCCTGCTGCATGCAAGATATAAGGATGGAAGCAGAGTGAGACAGACAGACACTTTTTAACCTCCCTGCTATCAGTCTCCTCTGAGAACTTTGTTAAAATATGTTCTACGATGGTTGTTATTACGATTTGGAAGCAGTGTGTCGTGAGTACTTAACTTTGTGGTAATAGTGTCTGGGCTTTTCCCTCGATTCTGTTCAAATATCTGATGAACCCTGTCTTCCATCCATAGAGGGCTCTGTTCACTCCAACGACAGCCTGTCAGACTCCAGCCCGCCGGCCTCAGGTGTTCCTGCTCAGGTGGTCCAACCAGTGCAGACCAGCCAACAGGTAATACCCCAATATAGACTCAAACAACATTCATTTAAACACATGGTAAATCACCCAGAGTTCCATCTGACACTGTGGCTTTACTCTCCTGCAGAGGTCAGTGTTGCAAGCAGCCAAGAGGATTCAGTCCGGCCACATCAACAACCTGCAGTCTGTGCACATTAACCAGGAGGTAAACAGACAAGGAAAAAAACAGTAGATGCAATCAATTGAAGTGCAATGGCATGTATTAGTAATGGCTTTGTCCACTTTTACAGGCATATGGAAACTAGAGAAATACATGTTTTCCTTATTTGAATGTCTTAAACCTCCATAATGCAGCCTCCCCAGGCTGTCTGACATGTACCTGAACACACTGAGCTCTGCAGGTCCTGCTGCTGTTAGGAGTGTTTGTGGACCACCACCTTTCAATTGTCTTAAATGGCAGACTGCTATCCTAATACTTCTTAGTTGTGTTCCCTAATAATTATATTCAAGCTGTCATGTCTACCCAGAAAATCCCTCATCTTTACTGCTTCATTTGATGTACAAAGGTTATGATGGGAAGAAGTCAAACAGGGTACAGAAATTGTGCCTGCTCGGCCTCTTCTGAGCCAGTTAAAGAGCATAGCACTCATTAATTAGAACAACAAGATCTGTAGTATTAGAAGGAACATTAATTATTTGTATTTATTATTTTGTTACACTCATTGTTTCAAGCTAAATATAGGCAACTATGGCTTGGCTTTGTGGTTCTATTTGATTTAAAACAGTAGTTATTGTGGATATAACACATCCAAAACGATCCCACATTTTTTCCAAAGGTGTCCAAAGGGCACATTAGGTGATAAACAGAGTCAAACAGCAGTGCAAAAAAAAACAATTTATTTATATTTAAAACGTTTGAACAGGTTATATCCGTATTGCCACTATTGCTACCTGGTGACCAAATTAACCTAAGACCAACATGTTTCTAAGGACGCCATTTATTCAGGTCTTGACAAGTCTGCACACTATTTATTACGGTAAATGTGAAGCATACTAGGGCGTCTCATAGCTCTTAAAACCCATTATACACTTCCTGCTCTGCAAATAGCAACACACATGGAACTCACTGTGAGAGGAATACCAAAAACAGAGCTATCAGAAGAGTGAATAATGAACTTCTCAGATGGACACATACACAACTCCAAAAAGATGCTAATGTTGCATTGTGGTCCTGGATGTGTAAATACTGTTCGCAAGTTTGCCATAACCTTGTGTGGTAATATGTCAATGTTGGGTTCACAGCTTGTCAAAGAAGCTGCATTAATCTCCTGTTTGCTCGTTGTCCAGGTGGAGCATGTGTACTCCGGTCAGGTGCAGTATGTGGACGGAGGAGGAGACACCACCTTTACCACGTCCTCCATGTGAGTAGAGAGGGACCTGCTGTGTGTGCATTTTGTGTGCAATCTCCATATTTGTGAGGTTAACCACAACAGGTTTTGCATGAAAAATGTATATAACGATGAAGCAATTACGCTTGCTTTTCTTAACACACATCTTTGTTTATCTGTATTTATTTATTTGTGTGTGTGTGTGTGTGCAGTCGATCGAGCAGCTACCCTTTCTCCGACTCGCCCCTTTACTCCCAGACCCCCCCCACCTCCTCGTCCTACTATGAGGCCACGCCCAGCTCTGAGTCAGACCTCACCGGCTCTGTGACCTCGCAGCCCGTTTCTGTGGCAACAGCTGGAGCCAATAGCGGCGGAGCCTCTGCGGGCGGAGGGGGCTATGTCATTCAGGGAGGCTATGTTTTGGGAGGCGGAGCAACAGGTGGAGGAGGACAGAGTTACTCCAGCCCTAACTCTCGTGCCCCACCTGCTACTGTGAGTAAAAAAAGTGAACAACAAACTGGTTACACTATAAGAAAATTAAAGTTCAGGAAATTAAATCTGTCCATCTTCTTTAGGTGCAGTGGCTGTGCGATAACTACGAGGGGGCGGAGGGGGTGAGTTTACCCCGCTGCACCCTCTACTACCACTACCTGCTGCACTGCCAGGAGCAGAAACTAGAACCTGTTAACGCCGCATCCTTCGGCAAACTCATCAGGTCCGTCTTCATGGGGCTCCGGACGCGGAGACTGGGGACCAGGTATTAACACATACACTAGAGTTTTATAGAAATGCATCTGAGGGCATTGTCATAACTGTTGGTGTGTGTTTCAGAGGGAACTCAAAGTACCACTACTACGGCCTGAGGATCAAATCTGGGTCCCCGCTGCTCAGACTGATGGACGAACAGCAGCACATGGCGCTGAGGCAGCAGCCTTTCTCACAGAAAAACAGGTATCCACACCCCACTGCTTACTTGTGTCCCTGTGGCTATGGGTGTATCAAATTACTTAAAGCTGGGTTAGGCCGTTTCTTGAAGCATCATTGCCCAAATATTCCATAATCACTTTTCAGCATATTGTACAGTATTTCAAGTTTAGTGAGAGAGAACTAGACATCTGCACTTCCTTGCATGTGACAGTAGACTTTGGCCATGTCATTTAAGAGAGTGTTCCTATTGGCTGTGCACGCTCCTTCAGATGGTACAATGCTAATTTACTGATTGAAAATCCTCTTGAAAAGTTGCTATTTCAGCATTGGCAACAACTGTCATCACTTCAAATCAACCCCAAAAGAGAAAGGCAGACTTTTCCACAAGATAGTCTCACAATGTTGGCAACGCATTTGTAGATATGGAGAATCATTTTTCTAGTCATTTAGCTTTCTGCTACCTGTAGACAAAGGCTCACAGCTTTAGCTAGTTCAAACTCATGTTTGCAATAGAGTCTCCAATCACAGTCTGTCATCTCTAAGGGCTTTACAGGTTTACAAGTTTGCGAAATTATTCAGGTCGGTCATTTCCATACTTACATACTGTATGAAGCGCATGCACATGCCTGGGTTCTTCTGGTGAGAGGTGCTGAGCACAGAGGGGGGAAAAAGAAGAGTCATGCAGGAGGAGGGACTTATTTTAAACAAAGAAATCAAAAAACTGCAGCCGTCAGCTTAAAAAAATCCCTCTTTCGTGATTTCTGTATAATATATGCACTTGTCTTTTAAACATTGATGTATTCCCTGTGGCTTTTTCTGTCGCTCTGACTGATGTGTACTCTTAACTTTTTCTAATAGGTTAAAGCCACTTCAGAAGGCACAGGGGATCACCAATGGCACAGCAGGTGGGCTGGGTCAGCAGGCCTCAGGACTTTGTGATATTTCAGCTCAGGTGCAACAGTATCAACAGTTTCTGGGTAAGCCCTCTAAAAAATGTCTCTTCTAGTTATGTTTAAAATAAATAATAGTACACTACTTAATGTTCAAGGATTCTGTTCCGTAAACAAGTAGTGAACAACTGCTCTCTCTTAATCAGAAGCATCGAGGCCGCTGCCTGACTTTGTGGAAATCGATCTGCAAGCTCGGCCCCTGCCTGACGGGATCATCGTAGCACACCTGAAGGCCTTTCAGATGCTCTACAGAGAACACTGTGAGGTAGGCAGAGACGGCACGAGCACACTGACTGTTCTCTGTCCAGAGTGTGAGGACTCACCTCTGTGGTGTTATGTGTGATCCCCGCAGGCCATTATGGACGTGATGGTCAACCTCCAGTTCACCCTGGTGGAGACGCTGTGGAAATCCTTCTGGAGGTTCAGCCAGAGCATCGACACAGAATCCCTCAACCTGTAAGGGCCAATACTACAATGTGATGAAAGAAATACTAGCACATGCCGAGTATCTCCACTCTGCTGCCGCTCGCTATGAACGCTCTGTCGTCTTCTCCCCAGGCACAATGAGTCGGAGAAGCGTCTACCCAAATCCTGCCTGGTGGTGCTGTGTAAGTACGAGCCGGTGCTGCGCTGGACCAAGGAGTGTGACAACCTGCTCTACCAGACCCTGGTGGAGATCCTCATCTCTGATGTGCTGAGACCCATCCCCAGTGAGTTAGTAAGGCCCGTAAGAGGCCTGAGTAGAAAAGTGTTCTGTGAGGCAATCACGATTTTACAGCATGCTGGCCTCAATATGATGGATACATATCTAAGTGGTTAGAAATAATTGATAACCCCCTGTTCTATCCTTTTCACTTCTCCACCATCCCTCCCTCAGGTGCCTTAACTCAGGCCATCCGCAACTTTGCCAAGAGTCTGGAGAACTGGTTGACAGGCGCCTTGATGAACATCCCAGAGGAGATGGTTCGCATCAAGGTATTTATAAGCTTCTCTGTTGATTCCATACCAAGTTATAGTATGCACCGGTTCTACAAATAAAAAAATAGGCCAATATTTATTTAATCATTCTGGTGCGCAGCCCTTTTAGACAGAAAAAGTTGTCTATTTTTCTATTTAGCTACTGCTTACAGGAAATGACTTAAGGATTGACAACTAGAATATTGGCGGATTTGTTATGAAAGTTTGTCGCTTCATGTATTTAGCTAAAAGGCAGTTTCTCAGTAGCTTTATCCATAACAGGGCTGTGGATGTTAAATGATCCTTATTACACGGCTTAGTTGAATACTCAACCCCCTGTCCAGTGTTCTTTTTTCAATAATGACTGCCTTGCTGCACATTATCCCTTTCACATAACACATGCATGCATCTGTAACATTTTGAATGTAGTCATTATTACCGAACTGTTTTAAATGTCAGACTTTAACAGATGGTTCACGGTTAGAAAAACAGACTCTGAACTTACTTATTGTTGCTTCTTCCTGACAAGCGCCACTTTTCCCCCTCACCCCCCCCTCTGTGCTGCAGGTGGTGTGTGTGGGCTCCTTCTCCCAGACGCTGCGCCGCTACACCAGTCTGAACCACCTGGCCCAGGCCGCCCGCGCCGTGCTGCAGAACACCGCCCAGATCAACCAGATGCTCTCAGACCTGAACCGGGTGGACTTTACTAACGTGCAGGTTAGTACCACTGTCCCCACCCTCCCATTTACAACTGCACACGAGTGTTTTCGTTTTTTTCTCACTTTACTTTTTATTATATAAAATCATTACAACAGCAGCTGTGCATGTACATGGCAACCCAAACAAAATAAAACAATGCAATCCATGGAGGATCTTTACTCCCAGCGGCTCAGGAAGAAAGCCCTCAGGATTACAAAAGACCCCCGTCACCCCAGCCACAAACTGTTCTGTCTGCTGCCGTCTGGCAGGCGGTACCGCAGTATCAGGACAAAGACCACCAGACTCAGGGACAGCTTCATCCCACAGGCCAGAAGACTATTAAACACCTGAACTTTGAAACAACATCATAACATTAATCGGGCTGCTACTTAGGAATTATTTATCTAATATATCATATTCCAATCACTTGCACTATTTCACTATTTCACTTTTTTACTATTTTTCCTTTTGTATTTACTATTTACGTGCACTATTTGTTTCTGTTTATCAGTTTTATTGTGTTGCACTGTTGGAGGAGCCTGTGACCTAAGATTTTCATCGTCATAACTACACTGTAGCTATGCACGTATGACTAATAAAAGCCTTGAACCTTGAATACAGCTATAGATACAAATACAGAGATAATATAAAATAAAATAAAAATAAAAATGCAGTCGGGAGTCACATTCTCATTTGACCATTTGTCAGAACAGTTCCTCTTATTCAATCAGTCAGTATTCCTTGTCGCTGGTTTGAATCTTTTTGACCATTTCTCCCATTTCTCTTCATATTGTGTTTCTTGCAGTCTCAGTCGATATGTCATTTTTTCCATTATGTGAATTTCCTCCACGATCTCCTTCCAAGGCTCCACCTTGCACCATTTCCTAGTTATGGCCTTCTTGCCTTATCAACAGTATTTTTACAAAATATCTATCTATGTAGTGAACATTTTCCTCTGTAAAATTGCCCAGATAGAGTACCATGTAGTCCATAGGAACCTCATATCTCAGTATCTTTTGCAAAACCTTGTGTACCGATTCCCAGAACTGAAGTATTTTTTGGCATTTCCAAAATATGTGTGGATGGTTGGCCTCTGATTCTCCATGCACATGAGTGTTTTGGGTGAGAGACAGCAGTGTAACCCTCCCCTCCCCTCTCAGGAGCAGGCTTCCTGGGTGTGTCAGTGTGGAGACAGCGTGGTGCAGCGGCTGGAGCAGGACTTCAAAGCGACGCTGCAGCAGCAGAACTCTCTGGAGCAGTGGGCCTCGTGGCTGGACGGGGTGGTCACCGAGGCCCTGAAGCCCTACGAGCAGAACCCCAGCGCCCTGCCCAAGGCTGCCAAGGTGTTCCTGCTCAACTGGTCCTTCTACAGGTGAGGGGGGGACAAAACGTGATATGTCAAAGTAATGAAGATTAGATTAGATCAAATGTATTCATCCCAAATTGGGAGTCACAGCAGTATGTAAACAGGCATTACATGTGTTTTAAATATCATAAAATATAAACAGTACATTTATACATATCAACAGTAAGACAGATATATATCAATAGAGTATCTATAGAATACACAATATAAAATACCAATAAACTACAACAAAAATACAAAGGTTACATTTTAAAAGTGTGCAAACTTTCTTTTATTTTTTGTTTTATTAATATACACATTTAAATGCAGTGAGGTGGTGTGAGTACAATTTGTTGCAGTTTGTTCAGGGATATTGAAATGGGGAAAAACAAAAGAAACGATGAAGCTGGGATTCCTCTGCTAGCCTCGGGTAAGGTGCTTTAGGTGTTGTTTGGTCTGACGTTGGATATAATCATCTCCTCTGCTCTCTCCCCAGCTCCATGGTGATCCGGGACCTGACTCTGCGCAGCGCGGCCAGCTTCGGATCCTTCCACCTGATCCGCCTGCTGTATGACGAGTACATGTACTACCTGATAGAGCACAGGGTGGCCCAGGCTAAAGGGGTGACACCCATTGCAGTCATGGGAGAAGTACGTACCTGTAAATACTGTCACATAGCAGCAGTCTCAACTGGATGATTTTTAAATGCTTACCTTTGTGTTGCAGTTTGCCAGCGCTGTCAAGAGCCGCATCTCCCCCGACCTGGACAAAGGTAGGTTCAGTTGCATTCTCTTGCAGATATGTAGACCCTTAAATGGGCAAACACATTTTTATGAAAATTAATTGATGGCCATTTTTTTCATGACATCCATATTACACTGTTGTTACACCCATATAACACATCCATTTACCCTCCAAATTACAAATATAATACACCCATGTTACACCATTATTACACCAATACTTTACCCTTGTTACGGTGTTATATTACTGTTATTACACCCATATTACACTGTTTTTGTACCGCATTACACATTACTACACCCCTATGAGACGCATGGTACATCATTATAACATCCGTATGACACCCATGTTACACTGTTATTACACCCATGTTACACTGTTATTACACCCATGTTACACTGTTATCACATCCATGTTACACTGTTATCACATCCATGTTACACTGTTATCACATCCATGTTACACTGTTATCACATCCATGTTACACTGTTATCACATCCATGTTACACTGTTATCACATCCATGTTACACTGTTATCACATCCATGTTACACTGATATCACATCCATGTTACACTGTTATCACATCCATGTTACACTGTTATCACATCCATGTTACAATGTTATCACATCCATGTTACACTGTTATTACACCCATGTTACACTGTTATCACATCCATGTTACACTGTTATCACATCCATGTTACACTGTTATCACATCCATGTTACACTGATATCACATCCATGTTACACTGTTATCACATCCATGTTACACTGTTATCACATCCATGTTACAATGTTATCACATCCATGTTACACTGTTATTACACCCATGTTACACTGTTATCACATCCATGTTACACTGTTATCACATCCATGTTACACTGTTATCACACCCATGTTACACTGTTATCACATCCATGTTACACTGTTATTACACCTATATTACAATGTTATAACACCCATGTAAAACCAATATTACACCCATTTTTCACATGGAAACAGCCTGTCAAATGACTGTATCCCCTAGGGGACATAAACCACTTAGGGGTTAAGGTTCAAGTCATAGTCTCTGTTAATCAGGTCGCTTAATGTCACATAAATGCCTTTTTCTCCATTAGAAGAAGAGGAGGATGACGAGGAAGAGGAGAGCGACGACGAGGGAGGGGATCTGGTGCTGCAGTCCAGCTCTCTGAGTGCGATGGACGACGACAAGGACCCCATGGAGCCGCCCACCAAGCTGCCCAGGACCACCTTCAGTCTGCACTCTCTCACCGACAGCACACCTCCTTAGCTGCTCATCTGTAAAAAATATCTACACACACACACACACATACACACACTCACATTTGCTTTAAATCATGTCATCCCATCCTGTCACTCTTTGTCTGCAAACAGCTGATTTCCGGTGTTGAGTGTGTTCGTGTGTGTGCAATCATGTGAAAGTGGGAGAGCCCTTTGCCAATTTTGTACTTTTGTGCTGCCATTTATTTCTCTTTTGACTTCACCACAGTCCTTCCCTGGTTCCCTGTGCCTTCCCCTAATTATCCAGTGGCTAGCTACTCCTGTGTCCAGCCTCAAATATATTTATATACTTAAATATATATATTATATTCTTGATTCCCTTCTGCCCCGCCTTAATCACTGACCTGATATCTGTGTGGAGATCTTCATTGTACTCTTAACTCATAATTATCTCTGACCTTGCCTTTAAAGCCATGACTATGCAGGGGAGCTGGACTTAAGTGAAATATAAAAACACTTTTTAAATCTCAGAGTAGCATCTGGACTGATACTGGATCATGTATGTTGATGGAGCGTTAATGTCGAAGCCATATTTTCCTTCATGCCATTTCTTATTAATTTGGCCAATGAACTAATACCCTGTGCCTTTGAGAGTTTTCTTGAACAAAAGCTTGTATTCTATATATTCTGTATCGGTGGATTAATAAATGATGGTCCTGTGAAGTGGTCTCGGTGTTGTCATGAACCTTTACTAGCTGTGACAAAAAAATGTAAACAGTCGAGCCTCGTGATTCTGCACAGTTTGCTGTTTTCCATCCATCCATCCATCATCCATTCATTCTTTCAATATCAACATTTCCTTTACACACACACACACACACACCCTCACAGGTGCAGTGCAAGTTGGATGGGCCACAGCACCCAGCAGCACTTACTACATTGTATCCATGGCAACCTTTGTACCAGCTTAGATGTACCAGCTCAACGTTTTTGAAGTGGAAAAGCAGTTGTGTATTTTCTGAGTATCAATGTTGTGTAACATTTTGTAGAAAATCTATATTACGTATCTTTTGTGAACACTGTCACACATCCAGACTATTTGTGTGCTGTCTAACCATTGTTGCCTTAAGAAAAATATGTTGTGCTATGTCTACTACACAGATTATTGAACTATATTTTGTATTGTGATGATGGACCCACATGCTTAACCAGCAGCTTGTCACATGGCGTAACAGGAAGTGTTGGACAGTCCTTCAGGGTGGTCCGACTACATACCCCACCAAAGAGCACTTAATAGAAAACAAAGGTTGGCCTATATTTACATGTCTTCATTTGCTGAGGGCAGATAGAATCAACCGCCAACTGGGATGTCACTACTTTACAAAATGTGACATAGAATCTGTCCTCAGCCTGTGCTGCTGAACCTTTTCTAACCGAGGTCCTCTTGATGTTATTCTGAAGACCGTTGATATAGATTATTAAATCTATAAGTGTTTGTAGCTTTATTTTCCCTGTTAACTAAAAGATGCAATTACTCTCAAAATGTGCCAGATTTCTTTTTCTTCAAGTACCCACTCTAGACTTTGCTCAATCACATCACCTGGACCAGTCTCACAACCGTTGTCCCTTAACTCATTAAAGGGGATCTCCAGTGTTATTGCACTTGCATACATTTGGGGAAAATAAACACTTATAATGGTTGAAATGATAGCATTACAGACTGAGATCTTCTGGACATTAGTCTTAAGGTTCAAGCTCTAAACTACTGGATCCTACGTTCCCCATAATGCAACTTGAAAGCATATTTTCTTTCACACTCACTGCCTCTTAAAAGGACTGCTTCATCCAAAAAATGACATTTGTAAACAGAGAAAAGTCAAACTTTTTCACAAGATCCATTTAGAAACATGTCTTGGCAAATGTGATTCTTTATGCAGTGTTTTAGGTAGCAATGTTTAAGAGATGCACAGGTTTTGGAAGTAGTGAGCATAGAAGGTTTTTAGTATAGTTTTGCTGTTAAACGCAGTCCCAATTCAAGACGTTGCTGTTGTAGGTTCTTTGTTCACCTTGGAGGTAAGAAACATGTTTCTTCAGGAATTCAAAGTAACACTGGTTGAGTAATTGATATATACATGGTCATTTTGTGGGTGAGGTGTTGCTTTGATCTGCAAGGTTGACTGTTAGCAGAATATTTGTATCCATTTTTTCATACAACAGACACGCAAGTAACTCTTAACATTTTATTTTTACAAAAAGAAAACAATAGTCTTACACAGGTACAGATATTGCATTCGTTCAGTTACAGACACACCCTCACTCCAATAGCAGTTTGCCTTTATGTATAAAAACTATAAACTAAATCCTCATTCAGTCCAGCTCTTGGTGGATGCAATAATACAGTACACAATAAACCAAAAAAGATGAAACCTGTGAAATTGAACAAAGTTCACCCAAAAAAAAATGCATCTCTTCAGCATTGGAGCGATTTTTGTTTGTTTTCTATTTGACACAGATTTACATGTTACTAAAGCGCTGTCTGTGGACGTATGCATCTCTGTGTGCTCGGCTGTTTCCGTTGCTTCTTCTTTCTTCATAATACAATCCAGGTACATCGGTCACTGTCTGCCAACACTTGCAGGGACGAGCCTACGGGTGAAAATTCATTATTGTCCTCACACACAAATCAACATTTGCACCATTGTCTTCAAAATGGTTATGATAGCACATGTTTCTTTTGGCTGGCAGTGAGGATTACATTAGGTCTACACAGTTCTAATGATACCTCCGGGGAGTGTTTACTTCTATGACAGAAACTGACTTTCAAATGTATTACACATAACCAACACTCATACTAAATAAAGACTTACATTTATCTGAAATAAACACTTAAAATTATCAAAGAAATCCCAGAGCACTTGGTATTATTCATACTGGCTCACAAGGTCAGTAATGATGTAACATGGGTGTATTAATGTGTAATGAGGTAAAGAACTGTAATATGGGTCTAATAACAGTGGAAAGTGTCACATGTCACGATAGGTAAATTATAGGTATAAATTAAAATGCGATGACTGAAAAGCTGTTTTTGTTTTCTGGCTGCTGATTTAGCCCATTTTTACAGCAGACATAATGACATGTCATAGTAGGAAGTAGGGCTGTGCAATTAATCGTATTTTAATCGCAATCACGATTTTGGCCTGCCAAAATTACGAAAACAACATAATCGAAAAAAACAATTATTTTGCTTTGCTAGTTGTGACAGTGCACTAGAACATATTTGATCTAATTAATTTTGGTCTCATTTATTTGTATTTATCATATTTATATACGTTTAGTAGCTTGTGGAAGTGCGCTCCAAAATATTTGTTGATCTTGTTTATTGGTATTTATTATTTTGATATTATTTATTTAAATGTATAATTTATTTTATTTATTTTTGTATTGGTTTTTTCAGTTGAATTATACGTTCAGGGTAATCAACAGTTAAAAATATACTGTTCAAATTATTATTTGTATTTGTTTTAAAGTTCAATAAATGGATTTTTTCAAAGTCAATGAATAATCGTATTTAATAATCGTGATATCAATTATTGACCCAAATAATCGTGATTATGATTTTTGCCATGATCGCACAGCCCTAGTAGGAAGACACAGCTGAAGACACATTACCGTTTTATGTCATCTTCCCAATAAGCCAGGACAATGTGACAGAATGCACTATTCTAGCTGAATAGAGTTCAGCCATCATTCATTTTGAATGTTTACACCTGTGTGTTTCCTGCTGTGTCAAAAGCTCTTCTGTATATTTTCCAGGCTGACACACTTTTATGATTTACTGGGACATTGAAATAGAACAGCACCATCATTAACGTTATTACTAACACCTGTGTTTTTCCTACTGTAACAAGTGTCAAACTGTCTGCTGAGAACAAGTTCCTCTTGTGGGGGTTTAGCGACACACTTGAAAGGTGCAAAGCCAGCATTAGTTTAACCTGAGCTTTTCCTGCTGCGACAAGTCAAAATGTGATCCATTATTAGAGACATACTGTTGCATGATGTGAACAAGAAATGGTTGTAAGCCTCAAAGCAAATCAAGCTAACAGGCTAGAGGCTGTATCAGAGAAAATGTTCTAATACTGCATCTAAATGTGCGTACTGATGTGTTATTTTGAGTGCATCAGTGTAAATAATTTGCTACTGTCAATAATGACATTGCTAGCTAGCTAACAGTTCTGAAGGCACAGCAGCCGTGTGCGATTTAAAACAATGCTAGTCGAGATTCACCCCCCACGCAAGTGTTCAGTGTACGAAATGACAGTGTACTTGGGAAAGTATCTGAAAGGCAAAAAAGCTCTTGTTATGCCAGCTTAAGCCAAGCTAAACACTCTGTATCGGTTTCTCATTGAAACCTACCAAAACATTAAACCTATTGAAATGTGCAAAAACAATGACAGTCAGTTAACTTTAAGACAGGTGAGTTACAGGTGTTGGCAACATCTGTAGAGGAATTCAAAGATATTAGTGTGGGTGTGTGTGTGTGTGTGTGTGTGGGGGGGGGATGTATAACCATAACTGTTTGGTGGCAACACATTGTGAGTGTCTACCGTATGCCTCTCTTTAGGTTCTACCTGCTGGCATTTTGTTGTTTTTTTCAAAGGCAATAAACAAGCAGCCATTAGGAACGTTGGCAAGTAAGGACAGCTAAATGGTACACCTTATGATAGGATAGGAGAAATGGATTAGGAACTGTTCATCTAATATAAATCAGGTCCTTACCCTATTACCATGGTTACCAATCAGTTAAGATGGTAAACATGTTTATTTAACACGGCCCACACTGTTCAGATGTGAACAGAAAAATTAAAGATGTGAAGTTTAAATCCATGTGTGTGTGTGGTAGGGCTGCACGATATATCGTATCGTGATGATTTCTTTTTTTAATTGTTTAGGACTTGCGATATTAAGTAGGCAAATTAACTCAAACACGTCAAGTTACAATTATTTTGCTGCTTGCTACAAAAGGAAAACTTGCGCAGCTCTCATGTCAGGGGTACTTGAGTGAGTGACATGCGGGCTCTACATACACAGCAAACCACCAATCACAATCAAATCTCCAAAGCAAACGGACCCGGTGATTAAAGGTCAAAACACTGAATAAAGTAGTTTCATGTGTTTCTCCAGGGCAGTTCGGCGCTGCTAACCGAGCTAGCTCAACTTGTTGCTCTGATAACTTAAGATCCAGACGCCCGTGACTAAAATACTTCATCCGGTTAAATGTAGTTACAAAAATACCAATTGAATAGCATTAAAGTTCAAGAAAGGATGGTTTGCGGGAAAAAAAACGGTCTTTTTTTCAATTCCTGTATGTTTTCATATCGCAATATATATCGCAGGGGGAAAAAAATCGCAATGTCAGTTTTTTCCAATATCGTGCAGCCCTAATGTGTGTGTGTGTGTGTGTCTCACCTTTGTGTAGAGCTTCGTTGGTCATGCGATTGATGTAGCGGGAGCTGCTCTCGGGAACCAACCACTTCATCACCGTGTTCACACACGACTTCCTGTAAGAACTCCACACACTCCCACTGACAAGGGAGAGAGAATGAACACTTTAACTCAAAATAAAGGAAACATAACAAGAAATACACTAACAAAAAACAAAATGTGGTGTGTGGGGGGGTTGGCAGAAGTTCCTCACCTGGTCTGACCCTTGACCTCAGTCAGGTCACCTACACCCACGGTGCAACACACACCTGTGTTGAGGTCCCAGCTGACCTGCAGGTTGGAATGATACGTGTTTGGCCTGGAAACAAAAACAAGAAAAAGCAGACTTTAGTGGGACGAGAATAATTAGCAGGGCTGAAGAGGGCTTTGGGTTTATCTAAGACACGTACCTGCAGTGCTCCTCGTCCACGTTGGAGAAGGCCAGTAACAGCAGACCAATGTTGATCATCACAGTGTTGGTTTCAGGACACACCTGAGACCCATCATACACCCATTATCTCCAGGTCAAATACAAAATGTTCTTCCTGTTTTTTTGTTCCAGCTCAAACAGGAGAGCTAGAAACAATCCATCTACTAGGGCTGAACAATGACATTCAAATTCTAATTTGCATGCTACGCTGTTGTTGTTTTTTTCAATCAATCATGCATGCATATTCAATGTGTTTACCCTGGTATTTATGTAGTTGTTTTGTGTGTGTTTGTGTACTGACCTCTAATATCACAACATCGTAGTCGCTGAACGAGCAGAACTGAGGGGCCCAGGCAGCATCGCTCCTGATCACCTCATTGATGAGATACTCAAAGTCTAAAGTCAGCTGCTCCACGCACACACTCTGCAGGAGATATAAAACAGGTTCAATGTACCTGATTATTGACTCTAGATTCCAGGTAACATGTGTATTCCAGTGTTTCTGAATCAGCCACAGATATACAAACACGCACCTGTCCATTGTGTGGCCCGGTGACCAGCTGCAGGTTCCGTCCCTTCAGGTCAGTGACTGTGAAAGGCAGCTGAACTTTATCGTCTTCATAACCTGGAGACACGGAAACAGAGAAGAAGAATGTGGGTCAGCAGCTTCAGACATTTTTCACTCATTCTTCATCTGTGTGTCCTCCCTTTTTCTCTCACCTCCTGCACCTCCCGCAGGCTGCTCCGCTGCCCCCGGCTGTTGGAGGCGGTACTGCAGGAGTGAATAGTTGACATATCCAGGCTCGCTGGGGCCAAACTCCTGGGATGAGGATGGGGGGGAGGAAGAGCATGAGGAAGAGGAGGCAGGAGACATCCCTTGTTCAGAGGCCTGTGGCACACTGTGGCTCCCTCTTGATGTTGACGCTTGTGGTAAAATAGTCCGTCTTTCCTCTTCCTCCCTCCTCTTTTTACAATCTGCCTCCTCCCTCTTTGTCTCTTCAGTAATCCCTTTGTCTCCTGGTAACTGCGCTGCCTCCTTCGTCCCATCAGATGGTCTTCTCTCAGCCTGGTCTTCGTCCTCTTTCCCCCCTCCTCCTCCCTGGGCCCTCCTGAAGAGGTCAGCTGCAAACTCTCGCGCTCGAACGGCTGCTTGCGACTGGCTCGGAGATGAGGGAATCGAAGTGGGTCTGCTAGGTGGCGGTCGGCTTTCGGGAGATCCCTGAGGTAGTGAGGAAGAAGAGGCCGAGGATGTGGAGGAAGAAAATGTAGAGCCTTGACTTGACAGAGACGCTCTCTTTGTGTAAAGAATCTGTGATGACTGGCCCTGCTTACCTGCAAAAGAAACATTATGATGTCACATGATGGTAACAGGCAGGGATTAATGGGAATCAATAACGAGCTGTTTGTGTTAGAGTGTTACCTGGGCAGAGTGAGATGCCGCAGGCCACCAGAGAGTAGCTAGTGTTCAACAGGATGACCTGGTCCTTTTTTAGCTGGAAAGCTGGCTGGAAGGTGGGGAACGGGTACACCACCTGGTACCTGCTGTTGAGCACATAGCCATGCTCCAGACACTCACCACTTCCTGGGGAGAGAAAGGGATGAAGTCAGATTAGAAAGAGAGAGAGAGATAGGGACAGGAAACAATAAAGTAGTCAATGTGTGAGTATGTGTGTATTAACCTGTGCGTATGGTAGTGGCTGAGGGAACAGGGCAGCAGTAAGAGCAAGGTTTAGGTGGAGGCATGGAGGCAATAGTGATGTAGATGTCTCTGTTGTTTTCATCACTCATCATTAAGTTCATCAGCACGGAGCTTGAACTGCGTGTACTGGCAGGTGGAAGGACACATCAATTACTCATCATTACCTAAACATTGCAAAATAAATAGCCAGATATGCATCAGCTTAATATTGAGATCTTTTTGTGTCCTTACTTGAAGCCAAAGATAACGATTTTGGAGTGGTCATTTGGCCACTCACACACGGTCAGGTAGAGGTCGCTGTAGATCTCCTCTCCTGCAAACAGACGTACATGATGGACCTAAAGAGAAAAAACAGAGATGAGATAAAGAAAAGCACATCCGTAAATTAATATGGCTTATCCAAGTTCTTCACTTATAACTCTCAAAGAAGGATGTGGTTTTGCATAGAATTCTAATGGAGTGAGTACGTTTCTTTTCATTTACCTGTTTGAGTCTACTGTGCAGGTTAAACTCCCACCAATAGAGATGGTAGGTATAGAAAGAGAAGTCGTCGTCTTCTCCACAGTCGCTGGTGTAGGACAGAACGTAGCGACCGCATTTGGTAAAACCCAGAAACACATGCCTGGAACAAAAAACATCACACAACACTGTAAAACAGGCCTCTGCTTCAATAATACACATAATCAATCGTCAATAGGAGTATAATGGCCACTAGTAGGTAGGGATTTTCTAATCCAATAAGTAAATTAAGTGTCGACACATATTTGTTAATTAAGGGAAAACAAAGCATTGGTATTGGACATAAATTATTGTATTGAGACTGAAAGAGTTGTATTGGTGCATCCGTACTAACAGATAATATTCAGAGAGCAGGAGCATCAACAATCCTCATTAACACACCATTTGGTTTGAAATGCTTTCAGTTTAACAAAGTGTATTTCTGTCCATTGTATAAGACAAGTTGCATAATGACAACAAACCCATTGAGTAAACACACGCACTGACCCTGCTCTCAGGAACTCCTCACTGACGATGTTCTTCAGCGGGACACACACTCGAGGTGGCAGCTTCCTAAAGAGACGCTGAGAAAAATGTCCTGACAGCTGCAGGGCAGGCAACAGAGTAGTTTTAGACAACATAAGTCAAATACAAAGTGCATCATAACGCATGAAAAGTGTGTGTAAAAGATATGGAAATTGCACTAATAATGAAATAGCTTGTCGTTGATACAAAACAAACTCAGCTTCAGTCATAACCCTGCACAGTAACACGCAATGATCTTAATGGCTAGCGTATATACAGTAAACCATTTGCTTATAAATCAAACATACTAACGTGGGTAACGTTATATCTGATGGTTGCATTAATTACTTAATGTGCAATCCGGCAAGTTTCTGCTGTGGTTTAGCTAGAGCTTTCACGGTTCAATATGAAACGCTGTTGACGGGTTGACTAGGCTAGCACGCCAACACTGCTCACACTGGAGTCTACAGGCATGTTAGCAAGCCACACCAAGAGATATACATATCGAGAAAGGTTGCTTGAAAGCAAGGGGGATAGTTTCCATACTTAGCATAGACAAATTAGCCACCTGCCTGCCATTAGATGTTAGCTTTCGAGCTAGTTAGCAGCTAGCTCCAGAACGCTTTAACAACAGCGGTCATACATTCTCTGAACTACTCTTGCAGTGTTTAATATCACACGTTTTCTGAATTCATGCCTACCTTCCCACGCATGAGAAGCTTCACGACATGGTCTTTGTGTTTTCTTTGAGATTTCTGTTTGCTAGCGTCCTTTTCTGATTTCGAGCTGGGCGCCATCTCCCTCTCAACTGTAGTAGCTCGCTCCAGTCAGGACTGACGTGATTGGTCCGCAGGCCGCACGAGACAGCCCTTATCGCCGGTGGACGCATCCATGACGGACGAAACAAAGGTGGAACACAACAGCGATGACTGCAGGAAGCCCCTACAAAAGCGATGTCTGAATTATACATATATAAATGAATCGGTGTCACTTACAGAATTAAAATGTATACACAATCAGTCTGACATCGGGTGTCATGTGATGCGTCTTTAGCATGGTGTTTAAATTGGGAGCGACCAACTCTCAAACACAGGAGTACCACAGAAGAAGAACGAAATGAGGTAAATTGAACGTTTTATTTTAAGTATTTAAAAACAAGCTGTAAAAAATAACATCTAAAAAAAAAGAAGAAAACAAAAACAGCATACAGTAACAGACCTATTGGAACCAAAAAACAAAATCAGACAATAAAGATGGGGAAATTTAACTGAGGGCAGTCAAGCACACAAACATGCACACACAACCAACCTACATTGTGTAGGACAGTTAATGCCTTATTACAGCCAACTTACACACATTTCTGTTCAGTAGCATACACTGTATACAGACACACACAACCCCCTTAAGGAAAGTAATTACAATGAATAAAATTAAAAATAACAAATCAGGACAGCAGGGGAAAATACACCTGCAATATACACTGGGAATGTTAAAAAAAAAGTTAAAAAAGGTACCAAGAAGAAAGAAAAAATGGTTTAATTTTTCTTACAAACATAATTTCTGAATATATTCAAAATACTGCTAGAACGTTTTTTTTTTACCCTCAGGAAATTGTAGGGGAAAAACTACTTGAACGTGAGTCAGTGTCAGGATGCTGTTGTGCTAGCTTGCAAACAAAGATGCTTATCACATTTCACTATTTTTTTTTAAATGAGCAAAATTATTACAAGGTGTGGGTGAGGTGAAGGGGCAAACTGAATAGCAACCCAAGTAGTTATTTAGTGCTTTGTTCAATGCATGGGCAAAATGTGATCCCTTTTCTCTTCAATTTTGACTTTAAAAAAACAAGTAGATTGGAATAGAAAATGTCTGGCTGGATGAGAATGGTCTTGTCTTGTCAAAGCCAAAAGAAAATCTCTTGATAGAAAAGACGAACAAGTCCAGAGGGCCATCACAACCTTCAAACAGGCTGAGCCAATCGTTTTACTGGGCCTGAAACGAGAGGAAAAAAAAGTGTAATTAGTATTGCACATTGCTGTAGGTTTTTCCCTTTGAAAAGGAACTGAATGCATGTTCCATGTTCTTAAGCTTTTGAATGCCTGGATGGGTTAAAGTTAAATAATGTTACAGGTAGGGCTGTGCGATTATGGCAAAAATCATAATCACGATTATTTTGGTCAATAATTGATATCACGATTATTAAATACGATTATTCATTGACTTTGAAAACATCCATTTAATGAACTTTTAAATACAACAAATAATGTGAACAGTATCTTTTTAACTGTTGATTTCCCTGAACGTATAATTCAACTAAAAAACCAATACAAAAATAAATAAAATAAATGATACATTTATATCTACATTTAAATAAATAATATCAAAATAATAAACAAGATCTAACAAATATTTTGGAGCGCACTTCAACAAGCTACTAAACGTATATAAATATGATAAATACAAATACGTTTGATCAAATATGTTGCAGTGCACTGTCACAACCTAGCAAAGCAAAATAATCGTTGTAATGTTGTTTTCGTAATTGTGGCAGGCCAAAATCGTAATTGCGATTAATTGCACAGCCCTAGTTACAGGAATGCTCTTTTAATGGCAACACCACAGGTCACTCAAAATCTCTGAAGATGAAGAATAAATCAACAATATTAATAACAAACACCTGCACTATACATTTATTCTGTCACAGTATTTTATTCTAAACACAGAAAGGCACGTGTGGAAACATAACTTTGAAAACGAGTTTTAACACATTTTGTACAGTGAATGTTCTCGTCTGGCAATTGTTGAACAAACTGGACCTTGACAGCCACAAAGTCAATTTGTTAGTTTTTCCATGTATTCGTTACCTGTTGTCCCTGCTGTGGAGCACCGCCCTGTCCAGGCCCCTGCCCTGGCTGTCCATAGTAGGCAGCCTGCTGTCTGTAGTACTCAGCCCAGGCTGCACTGTAGTCCTGCTGGCCTCCAGCTGCACCCCCGCCTGCTGCTGCTGCCGCTGCCGCCGCCGCCGCCGCCGCCGCCGGGCCCGGAGCAGCTGCAGCCCCTCCAGCTGGCTGGGCTGGAAAAACACAACAAAAAACCCTTAGTACTGGATGCACAGTCATGTACTCTTTTCATTTCACAGTATACAACTGAAACACAGTACAACTGACTATTTAACATGCAGTACTAAGTAAAGCTCACTTACTCATGCCCATCTTCTTGTAGTACTCCTCCCAGGCTTTAGTATAGTCTGGCTGGCCACCAGAAGCCTGCTGTCCCTGGCCCTGGTCCCCTGGTGCTGCTGCAGCAGGGGCTCCTGGGCTCTGGCCTGCCATGGCACCCCCTGGCTGTTGGCCATAATATTGTGCATAGTATGCTGCCCATGCTGCGTTAGGATCTGCTGCTGCCTTATCTAAGGAGGGGAGGGAGAAAAAGAACCCAGGATTAGCAAACCTTACAAGATAAACAACTTTTGAGACAAGTACATTGTCAAAATGTGTACAAAATACTGACTGGGGTCATGTTGACCAGGGGCTTGCCACTGCTGGTAGTTACCTCCCCAACCCTGTGGACAGTACTGGGCTCCACCAGGTGCGGCTCCACTGTGAAGAAGGAAGAGACGGTTAAACAAACTGCTTATTTATCTCCACTGGAGGGACCATTCACAAATCCTGCATTCCAGTATTTGTAGATTGCACTTACTGTGGAGCACCACCTGGAGGCCCTGCATTATAAGGGTTTGGATTAAAGTGACCCATAGGACCACCTGGGCCTCCTGGGCCTCCCGGGCCACCTGGACCACCAGGTCCACCAGGACCACCGCCCACAGGACACAATGGAGCCTGGAAACAGGAGAAAAACATTTAAACTAGGAATTAATTCAGAGGATGCATTATCTTTTGAAAACAGCTTGAACTGTGTGTTCCTTCTCTGCTCCGTAAATCACTTGAACGCACCTCAATCTTCTCTTCTATAAGCTGCTTGGCATGGTCAATCTGTTGTGGGGACCCTCGGATGATAAACAGTTTGAAGTTGGGGTCACCGTTTGGTGGTGGCTGACGAGAGATCTCCACAAACGCACCGGTCTGTTGGTTGATGGACTTCACATTTTCTCCTCCTCTGCCAATGACAAGCCCACATTTGTGCGCAGGAATGGAGAAGGTCATCTCTCCTCCCGGAGGGCCCCAGTTGCCCTGGGCTCTGCCTCGTCCCCGCCCACCGGATGGCATCCCTTCACCGGGGGGGCCCTGTGGAGGACACACTCTTTACATTAGGTTTTACTGGTCCACGGCCAACTAAAGTTTGGGATTTCTGTCACCAGCTAGAATTAAACACCTACCCCCTGCCCGCCCTCCTCTCGTGCACGGATGCTCTGTAGCAGTTCAGTGATGATCGATGCAGCATGCTGACACTGGTCTGGTGGACCCATAATATGGGCTATTTTATCAGAACCGGTTCCATCATCTGTAAGGAAAGACAAAAGGAAAGGGGGGTTATTAATGGTGGTTTGCACAGGGACTGAAACCAAAAGGAAACTATCCGATCTAAAAAAAAAAAAGAATTAGCTTTGGGAAAAAAATTAAGTTAAGAAAAGTGAAAAAATATATTTTTGGGGCGGGGGAACAAGCTGTAGCATCTCTAGTAGATGACATTTCCTGCAGCGCTTTAATTTATAGCAGTTCCATTACATTTCACCCCACCTGAGAAATATATGTGGAGAGCTCACCTGGTTTAAACTGAATCTTCACTCCAGCATCGCTCTGGATCTTCTTGATCATCTCCCCACTTCGGCCAATTACAACTCCCACAGAGTGGCGGGGCACAGCTATCTGTAGATTAAAAAATAAATTGTTATGGCGGCACGAAGCAATAGACTCTTATCCATTAATCACATTTATGTTAAACTTGCATCACACATGCACACAATATTCAACAGTCTTTTTATTATGTTTCTTTAGTGCCACTTCTCCGTTATAGTGAGGTCTCTGAATACAGAAATCAAAGCTACGACTAACTGCTCAAATTAACGGCGACAACTTACATCAATGCCACCACCGCCGCTGCCGATGCCGCCTCCTCCGCCGCCACCACCACCTCCTCCTCCTCCTCCTCCGCCACCACCCACCTCCTCCCCCTCCCATCCTTGATCCAAATTCGCTCCGGTCTCCAAATCCGGCATTATCCCTCTCTCGTAGAATCTCATTCACCATGTCCTTTGCTTGCTAAAAAAAAAAAGAGCAACAAAACATGCAATGATTTAAAGGGTAAATGGGGGCATAAAACATTTCCCTAGTCAAAACAATATATATAGTATATACACAATACTGAACTTCAACAGTACCTGCACTTTGTAGGGGTCTCCAATGATGCGCAGGGGCTTATCTATGTTGGGTGGCTGGGATCCGTCTTGAATAAGAATCATCTTAACTCCAGCCCGCTCCTAAGATTCAGCAGTAGAGGAATGTTGCATTAATCACACGGCAAATGTACCTCATGTCAACAAAAGCATTTGACACAGTTTACAGGTTGCAGTAAGCTTTTCAAATCAGGACCAAACATTTTACTAAATTCATTCTTTATTCATCTTTCCAATATCTGTATAGTGGAAGCACTATATGTGGCAATATGAAGGAGTCATTCTTACCTGAAGCTGTTTGATGGTCTCTCCTCCTTTACCGATTATGAGGCCGGCCTTGCCTGCAGGGATGATCATCTCCTGCATGGAACCTCCCCCTCCTCCTCCTCCACCACCACCTCCTCCTCCTCCCAATCCTCCCAATCCTCCTCCTCCTCCTCCTCCTCCTCCGCCTCCTCCTCCTCCTCCTCCCGACTGCCCATTGGTCGCACCCTCATGACCCCTCGACACAATGTCATCTATGAGGGCCTTGGCTCTCCTGGAGGTAAATTAAAGTGAAAAAACAATTGAGAAACAAGGCATAAAAAAAACATGATTCATTTGCCCATACTATTGTTTCTTTTTGGTTGGCATGAACGGTGTTATTGAACAGTAGAGAAACCGACAACTGGAGGTGAGGGGTATGACATGCGCTGTAGCCATACAGTAACAAAGGCGCTCTGGTTCACAGTGTTCAAAATAATTACAGACAGTGCAAGAGTTTTCAACAGGCAATGTGTTGAATGATACTTTGTTGTGATGTATTTCTGCACGCTGAATGATGGGCATTGCCTAGGTTAGCTCAAATACTGGAAGGCATTGGAATGAGTAGCATTTCCCTTCAAAGGCAGACAAATGCATTATGCTGAAAGTGTAGCTAGCTCTTACAATTACAATATTCAGTCTCAGAAGTTGAGGCAATCTATGCAGCAATTGTAGCTTAGCGTTGGTAACACAACGTTCAAAGGTGGCCCATCCTCCCCCAGCCGCAACGACAGAAGTGGCTCTTGACCGTGATTGTATCACATACAGTAGCCAAAACCAACCCGAACCCAGGTTTACTCTCATTTTGGGGAAAATGTGGTCCAATTGGCATTTTTTCTGCACCGTCTGGCAATTTTGTAGCTTCCCCTTGGATGCGTGCTTGTACATGCTATGGACCTTCACAGACAGTATTTTTGGCGATCTTTGAACCTCATGAGGGAAATTACTGCCCTAAAGCCAAAACTGTGTCGAAAAAAATCCCAATAGGGCCATTTGTTACCATTGCATAAAACAAGAAGAGCCCATAGACTCCCAAACTATGTGTTAGAGTCGAGTTTTAAAATGAGAAATACTTGGGATTTAAATTAAAACAAACTTACTGTATGGCATCTGGAGACCCCGTCAGGGAAACACTTCTATCTGGAAGACCGGCACTGTCTATGAATTGAAATTTAAAAAAAGATATCAGTCCAGAAGAAAGTGGAAAAAAAATAAAATAATTGGTTGACTTGTTCGGTCATATCTTACCGTGCGCAATCTGGACCTTGCAGCCAGAATCCTGCTGTATTTTGTTAATCTGTTCACCCCCTCGGCCGATGACTGTAGGGAAAACAAGAAAGACATTTCGATTTTAGTTGGAACATGTAAAATGCAGGTATCATGTCTATGGTTTAACCTGTTAAGCACTGAGACTGTTTTTCAGGTCTCAGGCTCGAAAATGACATTCCCAGAACAAATGACCATATCTTCTCTTCTAAAAGGGTTAAATTAATAATCTTTATTCTCAAAGTAATGATAAACCTGTGAGTTGGATGTAGAAAAGTCAGAATCAATATAGATGTTTTTTTATTTCAAAGAAAATTCAGATTGAACATAGTAAAAAACTGTAAATTATAGTGTCCGTCCAAAAATTCTTCTTTACTTATAGTGAAAACTACCCTTGGATGATGGGTTAGTAGACTAAAAGCTTTACGAATCCAAAGTACAACATATAATAAGTACGCTGTATCAAGATTGATGCAAAACAAGTTAAATTTGACCTTTTTAGATTAATTTAGCAAAAAAAAAAACACTTCTGGGGCCATTTGGGTGGATTTGACCTATCTCTGGCCCCCCTTGGTCGATTTTGATGAATGAAATCTCTTTATAACCGCTAGAGCCAATGGAATCGAGGGAAAGTTCTATACACACCAAAACGTTAACAAATAAGGAGTGAGAGTGACGCGTGACCAAAACCGGAAGCTGCATACACTCTGGTGGCTACCATTAGCAGCTAACTTTTTCTCTCCGATTTTTACATAAAAATGGAATTATGGATTATAAATAATTTTTTTCAAAGGCACAGATACATTATTAACCTATGGATCAACAGTTTTCTTCGTTTTAATGCCATTGAACACGTCTTTTGAAAGGTACGTGTTGTGATGTCTGTGTTTGCTTCCCCTGTCGCAAGTTCGGATCTCTCAGTGATGATACTATACCTATATAATCTGTGGAGTCTCAGCTTTAATCGGATATATTGTATGTGCAGTTACGATAAGTAATAAGGGTATCTTTATCTTGAGTTGTGTGCTAAAGTGCGTTAGCATTTTTTCGCTTAGTGCCAATTCAGAGGCTTGGTATTACCCTTGTGCTTTGTTTTGGTAAAAATGGTTCATATCTTCAGTTAGCTGAGATTCTTCCCGTTAATCTGGTGCTACACATTAATAGTTTCATAAATGTTAAGAAGCCCTGAGACACAGTCTCGAAAAGAAACGGTGGGGGGGGTCCACTGGGGGGACCGTCGTCCTTAAGAGGTTAATATTTAAATGTTTGTATGTTTAAGTGCATGTACTTACTGAGCCCCACCATCCCATCAGGCACTCTGAACTCTTCTGTCATTGTGGAGGACCGGACACTGCAGACAATAAAAAAAAAAGAGATACGTGAAATATGAAGGATTACATACAAGCCATAGCCACAAGCACCAAATGTGTTAATGCAAAAAGGAAAATCAATTTCACTCTATACCTTTGTTGGGACAGGGCAGCCAGCTGAGCTCCAATAGCTGTAAGAGAGAAAGTTTTGTGTAAAGGAAGGTTGTAAAACTGAGGCGAGGGAGTGTTTTTAGTAGGATCAATGAGAGATTTAACGTACACAATGCAGAATCAATTTCACCCTGTGATGCTACCTTCTTGGCATCGGGTTCATCTGAAAACAGAAGAAAAAGTGAGTCTACAATGTGGACTAAAAATGCAGACAAAGAGCCTGTTTGAGCTGATTTTTACCTGCTTCTTCCAGGGATCGTTTCTGTGATGTGAATGGATAGTTCTCAGATCCTCCGTTGTTGCTCACTGAAGGAACACCGTCTCCACCAATTTTAGCTGCAATCTAAAAAGACATATGAAATAAATAGTGATTATGAAGAAAGAAAATCTCATTTAAAGTGGTACAATGCAGATAAGTATACTCATGAGTAGCACTGCACTGATGTGGTTATCTGGGCTTGGAGAATACAATTACAATTAAATAGAGAAATGTTGTGCATTTACAATGCAGGAAGTATCCGAGTGGCATTGTGGGAAATGTAGGATCTAAGTCTTCGTGGAGTTTACGGTGGACTAAAAGTCACGATTTGCGCCAACAATGCATTCACAGAAACTTGAATAAACCGGAAACAATCCATTCATTAATCAAGCTTCTTGAATGTTAACCTGACTGTGTTTATATGTTTTGCATGTATGTATATTGCATTTGCACTAATTGCACTTTGGATGTTCCTCGAGTAATCGAGTATGATTAAACAATAATCATTCGTTGCAGCCATAAGCTTTATAACTAAAACTATCCGTAAGGTAACGTTAGCTTCACAGTCTTACTCGTCAACGTAAAAGCAATACCCACAGAGCAGTGAAATATCAGTCAATAAATAACCTATTAGCATCCTTTTGTCCATGTAATGCTAGTTATCAATACAATGTGGAAAGCCGGTCCGATTTGCTTATTTCACGACAATCATAGTGCGATGCCAATGTTGTTAATTTTTCAATTCACCTAAAATGGCGTTTTACACATGGAGGCTGAAAGTTCCTGACCAGCGTACCGTTAACTAACGTTATAGTTAGGAACCAACCGAGCTAACTTAGCCGAAGCAGCTAGTCCATATAACCTAACCCGGGGATTCCGGTGGGGACAATACATTTTAATTATATTTAGCTAACGTTATACATGATATTAAAGAGCTACCTACGTTTCTGTCGCTACCGAGTTCCCCCAACAAACATTTCGACTGACTACACAACCTGGCGAGTGTGTGTAAGACAAATGAATGGCATAGCTACTAGCTAGCTAGCTAGCTAGCTAGCTAGCTAGCTAGCGCGCTCGCTAGTTACCCAAAGCTAACGTCACGGGTAATTAAGCTAGCTGCCGTTTACCACCAGCTAACTACCGTTAGCTCGCCAGCTGTCTGCTCTTCTAGTCGAAGGCTTTATTACCTGTCTGGCTCGTTGTACTGCATCAGCAAAAGCGTCGTTTTTCATCCCAGCACCGACTCCGTTAGTCGGCAGACCGCCGTAATCAGACATGCTGCTCACAAGAGGCAAATAGACACAGGGGGCAGGCTGGGTAGCTTCGGCCGGATCGAGCTGCGCAGAAGCGGGAAGGCTAAACAGGAGCGTACGGGGGACACCAATGTGCGTACCACGCCGGCTTAAAATAGCCAATCAAAGAATCCTAACCCCGCGTCCTTTCTTCTTCTCCTCCAGCATACAGAAACACACCGCCACCTCCTGGGGTGTAGGACCAGTGTAGATCAGGAGCTGTGGAGGGGATTGGGCGGTATTCATAACATTTCCAGAAACTGCTATCAAGTTCACAGCTTATGAACATCTTCTTCTTCTTCTTCTTTAGAGTTTATTGGCGGTTCAGTTTATGAACAGGTAGAGACCTTCACTTATGTTTAGTATTTTGTTTTTGCTAGTGGAGTAAACGGCGGATAAACTGTGGCGCGCTTACACTAATTGCCCCGCATAAGCGCTTAATAGTGCGCCGCATTTGCGCTTCAGATGAGGAGGTGAGGCCCCCTCATAGCTGCATGAACCCGTATGGCACAATACAACTCAGACTGGCGTACCTGTACGGCAATCAAGTAGTAAGGATGTAAGGATGGATGATAGGCTAACTTTAAAAAAAATAAAAATTATTAATTTTTTTCTTTTTTCAATGCCATGCTATCTACCCACACTACCTTTGCGATCGACCGGTCGATCGCGATCGACGTAATGGGCACCAGAGTTTCATTTGTGTACTTGGCATTACTGATTTATTATGTAGCTAAACGCAATGGAATAATATATTAACCACGGAGGTGGAAATAAAGACAGCAGATAAGGGGGCTTGACTACATTATTCAAGTAACTGCATTGTATAACCAATAATAAAACAATATTATTAATATTCGTTAAGTCATTTTAGCAGATCATTTAATTATTTGTTTATTTATTTGGCACTTAAAGATACTTATGAATTTACAAACTTGTAAAATAAAGCTTTACCAAAAATATGTGCTCAATCCTATTTGTTAGGAAACCATCAGGTCTCCATCAGGTCTGCATGTGAGTTGCGTCTTTGCCATTCCAGTTGCATTTGCTTATGGTATTGTTAAACTGCACAGTCAGAGTAATGAAGTGAATCAATGTTAAATGGACAGGTGTAAGAGCTAAGAATAAGAAATTCCTTGGTGCAGTTGCACGGCAACAGAAGGCCAACAGGCTGAGCAAAGTGGCAGTCAATGAAAAGGACACAATTTAAACCATGGCACAGTTATGTCATCAGGCTAGCCTACAGAAAGCTATCACTTCATTTCAGTTCTTCAGATAAAGCTCAGAGGCATTTATTAAACATCAGAAGCACCATGCATGCATTTATTGCCACTTTCCATAATAAATAATGAAACATAAAAAATGTTCATTGGCTTTACATTTCATTCTCAATCTTATGTTTCATGATACATACAAAGCAAACTCTTTGTCATAGTGTTAAACCTGCACATTGTGCGTCTACATTATAGTTTTAAAAAAATACTTTGTGGCACTGGACCCCGTTGTGTGTTTCAAACAAAGAAACCATTATAAAACATGACCATTTGCATGAGAGGTTATTATGAATCCTCTACGCATCTTGATATGGCTTTGGAAGCTCCACTCCAGTAGAATATAATGTCCTCTGTTGTGCTTTTGTTCAGTAGTAATCCTTCCAGGAAAGAGAAGATCGACTTTTTCAGTTGTAATTCAAGAATTAGGATCAGTCATTTTTGTTGTTGTTTTACACCTCATCTGTAGTATTTGTAACATTTGTTTAAGACGTTTCAATCAAAGTCCGGACTCTTTAACTCCACCGATGAGCAGCGACTTCAGGTTCCCCTCACTTACAGAAGAGGAAGATGAATCAGTCCTCCTCCTAGCGATCCAGTATATTCTCTATCTACTACCTAAGAGGGAAAAAACAATGCTGTAGGAACGTAACATGACTTCCAAATTTGGTACCGGTTTGATCTCAGGCAAGTTCATGCAAGTCTTCATCTGTCAATGCAGTAGCATGAGTTGATTAGCATTCACACCACTTCTGGCATGCGCTGCAACGCAATACATCACACGTGAAACTCGTCACAGCAGCTGCCAGTTTGGGGGCGGTCCAATCTGTTGTTTTTCTCTTTTCCTTTAATGGTTTATCTTTCATATCATCATAGGTCATAGGAGCATTAATCCATCCATAGCCAAGGCCCATTTCCTCATGCATAGCCAACAGATCTGTACGTGCTTTTGTCGAAAGCCACCCCAAACCATCTAAAACCTTTCCTACCCCTTCCCTTTCCCCCCAATCATACCCTCAATGTCCACTCCCAGCATTATTCTTGTGTATTCGTAGACGACGTAGGACACGGTGACAGCAGGGATGATTTTCAGGAGGTTGGGGGAAATTCCACGATAAAGTCCTGCCACACCCTCTTGGGTCACAATGTTTTGAAGCAAGGCCACCATGGAGGGTTTATCGGCTCCCTTCAATGAAGCTGAGGGAAGAAAAAAAGTTGAGCTCCACCAACACATTCGGTTTTCTCACAACTTGTTTAGCTCAATAAGTACAAAAAGCATAGTATTGCATTTAATGTTTCATGAAAATACATCATAAGTCTGGAATTACATAACTGCCTTTTTTTCCAAAAATTATGTACTGAGAAAAAAAACACGGAAACATTAGTTTGACAAAAATGTTTTGATTATTACTTAAAAAATGACATCTTAATAATTCCACAGCATCTTGCAGTCTTCCTGAGTAGATGGTGTTTGGAGTACAAAGCTCAGAAAATGTGTTTCAGTGAAGATTTGGTCACATTTATTGTATATATTATAAGAATGTCTGCTGACGGTTTGTAAACCAAGAGTTCACAGTGAGGTATGTCAATCTAATAGC
Organism: Trematomus bernacchii; assembly: GCF_902827165.1. Lineage (NCBI taxonomy): Eukaryota > Metazoa > Chordata > Actinopteri > Perciformes > Nototheniidae > Trematomus > Trematomus bernacchii. The sequence continues at coordinate 1,408,447 of NW_022988066.1, read as the reverse complement.
CTATACAGTATGCCTTGTAAATAGTCAGGGCTAAATTAAGATACACACATGCTTTATTTGTTTAGCTAAATAATAACAGGGGCCTCCATTTACAGTTTAACAGTATTGGGATTTGCCATTTAACATGCTACTAGATACATACAGATGAATAAAAGCATCATATGCATGGGTAATTGAGTGGATCTATAGTTGAAACAATTATAAAAACATAAAAAAAAAATGAAGAACAAGATCAGAGTAGATAACAGTCTTTTGACAGTGTGTTGGAGCTGAACTCTGGCTCTCACTACCATCAAATTAGGGAATATATTTTGTAATTTATTCCTCCAGTAGCATTCAAAGGACTTTGAGAATCTATGACATTTAAAGTCATGGAGTATCGCCGTGGCCCGATAAAGTTACTTAGAAATAACCATCCATATCTATTAGTGTGACCACAGTAATCCTGACCTTGTGCCTGCATTCGAGTGCGGATCAATGCCAGAGGGTAACTCGCTAGCTGTCCACAGGTGCTGGAAACGGCACCGCAGCCGACCAGCACCATGACCCCGGGGTCAGCTAAACCCTGGTTCCTGTTCAGCCAGGCAAACTTCAGAGTCTGTGGAGCAGAGGGAGTGAGAAAAAGATACACAGTAATGAGATGCACCGCGACAGCTTTCTGCCCTTAGTGGCATTCTGACCTCATAGACAGCCAGGTCGATGCCGGCGTAAGGGACGATACTCAGCAGGTTGGGTACATAGCCCTTGTACAAAGCTGCTACACCTTCTCTCTGTAGGATGTGTTTGGCACAGTCTGCTATTCCTGAGTATTGGCCTGTCTTTCCTAGTGTTAGACGGGTCCTCAGCACCTGTGTGGAAAAGAGAAGAGATGGAAAGGATATGGCAAGAAAGAGGAACGTTTTTTTATTCTCGTCATGCATTTTTCTTGACACCACACAGTATGAATGTTGTTTCAATGTGGTTATTACCCTGATATTACCTCCATTGGGTAGATGGCTGTCTGAGCTGTAGCTCCGGCCAAAGAGCCGGCAACAAACCTCTCATGAAGCCTCAGAGTTCTTGATTCATTTCTGCTACGGATCATTTTCTTGATCTATGAGTTATAGAGGGAAATATAGATAGAGTAAGGCTAATTTCCAAAGCTTCATCATAGACAGACGACAATATCATTTCAAATTGATAGAAAATAGATTTAGCGATGTCTTAAGACATCGAAAGATATTTAAGGAAATATGCTTCATTCACTTTTCGAGAAGATTGACACCAATCTCTTTTGTGTGATTAATATGAACAAAACAGACAGCTGTCAATTAGCCTAGCTTAGCATAAAGGCTGGAGACACGGGGCAACATCTAGCTTGGCTTTGTCAAAACGTAACAACAACTCTTATGGACTGAATAAGAGAGAATAACAAAGAGAATCTGAAGTCACTGCCAAAGCCTGGATAATAGTAAGAGAAAATAATTGAGATAGAGATTGAAGATGAATAAATGTTAAAAAGTGTAAAAATAAATACTAAACATAAGTGAAGGTCTCTACCTGTTCATAAGCTGTGAACTTGATAGCAGTTTCTGGAGCAATCTTTAGCACGTTGATTGCATTGCCCCTCCACAGCGACCGCAGTCCTCCTTCTTTGATCATGTACTGAAAACTGCTCAGCACATTCCCTTTAAATTCAATGAAACCATTCACCTGGGAGAACAGAGTCAGAGAAAAAACACTTAACACATCAGCATGAATAGTCCTGTGGTTCAGACTGACCTAAGAGATGAGATCATAACTGCTAACTGACCTGTCGGAAGACTTTGATGCGGTCTAAGGGGGCCGTCCCGGTCCGAGATACACATCCGGCAATGCCTCCGGCCATCAGCTGCCGCCACACATAGCCAGACTTCTTCTCTTCTTCAGTAAATTCATCAGGAACTGTCAGCTGCTCTCCTATATCCAACATCTACTGAACCCGTGGTGAAAGGAAAGAGGATCAGAAATTATGATAATAAAGGGGAGAAAGTAAAATAGAAATAGTTTAAGAAAAGGCTATATGTGTCTGTCAGTCATAGGCATGACAATCTACTGGAAGGGCCATTTTCCTGGTTTTCTTTGTTGAACTGTATGTTATCACTGTTATTATATATTGTGTGTGTGACCTCACCATTGAACGTTTCCAGTAGCGTGCTACGTCCTCCATGTTGGTGAGGGGCTTGAACAGGAAGAAGTCCCGCCACTCATTCCAGTCAATGGTCATGGTACCGTCTTTGTCCATTCTGTGAGACAAACACAGGATAAATAATGAAAATCATTAGGATCATTCAAGTACCAAATGTGTTACAGAGGAGGGATCAATCATTCAGAAATGGCAATGAGGAATCCTTTAATGTATGAGAAGACATGTCTTGGTTTACCAGAGGAACTGAAAATACAAAACTAAAACTATTATTAAGACATTAAAGCAGTAGATGCGCTGCCTACTGTGATTAAACGGAACATTTAGTTCTAAAAATGTGTTATAGTAATCAGCACTTCCTATTCTAGATGAAGGAAAGTTGTGAAAACCCTAGTCTTCACTTAGGAAATGAAACATGCCATTAAGAAACAGCATTAGAAAAGATGACACATCTTCGGAGTCTGTAATTGTGACATTATTTCAAAGAATAATATTAGGGGAAGCAACCAGTTTTAAGAGGAAGTGGCTTTATTGTGTTCAGTCTTAAAGACAGAGAAGCTGAAAGCAGTCCATTATATTACAAATACACTGTCAGTGGAGCCAATATCAAGGTCAGATATGTTTAAAACGGCCTGACAGCCCAGAAGGAAAAGAACTAGGCTGATGCACACACATTTTCAGTGTTGGGAGGTGTTAATATTGCCATGTTTGTTGATGTTCTTATTTTAGATCCTAATGTGATGTTATATAAGATATTTATATTTGTGTGCAGACCTTTGCAGAATCCTGGAGGCATCCTTGAGGCTGACTTCCACACCAACGGTGCGAAGAGACTGCTGGATCTCCGCTGCATCAATCTCACCTGCAAATACCCACCAGTCAGACCCAGTTAAAGAAAGAGAGATAATAGCATGGAAAGAAAATATCTCAATGTGAACACTTTGTTATTGTGTCATTAATTATTGTTCTAACTGTTGGCTGCTACACACCGTCACTGTTCTTGTCCAGATTCCTGAACATGAGTTTGAGATCTTTTTCATGGGTTCGGAGATACTGCGTGAACTCTTCAAAATCCAGTACTCCATCCTGGTTGGTGTCCCCAGCTTTTACAATCTGAAAACACAAAGAGAAGGGTCAATGAAAAACAAAGCTCTTAGCATTGAACAGATATTTGGTCAAAAAAGTTACAGTTTGCCAGATGGTACGTTTTAAGCACTGCTTAATGCTTAAGTCACAGTAAGAAACCCAATATGCCCACATGGAACTGGTCAGAGAGCTGCCTGGCCAATTATTTTTACTGAAATAAAAAATATATAATTAAGCCCACCAACACATTCCTAAAAAGATCAGTTTTCACCTCTGATGAAATCCTGCACTGTAAAATATGACCATGATTTCACAATATTTAGCTGTAATATTTTACAATAAATTACTGTTTTACCACTTTACAGTCTTTACCTGTAATGTTCACAATATAATACTGTAATTTTGAATTTCACAGTGAAATCAATACAGGCACAGTTCATTACTGTGAATGTACAGGATAAATGATTACCAGGATTTCACAACATGTTACTGTATTATTTCATAGTAAAATACTGTATTCAGACCATCCTCTGTGATAACACAACAAATTAAGTGATTTTCTTGCTTTTATCGCTCTTGCTTGGCTTTAAATACTAATTTCTTTCTTTGGTGCAGGTTTTACTTAAATTGAAAGGGGCACCGCTGCATGTGCCTTAAAATAAATGATGCAACATATAAATCTATGTAAATTGAAATTGTTGTCTTGGCTTATTGTTTTCAGGTGCTTCCTGGGCATTAATCCTGAGACGGGCTCGAAAGCCAAAAAAAGGCATGGCAATTTAAACCCCCATGTCAGCACATTCTTCAGAACAATTGTTGACTTCGAGTGGATGTCATGTCTGTACACGTGTTAAGTGCTCCCCTCCTTGTTTTCTTCTCTGTCTCCTTAGAATACCTCTTTGCCATTTTGAGCTGTAGGCCATATTTTTGCAGATGTGTTTATGTTTAGCCTGGAGGACCTGGTAGTCCAGTTTTCGCGGCTTTATTTAGTTTCCCATCGGGTTTATATTTGATTTCTGGTTAGGGGGGGAAGCTCTGGGTCCTACGGTCCGTGGTGTGGCTGGCTCGGGTTCCCTCCTTCTGTTTGTTCCTTTTGGCCAGTCCTCCAGACCTCTTTTTGTTTCCCGTTTTGCTTGTGTGAGCAAACGGCTGATTATCAATAAATGCTCGTTACCAAGTACCGATTATTGCGTGTATTCTTTCATGTTGCGGGTCTCAGCACGAGCCACTACCACGGAGTAGAGGTTGGGGCCGTAACAACATGTCCAAGACACTGTGAAATGTACTTTGCAATTCAATGGAGTAATACAAAGTTAAAATGGGCATGTTCTTTGTTGATTGAGCTGATTGAATTGTGTAGTTATGGTAAAATCCCAGTTAACTAGTCAAATTTACATTTCTATATTTACAGTAAATCACTGGCTACTGTGTTGCATTACTTTTACAGTAAAAGTTTGAAAATACAGGTAATTACTGTAAAATATCTACAGTAAATTACTGTGAAATATTTACAGTCAATTACTGTGAAATCCATGCAACTAGTAGCCAGTAATTTACTGTAATTTTACAGCCAAACATTTTACAGTGTGTTATTAAATATTTTCAGAAGGTGGTCCCAGACAAATATAATTCATTGTCTGACATTCAGTCTAAATTAGTGGTTCCCTAACTGTCTAAAACCTCTTAAAGTAAAGCTTTGATTTGAGACCCCTCATCACCAGTTGCACAAGTCTACTGGTTGTAGTCAATGCAACCAGAAGGTGAACATTTGCCCCTGTTGTATTTGTATCAATTTGCAAGTTTAGAGAATCATTATCTTTAAGTAACTTTTGTATCAGCTTTAACCAAAATACATTTTGGTTAAAAAAAAATACAAATTGCAAATAAGAATGTAAACAAAACCAATACAAAATTGTCAAGAAGAAAAGCTGGACAATGATCTATATGTGAAAAGAGATCAAGTGTAGGACCATGGGAAAGGTCGTCATTCTCATCTTACAAAGTCCTGCTTCTTGTACCAAAATAGACAACATGCTGCCCTTTAACACACACACACACACACACAACCACACACACACACACACACACACACACACACACACACACACACACACACACACACACACACACACACACACACACACACACACACACACACACACACACACACACACACACACACACACACACACACACACACACACACACACACACACACACACACACACACACACACACACACACACACACACACACACACACACACACACACACACACACACACACACACACACACACACACACACACACACACACACACACACACACACACACACACACACACACACACACACACACACACACCCACACACACACCCCCACCCCCCCCCCCCCCCCCCCCAACCTAAAACCGTAACTTTAAAAAGGTACTTTGTGGCAACATACATTTTGTCCCAAAAAGTGTAAACCTGTTGATGTCCCAACAATGTAAGTAGAAACAAACCCTTGTCTCCTGGGCATACTTGCCAACCTTGAGACCTCAGAAATCGGGAGCATTTCCAAAACCACCGCGCGGGGGTGTTAGTGGATCGCCGGAACTGTATTAGATTAACATGCTTATTGTAGTTGTAAGTGCACTGCAGGAAAGGAGTGAGCAGAGGGTAGACTTGTCGATCCTTGTTCTGTTTGCTGTGACTATCTTCCTCACCCTCTCAGACTTTCAGTTGCGCGCGCTACTAATGAGACGCACTACCATGGAAACCAAACAATGGTGTAGCTGTATTAAAGTCCGAGTGGAAACAGTCCTAAGTAAATCTGATTTTGTCAGAAATCGGGAGAAATGCGGGAGAAATATGACCCCGGGAGGAAACCGGGAGAGGGCAATGAAATCGGGAGTCTCCCGCGAAAATCGGGAGGGTTGGCAAGTATGCTCCTGGGTAAAGTCATGGGTTTGTATGACCCAACCATCTAACCCATTCCCATATTAATTAAGACATTTTATGACACCTCACTTCTGGGGTATAAACACCTTTTTCCATAGCTTTACGGCTGTTTGAATGACAACATGCAAAAAAAATGGGAGTAAGTACAGTAAGTCTTCTTACCAAAACAAACTGTTTGAGACAGACTGAGAGTAGACAGAGAGACTGCGTGTATTCACAACAAAAATACATGTACAACAGGTTAAACCACAAGGTTGGTTGGTTACAACACATTATTGTAAAAGTTTGTGTGTGTGTGATGCAGGTGTCATACCCTCTCCACGGAGCGTTTGGAAAGTCCTCTGCCTGCCAGTCCTGTCCGCAGTTCAAGGAGGTCGATGTGTCCATCTTTGTTGACGTCTAGCTCATCAAACAGCTCCGCCCAGATCTTCTCCCTGTCCTGGTCCGGATCAGGGGGGGTGCTCTCCTGGCAGTGCGCCCAAGGGAACCATGTCCATTGGGGTCTCATAACTGTTGCCAGTCAGAATCTGCTGATGGACACAAGGGCATCAATTTGCACACTCACAATGGACAGTTTTACTACAATGCATGCACAGAACCAGATATGTTGTCTGTTTTATAACAGAAAACCTGGCGCCTACATTTACCACAATGCAACTGGACTGCAGTAGTGTGGTTGGAGGTTGGGGAGAGTTATACTCCAAGGTTACACTGTTGGATAATGTAGACTAAAGGCTCAAGCCCTAAGTAGACATGAGGATAGTCCCAGGGGAAGAATCGATTGAATACATTTTATTAAAACATTGCTCTTAAGATTTTTTTGCATTTCCTGTTAAAGGATAATTTCACCTTTTTCGGACAACAATTATTCAACTACAATAGACAAAAAATATGTCAAGTTTGAATGGACCACAACTAAAGATGTATGCACCATAGAGGGTCATGAACAGACATCACATTTTTTTAAGGGGTCATAAACCAATTAATGTAGGAAACCACTGATTCAAACTTAATTTTAATATATTTGGTTATGTTTTGCTGGATATACATTTCTGTTATTTGGTCCTGTGATACAGGGAGATGGTGCCAGCAGCCAGCCGGGCACCATAGCCTTCAATTTGTATTACATAGATCTGGATTGTATTAAAGATTTACATAAGGTCTCTCGTCTGTGTCTGCAATCTGAATATTTATTTAAGAAATTATATTATACGATTGTGCAGCCACAGTGTTTTTGTATTAAAACATATTTCAAACTCTGTATTTTTGAAAATCTAAGGAATATTTTTGATTTGCCAAACACACAGGGGATTGGAGGAAATAACGGATTAAAGTATTAGGTGTTTGTTTCCTATGTATCGATTCTTGCACAGGTCGATCCACATTCCTACAGTTGCCACGAGCGATTTAGCTTGCCTCTAAAATCATGACGGCGTTAAACTTGTGTCTCACGCTGTTATGTTCGCTGTTATGGTCTTATTCCAAACCCTTGGAGACCATTTTGTCACACACTCACTGTTATCTCCAAACCGAGCCGCGGCCCATGGTACTGTGCAGGAGAACCAGCGAGTCCGGGGCTCAGTCCACTGTCCTCAAACCGGATTAATGGGACGGAAAACGAGCAGCTCCGTCAGTATTCAGCAGGTCCCAGGGGTTCTCTGTGTTTGCCACTACTGACCGCTCTGTGGTTTAAATTTCACTCCGATGTTTGTTGAGAAAGCAGGAAGGGAGAGGCACGCAGCCTCCTCCCCGCAGCTGAAGCCCGCTGACGGCCGAGTGTCAGCTGAGCTCCCTGTGTGTGGAGGACAGAGAGTGCTACTGGGACACTGTGTACATATGAATGGCGACTGAGAGTGTCTTGTGCTAGCCACAAATGTTGTTTATTATTGATAAATAGGCTCTTGGCTAAATGACAGTTAGAACAATTTGTCCCTGGCCTGACATCACACTGAAGAATCCTCAACCAGGGCTGGAGGATTTATTAAATACTGAGGTCACAAGTCAACAGTCACTGTTGAACAGTGCTAAATTATGACCAGATTTAGTCTATAAACATATTATTTTCAACCATTTAAAACATACATAGGCTAAAATATACTAAAAAAGACAAAAGCAAATTAAGAAGTGATAATGTGAAAACATGTAGGCTACAATTCAACATCTCTGCCATGAATTTTACTGAGCCTATAAGATTGTTGTTGTTGACACTGTGAAAAAGGTAATATTTGTAATTTGGGTGGACAAAATGTTAAAACATCTCTCAATATAAAGCTACAAAACCACTACAAACTACCTCAGTGATAAAGGTATGGTTAAATATTTAACAATAATAATGATAATCTGAATATGTACTATATGTGTTGTTAAATTACATAAGGTTGTACAAGTGTACATAATGAAGTGGCCAGAGTGGTGAGTGCAAATAAACAGTATATAGCTATTAATACTTAAAGTTCCCCCCCAACACATGATTTGAAAGTGCAAACAAACAGAGTATACTGTACATCATTCTGCACAGTGAAGGTCAAAGTGAAGGACCTTTAAGTAAAATACATATCCGAGTGGAGGGGGGTAAAATATGTTATGATGGAAATAGAGGATATTGTGAACCCTCTTTTTAATGTCACACAGTGAAATTACAGCACCACGGCTTCCACAGATGAACTTTTTTTATGTATTTATTGTCAAAGCATTTAATGTATTCATTGCTATTGGGATGTTAAGAGCATTCCATGGAATATAACAAAAAGTGTTTCTGAAGTGAATTACCTACCCAACCTTTAATGGGACAGTTTCATGACACAACATCATTTGCAGGGAGATCCACATTGATTGAGAGCTCCATATGCAGTTTCCAAAACACAAAGTACAAGTCATAACAAATGAGAAAAAGGAGGTACTATTTTTATTGCACAGGGGCTTTAATGGTGTTTTAGGCGTTCTGTCTTGTTTTGTCCAGCCTCATCCGTCAACATTTAACACTCACCTCTCCATGCTGCAGTACCTCTCCAGAGATGAGTGATGTGAACAGTCCACCTGCCGGTCGGACTCTAAAGAAAGTAAGTGATGCCTGACCACACAAACATGTACTGGAAGTCACCCTGCTTTAATTATCCTATTCTATGTGCTGTCTCCTGTTGACAGGCCTATGTGGACTGTAAGCACGTACACCACCTCTCTCATTCAACTCCTGTCCTACAGCTGCTGTTATTAGAGGATCGGACAGATCAGATAACATACAGGTAGGCTATATAAGAGAAGCACTCTGAAGCTCGGGAGGCTGAGTGACGGAAAAACTCAGAAGAAATTGTCTTTATTTTACCTTTCTACGTTTTCTCAAACGCACAAATGTGTAAGGGACTTTCCTCCCTGCCCTCCTCATGCCTGGAGAGGTGAGTATGCAGCTGGATCATTTGTTTTCTATGCAAATCACTGATGGCAGATTTTTTACAATTAATGATAATGTTTCTGTTTTCAGGGCAAAAGACTTGCGGGTGAAGTTAAGCCATCTGACTGAGACGCACCACAAGCTAAAGTAAACCTTCTGGAATCTTTTTTTTTGTGGAATTGAGTAGTAGAAGTAAATCTACCAGATATCACTGTGAAACTGAATTTTTACCGTTTCCATTTTTCTTATCAGGGGTCAGGATGGAAGAGTTCCCCTTGACCTGGAGACTCTGCTGAAAAACAGAAGTAAGAATGTCTTGTTTTCCCCCCACCCAAAGTCAGTTTAATGTTTCAACAACAAATGCAATACGTCTCTACAGAAGACATTTGACAAATGGAAAAGCACTAGTGCTAGTGATACAATTGTGAATGAGCTGCTTCCGTCTCAGGTCCTGGTGTTGTTCATGCTGGCTCACTGTCGAGGTAACTATGAGTAACACCTGTGCTTTTTCGACTAGGGAAAGTCCAAATGTGAAAAAGACCCAATTCTTGTCTTTTTTCATTTTCAAATGTTCTCCAATGCAGCTTGCACAGCAGGTAGTTCCATACTTATATCTTACATTAGGCTATTAAGTCTGTCTGAACACAACTCTGTTCAAACAACACTAACCCTCAGGGACATCAGGTTGTACTCTACAAGAAGCGGCTATTTAATGGTTTAACAGTGACTCAATATTAGCATTTAAAGATAACGATGATAAAAACAACAATACTTGATGGTTCTGATATAGTTTGAACTGACCAAAACTAGGATTTACTATGAACAAAATCTTCTTTTCTCAAATCGAGCGCTGCAGGAATTATATTTTTTTGTAGAACAACATGGATGTTAGCAATACAATGGTACCACTGACCAAAAGCAAAGCCAAAATCTATGAATTTTAGATTATAGCAGAGACTTACATATTCTGTTCAAAAAGATAATCTTCCCTGATGAACACTGAAGTGAAAAGCTAATGTTTTTATGTTAACAAAACTTTATCAGACAGTTAGCTTGATGTTTCAAAATTCACAAGTGGGATATTTACTGATATCTTATGTCATAGAACAAAGTGGGATCATTTCTTAATTTTTTGTTAACCACAGACGTATTTCATACATTTAAGACAACGTGTTCGGATCAGGGGAGCACAGGTTCAAACCCCACTGCAGTCAGCATGTCGTTGTGTCCCTGGGCAAGACACTTCACCCCAAATTGCTCCTGTGGGGATTGTCCACAGTATTGAGTATGTAAGTCGCTTTGGATAAAAGCGTCTAACAAGTAACATGTAATGTAATGTCAGTTGGCTAGTTCTGTGACCTTATGACTCTTCTTTATTCTACACAGTTTATTTCCAATAAATGTCACTTGCAATTTGGCTGCTGTTGATGTTTTAATACTTAATAAAAAATGGCAAAGCTGTTAGAAGTGTTGAGTGGAAGTGTTGAGTGGAATACAGAGCTCTAACACAGTGTCGCACAGCAAGCATGAAAATGTCTTTGTATGAAATGTTGGTCTTTATGTGGCCTGAGTTTTTCTGGCATCATGCTTTTCCATATTCTAATGTTAACTCTTCTTGATTTGACTAATGTTTGACTCTGGTTTGTTCTTCTCCCTCTCAACCAGGCGCTCTGCAGGCGTTTCGTGGGTTCCTGCGCTCAGAGTTCAGTGAGGAGAACCTGGAGTTCTGGCTGGCCTGTCAGGAGTACAGAGTTTCTCCTTCTAACGTGCAGAAGATAAAGTCCAGCAGCATCTACAACCAGTTTATCAACCCTGACGCCCCACAGGAGGTTTGTGGAGAGGAGAGTGATGCGTGCAGTCAGGATAACGAGGAGCCTATAAATAAAGAGCTTCTTCTGATAATCTGTTTTCCCCTCAGGTAAACTTGGACGCTGAGACTCGGGAGGCTCTGCTTGGAGTGACGGACTCTCCGTGTGCCGACACATTCGATGAGGCACAACAGAGAATCTACAATCTGATGGCCAAAGACTCCTTCCCCAGGTTCCTGCGCTCCAACCACTCCATTAAAGCTTACTAGACTTGCACTGTACTTACTACAGATCTGCTTTAGAAATAAGTGCTGCTTAATTGGGTTTTACTAACCCTTTTCACAACTACCTTGTTATGTGATTGTTTTTCGAATGGTAGTGCTGTCCTTGTGCACCAAATGCATAATGCATTCTGTCATTGGTATGTTTCTGAGTGGTAGTTGTAAAGCATAGAAACCTTAACTAAAAGCATACATATAGCTAGCTGCATGAGTTAGAAGCGACATCCATAATGGATTCAAATAAAAATAAAAAACTCATAAAAGACAGCTCACGTTGTGGTACTTAGTGTGTTTTTATACATATTGTATATAAGCTCTATTTCCTCAAGAAGCTTACCAATTGTGTTCTGGAACGGGTTGCTTGAGAGCGAGTGTTGACAGCGTTCAGTCTTATCACTGGCTGGTTAGCTGTCACAGTGCTGGTCTGTTGATACAGCACTTGAGAAACCTCAAGCCCATTCCTTAGGTGTTGCTGTTTATTCAAGACAACCCAAAGCCAAACAAGGGTACAATGGTGAATCACCATTGTGACATACAGTACAATGCTCTGGTTCACGGCTTTTCATTTAAGACCCCAAATGCGTAGTGTACCTCAAAGGGGAACTCTTCCAATTTCAACTGTGGTAAAGCTACATTAGCTGCTACCAGCACGACACCTGACCTAACTGATGACATTCTAGTTGCATTGTGGGAAGTGCCAGGTGCCCATGCAAAATAGTGTTACTTAATCCTACAGTGTACACACTTAAATAGGCTGCCTGTGGAAGCACATGGCTCCACATGTTACCAGTTCAAGTAAATAACAGCTTTGAGCTCACTGAAACAGGTGGGCTTGTGTGGGAAAGCTACCTGTGATTGTCAACACGTTCCATGTGCAATAGCACTTCCCTGAGAAAAAGTAACAAAGTGTGGCGAACATACTTCAAAGGATTCATATCGGTGACTGGTGGTTTTATTCTTATTATTCATTTTTGGCTGTACAATCATACAAAGAATGTTACAAAACAGTTGCAGGGTGGTAGAGCACAAACATCATAAAATCATATTTTCTTGCAGCATTTCAACCCATCACAAATTCCATGAGTAAAGAAAGTCCTGTGGTGCCCCCTAGTGAGGGTTTATGCAATTCTCAGAGTCCTGCAGATCACATTCAGAATCTCTATGTATACATTTCTTTGTAAACTGAAAAGTAAGAATTAACATCTGTACAAGAGGGGCTCAGTCTATTTCTGTATGACTGAAGTCAGCTACAAATATTTAGGAATAATAAAAACAGCAAGACAGTTGGCATGCATCTTAAATCTGAGTCATGGGATCAATGTAGTTAAATGACCCCGTGACTAAGTCCTTAAGTTTAGCACGGTCAGCCTCAGGGTTTTGTATCCGGTCCTATTTGGAGCTGGTATCTGGACGGGGAAGTCCTGGGATGCCTTTGCCTTCAGGCCGTTCAGCCCCTTTCACCACACTCAGTGGCTTATGCAGGCATGTGCTTGCCCTATGGGTCACTTCCATCTCAATCTTGTTCCTGATGGCAATCTCTAAAGCCTTTAGGAAGCAGCAGAGGAGGTCATATTATACAAGGAATCAGTCAAGCTCTTTTATGTAATCAATTCAGGATGTAAGAGATGTGAGAAACGTTAGAAATGTCCTCACCTTCTTCAGCTTCTGTTCCTCAACCACGTGAGCCTTCTTTGGTGCAATGAGCCTCCCTTAACAAAGAAAGCAATAACATCACTGTCATATTCCCAAAAGCTGTTGCCATCAGTTCTTCAAATTAAATAATAAAGACACACTTTAAAAATGCAACTGTCTAACACGAGATAGCCCTGAAATGCAATTGGTCATTTTGTAGGCATCTGTTTTTATAGTTTGTTGTGTTTGATGTTTCAATTTATGGTGTTTTACTCAGTTTTTAAAAAAAAAGTTAGTCTTCACTAACAAACAGATTCAAAGAAGCATTTTTTGTATAAAACAATACAATTTAACAGTTGCACCAAAGACTGAACATCGTTACCTTCATGAAAGTAGGATTTACTACATTTACTACTTATGGTATTAGCCTTTTAGCTAGGTATATACCTGAACTAAAACATCCAACTGACTGTATATTAACCAGAGTGTATATGAAAAGTGGAATACCTCAATGTATTTCCTTGTTTGAATTCCTAAAGAAAGGTTATATGTAAGCATTACAGCTATTAAACAGTGGCTGATGAATATTAATTTGCTCACTAAATCCACTATAATACATAATAAAGTTAACACAGGCGAAGAACATGTAGTCAGTAGTTTTCCTTAAAGATATGAAACACATCGGTTCTAGTATATTTGGCTAAAGTAGAGCTAAGCTACGTTATTCAACTCAAAGTACCTGCGACACAGAGCATAAGCCTTCACATGGTTTTATTTAGCCAGTCTCTTAGTTTAATGATGAATATAATATTTTGAAGGAAGGAGAACAACTAATATTAATCAATGTCTTCATATCTGCTTGATATTGTAAATATCCCAACACGCGTCACTTTTAACTAAAACGTGTTCAGCTGTTTCCACGCATGTCACGCGTTAATGCTTTTTGACTAACATATCATATTTTCCGAGCAACTCGTTAGATTACAAGTAATACTTTAAATGCATACCTCCTTTCCTCTGTCCTTTCGGCTTGGTTGGATGGGGTTTTTTAGAGATTCCTGGCCGCTGAACTTTAAATTTCTTCGAACCTTGAGCCATTTTGCTAACCGGAGGTACACAAAGAAACTGTTCTTCTTCAACGTTGTCAGGAGTGGTTTACTTCCTGTTTGGTGACTTTGCCGCCCCCTGGAAGACTCCCAGTGACAAGCGTATATTAAACAGAGACGGACAAAAGCAACTCAATTAATTTCACTGTGGATTTATTCTTTTTCTGTATTGATGTGAAAGAGACATCTCTTAATTAATGACTGCACTTTACAGCATTATATTCATATACATATATATTAAAAAAAAAAATCCAGTTTTCCATTTCCACATGTTACAAAATAAAACCAGATCAAGTGATTATCAATAACAACAATAACATACTTGCACTTAAAGAGGCCATCTGAACAACACTCCTTCCATGGTGACTGCAGGCCATACTAATTATTGAGAATAATACACAAACACCTGCTTTGTTTAGTGAAATCATGTGGAAAATACATGGCAAGCAGCGCTGAATTTTGGCACCTGATTATTAGGCGCGTGTTGGAGGTTGTTGGAACATATCTTTTATAACACAGTACCATATTGCTGCTGCTTCAAAAGCATGATGTAAAAAACATGGCGTGATGCAGAAACATTTCAGTGGAAACCCAACTTAACACACTGGCCTGAATACAGGCGACTTTGGCAAACAAAAAGCACTGCCACAAATTATTTTGTCACTATGGGTTCACGGTACAAACATGGATAGTTTAGTCCAGATTTGTTTTCCTTCTTAAATCTGTCAATCAGCTGTGCTGCAGCCAGGCACACTGAGTGCATGTGTTTATGCATTCAGTGTTTGAGTCCGTGTGGGCAGGCGGAGAGGTAGTGTGTATGGTTGAGGAGGCCTCCCCAGTGTGGTGTACTAATGGCCTAGTCACTAGGAATCACAATGTCATGAAACAAATAAACAAATCACAGCATAACAGTTATAATCGTGATGTACAGACAAACAAAAATGGTGTTCCTCTCAAAGATTAAAAAAACCAAAATAATACCTAGCGGGTCTGACCGCTACAAATTTGCTACATATGTCTGGAACATCGTCTAAAGTTGCTCCCAAACACGTGATGTCTTGAACTGTACAAAACAAAAGGAAAGAAAAGTGTCTTTTACACTCATGTGTGACCTAACAGCATCTTTGTGAGTTGAGGTTTAATGGGTAAAAGGAGGACAAACGAAGAGTAGGAAGATAAAGGAAGAAGTGAGCTTATATTACAGCAATGATACTATGGATTCTGCAGTGATTATTCTTGACATTAAGCTTTTTTTTGTGGGTTTTCTCTGGGTGACTCGGTTGTCCTGCAGAGTGCGAAAGGTTATAAATGTTATGTTTAAATTAATGAAGTGAAACACAAAAGTCCACAAGGGAAGCGTGTGAGGTCAGAAAGCAGGGTGAAGGAAGGACTGCTGTCTCTCCGGTCATGATTCCAGCTCCGTCAGTGAGCTATAATGGTGCTGCACCTGTAAGGCAGTGAGCAGTGTGGGCCCCCCCGAAAACTGGCCCTGTGACATTCAGTGCAGCGAGCGGGTGTGTCCCGAACAGATCGAGTTATCTGGGACATTTCTATGGAGCTTCATAATCAATACCAGTTTACTGGTTAATAGTATGTGTTAATAGTAGGTTACAGTCAGGATTTAAAACTGGCTTCTGCAAAGTTACTATGGTCAATATTGGTGCATTATAAAAAGGTAGGGTTACAAATGAATGATGAACATAAAACAAAAACAAAACTTCTGTTTGCTAGTCTTATTTAAAAATAACGGAAGTGAGTATTTTATCAAAATAATGACTGATTACTTTTTAATTGACTAATTGTATTCAGTGCTGGATAAACAATTTCCCCCGTTGTTTAGTCTGCAAATTAAAGTTGAATTCAAACATTTCTGCCCTTCAAACTTATTTTGTTTCCATCTTCAGGGGTCCTGTCTAACTACTGGGTCGCCCATGGCCCTGATCTCATGGAGTAGTCGGGTGGAAGTCAGTCTGAGGAGGGATAGTCCAAACAGTTGAAACACATTCGGAACAGCACAAAGCCACAACATGGCCAAGTGTCTGAAATACTGTCTGTCCTGAATGACGAAAGAAAATCCATCTGAGTTGAACATTACATTCTGATTGTTGATGCCAACACGCCTTGTGTCGCACAGCTCACTGAGTCTAGACACTCAGTGAGAATAATCTTTAAGAAATAGTTCACCTCAAAATAAAGTTTTGATTTTATAGCCAAACTATTTAGCCTCAGATTTCCCTTTTCAACTTCTGAGTATACGTCATGTTTCTCTAAATACTTTTAAGATATCTGCACAATTATGTCAAGACTACAGGTGATGGGTTAATTGCTAGTTTTTGCCACCTGGGAGAAGCGATCACCTATTGTTTAAAGATATTTTGAGATAAGCCTGAAGCTACATATGTATTTTGTAGTGGCACAAACATCAATTAAGTTGGCTAACCCAACTTTTGCTTTAGGGTGAACTATTCCTTTAACGGTGATGCCTGTATAGCAGAAATACATCAGCATAACACACCTCTGAGATCTCAGCAAAAGCTGTTATGGCAAAGATGACACAATTTCCCTTTTTTTGTGTAGATCTTTCATTCGTACAGAGCGTCCTGTGCAGTATGGTGAATATGTGTATGGTGCTGAAATAAGTATGGTTACATATATATATAATTACATTATGAGAATACAAGTGTGGTATGATACATTACAACTGGGAATAGCAAGATACAAACAAGGAGTGAGGTATAAACACAGCCATGTATCTTCATAGGCTTCAGCTGACTTACGAGGACCAATCAAGAGTTTCCAAATTTTGCCGCAGGGGGTAAAAACGAGAGTGAAATACGTTCACTAAAACTCTGGCTGTGAGATTTATGAGCCATACGTTTATTTATTCTTCTACAAAAGGTTTCTAAGTGAAACCAAATAAAGTAAATGTTAATATAACATTTTGAATGTCAAATTTAAAATTCAAATAACCACACATTTGGTTAAAATAGCAGTACCTTTTAGTAACAGGGGTTAGCTTTCTACATATGTACACACACTAACGTCAAGATTATGTATATTTACAAAGTGGGTAGCAGCATTTAAATAAACATGGCTGTGAAAAAAACACTACTTCAAGATCAATATTTTTTTTTTGCAATTAAAGAAGCCCTGAACATTTGTCTTTTTTTTGCCAAATACAATATTCAGGATTGAGTCCAGCTGAGCCCTTTTCGTTGCAGAAGCCTTTGAGAAGGAGGTGGCAGGAGAGAATGAAAAATGGGATGGAAGACAAGGGTGAAATGGAAAGACCACAGAAAAAAACGTAAAGGGACGTAAAAGAAAAGGGGAGACTGCACATGTGTCTGCTTGACTCCCTGCGGTGTGTGTGTGTGTGTGTGTGTGTGTGTGTGTGTGAGACTGAAGAACACTGTCTTCTTGTGTGTGCACCACCGACATGTACCAGTGACTGTGCAGTGACCAACAGAAAATGAGTCCACAACTATGACTGTGTGTGTTCTGTGATGAAATGAGAGTGTCTTTGAGTGTGTGAACGTTAAGGTGCAGTGGTGCACACAGACCAGCAGGTGGCGCTGAGCGGCTCTAGAGGGCGGTGAGGCGGCCGGTGAGGGCCGCCTGCAGCTCAGAGGGGAGGAAGACCCCCAGCTCTGTGATGATGCCTCCCGTGATGAGCTGGTGAGGGGTCACGTCGAACGCCGGGTTCCACACCTCGATACCTGCAGGAAACAGGCAGGAATGAGAAATACGGTTAATCGTTAATATGGTTAAAGTTTGGCGACACTTCAGTGGGTTTCTTTCATAGTTGGACCCATACGACAGACGAACCCAACACTGCCATTTATTTCAACTATTTACATTTACGATGTTTTTACACTATTTCATTTTGCCAATCCACAATTTTGTATTAACCTTACAACTAGGGGGAAACACCATCGAAATATATAAAAATCCTTGATGTGTATTCATGGCCTGGGAAAGTCAGAAACCAAATAAGTTAGTCTCAAACTTGTGATGTCATCAGATATAAAGTCTGGAGCTGCTCTATAGACAATGAATGGGAGGCTGGATCCACATAATGTTAGTTTTCTGTTTACTAAACAAAATTAGCTTTGTACTTTTGTACTTTTCTCAGTCTCAAGTCAGCAACATTACTCGGGGTAGGCTGTGGCGTTTAAACGATGATCAATTGGTACTAAGGGGCCTAAAGTATGCCAAGAAAATATCCCCCAGCATTACACCACCACTTTTGCATACCTTGATTGTATTAGTGGTTATTTCAGTTACTGTTGCCTCAACAAGGCATTTTCTGCCCAGCTCACTGGATATTTTCCCTTTTTCCGACCATACTCTGTAAACTCTAGAGATGGTTGTTTTTAGTTGATCATATTATCAAATCAAATCAAGGTTTATTTATAGAGCACATTTAAAAGCGATTTTTGGTCGGGCCAAAGTGCTGTACATGTAATATTATGATAGAACAACGTGGGCATTCTTTATAGTAGATGTAGTACTCATTTTAAGCTTACAACTACAACTGTACCTGTTTTTTTTTTACTTTTAGCCAATTATGTAAATGGTTTATAGATAACAATTTGAATCGTTTTTCAGTTAATTTTGTATTTTTTAAGCTTTTTCCTCAGCTGACAGAATCTTTGCATTGCGACTTCTTTTCTCACTTTATTATTTCCCACATGGGAATAACTGGGATGATCGTTTGTTCTGTGGCAGCCAGAAACTTAAAATCTAACAAACAATCACTAATATATAAAGTCTATTTATAAAAACTGTCAGCAATTCCCCAAAACAGCTGGGCACTATAGCTTTTGATGTAAATGCTGCTGAAAACAATTGTCAGGAACCATTATCCACCCCAGATGAATCCACATTCGGTGCTCCAGTCATTATTTACAGCAGCAGGAGGGTGTTGGGATTGACTTGAAATAACCTGCAGTGCCTGTTTAAGGTAATGCATAAATAAGGGAACAAATGCAACTGCGTGTCTCATTAGTCGCTTTTTTTAGAAAACTCAAACTATGAAATCAGACTGTGGCTACCTGTTAACACCATCAGTTCATTGCTGTTGCTTTAAATACAAAGTAATGGTTTAAAGATACAAATAAAGAGCTGTATGCATTTATTTAAAAATGCAAATCGACATAAAGGACCAGACAGGAATAAGAAGAAAGTAAGAGAGAGAGTGAAACGTAGTGTACAATGGGAGCCAGAGCCTTTTCTTATCAAGCTCCACTTTTGTGGAATCAGCTTCCAGTTTGTGTTTGGGCGGCAGACACCCTATCCGTTTTTAAGAATGCGCTTAAGACCTTCCTTTTTGATAAAGCTTATAGTTAGGGCTGATTAGATTCAGCCCCTAGTTTAGCTGCTATAGGCTTAGACTGTCGGGGGACACCTTACTTCTTCCTTCTCTCTGTCTGTACCTGTGTACTCTCATGTTCCGAATAACCCAGCTTCCCCAAATTTCTTTTTGGTGTCTATCTACGCCGGGATCCTGAGTCGTGGCTGATCTTGTTGCTGTGGTCCTGAGTCCTGGATCCGGCATCCTGAGCCCTGGATCCGGCATCCTGAGCCCTGGATCCTGAGTCATGGCTGTGCCTGTTGCTGTGGTCCTGGATCCTGAGTCCTGCATCCTGAGTCGTGGCTGAACCTGTCACTGTGGTCCTGCCTGACTCTCATCATACTACTTCCCTGATGGCTCCCACAAGATTGTTGACATCCTTGTGGATTCATCTTCTTATTATAGACACATGCATTTCCAAACATTTGGACTACCTATGTTGTAAATGTATTATCTTTTCAATTTACACACGGCATCTATTGCACGTCTGTCCGTCCTGTGAGAGGGATCCCTCCTCCGTTGCTCTCCCTGAGGTTTCTCCCATTTCCCCTTTAAACTGTGGGGTTTCTCTGGAAGTTGTTCCTTGTACGATGTGAGGGTCCAAGGACAGAGGGTGTCGTATTGTCATACTGATATTCTGTACAAACTGTGAAGTCCACTGAGACAAATGTAACATTTGTGATATTGGGCTATATAAATAAACATTGATTGATTGATTGATTGATTGATTGATTGATTGTACGGGCACTCCTCTCCGGGGGCCAGTGTGCTCATTAAATGAGTGTTTTAATTACTGTGATGTTACCGAGCACCTCTCCGCTCTGGCAACGTAATTAGAGATCAAATTACTCAATTCAGCGCTAACAAATTCAACTAAAACACACTTACAATGTTCACTCTCATTGACTCATAGACTTTGATGCACAAGTCTGCAAGAGCTCAGGACTGTCCCATTGCGACACCTTCATAATTATTTTTGTGCAGACTTAGGGGGACTTGACCCCAATTTATAGCATCCAAATGTAAAAAAAATGCTGATGATTCAATGATTGTCTAGAGGTCGAGGCACTGGCCATGAAATGCAACTGTGTTTGAATCTGGGCTCTTTGTTGGAAATAATTTCCCCTCATCCTCAAAAACTTTGAGAGAGCCCTCAAAAGAAATGTACAAGCAGATAGCAGCACATTCCTGTAGCCTAACACTTAAGTGGTCACACACATGCCCCCCCCCCCCTCCTTTTTTTTTACTCAATTAAGTTAAAGTCTGCACGAGTTTGGTTCTTAAGGCTGAGGGCGGACATTGGAACAGTGTCCCCAAGCCTGAATATTTTCCCATGGCTCTCATTCAACTCAACCTACTGTTTATAACACTTCCTGTTCGTTCTAAATAATAAAATCACATTGTGATTTCTTCCCCTCTTTTAAAAACCCCAAAGACCCCACACGTCTTACCAGGGGCAGCGATGGGTATTCCGTTTATACTGGTGAGCTCCTCGGGGGGGCGCACTTCGATGATGATGTCCCTGCCGCTCTCCAGGCTCAGGTCACATGACGTGCTGGGTGCGGCCACGTAGAAGGGAATCCCATGGTGCTTTGCGGAGATGGCCAGCTGGTACGTGCCCACCTTGTTGGCCGTGTCACCGTTGGCGACCACCCTGTCTGCACCCACCACCACAGCTGAGAGGAGGAACAAAATGGGGAGATGGTTAGCACTAGAAAGAGGAACATTTGGCTGCAGTCGAATAGTCCAAAAATCAGCCCCTATCGTCTATCCCTAGCGTCTATCCCTTGACCTCTGAGTGAAACGTCACGGGGTTAAAGGATAGTGGATAGGAGAATTCAAAAGGATTTAGGAGAAGAGACTGCGGTACTTTAGAGAATCCGACTGCACTTTCACTATCCGACGTGTTTATGACGCGCCAGCGGAGGTCATAAATGTGCGTCTGCTGCTGTGGGGAAACTATGGAAACTACAGTTTTCTATACAGCGGACTACAACATGGATGTTTAATAAGAACGAGGGACTACTGTAAACTCATCTAGAGACTCTGCACCATGCTCTGATGCTGTTGTTTTATGCTTTATGAACGTGGACAACAGAGAAACATAAATTCTTCATGAACGAGGTTGTTATTGAAATAAAAAAGGAAAGTGAAACTTATGCTCGTCACCCTCTCCCTCCGGTCCACATTAATACAAATGATCCCAATACGTATGACTGTATGAAAAGATCTTATAATAAATACAAATGTATTTATTATAAACGTTAGTCCTTAAAATCTATCACTGTGTACATCACCATTCAAACATCTTTTAAAAGTTGAACAACCCCCACACAGCTCAGTAAAGACTGTGAAATGTTGACTTTATTTGATCATTTCAGTAAAAACTAACGTTCATATTTCTTTTTTTGATTATAATACTGATGATTGTTCAAAACAAAGCACTTTGGCAACTTACCACATGCTTAATAAGCACCGTAACTTTCATGATATCATTTCTTGGTCATAATCGGTTGTTTCCGTGAACGGCCGAATATTCCCTCGCCATAAATGCTGCGGCTGCAAGGCATTGTGGGGCAGCATTTTCTCCTTTTCTTTCGTAAAGGAAGATCCAGTGGTTCCTAAGCTAAAGGAGGTTATAAAGGAAGTTTGAAACCTCCTTTCCTATCATCTAGAGAATTCGAACGGCACTTATCATGGCTGCCACTGAGGGACTTCCGGGTCATTTCACTCCGTTAGGAAGGTTCCTAAGAGAAACTGACAATTCGACTGCAGCCTTTGAATAAAAAGGAAAAATGGACGCAAACACACACCTGTGATGTTCATTTCTCTCATGGTCAGGGCCGCCATGCTGTCCGTGATAAGGGTAGCGGGGATTCCCTCTGCGACCGCCTCGTACGCCGTCAGTCTGGACCCCTGGTTGTACGGCCTCGTCTCCGTGCAGTACACACGCTTCAGCCTGCCCAGCGTGTGGAGGCTTCTCACCACGCCTAGACACAAATACACACATTATTACCATGACAGTGCCATAAATATTTCACCCTCTTTTCTCATTGCACATCCCCGGGCTCCAGTCTCACCGAGTGCGGTCCCGTATCCAGCGGTGGCGAGCGAGCCGGTGTTGCAGTGTGTGAGGATGGTCACGGAGTCCCTCGGAACGCCGGACAGGATGTGCTGGGCGCCATAGTTACCGATCTTCTTGTTGTCGTTGACATCACGCTCCAGCATGTCTTCGATCCAGGAGATTACACTGTGGGAGGCGGGCACAAGAGATGGGAAATGATGAGAGGCTCCATCTGGTACTGTGGACCCAGCCCGTCCATCAAGTCTGCAGCTACAATATGTCTGCATGCCTCTGCCCGACTTCTCTGCATCTTCATCCATTTCTCTAAACCAGGGCTGTCAAACTCAATTTCATCGCGGGCCACATTAGTATTATGGTTGCACTCAAAAGGGCCAGTTGTAACTTTAAGACTATATAAATATACATATATAAAATTATGTATTATATTACATTATTGCCTCTGCCTTGGATTATTATCGGATAGGGTAATAACTTCATAATTAACTACGTCTGAAAGCAGAAGTCTAGGGCAAATAATTGCAAGTCTCTTCATTTCACAAAATGAGATGCATTGTGGGACATGTAGTGTATGGACAACGTGCTTCTGTAAAGAGGCATGTAATCGTATAATAAACGTATTATATTCTTTGCAAGCTCTTGCGGGCCACATCAAAATCAGCCCTGCTCTAAACCATAATATTTGTTCTAAAAGTTTTTGCACCTTATCCCCCCCGTCGCTCCTGCTACTGTAGTTCTATCATAATTTCCTCATGGTCAAGAATAGCGTTAACAAAAACATCACAATATGTTTTACATAATAACACAATATCGGTATTGCGACAAACGTGTAGGGTTGACTTCTGATGCTTTAATAAGAAATTTACACAACAAGATTGTTTTAAGTTATCATGAGAAGTGTGAATATAATGTTTGGGTAAAGACAAATAATAGAACAATTCGGTTTACATCAATTTACTGTAATGCATACAGACAACAACTGCCGTCTAAAAATCTAAGAAGATATCTAGGCTCATTAGAATATCAATATAATGCCCAGCCCTTATCTTTTTATTTTTGGTTACAAATCCGGACCCCTCAACTTCAGGGCATCTGCCGATCAGATTCCCACTTTCCTATCACGAAGTTAAAAAAATAACGTATTGGAATTCATTTGAATCATAGTTATATCCATTATGAGGGCACGAGGGATGCTGGGGCATGGCGCCGCTGTGGCACGTGACTGTAACTGATATCAGAAACACTGGCTTCTATAATGACATTTACAAAGAAGCTGTAATAGATGCGGACTGGTTATATGATATTTAGTAAATACCAATACGGGTAATCTCCACTCTTAAGGCGATGTTTTGCCCCAACATGACAGCCATTATCCACCTTGATACTTTTCATTCTATCAACACTAACATCTCTTTCAGCTCCTCACATGTGTTCTGCTTCTTTCCTGCAAACTACAGTCATGTGGAACAAATGAATACTGTTAAAAGTAACACTACTCAGGGCTTCTCTCTCACGCTGACAAGCCATCTGTAATGACATGTATAATATACAGGCTTCCTAATTTTCACATTGTGTGTTTCGATAACTTTCACAACTTTGTATAAGATACACCTGCAGCTTGTGTTAAACAAGGAAGTGCTATATCAGCTCCACACCTTTCTTTAGCAAAAGCACAGGTTTAGATGATTTAAATTCTCAGTAGTTCATACGTTTCCCTTTACATTGGTCACTGACAGAGTCACCCATAAGGTGTCCTATGGAGTTTCCGTTTACATTCTACTAACAGTCACTGCGTTATCCTTAAGGCAAAACAAATATATTTCAAAATGCAGAACACGTTGTTCTTTGTTTGGAGCCAGCATTGTTAACATCCATGTTTACCTGCTAACTGTCTTCTCCTTCCCTGCCAAACAGCTGACAGTAGATCAATGGTAGATTGTTAAACCAGTGAGAGGATTGTGTATCGCATCACTCATGTGCATGTGGACCCTCGCGATTGGGAACAAACTAAAGACTCATATTTAAAAACATGTCTATATAGGACAACTAACTATCAAAATCTCCAATGGGTACCTTTAAAACAATATTGTTTATAGCTACATTATGGTGCTATACACACAGGCAAGCAAATCAAAAGTCTACACTTCCACACTTTCAGGATCTTGGTCATGTATTGACATTAAGGGAAACAAGGCAGAAGTACAGTGGCTGAGAAAATGTATTCATTTCTAAATGGGGCCTATATAAACCGACTAGTCAGTTTTTGACCATTTATTGAGACACAAATATCGCCATAAAAGGGTTTCTGTCATTAACCGAGGCAAACAACCACCTATGATGATTTAAGATAACATTCCGGCAACCTGAAAATGAGACGTTCGGTGTAAAACAACAGCGTCGGTCTCTAGCATCTGTGCTTGTAGTCCCGAAAAAAGGTACCCTCTCTAGGCGTCCAACACTCCGGTTGTAGTCTGCAAGTATAAGTCGGCTGTTGGCCGCCAGAATTTCAGCCACCATTCTCCTCCCCTTCCAATAACTGCCCTATCTATATTGCAAGGGCACCAACTCAGCATCCAGTGCAACCCAGGACAAATATGACTGGTAAAAATGAAAAAAACATACCAGCCAAAGCGTTTTCCCTATGTACTAGAATAATAATATGTAGAGCCAGTCTGGCTTTGTCTGACCAGACTGTATTCTTTGTGCAAAATGTCCTCTCGTGTTTCCCCAAGACAGTTTTGTTACACCAAGAGAGAATAAGGTCGTTAAAAACACAACTTTTAAAGATGCCCAAACTGCAAAGCTTCAAAATGTGTTTTTACATACACAAAGGACTGTGAATAATGTCCCCATTACTTTAATCAAAACCGCATTAGAAAAGGGTCTGTAAGTGTAAAATGTAAACCTTTTCTTTATATCAATGTTTCAATTAAGGAAATGACCCCAAACCAAATGAAACATTGAATACGAGCAGTTTATAATCTCCCACCTTTCTCTGAGTTGCTCGGAGTTCTTCTCCATGCTCTCGTTCTCAGCGAACTCCATCAGCTCTCGGGCGGCGCGGCCCATGTTGACGGCGGTGGGCCGAGCCGAGGTCAGGTGGCACAGAGACTCCCTGATGAAGGTCACGGGGTCATCGCCCCCGGCGCCCGCTCGCAACTCCACAGCAAGGCTGAGGCAGCCGACGATGGCGATGGCCGGGGCGCCCCGCACCTGGAGGAGGAGGAGGAAGAGGACAATCAGCATCACATGGTGGACCTCATCTTTGGTTTCTATGCCAACTTCCTACATCTGTCCCCCAGTTTTCCTGAGGATAATGAATCTCTTTCCACAGTTGTAAGAGGGTGATCACAGAGCTGCAAGTCGGCACAGCAGCTTTAAATAAAATGATATCATCTGGAGTCATTTCTCTGTCTACCATCATGACATCACCCGCTGGTTATGGGACATTCCTTCACTCTGACACACGATATTACGTCTGTCTGCTACTATGTGTGTGTAAGCCGGGTAGACAAAAGATTGAATATCTGCTCAGCCCTAATAAGTGAGCATCTGAAAACCTCCCCTGCTGTTACAGAACGTATAACTCTCTCTGATCACCTCTCTGTGTCAGGGCTTCAGGTTCGGAGCGATAAATGAGCTGGATGTGTCACTGAGTGCAGCGTAAGACCCAAACGCGAACAAAAACCCTGGCAATGGTCATTAATAATTCATCAATAATCTTTTCCCAAAGAAAGAAGAGTAGGGAGGGGGGAGGAGGAGAGAGGGGGCATATTGCATGGGTGGGTGGCTGTGTGCAGATGCTTACTTTGTCGCGGTTGCACATGATAATGTAAAAACTAAACATAAAGGATGGTTTTGTATGGGGGGGGGGGCATATGGGGGGGCATATGGGGGGGCATATGGCGGGTGCTGCAGGTGCATCCAAAACAAAAATACAGGCCGACAGAGGCATATTGGGAACATATGCGTACAGCGGTGTGAGCACAAAAGAGACCCGAGAAAAAATACATGCACGACGGAAGTAAATGCATAAGCAAACGGGCAAGCAGGTCGGATGGGAAGTGGGGGAGCAAGGGAGGAGGAGAGAGAGGAAGAAAGAAAGGAAGGGGCTCCGTACCTTCATGGACTTGATGGCCTCGTAAGCGTCCTGCACCGAACGGATCTCCTCGTAAGTAGTCTGGTGTGGCAGCAGCAGCTGGTTCAGGATCTGCAGAGACCCGGCCCGGTAGCGGATCGATTCCAGCGTCATGACCGAACAACGAGGAGGGATGGCGGGGGAGAAAGAACACGGAGAGACCGGCTGCGGGTGCGCGCACACGCACACACAATCTCTGTCGCACACACACACTTTCACACTCTATTGAGAAGATACACGTTGAAGGGACCGCGGCCTGGATGTCGGTAGTCCACGCGAGCCGTAGCAAAGAGGAGAAGCTAAGTGTAGCCGCACGCGGAGGAGCAGGAGGAGGTGCGGGTGGGACAGAGTCACGAGAGAAGGAAGTCTGCTGTGTGGCACGGGAGGATAGAGGGGAGAGGAGTGAGAGAAGAAAACCTTCACACACTGACAGACAGGCAGGGAGGCTGACACGGAACCACGTGTTCAACCGAGCAGGAAGCCCGAGCTGTGTCCACGCCCACCAAAGTCTCGCGGGTTGTCCAAAGACTCCCCTCTTCTTCTGTTCCTCCTGCGCACCATCCCCCCTCTCATCTTTCCCCCTTTGTCAGGGGAAATCTCACATTCAAACACGTTATTAGCATAACACCAAAGCCCCAAGCTTCCCCAGCAACAACAGCAAGCATTGTCTGAAGAAGAGATTCTATTTTTGTCTTACATTTTTATTGTTTTATAGTATTCATTATTACAAAACCAACCAATATTTGTTATTTTGAATACATTTGTTGAAACCCACTGTGAAGAAGTGTGCCACAAACTAGGCTGGCCTATTTGAAAAAAAAGAATTACCATAAAGCAATATCACAAAAAACAAGTTACTATTGCATCATCTCACATGTGAGCGTTTCTCCTGGAGCTTCATAGGGACTTGCGACATACAGTGTCTAACAATTGCAATTAATAATTATGTTCATTGTTGATTAACAGGCCGATTGTTTTCTAGATTCAATGATTAACTGTTTGAAGCATTTCCAGCCCTGTTACTCAAACACCATCAACATGTTTTAGTTCAATATGATATAAAACTGTGAAACACACAACAGAGGCTGAAACTGCATTTTATGCTTTTTTTGTACCAAACATTTATTTGTTTTTATTAATTGATTGTCAAAATAGTGGTGATTATTTTCAACCGATTGACCGATCAATTAGCCGACGCTGCAGCTTCCAATTGAAGTGTACTTTTTTGGTATTTGGGTCGAGTATACTGTATAAATGTCCTGCAGACACTAATTAGACATTCACATGAAACCTATTGTATACCCAAAGATACTCAACACAAGCTATCTTAATTTTCTGTTGCCGACTTCTAAAACATGTCATCATCAGTCTAAATCATGTTTATAAGACATTCTATTACAATGAAAATAGGTCAGTAAGTAACAAGAGGAACAAACCGAAGCTGTTAAAACGGGAACAGGGTTTAAGGTAAATTGTTAATCAGATATCAGGCTAAACAGGAAAAACCTGATCAGAATTTTTTAGTCAAGTAAAACCTTGATATATACAGTCTATGAGTAAAACACACACCCAGTGCTGTATAACCATTTTATTCATGTTAACACCAACCTCATTCAGAAGATAATAAAACCTTAATAATCAGGCTTTCATACATTCCCCCGTTTAATCTGCACACATCTTCTATCTAGACTTACAAGTAAAAATAGAGACAGAGCATAATATGCTGTATATTTACTGTATACAAATATTACATTTATATTGATTGCCCTTACATGATTTAACAGATAAAAAAAAAGGTAATAAGTTCAAGAATATATTTTTCCCAAGCTCAGATAATTACATTTACTGCAGCAAATCAGGACAGAAATATTAACAGAAAATGACACCAAACTTTCTTCTTTTCTTAACGGGAGTGCATCCGCATCACAGAGTAGGATCAAACAGAGAAGAAAGCAAACAAACCAACACAACAAATAAGGAGTGTGTGGGGTATGAGTGTGAGTCACCAGCAGGACAAACTTTAACAATAATGTCCCTCTGCAAGGGTCCTGAACATCCAACTACCACACTGAATGCTGATGTGCATGTTGCCCTGACAACAGACCCAGCCTCAGAGGCCATGAGGTTACTGGAGTGGGGTGGGTTGATGTGGCAGGTGTGTGTGTGTGTGTTTGAGGTGACATGGGGTTAAAGGTTTTAGAGTGAAAGAAAGGGCTGCTGCTCAGCTGCAGTTTCTGTTAAGGCGTTAAAACATGCAAATAGTTACAAACTGGGGTTTATATCAGAGATACGGGTCACATTTAGCTTTACTTGACTATGTTAATTGCCAAAGAAAATTCTGTTGCAGGACCAAATTGCTGGTTGTTAGCCCATTTACTACAAGCCACAGATAATTACATCACAGCTCATTATAAGAGAAAAAAACATGTTGCTGTGTTTAAGAAGTGTTAAATACTTTTGCTGTCTAAAACAGTTTGATGGTTAATTATTCCAATATTTGTTATCGTTTAAGTCATACTTCAAGTCAAAAAACTCTATATGCTGATAATATATATAGTTTTTTTGTCTTATGTGAAAGTAAATGTAATATCTGTCTTTCGTTTCATTCTGACATAACAAGACATTTGAAGCCTTGGGTTTTAGAACATTGTAAGAGGCACTCTCACTTGTTTGGCAATTTAATTATTCAGTTTCAGAAAGCCATTCATTTCCATTAACGCTAACTGATTTTCGTACTGCACTGAAATAAATGGAAACACATGCCTGACTCTTGGAAAAATATATCAACTCTGAAACTGTGCTGCATAAAGTATTTTGATAAAAGTTGCAGCCACACTGCTATCGTGCTTTAAGAGCCACGTCCATATTAAACTAAATGCCATCATGTGACTTTAGGCAGTCAACTGTCCTCCCACTGCCCCGTCCGTCTAATAAACTCTGATCAAAAGCATAACGAAGCATTTACAAAGCTTCAGAAGATATCCTCTCCTGATAGATTAAAATAAAACGTGGGGGATGGGGTTTTACATAAAAATCAACAGAGACTATGGAGGCCTATCAGGTCAACTTTGACCAGGATTATTTGCTAATGGGGTGAGGCAGTGGGTGGATTACAGTAAACACATGATTCCTGCGGTGTCACTTGACCGAAAAACTATTAGTGGAGTTTACAGATATCCACTATGAAGAGTCAAATAAAAACATACAGTAAGGCTCATTTAAATAGTCCGCTACATCCTGGCTGCATGCGCTCAGCGTGGATCAACAGTTAGCAAGTTGTCAAACACACGGAGGAAACATCTGTCTTTTTCATGGCAGAGATATTTTGACATCTGGTGTTGTTGTGGCAAAATTATTAATTTCCAGGTGTCTGCAATTATCACACATCTCATTAAGTTTTACAGGGTTCGTCTGAATCTTGACTTCACGGTACCAATTAGGGTAAAGTGGAAAGGAATGACAAGGATGCCTATGACAGGGATGTCTTTGGGGCAACAGAAATAGAAATGAGCAATAACCCAGCCTCACCGACACTTATTGGATTGTATTCCTGTATGCAGACTATTCACCATCCACTGTGCTGCCACTTTAGAGCTCAGTGGGACAAATCTTGTTTAGCAAACTGCATATGCCAAAAAAGAAAATGGTGGAAAATAGCAACACACTGACGCAGCAGCTGTTAATTATTTTCTAATAGGTGGCATAATGGGCTTAATATTGTTTAACAGTTTGAATAAAATCCAAATGGAGCGGGCTATTACTTGCGACTCTAAATAATCTTTGAATAAATGCCAAGGAATTTGTGTGAAGACAGTGAAGAAGAAACGGCTGATAAAAAAGCAGAAGAAGAAGCTTTTGCAGCTTTCACTACATTCATGGTGCGTTGCTAACACCCCCCTCTCCCCAGCCCTAAAGGCGACTCTACGTCTGATCTATTCGTCTCCTTGGTGACACAAACACTAATCCCTCATTATGGGATGTAGGCTGCGGCGCCCCGAAGCCCCGTTTTTTTTATTCCCATATCACACCACTCCAAACGGAGCAGATTACTGTAATCTGGGAACACTGGAGCAGACAGATTAGATTAAGCTCATTACACACATAAAATATGGGAAAAGGGGTTAAGAACACCTCAGTTTGTTGGTTAAACACACGTTAGAGCACACACACATACACACATATTTTTTGGTCTTCTGCGGACACCAACATACTCTCTGGGGCTGCTGCCAAATCTAAAAATCCTATGACAGATCTCTTCATTGACAATTTACAGAAAAATGAGATTTAAAAAAGAAACAATTAACAGGGCACAGGTAATGTCTGTAAAGCCGTGCTTTACAAGGAGCTTTCTTTAGTATTTAAGTGCAAATAATCCTCCTTTCCCTTAACTGTTAACACGTTTTAATGCTTGCTGTAATTTCTGTGTCCCTTTGTAGGTACAGATTAGTTTTTAATTTCCGTTGCAGGCGTCTAACCACAAGTGACACAAGTTATATGATTAATTTTTCCGGTTGGTTCATGCGGTTGTCAAGGACATGAGCAGCATAGAATCATGCTAAAGGTGCTGTAGTACTCGCTGTAGTGTTTGTATACGAGTGTGAATGAGAGGGATGAAATAACAGTACTCCAGCCTCCACTCCCTCACTCTCCTCTCATCCTGTGCGTTTCCTTTTCAGGGATTCCAGCTGGAGCAGAGAGAAAGGAGGGAATTACAGTGTACATCATGCACATTCATGATGATAAAACACTTCTTTATATAGACAGTATCTAGAGGAAGTCATTGTTTTGCAATTCACATGTTAATCTCAGGCCTTTGCACCCAAGTCTTGAGGTAAGTCCCAAGTACTAAACGTAGAGTCCAAAACAAGTCATCATGTGCTTTTCACCAATTTTGATCCGCTGGTTTTGAATACTGCAATTCGTTGAGTACAACCACATCGTTTTGGTACAGGAACAAAGTTATCGTAGGTATCATTTTGTTCCGCTTGTAAGGTAACTCAACAGTTCCCTTCTGCATCATGACTTGAAGCTATCTGATTGGTTCAAATGTGGATCTGGGAAATTAAGTATCGACTTGCTGGGAGTGAATGGCATCAAGGTTGGTCGATTCAGTAACAGAAAGGAAATGAAATGCTTCGAGGCATACTAAAAAGCACTCTAAATAATCTTTGGGTTTGGAGGTATTTTGAAGTCTAAATCCGAGTTGCAAGTTTCTTTTGGTTTTGTCAAATCAAGTCTAAAATCATGAAATTACAGACTCCTAGTTCATGTAAATCCAATCCACACCTCTAGTTTAGAGCAACTCTTACCTCATTCTCGACCATCTTCAGCCGGCCAAGTGCGTCCTTGGCAGCGTCCTATATAAGAGAATGAACAATTAAATCACACAAACAGATCCACCATGTACACACACCTAAAAAAACAAACACACACACACACACACACACACAGGTGTACTCACCCTGTTGCCTTGGCTGGAGTATTTCTTCACAGACTCAGCATATCCTTGGACTGAGCGTCGCAGCACATTTTCATAGTCTGCACATGGTGAAGGGTAATGTGGGTGTTTGAGAAGTTAAGACATATACTTAAAGATGTTAGTAAATGTGTGGGTGTGTGTGTTACCTGTGAGTAGAGAAGAAGAGCCTCGCTCCAGCTGGGCTTTCTGCCACTGCAGTCTGTGTGTGAGCTCCTTGTGTTGATGGACGAGGTCGGCTGGGGGATCCCGTTGCGCCTTCCGGTACTCTCCAACCTGAGGGACAAGCGTAATGATGAGCATGGCTTTTGCAACTTGGGGGCCACCAACACACCACACACACACACACCACACACACACACTACACACACACACACACACACACACACACACACACACACACACACACACACACACACACACACACACACACACACTACACACACACACCACACACACACACACACACACACACACACACACACACACACACACCACACACACACACACACACACACACACACACACACACCACACACACACACACACACACACACACACACACACACACACACACACACACCACACACACACACACACACACACACACACACACACACACACACACACACACACACACACACACACACACACACACACACACACACACACACACACACACACACACACACACACACACACACACACACACACACACACACCTTTCTCTCCAGCCGCTCCCTGTCGTAGCTGAGGATGCTGAAGCTGTGGAGTTTGTACTGCGGCGGAGAGTTGTTGGGCTGACTGCTCCTGCTGCTCGCTTCATGTCTGGGTTTAGAGCGAGGAGATGGAGCCTGATTCAAACAAACACACACAAAAACACTGAGGCTTCACTATCAATTTATTTCTGTGCCAATGGTGTTAGCTTGAGTTATTCCTGCATGTATAGGCCTTGCTACATGTTTACAGAAAATAAATCAAAGGGCAGCAGCTCATATCCCGAGGTTTAAAGCTGCCGCACTTTGAAGGCTGCTGCATAAGTTTGTTTTTTTAATCCAATGAAGCACACATTTGAACTGAATTTCTAGATAATAAGAAGTGTTTACTTCTACTATGCTAATATTACGAGATGTGACATTGAGATAAACAGCTGGTAGCCCCAATTCTTCAGTCGTTTGCTGTTAAACATTGCGAAAAGAACAAGAAACAAAACCCTAGATTTAGGATAGCCCAAGGGAAATGCCAAAAGAAAGAAAACTATGTAGAAAACAGGATAGGATAAATGACTTTGTTTCGGGTATTGATTTAAGGTGACAGTCTCCTTTACTTCTCCATACAGTTAAACATTGTTACATTAAGATGACCAATTAAACAGATGTAATGGATACAGGGCATACACCTCTGCAGCCCGGTCGTAGTTGTGTAAAGATTTGTAAAAATATTAAGAGAGAAGTAAAATCCTGCATATTTCTTAAGCCTCTTCTGTTTCCTGGTTACAAAATATAACAATATGGCCGGACGCTGATTTTGAATCATTAAAAAAATCTCACACATATGATTATCCAACATGTTTAACTCCGGGAGGAATCCCGCTCAGACACAAAGACAGCGAAATGCCCTGCTTCAGTTTCACAGTGCACACTCATGCAGCTCAGTGGGAAACTCAAACTCACCCGCTCCTTTTGTCTCTCTGGAGGAGAAAGGGAGGACACAGGATCGAGAACCAGCCACTTCTCCGTCACCGGCTGCAGATCCACTCCTGATAAAGGCTCCCTGATCTTCACCCTCACCTCCAACTTGCCACCTGTAGCTTTACGTCCATCCATCACCTACAACAACACATAAACGCACTGTTGAGATACATCTGGGGAGTACATGTGCATTTGTGTTAGCTGGAAATCAGCACTTACCTCTATAATCTCTCTAAGGTCACAGTGGTTTTCTAGAGTCTCTAACTTCAGATGAGCAGTGCCTATAACTTTGTCCGTCTTAAACAGGCCCCTGTGAAGACAGGGTAAAAACACAACTGACCAAAGAACAACATGACATTTACAGCATACATTATTATGGCAAATAGTGATGCTTGTGATGAGTGGTTTTTATTTACCCCTTGTGGACGATTTCAAACTTGATTCCTTTGGACTGGACGACTCGTTTGAAGCCTCGGTGAGTGCGGTTGATGTTGAGTTTGAAAGTCTCTTTAAACTCCGGGCTGCTGGTGCTTTTTACTGTGCCCGTTTTGTCCCTCTGAGCCTCCTCCTACACACATATCAAACAAATGAATACATGAAACACATCTGGATACAGAGGGAACTGCCCATACTTCAATCAGTGAGTGGGAAAGATTCTTACGGCACTTGGAAAAGGAAACTCAAACTTCACACTGGCATCCAGATCGCTGGCTGAGACACCTGAAGGCAGAGAGGAGGAGTAAGGGATCATACATTTGATACATTACTGCCGGGTTCATTTAGAGGTGGGTCTGCCTGCAGTACCTGAGGGAGCGGGGAGGTTGATGCCTTTGTTGATGTACAGTATCAGGTCATTGAGTGTCAGGTTGGAGTGGATCCTAAATAACAGAAACAAGAGTGATGATCATTCAGTAACAGCACCACGAGTGACAGAAAACAGGCAGTCAGCAGCACTGAACGCCAAAGAATCCTGACTGTTGAATGAGTCACTGCCAGAGGCTGCTAGCTGTTAGCGCCGTGTGATACTGGAGCAGAGCCAGAGTGAGTCACAGTCATTTCATTTGACTCATTTACCTCTCCAGTCAGAGAAAAAGAAAAGAAGAGAGTTCCAAATTAAACATTAGTTCAGTTTTAAAGCTTCTACTAAAAATATATATATTTACAATGTAATAAATAGGAATAAAGATGACCCACTGATCTACTGACTGTTTTATTTTTGCTCGGATGCAAAGCAGCCTGATCATTACAAGCAAGTTAAAGAAATTATGGTTTCTGCGTTTAATCACACAAACATGACATGCAGTTCAAAAAGTGTTTTAAAACGTTTTTACAAGAGTAACACCAGAGTCAAAACAGAAAAGTGATTTTTGGTTAAGTAATGTACAAACTACAGTTTTGATTTGATGATCTTGCTAAAAGGAAAAATCACCTTATTAACAAAGTGATTGCAAATAATTCTGTGGTTGACATGAATGTGTGTACTCAATCGGAGGGCAATAATAGCCAGAGATGTGAAGTAACTAAGTACATTTACTCAAGTACTGTACTAATGTACAACTTTGAGATACTTGCAGATGTGGATGAATGATGTGAAATATAATCAAGTGTTAAATCAGACTTTAGTTCCACCTGGAGTAAATTCACAAGCTACCCTGCAGTATACAAAGTCATTCAAACTAGCTGCACCTTTACCAGCTTTGAGAACACTTTCATGATCAATCATTATAATAGAAAATATCATAAATATTATTTTGAAATGGACCATTCTGCACAATGACTACTTTTACTTTTGTACTTTAAGTATATTTTGATTCTAATACTTTTACTTGATTAACATGTTGATTGCAGGACTTTTACTGTAACAGAGTATTCTTACACTCTGTTACTTCTACTTTCCCTTAAGTACAAGATCTGAGTACTTCACCCACCTCTAATAATCGCTAAGAAATTTCCCTCAAATCCAAAAATATCAACCTCAATTTGGACTTACAAGACAAGTCAGGGGATCACCAAAGTGGTCATGACTCAGCTTGATGAAAATCTATCCGATAGTTGATCAGATATTTCCATCTGGACCAAAATGGTGGACTGGCTGACTGGCCTTGCTATCTCTTGAGCCATTACTTCACAAAAGTTGATTTAAACTCTTTCTGTTCTTGTTCAGCACATGCCATTCAAAGAAAAACACTTATGTTTAGAATGTGATTATCAATTATAATTCATTATCTTTGAGATTGTTGCTGACTCACTTGACAGTGTTCAAGGTCCTCTCCTCTGTGCGGCACTTGGGGACTGGCTGGCCCTTGGCGTGGGCGTTCTTCAATATCTCAATGTTCTTCATACACTCCTCAACCAGCTTCTCAAACCTGCCGAGAGACAAAGACATGCTTGAATGTCACAGGTCAGGTCACAGACACATATTGAAACAAACAAACTATTTGCAAAAACGAACACGTGTGTTCCTGCAGTTTAGGAGACATTTTCTGTTCCTTTGCATATCTGAAGTAAGAGAAGCAATGATCATTTGTTTGGTGGTTAAATGTATGGGAAAATCTGTGAAAAATATCTGCAAGGAAAACCTGAAAAATATGCAGCGTGACATGAAAGTTAAACACCGTCTGTGTTGCTACAGTGACAGCACACACCACGACTGTGATGAAGTGCTTAGTGAATAAGTCCATCAGTAGAAGAGAACTGAAATATATAATAATCTCATAAATCATTTTTCATGTAAAGATTAAATATTTGCTTCTCAAATGTGAGAAGTTACTTGTTTTTATGCTTTTATTGTAATAAAATATGAAGTATTTGGGCCTCTTGATTTTTATTCAGGATAAGCAAATGGACCAGTTTGGGACATATGTAGTAAACTATTAAGTCATTCTTAATTTGATGTATCATTTTAAAAAGATACTTAGTGATCAAATGTAGTGCGTCTGGAAGCTACGTTGAAAAAACGAATTGCATTACAGCCAGATGCAGGTATTGCTAGATGGACCAATAAATGATCATCTGGTATACCAAATGAAAAAACCATGTGTAATCTGACAGGGAAACCTTGAGATTTTAAGAAGATTTGGGGTTGGGGAGAAGTTCACATTGTAGCTCTCAGCGTTTATATTGTCACAGCTGGGTGGACATGCAGGGGCTATGGTCTGTTCCCTCTGTGTAACCCTCCCGGTGTAAAAAAGTACATTTTATGAAGAGGTTGGTTATTGGACCTGTTGGGACGGAGGGGAGCGTGGGCCGGTCGTGTGTGTGTGTCAAGGGGTTTATGGGGTAGGAAGGCGGGATGAATGATTATTATATGTGGCATGTTACTAAAATATTTAATTACAATGTGAACCATTAATAACAATGTGAATGGACACAAGCATTACTTAAACTCCAGAAAATAATAGGTTTTAAATTGCATCATGGCTGCGGATAATGTGTATTAAAACATTCTTATACAAATATACAACTAAGGAATGAGCCTTACTTCAGAGCTTCGGCCACATTGCCCAGCAGTATGAGCTGCTGAGAGTATCCCAGACATTTCTGTAGATCCAGATAAAGGCACAAAAGAAGGTGGGGGTGTGAAAACAAGAGCAAACAATACGACATTATAATAAAGAACAATGGTGATTTTAAAAGCTGCACAACTAGAAAAGTGATGCAAAAATCTTCAGTAAAAGCTGGAAGCAAGATTTAGGTGCATTTTTGCGTAAAATGTTTATAAAAGTAGAAAGGAGAGACATGCCCTGACCTCATGCTGCTTCTTTAAAAGTTCCATGAGGCCCTGGTACTGCTCACTGGAGCGGGGGGAGAGAGGGGAGGTGCGGGAGCGAGCCAGAGAGTAGTCATCCTCGCTGACTGGAGCACTGGGAATCTGTCAGAAAGAGAGGGACAACTGTTAATGTGGCGCGATATAAAACAAATCTGTCCAAGTAAGATCTAAGCGTGTGCGATATTCTGCAGACAGAGAGGAAGACAAACTAACAGAGGCACAAGCTTAATATTCTTGATGATATTACACCGAGAGAAAAATATGGCACAGGTTTCCAATAAAAGTCAAAATGAAAGAAAGTCATACGGGAGAAGTATACGCAATATGAATACTGGAATGTCACTGCAAATATGCAGATAAAGTCGCACAGGTGCAGAACAAAGGTGTTTTGATTTCACCCCGTGCTTCCTTCCTCCTGTCTTCTATTTCTGGCTCTTTTGTGTTCACACTCCTCACACTTTTTCTCCCCTGACGACACGTTTGACACTTTGCTCTGTTTCCTCTCATATAGGATTCATTTGCACGAGAGAATATATGTATGACCTTGGTGATATCGACGGGCAGGCCTGATTTGGCAGCAGTGATCATGGGGTCCAGTCCCTTGGCATGTCGGAGGTGCTGCGCTGCTCCCGTCATGTCCTACAAACAGTCACATGACAGCAATGTGTCAATCAAACCGCAGCAACACAACAGATGTTCACAGCTCCAAAAAAAACAACAACATGCTGCTGTGATAAAGACATCTACATAAAATAGAAACAGGGCTGGGAATCTATCTGAAGCAAAGAAAAGAAAAGGAAGGGGGAAAAAAAGTTACCTTCATCTGTTTGGAGCGCAGAGCTGCACGCATAAAAGCCTGTCGCCGTAGCAACAGGAAATCCACTTGCTGCTGGGCTGCAGGGATGATTAAGAGAAAAAAAGTGAAACTCTGCCTCGTGTAACACTCAAACACTTTGTGTGGCACATTTTGCACGTGCAGGCAGGCATCCGGGTATCACACTCACACACACACTCATACACACTCACACACACTCTCACCTTTAGTTCCCAGTTTTAGAGCCGAGGAGCCTCCTCCAGGGGTCTGAGGGGCTGGAGACTTTGCTTTCTGTACAGGTGGAGGCTGCGGGAAAGAAAACACGATGGTCCTCAGAGAAATGCAATCAAACGTACAGATGTTAAAGTACAGCATTCTTTTCTTAAAGTGCTGAAAATGATCCTTTGTTTCATCAATTTCAACAGATAAGTCTTCACTAAATTTGGCGCGTTACTGTTTATTAACCTACATATATAAATTATTTCTTAATTTTTTACTATTGAATTGGTTAGTCCATACATGTACTCTTCTAAAAGTACAAACTCTTAACATTTATTTACAGGCAGTATATTTGCCTTAAATCGAAAGAAAAAAATGTACATGAAGAAAGAAAACAAGATAACAATACAAATTAAACATCTAATAAAATAAATAAGAATAATAGTTTATAAAGTATATACATCTACTGTATACAGGCATACATTAAAGGTGGGGTAGGTAAGTTTGAGAAACCGGCTCGAGATGCACTTTTTGTTATATTCCATGGAATGCTCTTAACATCCCGATAGCAATGAATATCTTAAGTGCTTTGACAAAAAATCCATTAAAAAATGTCATCTGTGGAAGCCGTGGTACTGTAAAAAGCACGACCAATCATTTTAGCCGGCCCGGCTAATATAACTGGATGGCCTACCTGCCTGTCAGCCTTTCATCTGTGCACAAACTTATCTCGTGCCCTCATTGGTCATGTGCACGTTCATGTGTGTTGGAGGAGGGGCTCTGTAAGGAAGTGGCAGATTTGTTCCGGCTGTGTATTTTCAAATTCTAGCGATCTCGAGCCGGTTTCTCAAACTTACCTACCCCACCTTTAACAATACTATTAAAAAAGACCAAATCAATCTTAAACTAATGAGTGGTATATTATTTTAAAATAAATTAAATTCAATAAAATAACAACAATATTAAACAATACAACAATAAACAATATTTTACACTTTACTGTGACAAGTATTCATTTGATATATGAGGCAGGAGGTGCAGCAAGGAAACGGATAACAGTTCAATATCCTGGCACAGAAGCTGGCATGGCAAACAATAAAACATTACTAGCTTTGGTTAAAAGGCAACCAACCAGGTTTGTTGGCTGCACAATAACAACTTGACCATTTGGTTGAGCATTTATTTATTTTATTTTATTATTTTTACCTTGGCAGCCTCTCTTCCATCCTCTTCTTCATCTTCAGCGTCTGTGTCCTGATTAGCTATCCTCATAGCCGTTTCCAGGACACCCATGAAGTTCTGCTGACTCCCCTCTGAGCCCTGAAGTGGCGGACAGCCTAGAACAGCAACACACACATGACTTACTGTAACTGTAAAGTACATAGAGCCACATGCTGAAACACACCTGGAGAAAGTTACCTGGTGGCACAGGAAGATCAGACAAGCTGACAGGACGTCCAGCTTTGTGAGCTTTGATGGCATCCTGGTATTGCTGTTCAGAAAAGAAGAGAGGATAGATAATTTTTTAATAATTAATCGTCGGATCACTTCTTAACATGTATTAGTATAGTAAATGGGAAAAGGGTTGTCGATGCATTCCTTGTTTGTTATTATCCATGTTCCTCCTTTTTGAAGACCTGCAATGTTTTCTTTTGGATTTAAAAATAAGTATTAACATTAACACTTTTAACTAGAAAAGAAATTAGCAATACCTAGCAATAACTAACAACTACTGCTGATGCAATAAGAGCATTAACTGTAAAGGTGATATCCATGTATGGTACTTCTTTTGTACTTTATACTTTATGAGGCATGATTATTTTTTAGGGCTGCTAATTAACAGATTGTTCACATTATCAATGAAGCTACCGATTTCATAGATTGATTGTTTGGTTAATAAATGTCAGAAAAGAGTGTAACATTTCCATCTCTCCAAGTCCAAGGTGTTGTCTTTACATGTCAGTCTGAACTGGGGATGGGAATTTGAAAGCAAATGTATATTCGAATATTCAACCCCCAAAAAAACAGTTAACCGATTAACCAAAATGTACATATCCTATAAAAAAAAAAAAAATGTGGGAGAAATGTTGACAAAGAAAATACAAATAAATGAGTTAGTAAACAAATAAATACATGTTCAAATAAGTATAGAAACCAAGTAGAATTTGTCAAATGTATTGAACTGGTGATCACAGTTTGAACAGTTGACAGCTTTAGGCCTACAGCTTTCATGCTTAAAACATAACTTGGTTTTTAAATGAAAGAGGGATCATACACGAACAACATAACGGGTTAGGGTAACGTAACCCTATCACAACAGAGATCAACAACCTATAACAGGGCCTATGCACAGAATGCAGCTATTCAATACTCATTCTTGTTTAAGAATATGAGCATGTCTACTCGGGGGAGAGGCGGGTGCGGAGGCGATTCACAATCAGGCCAGCTGTAGAGAAGACCCTCTCAGCTGGAATTTGGGCATAAGATGAGGTTTGAGTCTGCGTGATCAGCGTGTAGGGAGGGGCAGCCGCTATATCATTAGCTAGAACTAGCTAGATCTGATGGATTTGGACATAAACGCGAGTGAAGTATAACCGGATGCGAGAGAGAGAGATCAGCACCTGCAGCTCTGCAAAAGCATAACTCACAAATGTGCTTCTGCTCCTACAAAAGCATTACACTTGCTAAACAACACATTTTTGTTCTTTCTTTCATGTTCTTGTTTCATCAATGAACCTTGCCTCAGCCTAGTCCAATTTAATTAAAAGTCACAATTTATCAGTCAATCATCAGAGAACAAGACAGCCTATATGGCAGGTTATTCTGGTAGCTGAAATAAGCAACAGCAGTCATTACGGGCAAAGCGACGAGTGTATTTCCAGTCAAATAAAGTGAGTCACACACCAGCTGTTCAGGGAAAGGAGGAAAAACACGTCCAAATTACAGCACAGAGCCAGGAATTCAACGTGCCTCATAATTAGCTGTATCTTTGAGTAGTATATATAATGCTGTATTGGATTTAGATGAAGCTGTAAATATAAAATATTTTTAAGAGGAATAAAACAACAACAATATATGAAAGGACTTGTGTGTACCTTGACGATGCGCTGGTGCATGCGAGCCTTGCGATCGTCTCCTTTGCTCTTGGCTCCCTCTGCTGCTGACTTGTAAATGTCCATCCTCTGCTGCAGGGCTTCCCCCAG
Organism: Trematomus bernacchii; assembly: GCF_902827165.1. NCBI lineage: Eukaryota > Metazoa > Chordata > Actinopteri > Perciformes > Nototheniidae > Trematomus > Trematomus bernacchii. The sequence continues at coordinate 1,366,295 of NW_022988066.1, read as the reverse complement.
ACTTCTGGGAGCAGGGAGATCTTTGCAGGACACACACACACACACACTTTATTATTTTAATTCAACAGAGATCTTTTTTATCATCTGAAGGATTAGGGCTATTGGAGTCTTACCGGCAGTGGCCACCTGGGTGGGAGCAGGTGGAGCAGGTGCAGCGGGGGCAGCGGGGGCAGCGGGTTTAGAGGAAGATTGAGGAGGAGGAGGTGCACTTTGGGCTGCCACTACGTCTTCTACAGGTGAGTGGAGGGATGGAGATAGGTTATTATTATTATTATCAAAACTATTCCCGTCAACAGGGGGGTAGAATATGGAAAATAAAACAATAACAGGCAAAAAAAGGTCCAATATTAAAAATAATTGAAAACGGTGCAAAGTTCTGGAAAGCAGTCTTCACAGTTCTGTGTTTACCAAAGGGTGTATCAATAGTTAGTCAGTGCTATTCATTAAAGGTAGGGTAGAGGTACGTTTGAGAAACCGGCTCGAGATACACTTTTTGTTATATTCCATGGAATGCTCTTAACATCCCGATAGCAATGAATATCTTAAGTGCTTTGACAAAAAATCCATAAAAAATGTCATCTGTGGAAGCCGTAGTACTGTAAAAAGTACGACCAATCATTTTAGCCGGCCCGGCTAAAATAACTGGATGGCCTACCTGCCTGTCAGCCTTCCATCTGTGCACAAACTTATCTCGTGCCCTCATTGGTCATGTGCGCGTTCGTGTGTGTTGGAGGAGGGGCTCTGTAAGGAAGTGGCAGATTTGTTCCGGCTGTGTATTTTCAAATTCTAGCACACTCGAGCTGGTTTCTCCAAAATTACCTACCCCACCTTTAACTAAATTAATAGTATGTAGGAATCAGTTGTTGTTATTGAGAACAAAACTGTAAACTGCATCAAGTTGTTTTGAGATGGAATCTTACATTTGTATTTATATATATATACAGTCGGGTTTGGACTTTGACACAATTTTGATCCCTTTAACCCTAACCCTTAAAAAGGGGATACCACGTATGTGATGTAATCTATGGTTGTAATTCCTACACCATTCATGGAAAATACCCTCGAATTAAAGCTGAAAGTCTGCACTTAAAGCACATATTGATTGTATAATTGCAAGTCCATTGTGGTGGTGTACAGATCCAAAATGATGAAAAATGTGTCAATGTCCAAATATGTATACAGTATCAATGTATAAGATTGAGCAATCTCAGTTTCTGTACCATTATGTATGGCTGTCAGAAAGATGCAGGAGAAATCAAACTGGTTTAATGGACAAAAACTAGTTGTTAAAAGTATTGTATACAATCACTTATGGACTTAAATAAAGAAAAAAAGACAAGAGAACATATTTTTGAGGTCATGCAGTGAGGTCTGAACATTAAAGGCAAATAGGCACTAAACCAGTTTGAGCGAGATAAACCAAACCTAGAGAAGATAGTGAACAGTGCAGTCATAAAGGACTCCATGAGAGTGGTAACACTGACCAGGGGGGGGCGGTAGAGAGCTCAGGTCAACTGGTTCACCTCGGTCCAGAGCCTCCACCAGCACGTCCATCTTCTGCAAAAAGAGAGATCAACTTTATTAGACTTTTTCTACACACAATCAAATAGATGTACTCATGCTATAACGTTGACATTGGTTGTGTTACCCTGGCAATATGGTAGTGCTGTTTGGCCAGGTCTATGTCTCCGCCCTGTTTGGCGTGTATGGCAGCAATCTTATACTCCCTCTGTCGTGACAGCACTGCCTGTTTCAGCTCTGAATTGAGGCAAAGCATACATGTGTGTGTGTGTGTGTGTGACAGAATAAGAGAGATGACAACAAATAATACAAAAAAAAGGTTAGTTTAAAAGCTCAGGAGGATTACAGGGACATTTAGAGGGGAGCAACTGCAGCAGCAAGAAATTAGGAATATGGGATTATGAAAGTAGTCGTTGTTATGGACAATGATCTTTTTGATAAATATATAGTAAATAAATCCTAATTGATAGTAAGCAAAGCTAAAGAAATATCAGTCAACAGTTAATGAGGAAATGTAAGCAAACCCATTGATCACAAATCATTTTAACCAATAATCATTCAATCATTTTATGTTGATTAACAAACTTCCGGTTTAAGAGTGATTCAATAAATGTAATATTTTTTTAGTGGAACAACACAGGTTAGCAAAAAAGGCCTCACAGAAAAGGTCTTTTTTTCCAACAGTAAATAGAATGTTTATTTAGGTTTATCCTTCTTTTCACCCTTTTGCTTGTTTTCACGATACACCTTTTAATTGTATTTATTTACTATTTTTTATGTTTTCGTTCTTAAAATCTTGACCGTGTACATAATTTGATCTCGTTGTGTAAAGCACTTTGTAATTGTGTTTTTAAAAGTGCTTTACCAATAAAGTTTATTATGATTATTATTATATCGCCACATATTGCTCTTATAAATTCAGTTCACAGTACCAGTGAGTTGTGAAGAGGAGAGGCGTCCACAGGTGACTCTGAATGTGGTCATGTGTGTTTACCTGAGTGCTGTGCGTTGGGCTGGCAGGGGGTGAGGGGAGAGATGGCAGGTGTTCCCGGGGTGATGGCAGCATTAGGCTTTTGTGGCACAGTCAGATGCAGAGGTTTCGCATTAGGAGCTGCAGGAGGCGCCTCCCTCAGAGGGTTCTGATTGGTGGGAGGAGAGGGTATCAGGGCGAGCTCCGGCAGCTCTCGTTCTTTGATGGATTCAGACTCTGCTGGGATGTTGGTCTTTCCGCCGAGAGCAACTGGAGGCGGGATCTCCTCCTCATTGACAGGCTTTCCTTTCTTGAAAGATGTCAACATGGACTGCAATGTCTAGGGTTGAAAAAGAAAAAAAGGCATAAACATGTTTTTTCACATTAAAATGAATATATTTGCTTCAAAATTCTGTTTTAGATTGATATTATTTTTTCACCTTCAAACCTCGGTCATATCTTCGAACTTTGCTTGTCTCCCCTGCAGCCTTTCCATTCGAAATGGCTGTCTTATACATATCAATGCGCTCCAATAGATGAGACTCCAACCCAGTTGCACCGCTGGGAGCAGCAGGAGGAGAAGGGCGGGATGTGACGCCTGCTTTGGGAGCGGTCGGTGTGACGGCAGGAGGGGTCGGAGCAGGAGTGTGATCCTCATCATCCTCTAAAACCTCATTCAGTTCTGCCTATGTACGGAAACACAGGAGTGCATACGGTTTAAAAATCCAGATATTTAAAGCAAATCAACATCCAAGCTTCACCAGTATATTATAGGTAACGTGAAGTGAAGTGAAAAGGATTAGGAATGCAAGTAACAGTTCATTTTTATAATCAGATAATTGTTTCAGTATTTAGTCATCATTTAGTCTGTGAACTACCATGCGCATTACATTTTATTTGTATTATCATACAGCACATGACAAAGAAAAGCAGCACATTTAGCACATAGGAGAAACTGGGAGTAGCCAATGATTTTCATTTTTGATTGACGGTCCTTGTTTATCTATTAAAAAGAAAATTATTTAAATTAATTCACAAATTGTTGAACGGGACAAAAACAATGTAGCTTTGTTACCAGCAGGTCTTCATCATCATCCAAATCTTCACCATCCATGTCATCATCTTCCAGGTCTTTCATACACAGAGCTGCCATTCGCTCTATATCTGCCATGGGAACAGGAGCTGTACGTACACAAATACATCACAATCAGCACTTAGTCATATAAAAAGTACTAGTACAGGTATCAGAGAAAAGAGACAACTGTACTTCACAATGGAACATTTTAACAAATGACATCAGTGTAAGATTCTAACTCACCTTTGCCATCACCTTTCTTCCCTTGCGTTCTCCCTCCACCTCCTCCCACCAGTTTCAGCAGTTCTGCCTCCAGATCTTCATCATTTCCGTCATCATCCATCCCTCCGTCCGGGGACAGGTCAAGGAGCAGCCCCATCTGAGAAACAGCAAGACAGACAGGCATAAAGAAAGGGACAGAGCTGCTGACTCATACTTGTTGTTGACATCATAGCAGTAGATATAATGCACACATCTCACTATCAGACATGACTGGCTTTACCTGTTTGGCTCGTGCTGCCCCTTGACCCCGGGGAGGGGGGTTTCGACTGCGACTCATTGGACTGTTACTATCTAAAAGTTAAAGAGGGGTTACTTTAGTTCAGATAATGGAAACGAGGAGAAAGGTGATGGACATGTCAACAAATGACAGTATCCACTGCTAGTGCAGCTCTACAGAGTGGGCACTGACTTTAAAAGCAGCCACTTAGTGTAATAATTCAAACTGTTCCCACTGTCCTGTATCAAGTTAGCTTCTCTGCTCGAGTTAGCTCACAGCCAGCACAACATACAATTTATTTTTAGCGAATGAACGTACAGGCACGCTGTTTACCTTGGCAGTTTCACGGACCGTGGTGTGAATGTTTACAGCCAGTCGGGTCGGTTATTTAAATCGAAAACTGCTCAGAAACGACAGGAGAAAAGACAAGAGAGCATATAAAAGCAGGCAGGTGTAATTTTACGTTAGGCTTGAGCTGTCAAAACAAGAACGGTGAGCTCTGGAATTGACTTCCTACATTGCGTCTCCCATGGAAACGCACATCGAGCTTTACGGCTGGACAAAACACACCCATTACTGACGTAAAACCCCGCCGTGACGTTACACCCAAAGATGCTCTGAAATTCTGCGTACACCTCAAGCTTTAGACTATTGTTGTGTGACTGTGGGAAAAGGTATATAACGCGACATTTTGTCACTGTAACCCAATAGTTATTAACTTAAATAATCATACATTGATTTTTGAACCGCAGCAAATACTATAACGTTATAACTAACGTTACAAAAGTAATATCTCCAAATGTCTTTATTCACTCAGTTGTTAGCTAGCTGCCTTTACTACATTAACTATTGTTAGCTTACTATAAACTAATCCGTAACAATGGGAAATTATTTATATTAGGTTAAAGATATTTCTTATATATGTTGTGTCTTTATTTGTTCTCTTTATTTTTATTCTCAAGGAAAAGGAGATGGCCAAAGGAAAAGCAAAGATCAACGGGAGTGGTAAAGCAGATAATATTATAATGTGCTACTGTTTAACAGAAGCAATCTAAGTGTGTCATCCACATTTTTTTTTTTATCATAACACATCACAGTTTTTTTTTTAAAGGTTAAATAAAAAATACATAGTGACTTGATTCTGTTAAAATATATATAATTTTTATATATTTGAAATGTTTGAAATACCGTTATTTTGAGACTCAACAATAAATTCTCCTTGATTTATAATTGCTTCCTTTTACCATGAAATGCGAAGTTTAAATATTAATCAGGTAAAGTGATTATTTTTAATTTAGTTGGTCCTCATGTGTGCAATTAACTCAGCTCTAGTGCAGCCTCGGTCCCTCAGGTCGAGGAAGAGGGAATGTCCGAGTGAGGAAATCTCAGAAACCGACGATGTCCAGGCTTCTCGCCATCAGCAGGTAATTAAGGTGATTCAAACAGAACTTACATGTACATCTTATCAAGCCAATGTATTCACATGAAGTCTGTTTTGATTTTCAGGACACTGAAGGAAGTACCTCAGCAGTAGATACCAAACTGCTACAGTCCCACCCGACCCCTGTGCAGGAATCTACTATAATTTCAACTCAACAGCATGAGGCAGAAGGACTCTCCTCTCTCACCAAACAAGACCCTGACACATATGAAAAACATTCAGAAGCAACACATGTGGAGGTTGAAGCTTTTGCAGATCAAGAAGAGACAGCAGTCGCCAATCACAACAATGTTCCTCAGCCGGAGGAATTTAAAATAAATGCCGGTAATGAATGCAACAATATTCAAAAGAACCAGGGGGAAATGACTGCAGAGGAATGTAACAGATCACCATCACAAACATGCACCGATCAACTCCAGGTCTTCTTGGCAATCTCTGAAGAGGGTGATAAATCTGCTTTGGATGAGCAAATGGGTGCAAAGGAGAATTCTCAATGTGATTCAGAGAAAAAACAAGAAGCCATCCACGAAGAACCCAGCAATGTGAACATGGCTGATGTCAAGGAACTCACTAAGGAGGCGGCAGCGGGGTTGCCAGCCAAAAAGAAGCGAAGGATGGGTATGTGTGGTCTGACAGAGAGGGAGCGAAGTCATTTTTTGCACACACAAAAAAATGGGAATAAAAGACAGGAGAGAGTCGAGAAGATAAAGATTTGTAATAACACAGCTGACCTTGTGGCTCAGGAAGAGATGGTATCTTCTTCCCCCTTATCATCCCCATCATCCATCCCAGCAGGAGGTGTCACAGAACAGGAAGAGCCAGATATACAACTTGAGTCCAGTCACTGTGGAGGGCAAGACAGGTCAGAAAAATGTAGTGAGGAATACAAACAACATGTTGAATATCTTACATTTTTTGTTTCTGTTTTACTTTCACATTTTCATGACAACGACCATTGGTGGAAGTAGTAGCGGTCAATAAAGTAAGGATTCAATGCATAAAGGGCAGAAAATTAAGTTTTCTTTGCCGAACATTTTGAGATTTCTTGCTTTTCTCAGTTTTACATCAAATTAAAATAAATACTTTGGTTTTTGGATGGACAAAACAAAACATGAAAGACATTACCTTGGATTTACGAAACTGAGATGTATATTTTTCACTGTCATTTTATAGACCAAACGATAAATCAAAGACGTAATCAGCAGATTAATCAATAGTGAAAACAATAGCAAAGGGTACCACTTCTGTCTAATACTACTCAATTTAGATTAACATCTGTAATCTATTGTGGACACATTTAGGGAATATACACTGCTTCAGTATAAAAAAAGTTTCAATCACTGAATAAAACACAGACAAATATACTTGATCACACATCAGTAATACAATTGATTTGATTTAACACACAGGGAGGAAACAGAAGTCCTCATTACTGTCACTACCTCAGATGGGACCAGTGCTGCATGTGATCCAATGGGAGAGAGCTGTGAGGTTGAAGGTGTCATAGCGCCTGGTCCAGAGCAAACTGCTGACACAAAGTCAGACCCGCCGCCGACAGAGGAGGAAAAGGAAGAGCTTTTGGAGAATCCGGATCAGCAGGAACCTGAGGGCAGCGCTGCTGAGATTCCTGCTGAAAAACCTCAGGAACCCATAGAAGACGGGGAAGATGGGTCAGCAGCAGCAGGAGACCAAAGTCCTGCCATCACTTTATACTCTAATCCAACTCAAAATGAGGAGACTGAGAACGGGGATGCAATGGAGGCTGCCGTTCTGCAGGTGAATAGTGACACCAGGACAAGTGAGAAGAAGGAGGAGCTGACTGGTGGTGCTGGGGACGGAGCGGAGGACGGTGCTGGGGACGGAGCGGAGGACGGTGCTGGGGACGGAGCGGAGGACGGAGCTGGGGATGGAGCTGAGGCAGGTGCTGGGGGCGGAGCTGAGGCAGGTGCTGGGGACGGAGCTGAGGACGGAGCTGAGGACGGTGCTGAGGCAGGTGCTGGGGACGGAGCTGAGGCAGGTGCTGGGGACGGAGCTGGGGACGGAGCTGAGGACGGAGCTGAGGACGGTGCTGAGGCAGGTGCTGGGGACGGAGCTGAGGACGGAGCTGGGGATGGAGCTGAGGCAGGTGCTTTACCCCCAGACCCCCAGTCAGGAGGATCGAACACTGTGAAGCTCTGCGAGGCTGCAGCGCTGCCTAGTGGCTCAGAGAGGAAAGACAGTGTGAGTGATGGAACAAAGGTACAACGTGTAAGTTACATGTAGTTCGTAAATAAAATATTTGTCATTGTGAGTTAAGCAAATCGTTTTTGTCCTAACATTGCCACACATGATTATGCAGCTTCTATGAATAATGCAATAGCAACACAATTAATTATAATGAGTTGCTGCTGAAACTATTAAAGAATTAATCAAACAACAGATAATTGGAATTTAAACACAATTCAGTTGTCATTTTATTCATTACATTATATTTGTTTTATTAGGGAAAAAAACTAATACTAGCCGGTTCCAGCTTCTTAAAAGAGAAGATTGTTTTCTTCTCTTTTATATATCATTCTAAATATATTACCTTTGTGTTGAAGTGTTTGGGAAAAATGGAAAATAGCTTTAAATATTCTAAGCAAAAGCAGGCTTTCCAATTTTCTGACACCCAATTTTTACTAAAAACACAAGTATAAATGAATTGATAAACACTGAAGGTTCTTTTTTGCTTTACAGAAATGATACATTTATTTTTGTTGCACACAGTGTGATGGTGATAAGGAACACAGTGCTGGATCGACTTCTAACGCTGAGCCCCTTCAGACCTGGGACACCACCGACCCGTTTGGATCTGGGTACCTGGATTACGTTACTGACTCGCAGCTGAACACTATCAGTCTGAGGTAAGGAAGAAGGGAAACGTTAAATCCTACAAGTAACCTGACAGTGGTGTGAAGAAAGGGACGGTCGAGAAAACAGAGCGAACAAGCTCAGGGTTTAGCTCAGTAGAGGTGGGAAACTCAGTGGGGTTTTGCTTCTATTGTGAAAAAAGAACGTACAAATTGACAGGTTGTTAGAGTTAAACATTTTGAAAGGATGTAGGAGCTACTTTGACACCTGAAATAATATAAACAAAGACAGAAGATAAGACATTTGGACAAAATCTGATTACTGTAATAATTTCCTATGTCATGTCTACACGTTTGTTCTTTTGTAAAATGAAAACAAATGTTTAATATTTGAACATGCTTATAGATGGATATATAGAAAGCCTGTAATTAACTGACGGTTCAGATTCACTTTTAGTAATATACATTGTACACTTTTCTCCATCCAGTGAGGTGGATGTGATGGAGGAGGAAGATCTTGGTTCTCCAGACCATGAAGATGCTACAGAGCTGATCTGTGGGCTCATCAGAGAACTCTCCTCTCTAAAGTAAGGAAAGCATTCATTTTCTGTTCAATCAAATACTGTATACCCGTATATATTCATCATTCTTTCTCCTTTAGGGGCCCTTTTGTATTGTACTCAGATATTGTACTTGAGTAAAAGTAGAACTACCAGAGTGTAGCAATACTCTGTTACAAGTGAAAGTACTGCAATCAAAATGTTACTTAAGTAAACATTAAAAAGTATTAGCATAACAAATACTCAATATGCAAATTGGTCCATTTCAGAATACTATATATATGATATGTTCTGATATAGTTATTGATGTGTTTTTAAAGCTGCTAAAGGTGCAGCTAGTTTTATTGACTTTGTATACTGCAGGGTAGCTTGTGAATGTACTCCAGGTGGAACTAAAGTCTGATTTAAGTGTTGATTATATTTCACATCATTAATCCAAATCTGTAAAGTAACTAAAGGTAGGCCTATGACATAAATGTAGTGGAGTAAAAGTAAACAATTTACCTCTGAATTGTAGTCAAGTAGAAGTACAAAGTAGCATAAATGGAAATACTCAAGTAAAGTAAAAGTACCTCAAAATTGTACTTAAGTATAATACTTGAGTAAATGTACTTAGTTACTTTACACCACTGGCTCTTACCTCCCTTTGCATTCATCTCCTGCTCCGCTCTCTTCCCAGTTGCACTTTTGACTCTTAACACCATTGGTCGGTTCTTTTTTCCTCTCAACCTTCTCTGTGCTCCTATTGGCTGGATGGTGTCATCAGGTTTCAGCCATAGACTGCTTGGCACCATCAGGCCAGGCTTTGAAGATGGTATAGAGTGGCGAAGTCCCTCCCCTTCCGGTTGAGCCCCATGGGACCTTATTTCGGAAAAGTTATGCATTGAAGTCAATGGAGAGAGAAAGATTATCTTTCGATCCCGTTTGAATTGTGCCACGAATTACACATATGATGTTTGTCAATTTAAAAGATAATTTTGCAAGTAAAAAAAAAAAAAATGTGTCGTAAAACTGTGAAGTAACACATTTGTTTGTGTGAAACGCTCAAAGAACTACATCTGATCTCTGGTCAACAACACACGTCACCAAGATGGCCGTCACCACTGTCTTGTCAACAAAACGATTGACTACCCTCACTATCACCACAATGAAACACGTCCTGAAGAATGTCATGCAAAGCTGCCTGCCTGCCTTCCTTTGATTCTCTCTGAACTGCCTGGTCGTTTTAATGTTTAATGTCAACCATTTGTGCAGATAGCATGAAGTAGAGAAGATCGCTAGCGTTAGCGTTAGCATTTCTCCCCCGGGCTTAAATGGTGTATTATAGAATGATCACACCGGTGACAGTACTATTCAAAGGGTTCACGAAATATGACTACTACTCTTACTGTTTAACATTTTGGGTTACTTAACGTTACTTCATGTTAAGGCTAATACAAATGACAAGGCTGTAATGCTAACTAACGTGCTAGCTACTAGCTAGGTAGCTAACTTGATCCACACACTCCTCTTTCATCAGACGGGAAGCGAAAGAACGAGCAAGACCCATTGCTGGTATAATAACAACCTGGTACTAAGCACACAGGCATCTTGTGAAAGTTATCTTATCTTAGCCAGCGCCATATAGATAGATTCTATCTATATGGCGCTGATCGTATATATACGGTATTATACGTGTATCGTAGTGTCTCAATTGTGACATCACTTACGCGACTCTGGGATTTGTAGTCTTTCTAGTTTCGTATTTTTCAAAGTCTTATATTTCAACAGTTTTAAGACAAACTGTGACTTTTTTGACATGGAAATGATTTTTTAAGATTGACAAACATCATATGTGTAATTCATGGCACAATTCAAACGGGATCGAAAGATAAGTTTTCTCTCCCCATTGACTTCAATGCATAATTTTTCCGAAATAAGGTCCCATACCCCGGAAGTAAGTGGGAGGGACTTCGCCACTCTATTATGAGGGTACAAATCTAAGTCAAACTAATACACTATGGGTTTAGTGGTAGCCAAAATAAAATGTAAAGACACATTTTAAACAAAATAAATATAAATAAATTCAGGGTGATGATCCAAGGGGCAAATGGCAATAAGTTGTAGTTCATCTTTTACCCTCTTTTCCTGTTAGTCATCCGTACTTAACATCTTCAACCTGCCTGAATGTTGTCAATACTTGTTGTCAATTGCCAAATGTGTAAAGAATACTTAAGTTATTGATGCCATTAATCAATAATTGACCTCTGGTTGCTTTCTAGTCGTAAGGTCATGGCCACTCACAGAGATCTGGAGAACCTGCGGCGTAGCAGTAAAACTTCAAGAAGCTCCACACGTTGAGGAGGAAGTCCCTTCCACCAAGATTGTCATTGTTGACCCATGGTTTGTGAGTAATGAAGGTGTTTGAGTGTACAAATGTTCAAATGTATCACCGTTTACTTTGTTTTTGTATCACTGACAGCTGGATTGTTACGTTTAAAGTCTTAGTTCTTCCCAAAATAAAGCGTTAAGTTAGTCTTTATGTATTTTTTAGTATCATCTGCTATTGGACATACACATAACTAAATGTTGACAAAGAATACACACAGAGATTTTCATTTACATATTTATATTTTCTGGCATACATTAATATTCAAACAGTTTTTAACACATCCCTCTTCACGAAGTGAGACGAGCTGAAGAGCCACAGGTACATAATTCAAAAATAAAAATAAAACACACTTAGGGAACAGGTACTTACTGTACACCTCAGAACAAGTCACTCATTTCTTTAAAATGTTGACATGGAAACATGATGTTGCTATAATCCTTCAATCCAAGAACAGGGGATATGAAGCCGAACATGATTGGCCACGTTTTAAAATATGTAAAATAAACATACATTTTTCATTGCATTATGTATTTTTTCTCTTCTCACAAGCTATCTTGTGGACCTTCTTGAAATACTTCACAAAATCAACACACCAAACAGACGCTTTTAGAGAAGGCTCGGCTGACTAATCAGCATTATAGAAGGCTACATAGGCTACTAATAAAACAAAACCACACTCACATCTAAAAGAACATTCAGCCTTCTAAATCTTATTGCTACCCGTTAGTTCAGCGTCTGCACTTCTTGTACACGGAGTCGTACGCTCCGTCCACCATCGGGCAGAAGCTCTTGGTGTGGGCTTTGGCCCCCGTGGCTCCGCACAGGGGACACACGTACTGCCGCAGGTAGGGACACAGAACATCTCCGACCTGGTTCTTCAGCCAGTGGGATGTGCACACCAACTCGGACTCGCCGTTGTGCCGGCAGAAACTGCAAGACATGCGCGCAGGCAACGCAGATGACAATGGTGAAGTCTTGGTTTTCAAATGAGAGGATTTATTTCGGTCTTTTGGTCCCCGGGAGCCCATAGGTCTTTGAACTACCCTTGGATCCATAGCGTCTGGAGAATCAGCACGATAGGGGTCTGTGGAGTACCCCAACCCATCAGGTGGTGGACGAGACGCAGAGCCAAACAGCGAGAAGCCTGTCTCAATAGCACGATAGGAGTCTGTAGAGTACCCCAACCCATCAGGTGGTGGACGAGACGCAGAGCCAAACAGCGAGAAGCCTGCCCTAATGTCGCCACGTTGGCTACCTGCGTTAATGCACACCGGCATTATGGCCCCACACAGGCCATCAGACTTCGGGTGCGGAGCTTCGAGGGCCGGCAAGGAGGACCCAGCTGCTGTGTGCTGGATCATCTCTCTGACCGTGTCCGGCCGTTTTATGTCGTCATTCCAGTGCTGGAAACTATCTCTGTCAGACTTCAAGTGATTAAAGAGTCCCCAAAACAAGTCGTTCATTCTAGCTTTTTTTCGGAAAAAACTTCGGGTCTTGTGTGGCACAGCGCTCACAGAGGGACGATCGAGTTGTTGACTTTGTAATAACGAGGTAAAGGACAGTAGCTGACGCACGGCTCCGAACGCCCGGAAGAAGATTTTTGAACTAATTGGAAATTGCATACAACATGTGGTTATCAGAGGTGCACACCCCCACTCGTGCCAGGAGCCAATCAGTGGGGCTCATGGACAGCGTGTGCCGGTCGTTGACTGTGGTCATGCTATTCTGCCCGCCCCCCCAGCATGGGTTTTGTCTGTCTTAGGTTTTGTTTGTAAAACTTAGTTACTTCGACAATACTATTTAAAAAAAACAAGTCTTTAAAGGTGGGGTAGGTAATTTTGGAGAAACCAGCTTGAGTGCGCTCGAATTTGAAAATACACAGCCGGAAGAAATCTGCTACTTCCTTACAGAGCCCCTCCAACACACACGAACGCGCACATGACTGGCACGAGATAAGTTTGTGCACAGATGGAAGGCTGACAGGCAGGTAGGCCATCCAGTTATGCTTTTTACAGTACTACGGCTTCCACAGATGACATTTTTTAATGGATTTTTTGTCAAAGCACTTAAGATATTCATTGCTATCGGGATGTTAAGAGCATTCCATGGAATATAACAAAAAGCGTATCTCGAGCCGGTTTCTCAAACTTACCTACCCCACCTTTAATCTTTAAATGTTAATCTTTTCAAATGTAATCAGTAATGGTGATTGACCTTGAGGTGCTGGTAAAAGATTTGAAGTGGCTACCTGCCTACTTTTACTTATCCACATGGGAGACAAATACAAATGTTATACATCATACTGTAAACATTTTTTTACATGCAAGCCAAAAGTGTCTCTGAATAGTACGACAACGATGTGAGTCAAAATGCCCAACATAGTCAAAAATGCCATAATTAACCACTTTGAGAAAACGCCAGGGAAGATTAACCAACAAGTTGATTTGTTTTAAAACTGCACCGTGGAAGAAAATAACACAGGATAACATTACAATCATCCTTTATTTATTTATTTTTAAAAAGTTGGAAATAAGGTACAATATGTTTTTTTAATATATTACCACCTATCATCAAAAGTAGATTCAAGTGACCAGTCTGTAGGAGGAATCTGGAGTGTGTGCCCCATCCTGTCTGCCCGGCCGTCCCATGTCTCCGACTGGTTGTCAACATCGCTGGTTCTGAGGGAGAAGACAGGAAAAGAAGAAAAACAAAAAGGGGGAAAATAACTGAAAATGTTTTTTTATGTTTATTCTGCAATTTTATTTTTTCTCTCTTCATGCCATTGCTATCAATGCAGGACTTGACTAACCTGCAGTTGTAGGACAGATTGAGGGCGGAGTAGAGCTCAGGAGTGCTGGGGGTGTGTACCGTGACTCCATAAAGAGCGGCTGTCCCCAACTTGGTCGGAGATGGAGTAATGGGAAGACAGCCAGATATGCCAGTGGGCCCCAAGCTACAGAAATCTGGAGCCACTACACATCAGGGTTTTTTTATTTTATTATTTCACCACAGCACATTAGTGATTACACATCACTTAGTTTAATTTAACTGCATACTCACTGAGAGCACTGCCCTCTGTCCTATTGTTGGTTGGAGCTCCTTTACCAGAGCGAGGTGGCTCACACAGATATTTCTGCTTCAGGAGAGAGGCCTTGTGTTGCTCAAAATCACAGCGCTGTACAGACAAACAGTGAAAAAAGCAGCTTTCAAAAAAGCAGCTTTTAAAAAAGGCGAAACACTACGGTGGACGAAAGGTGCAAAGGAGCTACAACGGCCCAAACATTTCCATCAGCATAAACGCTGTGCAGTTAAAAAAAAACGATGCAAATATGAAAACACAAATGTGCCAAAACACATGCAAATGAAGCACCACTTTACCAACTTGATGAAATATACGCAGCATTTACTAAAAACGCTGAATAAATACAGCAAAACACCAACAAAAGAAACCGCTGCAGGAAGCTCAAAGCACAACGGCAATGGGGACAATAAAATGTGATGCACACAGCTGGGACCGGAGCGCTTGTTGACGTACGGGGATTATATATACACAAGTTGGCCAACTGTCACTATTTACAGAGGTAGTCTGTTTCATTATTGTAAGTGTTTTATCAGTATATTTGAAGAATAGGTTAGCTTCGTTAGCTTCGCTAGCTTTCTGCAGCGCGTTTTTCCTAATTGAGTGTTTTGGGCCGTTGCAACGCTTTTGCACTGTCGGCTACCGGAAGACACTACTAGCAAAAATGTTGGGGATATAATGAAAAGACAATTAGAACATCCAGATTACACATTCAGATATAGATTTATTCTAAATTCACTAAAAGTTAGCATTCGAGAAACATTTTAACAGAACATTTTGTCTTTGTCTTAGTGTAAGAAATCAACTGGTTTGAAACTACTACTGAAAATGCACATTTAGACAGAGAGAGATCCCTCCTGTTTCCACTTCCGTCGGGGTAGTTTCCCCCGTCCGCATAAAGTATGTAAGGAAAGAGGGTGTTGTGTACTGTACAGATTATAAAGCCTGTTGAGGTAAATTTGCAAATTCTCCTCCCACCTCATGGCTTAGTCGGATGGCAGCTTCAGTGAAGGACTTCCTCTCCCTCTCAAAAGTCCGCCTCTGATGATCGAGCTCTGCCCAGCGCATCTGAAGACGCTCCCACTCTTCCAAAAAGTAGGAATCAGCCAGTTCAGAGACAACAGGGGAAGCAAAGCTGTCCTGCAGACAAAAAGGTAGCATTACAAAGTCTGACACTAGCAAAAGGTCATATGAAAACGTGTTTGAACCACACCTGTAGCAGCTGCTGTTGTATTCTTACAAGCTGTTGACTCTCCTTTAGTTCACAATCTAGTCGAGCCAAGAGCTTCTCATGGTCGATACCAACACCAGTGTGGCCTAAACACAATTAAGTGATACACACTACATGTGAATAAGTTAAAATATGTCAACTGATATAAAATAGACAGCTTAATAATACTTTTTTTCATTTTGGAGGTCACAACTTTAAAAGATTGCTAAATCCGGCAGTTTACCTTCAGAAGAGAATTCAGCCAGTCTGCTCTGCACCTGCCTCCAACTCCGAACCACTCCTCCTGTTACATGGTCCCCCAGCGCTCCCTCAGCCTCGTCTAGCCTTTTGTCTTCAGTCTGGGAATCATCCTGAACATCCAGCACGTCAGACAGGCTCTTTAAAAACAAGGTTAGACTGGTTTTATGTTGAATATGTATCTTACTTTCCAGCATAATCACTTCCAAGATCAACAAAAGAATATCAACACAAGATCGTTTTAGAAGCTGTTCTGGGGCTTTTGATGATCTACTACCTATGTTGTAAATGTATTATCTTTTTTTAATTCACACACAACATCTATAGCACGTCTGACCGTCCTGGTAGAGGGATCCGTCGCCTGTTGCTCTCCCCATTAACTGTGGGGTTTCTTTGGAAGTTTTTCCTTGTCCGATGTGAGGGTCTTAGGACCGAAGGTGTCGCATTCATATTCTGTACAAACTGTTCCGAGACAAATGTAAACTTGGTGATATTGGGCTATATAAATAAACTTTGAGGGATTGACTGAACCTTGTATTCAGCAAACTCTGCTTTAACTCCTAAAACAAACTATTTTGTTCTTCAACTAAGGTACAGCAACATATACTCTTTATCATATCACTGCAGGGCATTTGTCCTTTCATCACTTTTCTGTATATATTTAACATACAAAGCATCTGCTGAGGAAGACCATTCGATTCAATTGAGAGTTGCACGACAGCAAAGTAACTATACAAAATAAATCATCCTTTTCAGATCCACTTATAGTTTGTCAGATTTATTTTTGGCAGAATGACTAATTCTAGTTACTGTCTCAGTTAAAGGCTTTCGTCTTTCTCTCACATGCTCCATGTCGACTCTGAGCCCATGAAGTAAAGTTGTGAGGCTGTGGCGCAGCTTCATGGCCTCCCTGAGCTCGGCTTCTCTGCGCTCCAACATCAGATGCAGTGTGGCCTCTTCTCGTCTACAAGATGGAGAGAGGGAGAGAGAGAAAGGGTTAGAAAGGAGGTGGAGAACACATTTGAAGGGCTATATCTATAAATCAGAGAGTGATATCTTACTTTGCAGTGGACCTTAATGATTTGATTGGCGGTTCTCTTTTGCCTCGACCTCCAGGGAGAATGTTCAACACTTCTATGGCTATAGAGAACAAGGCAATATGGTAAATGTTTTGTGGTTTAAGAAAACATGGATGAATATTGTGTGGATTTAGCTGATACAGGACAGATTGAGCCTCACAGGGTCCCTTCTCTCGGTGTTGTTCAGTGAGCTGAGACATTCGCTCCTTCAGTCGGTTGGTGTGCTGCTCTCTGCGCTTCAGCTCGCCCTCCTGTTGGTTACCCCGCAGCTGCAGACGAGTGCACTGGCGACAAGTTAGAGATTATTTTGTGAAGGGGGAGATGTTTGAAATGTATTCAGGTAGTCACATATCTGTCACACATACTACATACCTTGGCCCGTTCATATCTCAGTGTGTCCTGCAGTCTGGCAACATGCTCAGACATCTCCTTTAGTTGCTCCTTCAAGGTAGAGGTTTAGATTTCCCAGCAGAATAAAACAAGTGCATATTTTGTGGAAAATATTTAAAACATGCAATAAAACTGAATATTTCCATCTAACAACACGTGTCATAATTCATGTATTCTCTCTATCTGATATTTCCCAAAGGACAACAAATGGTGTCATTTGTTTACATAGTCAAAAGTTGTGCCAAAAAAGAGCAAGCAATCCAATCATCTTTTCATCCAAGGATGATTTCACTTGACATAACAAACCCAGCAACCTTTTGAGATGCCCTGTTGAAATACTGTATAAAGAAACAGAAAAAAACATTTTCTAAGGAGTCTTTCTTTATTTTATTCTTGTGTGCAGGCCTTTACTATGAACTGTTATTGACACACACTGTTCCACAAATGGGACAATAATGATATAGTTTTGAATGAATAATTGCTGATTTAAGAATTGTGTAAAGACAAAAGAAAATGTGAAAACGATATCCTATATTTAATTCACTTCATTATTTACCCACCCTGAGGGAGTCTCTGTGCTCCTCCCTGTCCGCCCACCAGGAGTCACTGGGAGAGAGCTCCTTCTGAGGGCTGGGGTCCCTGAGCAGAAAGGAGTCTGTGGTACAAAAGACAAGCAGGGGGAAGGGGACAGAGAGTTGTACGTGGTTGTGTGGATTTAATTTGTTTCCAGCATGTGTGACCGTTTTACCTGAGTGTCTTCCAACTCTCTTCTGGCCAAACCTGGAAGCCATCTTCATGCCAATTCACAAAAGAGCATCAAGAGCAAATGTTAATCAAATATAATTGTAAGTGGTGTGCACAGGATTAAAACATTTGACCTTTTTACTATGGAAAACAATGATGTGTCAAGTGCCTTACCTGAGCAGAAAGGTAAACCCTCCTCAGACAGACACTGCCGGTTTTATTTCCAGGTGATGTCACTTCTTCTGCTGATTACCTCCATTAGCCAGAAG
The DNA here is from genome assembly GCF_902827165.1 of Trematomus bernacchii. Taxonomy (NCBI): domain Eukaryota; kingdom Metazoa; phylum Chordata; class Actinopteri; order Perciformes; family Nototheniidae; genus Trematomus; species Trematomus bernacchii. The sequence continues at coordinate 1,347,998 of NW_022988066.1, read as the reverse complement.
GAAGCTTCAGGATTAACATGATTCAGTCAGTTGCTTTTGCCCCAACATAAACTTGCGCACATGGTTTGAAAGTATTGTTTACTTTTTAAATAAGGAGCTGGAGGTGTTGTAGGCCTCATTTAAAGAAATATCCATGATTAGAAGAGAACTTGATAAGCCCAGAGACACACTCAGCCTTTAAAAAAAAATGTTTGCCACTCAAACTGATTTAAGTCAGAAAATGGTCAGCATGTCATGTCACCTGTCAAGTAAATTAGAGAATGATATTGTGTTCTGCTACACACTACATGTATTACCTGGATTTGTTGTTGTTTTTCCATACATATATCAATAAATCATCTGAGAAATCTTCCACGACCCTTTCTGTATATAAAATAACAACCTAGAAGTACAGAACATGCTGTTAATCTTCTGTGCTAATGGTGCTGCTTGTCAGCTATTATCCTGTGCATTTATGACACTGTGGCCAGATGTCCCCATAGTCTTTATTTGACCAAGTACATTTAGTCCAGCAGTTCACCAGCCTACAAAACAACAACCCCATTCACTTTACTTCCCTATATTTAGCTGCCTGAATCAGAATGAAATAAAAGACGTAGCAACCTTTTAATGTGACACTTTTTCTACCTGTTCGTGTGTTAGTAGCAACAATAAACTAAAAGCGTGTGAGTCATGAAGTCTCATTTATATTTGTGTGTTACAAAAGTGTTAAAAGGTAGGGATGCACTGGTGCGATACTGGTACAAATGACTGCACTGGATCCTTTAGCATAAACTAACTTTCAATATTACAATAAACGTATTATGTTAAATACTCACGATTCAAACTTTAGCACAAATGTGCCCTTTAAACTTAATTTTGAATGATGATGACCAATCAAATGACGCAGCTTAAAGTTCTTAGTGTGATTGGAAAAAGAAGCCCCAGTATTGCTGGAGTCATGTTGGCTATGTATTTCTTCCTTTAGGGGGGTAGAATCTTTGTTTCAGTTTGAGCATGATGCTTTTTAGATGACTGGGTTAAGCAGAGTGCACAATTCTATGAAAGGGATTCTATTATGCTTTTTGGGGGTTTTGTTTTCCTGAAATGCATTATTTAAGTTTCTGTGCATGTACATGCTCTGCAGAGTCTAGAATACCAAAGTTCCTCCCCCCCCTTGCCTGAAACGCCTCCATAGGCTGGGCATCTTTAATCACTTGAGCAATCACAGAGCCGGCCAGCTAACCAATCAGAGCAGACTGGGCTCTGGTTTCAGACAGAGGGTGAAAAGCTTTGTTGTTTAGTGGGAAGATGACAAATTACTCAATTTTGCAGTTTTAGAAATAAGCCACCCATATTAAAAAGAGATTTTTCTTTATATTCAAAAATCACATACAACAATTAGTCAGTGTCCGAAAAGTTTAATTTTTGAAAAGGTTGCCGACAGCAGCAAAGTTAGAAAAGTTGAACAGTGTCAAAAGTTTTGGTTAATTGGAATAAGATTCCAGTGTGGAGAACGATTAATGCAACAAGTCACTGCAGCATGATTCATTGAATACAAACACTTTGTAAGTCTGGAGCAGATATATTAACATTGGCTGTTTGGCCATTTATATATTAAAAGTGATTTACATGAAATATGCTCCAGGTTTCCCTATCCAAACATTGTAAGGCATGTGTTTTTAAATTAGAGGCAGAAACATAGAGGCTAACAATAGAAACCCTAAAAGTTAAAATGTTAAATATATACAGAATAGCGATGAAAGGACAAATGCCCTGCAGTGATATGATAAAGAGTACCATGTTGCTGTACCTTAGTTGAAGACACCAATCAATTTAGCTCAATAGCTACCACTTTATCTGTTGGCACACAATACAATATAGTGTATATAAATGTAAATATATATATATATATATATATATAACAGAACATGTTCTGATTCTTGAACAGCACCTGGTTTAAATTAATGTTTGACCTGCCATACAAAACAAAAGAGGAATTTGCACTTTCAGTAGCCAATGACATGGGTGGAATTTCACTGACAGGAGACGGGCACCATTTGGTCAGGAAAATTACAATAAGACATGTTTAGTACTAGGTAAACCAAGAACGGCTTAATCATTAGTCAAGTTAGTGTCGATACATTTTTTTTTTTTAGATAACATTTAGAATTTGGCCCCGTTTTAATTGAAATTGATAGGAGTTATGATACTATTACATTTGGCAAACAACTGGAGCAGTTCCTTCCCCCGAACCCATCAGTCCCATGTTGGATCATCCCAAGAGGAGCTGCTGGTCGACCTACAGCGACATCGAGTAGAAATGAAGAGAGCCTTCGCCGGGTAAATTCAGGAATCCGCCACCTTTCCTTCTGCAGTAGACACATAATTGGGAAAACTTAAAACTAATAAGAAGTCAAAACATTCATAGGCCTTTTTCTCTGAAGACATTATATTTCACATTAGGGAAAACAAAGGAGTAAATAATAGAAATTAATCAAGCTTGTATGGTAATAATGTTAATCTGAATCGGGTTGTTTGTATAAGATTCAGGGAACATGGTGAAAGCAATATTCTTATATAAAAAAGTCGTAAAACAGCAAATATGTCTGTTACTTTAAGCCAGGATTAACTTAAATGCATGTCACCAACATGTGTTGTATAAGAACAAAAATGTTCACCGAGTTGTGGACAGTAGCAATGTGTGATTAGACTAATCACTAGCAAGAACCATCAGATGTATAGCACTTTTTTTGCTTGAAAAACAACTTAAAAGGTCCCATGTCATGGCCATTTCTACTGATCATAATTCCATTGTTGAGGTATACTAAAATAGATTTATATAGTGTGCAATTTTCCAAACTCACATTGGTTTATCATACAGCATCTCTGTATAGTATGTGTATTCACTCTCTGTCCTAAACGGCTTGTTGGAGCTCCTGCCCCCCCTCCCTGTGAGCCCAGTGGCCGTCTGCGAGACAGCGAGACACAGCGAAACCCCGCCGAGTGTGTGTGTGAGGAAGTCCACGGATTGGTCCAAACGTAACGGCTCCGCGGACATAACGTAACGACTCCGCGGATTTGGACCAATCTGCAGAGCCGTTACGTTGCATCACTATACCCAAATACATCACAAGACCCAAATACGTCACTATACCCAAGAAGTAAACAATGGAAAGGGAGGCGTGTGGCGCAGTGGATAGAGCCTTGGTGTTGGGATCAGGGGGTCACAGGTTCAAACCCCACTGCAGTCAGCATGTCGTTGTGTCCCTAGGCAAGACACTTCACCCCAAATTGCTCCTGTGGGGATTGTCCACAGTATTGAGTATGTAAGTCGCTTTGGATAAAAGCGTACAAGTAACATGTAATGTAATGTAATGTAAAAGAGAAATCTCCAAGGAGGCGTTCTGGGGCAGCATAGACAGGTCTTTTCTGTGTTAGAGTTTTACTCGCTACAGGGTGTACTTTGAGGGTTTGTGACTCTGCAGACCGTTTACACATGCATAAAAAGCTACATAACACACAAGGGGACAGGTAATAACCGGAAAAGCATGACATGGGACCTTTAAGCAAACAAATGAGAATCAAAGAAGTTGATCACCTTACTGAATAATGAATAGTTTCCGCCTTATATCATTTGATTTAGATTAGAAACTGTACACAAAGGGGAAATGAAATTGGCTTTACAAGCATCCATGTCAATAAATGAAGTACATTAGAGCACAATGAAATAAATAGGGACAGAATCCGTACTGAAATAATAACTAAATTAATCAATTATTAGATTATTGCTTGGTCCAGCTTCAACAAGGTCCAGATTTTCTGTTTTCCTCAATTTATATCATTGTATTTCTTTTATTTATGCTTTATTTAACTATTTTTTTTATTTTTATTCTGTATGTTTGAATATTGATAGTCACAAGCATCCACGTCAATAAATAAAGTACAGTAGAGCCCAATTAAATAAATATGGTTCAGAATCTGAACTGAAATAATAACTCAATTAATCAATTATTAGATTAACTGAAGAATTCTCTGCAACTGTTTTCATAATTGTTTATCTTTTATCATTGTGAAATCTTTCAAGCGAAACAACTTGCTTGGTCCAGCTTGTTTGGATTTTCTGCTTTTTCTCTATTTTATATAATTGTATATTGTTTTTATTTTGAATGCTTTACTCCATAATCTAATAAAAAACATACACAAGACCTTTTCTACAAGTCTTGGTGGCACTTGGGGCTTTACAGCGCCTGCTTGAATTCAGCAGATTCATGTCAGTGTAAACTGTGAAGGTGTAATGAATTTCATCCCTAGTGTACTTATTTGCACAGCTTAACTCCCCAGATGAAGCCTCAGTGTAGGGAAAAGAAGGCCTACCTCAGAACAGAGAGCAGGATTTAGGGGGTCTGAAGGGATTATCACTGGAGGGGACCCCGACCAGGAGGGGGTCTCTGGAGGCATTCTGCAGACAGAAGTTCCTCAGCTCAGCAGCGGCCTGGGACACCTGCAGAGCCAGACATGAGGAAACATAAACATGTACTGTTGTAATGCTCCAGCTGGCCTGCTGTCAAACCTACACCACATAACTGCCACTGTTTTGCATATCATTTGCAAGCAACTTCACAATAAACGGATTGGTGTGTCTATTAAACGACACTTTAACAGAGTTATAACAGTGTTTCCTTCAGATAGCACACATTAAGAGGTTTAACTTTGATAAACGTGTCGACACTTTAAAGTGGTGACGCTTCCACAGACTGACAGCCTCTATAACGCGGAACAAACTGCTCGCTTAACTGTGGCTTCACTAACGTTTAGTTAACTACACAGGAGTTTATGAGTAACTTTAAAGAGCACTTTGTTGAAGACATGGTGTAAGAGTCCACTTTGTGTCATTTCTGCAACAGTTTGTCTCCGCCATTCAGCAGTCTCTCGCCCAGTCTTCCGTGTTTGTGTGTCAGTGTTGAGGGGGTTCGTACCTTGATCCTCCGGATGCTGGCCTCTAACCGGAGCTGCTTCACGGTCCGCTGTGCGATGATTAAGTTGTTGCTGGCGTTGTTGTTGGACATGACGACGGTTGTTGGCGGAGAAAAGTTGAGGGCTACTTTATCTAGACGGCCACCACCGAGCGGAAATTAGCCCCAACTGCTCTAAACCTGACTGGGAAACATCGCTCAGCGACTGCCCCGCCCCCTGTGGGCCAGCGAGACATTCTATTGGAGGTTTGGCCTGTCATTTATACTGATATTACCGCCCCCTGCATACACTAGCCATTATTATGAGTTTCCTAGAAAGCAGAGCTGTGTATACTGTGACCTTCAGCTGCAGGGTAAACAACCACAACACAGTGTTAAATCACCAGCTCATTTACCTAGAAGTTTGATACTATTTATATCAAAACATTAAATGAGGAAACATTTTGTGGTGGGATTCATTTCACACGATTGCACTGTAGTGTTACTCAAATAACCAGAGAAGCAAGCAAGTGAAGGCTAGTTCACTAGGTTAGTCAATACCATACACTTTGGGCACTGGTGGAGGAAGTAATCAGAACCTTTTTAAAAGTAAAAGTATCAGTAACAGAATACAATTCTCTTAATGTAATGGTTCTTCATTTTAAACATTAATAAAGCTTCAAAACATTCTTAAAGTGACAAAATAAAGGTATACATTAAGCAGAAAAATAGATTCAATCACCACACTTTTTTAGTATTAATATGAATCTGTTAATTAACTGAATAACGCCTGTATCTATACTTTGATGTTACAACGTAAATGTCTGTAATGTAAGAGTAATTCTGATTCTGATCCTGACTTATTTGCTTTTTTCAGAGGTTTAAACCTCACCTTACATTTATCATTCATGTTCTTACTCAGTTTGACTGAAATTGTAAATGAACCAAGTTTTTTTTGTCACATAACAGTCAAAGGAATAAGTACAGACATACCGTGTTTACATGTCATTAGAAACTCCACAATTCATCTATAAGGGCCTACAACCCTTTTGAACAAGATAGTGTGTTGTATAGGTTTGTGTGCATGTCAATGCACAATGCAAAGGCTAGAATCCCAAAATTCCCTCCAGAGGGAGTTTCTCCCCCACACCCCCCCCCCCCCCCCCCCCCTGCCTCAAACACCTCCATTGGACCCCTTTGTTAACTTATAAACACAGTAACATCACTATGTAACACTGGCGCTTCTATTGGCTAGCGCTCCAAGACATTATACGTGATAGGCTAGGTGAGGACATCCGAGATTGACCAATCCCAACAGAGTCGGCCAGCTAGCCAATCAGAGCAGACTGGGCTCTGGTTTTAGACAGAGGGTGAAAAGAGGTGCTGCAGCACAGGCAGTTTGAGAAAAATAAAGATCTTTTTGAGCATTAAAGAATGTAAACATGTCACAGTAGAGGCACACAATACAAAAATGAACCTGACATGTAGCATAATATGTCCTCTTTAAATGATATCCATTTGAGGTACATAATACGGAACAACATATTTTATCTTTACCTTCCTTTAGCGTTGCTCTGTATTAATCACATGACATAAGTATGTAACTTCACTCACTGAAGATAATTACTCATATCTGTGTCCGACTTGGTCTCTGGTTGATGTGACTGTTACTATAATAAACATGAGTAGTGGATGAATTGTTATTTTAACCCAATAATGGTTTCAAAGGAAAGTCTGGGGATCATCAAAGTGATTACAGATCCTCCTGACCTGGCAAACTATAACAATTAGAGAAAACTGTTGCTATTACGTTTAGTGAGTTCCATTCTCACATGGTAAAAAGGATTATACATATAAAGCGCTTTATCCAGTCTGTACGGCCCTCAAAACTATTTAACATTTACAAATCATCATTTATACAGAGCAATGTGCCACTCGGGCTGAAGGTAGAGCTAACATTGACACACATTCACACACAATTTAACTTTAAGTTGTTATGTGGATCTTCAGTTCCTATTTATGAAAATGCTTTTCATTTTTCAAATACTTATTTCACACAGGAATATTCATAGTTTTTTCATATTGACAATTTATTTGTTTAATAAGCAGAAACATGCCATATCATGTATATCATTATCCAGATATGAAATGACTCATAACATGATGAAAGATCACCCAGCCCTTTTAATCACCCCTATCAAAAACGGATGACAAAATCATTACAAAGGAAATATAATCAACGATCGATACATTCATTATACATGTAACACCAGTTCTACTAATCTTGTAAAAACATCTTGAAACAAAACAAGGTCACAGTATGTTATCAGCTCACTCGGTTGCCTTTTCCCCTGAAGATATATAAGAGAGAAAGAAAGAAGAAACATGGTTATTAATTCCATACATTTCTTTGTGTTTGAACACAAGCCATGACACTAAGTTGTAAGTCATACTCACAAAGGATTGGTCCAACAGTGATGGTTTCCAGATGCTCAGAGTTGGAAACAGAGCGATAGTTCCTATGTGTGCAGGGCTATGGGTGGTGGGAGAAGTTGGAGAAAATACGATTAAAACCAGAACATGGGGCATTTTTGATGAATTATTGATGAAGTGAAATGAGTGACTTACTGGAACACAGGAGCTGGTTCTCCGATCACACAGGCTGAGGCTGCAGTGAAGGTACAGGTCTCTGTACTCATGCTGCAGCAGGAAGAACAGGGAAGAGAAACGAGCCCGGAGAGAAGCGCCGCTCTCCACCACGGACACCTGTCTGCGGTCAGCAGGACACCTGGGAGACAGCGCCATCATCACACATCACTACATTCAACTTCCTGCCATTTATATTAGACCACATGGAACAGGACTAAGAGCAGTAGTGAAAGAAGTACTCATATCTTAACTAAGCAATAGTACATTTTACATACTCTGTTACAAGTCTAGCATTCAGAATCTTAATTTCTTTAAGTACAAAAGCATTGGCCCCAAACGTACCACAAGTACAAGTGCTCAAAATGCAGAATATCCCTTAAAAATGATATATATTAAATTACTTGACTATAATTGATGCATTTATGTGTCTGTCACATCTGGTTAATATGGAGCTAGTTTTAATTAATTTGCATATGGCTGCTTGAACCCATAATTGTATGTCAATGTTTATTTATTAGTTGTTTTATATTTTGTATTCTCTTATATCTGAATATGTTAGGCAACTAAAGCTGTAAAAAGTACCGTAATAGCTTCCAAAGTGTAATGGAGTAGAAGTATAAAGTAGCATAACATGACAATACTCAGGTAAAGTCCAAGTCCCTAAATTGTATACTCAAGTAATTGAGTGAATGTACTTTAAATTGCAGCCCTGCTGTAAAGGAGTACTAACTTGCTGTGGATGAGAGGGTACTGCTCGGGGTTGTGAGGGTTTGATAAGTGCGTGGCGTAGCAGTCCTCCAGAACAACAGCAAAGCTTGGATCTGTCTCCTCCACCGAGACGCCCACGTACAGCGGGGAGCCGACCGGCAAGGTGACCAGGCCTGCAGGATACTTCTCTGAGAAGCTGGAGTTGTGGAACAGAGACATGGAGGCCTTTGCTCTGGAACCAGAGCCTGTAATAGCACCTTTCAGTCTGTGGAGAAAAACGTGTTTGTTTTTTTGTTATCTCAAACAATTATTTTCACCATTGTGTAAAGACTCTTCAGATCCATCCTTTTTACGTGTATCAAGAATGCTATAATACCATAATGGACACAAGAGCTTCACTATTCTGGTCAAAGTCATTTAACCCTCCTGCATGTTCGTTTCTCCCCCCTTACTTTGGAGTCAAAGAAAAACACTGAAAATGTATTCCAAAATGTACAATTTGTCTATTTGTGGGTGTGTACTATCTGATAGAGGAACATAATCTAGGGTTACCCATTCATTTATTTTTGACAGGGAACATAGGTGTTAGAAAGTTGACTAAACCACTCAAAATGGGTGGTATACAGCAATTTGATTTGTTCAAATGGCAAGTGTGGAGGATATTATAAGGCCTTGAGGCAATCAAATGTAAAACACAATGATTATGATTATATTATGATTGAAGAAAGTAAAGTAAATCAGTCAGATTTGACCCAAACATGACAGGAGGGTTAAAGGCTACTTACTCCAGGAATGGTCTGACAGCCACGTCCATGTTGCTGTGTGTGTCCAGGGGAAACACGCAGGTGAAGGGCACACTCAGAGGATGGACGAAGGAGGAGTTGCTCTTCGGGTAGATGAACAAACTATTGGAGTATATGGCATGTGTGCTGTTGGTCTGAAAGACAAAGGATAATCACGTTTTTGCAGTTCTATGCTTCAGTTGGCTTGAGAGGATGTGCTATTAGCAGCAGCATGACTGGATCAGGTTTACAGCAAAACACATTAACAGCAATTCTTTACCTTCAAAGTGTTTCCACAGACACCGGCTCTGGTCTCCACTTCGTACCACACTACATTATCACGCACTGTGAACTGGGAGCAGTTGAGCGTTGCCAGGTTTCCAGAGAGAGGGTTCAAACCAGAGGATGTAAGGCTGTCCACATCCAACCCAACTTGAAGCGTCTCACGGCCACAAATCAGCTGAGAAGGGTGATTGGGTCCCTCAGTGGAGCTGAAGGTCTCAGGTGTTGTATCAGGTGCATGGGTGAGGGGCTCAGTTATGGGCTCAGGTGTGGTTGGTACAACTTCAGGGGCTGGTCCCTTCACCTCTGTTTCAAAAAAAGAATTTAAATGAATTGGTTTAGACATCGTATTTAAAACCAATAGGATAATAATGTCTTCTTGATAAGTTTAAAACACTTAAAGGAGACATATTATGTTAATGTTAAGGTTCATATTGGGTTTCAGGGTTTCTACTAAAACATGTTAACATGCTTCTATGTTTAAATGTTCCATTATTTTTTCTCATACTGTCTATCTGAATATACTGTAGCTGTGTTCACCCTCTTTCTGAAATGCTCAGTTTTGGCGCCTGTCTCTTTAAACCCCCTTTGTGAAAAAGTCCAGTCTGCTCTGATTGGTTGGCAAGAAACATATGCTGCACCCTTACAAAGGTAGTTTTCAAGCCATAGGTGGACATAGTCAGATGGGGGGGAAGTATAATCTAATCATCCCGCATGTAACATAGGGATGGGTTCCAAATCTGGCATTATGAATCTCATGTTTTCTGACCAGCCCAGATGACTGGATTGTCCTATTTCCTGTGTGTACCCAAACACTGAAAGACGTTTGAAATGGACCACTACCTGCACAGTAAGCAAGGTAGCATGTGGATGGCTTCACGAGTTTGTAGACGTAGAAGTTTCCAGGGCAGAGCTTGACCTGGATGTCTGTGTCATAACTGCAGCAGTCGTCTTCGAAGGCAGCACACACCTTGCGATTTACAATCTCATCTGACTCTGTGGGATGAGCTTTTGTCATCCACATGGGAGCATCAGTTCCACACCTGTGGCTACCTAAACATCTCTCTGGAAGCTGAGCACTTTCTCTGCCCAGATACATGCGATACCAGCCTTTCCATCTGATATCTCGGTCACAGCGTGGGCGGTTAATCACTGTGTTATTAGTTGAACGCCACTCGTCATTCAGTTTGGTGTAGTGATCACAGGGGTCAGCACAGCGAGAGTCATGATCATCGATGCAGTCCATGCCCCTGGGACAATCAGAGCGTCCACAGTGGAACAGGACAGTTTGGGTGGAGGGCTCCAGGCATGCAAAGGACCCCGGGGTGTTTCGGCAGACCTGGCGTGGGGTGCAGGGTGACTCTGAGAGGGAGCACTCGTCAGTGTCCACACAGCCCATGTCTGGTGTCCACTGATAACCTTGGCTACAGCAAGAGGAGTCGCTGCAGAGCTTTGCATCGTAGCAGGTGAGCCCATCGCCTACAAAGCCATCTTGACACACACAAGAGTACGCCTGGCTGGTGAAGGAGTCGCCTCTTTCTCGTGTCTTCAGGCAGTTGGCTTCATCATCACAAGAGTCACAGCTGGAGGCAATTGTCCCTATGAAAAGGATGGTTTGATGAATGCATGATGAAGCTATTACATGCAATTGCAATGCATTTCCTTACTTTCGCAGATTAAGAGTAATCGGTGTCGAGGTATTCTATGATAACACAAAAAGTCTAATCTTTTAGTGATACCTTTAGAATTACATCAGAAGTGTGTGATTGCCATTTTTTATATTTAATGTAGATATCTGTTGTTAATAATATAACCACAATTTGTTTTTATATTTTAGTTAGAGTACAATCACACAGAAAACATGAGTCAAAATGTCCTTACAGAGATAAAAAGATATCAGATGGTTTACCTGAAGTGCTTCCTGAAAGAATCTGCAGAATTAGGGCCAAAATCAAACCCGCTGGCAACCCCATTATGGATCAAAACCACGACGCAAACCTGCTGAAAAAGACAAAAAAGAGAGAACTTTGTTAATACATTACAACCACATTTTAAATGATGCTGATATGCATTAAAAAGTACCAATCTGTCAGCGTTAATACTCACCTTAGAGAGACTGTGTGGGAATTCAGGAGTTGGTGAAGAAGTTGTAGGTGAATTCTCAAAGTGTGAGCATTTATAGGGCTCCTGGAGCATTCAAAGAACCAGATGAAGCAATCACTGTTGAATTACATAAATGGGTCCTTTATTCAAGTGACAGCAAAATAGTTACTTATTGCTCAAAATAACACAAAATTAAGATACAATTCAAACAGAACTGACACACCAATAAAGTCCTGAGTCAATAGATTTTATGGTACCATAATCAATCTCAGGACGGTGTTCAAACATAAAGACAGGTCTTCATAAGTTTGTACATTACAGACCTGAGTGGCCAATCTATAACCACCTTTTGTCAACAGCAGGGACTACATAGGAAAAAGAACATCACGTTTTTTCCTGTGCAGCTTTTAACTCACATTTTTCGTGAACGCTTTTACTCATTTTGATCTAAAAAGATGACACTGGCATCCATTTCTAGAGATGGTAAATGGACCATGAATACGATTATTTTGTCCAAAGAAGAAGAACTGAGACAGTTGTACATGTCATTTGAATCTCAGCACTTGTCATCAGGCATGAATGAAACTGGCTCTGCTCACATAGGCAGATTATGAGATGATGGGCCCCTGGGCACCGACGTGCAAAAGGCCCCACCAGCTCTCCAACAAACTGTAGGAACAAGACACATACACTGAATCAGAAACAAGTTTATTGCCAGTTTACACATACAAGGAATTTGCTTTGGTGTCTGGTGATGCAAACATAAACTATTTAAGAAAAAAGGTTGCAATAGTAGGTCAAAAATATAAAGATAATACAAAGAAGTATTTTTAGGAAACGATTTAGCTTTAAAAAATAATAAAGAAATGTATTTACACCAAATTGAAATTAAAATGTACTAAGAACCTTAAAAGCTAAAAAAATTGAAATACAAAAAACTGTAAGACAATGAATAGGGAGGCGTGTGGCGCAGTGGACTAGTGCGTTGGTGTTTGGATCAGGGGGTCACAGGTTCAAACCCCACTGCAGTCAGCATGTCGTTGTGTCCCTGAGACACTTCACCCCAAATTGCTCCTGTGGGGGATTTCCACAGTATTGAGTATGTAAGTCAACAAGTGACATGTAATGAATAAACAACAAAATATGGCAACCTACAGTGAACTATATTTTAAAGTGGAGGGCTGTGCAGACATGTGTGCAGAAATGTTGTTAAGATAGTTGTTAAGCTTCTCTTTGTGGTTGTTTTGCTGAAATCATTTAGAGTCTCTTTGTGTGTCTTTGCAGCTATTTTGAAATTCTTTGTAGTTGTTTTGGCCTTTTTTTAATCTTCTTGTCGGCCTCTTGTATCTCTTTGTGGTCATTTGAGTCTCTTCCTGGTTAGTACAGGTCTCTTTGAGTGACATGTAGGTGAAGGACTTCACCAATCCATCCATGACAGATCGTCTAATAAGCAACCGTTAGTCCGATGTTGGACCCCATCTAATGTTTCTGCATTATGTATTATCTAGCTTTGAAAAGTTTTTTTTTTAATCAAGCAAGATTCCTTCAAATGAGAGATCTTGCACAGCAGGAACGAGCATGAAGGAAACAGCACAATAGTGATTTACTGTGTCTTTTTATCATATTCCTGTGTCACTTCCTATTAAATGAAATCAGTGTGGCTCGTCCTGTACATGGTGTTCATCATATTTCTAAACGTACTTCCTTTTTAGATAAATAGTTGAAGAGCTTTGTTCAACAAGAGCACTGATAATATTGTACAACACGTAAAGTACCATTTAGCTGCATTGTGCTGAACATCTTACTAAACGTATGCTACAAAGCAATCTAAACACTTCTTTGACGAGTCAAGCCTTACTCAAATACAACTTTCAATAACACAGTCATAAAACTGCTATAAAGCTCATACGGTTTGTGTACTTCTCAGGATGGATTGAGTACATTAGTACAGCTTCACTGATAAGAAGTCCAACACTTCAAAGCAACAGTGAAGAACGGAACATGTGACTGCATTTTCTTTTTTCATAAAAAGTTATGTTTCACTTTTTAATTAAAAAACCTTCTGAGCTCCATGAATGACAAAGGAAAATTGTATTCTAACATTCCTTTACTAGCTTAGCTCCAACGTCATTTGATATAAGTATGTAACTTCTGACTAAAAAGCTCAGCACATTTTTTTGATGAGGATTTTGTGGATTTGATTTTGTGATTCAGACTTGATTTACCATCTGAACACATAACAATGTTACACCATTTTGGTGAGGAATAAAAAGAAATGGACTAAATTGGCATTTTGATCAATGATGGTTCCAGAGAAAAAGTCATGGGATCATCTAAGTCAGGGGTGTCAAACTCAAATATACAGTGGGCCAAAATAAAAAAATGGGTACTAGTCGAGGGCCGGACTGGTTCAATGTTTATTGCAAAACTTATTGAAATGAACTTATTGCACATATTAAACCTGGAACTAACAAAGCTTAAATGATTGCCTATAAAAACAACATTAAACATTAAATAATCAGTTGCATTCATTTCTTATGGCTCTATCTGCAGCTTCTCCGGAGTCATTTCTTATGATTACATTTCTCCACAGGCCAACAACAGCTTCAAAAAAACTATTTCCCTCAAAGAAAAACCAAACATGCCCTGTTGTCGTGAGAGAAAAAGTGCAGAAGGAAACATCCATTGAAAGTCAGTGTGCTGCTCTGTGATGCTAGTTCAAGCCAGATACTTGGCATCTCATCTTGGGTGCAAGTTCATCAATGTTTGGGGTCAGGCTCTGAGCGGAGGAAATCCTCAGGATTGAGTGAAGGTGTGCGTGCAATATACCGGCGGGCCAGATCTAATGGTGATTAGAAATGATCCTGCGGGCCGAAATTAAATCCACCAAGGGCCTGATTTGGCCCCCGGGCCTTGAGTTTGACACATGTGATCTAAGTGTTAACAGATCTTCCTGACATTGCAAAACAAACAAAAATATAATAAAAAATATCCACCTCATGACACAATAGATACAAATAGTATACATAATATCACATGAGATAAATCAAAGAAAGAAGTCATTATTGGTTGCCCAACACTCATGATTTGTCGATAAATCGACTAATTTATTTAATTTGAGAAACTCCACAAAGAGTCATGCAAAATCCACACTTTTAAAGAGGCCCTATTATGCTTTTTGGGGTTTCGCTTTCCTGTAGTGTGTTATAATATAGGTTTTTGTGCATGTGCAAAGGCTAAAATCCCAAAGGGAGTTTCTCTAAAACATAAAGACCTTTTTGAACATTAAGGCATGTAAACATGTCACAACAGAGGCACACAAAATAGATACTTAGTTTTATGTTGCTAGGTAATGTATTGGTCGATTTAGGTAGAGAACTGAGTAGCAATCTGGTTAAAATGTTTCATGTATAAGTACTGTAAGTAATGGTTAACCTCACCGCAGCTCTTCTATTTTGCTTGTGTTTTGTTCAAATTGAAAACTGCAAATTCATCGTTTAGATTGAAAAGTTCTGTCATTTGAATGAACACAGTTTTTCAAGATTGACATCCAAATTAAGAGAAGTCCTGATCTTGAGAAGAATCCACGTATTCATATTTCAACTCGACACTGATCAGGAACATTTCCCAGTGAAGCAGCAGCCTGGTTAATAATTGCTAAAACTGGAAACAGCCGATAAGCCGGGCGAGGGTGATGGATGAAGACAACCCTTCATCTTGTTGTTCATGTGAGGGGCTGAACTTCTGGACTTTACTATCAACATACAATAAGAGTGGTAAAAGTACTTACATAATGTTCCTTTTTGCACATTTGGTGTTGAAGTGTTTTACAGTGTTTATGTTAATGCAGGTACAGTGAATGCTTGTATAGAAAATCCGGTGATTTATGCCTTCAATGGTTCACTTTGTGATATTTGCAGTCACTTACCCTATGGAAAGTATTCACCATCTATGAAATGATAATGTTTCAGTATTTCACAACGCTAAAACAAAGATTTTGTGCTTTTTTCAAAAATATTCATAGATTACATTTTATATAGATTTATTAGCAATATATTATGAATGCAGCTTTACTTCAGTAAGTTGTGTAAGGTTGCTTTTAAACTTGAAAAAAGTGCAAGAAATGAGCTGTTGAGGCCACAGATTGATAGATTTTGAAAGTTTTGTAAAGGTCTCGGTATGGATTTCACATTAGGTCGGAAGTTATCAGAGTAAATGTATTTTGTCAAAACTACTGGATTCATGTGGAAACAACTGCTTGCAAGAAAATCAGTATATCACCTCCACGTTGATAACAGTTTGGGGAAATGATACTGGGACCAATCAGCTGACTTCACTACACAAACCCACATGCACACATCTGGAAATGTAAACGTTTTATTATGTAAAATTCCTTGTATAGATTTGATAATTTAGGTTGAAATGTAATTCAATCAGTGTCATTGTGATGAGTCAATTAAAACCATTTTGAAACTGACTTGGCAATATTTAATTCCCGACATAATAATAACAGAAACCAACCAACTTACATTTAGAAATATGATAAATAAAATACACATAATGACAGATAGATTAAGTGTTAGCTTTGCTCTCTGCTGCTCATTATTCACACACCAATCTTCCCTATTCTTAGTGTAAATTCCGATTTTGGTCTCTGGAAGCCCCCCTACCACCTTTTAATTCTAAAACATAACGGAGGGAGATCGCCGTTAGTAAATATATACTTAAGTAATAATACTTCTCTCATTACCCCCCTTACTCTAAAATGGTCCCTCATATAAAATACTATAAAAACACAATTTTGGTCCAATGTTGATGTGCAATGTTGTAGTGCTGTAATCTCCAAATCCCATATTGATTTCCAAAGTCAGGCGGTACAACCAGCAGCCAGGTTATCAGTTGTTGGAGGTAGGTCATCACCTTTCAAACTTCATAAAAACCTGTTAATCCCACATCAGAAACGTCACTGATCAGTGTCGCTACGTTTCTTCCGTCCTCTCCATTCATCGTGGAGGCTCTCTGTCTCCATCAGCAGCGCCGCCTCCACACTGTCTGTGTGCCTGAAGTCCTGCAGGTCAGCTGCCAGGAGGACCTCCAGGACAGAGGGCTAAAGAGCAGAGGAAGACAGAGACATAGATATATAAAAAATATTGTTTTGAAAACGTACTTCTGGCGTATAACAATAAGGCATTTAGTTCCAAAACCCTAATATACATTCTTGTTGAAAGAAGACCTTAAAGGGGCCCTATTATGCTCTTTGGGGGGTTCCCTTTCCAGTAGTGTGTTATATAGGTTTGTGTGCATGTAAATGGTCTCTCACACACACCTCCCCCCTCCCTTCTTCTTTCATTTGAATTCTTAAGGAAAATGTTTTTCTTGCTTTCCTCCAAGGTGAACGGAAAATAAAAATAAAATAGAAAAATCTTGAGGAATTGAAGTCAATGGGGATCGCGTTTGACAACTGCAGAGCTACTACAACTGCAGAGCTACTACTACTGCAGAGCTACTACAACAGTAAACATTACTATAAAAACACATTTTAGCATCAACAATATCGGCTGTTGTTCAACACAACCCCATTTATCTTAAAAAATCTAAACTTTTCCCAGTTTTCCCATTCTTAGTTTACCATATAGGCATGTAAGAGAAACAACATATTACCAGAATTCATATTTACACAATGTATTTCATACAAATCTGTAATTTTGGTGGTAAAGTGCTCCTATAACAGACACTTATCTGTGGAGCAGTGAGAGCTGAAGGTCGTACCTGCAATCTGGAAAAGACCAGCTGAACTTCTCGTAGTCTGAACTGCCGCAGCAGGTCCCTGAGCTCGCTGACCACTGTGTAGTCTATAACGCTGACATGATGGCAATCCAGGACCACTGACCGCGGGGGAGACGCTGGGGGGTGAGACGATAGGGGGGAAATAACAGGAGAGTAAAGGAAAGGAAAAACTTAAATAAAAGAGATGGCCAATCAAAGAACTTCACAAATGTTTTTGATCTAATCAAAGACAGACGAAACAACCCTTACCCTGCAGAGCCTGAGTGTGTATGAGGTGGCTGAGATACTCTGTGGCAGGAAAGCTGAGCCCACTGCCCAACTCCATCACCAGCATGCCGGGATCAGACACCTGCACAATACGGGAGACAAAAGTGATCGGTTACTTTTGAGATACCAGGATTTTGTTGTGTTATTTGGTGAGAAAAAATGCAATCTTGCTCAAGGCACCTACATCTGATCTTTGATCTTGAGCATAGACAATAAAGATTCACTGTTTAATGGCATTTGCAAATATCTCCATGTCACCATCAACTAAAGATGGGGGATATCAAGAAAACATTATCAAAATATAATGTATGTTCTGATACAATATATATCATAATATGAGTTTCATTCAGAAACTGTGGTGTGGTTTTAGCTATAATGAAAAAAAACAGAAAACAAGTTTTGGTGATAGCAACTCCTCTTACTCAAGCGGAGGACTATAGTACCTTTACAGGAAACCAGGCCACTGTTGCTTGAAGGGCTTTAAGTAGCACAATCATTCACACACACTCAATTGACACAACATTGTACCTTTATCTGTGGTCTGGCCGTGTGGTACAGCAGCAGGACTCCTGATACAGCTACACCTCCCACGATGCCGTACTGCACCTCCCAGAAACACATCAGGAACGTCACAACGAAAGGCACCAGGTCCAGCTCTGAGGGAAACACACGAGCATGAGAACACAACTCAAAGACAAACATGTCTGAGACATACTTAAGTAATAAAACAGAGAAGACACCTACTGCGTATCCTCCACATCTTAGCCACGACTTGATAATCCACCATGGGAGCGACCGCACAGATGATAACAGCAGCGAGAGCAGCTTTGGGGATGTAGTAGAAGGCGGGCATGAGGAACGCCAGGGAGAGCAACACTATCACACCTGAAGTCACACACAGAAGGAGAAGGAGACATCTTTATTTCCATACTGATCGAACTTCACAGACTGAGCAGAAATGAAATCTTAACAAATACGCCAAAATACAAAAAAGAGAGACATAATGGAAAGTCACATGAATACATGAAACATAGCTAAAATATACAAATGTGATGTCTCAACAGCATACTCTGTAATATCATTTCTTTATTAAAGTGGACCCATCATGCTATATTTAAATGATATATTGTAGGGCCATACCTATATATAAAGAAATAAAACCACGTTTTACATTTTACTCACACATAATCTGTTTCATATTTAATACTCCATAATTCCATATATTTTGAATATATATATATATATATATATATATATATATATATAATATCTGTATGTATATTTTCTATTTTGTATTTTGACATGTATATTTTATATTTTATATTTTATTTCTATTCTTGTATATTTTGTTTTATTGTAAAATGCCTTTTATGCTGCTGTAACAAAAACAATTTCCCAATTTGGGATCAATAAAGTACGATCTATCTATCTATCTATCAGGTATATTTATACGTTTCTGTTTTCAAAATACCAAACAGATCATGCATTTTAGCCATGCCTCATTTCGCTCTATGTGCTGTTTGCTGTCTACGGGGCTGATCTCTGTGAGCTGCAGCTGACCACGCCCCCCTGCAGGAGAGGGGAGACGTGCTCTGATCAGCTGCTGGGCTGTCAGAAGAGGGGGAGAAAAAGAGATCTCCGTCCTCCGTGTTTTATTATATAGAGTCGTTATTCATTTGTTTTAAAGCTCAATAAATAACAAAGAAGACCTTTGACCGGCACTTTTCTAATTTTGTCCGGAAGATTGAAACTTTAACGGACATCTTGACCGGCGAAAGAAACTGAAACTCTGCCGCACGGTCCCCTCGTTCCTTGGAAGAGGCGGAGAGGTGGGTGTTTGTCATCTGCTGGTGGACTAACCGGAGAGAATTACAGTGCTTGCCTCGACGGGGAGGGATTGCATTGAATTAAAGCAGCGGGAGCAAACGCTTGCCTCGGGGAGGGAGAAAGAAAGCCACAGTGGAGAATAAACAGAAGGGTAACCATGGTAACTATGGGCGGGAAGTCTTCTTCGCTGCTTTTGTGGCAGACTACAGCGCCACTTACAGGCCTGGCATATGTACTACAGCGTCTCCAGCGCTTTCGAATGGCAATGGCCGTGGCTGTCTCCTCCTGATTGGTGGAGTTGGCCCAATAGCCGTAGCGCCACCGTCCTGACGTCAGGACAGTGTTCAAATCTGGATCAGTTTTTATCAGATCCGTTGCAGCCCCTTTTTTAGAGATTTGGGTATGGAGGAAAATAGAGAGGGTTGTGTTTTCTGACACTTGGTGAGTTCCCTGGAACACCGGGGACACATATTCATGTATAAAAGACGTACAAAAGTGCATTTTGCATGATAGGTCCCCTTTAACTTTTAAATTAATTGTTTATTAACAAACGTTGATCACAAAGTCAGGGTGATGTGTCTTTCGTGATTTAACTTTATATGGCCCGTTATTATTAAGTTTGTTGAGGTGGAGTATGTTGGATGCTAAATTATTATTATTTACCTATGTTTGTGACATATCTCTTAAATAGAAAAGTAATAGATACATCCACATGCTGGGTGGCCTCTGCAATGAATGTTGTCTACCAACAAGCCTGAACTTTAAAAAGTGCTTAAAGAAAGCAGTTGTCACTTAAATATGTCAGAGAATAAATACAAATTCACTGAATGGGTATTCAATAAGTTATTCTACTCTAAAATGCATTTATTTGAACCATTTGAACCCTTTGTTGTATATCTGTTTATTATTTCTTACCTATTTTAGACAAATATTTGTTTTAAAGGTTTATCTGTTAATGTTTGTTGCTTTATTAGCTTGTAAATGTTTCTTAATAATACACAAACTCCCTCACATTCTAGACGTGTTGGTAAGATATCTTTTTTATTAAGCTTTTTAGTGTCTGGGGCTATGTAAAGCTTCAAATAGCTTATTGGGTTTACCCATTTCACATATCTTCATTCTGTCTTATGATTGTGTTTGTATTTTTAATTGTGGATTAAAGAAAATGTTGAATAGCATTGACCTCCATGTCGACCCTTAGACATCACTATAGAGAAAAGAGAGAGGGTAAGGGAATAAAAGGAAACAAGGGAAGTGTGGATAATAGATGATAACACAGACCACCACTAGAGGGCGGAAGAGATACAGAGAAGATTAAAGGTATCAGACTCACTGGTGACGATCCCTCCAGCTGGAGTGCAAACACCAGTCTGAGAGTTCACTGCTGTTCTGGATGTGAGTAGAAAACATAAAGCTGTTAATATTAGACACCTGAGCTCTCGTACACACAACCCAGACACACACACTGACAAACTAGACACACACACCTCCCGAAGCTTCCCGTGACGGGGTACGCGGACACAAAGGAGCCCATGATGTTGGTCACACCAATAGCCAGCAGCTCCTGGTTGGCATCAATTCTGTAGTCGTTCTGACTGGCTGAGGAGAAACAGGAAGTTCAAATCTGTCAACGATCTGAAGAAGAGACACTCATTCTTTGAGAAGTGTCAAGCTGCAGAGCTTCAGGTAAAAATCACCATGATCCTGATGACAATGCTACACTTGATGATGATGATGTTTACCAAGTTGGTTGGTAATTAGAACATAGCACAGCTAGGTTCAATAGGATGTTATTAGTTCTGCAAATATCTTGGTTTTGGTTATTACAATTATTTCCCATAACACATTTCATGGCAATCCATCCAAAACTTTTAAATCAAACCACAAATATTAACTTAATTGAGGTGCCGGAAGAAATCAAAAAGTCATTAGGATCATCCTCTGAGGATTATACATTTCTTAACAATCTAATTGGAATCCATCCGATTGTTGATATATTTTTATCTGGATCAAAATGATGGACTGACCAACTGACGGCAACATTGCCATCGTTACGCAGCTAGCATGGCTTACAAAACGTACCAAATGCTTTAGCAATAGCAATGCTCTCCAATAGACCCATGAAGGGGATCACTGCCAGTCCTCCACCGAAGTCCTGCACACAACACACACAGAGGACTGGCTAGTCAGCTGATCTTCTTGTGAAGTTCAATCGTTTAGTAAAATCATTCCCTGCCCTCACCCTGAATCGGGCCTCCTCTCTCTGCTCCTTACCTCTACAATCTCTCCAAAGGTGACGACGGTGCCGTTGGCTGTGGTGTCTGAGGTGGGCGGGGGCTTGAACGGTGGGAGACCCTTAGAAGTTTCCCCTGTGACCGTAAACACGGGATGGCCGAAAGCGTTCCAGGAATAGGCTACGCAGGATGCTGCTACCACCACCAAAACGTTACGCACTGACCAGGACAGAGAAGACACGAATAAATAGAGTACAACTTTATAGTAATACATAAAGCAGGCACAATATAGAATGATAAAGATAAGATATGTGCACCCTGCAAAGCTGTTCATTTATAGCAATTATAACACATTGAGATTACACCAGCAGCAATTACTTTATTTATTAAAGTGATGTCAGAAAAGGCTGTTTTTAGCCTCTCAAATATGAAGATTTTATTTTTAAATCAAAATAAAGTGAATTCATTTGGGTTTTGGCTGACAAAGCATGCCATTTAAAGACATTACCTTAAATGTGTTGCTATCTTGAAAAGGATGGACACACTCACACACAGACACACAAAGTCACAACCACACAGTACTGACTGGTTGCAGCAGTCCACACTAGTCTCCGGGCGATCATTGTGGAGCAGCTGGGAACGTCGTCAGAGCCCAGACCCTTCTTCATGAACACCAACATGACCAGCACAGAGAGGCTCAGCAGACCTAGCACCACGTCACCTATCCTGGCTTCTGGGATCTTGTAGAAGGTGTAGTAGACCTCCAAGACAAAGTCGTGGGGAATGCCCTCGAGTCCTAGAATATTCTGGAAAACAGAAACAATGGGACTGCTATCAACCGAAAGCATTAACAATGAGAAAAGCCGTTTTCTCTCCTTGGTTTTTAGAATTAGATTTATAATAAAATGAGTTTACACTGAGGGTAAATCGTATCTCTTTAAAGAATGCACGGTTGTTGGATGTTCCTAGAGTCTCTGAAAGTACAATGGGAGCCAGAGCCTTTTCTTATCAAGCTCCACTTTTGTGGAATCAGCTTCCAGTTTGTGTTCGGGCGGCAGACAGCCTATCCGTTTTTAAGAGTACGCTTAAGACCTTCCTTTTTGATAAAGCTTATAGTTGATAAAATAATCTAATAAGAGTGCATTGACGTAGACACGTTGTGCCTCGTCACCTATACATTTGAGTTCTTACTCTTTTTCCTTACTGATGGTATGTAATTTGGTTGTGTGTGTAGACGGTGGAAGCAGGGAGAGGCATATAGGTGCCTTGATCCCTGCCGAGTCGACGCACAACTGTTGATTGGTGTCAGTGCCAGAAACACTTTTTAGGAGCAATGCGCTCATGGTATAGATGTGGCGCATACATCTTAATTCCCACTCTTTTCCCTCACCCTATCCTAAGGGAGTGCATGTACGTAGACACGTTGTGCCTCTCCACCTCTGTTCCTTACTTCTTACTTGCTACCCCTTTCCCTCAACCTCCATGTACGTAGACACGTTAGTTTAGCTGCTAGGCTTAGACTGTCGGGGGACACCTTACTTCTTCCTTCTGTCTGTCTGTCTGTACCTGTGTACTCTCATGTTCCGAATAACCCAGCTTCCCCAAATGTCTTTTTGGTGTCTATATCTACGCCGGGATCCTGAGTCGTGGCTGATCCTGTTGCTGCGGTCCTGTGTCCTGGATCCGGCATCCTGAGTTCTGGATTTGAGTCCTGGATCCTGAGTCGTGGCTGAACCTGTCACTGTGGTCCTGCCTGACTCTCATCATACTACTTCCCTGAGGCTCCCACAGGATTATGGACATCCTCGTGGATTCATCTTCTTATTATAGACACATGCATTTCCAAACATTTGGACTACCTATACTGTAAAATGTATTATCTCTTCAATTTACACACGGCATCTATTGCACGTCTGTCCGTCCTGTGAGAGGGATCCCTCCTCTGTTGCTCTCCCTGAGGTTTCTCCCATGTTCCCCTTTAAACTGTGGGGTTTCTCTGGAAGTTTTTCCTTGTACGATGTGAGGGTCCAAGGACAGAGGGTGTCGTATTGTCATACTGATATTCTGAACAAACTGTGAAGTCCACTGAGACAAATGTAACATTTGTGATATTGGGCTATATAAATAAACATTGATTGGTTGAAAGGGGCCCCATTATGGCATAATAACTGAACGCTGCTTCTCGTTTAGTTCTGACTCTGGGGACAGAAAGCAGACCAGTCCGAGAAGACCTGAGAGTTCTGGATGGTTCATAATTTAGCAGTAGGTCAGAAATGTATTTTGGGCCTAAACCATTCAAAGCTTTATAAACCAGCAGCAATATTTTGAAATCAATTATTTGACACACAGGAAGCCAGTGTAAAGACTTCAGAACAGGAGTGATGTGATCCACTTTCTTAGTGTTAGTAAGGACTCGAGCAGCGGCGTTCTGAATCAGCTGCAGCTTTCTAATAGATCTTTTAGTGAGACCTTTTAAAATTAGTATTTTAAAGACTTTTAAAAGACTAATGTTTCTCCTCTTTTAAAGGAGAAACTCCCTCTGGGAACTTTGAGATTTTAGCCTTTGCAGACCATTTACATGCGCTCAAACCTATATAACACACTATGGGAAAGGGAAAACCCCACAAAGCAAAATAGGGCCTCTTTAAAAATGTAAAAGCAGTAGTTATATGTATCCTTAGCGAGACAGCGTTAAAAGGATATTGAGACAGGCCTGTTAACAAGTAGAGTAGCTGGTAAATGGTTGATTTGGTGATGGATGTGTAGTTCTTCCTGTTAGTTTGTGGGTCTGGATGTATTCAACTCTCACCTTGACTTGGCCAAAGCCAATGGTTACCGCAGCAGCACAAGTGAAGCCTTTTATTACAGGGTAGGAGATGAAGTCCAGCAGGAAACCTTAATAAGACAAGCATAGAAAGGATTAGAGAGCCATGACACTGACTTAGAACCAGAAATATATAAAATAAAGTATGATTTATCTACAGATTTCCGAGAAAATGTGTGTGGTTAGGCAGAGGAAGTCATAGATGTGGTGGTAGGAAGTGGCTTCGCTGCACTCACAAACATATCGCCTGTTTCCTCACAGTCTCTGCAGTCTCTTTCTCTCTTCTTATATTGTATTGATCTAATATCAGATGTTGATACAGAGCTCGCCCTACATTTTACAGACTGAAAGATGTAATGCTAAATTAGCACTGCTATCAGGTGAAAACAATGTGTCTCATTGTGGATAAAAACTCCCATTTTATTTTGGTAAAAGAAGTCTCTCGAGTGTTAACTTGATAAATAAACTTTTCCAAAAACTGGTGTCATAAGGTTTTCTCATGACCATCACTAATCACCTAATCTCAGTAAAGCCATTCCAGCCTGGATGAGTCCACAGAGGAGGCTGAGCAACACGGCGCGGTGAGGCTGCCCCCCCACCACAGAGAAACACAGGAGGGACATGATGGCTGTGGGACCCAGTGTCACGTCCTTAGAGGTCCCCAGGAGGGTGTACACGAACCCCCCCATGAAGGCAGAGTAGAGTCCGTACTGTGGGGAGAAATGCTTTTAGATTTGGTTTCTACTCTTGTTGCTTCACCAGAGTTTGACACTGTAACCCTTCTTTTCCACATTCGGCTGCTGAGGGGTAAAGTCTCTCTATGCTCACCCCGAATCTGAGTTTAAGATGTGAACGTACAGGCAGGATTTTCTGACCACAAATACTTTAGCAGCCAATCATGGTTAATTATGCGATTTATGGGATGTGGAAACTTAAAAAGCAGCCCGAGAAGCAGACAGCTCTGTCTCTAGATGCTTTTTATGAGAATGTTCTATGTTATTGTTTTTTAAATTTGTGTTGGGTAAGTGTACAGCTGCCTATCTTGGCCAGGACTCTGTTGCAAAAGACATTTTTAATCTCAGTGAGACTTTCCTGGTTTAATAATGGTTTAAAAATCCCATTGACCAAAAATGGAAACATTTAAACTTTTGAAGTGAACAGTATTTGCATAGATTCAGTAATGTTCCAATAATAGAGAATACATATTTGTAGTTGTCTTTAAACACGTCTTGAATGTACCTATAATCTAGTTATTTCTCAATAAATTCATAAATTATTTCATCGATAAAATGTCAGAAAAAAACATGTTATTTCCAAGATCCCATGTTGACATCTTCAAATGTCTTTTTATGTGTTTAACTAACACAATACATGTTTGCTTTCCAAAGGTCACAATGGATTGACTCCCATATAAATGCTGGTTAGTATTCTCTCATTCAACTTATTGTTTAGGCTTGATGATAACTAAATAAATAAATGATTTTAAACATTGATATTGATAAATAAAATACACCATGATTTCCACTCTTTGCAGTCCAGAAGAGGGATTGCTCAAATCACCAAGAAAACAAGCAACCCATTTATGGAGGTTTATATGGATCCAATTAAAGAAAACCAGAACAAGACCATTTGAACCACTTTATGATTAAAAACAGCCCGGCTTAAGATCTGGAGAGAGTTGAATCTAAAGGATGGATCTTCACAAACAGCACAGCTAGGATTCACCTGCACAGGAAGGCCGGCTACTTCAGCGTAGGCCAGCGCCTGAGGGACGGTGGTCAGCCCCACAGTGAGGCCGGCCAGCAGGTCCATCTGCAGCCACTTCAGCCGGTACCGGGGCGCCCAGGAGAGGAGGGGCAGCCAGGCCTTCAGAGAGCTGTAGGAGCAGCACAGGGCGGACCCTCGGCCCAGCAGAGGACGCTCCATCACTCAGGAGTCAGAAGAGAGGAGGGGGAACCTGGAGAGGAGGAGGACAACACAAAGGGTGAACAGACAGCAGCAAGTGGACAGAGGGAAACGTTTGCAAATTCAAAAGCGTGCAGAACAAAATAACGTACACAAGGTGAAGTTTCCGTCTCTGTTTTAAATGCAGTGGTGTGAACTAACTAAGTACATTTACTCAAGTACTGTACTAAAGTAACATTTTGAGTTCCTTGTACTACTTGAGTATTTACACGTTTAGCTACTTTGTACTGCTACTCCACTACAATTCAGAGATAAATGGTGTATTTTACTCACTTAATAAATAATGTGAAACACAAACAACTATAAAAAAAAAAGACTTCAGATAAACCTGGAGTAAATTCACAAGCTACCCTGCAGTATACAAAGTCATTCAAACTAGCTGCACCTTTACCAGCTTTGATAACACTTTAATGACAATAATTATAATCAAAACATATAATATATTCTATTCTGAAATGGACAAATCTGCAGAATGACTACTTTTCCTTTTGGTACTTTAACTATATGTTGATGCTTACTTGTGTACTTTTACTTGAGCAACATTTTGAATGCAGGAATTTGACTTGTAACCGAGTATTCCTACACTCTGTAACTTCTACTTTTACTTAAGTACAAGACCTGAGTACTTCTCCCACCTCTGGTTAAATGTCACTCATGTGCTTTTAACAAGATTCTTCGGATTTGATTCGCCTTTCTTTCACCACATAAACAGAATTCATGGAAACACAACAAAGATGTTGCTCTGTGTGCATGTATGTGTCAGTTTGTCTTCATGTTCTTCTGGATAAACACACAGAGCATCAAAGAAAGTGGATGCCATATTTTCAGAGGCATGCTGGCATCTGTGTGCAATGGGAGAAAAAAAACGAACAAAGTCTTCAGTCGACTAACTTGAAAAGTTACCTGAGGACATATTTATTTCTCTGAAGCTTTGACTGAACAAGCTTTGAGGTTTCATAATCATATGATAGTCATATGACAGGTTGGCTCTCGACACTGTTTCTTTTTGTGTTATGACAGCAAACCTTTCCATAAGCTATATTCCTACAAATATTCCTAACCCTACTGTAAGCTTCATCTGACAGTGTGGTGTTTTATTTTTTACCATTGTGTCCTATATCGCACCTGTTACCAATTATACTATAATAGATCAACAATAAGCGGTTGCATTGAAAAAGTAGAAAAACATGACTGATTTAAATAAAAAATCTGTGTTAGTGGAAGAAAGGGAAAGTTATAAATAAAGATAAAATAGAAGGGAAGAAAATAGAGAAAAACAAACAGAGAAGAAAATAGAATAGATGAAAAAAACGAAGATAGAAAACACTACACATTACAGTACAGAGTAATAAAGCAGGAAAAAAACACATAATAGATCAGTGTATAATAATAGAATAGAATAGAGCAGCAACAAATAAAATACAATAGAAAAAACAAGACAACAGGAAATAGAAACTCTTACTTAAAGTGGTGTCCTCTTCTTTATTTGTCCATGGTTAGCTGTGATTTTCAGGACTTTCGCTGACAACGCGTTTTTGTTCCTTTTTGCTGAAACCACTTCCTAAAATGTATATCATTTTGCAGACGAAGCGCGAGACAGTCCGGTTCCTGTTTTCTGTTTGCACGTGATCTCTGTCATGTGATCGTTAGTAGGCGGGGCTTACGTTGTTTAAGGAAGACGAGAAAACAAATCCGTGATGTAGCCAATAGTTCTGCTAGAAGTCATTTTATCTACTTGTTTTAAATGATTGTGACGACTTCATTTATTGAATATAATTATTTAGACGCACTTTACATGTTTCCTAGCCAAACCAGCAGACAGTTTGAGATGTAGAAAGCGAGTTTTAATGGGAAACAGTAAGGAAAGCGAAACATCATCATGCTTCTTCAGTATCTTCTCCTCTTGGCATCATGTAGCATCGGGGAGTCAAAGAGGAGAAATGTGCTTCTAATAATTGGTGAGTTTTTACATTTACATCGAGTGATGAGTCGTGGCAGGTTTACATACTTAAATGCCTTTGAGCTGCAATAATAAAATGTGCAGTTACAGTATACTCAGTCCCCAGTTTATTAAGTAAGACCAATCAGAATTCCTTTATTAGTCCCACAGCAGGGAAATGGACAGTGTTACAGCAAAAAGTGTCATAGCAGGTACAAAAAGGCATACAATAATAAAGAATAAGCTAACTTATTAAATATAGAGAATAAATGCACACATTAGTAATAATAGAATAAAAACAAAGACATAAGTTCACATCCATGGCTAAAAATGAGGAACAGCCACTTTAGAACTTAGTGACATAAGTACACATTAGGTGTTGAGACACTATACAAAATGTTGGGACATTTATCACAAGGTTTTTCAGATAAAGGTGATTATTGCACAGTATTGCAAAAATAGTGTCCATATTGCACAAGATTCCACAGTCTGTATTATGTGGGGGTCTACACATCAGTCCTACAATCATTCAAATTGCATTACCCAGGTTAGTTCTGCTATCTAGTCTTGAGGATATAGATGGGGTGGACACATTAACAGACCTCTTTGAATAATGAAATGCACTATGTGTTCAAAAGTATGTTGACACTCCTGTCTTTCTTTAAACTAAACATGCCATAGAGCTCAAAGCCAGGATCAGGACTAGTCCTTAAAACAAAAACACTCTATGGACTACTGTGATAATTGCCTGATCAAAGTAAAGTCATTTTTACTCAGAAAATGTCAGAAAAGGCTGTTTTCAGCCTATCAAATACACAGATTTCTTGCCTTTCTCTGTTTTATAACAAAGTCAAGTGATTATCTCTGGGTTTTGGACTGCCAAACAAGACATTTGAGGAACTCACCTTGGAGTTTGAGAAATTGGGATTAACACTTTTAACTATTGTATGGCCATGGGAGCTTAAGAGCTAAGGAATTAGCTTTTCCCCCCTCTTCCAGCTGATGATGCCGGTTTTGAGACGGAGGTGTATAACAACTCTGCGGTCCACACCCCCCACCTGCGCTCTCTGGCCCAGCGCAGCCTGGTGTTCAGCAACGCCTTCACCTCCGTCAGCAGCTGCTCCCCCAGCCGCTCCACCATCCTCACCGGCCTGCCACAGGTAACAACAACACACACACACACACACACACACACACACACACACACACACACACACACACACACACACACACACACACACACACACACACACACACACACACACACACACACACACACACACACACACACACACACACACACACACACACACACACACACACACACACACACACACACACACACACACACACACACACTTATGTCTGTTTGGTGTGTTTTCAGCACCAGAACGGCATGTACGGGCTTCACCAGGGTGTTCACCACTTCAACTCATTTGATGGGGTACAAAGTCTGCCGCTGCTCCTCGGCCAGGCCAACGTACACACAGGTGAGAAACACAAATCCTACTCTTACTAACTTTTGGCTCTTATCACTATTTATTCTACACTTCCTTTTTTACCGTCTCACTCCAACAGGGATAATTGGAAAGAAGCATGTCGGCCCTGGATCCGTATACCCCTTTGATTTTGCCTACACCGAGGAGAACAACTCTGTCCTCCAGGTGGGGAGGAACATCACCCGCATCAAGCTCCTGGTGCGAAAGTTTTTCCAGACCCATAAAGAGGAAGCCTTTGAAAGACGCCAAATGAGAGAGGATGATTCTGACAGTTTAAAAGATGAAGAGAGGCCGTTTTTCCTGTATGTTGCCTTTCATGACACCCACCGATGTGGACACTCTCAGCCGCAGTACGGAGCTTTCTGTGAGAAGTTTGGGAATGGGGAAATGGGGATGGGAAGAATTCCTGACTGGACACCGGAATATTACACGCCAGAGCAAGTCAAGGTCAGTGCCGTACAGATTATTAGCTAAAACACATTTATATTGATCAGTAAAACATCACCTTTTAAAATATGAAAGAATATCTGTTTTAAAACTGCACATTTTAAAGCATTTTATTTGTGTTCACTGAAGATGATAACATTTGTATTTCCATTTCACAGTCACACTTTTACTGCTGCTGTTATACTGATATTAAAGGAAGACACAACACAAGGATAGGGGGACACATTTGACTTAAATATATCACCATGGATCTTAAATATTATTTGTATTACAGGCTTCGTGGAATCTTATGCCTAAAATATGCAAATGAGGCATTAGGTTATGCTACGTTTTTGTAAATGTAGGATACATTGAAGATGCGAAGTAGGTCAAATAAACACCTAAATTATTTTTTTTATTTCTACTTTTCTGAAAAAGGCTGTTTTTCTTGCCTAATCAAACAAAGTCACGAACTCTCAGACTTTGACTTATTGATTATTGCAGTTAAAGCATATAGAGTCAAATGTCGAGTGGAATGCAGAGCTGCTTACATGTGTATCTGTTCTCACCTAGGTCCCTCCCTTTGTGCCGGACACACCTGTGGCGCGCTCCGACCTGGCAGCGCAGTACACCACGGTCAGCAGGCTGGACCAAGGTCTGTAACACCTG
The DNA here is from genome assembly GCF_902827165.1 of Trematomus bernacchii. Lineage (NCBI taxonomy): Eukaryota > Metazoa > Chordata > Actinopteri > Perciformes > Nototheniidae > Trematomus > Trematomus bernacchii. Next base: position 1,317,103 of record NW_022988066.1, on the reverse strand, counting down.
CAGCGCATTAAAAACACACGTTATTCTTGTGAAACACCAAAATATGGGGCGAAGCCTGGGAGTTAGTTCAGGCAGTCAACTCGAGCACCAATGATACATTTACACGTGACGAACCTCGTCCCTCTTACAACAAACCAAACACAATCTCCTAAACTTGCCGCTCTATTTAAGCTGCCAGGTCTGTCTGCCTCTGCCTTGCAAAAGCTGCTGCTGCGTTCATGTTGCTGATGTGTTCACGTGCTGCTGCTCGCCTGCCCCACCACCGCCCCAGCTTCCATCCCAGCATCCACCTGTAGGCTTGGGGGATAGTTATCTAATTATTAGTCAATGTTCTATGTAAATCTGTGGAGTGATGAGGCCCGAGCCTAGACGCCAAACTTAAACTATATGCTGCTTCTAATAAACATATTAAGAAACACGTGAGTTGTCTGACTGAAATAACGTTGCGCTTTTCCTCCGCAGGTATCGGTTTAGTTCTCCAGGAGCTCAGAGACGCCGGTTATGAGAACGACACTCTGGTCATCTACAGCTCAGATAACGGCATCCCCTTCCCCAACGGCAGGACCAACCTGTACCGCTCGGGCACCGCAGAGCCCATGCTGGTCTCCTCTCCGGAGCACAGGGGGCGCTGGGGGGGCACCAGCCAGGCCTACGTCAGTCTGCTGGGTGAGGGGTGGATGGCAGAGAGAAGTGGAGGAGGGTTTATAGATTATAAGTCTATTAGCCACTTGTTGTGTCACGGTATCCATAGCAGGTCTGGTTCTAGTTTCTGGATCTTTCTTTGGCTATCCTCCTTGCAAAAAATTAACAAATATCTTATTTGACATGACGCCTCATCACAGGGTGTGGCCTTATTGAAGAACGATTACTGAGGAGTTAAACCAAATAGAAAATGATTACAAGCTCAAAAAGTAAAGGGATTTTAGGAGAAAAATACCAAAAAAAAGCATTTTTCTTTCTTTAATCGTCTCAGATTTACGATTTACGAGAGAAACATGCTCAAAGACCCTTTATCGTGCATTCAGATTGATCTAGAGAGCCCTTGGTTTACTCAACTGGCCTTCTCAAATGAACAAGAAGTAAATGTGCTGATCCGATGTGCTGAATCAGCCACAAGAGGGAGACTCAACAACGAGGCATCAGCAGCAGATCCCAGATAAAAAAAGAAACGGAAAATGATTCCCTTAGAAGGCAATGATTTAATGAAAATAAAATAAATAAACATCACAATAGTAATGGTTGTAATATAAATGTCTGATAATACCACAACATATTAACTAAATATTAAAGTATGGCGTAATGAACATCAAGCAGTTGAGGCAGAAAGTGAAATAATGAGGGGAATATTGAGTTTGAGTGTCATATAGTGCCCAAGGCTATGAAAACAATACATCTCCAGCTGTTATAAAAACAACACTGTTGACCATGGGTTCGTAAAAGAGTTCTTCACCCACACAGTGCACCATTGTTTTTATCGAATACTCACCCCGCATCACCTTGAAGAGAGAGAATAACAAAGCTTTCTTTAAGAGTTCAAGGTTATTCGGAGGGAGTCATTCTTAATCAGTCCTTTTGTTGATTAATTATTCCTTTTTAAATAGTTTAGTTTTAATTAAGTGGGACAATGTTCTCAATCAAAGGCTTGATCCTTCACTTACTCAAGAAAACATTTAAAACCTGCTAATTTGTAGTTCATTTTCATTTTGACAGTGACATGTATGTGAATATAATGTAAATACTCACTGTTTCTCTTCTTCTTTTTAATTTGGCAGACATCACCCCCACCATTCTGGACTGGCTCTCGGTCCCCTACCCATCCTACAGACTCCCCGGGGACCCCTCCACCCCGGTGCACCTCACGGGTCGCTCCTTACTTCCTGCGCTGGTCACGGAGCCCAGCAGCTGGAACACGGTCTACGGCAGCCAGTCCCTGCACGAGGTGCGTAAGGATGTCAGACGGTATACAAATGGAAGAAGTCGAGGCCCTGACTTGTGTTGTTCTTTGTTTCAGGTTACCATGTACTACCCAATGCGCTCCGTCCACCAGGGGGCGTACCACCTTCTCCACAACATGCACTACCGCATGCCCTTCCCCATCGACCAGGACTTCTACGTGTCCCCCACCTTCCAGGACCTGCTGAACCGCACCCAGCTGAGCGAGCCCACCCATTGGTTCAAGAGCCTGCAGCAGTATTACTACAGAGAGCGCTGGGAGCTGTTCCACTCCAGGTGAGGTGGGGGGGGGGGGGGACATGGTCACTATGATTATCCACAGAATAAATACCACACATTAGGTAAATGAGCTCTCTAAAGAGCAATCACAATACTTGACCTATATGGTTCTGGTGTGAATGAGCTACACATGCCACCGTTCATAGTGAAGGCTATTTAGTTATAAGGGAAATGTAAGAAATAGTTAACATGAGGTAGAGAAAATATGCTAAAAGAAGAGGGAACAGTTACGCTTCTCTTGCACTATACACAAATTGTTTCCCTATCAATGTTTTATTTTAAAACAGAGTAATGAGACAGGTTGCTCCGTCGACCGTGACCTGCCAATCTTTGCCCCTCCCCCTTCATGGTAGTTCACCCTTTATACCAGGGGTGTCAAACTCAAATACACAGTGGGCCAAAATAAAAAAAATGGGTACTAGTCGAGGGCCGGACTGGTTCAATGTTTATTGCAAAACTTATTGAAATTAACTTATTGCACATATTAAACCTGGAACTAACAAAGCTTAAATTATTGCCTATAAAAACAACATTAAACATTAAATAATCAGTTGCATTCATTTCTTATGGCTCTATCTGCAGCTTCTCCGGAGTCATTTCTTATGATTACATTTCTCCACAGGCCAACAACAGCTTCAAAAAAACTATTTCCCTCAAAGAAAAAACCAAACATGCCCTGTTGTCGTGAGAGAAAAAGTGCAGAAGGAAACATCCATTGAAAGTCAGTGTGCTGCTCTGTGATGCTCAAGCCAGATACTTGGCATCTCATCTTGGGTGCAAGTTCATCAATGTTTGGGGTCAGGCTCTGAGCGGAGGAAGTCCTCAGGATTGAGTGAAGGTGTGCGTGCAATATACCGGCGGGCCAGATCTAATAGTAATTAAAAATTATCCTGCGGGCCGAAATTAAATCCACCAAGGGCCTGATTTGGCCCCCGGGTCTTGAGTTTGACACATGTGCCTTAAACGCACTTCTAGCAGTTTGAAGGGAGCCAACACAGCTGCATTCAGTCTGTAAAGGGATCTACAGATAATGATATAGAACTCAGCAACATGGTGAGATGCAATCAAATGTGGCTTCAGCTTGTAAAAAAAACCTTATAGAATATGTAGATGATTTAATTACCTATTGCTATTACTATTTGTATTTTGCAGTACAATCTACGTGGCTACATTTGTACGCAGCTATAAACAAAAATGCAGGTACATTTATTGCCTAAGTAATCATAACAAATAACAATGATCCATACATACATTAGAAAAATGTAAAAGGACTAAAGTACAGGCTATACAATTTAGATTAAAGTTAATAAAATGAGTACCTTTCAACTTGACAGCTGACACACAGAACATTTATTCACATTCAAAGATGTGATGATAATTTGTGTAAGACACAATTGAAAGATATCTTCTGGTTCCAGCATCCCAAATATGAGGATTTGCTTCTCTCTGTTTTTATCTCCCCCTGTCATCAAATATCTCTCGTCTTTATACAGTTGCTTGTTCCAACAAGTCAGTTGGAGAAATGTTCACTCTTTATGGATATTTTATAGACAAAATTACAAAATAATTACATCATATTGATTAAACATTTAAAATAATCCTTCCTTTGCTTGATGTGAACTAATGCAACAACAGAGCACAGACATGTTCTCTGTTGTGCTCAGATGAGTCAGATCTTTCTTTGACCTGGAAAACTAACAGAAAACATAATAGAGTATTAGGACTGATTGAATATACTGTGTTTAAAACATTTAATTTAATTAGGAAATCCATTCCTCTTGAATTTAACCTGATTTCAACCACCATCATTCATCAAAGTCACAGTCAGAAGACTTCTTTATAATTCATGTTTTAAGCGTTAACTTTGGACTGTTACAGAGGTCATGGCTTCTGTATGTTGATGGGCTTTCACGTAGTGGTTATGTTTTAGGCTTAAAGTGTTTTTTTTTTACAAAAGTTGCAGTTAACTATTGGCCCTTAAAAATAGATAAGATATCCTTTTGTATTTTCCACAATAATTGTATTTCTTGCAGACATTAAACCTTCATCCAAAACAACACATATGTATCTTACTGTCCATTAGTTTCTTAATTATTTTCTAGATTTCCAAGAAATAAACAGGAAATCTGATACTAATTATAATGAATACGAGGACCATGGTGTCTTGTATCTTATTCTTTCTGTTCATAAAGTTTGAATCTTCCTCCCCCACACAGCACAGACCCCCTGGAAACTACGAACCTGGCCTCAGAACCAGCTTACAGCGGCGTGCTGGAGAACCTGAAGCAGGGTCTGCAGAAGTGGCAGTGGCAGACTGGCGACCCCTGGGTCTGCGGGCCAGACTACGTCCTGGAGGACAAGCTAGAGCCGCACTGCAGACCTCTTTACAACGGACTCTGATGGACTCTAATGGTGCTTTAACTCATGTGGATTGACATGATGTCCGCCTACATGAACACATTTGTCTTAATAAATCTCTAGTATTATTTTTCTATGCTGCTTTTAATGGTTAATAAAATAAAATAAACATGAATTGCCTTATTGCTTGACATTATTTGTATATAGGATCTTAATGTAAGCAGATAAATTCATCATACAGGTCCTTCTTATTACATTACATTACATATCATATCATTTCTTATCTGTCTCTATACATTTAAAGTAATTTTCCCATCATCCAGACCCCCTCATAACCTGGTTTCATATAAAGCAACAATGTTACCTGTTTTGGTTATTATTAAATTGCACAAAAGTAGATGCATCTTAGTTTAAGTCTCCTTCACTGTTGTGCTACTGATCTGCTGATAGAGGCAGTGGAAATCATGATGCATGACCAGTGAGGTTGGCAAATCAATGGGGAAAAGGTTTTGCATTGATTCCTCCGAGCTTCACTTTGAAGTAAGACTGATTCTGCTTGGTTGTGTACCTTTTATCACATGCAGCGGTCAAGCAAGCACTGATGCAGTTAAACCACCTGCAAGCACTTTGTGTGGGATTTTACAGGCAAATTGAATCGAAAAAATGTTATCAACTGATCTTTCACAGCTGAAATCAAACTAAAGTCATGGTTTGCTTTGATCCATTTCACATTCAGCATATTTGAAAGCTAACAAGTAGTTTGTCAATTTAGTCAGACATAAAAAGTTCCCCTTCCTTAACTTAAATTAGGAAATATTTCAGTTTTGACCACTTACGTCATTATGAAATACGTATACGAGACGTCAGAGAAGGGCTGACTTCCCGTATACATCTTCAGCCCCCTCCACTCCCTATAGGACGGACACACACACACACACACACACACACACGATCAATCCGGATTTGTCTTTTTTTCCTTCTCACGCACAATGACAGATCCAAAAACGCCCACCTCAAATTTGATTTGACGAACGTCTTGGGTCACGATAACGTCGCCTTGTCCGCCTATATAAACAGCAGAAAGTTTCCAAATAAGCAGCAAAACATAAAGTCGGCCTCTGACAAACAACAGACGAGAAACGCGCCGTTTTCCCTTTGCGTAAAACAGTTCCAGACATGGAGAGGTCAGTCAGGTTTGCCGTGGTTTGCGTCGGAGTGTCTCTGCTCATCTCCTGCCATCCAGCCGAAGCCTGGTACAAGCAGTCCACCGGGCCCAGCTACTACTCGGTGGGGCGCGCCTCCGGTCTGCTGTCCGGTATCAGGAGGTCGCCTTACGTCCGCAGGTCCGAGTCCGAGGAGACGCTGGTGGACAGCGGGGAGACGGCGGGAAACAACGTGACCCCAGAGACCAACAGGCAGATCTCCATCCTCAAAAGCATGGTGAGTTCAGACTGCTCACTTTATTCCGTGAGAAAGGGACGTGCGTAACTATTGCTTTCCATCAGCACCACATATTTAAAGTTTGCTTGGAAGTTTAGGAATATTTTCAACAGAGCAACACTTATTTGAAGATTTCACAACAGCTTGTATTACCCTTGCTTTTATAAAGACGACGAAACAAACTAAAAAACAAATCTTAAATGATGAAGTTGGTGCGTAAAAGCGCAGCACTTCGAAGCGCACTAAAAGATGACATTTACAAATTAACCAAGGAACATTTTTACGGATCTCAAATCATTAGCCGACCTCAGGAAAACACTCGAATAAAGGCACAAAATATATAACAAGAATTAAAATAAAGGATTTGTCTAATAAGAGATGTGTTTATTATGACAAACCATAGAGAACGGAATATTCCCCCGAAAAAGTAATTAAAATACAAGCCTTAGTTTCAGAAGTACAAACATAAATGTGACATCTTATTTAGCCAGTTGTTAACTTTAAATCCTCTCGTTATTATTTCCCCTACCCGCAGGCCATCTGCGTCAAAGACATCTCTCCAAACCTGAAGAGCTGCGAGCTGCTGCGGGACGGGACGGGCACCTTCCAGTGTAAGGCGGACGTCTTCCTCACCCTGGACTCCCTGGACTGCCTGTCCGCGTGAGTCCCGCGCGGACCGGACCACGCACCGATCCCCGGGAGCGCCTCTCTTGTAACGAAAGATGAAGGAAAGCAAAGAGGGGCTGGAGGAGTGTGTGAGGGGGGGGGGGGGGATAGCGCAGAGGAAAACCTGATCACTGTCAACGATGGACCGCTGCGGACTCTGAATGTTCTCTTGTTTGAAAATACCTTTTGCTTTGTGTAGAAAAAGAGATGTTAGTTGATCTTCTTTCCAGGTGACTTCCCATCTTTACTGTTTAAACCCCTGACATGTACCCTCTCTTGCCAAAATGTATTAAATGTCCAGAACGTTAACTGCAGAGCAGATTTCCTGGAAAGTAATTTTATTTATTTTATCTATTAAAATGAACAAACACTGGTAACCTGTTGTATTGCTTAAAATTGTCTTTAGAAATCCAACTATTGGGGGGGGGGAAAATAACATTTATTTGATCAATTTATGTGGTCTACTCCGACAAAGAATGGAAATATGAAGTGAAAATAAGGTCGTCAGCATATCACATTTAATTCGAATCGCAGTAACAGTGCAATACTCAGTACAGACCATAAATAAGTCTGATTATCACATGGCGTTTGAGATTCAAAGAGTAGAAATACTAAAAGTGGGAAAAATAAAAACATTTCATACATATTAAGCATTTAAGTTACACAACAGATGAAAACACTTCATAATGAGGCACTTAGGGCTGTGTTTCGCTTGTTTTTCATCTTCAGTGTGCATATCAGAGTGTATCAGTCATTACCATATCTTGTTTATTGCTGGAGCTCTTGTGATAGTCTGTAGCTCAGGGGAGCCTCCACAGTCAAACCCCAAGCGGAGTTAATGCCACACAAATCACATAGATTAAGCATCATCCATGGTTTACAAATCAGGTTTTATGAGCGCATGTAAGAAAGGCAAAAAGAAAGGCAATTAAAACAGTTGGGAGACAGTTCAGGGATGTCTCTTTATACGTGCACTTTTCCCATTTCTAACATTAGAAACCAGCATCTTGGCTGACTGGTAAGAGTCAGGGGAACAAGTAAAAGCAGAGATGACAATAAAAGAAGTGTCAATTTCAGCTCAGGACCAGTAAACATGAACCGGAGTGCTTTTACTGTGATCAGCGCCTCATTAGGAGGGTGTGACGCACAGGATGTGCACAGACACAGTGATGGATGAGCGGAAAACACCCTGCGGTATGCACGAGTGACCGGCGCGCAGAGGAAGTAACGGACAAACAGTTAATCCTCGCCTCCTCTGTGTCCCACCCACACACACAACAGGATGTGATGGGCAAATAAATGGCATGTATACCAAGTCATCTAAAAAGTAACTTCACGATTCATAGTCAGGTTTAAGTACAGTACAGATTTAGAAATGCCCGTAACTAAACACAAGTCAACCTAAAAAGGCAAAAGGTGTTTCTCCTTTAGAAAAGAGCTTCTCTAGGCTACGTGGAGCATCCCAAAGGATTAAATGCAACACATCCAAGAGCATGAGAGCTTCCAGGATGTAGCTCGAGAGAGAGAAAACAGGCGCTTGGAGCAGACTTTTAAAATAAGACCTCCATAAGGAGACTGTCTCTGAGCGACTGGCAGCTAGAGGAGCGACACGGCCTCCAGGTTCTCTTTGATGATCATGTCCATGACCACCTGGAAGACCACCTCGATGTTGGAGGTGTCGGTTGCCGTGGTGAAGTGGTGGTAGATGAGTTTGCTGGGGGTAGCGTTGAGAGAGACGAAGGTGGCGGCGATGAATCGGGCGGCAGAATCCACATCACAGTCGGCACCTGGAGCAGAGGGGGGGGGGGGGGGGGGGGGGGGTGAGACTATTACAATGCAACATCTGGCTCCTTTTTTAAAAACAACTGAAAGAGTGTTTTTCTTCAAAGACCTGTGAATCCCATCCGAGGAGCGTTGACAGATTGTGAAATAGCTCAGATAACTTGATAGAATAGTCTTCAGGATTTACACATTTGTTTTTAGGAGGAACATAAACACACAAATCAGATTCTGAATTCTTGTGAGGCTGATCCGTACAGTGTATCTTTTGTCACGATAATCCATTAACTGCCAGCTGCATCGGGGACAGTACGCATCACAGCAGCTGTCACACCCAAACACAAAGTAATGGGAGGTCATTAAAACTAAGCGGTGGTGGAAAAATAATTCAGATCCTTACGTAAAAAGTAAAGAAGCATTACATTTAAACTACTTGCTCCGCAGTAAAGTATCACGTGTGACTGATTAATTATTATATATGACATTATTAGATTCTTAAAAATGATGCAACCAGGTAAAGGTAACATTTTGCTGCATGTTGATAAGGCTAATGAATCTGCACTTTATCTTCTCATGAAGTCGTTTATTGATAGGATTCCCAACCTAGGGGTCTTGCCACTCCAAAGGGTCACAGAATAAGTCTGAGAGCTCGTGAAATGATTTTGTTTATTCTTTTTTTGTAAAATAATGGATAGGTTGAATACATCGAAATAAAACAATGTGAAAAGTTTATAGAATAAATCCCTTTTTGTTGGAACTGCTAACAAATCCTGGACGTCTGAAAAGTGACCAACTACAGGCAGTTGAAACACCTTTCAACACAAGGCAATTCAAAGTGCTTTACAAAAATGAAAGACATTAAGAGCATTAAGAAACATATTATAAAATGGCATTTCAAAACACTCATTTAAAAGCAAAGATATGAAATGGCATTTAAAAACACTCACGTAACAAGAATGCAAACCTACAGAAGCTCTTAGAGGCAAGCGTGTTTGTTTCTGGTGTAACATTTTATTTGTATAATGTAAGTTGTTCCCTCATCTCTGTTCCCTCAAAAGTACTGAAGAAAAGGGAAAACTGAACCTGAACATGTTGTAACGAGACAATGTTAGGATGGTCAATGTTTCTGTATTTGATCACATCCTGTTCAAACATTATACACCTGAACACATTTTGAACATGAAGTGTTGATGAGTGAACAGGAGTCGTCTGAGAGAGACTGGGAACTTCAAACGACAAAAGTTGAGAGCTTCTGTTTCAGACTAATCATATCTGAGGTCAGTGGGAGATGGACGCCTGCTCTTTGCCCGACCCAAGAGTTTTCACATTTATATTGACATTTGCATGAGAGCGGAGAGGACACAGCCCCTGTTGAGCCTACTGAGACCTGGGGAGTGAAATACTGAGGGGAGCGGATACTAACATCTCAAATAAGACACACTGGCAACTTCATTAGATATTGGCTACACATATACAAGTTAATGCAAGCCAATACACTAAATCTGATTCACGTTCTGCAGTTAGGGAAATGATAATGTTCAGTTTAAGGTCAAACTTTTTTAATAATGCTGATTCAACTATGTGTTTCTTACTGAGGTCTTATTAGTGACGATTTGTTGCACTGGTGTGTATTATATAAGACTGTTTCTAATATGCGTCCTCCTTCATGTTAGTGAATGACGTGGACAACACATTAGCCAAAATTAAACATCACTAATAAACAGTTCGATTAATACATAACTGATCATGTATCAAAATTGAACATTAGTATCTATTTAAAAAGGTATATGTTATGGCCGTGCTTTTGTATTGGATTTTACATTTAATTGTAAAAGCGCAGCTGATAAACGTGGTCAGTGTTGTGTTCATGTACTACACTTCCTTTTTACTGCAAATCTTTTTTATTTTGTATTAATAGATTAATTGTTCATTCTTTAAAATGTGCGTCCCGGTTACTCAAAGGCAAGACGATTGCATTTAATGTTTCTATTAGCCCAAAACCCAAATATATTCAGTTTGATAAAAAGCAGAGAAAAGAAGAAAATCGAAATGTTTCCGAGTCTGAATATAAAATGTACAATAAAAAAAAGCTGCTTTGAAATGTTTCTGTCATTTCACGAAGTCGATTGGTCGTTGCAGCTCTATTAATGTCCGACTCGTCTTTCACCACTGCGGCTTTATGTATGGTGTCTTATACATTGAAAACGGCCCAGCATCAGTCCATACATCAGTCCTACCTTTAAACTGTGGCAGGTAGAGCCGCAGATGTCGCCCGGAGTGTAAGATCTTGTCTTGAAAGAGGTCTATCTTGTTCATGAATAAAATCTGCAATTAAAAACACAATAAGCAAAAAACAATCAGATGCTTTGTCTCCAGTGGAAAAATAATAATCAATGCGGATGTATTAAGAAAATGTAAATGACTGAATGAAAAGTGACTCGCATCTTTGGCACTGCAATAACGAACTGAACAATAAAACCAATCGATCAGTTTACACTCACTCTTTACAGAAATGTTGCTAAACTGTGAAAATCAATGGCTGTGTTATCATCATCACCCCCCCCCCCCCCCCCTGTGATGATGGCGGATCAATGACCTCCCTCCACTCACCGGTGTGAAATCAATCACTCGTGTAGTAGCTACTACTCTAATACATCTCTGTCTTTCTGCTGTTTTTTTTAAATTCACCTTGATTTCGCTGCCACCACATTTCACAGGTACTTTTTGATCGTGAGTCAACCAATTAAAACTCCAGCCAAGTGTTGTCTTTCCGGCCCGTTTGATCACAAAAACGAGCACACAAAGAAGGGATAATAATGACGAGGGAAGGGGCAGGTGTACAGCGAACAGGATCCAGAGCCTCCCCTGGGTGTTTAATTACCGCTGACCAGCCGCAGTGAAGAGTTAATTGAGCTGGAGGTTACAAGTTTCCTTCCCACGTTAAAAAGGTAACATTAAACACTCTTGTTTAATGAGCCTGTTAGCCATGTTAACGTGCGGGCCCACACACAATCCCGCGCATAAACACGTCACACACAGACATTTAATTGCCCATTTGGCTCTAATGAAGCATAAAAAGAAAATCTTTGCGGTTAAAAATAAAACCGACTAAAAGAGATGATTTCTTATTGAGGTCTTAGTGATTTTCTGTTTCTTTGACAAAGCACCAAATGTAATTTACTCATCCTCACCAACTCAACATATCGTCACTGAAATTGCCGTTGTCATCAGAGACCGGGGGTTGCTTTTATGCAGAGAAATGGTGTTCAGTGACCGGCTTCTGGAAAAGTTGCTGAAAATGCTGCAGAGCTAATAACAGGTGGCACTCACATCAACATGAAGTGACTTGTATTTGAAGTGGGCTTTAAAGGCGAGTGAAGTGGAACAAATTGAGCTTGTTTCACGCTTGTTTTAATGTGATAATTTACCGGAAACAGAAACGGAAAATCACAGAGGGGAAAATGTCGCCTGGTTAAAGCTCACTAATTACAACTTGCTCTTTAATTACGAGTGACAGGGGAATCAGGGAAAAAGGGCTGGGCCCTGTGTGTGTGTGTGGAAACAGCATTTATCAAACACATTAGTGGTATTCTTGTCTCCTGGCGCCGTAGAGAACAAATGGGGAGCCACAAAGACAGTTTGCTAGTGTCGGCTCCACTCACCCATGATTTCAATCTAACAACTGAACTGTCAAACTGATCTGTTGTTCCCACCCTCTTCAGCTGGACCCTCTTTGTCTTCTGACTTTTAAAGTGGCAATAGACAAATGTTTTGCCTAAACTTATCATTATGAAGGAGCTGCACAATGCGCTGTATAACAATGACACCATGTGCCTTTAGATTGGTTCCCTATATGCCTTGCTTTCCTTATGCAGGTCTGTCTGCCCTGGAAAACAAAATGCAGGGTTTCATGGCAGCTTTGCTAACAAAACTACTACCACCAAAAGTTGCCAGATGTCGTCATTAAATGAATAACATTTATGCTTTCTTTGAAGAGGTCTGCTCTGCAGTGCAGGATGGTAATAAACACACTCTTACAGCTTCGGTACAGAACGACAAATGATCAGGAAGGGGAGACATCAGACTCTGACTTCTCTGTTACCAGTAGGTAACTCTCTCTATAATTCTTTTTGGATAGGCTCTTTTAGACAACATTTGTTTGACTGCATCTTTTCTCCTGAGGAGGAGGACATATGGAGATGAGTTTCTCACCATGGATGTGCTGCGGAAGAAAACGTTGTTGCAGATGGAGGAGAAGAGTTTCAAGCTCTCCTGAAGACGATTCTGCAGAGAAGAGAACACACTGTCAGACAGCAGCACAGCAGACGTCTGTTCATTCTAAAACCTTTTCTATGTAAGATAGAGCTTTATTGTCTCCCTTAGGAGAAATTTGTCTTGGGCATCGAGATAATAAACATAAAACATTCAGGTCAATCAGTCATAGATACAGAACAGAGATCACATATCACATGGCAAAGAAACAAACAAGAAACATACTTAAATAGTTAAATAATTAGCTGAGACTTGACAAGTGGTCTATGCTTTGCATGGAGAGTGTGAATATTTGTGACAGAGGGACAGCGTGTACCACAGAAGGGTCTTCCACCAGGGTCATGTCGTAACCGCTGAGCGACACCACGAACAGCACCGTCCTGACGTCCTCAAAACAACCAATCCACTTCCTCCGCTCAGTTCTCTGGCCTCCAACGTCGTACATCCTAAACAGAACAACAGAGTTTGATAGGTGCCCACAGAAAGAATAAATATAGACAAAGAAAGGAACTGAGCTGAATACATTGAAATCAAAATGCAGAGAAAGAGAGAGAAAAGTGTAGACAATTAAAATAGAAAATATCTGAAACGTTCATTGCGATTTATGGACATTGTAGAATAAAAAATAAAAAGTGAAGCCAGGGAAGGGGGGGTCATTGCACATTCAACAACCTTGCCCATCTTCTTACTTGACCTTGATATTGATCTTATCTACACACTTTTCTAAGTTTCTATTTGACCTACAATGGCATTGCTGTTGACTGCTTGAAAGGCACTAAATACTTTATTATCGCCTTCTAAAGCTGAGAAGGATAACATGTTAACAAAAAGTACTATTAAACATACTGAAGACACCATCATTTAGCTGAGGACAATATTCCCCGGAATTTTGCAACCCCAGGTCTTATCTGCATAACTACCGGAACATATGTGTGGGTGTGCAGGGTTACAGTCCCAAACCCTGCAGTGAGGAATATGACAAAAGTGGGCGATGGACATAAAATACCAAGAAAATGTATTATGAACTGGATAAACGGATTAAAGAATCAAGATGTAGAAAGAAGTGAACCAAAGGCAAGGTAACAGAAAAGCTGTGCATGTGCAGAGCAATAAGACAGAGCCACCGGGAGAATCTGGGCCCAGGTGCTGTTTAGGAAATTCTCCAATCAGGGACCTTTAAGAGAGTGAACACACACATATGCACACACACATGGGCACACAGCAGTGACTCTCACACTACAGGGAAGTCATTTGGTCAAAATACTCTTCAATATGAAATTCTAATTATATTTTTTTGTTTATTTTGGATGCATGATTGTTATTATTATTAAGAAAATGTATGTGTTTGTTAAGTTGTAAAACGTGTTTTATATATTTAAGTTATATGGGAGTGTGTCTGTATGTGTGGAAGTATGAGCCATGAAGTGTCATTGTTACTGACATGTCCTTTATCAGGATTCAATTTCCAGTGTACATCTGTGCTCTCTGTGTGTTCATGACCGCCCATACTGATGTTATAGTCCAGTGTAGTTCTGAGGGGTAACTCTAATCAATGACAGATTGTATTGGTTTCAGATAAGGTCAGATATTCCTAAAATCTGCCATTTGCACACACACACACACACACACACACACACACACACACACACACACACACACACACACACACACACACACACACACACACACACACACACACACACACACACACACACACACACACACACACACACACACACACACACACACACACACACACACACACACACCACACACACACACACACACACACACACACACACACACACACACACACACACACACACACACACACACACACACAACACACCACACCACACACAAGCACACACACACACACACAACACACACACACACACACACACACTCCTTTTCACCAAGACAATCACAACAAGGCAGCACAGAGAGCATAAAGGTCACCGTTCTCCAGAGGGGCGAGAGAGGAAAACACTACAGGAATAACACACAGAGAGAGACACACTGATCAGTTCATCCCCTTCACCCATTGTCAGAGCCAGATGTGCCATCTCCCACCTTTCATTTGAGCATCCATCGAGTTATTGCAGATGAACATGTGGAAACACAGATGCACTAAGAGAAAAACAAACAGCAAAGACAAGACAAGATAAGATTCCCCAAGGACATTTTCCACGGGAATAAAGCACGGCCCAGGACATGCAGCTGATGCTTCATTACACAAACCTACTCACAAGCACATGTGCACAATGTAACCCTAATAACACACACTCTCACAAGTGCTGCCTGCTTTGAAAGTAAACAGACAGATACACACTGACCACAATTTACTCCCAATGTTAGCTTCATATCTTATTTAGTCAAGTTCTGCTTCCAGCAACCTGGTTTTATATTTCAGATACAGAAAGGCAGAGGTGTGTACTCCTCAGCCAAAGTCACACATTTGGCTGAGGACTTGAAACACCCCGGAATTGCATACTGTCCTAATATTCATATTAAGTAAATCTGTAAATCTGATACAGGAGCTTAGTGTACGTACTAAACTGTCCCACAATAATAATATATTAGAACAAAAATCTAATTTCAGATAAGATCTTTGTACAGAATGCATGGATACCAAAATCGTGATGTCACATTACATTCACTCAGCCTTATTCAGTGTATCCCATGTCATACAAAGTCAGGTTTAGTTTCGTACACACTCTATTTCATGGAAGTCAAGAACAAAGCTGACGCACCAGAAGGGTTGTTATACAGAACCATCCAATCGGGGGAAGAGCAAAAACAAGGTCTTACTTGAGAAATGATTTCACTACCTTTCTCTGCTCTTCCTTTAATGAAGACATACTATCCAGACCTGATACAAATGATGCTATTGCAGCATCTACACTAACCTTTTTAGGAACCATTATTACAATAACTAAATGTGTTTACACTCATTACATTGGTTTGGTAACCCGTTATGATTGAAGGTAGAGGACTACAGTCTGTGTTTATGGGGCACATTCTGTATTATTATTCTCTTAATGAGAACTGATTTAGTTAACTGTACTCTAGAGATCAAAAGTATTTCAAACTTTGATCTAGTCTGTATAAATAAACACTTTCCCTAGCCTTACATCATCCTTTCTCTTCCATCCCCACTGGCCCTTCTTGCCCCATAATGTTCAACCTCATCTGCAGTGTTGTAATTGTAATTATCAGAGCAGTTGATGTTAATGATGCAGGAAAAGATCCAGATCGTTATTAAACTGGGGGGGGTCAAAGGTCAAACAGGAGGTCTGTATGCAAACTAGGCTGTGTCTGGGTTTAAAGTTGGGAGACTGTGTGCTTTTCTATGCGCACACACACATTTCTCATTTGCATGCACAGACACGCAAGCCTGCACACACAGAGGCTAGAAAGAGGATGGCTTGGGGACATCTCTTGTACTGTTGATTAAGTGTTTAAATAACGAGATCATGTCGGTCATTTGAAGCTGAGTGTGAAATATCCGTTTGTGTGTAAAAAATTGCAGTTGATTCCATTTTCAGAACAATATATGCATTCAAAACTGATTTTTTTTATAGTGAATAATGACACTGAACACCTGAGAGTATGTGCTTTAAATCACAGTTTTGATCTGCCTCACAGAGAATGACCCAGTCTCACGGCATTTCGATTTTAAAAGCAGTGTATTTCTATTGGTAGTGTGTTTCGTGCCTGCAACACGTCTTTTTGTCCGGTCGGGTACCAGAAGCTGTGTGGTTCATAAAAACATTTTCTCACTCAATATCTTACCCTAAGCCTAACCCGATCCCTTTTATTTTTAAATTGTATAATGTCTGAGTTTTTTTGCCGTCAGTGAGGAAAAGAAATGGCTCAGAGCCTCAGAATACTGAAATCTGTATTTTTCGTCATCTTTTTTTCCTTCTAATTTGTTATTATTTGGTGCAGGCACGAAACATACTACCAATATAAATACATTGCTTCTAAAATCGTTCTGTGTCAGAATACTTAAATCTGTATTTTTTAAATGTCTTTTTCCTTCTAATTTGTTATTATTTACATTGCTTTTAAAATCGTTCTGTGTGACACGAAAAAAATGGCGAAATCGTGTTGGTGAGCACGAATCAATAGATTAATTTCGTGACTATAACACGAAATGCCGTATACATATACATATACATATAGTACATACCGAACATACACATGCACCAATCACATGTAACCACAGAGATGACAAGAAGGAGAGATACAGAAAAGAAGGAAGGAGAGACGTAGAGCCAGTGGTCAGTTAGCTTAGCTTAGCACATACAGTAGAATGAGAGCAGGGGAAAGCAGCTAGCTTGGCTCTGTAAAGAAATCACCACTAAAGCTGACTTATTAACAAACAAAGATGTAAACACATTCTTCCTTAGTGCTTCTTGTCTTTATGCCTATGATCATTTATTCAGGTCTCTGCGCAGACAGTTAGCTTAGCTCAATCAAATAATGAAAAACAGGGGAAACAGTTAGCCCTGGTTCTTTCCAAAGGTAACAAAGATTATTATAATACAAAGGTAGTATATTTATAACATTTGCAGATCATATTTTACACCATTTGGATATAGTCAGGTTGGTTGTCTTCCTGTTTCCAGTCTTTGTGTTAAGCTAAGCTAACTGGCTGCTGGCTATGGCTTTTTAAATGTATGCTACTGTAAAGACATTGGAGAGTGGTGTCTATATTCTCAACTTAAATATATTTACTCAGCTGTTGCTTTCTAAACTTTCAATGAATGAAAAATGTTATATACTGATATATTTCAAAAGTCTTGTGTTAATTTATTAGTTTGTAAAAATATGTTCTGTCTATGTCTGAATGGTACGAATGTAGACTTGCTCGTTCTAACAAAGACTATCCATCTACTCATCTAAATCCCTTTAATATTGACATAATTACATTGACTTATGCTAAGCTCATCAATAACCCCAAGAACTTGATCTCTCCAAGTCACAGGCATGAACCTACACACACAAACACACTCTCATTGTGCTGTCTGACGATTAACTCCACCCAATTATTTATCTACTAATAATTCAGCAGATAAAAGGGTGTGTGAGGGGGAAAGCTCCATCCTGCCACCCCCCCCCCATTAGGACTGACACTGTCACCATGTGGTGACGTCACCATCACTATGTTTCACAAGAAAAACACAAAAACAAACTAATTTAAAAAAAGGCAAAACAGCCTCTAAGTGACTCAACAGTGACGCATGCAACAAGACTGCGAGGAACAAGCAACATTTATCTGCACAGCACAACAGCTACGGTTATCATCAAAGTGCTTGTATGCTGGTTAAACTTCTTTGACGTAAAATACTTCCAAGGTTGAAATCCAATATATGGCATTAAATGCAAAAACTCCCACAAAGGCAGCAGCATCTAGAGATGTATTAGAAGTATTTAGATGAGACACAAATGCCCCAGACTGAAGACATCTGCTGACAAACCGCCTCGCTCTACAAAGTTTATATGCTAAACAGAGATCTTATGAAAATCTGAGGTAATGTGATTTGTTCTTATAATTCCATATAATATGTCATGTGTAGCGCGGATGAAGGACAGGTTGTTATTGTTCCAGAGGAGAGGTGCTCCTCAGGTAGACATTACTTAGAAAGAGAAAGAAAGTAATCTGCTTTTCAAGGAGTGATAGACTCACACATGATGAAATGTGAGCAGTGCTGAATGTGTCCTTGTTAACCCTCCATGGACCATTAGTCTTCCAATAAAACCAGTGTTTGGAAAATCACCCACAATCCTTCATGCTGCGGCTTTGAGCCAACACTCTAAAAACCAACCCATTATTTCCACGTCACCACGGACCACTAATGTTAAGTGTAAAATTGTCACCAAATACCTGCAGAACTAATGACGTTCTTAGTGCTAATTAACAAATGTTGAAATGCCAACACTTTAAATTATGATGCTGAACATTGCAAAAATCAGCACGTCAACATGATCATTGTGAGCATGTTAGCATGCTGACGATAGCATTTTATCTCAAAGCGGAAATGTGTCTAAGTACACCTCCGAGGAAAACTGATTTTCATGTAGGGATTTAATGAAGGGAATTAGCCCAAATATCTGAATCGCTTCCTCAATTGCATGTTCTGAAAATGTAATATAACACGGAACAGCAACTTGTTTTGGTTATTCTTTTGTGTACAGAATTTCCCCAAATCTCCTTTTTTCCAGTTACTTAATTTCACAGGTTTCATTAAAGTGGACCTATCATGCTATATTTAAATGATATATTGTAGGGCCATACCTATATAAGGTATATTTATACGTTTCTGTTTTCAAAATACCAAACAGATCATGCATTTTAGCCATGCCTCATTTCGCTCTATGTGCTGTTTGCTGTCTACAGGGCTGATCTCTGTGAGCTGCAGCTGACCACGCCCCCCTGCAGGAGAGGGGAGACGTGCTCTGATCAGCTGCTGGGCTGTCAGAAGAGGGGGAGAAAAAGAGATCTCCGTCCTCCGTGTTTTATTATATAGAGTCGTTATTCATTTGTTTTAAAGCTCAATAAATAACAAAGAAGACCTTTGACCGGCACTTTTCTAATTTTGTCCGGAAGATTGAAACTTTAACGGACATCTTGACCGGCGAAAGAAACTGAAACTGAAACTCTGCCGCACGGTCCCCTCGTTCCTTGGAAGAGGCGGAGAGGTGGGTGTTTGTCATCTGCTGGTGGACTAACCGGAGAGAATTACAGTGCTTGCCTCGACGGGGAGGGATTGCATTGAATTAAAGCAGCGGGAGCAAACGCTTGCCTCGGGGAGGGAGAAAAAAAGCCACAGTGGAGAATAAACAGAAGGGTAACCATGGTAACTATGGGCGGGAAGTCTTCTTTGCTGCTTTTGTGGCAGACTACAGCGCCACTTACAGGCCTGGCATATGTACTACAGCGTCTCCAGCGCTTTCGAGCGGCAATGGCCGTCTGTGGCCCAACCCCACATTCCCCTGATAGGTGGAGAGTTGGCCCAATAGCCGTAGCGCCACTGTCCTGACGTCAGGACAGTGTTCAAATCTGGATCAGTCTGTATCAGATCCGTTGCAGCCCCTTTTTTAGAGATTTGGGTATGGAGGAAAATAGAGAGGGTTGTGTTTTCTGACACTTGGTGATTTCCCTGGAACACCAGGGACACATATTCATGTAGAAAAGATGTACAAAAGTGCATTTTGCATGATAGGTCCCCTTTAAATTAAAAGTGAATTTTTGGTAAAAGTATTTGAAGCAGTAGAGAAAAAATATTTGAGCTCATGTAACAACTATTACAGAGTGGTGTAATGTAATTAAGTACATTTACTCAAGTACTATACTTAAGTAAATAATGGAGGTACTTGTACTTTACTTAAGTATTTTAACATTATGCTACTTTTACTATACTATCATTTTTAGGGAAATGTTGCACTTTTTACTCCACAACATTTATCTTACATATTTATTTACTAGATACTTTGCCGATTTAAGGTTATTAATACAAAATCAACACACATTATATTAAATGCATAGGTTAAGCTACCCAGTCCTTTATAAAGTAATTACAATAAACCTCACCTTTACCAAGTGCAACATTGAAGTGATGAACCATAAATGCACAACTAATTTGTATAATATAATTAGAAAAGATCTGGTGCTCAAAATGGCTATTTTTACTTATGGTACTTAAAGTACTTTTTATTGCTTATACTTTTCAACTTTTGATTTAGTACAATTTTAAATGCAGGACTTTTACTTGTAACTGAATATTTTTACATGGTAGTAGTGCTATTTTTACTTCAGTAAATAATCTTTTACTGAAGTGCTTTTATGTATATGTCTGTACAAATAATCTACTGGTACAAAATAAGCCTCATCAACATCAGTTGTTTTAGGGGCTTTGTCTTTGATCCTGGTCGGCTCTATCAGGCTGCCGAGAAATCAAGTTCATTCATATCCATCGCCATGTCACGACCATCTGCATTTTTCAGGAAATGAGTTCAGTCTTTGGAGGATTAGAACAAATTGGTATTATGTGACAGCGGCTCATTGATCAAAGATGAATATGGTCACCTCACATCAGTCTCAGGGGCTCAGATTCCTGCCCTCTGCTTCTCCACTGATAAGAGTTTTGAATGAGTGTGTGTGCAGTCTGCGGTTGAGTGTAAAGCCAGATGATAGGTGCAATATTGACGTATTGAATGAAGGCGCCATCTTCATCTCACATCTCGCGCCTATCACATGGCTGTAGACGCAGATAAGAGTGTCACGGCTAAACAGGTGAAGTAAATTGGTAGGACAGGCGCTTCTGGAGAAGTCAAGTGCAGACCTGACAGCAGCTGCTCTTATTATGCGGTGATAGGTACATTTATTCAACATTATTACCTCTTATTAAAGAGTGATAGGTGTCTACCTGAAAATGAGATGGTTGACTTTGAACTGGGTCTCTATCACGCCTGTGGTCCTCAGTCGTACTCGCAGAACGTCCGTCTCTGTGGGCACGTAATCTGGAGACGTGATGCGGGTCAGGTTCTCAAAGAAACTACCAGACGAAGAAGAGGAGGAGGCAGAGAGAGGGAGACAGATGAGAAACAAGGGGGGGAGAGGAAGAAGCATTTAATAACCTGCAGTTAAAACTTGAGATCAAAAGAGAATAACATCAGGAATGCAGATGTGTAGACTCGCCCTTTTGTGTGTGTGTTTGTTTGTGTGTGTTAGTGTTTGTTTGTGTGTGTGGCCATCAGCTGCCATGTGGCGGGTGGAGCATGCGGTGATAAGGCTGGAGCCCCAGGGGGTGCAGCGGCTCATCATGATGAATATTCACACTGCGGTTTACCATAATAACACACCGAGGCTAAGCTTTCCAACACAGATTAGCTATTAAGACAGCTAGTGTAATCAACTGTATCGTGTGTGCCCTCAGTGAAAAGTGAGTGAGCGAGCCACACACACACACACACACACACACACACACACACACACACCACACACACACACAACACCACACACACACACACACACACACACACACACACACACACACACACCACACACACACACACACACACACACACACACACACACACACACACACACACACACACACACACACACACACACACACACACACACACACACACACACACACACACACACACACACACACACACACACACACACACACACACACACACACACACACACACACACACACACACACATCACACACACACACACACACACACACACACATCACACACACACACACACACACACACACACACACACACACACACACACACACACACACACACACACACACACACACACACACACACACACACACACCTCCACCTACGTGAACTGACAGTGACATTCTCGACTAGTCACCCTGAATCAGTTTCTTGGGAAGCTACTCACATCCTGCTGTTTAAAAAACACACTGCCTGCTGTACGAAGAGCAAGTTTCTGTTTTGGAATTGTGTCTTTGTGAGGACCTTTCTGAGTTTACTGTAAGAGACAGGTCATTTTTTGTTTGGGTACATTTTGACTAGTATTACAGTATTTTTGGTCACCAATTTTGGTGACCAAAAAAATACAGAGTGCAAAACGAGCTTTTTTTTTTTTTTAAATCAACAATGCAAAGACAACAAACAATGTATTGTGCAGCCCTAATCACAACCCTAATGAGTAAAGAAAGTAAACAATTTTACTTTATCTTCCAAACACACATATAATCATCAGCATCTATACTTGATAATAGTCCTCACAACCGTGTGTGTGTGTGTGTGTGTGTGTGTGTGTGTGTGTGTGTGTGTGTGTGTGTGTGTGTGTGTGTGTGTGTGTGTGTGTGTGTGTGTGTGTGTGTGTGTGTGTATGTGTGTGTGTGTGTGTCTGAGGAGAGACGAGGATGATGATGATGTATGGTGGTTCTCAGTGTGAACAGGGGAGCCTGTCGGTGTAGATAACCCCAGAGTGGAGGCCTCTCGCTGGGGTAGAGGATGAGAACAGACGGCCTCCTGGTGGGTCCCAGCTCTGCCTTACTTCTGAATCACACACGCCACCCCCCCCTGATGTACACTTGTTTCTTATTTTCATCTTCATCCTCACTTCTTTACTTTCATGCCTGCAGATTGTTTCTTAAATGTGCAGAGTTAAAGGGGCTGTATTATGCTGATTGTTAGGTTCATATTTGTATTTTGTTCCTCTACTGTGACATGTTTACATGATTTAATGTTCAAAAAGCTCTTTATTCTTCTCATACTGCCTGTGCTGCAGCACCTCTTTTCACCCTCTGTCTGAAACCAGAGCCCAGTCTGCTCTGATTGGTTAGTTGGCCGGCTCTGTTGTGATTGGTCAACTGCTTAGAGATGTCCCGCCCCATAGCCTATCACGTAGAATTAGTTGAAGCACTAGCCAATAGAAGCTCTAATGTTACATAGTGATGTCACTTTGTTACTGAGGTGAAACAAATGTAGATGTTTCAGGCAGAGGTGTGTGGGAGAGAAACTCCCTCTGGAGGGAACACAGGGATGTTAGCCTTTGCAGACCATTTACATGCACACAAACTTGTATAACAAAGTACAGGAAATAAAATAAATAAAAAGCTAAATAGGGAACCTTTAAACATTTCACAAATGTCCTCTAAGTTTGACCTCTCATATGCACACATTCAAAACCAACTAATGTGTGTATTTTAAAAGGTGTTACATGGATGTATAAAATACCCGTGGAGGTACATGTAATTACACTCTACTTGGGTTTTTCTCCCTCCCTCTTTCCTTTCCACTCTCCAGAGCTCTGATTCCCAGTGACAGCGAGCACACGGCTGAACATCGGCTGCTAAGTTCTGCTAATTGGACCCCTGCATGTCCTTGGAACAGCGTGAGTGTGAGCAGAGTACTCACTACAGCGCAGAGTCATTGAGCTCGTACTCGTATCCCCGGGCCGCCGCCGCCCTCACCCCCTGGTCGGCCAGCAGATAGGACAGGGCGTGGTCAAGGAAAGGAAACAGCACCTGTTCTTCGTCAAAACACCGCCCACACGACAGGACAGAGTGGGCGTGGACCTGCGAGGAGAGAAGGAGATATGGATGGATGCACAGGGAGGAGCGAGGCAGGATGAAAAAAAGGACGTGAAAGAGGACAGAAAAGTTTAAGAAGCTTGTTCTCGAGACTTGGTAATAAGTACAGATGCACACATAAAAGGATAAGCACACAAATACATGTTAAAGCACATACACAAACACACACACGCCCTGGTGACATTTAATAGAGGAAACACTGTGTGTCATCATGGCTGAGTGGGTGGACAGTGTATGAGTTCTAAAACTCTGACAAAAAAGTTAAAATCAAATCTAACCTCACAATTAATCCACCCACCACTATCCATCTAACTTTCTGATCTGTGTGTGTGTGTGTGTGTGTGTGTGTGTGTGTGTGTGTGTGTGTGTGTGTGTGTGTGTGTGTGTGTGTGTGTGTTGCCAGATGCAGTAGCTGTGCCTGCAGTGCTGAGATGCTGCCCTCTAGTGGAGAATGTGGTGAAGTGCAGGAAAACCAGCAGCATTAAACTCAAGATATATTTGAACAGAAGAGGATCAGTATGAGAAAGAAAAATAGAAAAGGGCAGATTAAAGGACATTTGTAATAAAGTAGAAAAGGCCAGGAGTGCGGCCTTACCTTGTTCCTGCTGTTAGCCAGGTTGATCCGCAGGACGCCCATACCGTGGAGGACGAACTTCATGGAGGTCAGGAGGTTATCCAGTACAGCAGGCTGCCAAACATCAATGCATTAAGTTCATGAAAAAAAATAACATTCTGACTAAAGCTGGATTTGCCATATCACACACAAACACTGTTTAATCAAACTATACATTGGGGGCTTGTTGTATTATTCTTGATTCACAGAAACAGACCCTTTTTAATAGTGGTGGGTTTGTTGACTCTACTAAAGCCTGACTTAAGTTTGTCTTATTATTGCATTTCCCCCCTAAGTGTTTTCCTGTTGATTGTTTGTACTGCCCTACCAACGCACAGGAAAATAACCATTACAAAAAATAAAGGTTAGATGAGAAGATTGATAGAACTCTCAGATGTGCACGTTTAATATGACGCGGGCAGGAGTTCGAGTCTGACCCGCAGCCTTTTGTTGCATGTGGCAGATCCCACATTATCGCAATGTCCTGTGTAACAGTCCAGCCATGGATCCTTTACATGTAATTAACCTCTTTTTATCCCCATTTCCTGTCTATGTCTCTACTCTGTCAAATAAAAGGCAAAGGTGCCAAAAAACAAAGCTCCAAAAAAAAAAAAAACTTTATAGCTAAAGCTTTAATAATTGTTTTTAAATGCCAAATAACTCATTATTCCAATGTAGGTATCATTTTAATAATCAAATGTAAGCTGGCTGGCCTAGAACATATACTTACACAAAGATGTAATTACCTTAGTTTTTCCTTCTGCATCTAACATTGTTAAAGTTTGCAGTAATGTGTATACATATAAAGTATATGTATGTTTATGTGCAGCATTGTTTGAATGAGTGTGCGAGTGTCTCATCACACCCCATGGAGCAGCTAGCAAGTGTTATTGAGAACGTAGATGAGTTAAAGTGTGGTGTAACTCCCAAAAATTAAACTCATAACTCCGTTTTAGAGCTTGGAAAACTTGAGTGATTGAGCAGAATAACTTCAGCAGAGAGTTGGGATGTGTGTGTGTGTGTGTGTGTGTGTGTGTGTGTGTGTGTGTGTGTTTGTGTGTGTGTGTGTGTATGTGTGTGTGTGTGTGTGTTATAATCCTGCCGGCCAAAGATAAGCTCCACATTCCGTCAGGATTCTGTCACGGTCTGGTCGCTCTTCTGTGTGTGTGTGTGTGTGTGTGTGTGTGTGTGTGTGTGTGTGTGTGTGTGTGTGTGTGTGTGTGTGTGTGTGTGTGTGTGTGTGTCCGGTTTGAGATGTGTTGCTCTCCCAGTGAGATGTGTGAGATGAGATAACTCAGAGAGGTGACGGGGCTTCATCTTAAGGGGAAAGCCGTCTGACAGCGCTGCATTGATTTGTATCAGGAATAAGCTGCTCTGTGTATTTGTACCTCATCATCACTGTATTCCACTAAGATATACAAATGCATGTAACACTAGATTAGTTAGATCATAATAGCAGCATTGTTAGAGTGGTACGAACATTAAATAGAATAATTTTATGGTGCAGTTTCTATGATTTATGACAAAAAAACATCAGTAAGTGCAGGCAGTTGGCGATATAGGGGTGATGGCACCCACTGTGAATGTTATCAGCCTATTTAAAGTAAATGATCAGTTGATTCCCCTCCACAGGGTCACATTGCACATTTGCACCCACCAGTAGGCCAAGAGGTGCAAAGCCAGCAATTTGAAAAGGGTCCCAGTTTGGTTTTCAGTTACGTGGGTAGGTTTATTCACGAAAACAGATTGTGTTTGCTTCGACTGACAAAAATACCTTCAATCTGCGTTATCTCCATTTTGCAATTGATCGATTAAGTGGTATTAGCTTTATCAAGCATTATATTCAAAAATACATGTATCAAGGGCTGGCTACATACATACTACATAAAACAGAAAGAAAATATTATTGTCTGTCAAGTTTTTTTTGTTTCAACAAAAAAGAAGGCAGCATTTGCTGTAATTCAACACATGAGCTGGGCATCACAACACAAACACAGCCACTCAATGATCATATTTATTGCCAACTATTCTCATATTCAAGTTTAAAAGATTGTTTTTGCAGCACTAATTTAAAAGAAAATACAGTAAACACATCCCCAAAATGTTGCATGAAGTTTGAACCAACTTAGCAAAATTGGATCATCACAAAGGTGAAATGTATTGGATTTGTTGAATTGGTTGCTATTATACAGGTGTTCAAATTAAATAAGTACAGCTATAAGTACAGGTGTATAGCTGTTGTTCTCTCCCTATATCTTTCGCCCAGTCCTTCACCTTTGACCTCCTTATCAATTGTTTCCAGGTTCCTCCCTCTGTGACTCAAGGCTTACTCTAGTTTTGTGTTGACAGTAAAGTAGGGAGGCAGAGGGAGGAGGTTTGTGTGTGACAAACTACAAATCAGCTTGTAATGGCTGCACACACACACACACACACACACACACACACACACACACACACACACACACACACACACACACACACACACACACACACACACACACACACAGCACACACACACACACACACACACACACACACACACACACACCACACACACACACACACACAAACACACACACACCACACACACACACACACACCCACAACACACACACACACACAGCCACACACACACACACACACACACCACACACACACACACACACACACACACATCACACACACACACACACACACACACAGCACACACACACATCACACACTACACAGCACACACACACACACACACACACACACACACACACACCATCACACACACACACACACTTTATGGTAATCTTAATCCACCATCATCTATTCTTCATCTCTATGTAAAAGTACATTTAAAAAGACACCGTTTTCACCTGTGTGTGTGTGTGTGTCTGTGTGTGTGTGTCTGTGTGTTTTGCAGGAAGTCCAACAGACAGAAAATCTCACCTCTCCCTAACTTTGGTTTCCTGCTGACTAGTAATACTCCCACCACCATTACACCACAGTTTAGACTGTGGGAACTAAATGGAGAATACAACTCCCATTACCACAGCGTAATCTCTAAATCCCTCCAGATAAACTGAACTATTGTTTTAGCCCAGTTTACTGTTTGGATCGGCTCCCTCCACTCACAAACCAACAGCCAATAGCGGTTGTCTTATGATGAAGTGGTTGCAACAAAAACACAACAAAGAATGCGGCTGAACTCGGGATGGCCTGATGTTTAATCATTAACCCCAGACTGTTGTGCTAATATTGTGTAACTAAGTGTGTGTGTGTGTGTGTGTGTGTGTGTGTGTGTGTGTGTGTGTGTGTGTTGTTGACAAAGGCGTGTGATTGGAAAAGAATGAAGGGAAAATCTCAGCCTATCCAGAGTAAATACAACACCATGGCCTCAGGCTGCAAATAAAGGAGGGATGAGACAAAGCGGAGCCCCTCTCCTCTCCAGCTCCTCTCAGACAGGCGGCCCTGTCAGGGTCCTAATGCAATACAAACTCGCATGGCCACAAAAGACCAGAGAGAGAAATAAAGAGGAGGATTTTCCTGCTGTGCCTTCAGGGGAACTAGAGAGTGGAAAGCGAGGAGCAGGAAACGTGTATCCAGATGTTTACTGCAGCACTGGTGAACACAGACGCTTGGTGAAGACAGCGAGATAGGAACAAACAGACATTGTGTGAGTGTGTTTGCTGTGGGAGGTTGGGATGGTCAGGTTTGTGGGTTAGTGTCTTTTTTTCCAAAGTAAGGGCGTCACCTGAGAACAAAGGCAACGCCAACTGACAGCATGTTCAACAAAAGAGATTTGACTAGTGGTATTAACCTCATGGTGTTACGCGTGTGCATGCTTGCACATGTAAAATACATTTGTGTACGAAACACAATGATGTTCTAAATCTATATGGCATAGATTTTTTTACTTTATAAATCAGTTTTTTATATGTATCTGTATAGATATATTATTAAAAAAAAAACACAGGAAATAATTTGTGTATTTACTTAAAAGGGGCCCTGTTATGCTTTTTGTGGTCTTTTTGCAAAGCCCAATAAAATGATGAATTAAATGGAGCATGAGGCTTGTGTTGATAGGAGTGAACTGCAGACAAGGTGACTGTTATGAGAAGTGAGAGCAGAGAGGGAGTCTTTAATATCTAGGAATGCACTAAGGCATCCCAGCTGCCTGTACAAACAACTGGGACCTCCATATTTCATATGAGTGCGAGTTTGCGCGTAATCCTGACCAATGAGATACTGCCAAGGTTTTGACTTAGTTTGACAGTGTTTTGGACCTAAATTATCACACACACGAACGCCAGAAATCTGTCAAAAGCTTGTTCTTTTTGAGTTAAAGTGGACCTATCATGCAAAATGCACTTTTGTACGTCTTTTATACATGAATATGTGTCCCCGGTGTTCCAGGGAACTCACCAAGTGTCAGAAAACACAACCCTCTCTATTTTCCTCCATACCCAAATCTCTCAAACAGGGGCTGCAACGGATCTGATACAGACTGATCCAGATTTGAACACTTCTATGTCGTCACAGAAGTGGCACTACGGCTATTGGGCCAACTCTCCACCTATCAGGGGAATGTGGGGTTGGGCCACGGCCGGTCATTGCCGCTCGAAAGCGCTGGAGACGCTGTAGTACATATGCCAGGCCTGTAAGTGGCGCTGTAGTCTGCCACAAAAGCAGCGAAGAAGACTTCCCGCGCATAGTTACCATGGTTACCCTTCTGTTTATTCTCCGCTGTGGCTTTTTTTCTCCCTCCCCGAGGCAAGCGTTTGCTCCCGCTGCTTTAATTCAATGCAATCCCTCCCCGTCGAGGCAAGCACTGTAATTCTCTCCGGTTAGTCCACCAGCAGATGACAAACACCCACCTCTCCGCCTCTTCCAAGGAACGAGGGGACCGTGCGGCAGAGTTTCAGTTTCAGTTTCTTTCGCCGGTCAAGATGTCCGTTAAAGTGCCGGTCAAAGGTCTTCTTTGTTATTTATTGAGCTTTAACCTGTTAAGCCCTGAGCCTGTTTTTCAGGTCTCAGGCTCGAAAATGACATTCCCAGAACAAATGACCATATCTTCCCTTCTAAAAGGGTTAAATTAATAATCTTTTTTCTCAAAGTAATGATAAACCTGTGAGTTGGATGTAGAAAAGTCAGAATCAATATAGATGTTTTTTATTTTAAAGAAAATTCAGATTTTACATAGTAAAAAACTGTAAATTATAGTGTCCGTCCAAAACTTCTTTTTTACTTATAGTGAAAACCACCCTTGGATGATGGGTTAGTAGACTAAGGAAGCTTTAGGAATCCAAAGTACAATATATAATAAGTACCCTGTATCAAGATTGATGCAAAACAAGTGACATTTGACCTTTTTAGAGAGATTTAGCAAAAAGAAACCACTTCTGGGGTCATTTGGGTGGATTTTCCATATCTCTGGCCCCACTTGCTCGATTTTGATGGTTGACACCTCTTTCTGACCGTTAGAGCCAATAGAATCGAAGGGGGGTCCCCCACACACACACGTTGTGAAGAGAAAAGGTGGGGGCTTCGCACATGTAATTTTCAATCAGAGTGAACCTGTCTCTAGCTTTGACATCTGGAAACGGAAAAGCAGGTTTATTGCTTATGGAATCGGATTATCAGAAATCATTTCAAAGGGACACAAACACATTAGATTAACCTATGGATTAACTTCAGCAGCATTTTTATCGTTTTAATGCCATTGAAGACCACTTTGGAGAGACTACAGAGCCAAGGTAAAAATGTTAGCATTTTTAGCTACCTAGCGTCACCTGTTTTGATGTCCGTTTTTGCTTATAACGTCGCAAATACGAATAATTCAGTGGTAATGTCGGTGTCAATCGATTCTGTGTCACCTCACGATGTGAATCGATGTGTTAGATGTGGTGAAAAGATAAATAATAAGGTTTTGTGAGTGATTTTCGGTGCAGTAAGGTGTTAGCATTTTTCGCTCGTTGCTAATTCAGAGGCTCAGTGTTAGCATTGTGGGTTTTCTTTAAAAAAAAAAAAAGAAATGATCAGTTAGATGAGTTTCTTCCCGTTACATGGATATAAAACATTCATAGTTTTATTAAATGAACATGCCCTCAGACACTGTTTCCTGCAAGATGTTGCGGCAGTACCCCGGTACCGGGGTCTCTCGGGCTTAACAGGTTAAAACAAATGAATAACGACTCTATAGGCCTATAATAATATAATAAAACACAGAGGACGGAGATCTATTTTTCTCCCCCTCTTCTGACTTCATCAGAGCACGGCTCCCCTCTCCTGCAGGGGGGCGTGGTCAGCTGCAGCTCACAGAATCAGCCCCGTGCAAAAACAGTGCTGGAGAACAGCTAATAGAGCGAAATGAGGCATGGCTAAAATGCATGATCTGTTTGGTATTTTGAAAACAGAAACATATAAATATACCTTATATAGGTATGGCCCTACAATATATCATTTAAATATAGCATAATAGGTCTCCTTTAATAAAGTCATTTTGGTTCTGGATGAACTCCAGAGTGAATTAAGCCTTGGAAGGTTCAAACTCCATCATCTATATCTATAATGTTAGCCTTGCCAGTGTATTCCAGTGACAGGGCTGTTATTATAGTGCCGGTATCTACAGCCTGCTGACGATAGAAAAAAAGGCCTTTTCCTGTCATCAAATACTAATTTTGTGTATAACAGAAAGTAAGAGGCTCGGAGAGAAAAAGAGGAAAAAAGATACAGAATAGTAAATAGGAAAGGGAAGAGAGGGAGAGTAAAACATGGTGTGAGGCTAAAGGAGGGGGATGTGGAAAAAGATAAGCCTTCAATAAAAACAAGCTGATGGTGTGAAGCTTCTGTGTGTGTGTGTGTGTGTGTGTGTGTGTGTGTGTGTGTGTGTGTGTGTGTGTGTGTGTGTGTTTCCATTATCCCCACCCCACCCCAGCCCCTAGTAGGCCTACAACGCAGGAATTTGGCTTCCAGTTGCTCTCACACACACAGAAAGAAGAGCAGATGTGAGCCAAACCACTGCATACCAACTTGGATCTGACCCGGGTATCCAGAGTAATCTCCGTCCCCACACAGGAAGCAAACATCGCCTCGTGTATCATCTCATCTCCTGTTCTTCTCAATCTTTAGATTTGATTTCACCTGTAATAAAGCGCTGCTGTGTCTGCAGTATAAAACACACCCTCCTCACTTCCTCTGTTGGAGTCAGGTGACTGAACTTGTTAGCTGAGGTGAGACCAAGTCATAGTTTTGCCCTCAAGTCCCAAAATTACCAAGTCCTTAACTTAAGATTTCAAGTCCTAACCAAATGATGGAGTCTCCTTCCTTCTGCAATTTCTACTCCTTCTACGTTTCTCAGTAATGTACGTTTAGTTCTTCAAGTGTCGACTTGCTAGTAGTTAGTAAAGCAATGTTATTTGGTACTGCCAATGAATTGATTTGTGGCAAACTTATTAAATAACATCCTTTCATATATTTTGGCCTGTGGAGGTATCAAGTACTTTCAGGTCTAAATGCTCGATTCCATGTGAAGCTGAAGTTATTGGTGTTAGAGTTGAGTTGCAGGTCATATTTGGGTTTGTCAAGTTGAGACTGAAGTCATCCGATTTGTCATCCAGTCTGACTCAAGTCAACGCTCTGCTATGTGATAATGACATCGTTACTTCCCTTTAAAAGCTAAGAGACAAATGTGATTGTTTATCCAGCTCTTCTTCTGGAAACCAACCACACTGTATGCTAATAGACTGTTATCTGATAAACAAAACAACATCACAGAGAGTGGACCAGTCTATTAAGTGTGTGTGTGTGTGTGTGTGTGTGTGTGTGTGTGTGTGTGTGTGTGTGTGTGTGTGTTTCCAACCTTGAAGCTGATGAGCTCTTGCTTGGTGAATCCATTACTGTGGATGATCTTCATCTGTTTCACCAAAGTGCTTTTACCGCTTTCTGCTGCCCCTGGAGGAGGTTGAAAATAATGGGTTAACTGTGTTTACTTAGATAAATCCAAATAAAGTTGCATTTACTATCATTTATCTTTTTGTAATCAAATGTGGTCCGTTTTAAACATGGAATCTGTATTGGTTTAAATAGAAAAGTGGCTCCTGAGGAACCATAATTAATAATTAAACTTTAGTATCACTTTCAACATTTTTTTTAATGATGCCAATCACTGAAAAGATATCCCGTGATGGATTCCAAATGCAGGTTTCAGCCCTTCACCTTATGTCTCAGGTGAGTTCTATGATCAGGGTGTGCAGCCTCACCTAGTAGCAGGATTTTAACCACATTCATCTCCCGCTTGGCGCCCTCGTACAGCTCTCTGTCTATCTTGGCACTGAGTATCCTCGCCTTCTTCTGATCCTCTGTGACTTCGGTACCGAGGCACAGTCCCATCCTGAGAAACTCATCTCCTCCCCCGGCCTGAGAGGAAAAACAAAAGCAGGGATTCCAGAACCGAGCTACCGGAGTGTGTTTCTAAAGGCTGCATGCTCCGAGTAAACCGCAGGGTGACTGTTAACTCTGGGAAGGAAGAAAAGTTCAGGCCATCTCCGAAACATCCTCAAAACTCGAAGCTAGAGTTGGGGCTCAAACCGTCCGGACGAAAGTGATTTTAAGCATCGCTCCAAGTTCCGTGTCAGTGGCAGAATGTTCTGGGTGGGAGGTTTTTCAGTCCTGAGCCGTGAAAACACCGCTGTGTCATGTCACTGCGCTTCAAATCTGCCCTACCGCCTTGGCAGAGACCCCAGTTTCTCGAGAGCCTCCTCCTCCCGCACCGCCGCACAGATGGAAAACTTTTCGGACTTCCCTGGGAAGTGACGTGCCGGGACAAAACTGCTGAGTGGGCAACTTCACCTGTGCATGAGGAGAAAACTAACTAACTAAAAGTATGGAAAGTAACTGAAAACATTCAACAAATAACATTGTTCGTAGTTAAAAGTGACTTTCTTTCACACACATAACATATTCTCAATGTATACATTATCATATACAGTATGACCTACGTGTTGACCTGCTCAGGTTACAGGTGTGCATTTATGGCGGGATTTAGTGTGTGATGTCACCAAACACACTGATAAGCATGAACCTGTTTGAACATGCAACAAAACACAGTCCTGAGAAGATGTTATATGAAATAAAAATTACCTGTGGTGGAAATGAGTTGTTGGTTATTCAACAAAAAAGGGGTGTTGTGTATTTTTTCTATGATTTTAGAGGTGTGGAGAAAAAGTCAGGAGAAAAAAAACATGAATTTGAGAAAAGTTAAAACAATTAAACCACATTTTTG
Source organism: Trematomus bernacchii (assembly GCF_902827165.1). Classification (NCBI taxonomy): domain Eukaryota; kingdom Metazoa; phylum Chordata; class Actinopteri; order Perciformes; family Nototheniidae; genus Trematomus; species Trematomus bernacchii. The sequence goes on along the minus strand of NW_022988066.1, from coordinate 1,283,367 downwards.
GTAAGAAACTATTTCCTTATTATCCTTTGTATCTTTTTTGGGAATACTTCCTGTCTTCTAGAGCCACTGCACTTACAAAAATACATTTATAATTACATGTTTTTCTTTCTGAAGTCTGACAAGCTAAATGACCATTGGGTCTTCTTGGTGTAAAATAAATACTTTTAATTGCTACTCCATTAACTACAATAGGCCTCAATACAAAAACAGCTTAGACCAAATGAGATAGTGAGATCTGGATGTCTCTCGGCTGAGGGATAGGATCCTTCCTGCTGAAGCTCCTCGGGGGCGCTGCTCAGGGCGGGGGATTAAAGGCCCTTTGTGTTTGTAATGAGGTGACGGGTTTGCAGTTTTTGTTCAAGTCTGAGAGCAGCGTGATCGGGACGGGACAGGAGGATTTAGCAGCTTTTGAACGGCTGTGTCCTCATTTCACAGAGTCAGTGATCTGTGACGATGTGCTGATCCAACAAAGATCTCTGTCATCAGGCTGCTGCACAGCCCTACTGCAGTCAAACACACATGACAATATTTCCAATTTATTTATTAAAAGGGACATTTACAAGTTGCAATTTAGTGATTGATATTTAGAAACATATTTATTTCTCAGCCTGCCAACATCCTACAGACACATTTATAAAACACAAATTGTCTCGCACCTTTAACAATTCACCTCAGAGTAATATGCCCCATAATAACAGGAAAATCAAAAGACTGTAAACTTCTACAGAAGCAGTTTGAAAGTGAGACTAGGTCCAAATGTGAAAGTTATTGGAGTATCTGGTGAAAGAGGAGAAAACATAATAGATTTGCAGAACATTTTTTCGAGTTGAGAAGGTCAGAGACAGAGTTTACATTTCTGGTGCAATTCATAGATCTTAAATTAGTTATACCGTTAGGAATGAGGCACGACATTACTGTCAGTTACAGTGCAAATGCTCACTCACTAACTTCACTCCACTCAATCGCTCAAACATAAAAACACACACACACACACACACACACACACTAGCTGGGTGCAAAGTCAGGTAGTTAAATCCACAATTGAAATTAAAAAGACTGCTCCACGGATAATTTGACATTGAAATAATGTTTTTTCAGTATGGACAAAAACATAGTGACTTCTAAATATATCTTTTTTTACCCAGTGTATACATTTTTTTTTACTACATTCAATGTAAAAGATGCCACTTCTAAGACCGATCTTTAAAACAAACATGGTTTAAAATCTAAAAACATTTAAGTTATGGCTTATTACAAACCCAACATATCACTTATACACCTTTACAGGAACACAGTGTGTGAATTCATGGACGAAGACAAAACATGACAGAAGAAGACAAACATTAAAACTTTCTCTGTGGAGGACGAGAGGTTAAAATAGATTTTGAAGGTTAGTTTGGATTCTTTGATTTCTTGTCGAGGCAGATCTATTTTAATCGCATTAGGCTGGAGAAGTCTGTAATAGAAGAAGGTTGAGGAGCTAACTCAGCAGCGTGCACGACGCACTGCCACAACAGATATTTAATGCAGGATTCTTCACCCAGTGGCTGTGCTCCCTGGGTCAGTTGAGTCTTAAAGCTGAGTGTACCGCGACGAGTGAACCACACACAGAAGCAGGTCTGAGGTGCCACTAGTGAGCGGGCTGGGCTGCACCTTCACTCTGATCCTGCTCTTTCCTCTTCATCGCCTCGATCACTGCCATCTCCTTGGCCTCCTTCTTCTGGTTCCTGGCTTCAAACTGCAGCCTGACAACGAAAATATCAAAAAGATTCATAATCATCTCTACAGCGATAAATCGGACGCAGATAACGGTGATGAGGAGATGCCAGTTAAGTTAATGAGGAGTCACTGACCTGTTTGCAATTATTCTCTGGACGATGTCATCAGTGGTGAGATTGTTCGCGCTGTCGACTGTCCTGAAGACCCCCCTCTTCTTAGGCTCCTAAGGGCACAACACACATAGTGATATAACTAAAAAAAGGCCATGCTCCAGATATTCCCAAAAATATCCTGAGTAATGAGGCCTACACTTTAACTGAATAAAAACCTGAATGAAGCAATAACACACATCATGACATTACATTACATGTTACTTGTTAGACGCTTTTATCCAAAGCGACTTACATACTCAAAACTTTGGACAATCCCCACAGGAGCAATTTGGGGTGAAGTGTCTTGCCCAGGGACACAACGACATGCTGACTGCAGTGGGGTTTGAACCTGTGGCTCCCTGATACAAACACCTACGGACAACCCACTGCGCCACACGCACCCTCATTCTAACCAATTAGGTAGACTCCGATCATTTTTCAAAATGTATATTCATTCTAGGTTAAGGGCAATAGAGTGCTCATAGCAGTATCCGAAAACGCTCCTCATGGGGCTGTTTCGAGGACACATGCCTGCCATTACCAAACAATTGAAAAGGCAAAGCCACATTGGACATTAGGAAAATTGGATTGCTGTTAGGGAATGTAAGGAGTTCATTTCCTATGCTTATATGAGCAAAACATGCCTCAGTGTGAATCAGACTGTAAGCCAGGACATGTTTTGAGCTTGAAATATTCTCAACGATATACACATATAAAATATAAATGCAGTACAGTGGCAGGGGGTGCTGCACTTTGATCAGAGACAACAGGAGCCTGTACTCACGGCGTAGGGGTCTGACGTGTCCTTGTCAGGAAACACCTCCGTCTTGCCATGACACACCAGGTCCACCTGCACAGGTACACAAACAGGTATGGTTAAACCCCATATCATGCGCAGAGGAAGGAAACTGGAGAGAGAAGAAACTTTACACATGAACTGGTGAATCATTTTTATTTATAGTCACACATTTTCACAAGTAGACTCTTGTCAGGGGCACTTTAGGTAACAGAATGAGCAAATCAGTTACTGAAGGGGGGGCCGCCAAATTATTGTTTGATAATATTTTGACAAATATTGTTTTTATTTATTTATTATTAGACTTTAAAGAATTAAAATGTTTAAAATGATAAATTGCATTAAATCCCTTTTGTGCTACATATCTATAACAGCAAGCTAGTTATATTTGTATTATTATTTTTATTTGAATAGCTTAGTATTGTATGCACCATACAAAGGTATGTTTATACATGGCACTTTAGGCTGTCCTACGTATGGTCCAGTTTAACACGCAACTCCGTTTTCTACATGGGCGGGGGTTTGTCCGCTCCATCTCTCTTTCAGCGAAGGGATCCTTTGCCTGAAAAATGTGAGAACCCTGACCTAGAGGGTATCTGACAGATCTTAATGCGTTCAAGATGATGGTTTTTCTTCTCATATTCAATATGTCCACAAGAGGGCGCCACACAGTTAAGTACTGGGCTTTTTCTAATATATAATCAACACAAAATGATCTTAGGGAGAACCTTTTAAAAGCATAAAGCAAAATAGTGATCTATTTGTATGCACTACACTGTCCAAGACTTTTGAAAATCTTTAAAAAAAGTCTAAGCTTTATGAGCTGTAACTAGTTTTTTGATCTCAGTTAGTTTTGAAATTTGAAATATTGACCTCTGAAAATTGAACAGTGCAGACAGACTACGCAGTATGGTAACTTCTAACGTTTCGATGACACCCCAATGGAACACTATCCTTTTTAAATACATAACAGAAAACTTATTAAAACAGTGTTTTTACTTTAGGAACACATTTTGTTTTTACCTTTGTTGCCAGAAGAAATTAATGACATTTATTAACGTTTGTGTAAAATATTCAATCTTCTGTCTAAGACTCTCTTGATTTATTAAATAAAAAGGTGCCATCCTGGTTAAAAAAGAGGATTAAATAAATAATCTGAAAAAAATAAAAAAATCTTTAAAGGCATTTTACCCTAAAGTGATCCAGCAGATCTTTGCCCACTGCATAGGGAGCACCAATCACCACCTCCGAGACGTACTGTAGAGAGGAAAGAGACAGATTCAAAACAACAAAGTCATGTTTTCTTTCATTCCACTGCCTCACACCAGTCAGGGCATTTCAGCATCAAAGTTAAACAGACGAGCGTGTTGTGGATGCGACACAGCTCAAGGGGCAAAGGTGCTTTTACAGTTCACTGCTTCAATTGGGACTGCGTCATCTGGCACTGAGTAGAACTGATGGCAGAGCACGGGAATGTGGCGGTGTTAGGATTGCGTAACGTATTTGTTCTGTGCACTGTTCTCTGTTCTCATAAGTTGGTTTAAATTGAACACAAACACACAGAGTGCAGCTGGGGGCACAGAGACGCTTTGTTCCAGACTGATAGCTGACCAGCAGGAATGGAGGGAGCAGAGCCAAGTCCGGCCTGCTGCACTGTGGGTATTCAGGCTGGAAATACATCCCGCTGTGATGAACATTAACAGGGCTTTGCATATGTGTGTGTGTGTGTTTGTGAACTCACCCGACAGGCCAGGACACTCAGCGTCCTCTCATGGATGTTCATGATTGGATAGTTCTTCCCCTTGTACCGATTCACCTCCTGAAGAGAGGGAAGACCATCTTTCATTAGTTTGATCCGAATGTTTGTAAACTACTGTCCCAGCATGGTGGGATTTATTTTGTGAACGCTTCTCTGAGATATGTGTGTGTACCTGGTCAAAGTGCAGACCCACGATGACGTAGGGCCTCTCTGCCTGCTTATAGACCATCTCTAAGAAGTCAACATGACCAATGTCTGCAAGGAAAGTGTGGTCAAGGAAACAACAACATGCACCATAGATATGATTTCTTCCATTATTGACATTTCTGCAGAATAAGGATACGGAAGAGGTCGAATGCCCCGGCCACGTAGATGATGGTGTCTCCGGGCTGAGGCTCCTTTCCTGAGGCAAACTGGATGATCTTCTGGGATGTCTGGAGGAACTGAGACACTCCTGTCCAGGGACTGTGGCCTTTAGGACCCTAAAACAAAAGAGAAGTGTTTCACTGGGGAAATAAACTCTAGGTGGTGTCTCATTTTTAGAAAAACTGCAAACAGATATCCATTGTACAAAACATGTGTTTACATGATGAGGTTTGACTCAAATCAACCCATGCTACTCACTTTCCCAAAGTTGTCTGTGTGCTGCTGGTAATCTGGGTTATCCTGCAGAAAACATTAAAGAGGAAGAGATGTGACACCAAAACAAACAAACAAGCCATTGCTCATAAAATGTTAATAAGTAATGAGCATATCTTCAAACACACACTTAAGAAGGTTTATAGTTGTGTGTTAAGGGTGTTATAGAGCAGTGGTTCTCAACTGGTCAGGCCTCGGGACCCACTTTTTCCTTTGTCAATAAATCGCGACCTGAAATTTTGAACCACTAAAATCTATTCAACAAAAAATCGTGCTGTAGTATATATACGCTTTTCATCATACAATATTAATTAAAGTGAAGTACAGTGCATATATCCCTTATATCCCTTCACAGAACTAAAGTATGCTTTTAAAAAAGGTTTAATGAGATGATGGAATCAAAGGTGAACTGTATAACATACAAAGGCACACATGCTGAAAACCCAACCGCAGAAGGGGGGTCTGGGGGGATTCTCCCCCAGGAGATTTTTAGAAATACTAACATATAAACTACACATTCTGGTACACTCTGAGAAGAAAATAAATACATCTATTACTACCCGACATATTAATAATATTTTATGCCATTGTTTGTTTTTCACTTTGTTCTGAAGCTGAACTTGCTGCTCCACACAGAGAGAAGAGTAAAGAGGAGAGAGTCTGTGTGACTTACTTTAAATTGTGGGTAGGGTAGATAGCCCCCATTGTTCTGTGACCTGTCAATCATCAAACCGGGGGTCATATTTCATTATGTGTTCATTTTTATCTGAAGTTGTACCCATGGATGTATAAAGAATAGTTCTACCGCAAAGTTATTCTCCGTGGGGACTTCCGGCAACAATCTTGATTCTGATTGGCCAGAAGACTCGAAAAAACATCAGCAAAGATGTTTTATTGAGAAGATGATCACTACGTGACAGAAGTTTTCAAAACCGTTTATGGTCTCCGGTACTTCCAGTCCAACGCCCACTGCATGCACAGCGTTAGAAAATCGGGCCTTCAAAATAAAAGTTTGACATTTTTTTTCTTCTCTCACACATCAGCGACCCACTCGAAACGGGTCCGCGACCCACTTTTGGGTCGCGACCCACCAGTTGAGAACCACTGTTATAGAGTAGCTATGCAGTTTACACTCACAGCCACCATAGTTGACCTTTATAAATGTAACCATGCGCCAAAATAAACACATGCATAAATCGCAATCACACTATATTTAAAAGTAAAACAAAGAATGTAAACACAACAACTGGTTATGAACATGAACTTATAACCTTGATGTTAGGTTCAAACGCAGCTTTACTCACCATGTTGCTGTGATGGGTTTTGGTCATGAGAAGCATCCGCCCCACCAGGTCTGTGGTGGAGACCCCCTGTGTGCGTCTACATTCCCGGTAGCGGCCTAAACGCTTCACCTCTGCATACGTGTCCTTACCGTCTACCGTCAGCGTTATGTCATCTGTAACACATAAACATAGATATTAGTCATCACATGTAGAAGCTTTATCACATCACTGAGTGGGACTATTCGCCCTAAGACGGCTCACCTCCGTGCACACAGGAGTCACAGTTGTACTTGTCGAGGGTCTCCAGCGTGGTGACGTAGGGCGCTCCTTCTACGATCTCATCCACCCACTTGATGGCCCGTACCATCTTGTAGCGTTCTTCCTGAGTGAAGACCGGAGGACCCTTGTGCTTTGAAATCTCAGCTGTGAGAGAGCATGGGGGGGAAATACAGTTTTAATAAATGACATCAAATTCATATGTATTGACTCTCAATTAGGACTGCACATATGGACAAAAATAACTAACTGCAAATACGTTCACTGTCTTGCGTTGATGATTCATTATATTAGAAGGATTGACCATTTTCGGTTATTCTCTTTACTAGAGAGGATCTGTGCCGAACATAAATGTTTTGTTAGGTCTGCAGAAGATGGATGACTCTGCAGCGCCACAATACTTCATCCAAAATGGTGTTTAACACTTAATAAGCCTTTAGCAAATAGGCTGCTTCCTGCTATTTGAATTTTGCAACTTTGATAACATTCTAGTCAAATGAGCAGCCCTACTCTGTAGTCCTAATCGCTAAGTGCTGCATTCAACACACTCAACTACAATGTATAACAGATCTGCTGCTGTGCCGAGGAGCATCCAGACTTTTCATATAATCAGGGACAGGTCAGCTTACAGTCCCCAGAGGAAGTAACTAAACAAGGAGCTGCAGCGCTCAGTGTTTATGCACCACATATCTGGAACAGATCTACTACAACTCAGTTATTTTAAACAAAGGCTAAAACAGTTTGCCACAGCGTTTTTTAAAAGCTGCAATGTAACTTTGATTAATTAGATTAATTAGAGTTTAGTTATATCTGAATTGTATTTAGCCTTACTCCTCCAAATCCTATTGTGTCCTTTTATATACCGCTAATAGTGATTTTAAGTTGTGTGGCCTTTCAAAACGTGTGGTACAACTGTTACACTCAGTCCAATCTGACATTAAATGGTCTTATTAATGAGTAATAAGTCAATTTCCCCCCAAAAATATTATATTATCAATTAAATGTATGTAATTTATTGTTAGTAAAAATATGTGTTATTTCATGTAATTACATTTGCTTTTAGATGAACAAAGCAGTGATCGTTGCAAATAAAGAAAATAACTTAATAATGTGCATCATCATGCTGAAAAATAAGCATCAGAGCTCTCTGAATGTTTCACCAAAGAAAGAGCTACAGCAACTTTTTACCGGCCTCTAAAAGCAACTAGATGTTAGGAGACAAACCCCATCTTCATTAGTGCATGTTTAAAGGTCCAGTTGTGTGTGTATCTCGGGCCTATGTGTGTAATTATAAAATAACACCATAGTGAAAGACTGAATTTATCCTCAGGTTGATCTTAATTCATATTTTCCTTATATCTCTTTGCTTATTTTCCATTTACCTGCTGTTGTTATTCTTGTTGGCTTTGACTTGTTGTCTAATGTGTATCTGAAGTGCACATCTTGATTTATACCAATTTAGTTCCTGCAATGTAATCAGATCATTAAGACTGCAGCCATATGCACATCTGTAGCTGGCATCAGTCTATATTACACAAGGGACCATATACATGTAAACATTAACAATTGACTAACTATTCAGCCTCTTAAAAGTAATAACAAGTCTAAAGTCTCAGATGTTTATACGATTCTTACCCAGGTTGTCTTTGCAGCTGACAGAGTTGTGTTGTTTTTATTTGATTAGAAATAACTTTATTGTATAGTACCATACAAGTCAGTCAGTAATAACAGTTTATCACAGAAAGGATTATACAGATCATACTTTTTAAGGTTTATTTATGTATGTAGTGCCTCTACTGTGACATGACTCCATGCTTTAATGTTGAAAAAGCTCTTTATTGTTCTCATACTGCCTGTGCTGCAGCACCTCTTTTCACCCTCTGTCTGAAACCATAGCCCAGTCTGCTCTGATTGGCTAGCTGGCCGGCTCTGTTGTGATTAGTCAACAGCTTAGAGATGTCCCTTAACCTATCATTTACAGTGTGTTGGAGTGCTAGCCAATAGAAGCTCAAGTGGTACATTGTGATGTCATTATGTTACAGAAGTAAACAAAGGAGGCATTTAAGAAAGGGGGGGACGGGAGTGTGTGGGAGAGAAACTCCCTCTGGAGGGAACTTTGGGATTTTAGCCTTTGCAGTCCATTTACATGGACAAGAACCTATATATCACTACAGGAAAGGGAAAACCCCCAAAAGCACAATAGGGCTCCTTTAACAGAGATATCCATGTCAGAATGTGTGCATGTGTGTGACAGACTTACCATCTGTGTGCACTCCGACTATGAGGTAGTCTCCCATGGCTTTGGCCTGCCGCAGCTGGTTGGAGTGTCCGTAGTGAACCATGTCATAACTGTGGAGACAGACAGAAGAGCAATGTCACAGATAACAACACACGCTGTCTGCGCTCAAAGAACAGAGGGACAAACTGAATCAAAACAAACAGATAAACACATACAACAATAAGGGACATGGCCTTAACAATGAACAGCCCCCAGCTACAGCTTTCTCCAGCACCATTGCCTTTTACATTACATTACATGTCATTTGTTAGACGCTTTTATCCAAAGCGACTGCAGTGGGACTCGAACTTGCTACCCCCTGATTTGAAGTCCAGCACACTACCCACTGAGCCACAGCCTCCCTATTTTACATTTGCATGAGGGCTTTGACTGGCCTACTCTTCTGGCTCTGTCTTTTAACTTGATCTTATCTGTATTTTAATCTAGAATCTTCATGGTGAACTTGCACAGTAGAGGGAAGCGTGCGTGTGGCCTTTGCTCTGAAAACATTCTCTAGTTTATCTGTGAGAAAGCCAATGATTAGACGCTTCGTACAGTGTGCCAATATTTATTTGTTTTCTGCTATTATATAACTTTTACAGTTAATGGTTGAATTTTTTTTGAGGACGTAAGAACTTCTTCTCCCTTATTTCAACATATTTGAAGTCTTAAAGAGTAATATTCCTAGATGATTAGGATGTTGCTCAGCTCTTTTAATGTTTCTTTAGGTTTTGATGAACATGTGGTTCAGTTGAGCACCCTGCAGCTTGACATTCCTACATTTTCAAAACACTTATTTCAAAATACTGCCCAGTTCAATAACAAACTCCTGTGGGTAGACCTCTCCTCTATAATGTTATTAGCACAAGCTGCTAGTCTGAACACACTTAAGGATAATCCCCTTACTTCCTGCACCTCACCTAGTCAGGATCAGTTAGACACTGTCTCCTCGCTGTAGATGGACTTTAGAGGATGTATATGCAGAACACGGCTTGCTGTTTTCAACATCTGTGAGTGACAGTTTTAGTGAGAGACAAAGTGAATAAATAAAGGTGAAGCCTACTTTTCCAGGTGTACTCTGTGATTAATGGGCTGAATGTGTTTTATAGCTGCCAATATGCATATTTGTAACATGGTAATAGTTATCAAAACAATAACCTACAATGTATTCTTGACCCACCTTTTTGTCAATACTGTAAGTGAAAGCAGTTGTTATTAGACTATTTTAGCAGGTGCTCTTTTTGACAGTATGTCTCTGTGGTTGTCCTGAAACCAATAACTATTACGGTCTGCTGGGTGTTTATCATTTTTTTTTGACAATTAAACTAAACTGCTGCTAAATGAATTGCCTAAACACAAGCCCTTTGAATCCCCCAGGAAGAGGGAACCCCTATCTACCACAACAACATGGCACTTTAGCATCACACTGGACAACATGTTGTTCACTATGCTAGTTATTTATAACCTCCACATGAGATAGGCCGTGTTATAGGCCACTTCTATGAGCAGGGAGTGAGTCCAGGAGAGGATTTATGTGTTGCGCATTTGGATTCCGTTGTCTCCTTGGCTGCAGTTTCATCACGTGAGGATCATGGTTGGTGAGCGAGAGTTTAAAATAACAATACATAATTTACTCACTGCAGGGCTCTAAGGTCCACTTGTGTATTACACCTATATTAAACTATAACAGCTAGGTGTATTCATAAGTGGACTCCTGCACTGTGTTCCTTTCATGGTCTGTTTACTTTAGGTGCAGAAGCTCTCCTCTTTATTTTAGAAGTGCGTGCACACTCCTGACTTAAGCAATGACAATGACAATAACCAGATATTGATGTCTGACTAATTATTTGAGTGTCACAACCAACCTACTCACGGAAGACAAAATAAATGCCCTTGAGTCATCTCCATTTTGCACCTATTTTTAGGTTATTACCCAGCATCAAAAGGCATCAAACATTCATCCCTGCCAAGACTCTTTTTTTAGGCAACCTTGGAGGTGTAAACAGCAGGATTTCATGCAGAATATGAGACGAGAGGGTATGACTGCTTTATACATACATTTTTCTCTGGGTCAGCTGTAAGTCATTGTGGTGGGTTTAAGACTAGTATGCTGCAACATAACACGTTTTCAACTTTAGGTCATTTCTAACCTTTAAATAACCTTTAGTGTCCATTTCGTCTGGGTTTAGTTTCACACATTTAAGAATGTGTTTATAACCTCAGCCTTACTATGAGGCAGTGGACTGAGAGGACCTCGCCCATAACTGTACCATAGGAACTGCTAACAGATGCTAACAGCTGGTGTATTAACATGTAAGAAAACATGTGATGCCTGATGTATTAGTTTTAGGTTGTGCTGCTATTAAAGATAAACATTTTTTTAATGAAAAAATACAATTGTAAGATAAAGTAACATTTGCTATGATTAGTTAGATATGTATGAATGATGAACTAGGTAAACTTCCTGTTGCTACGTAACGATCTGCTAATGTATGTATCGTTAGCTAGCTAGCATTAGCATGCCAACCCACCACTGTGTTGCAAAAATAACTGCGTATAGGACTACAAACTGCGGGACAGAGTTAAATAAAGCAGCACCGACATGATGTCAGCGGCGGGCACCGGGACTCACCAGCCGTCACACCATAACCGGACGACGCGCTTCCTTTTCTCCGGGCTGCACGCAGAGCCACCCGGTGTACCGCAAACAGAGTCCTCCTCCCGCTGCTCCTCCTCGACGTGGTGCCCGTTCTTTATCATTTTGATAGCTTCAAATAACGTAGTGGTAGTACGAATAAAAACAAAAGAAAGGTTAAGTTTCAAAGTAGTTCACTCCTGTTACTCGGATTCTTTCAGAGGACGGTGTTCTTCTTCTGCGGAGCACACATTGACACCGGCCAACGCCTCCAACACGAAATCATCGGTACGTCACGTCGGACCGAGCCACTCGCGCTGAGGTGCTGATTGCATAATCCCTCCTATCACGTGATCAGCTACAACCTATAAACAAAGTGCTACCAGCAGAGGAATGTGACTAAGTACTCGGCCACTGTGCTTTTCCACAAGTGTTGCTTTCATTTGCTCCGAAAGGAAAACGAGTTATGGTTATCTTTTCAAATCAACATCCTACAAACAAAACACACAATTGTTTTAAGACATGTTGACCTGTTAATACACATTTTTTTAAAGGACTCAGTCAATTGTTCTGCAAGAGGACTTTCGAGTGCATTTTGCTGATAATACTCAAAAAAGTGTTGGTTAAATAATTTCTGTTGCGAGCTGGGGAATCTTGAACACATCATTTCATTGGTGATAGAGTATTATAAAGAGAGGGGGTCCTGCTTCTTCAACTGTTTCATACTTCTTCCACCACTTACTTATTACAGTCAGTCATCCTTAACACAAAGGCATAATATTTTCATTTGACAGTGTATTATGCTGAATAGATTTAGATAAGAGTTAGGTTAGTGTTTTCCATTTAAGAGATAAACAGAAAATGTTTTATTAAATAAGTTGAACAAAAGTTAATACAAAAAACAAACAGGCAAAACCATCAACTTGCACAAATAAGATAATAAAGGTCAAGGTTAAGCTACAGTACTGCCAAGTCAGATCTAAAGACCAAGATATTAATGAATTAATAAATCATTATCAATTGTGTTAAGGCCAGTCTTTAATAACCTCTGACACTAAACTGTACAGGATGACATAATTACTACTGGATCTCCATGGATGGAGACAAATTAAGAGATACATATTTGGATGTTTACAATGACTCAAGTAAACAAAAACTTGACATGATACAAACTAACAGGTAATCAAAGGTATACATTTAACAAAAAGCTTTCCTTTTAACATTTTTGTTAAAGTGTCTGCATAAAAATGTAAACATAGGCCATTTCTACATCTTCAACCAGGCGCAGTAGTAGCTGCAAACTTGAGGATGAATGACAGCAGAATGAGAGGTGACTGTTAGAACAGGAAATAGTTAAGTTAACAAAAATACCTTTAAAACAATAGAAAACAAACTCATAAAAAGTAAATTCAACAATGCACACTTTAAACATCTGAAAAATACTAGAAAAAAATATATTTTACTCAAGTGATACATGTAGAAAACCTTATAAATCTCTTCTCAGTAAAAGCTGTTGCAGCACCGCAATCAATAATTGGCCATTTGAACGCTACTGATGTTGTATTGGCATTTTCCACTTATAAACACTGAAAGGTACCTTTACTCATGATTTACGTCTAGCTTGTGCTCAAACCAAACAACTTGGTAAACACATATTACAGTAAGGTTGATGAATGGCACAAAAAACATGATGTTATGAGGATAATTCGCCACCAGTTTAGGGCTGCACGATTTTGGGAAATAATCTAATTGCGATTTTCTTTAAAAAAAAAAAAAAAAATATCGCAGGCTTTGCAATTTGATAATTGCATCATTTGAAATCGCGATTTCGATTTAAAATCGATTAACCGTTCAGCCCTACACCAGTTGGCTTCAAAGGATGTAAAAACATTATGTCATTAAAGTGTTTGTGACATACTCGTACACATAAACATTCCTAATGCTGCAGGAGTGGTTTCAAAACTCTCTTTGGACCTTTTGATATATTTTCATTAAAATCTCACAACTGTCACACTTGTTGCATTGCACTCCAAATGGCCAAAATACCAAATCTACATTATGTTGCATAAACTCAAGCTACTTTTACTCTGTATTTGGTATAAAATAATAAATGTTTGGTGCAAAGTGCCATTTTCAAAATGTTCTTAAGTTTCCCTTAACACACACCGCCTGTGGCTAGAAACCAACTCAGCAAAAAGGGCCAAACAGCACCCTAGACCAACTTCTACTCAGTATGGGTATGAAACGTAATCCCTCTTTGTGATTGATCACTTGGCATACTTCACTACATCGTATGCTTCTTTAAAGTCTGCTTGATCATGCAGCTTTTTTCTTCTTCTTCCTCCTTCCCTTGCCATAGCCTCGACCGAACCAGCCGCCCTGCACAGCTGTGGCTTCTTCTGCCTGCTCTCCAGAGTCAGGTACGCAGTCCTCCTGCACATCAAGACGAGCGATGACCTCACGAGTATGGCTGTCCACCTCTTCCTGCCGCAGAGGTACAGCTAGACTGAAGACGGGGTCCTTCGCCCTGATGAGAAAAACCAAGTTTGGGTTAAAAAGTTGGACTTATCTTTCTATTTCTGTGTATATAGTGGAAATATTCAAAAATGTAAGTATGGTAAAGCCTGAATAATGCATTTCAAATTAGTCAAACCCTTTGAAGATCCTTACCTGTCGTACCCTGGCACCTGGATGTTCAGTTCCTCCATCAGGAGCCTCATGACATCATCACACTTGCCATTCATTTTCAGTGCAGCCAGATCATCTTTTGGTGTCCACTGGGTCAAAAAGCAGAGCCACATAATCAGTATCAGAGAAGCCAGACGTTCATTTACATCCTTATGACCTGAAATGTAAAAACAAAATTGTACCTGGAGGTTGACAATGTATAGTTTTGGCCTTTTGCTTGCTGGTTTGTTCATGCACCACAGACAAGCGTATTTCTTCAGCACCTTGAAGAGCAAGAAACAGGGTGCCACAGAATGAAGGATGCTACAAGTGAATGCACTTCCATGATGTTAATAATAACCTGATTAAAACAAGACTAAGAAATAGCAACGAAACAACCTTTTCAGATCACCAAATGCAAACTTGTTTATTGAACCTTACCTTTAGACTGGTGCCTAAGCAGAGGATAACATCGGCCGTCTCTGCAGCCTCTGCCGCTCCCTTCCAGTTGAGAGGCTGCTCCAGGGTTCCTCGCTCCCCAAAATGCACAATGGTGTCCCTGAGTTCACTTCCACAGTGGCTGCACCAGCGGCCTGTCATGTGGCGGTGCAGGGATGTTCGCTCCGTCACGTCAAATAAACGCACATACTCCTTGACCGGGCTACAGGATGTACACACCTAGGTCCAACAGAGGATCAGAAATGGATTCATAATGATAATAATAATAATAATAATTCATTACATTTTTATTAAAGCGCTTTTCAAGGCACTCAAAGCGCTTTACAATTACACATATTAGACATGTAACAGTTATTACTGTGGACAATACCCACAGGAGCAAATTAGGGTGAAGTGTCTTGCTCAAGGACACAACGGCCTGGCGCAGTGGCGGGTTTCGAACTGGTTTTCCTCAACGCCCCTTGATCTGATGATCAACACTCTAGCCCACTGCGCCAAAACCGCCCCATTAGACTTTATAAGACTTGGTCTTTTTAAGTTGTTAGCTTTTGGAGGCAGCGCTGCAAATTATGTTAAAAAAAAATTCTGGACCATATCTTTTCAGGCGGTGGGAATGTTGCATTTAGAACTGATTAGAAAGAATAATAAGAGGCTGTGTGTGTGAGTCAGAGACTAAAAAAAGAAATACTCACAATGAGTGGGTCTCACCTCAATAAACATGTTTCCATGAAGCTCAGACAGGGCATGTCTGGGTAGCCCGCTACGCAAGTGAAGCCCGTCACAGTTCTGAGAAACAACATGCTGTAACTAAAGAAAACACAGTGTAAATACCAAGCATGCATAACAAAATGATTTGTGAAATAAGTTGTTTATCTGAGTCTAACATACCAGCTTTTCCTTATGTAGCATCCTAACGCACATGTGTGTGAGGGTCGGCTCAGCTTTACTCAGGTCAGACGAACTGTAAGAGAAACAAAAAACAATAAAATCAGTCCAATTCACCTCAAAGGAAAACACAGCTAACAGCATATACACTGATATGCTACATATCTCACCTGATTGACCGTCCTTTCTGCAGCAGTGTCCACACTCCATTAGGCCCCCTGTAGTCTGGGATAGAAGCTGCCTGAAAGAAAATACATTGTCAGTGCCGGATAAGTTTCAAAAGGGTTAAGTCAACTAAAAGATGCTGAGATTAGCATACAGTACTGATGCCGGCTCCAGTGTATACCACCAGGTGCTTTGCTTGCTTCACTGCCGCAGCGAGCTGTCTCACTTTACTCCTCAGCTCATCAGCCTCATCAAACACCTGCACGTAGTACAGTAAAACAAGATCTTTTAGGATAACAACCACAAACATCTGTTAAATCAAGCATTTTTTCGTGCAAACTCGCTCAGATATTTGGATAAGGACGTGTGCCCTTTATTGTCTTTGCTCATACCAAACCCAAATACATATGGAATCAAAAATGACATTATTTATTTGCAAGATGCAACTTCCCAAGACTCCTAGACCCCTGTTAGTCCTAAAACAGGATTGATATGCATTGAAAAGGTGGGCCCTGTATATCATTTTCCTTAAATACCATGCATTCGAGGGAACCCTTTGTTATCCTTTATCCAGTTTATTATTGTGTAAATAAATGGGTTCGTTAATAATTTTGGTTTTGTGGGGAAAACCTGGGGACCCACAGTTTTCTTTTGTTATTAACTAGACCTGGGAAACCCATTTTGTCAAGGTAAACCAGTCTTGGTTCCTTCACTGATTATAACCCATTAGCTACAGGTAACATATCACCTAGCCAGTTAGCTTGAAAGATAACACTTGCTGGGCCTGGCAGTCTCACCTCCTCCTGCTTCCTCTTCAGCCCATTTCTGCGGACTTGTCTCTTGCAGAGCTCCTCTACAGTTCCTCTGTGTAGCAGTAACACAGCAGCCTCCTCCTCGGACCGCTCACTCTCAGGTTTCTTCAGGGCTTTTCCCACCTTCAGGCAACAGAAAGACAGAGAAACCTGGTCAGACTCACACCAACTGTATGCACAGAGATAATAAACGCTGCTTTAGCCATCTAGTTCGATACAGCCTGCTACAGGAAAAGGCTCTAAATGTTTCTTACCAGTCTGAAAATCTTCCTTTCGGTTTCTCTCTGAAGTATTTTTGCCTTTTGCAAAGCCTTCCTCTCGACCCGCGAGGGAACACCGGTGTCTGCCTCCTCTTCCATCCCGTTTTAAATCAGCTGAGCGGTGGCTATCTATTCAAAACACAGCGCACAGCGACCACATACCAGCGGGCCGGATGTTGTCCGTTTAGAGGGGAGCAAACTGCCAGCAGCGCCCTCTGCTGCCCGGGGGCTGTATTGGGGGTAAAACCCATGGTAAAGCCTTTTACAGTCTATGGCCCAAGCACTATTTTTGAAAAGCAAAAATTCCACATTTGTTCTAAGTGTTTTTAAGTCTTAAAATATGGTACAGGGTATTATTTGGGCAGTAATCTTACAGAATACATAACATTTTGTAAATCAAATTAAACACCCCATTTAGTCCACAATCAGGACTTTTGTTGTTGAGGGCGGGGTGAGTCTTTCTTACACTACATAAAGTATGTGTGCATCATTTTGATATTTAACTTGTGGTGAGTTCGTAGATACTAAGTGCTTGATTGTGCTCCATTTCTGTGATATAGCAATGTTCTTATTTTATTTCATTTAATCGTTTATTTGAACCGGGACAATGCACATTGATGAACACTTTAAACAAAATAATGCTTTCAAATGTAAATGAGCCGAATTTTTGCTTTGAGCTAATTTCCATCCGTAGTCCCGTCACATACAACATTTATGAACATGACAGTTATATACATGGCAAAAATAAATACATGATATGCAGAAAGAGCATTAGCAGCAT
Organism: Trematomus bernacchii; assembly: GCF_902827165.1. Lineage (NCBI taxonomy): Eukaryota > Metazoa > Chordata > Actinopteri > Perciformes > Nototheniidae > Trematomus > Trematomus bernacchii. Next base: position 1,265,801 of record NW_022988066.1, on the reverse strand, counting down.
ACAAGCATTTACCACATGGCAGAACAATGTAGCAGCTACGATATATAAAGTGCAAGATAAGATAAAAGAGCTACATAAAGTGAAGAGATACCCCTGTGTTAAAGCGCATTTAGCGGTGATTGCACGTCTGTTTGTTTCTCAACCATTCTTTGAGTTGTCCTTTAAAACTATTGAGAGTGGGACAATCCCGTATCTCAGTTGGGAGGCTATTCCAGAAAGAGCTGCCTTTAATGGAGAGGACATTTTGTCCAAAAGTGGTCTGTCTGCGGTGGACTTCACAGTCTACTCTGGTTTCTGACCTAGTGCAGTGTCCAGTGTGTCTTTTGTGGATGAATTCCCCTAGGGGAGGGGGGGCCAGTCCATGTAAACATTTATAAATAAAACACATACTTTTAAAAGACTTAAAATTGTCAAAGCTCAAGACATTGTGTTTTTCAAGGATGGTACAATGGTGGTATGAATTTGGCTTTCTGTCACACCTTGATAGCTCTCTTGTACAGCTGTTCTATGGGTTTCAGGTTTGTGGCACAAGCAAACGACCAGTTTGTAAAACAGTATTCAATGTGGGATAGAATCATACAGTGGAGGTATGACTTTGCAGCATTGACAGTTTATACTACAGTATATTTGGTATTTGGGGACATGTTATATATAAAAAGTACCATGTTACCAAAGAAGTAGTAAGAGGAGAAAAACTCACTGAACATTTATTTAGATTGGTGCTTATGCAAGCCTTTAGAATAAACACAAACTTCAGAGCAACTTTTTAGTGGTAAGAAACATTTATTACTAAACAATTAAAAATAAATAACATATAAAACAGGTCCAACAGGTCTCTAAGGATACAAAAGGATGATGCAAAGGTTTACAAAGGTATTTTGGCAGACGTAATCCCAATAAACTAGGGAAAATATTTAAGGCAACACATGGGAGTAATACACTATTCAAGTAGTAACAGTAGAAAGCAGTAACACCAAGCTCTGGAGCTGCATATTAGCATTGTGAGCACACTGTCCGATAAAAAAAATGTTCACATCACACAAAGAGGGTTTGATATGGGGAGATTGTCTGTTTTTGGTAAACTAGGCACAAACATTTGAGGGGAATAAATAATTCAATGTTCAAATCCACCCTTCAAAGCAGAGAACCATTGGACAACTGGAAAAGCACTGCAAACACAGCTGAGTTATAACCTGATTAAAAGCTCCTTTTTCATACGAGACATTTTGATGTGTAATGAATAACTTTAGTCTTGGCTGCATTCCAGTTAGGAGCTTTAGTTCCTGAATCCTGGTGTCGTGTTTGCTCGCTCAGGGCTATTGCATTCTTCTTTTCTACTTATAGCCAATTAGTGATCCTTCCTATTTATTTGTGAAGCTTTAGAAGCAGTAGCAGGTCAGATCCTCCAGTAATTCACAAAGAAGTCTAAAAACAAACTGTAATTTGTGTTGCATATACTGAATATATTGTTGCTGCGGCCCCCAGGTTTGAAACCACTGGCTTACAGAAATATCTATCTGTTAAAGTTATTCATTACACCTGCAATCTTCCTGCTAGGACATTACATAATGTCTGCAGCAATTCATAAACAGCATCTTTCTGGTCAGCGCTTTTCTGCTTAAGGTTGGGAAGTGTTTTCTTTTTGCCAACTCAACACTTGTCCCACTTACTTATCTGCAGCTTTAGTACACTTATATTGGAGAGAAGAACTGGAAGCAGACCTGATGAAGAGTTTGTGTTACTGACAGAGCAGCTGATGTTTAACCCAAACTGAAGGCTGTCAGCACTGTATTATACCCTGGTTTTGAAGTGGATGAAATTTCACATCACAGATAAGAAAAAGCAATAATATATTCGTCAGCAACAGGCATCGCTTTGTGTTGAATTTGGATTCCTCTCAAATTGTTAGATTTACAATATTTATGTAATCGCTAGAGGCCTTATTAGGAGTCCACACTGGGGCCAATTAAGCGGTTTCACCGGGGTCTGGAGGAGCGAGTGCTCTTGGGGACCCTCTGAGGGTTGGCTCTGAACTGTCCTCGCCTGGTCTCCGGCGGCTGCTCAGCAGAGAGCCCACTACAGTGTCCACTCATCGTCACCACTCCCTTGTGCCTTTCTGCTGCCTTTTTCTGGATCCTGCAGGAAAAAGAGATGCCTCTGCTTGTTAAAAAAAAGCCTGTAGTGCAAAAAATGCAATTAATTAAAATGTTTAAGCTGAGAAGTGCTGGCTGCAACATTACTGGGAACTTTGAAACTTGAGTGATTGCATAAAAAAATCAACTAAAGTCTAGATTTTGAATGCTTTCAGTAGGTGGACTTGTTTTAATCAGATGCAGCAACTAATGTTCAGAGATGCCTGATGCACAACGATTCCTTTATCCTGTGTGACTGTATTATAAATAACTGTCTGTACATGTGTCCTTATAAATGTACGCACACACAAACAAATGTGAGATAAACAGAGATCTAAAGAAAACAGAAACTCACATCATTCCTCTCTTCCTCTCCAGTGATTTCTGTGTGGCAACGGAGAGAGAACTCCTTCCTCTGGGATGGCCACTCTATACAACACACACACACACACACACACACACACACACACACAACACACACACACACAACACACACCCACACACACACACACACACACACACACACACACACACACACACACACACACACACACACACACACACACACACACACACACACACACACACACACACACACACACACACCACCACACCACACACACACACACACCACACACACCACACACACGAGTCTCCTCACCACTCAGTAGGAATGTTACAATACTCAAATGTGTGAATAGAAAAGAGTAGATTGAATATTTTAGACTTCTTTGCCTACTACTTACATGCACAACAAACCTATATAAGACACTACAGGAACGGGATAACCCAAAAAGTATAATAGTGCCTCTTTAGGTTTTGACAATGACAATCTACTACGCTAGTGTCTTTCTTTGGCATTGCTTGTAATTGCTTCAGCTATCTGTATTGAGAAACCAACACACACATATCCAATGTGTGTGATTTGTTCAGCTCACACATTGAGAAAGTGTTACCTGCCGCCTAAGCTCCCTCTCTCTGGCCAGCTCTCTGTCCCAGCCAATCAGCTGCATCCTCTCCCCGGCTGACAGGCTGAAGAATATGTCATGGACCTCGTAACGTGCGGCGCGCAGCTGGAGGGGGAAACAATTACAGAGCAGACGGCGGCCTGAATGAATGCGTGTCATCATGGTATCTGTTGTGGTAAACTGCTAATGGGGGGAAGAACAGCTCAGTTGGCAGTGTAGCAGAGAAGAGGACGAAAGGTTAACAGATGTTTACAACACGTGTGAGCTTTGATACCTGCAGAGTGACTCTCTCCTGCAATAAAACGTCCTGTCTGCTGCTCGGGCTCGGCTGCTGGAGGGCCTGCAGGAACTGGTGTGTGTCCTGGATGAACACACACACACACACACACACACACACACACACACACACACACACACACACACACACACACACACACACACACACACACACACACACACACACACACACACACACACACACACACACACACACACACACACACACACACACCACACACACACACACACACACACACACACACACACACACACACACACACACACACACACACACACACACACACACACACACACACACACACACAGTATTTAGATCACTTAAGGAAAAGATCAATACTCCACTTCATGTCACAGTTCTATATTCAAATTCCACCTTAAAGTGGACCTCTCATGCTATATTTGAATAATATAGTGTAGGACCATACCTATATAAGGCATATTTATACTTTTTTTTTTTCAAAATACCAAACAGATCATGCATTTTAGCCATGCCTCATTTTGCTCAATTTGACATTTTTTAGCTCTGTTTTTGCAAGGGCAGATTCAGTGAGAACAGCACCATCTTGTGTTTTCTGACACTTGGTGAGTTCCCTGGAACACCGGGGACACACATTCATGTATAAAAGACGTACAAAAGTGCATTTTGCATGATAGGTCCCCTTTAAGTATGAATCAGAAAATATACTTATTAAAATATAACAAAATATACTGAGCAGTAATGTTCCATGTCAGTGTTTTACTTTTATATATGATGTTTTTCAACAAGTAATTTACTGCTGCAGTAATGAGTATATTTCATTTTACAGCTCTACATTTTGAAGGCTGTGCCAAATTACAACTCCTTTATATAGTGTTGGTTTAATCTACAGCAATGCATCTTATTCTATCATCATCATAGGGTTGTTTCTCTGTCCTTCATAACCATGTATCAATAAAAGGTAAACATGTTACATTGTTTCAGAAGAACAGCTGTGATGATGCATTTCCCAGCGAATCCAGGAGGCTTTTTAAATAGTTTATTTAGCTAGGAAAACCTTTTAAAAACACATAAGAGCAATACTTTCAGTTTATCACAAACATTCAACATTTGGAAGTGCAAGTAAAGCTGTAAGATAAAAGTATGAGAGTAGAACGTACACTTCTGAGATACAATGTAGTTGTAGTATAAAAGGGAACTAAACAAGTTTCATTCTATGAGACAGACGTGTCTCTACTCACCCTGACGGTGCGCCCCAGCTGCGCCACCCTCTCCGTCCTCAGCATCCTGCGAGTTAGGAAACCTTTCACAGCGGCTGCCAGCAGGGGGCGGCAGCGCTCCGACAGCAGGCTGCAGCAGGGCTGAGGAAGAGGAGAGAACTGAGTGATGAGGGGGGTGAATAATGAGGACCAGAGGGGACGAGAGAGGAGAATGCTAATTCCATCAATGACAACCAATTAATTTCCCGCGCAGATTCTCAAGGTCTTTTGCTTGGCATCTGTTTAGCGCATCAACGTAAGTGGACTCGCAGCTCATGATTGTAATAGGGAATAATAAGCTGGATAATAAGCAGAATAATAATGTGCCACTCACTTGTTGATTCTGAAGATGTTTGTTGAACAACTATAGTGAAACTTGAATACACATGAGAGCGGTAACAGATGAGAGGGGATAGTGATAAGGATTAAGACATCCAGGGGGGACTATTTGTTTCCACTGAGCGAGTCGGCTAACTGGTGATGAATAAAAAATATTGTGGGTAGAAGGATAAGCGGGAGCAAGCTCTTCGCTTCACTGACAGTCAACAAATGTGGTGGTGTTACCTGAGAGAGGAGAGAAAAGGTCGCCGTGTCCCCGGGACGTGAGCTTGACATGGAGCAAGGGAAGGACACGCTCTGGAGGAGACGGTAGCGCTCTGCCAACGCCTGAGAGACAGACACAGAGACATGAGTGTGTGTGTGTGCAGACACGCACGCAAGGTTGGGAAATATTGAATTGGAAAGGACAGCAAATGAGGCAGGAGGAAGAAATTAATTGAGGGTGGAGAGAAAGAGACAGAAGGGGGGAGATGGGGCACAGAGGCAAGAGGGATGAGATGAGAGAGGGGGCAGGGGAGGAGGAGGAGGAGAGGGATGAAGAGGATGATGAGACAGGAGAGATGGAGGAAATTAATAAAGCCAGAGAGTAAAAACGACGTTGAAGGAGGTTTGAGACAAAACAAAGAGGGTAGCGAGGAAAGTGGGAAAAAAAAAAAAAGAAGAGAAGGGGAAGGGACCATTAGTGGAGGCACTCGACGGGACGATCTGGCACTTACACAAAGACGCTCATGAATTAAACAAATGATCCTTTCCCTTTCTGTGTCAATTCCCTCGATCCCCTCCTCCCTCCCAGTCAAGCCAGCTCGCTCTCTCATCCCATCACAAATGATGGAAGGAAAGAGGGGAGGCAAAATAATATGTATTTTTTTTTTCATTAAACAGCTTATGTTAATTATATTGTTGTTAAGGAGACATACATTAAACAAGAGACTGTGATTAATAGGGCAAGGACACTGGGCCAAGAACAAATACAGACACAAGCTGAAGAAACAAGAACTGGCAGCCAGAGAACAGCAGGCGTCCTTGAAGTACTTGCATGTGCGCACACACACTCACACACGTAGAGAAACTGGCGACTATGCCAGCTTGCCTCTTAGGGATGTAATGAAACATTTATGGTAGAATCCCTGTGTGTTTTTTTTACTGGGGAGAGTCTGAAGGTCTCTTGTAATGAGCAGATGTCTGTAGTCTGCCCACGACCCCGCTCTGCTGCACAAGCACCCTCTAACAGGTAGGGCGACCGTACATGTGTGTGTGTGTGTGTGTGTGTGTGTGTGTGTGTGTGTGTGTGTGTGTGTGTGCCCACATGTGGACCGGTGCCAGAGCCTTTCAAAGGGCTGCTTCTAGTTTCAAAAGAACATTTAGGGTCAATGTTATATCACAGCTTAGTGAATTGGTTAGATACTCTCAGAGCCTATTCTCCTTTGATAGGTGACTTTGGGTGGAGTCGGAAACCATTCAAGTGAATTATAGCTGCCTTTACGGGAATTACGTAGCGCTGTATCTGTACAGCAATAGGTGATGCAATGGAGTGCAAGAAGCGGGCCAATGGGATGGGGGAAATATCAATATGACTGTTTGAGTTATAATAAAGGTGTTGTTTTTTCCTGTATGTTCCCTTTGAGGCTCACTAGAGGGGACACACTTGCAGGACAAGTAGAGAGACATTTTAAAAGGACACAGCTTGAAATGTTCTATATTTGAGAATTGTGTCAATTAATACCATGGGGGTCCCCTTTAGTTTAGGGATTATGACGCCAACGTTTTAATCCCTGAAAACGCAACGTTTTCAATTCAACTTCAGCTGGGGACCTTTGTTGCTTCTCTTCTTATTTTTCATTTCCTGTCATCTCTCCCTGCACAGCCTTCACCGCTATAAACTTGGTTATTACATTCCTCTAACGGCTGAGCACCTTCAATTTAGCAAACGGAAGCAAATTGTGTTTTTGTTGGGGGACTTTACAATGAATGATGTCGCACATTCATTTATGGACATCACATTGCTCAGCATGTATGAACAGCAGTCCCCTAATTCTATCAATGGTTCATCTCTGACCTGCATCAGTTCTTCCTGCTGTCTGCGGTGCTCCTGCTGCAGCGCTCGGACCTGAGCAGTGTGGGCCTGTTTCAGCTGCTCCTGCTCCGCTTCCTGACCGCCACGGCCTTCGAATGAGCGCACTGCAGCTGGAGGCAGCACATCTGTAATATGTGGGTCACATAATGTGTAAATAAATGTTGACAAAGCCAAAAGTTGAGTGACAGGAGTATGCTGGGTTCTGATCTGATTCTATTTATATTCATTAATCTATGTTTTTGTGACATATTTAAAAAAATGGTCCTATACAAGAGGGCTGTACTGTATACTTTACCTGAAGAACTTCTACAACAAAGAACACAACAATTGACTCATTATATAATGTGGATTAAAACAATATTAACTTAAAAAATTCCACAGCTTGAGACATTCATTCGGAAATATTATCGCCAACTATTTTGATAATCGAATAATGTTTCAAGTAATTTTTCGGTTTTTAGTGATGAAGATTATTCCGCTTTCCTCCATTTAGTGTCATATTTAAAATAAATCTCTGGGTTTTGGACTGACAGAAAAGCACCTTGGACTTCGATAAACTGGGATGGACCTTTTTTCTTACATTTAATAGACCAAAAAAAAAAAGATGAATTGCTAAATGGCTAAAAATGAAATGAATATAAGTTGTAGCCTTAATGCTGTTCTTATTATTATGTCTCGTTATGGAGTCTTGTATGTAACACTGTTTTATTTTTCCTATACACCTTAATCCCAACACATGCAATAACAGCCCACCAGTCTCACCTCGGGGACTGCTGATGTTCGGTCTGATCACAGAGCCGTCCACCCTGCTGGCCTTTGCACTCCTCTCCCTTGTCTCTTCTGTCATTTGCATGAGCAGCCTCCGTTTGACCTTGGATCCTCCGTCCTGACCTTCACCTCCACTCTCTGGGGTCAGACTTTTCTCCTGAAAGAGATGACTTTTGTCGGACCCTGACGATTCGTGGAGCCACAAGCAAGACGGTGCGTCTACGTCATACGACTGGTTGAGAGAGGGTGAGCGGGAATCGTAACCTTCTGCAGTCGCCTCGTTCTTTCTCTCCGCCGGTAGGTTACTGGAATCCGAAAGCACGGAGACGTTACGTGAAGACGTCGTTGCGGACGGAACATTTCTGAAGACGTCGGGGATGCGCATCCGCTGCGTTACAGAGAGGATGCATTTAGCTGTGGGCTTTCTGTTGCCACCGTGCTGTCCATGACTGTTTTTAAGTGCTTCTTGACATGTTTCTTTGTCCTTTCTTCTCTCTGTAGCTAAGGTTTTGGATAGCCTGAGTTCGCTAACATTAACAGCTTCTTTTGCCAGAACATCATTAGTGTCACTGATGCATGGCTCAGATCCAGTATCTTCAATCACGTGATTTAAATTGTCTAATGATAGCGGTTGTTCTCCGAGTCTTTGGTCTTGCTCCACCTCTTCGTCATGCCTTAGTTTGTTAAAACTGAACTCGTTTCGCGTGTTGCTGTCAGTTAGGCCAGGGCTTTCCAAGTTTTCTGACAGTGTGGACGCCAGATCTGAGATCAGTACTTTCAGGCTGGACAGGTCGTACTCGAGCTGATCTATGTGCTGTGAGCTCTTGGCTGAAACGTTTGTGACACGACCTTCATCCGTGATGTTCACAGTGAATGGAACTAATGTGGGACTGTTTTTAGCTCCCAGGTCTTGAACCTTGTGGCTTTCATTCAAACCAGAATTGACTAAAACGTTCCTCTCTGAGGTCTCCGCCCCATTGAGAGCTTCTCCATCTTGGATAATGCTTTTGCTTTTAACAGGACTCATACAGAAATTAGGGGCTGGAATAGTGTTATATTTCCCCAACCCATTATAAAAAGCTTTGGGACAGGTTGTCAAGTAACTGACTTCCTGATTGGGCGAGGTTTCTGTCGACGTGGGCTGTTGCTGGGGGGCGGGACTGATTTGGTTAGGCTCTGCTATGACATCTTGTGAAATATTCAGCTTGTTGTTTTTGATTTCCGTTTCCTTCGCAACACTTATAATTTCATTAGTATGTCCATCTCCTTTTAAATGTGTGCTTTCTAAATTAAAGCTTGGCTTTTCCCCAAAAAACTCACTCTCAAACGCTGTATCATTTCCCCAGGATTTCTGTGCTGGCGTGTCCGCAGACGAGATAACAGTGCCTCTCCTCTCCTTCATTTTCTTCCCCTCATCGGTCACAGTCCCCTTATAAGGAAATTCGTCATTCTCCTTATCAGAGAGGCTCTGCTCCTCCACCCTTGCTTTCGTCTGTTCTTGGGTCCTCTCCTGCATTTTAGTGTTTTTGGCTTGGTTCCTAAGCATTCGCTGGCTCCGCCGGTACTCCTGAGATTTCTTCAGCAAGGCCTGGAGGCTCATGCGATAAGGCTCCTCAGTTGGATTTGCTTCGTCTCCATGGTGTCCTGCTTGTTCGGATTTGATGCCGTTGTGCTGAATGTCTAGCTCTGTCTGTGGATTGAGATGAGCGCTTAATATCTGTGATAACTCCAGATTGTCTGAAATGCCACTGTTTTCTGATGAAGAGACTGTGCCCTCAATTCTGTCCAAACACTGATCATTGTCAAGTCCAATAGCTGAAGAAAATGAAAAGTTATCCCCACTCTCTGTGCTGTCTTGATGACTGCTTTTAGATGTCCCATCTTGTAAATGGTCACATATGATTGAATCCTCCTGGAGCGAGGTGCAACTCATGTCTTTCATTAATGTAAAATTACTACAAATTGCTGATTCTAGTCCACTCCTCTCTAATTCCTCTCCATCGATGGGAGGGTGGCTGATAATATCTGGCATCTTGGTGATTGTGTTTGAGGTGTTTTGGAGGAAAAGGCCACCCATGTTATTACGATAAGCTCCCTCGGATGAGCCAAAGCTCTCTCTCTCGTCATCAATCTTTTCAGAGACATTGGAGCTGTTCTCCAGATTCTCAAAGGTCACATAACCGGACGACGCTGACTGTTGGCCTGGCTGTGAAACCTGTTGGCTGTTATGTTGCTTAATAAGGCATTCTTTCTGGTAACTTTCCTGAGTTGTCACATCAGAGGCAAAATAGGCACTATATGTAGTTGATGTCAATGGAGGAAAATAAACACCATCCTTGTCTTTCTCTCCAGACAGCAGTGAGGGTGAAAGGCTTTCCTTTGTTCCTATGAATAAATTACTCTGCAACCCCGATCCAACGGTGGTGTTGCAGGAATGTGAAGATTTTTGTTTTATCTCCGACTCTTGAAGCAACTCCTGCAGTGTTGGTGTTTTCCTCAGCTGCAAAACATGGAAAGGAAAGTATGTTTAGACAAAACACAAATATAGGAAGTTTGCGGATGAGGATAGCTGAAAAGTAAGGACTTATATTACCTGAACACTGTGGAGGATAGTTTGCACGTAGGCCATTCTTAAATCATCTTTCATCTTCCTGTGGACAGTAGCTTTCTGCTCTGCATCTCTGTGTCGCTGCATCTCCTCTCTCTGCCCCCCTGAGAGCTGTTATCATCAGAAAGCAGACATGAGGCGTCATGCATTTCATTTCATTTCATTTCAAACCTTTATTTAACCAGATTGGTCCCATTGAGATCATATATCTCTTTTTCAAGGGAGACCTGCAGCATATAGGTTCCACATGAAACATAAAACAATAAAGGACATCATACATTATATTTACAGGATACATTTACATAGTTATAGACATTTACAAGTACCCATAGTATCAACGAGCATTTCATTTAATGCATGTGAAACAACACCTCATACAACTTGTTTGGTCTATAAAATAATAACAATGAAAACTGTCCATCACAAATTCCCAGTGCTTTGTATGAGGTGACAACTGAAAATAGCTTTTTTGTCCAATCAATATTTGAAAACCCAGATAAAGATATACCAACTTAACAATTATATAGAACATGGCAAAGCAGCAAACCTGACATCTGACAAGCTGGAACAACCTGCCCAATTTTCAGTAAATAGCAAAGGATATCAACCGTGTTTTAGTGCGTCTGTGCCATGTTAGCTGAGATTATAACCCCGAATCATGTGGATTTTAGCAGAAATAAAGCTAAACTCGTACCAGGGGAGGAAGGATGGGTCGTCCATAGAAGCGGATGAGAGAGGAGGCAGGTGGAGGTTTGTTGTCTTCCTCCTCACTCTTCCTCAGATGGGAGGAACAATGCTGAACAAACTGGTCGTAGTCCTCCATCAAATTGCATCAGTAAACGGTAGGTAGAAACAGTTAACTTACGCTAATACATTAATACTTTATAGTAGCTGCTGAGCTGTAACCCTAGCTAGCTAGCTTGCTGGCTAACGAGTTAGCTGCTGTTTGGTTAGCGTTCAATACCAAAATGCCGGTAGAGTAGTATTTCAGTAATATCTATTATAAATAGAGTGAAGAGAAGCTACAGAAGAGCAGCTCTACAGTGTTACATTTGACAAAAGAGAAACAAAATAAAGTCTAAGGAGCTACCAAACACAAACTCTCCATCAGGATGGATGTGTGTTTACATTTTTACCCGCCTCTCCTCGCGCAGCAACAAATTGACAGTTGGAAACCGCCGCGGCGCCATGGAAACCCGGAGTGGATTCACAGTGTGGACAGGGAGGGATACAGCACATTAATCAACGAATAAAGCAATTTACAACACAACACACAACTTTAATCAACAAAGACTCCTATTATATTAACTAAACAAATGAAATATTCGATGACAACAATACTGAAGCTAAGTTTGTATTGATAAAGACCAAAAAGCCACATCGCTCCGTGTTTTCACAGGACCCGGACCTGTTGGAGAAGAAGGGGCAAACATAACTCGGTACTGCCACCTACAGACACAAATGTGTGGCTTATAGCACTGAGATATAAAATATACAACACCAAATCATTTGTAGTTAAATTGTAGAGTTGTGGTCTATTGGCACCCCAACAATAGGATTTACAAATTACAAATCATAGGTTGAGTATAGATTCCATATTTTCTTTATCTTTTAAACCATTATTTGAACCACATTTTAAGTTGACACAGCAGAAATGTGTCGGTTTTATGTTTTATATTGAGAATCTGTATTTGTCAATTGTATTTTTCTCTAAATTATTTGCTAGATGTAATATAAATAACGTTTTTAAACCAATCAAAATGTGAAAGGCATAATGAATAGTGCATATCAGTGGATATTACATCTAAATAAATTATATATTTCCAGTATTATTTTACTTTTGTTTTTAAATATAAGTTGTAAATGGCTGTTCAAAGGCTGTCAATGGTACATTTATAATTATGTACATAATAAATGTCGTTATTTGGAATGAGGAAAATGTTAAATAATTGTGTGACTGATTAAAAAGTGTAAAAGTCTTTAATTTTCCTTGAAAAAAGAAAAGAAAGAACACAATGGCTATGATAATAATGAATAAAGATGATCAACCTAAGTGGCTGTCTTTTTTTACCCAGTAGGAATTAGCCTTAATTAACTTGCTGAATAATTTCCAATGTATATATGATATATATGATACAACTACACAAGGTTCCATTTCAAAACATGTTTATTGGTCATATACAAAATAAAGTAAGCTGTTTATCAACAAACATACAGTATATACATCAATAAATTAAAAGATGGATCAGACCGATGATGAAACATTTAATTTCATGATTACCAATACCTTGTCATCATCACCTCACATATCTACAAATTGCAAAAAAAAGAAGTACAATAATTTAGTTGAAGATAAATACTTACAAAGACACATTTAAAGTATTTTCCCGTATAAAGTACTGTCGTAGAACAATTTATTACACCCCATACAGAAATATTACAAAACACAGAATTTCCTATTACAAGGGCTTTTTCTGAACAGGCTATGCCATATTCACACAGTCACTACTTTTCTATAGCTTTAAACTGACCATAATATACTTTTAGAAACACAAACATATCCCCATACCTGTCCAAATGATCACATGGTTTAATGGGGGAAAAAACATTAAAGTAGTACAAATAGAGAGACTGTTACAATGACAAGCAAAACATAGAAATAAGTTAATGTGATGTGAAACTCTGGGTACGTATTGTAGGCTAGAGGCTTTGCAACTGATAAGGGCAGAGAGTAAGAGAGAGCAGCAGAAGGAAGTACAAAACCAACATTATTATTGATGACAACACCAAACAAACCATCAAAGGAATCCTTGGTTCATTTACTCTCATCGATCGGCATTGGAGGAGGGTGAAAGGGCTTTTAAGGTCCTGTGGCGTGAATCAGTAGACAGGAAAACAACTGATTGACTACATACTGTTCGGCCAGGCAGGGAGATAAGGAGTTAATGATTTGCGTCTTCTAGAAGAATCTGAGGTTTTGTAGAAGTGCTGCTGAGTTAACTCGCTGACACTTTGTAAAGAGGGCTGGGATAAATGGAGTGGGGTTTTATCCGATGTGTCTCCACCACTCCTTTCTGCCTCTGTAAAAATATTTATGGAAGCAAGTTTAGGAGCTTGGATTTGTAATGAAATGTCTCTTCATACAGAGGGTATGACCCCTGTACAGGCAGAGGGAAATAAGGTCAGCGTTGTCTAACAAGCCCATAAACTCGGTTATGAAAAGCCACTAAGATGCTCTGTCTGATAATCGGCCTATTTGTCATCTGATCACGTCTGCCGAGTGAACATTTGGGAGAAATATTTCACCCTGACTGTTTTACACTGGAGGAATACAACAAACTTATTTTAGATTTCTCCTTCTCCTCAAATGGAAGTTGATCAAACCTATATGATGATTTAAATGTTTTCACAGTTGATTGTTAAGTGACATGGTGAAAAAAGCAATGTAAGCCACAACACATAAAAGAGAGACAAACTGGTGCTGGCATTCACAACCACAAATGGATTGATAACCACAGCTATTTAACATGTCACATCACACCTGCTTTTATAAAAGAGACAACTCCACTCAACAGCTACGAATGTGTCACTCCTCCTGGGAGCAGGAGGTCGTTTTCTTGATGATATTTAATGTCTATTAAACATCAGCCACCATGTGAACAGATCTTTGCTTACACAGTATGCATCGTTTAAAAACAACAGGAGCATTAATATCATAGTGGGTGTTACGTAGGCTTTCACAGGCATCAGGAAGTTTCATAATTCTGTTTCAACTTGACACCGATAAACCCTTAGTGCTTTCCCCCTCTAATGGATACCACTATGACCTCACACGCAACACAGGATGAGCCAGAACAAATTCATTACAATTTAAAAAAGCAAATAAAAAGACAGTATACTGAGTGAAATTATATAGGAATAAAACTTCATCAGGGAAATATAATAATATTATTCTGAGTACACAAAACAGGACACATTCAAAAATAAATTACAAATAAAGAGCACATACATAAATATGCTGGGTGTGATACCTATGCTTGCTTGTGGCTGAATACCATGGAGGATATTCCTGTGATAAGACATCAAAATAAAATGACTGAGACATTTTTATTTTGACATTGGTAGTCCTCAAATGTCACGGTTAGCTTAACATACAGTGTAAAGATGAAAGATAAATAATATGTTTTAAACACATTTCCCTACCAATGCCTTTGTTCACTGTTCACCTGTTTGATTTGATATTACCGTCAATTCAGACACACATCGCTCATCTTAATAACTGCACAGCAGTAGGCTGGTTAACCACGTTTTCTTCACAGTGGAAAAGGAGCGGTTCAGGAAAAAGGCTGCATGTATGGTCTCTTGTTATATCATGTCAATTGCTTCTATATTTCAGTAAATTATTTATATCAGGTTTCCATTAGTTTAAAGAAAAGAACATCCAGTTGAGGCAATTGGACTTTGTGAAGTAAACCTAACTCTTTGACAGACAAACCATTAAACAGCAGAATACTTTTTTTTTCACTTCATAAAACACCAAATACGTTAACAAATTTCACTTCCCTGACACTTACAGATCAAAACAAAACAGGAACAATATATATACAGAACTATGTCAAATGTACACAGCAAAAACAAGATGTTTTCTCATCACACATTACAAAAATAACCTATTGATGGAGCAGGGGGTGGTGCAGCACAGGCCCATTGTTGAGTTTTACATCGCTATTACTTTCCCGGATGACCTGAATACACGATATATCATGAAGCCTGTGAGGTTAACCATAACACTTCCTCATCTCATCGGTCAATAACTAGCTTTTAACGCTGCAAGGACCAAAATAAAGCCGCAGACATCCTGTTCAGAAATATGTGCTAAATGGACTTGAGATGTACAAAATGATGAGTGCAGATTAGGAGCAGATAAACACTGTGTAACACGTCTGCAGTGCAGGAGCTGAGTGATGGGGCCGGGAGGACAAAGATCTTCTGATTAGAGAAAGTTACCTACAGTGTCATCCCCCGCTTTGGCCTGAAATCAAACAAGGATCAAAGTCATATCCATGAAATAGTTATAGTTACCTCGTCACATACCTACACAGCACACCACACGCTAGTTCACGGTTACACACACGTGCCTAGTCACAAGAGAAGAAACAAAGCTATTCAGTAGTTAAGCCACTTTTGGTACAATTGCAAAATAGAGAGATACTGTATATCAAACAGATTTTGTTACACCTATTTTTTTTTTTTTTTTTTTACAGGTCGTTACAAACAATGCAAAGATAATTGTCTTTATAAAATTCCAGACTCTACCGTACATAGACACAGATTCTTGGAGTATAGAACACCACGTAAGACTACTTTTATGGTAAAACTGTGACATGACATCCCATTTGTGTGACCTTTAATTCAGAGAATAAGCATTGCTGGCTGACTGCAGTCCGTGACTGACTTTGTGGTTCAAAGCGAGAGAAAGCAACATTAACCGCTTTGATTAGAGGCAAGAATGTGCTGTAGGTGAAATAACCTAGATCTTTGAGTCAGTAGCCAATCAAATTCATAAACACGCAAACCATATTATTAGCATAAAACCGTTTTTTACTCATAACTTTCCCAAAAGCTTGTTCTGTGCAAGAAAATGGCGCGGTTTTGCCAATACTTCTTGTTCTTTTCTTTTTGAAGGAATACTTCACCAACAAAGTGATACTTTCTAAATCAATGACTCATCCTGAATTACCTTGAGCTCTTGAACAAAATTAGCATACCCCCACAGTGATAAAAGAATCCAAAAATGGAAAAAAGTCCATTTAATTTCCAAATAATAGTGGCTGCGTTTTAAAAACAGCAAAACTATACATAAAAATGTGTTTACAAACTAACACAACTTGTAAAGTTTAATATAAGTCTCATGTATCCAGTTGTGTGCCCATCATTTCCAAATACATTCATTTACCAAACATTTTAAGATTTAAAACACTTCCGCATTAATAGTCTCACTCTTGAGCAAGTCCAAAGTGTATAGAATAGTCAAGTTTTAGCACAGATATATTGGCTTTGCTTTTCTAAAATGTGGCCCCAATTTACTTCAAATCACCAAAATGTTTATACGATTTTTGATTCTCCATTAATGGTGGGGGTTTCCGAAAAAGCCCAAAGATTTGTTCAAGAATCCATGGTGATGCGGGGTAAGTATTAGATGTTGAAATGGTCATTTTGAGAGTAATATTTAAGTTTATGAACTGCCGAGTCACATAAATGGGTGTTATTGATTTTTATAATCTTGCTACTACACAGCTCATACAACAACGCACAGTTAAATGCTGCCACAACCTGATTCCTGATTGGTCAGTGTTTCACATTAAGCACAGGTATATAAACAAACAACTGCATTGAATCTCCACCGTCCTCCCAGAATTCCTCTTGCCTTTGAGATGATGCATATCATTAGGAGACCAAAGGCACTTGCCCTTCCAATTTTTTTCAACATACTTTTGAGAGACAGAAGACAACTTTATCTTGATTCAGCCCTGGTGTTCAAAAGACCATTTCCCTGAAGATTCCTATAAACTGAGATAAGGTCAGTAACCTTATCTCCTTTCCTCTATAGTATGTTGTGTTTTTTGGTAAATATCAATTGCCTTATCGCCCTTCTTTCTGTTGGATCCAGGAAGTACTGTGTGTAAGAATGGAAACCAGTTGGAATTGAGAAATGGAAGGACAGAGAAACAATAGGTAAGAGAAAGAGAGCTGTACATAGAAAGTGAAGAGATCGTAGAAAAAAATACAGCTAACTAAATATAGCAATACCAAACACGCGCAACAGAATTTCACAGAATTCCTGATATAACAATTGACGCACAGAGAATACACTTTGGACCTCATGTGAATGACAACACGGTACAAAACAGTAGAAATACAGTTACCACCATTGTGTAATATATATTTTCTCTAGTACTTCTCTTAAAAAGTTCTTGGCTAGGGTGGAGCATGATGGGACTGAAATCAGCAGGTCACGGGAATCTTGCGTATTCTGTTGGAACTCAGGGTCCAAAGATTTTTTGTGTCAATCTAATCCAACAAACAGAAATACATAAGCACCATCTTTTTGGCTCTAATACAAATGTTGTGTGTTTGAATATCTTTGTTTGGGTGGCATAGGCCTGTCACGATATTACGTAAAAAGGACTTCGGCATTGTGCAACACACAGCCTGAGAGTCTATTTGAATAATTATTTTATTTATTAAGGATATTTAAGTGTTGTTCACTTTCCAATTCCAATGTTTGAATATTAAAGAACATTTTAAATGAAGTCATGCCTAGTGTAGCGAATTCAAATGTTCTACAACTTGGTTTGAATGATTTTTCCAAAGTATTTTGGGCATTGACATTCTTAAATGTTTCCCCCGTGGCCTGGTGTAAACCTAATCTCAAATTCTTGGACTTTTCCAGGTTTTCAGTGACCGTAGGAACCCTGTGTATCTGTCCTGTGCTAAATGATCATGCGCCGACCAAAGACTTGCATCTTTAGAGTCTCAACAATCTTCCACTGCTTCCACCCTTTCCTCCAGCTGCACTGATCTGAGACAGGTGATGGTGCTGAGGCGATGTGATGGAGAGCGCCCAGCTGTTTGACGTCAGTGCAGGTGGAGGACAGGTGGGCGGCAGAGAAGAAGAATGACCGCACCCCCTCATCTATCTTTCCCTCCCTCAAGACCGTGCATCTGTTTTTGACTTCACTATTGTGATCACGCTGGTGGCTGTTGCCATCTTCCCCGGTATGAACGGGCCAATGACTGACGACGCCATGCCTCCCCCTCCTCCTCCCCCTCCCCCCCTCACACCGACCCCCACAGAGGGGCTCCGTGCCACAGTCCTGGCGAAGGTCTGCAACGCCTCGTACTTAGACCTCAGAGCGTCCAGCTCCGCGCGCATGGAAGCGTTCTCATTGGCCAGTTTGTCCACCTCCTGCTGCAGCACGCTCTTCTGCTTCTCCAGCTCCTCCTTCTGGGTGACCCGCTTCACCCGGCAGCTGGCGGCGTAGCCCCGGTTCTTCAGGGTGCGCCGCCGTTGTTTCAGTTGCACGATCTCATCCTTGGTGAGCCCTCTGAGGTGCTGGTTCAGTTCCCGCACTGACATGGTCACCAGCTCGTCGTCCGTGAGGGTGGTGCCATTCTCCCCCGGCTCACGCTTCACCTGGAGCAAGCAGGACGAAAAAAAAGGGGTCGTGAAACAGAACCACATCTCAAACATAGAGAATTGAGCGTAAAACATATGCAGCCCTTTTACCTTCAAGGCTTTATTTCCTTTGTTAGTCGTCGTCATGCCACAAGTGCCTTGCTCTTCTGAACACACCTACGGAGACAAAAGAGAGTACGAAGCATTAGCATAGAAACACCAAAAAAGCAGTTCTGCGTGTAGCCAGGTAACAGAGTAACAGCATTAAAAAATAAACATGGTTTCTTGAGATGAATAAGATTAAACCAAGTGTGAGTCAATACCCACCAGGACCAGTGGAGATACACCAGTTTGATATCTACTGTTGGAGCCCTGTTGTGAGAGCATGTTGCCGTTTCATGCATGCTTGTCACATTGTGAGAGTGAAAGTGACACACAAACTTTTCTTAGAATTTCCCTGACTTCCTGTTCCTGGTGGTTACACCAACAGTGCCCACCACCTTTGTGTTGCTGAACTCTTATTGGTTGGATTTAGGCCAGTAGGAATGAGGGTAAAAAATGAATAGGAAGTGGTGACATTGGTGGGAAGGATCTCAGGGGAAAACCAACAGTTAGAGCCCTAATACGCACATAGACACACAGACACACACACCATAGTGACTGTAGTGTAAACAATAGCGAATTTGTAAAGCAGGTATAGACCTACAATTACTTGAGATAAAAATGTAGGTAAACCAGATTAAATGATGTTTACGCGTTAGTACCAAAGCGGAAACAAGAGACAAAAGGATGTAGAGAACACAGTGTGACTCAGAAGTCAACAAAGAGGGAGCCTGGAAGTGAAAAAAGATGAGATCAGTTCTTAGTGCGCACAGCTCCACAGATGAGCATCTCCACAAGCTCTCAATGCGATGCTTTGTGTGGCGCGTTGTCCGGCTCTCATCTCTCAGACCTGTGTGTGTGTGTGTGTGTGTGTGTGTGTGTGTGTGTGTGTGTGTGTGTGTGTGTGTGTGTGTGTGTGTGTGTGTGTGTGTGTGTTCGATAAAGGGCGGCTATTGTTGCTGCTGCTGAGCGATCATCATGAGACCAGTCATGATGAATCAGCAGATTCCTGATCTCACTCTCTCACCCCTTTCCTCCTCTCTCTCTCTCTCTCTCTTTCTCCTATCCTGCCGCAGACATTTCTTTATTCCCCCTTTACCTCTCAGATTTGACATCATTTAAAACCTTCCAAGTCCTTTTCTAAAAGCTTAGGGTTTTGCCCAAAGTATAGCTGCAGGCTGAGGAAAGCCTACAGGACAGGAGGGCGGTCACATTAAGGCTGTGCTTGAATGTGATTGGCTGTCTGACGAACAGAAACACCTGCTTTCAAGCCAAACCTCCACACCTACACTGCTGAATCAGAGTTTTAGTTGAAGCTATTTGCTGATTAAAGACAATCTGTAAGCATGTATACATCAGGGTCTCTTTAAAAAAGTAAGAATTTGGAAATGTGTTATATTGCTTCAGTCCTTCAAAAGTTGGGTAATTTAAAAATCTCCTCATTAAGAGGAGTGATGACATGCGACAACATGTCTATTCCTCTTTCATTCTTATTCTTTTCTGTCACAAGGCAATGCACTGAGCGTGTCACTGAACCTCCCCCACAATGCACCTGTCTGCCTGCCTGTCTGTTAGTATTTGTGCGAGGCTGCCACAGATCCTACAGTTATA
Organism: Trematomus bernacchii; assembly: GCF_902827165.1. NCBI lineage: Eukaryota > Metazoa > Chordata > Actinopteri > Perciformes > Nototheniidae > Trematomus > Trematomus bernacchii. The sequence continues at coordinate 1,245,484 of NW_022988066.1, read as the reverse complement.
AATAGCTGTACATCACAGAAAAAAAGCATACACATATACAAGTAATCATCATGCACACGGCACGTCAAGTCAGAAATCTGTCAGGGAAAAAACAAATAATATTGGAGGAGAAAAATGCTACACTTTTCCCTACATGGACCTTTGCTATGATAAAGCATTATTCAAAGAATCAGACTTCAAGCACTCCTTCATAAGTAAGGGTCAGACAATTAATGGAGCTTCTTCTTCTTCAATAACCAAATGTCTTTCATCCTCGTGTAGCGCTGTAGCGTTGCGTTTTGTTGGGATGCAGCCTTCCACAGCTGGAGGTGTATCATCGCACAATAGATGGATCAAAGACGCGAAAACTGAGGGTGGCTGCTGGGGGTGGGGGAGGAACAGAGAGTGGGAGGGGGGGGGCGAACAGAGAAGGCAAAAAAGAAGGCTGTTTCCCTGCCAGGCACTGGTTTATTTCCCCTGTGCCCAAGCCCCAACCCCCATAACCCGTTCTACATGCAAACAAAAAGCATGCCAGCAAGAACATACACACACACACGCACACACAATCCCCCGCCGCCATGCCAGTGGGGCACAATAAAACTCACACGTAAAACGCTTGCCTGCAAGTACACAAAGTGCAAATGTGTGGTTCTGTTTAAAGTGCGAAAGAATGCTCGATACGTGTGGAATTGAGCTTGCTGTGCATGAATGGTTTTATTCCATACTTGAAAAAACATAATTAAAATGTCTAAGATAAAAGCAACTACTGTAGCAAATGGAATAACTGCAGGTGCACAAAAGGTAATTGTAATATCCATATCAAAACCAATACAGATCCTTAATAATCATTTTACTTTAAAGGTGGGGTAGGTAAGTTTGAGAAACCGGCTCGAGATACACTTTTTGTTATATTCCATGGAATGCTCTTAACATCCCGATAGCAATGAATATCTTAAGTGCTTTGATAAAAATACATCAAAAAATGTCATCTGTGGAAGCCGTGGTACTGTAAAAAGCACGACCAATCATTTTAGCCGGCCCGGCTAAAATAACTGGATGGCCTACCTGCCTGTCAGCCTTCCATCTGTGCACACACTTATCTCGTGCCCTCATTGGTCATGTGCTCGTTCGTGTGTGTTGGAGGAGGGGCTCTGTAAGGAAGTGGCAGATTTTTTCCGGCTGTGTATTTTCAAATTCTAGCGATCTCGAGCCGGTTTCTCAAACTTACCTACTCCACCTTTAAGGTAACTTTTAATAATCGTCACTCATTTGTTGTGGCTTTTACATTTGTAAAGTAAATCGGAGAAGAAATTCAGGTTGAACGAAATGAAGAGACTTTTGATTGAGTCAAGTCAGGTACACTGATTTACTGACTGAGGTAAGAAAGAATGGGTGCTATGACAACGACTAATGATTATTCTCGTGTCCTTGTGGTCTCTAGAGGAAAGGTCAAATTCCTTGTTTAAGTTTTTTTTCTTTAAATGTATTTAGTTTAATATTGGACAAGATTAAGACAAATGGCATCAGTTCACATTTGAGAAGTTTGGGGATATTTCATCAAGGTTAGACAACAAGCCTGACCTACACAACAGCAGTAAACCGCAATAAACTAGTGTGTGCTTCTGTATGTGTGTGTGTGTGTGTGTGTGTGTGTGTGTGTGTGTGTGTTGTCAGAGAGCTGAGGCCATGTGTAAGTCATCCAGGTTAAGGATCATCTGCTGAGCAAAGGCATCGCCATTCATCTTGGGCGTACACACACACACACACACACACACAAACACACACCCACCCACAGAGTAACACAAAGTGCCAGAGGTGTCCTTCCCATAATGCTTGCGGGGTGGTCGCTGCGGTGTGGTCAATGCCACAGCCACTGTTGCTACAACACACAGCTTTTTTGCTGTGGCAGGCTGTATTTTTATGGAGCAACCCACAGAACGCTGACAACTCGAGAGCAGAGCTGCTTACAGTTACAGTGGAGAGACAACACACACACACACACACACACACACACACAAAAAGGACGGGACATGGGGACCGGGATGGAAGAAGAGATAAGAAGTGATGGAGACGAGTAATATAAAAGCCAGAGGAGGAGAAAGCGGGGGGAAAAAGAAGGTGAGGAGTTGGTGGGATAGCAAGGTGAAGACTAGGTAAGAAAGGAGGAGGGGGGGGGGGGGGTGGAAGGAGGAGGCGGAGGACTGAAAAGAATGCTGACGTCCTCCAGAGCTGATTAGCGTTACAGCGGAGACATCACACCCACAGCCCAGAAAAGTGCTGAGTATGGAGGGAGGACGGGGTGGGGGGTGCAAATGACAAGGGAGAAAGAAGAGAAGAAAAAGAGAGAGGCAAGTGAGGAGGAGGAGGAGGGGGACAGCGGAGGGGATAGAGGGAGTAACACCAATGAGGAGGAACAGGACGGGGAGGGGGGGGGCAGAGAAGGAGGAAGAAGAGGGGGTGGGAAAGTGTTTGGGTGAAAATGCATCCTCAACACATTTGTAAGAGCTTAGCTGTTGGGTACAGAAGGGGGGGTGTAGGGGGAGAAAGAGAGAGAGAGAGAGAGAGAGAGAGAGAGAGAGAGAGAGAGAGAGAGAGAGAGAGAGAGGGGAGGGAGGATTGGATGGGGGGGATTGGGGTCGGTGAAAAAACCCTGAACTCAGCAACGACCACGACTAACACCTCCAATTAGAAAAGTTTTGAGGCTGATCCAGGGCAATGAAACTACCACACACACACACACACACACACACACACACACACACACACACACACACACACACACACACACACACACACACACACACACACACACACACACACACCACACACACACACACACACACACACACACACACACACACACACACCTTGACAAATCAAGTCCTAGAGGAAGGAGGAACACAAGAGTAATAGCGTGGCAGGAGGTGAACACAGAGATCATGGGGGGTTCACAAAGAGATTAAAAGTGCACAAGACGTAGAGCTAACCACTCGTCTCTCTTCAGAACAGCGTGAGGAGCTGTGTGTGTGTGTGTGTGTGCGTGTGTGTGTGTGTGTGTTGCCGTGCGTCTGCTGGCTTCAGACTGAGCTCTAATTAATCTGGTTTGAGACAACCTTTCGCCACTACCACCACACAGAGAGGAATTTCTTAGAAAGAGGCTTCCTACGTAAAGCTGGTGGCATGCACTCACACACAGCGGGAAATAAATAGCCAGATTAGACGCTCCAAAAGCGACCCGGTGTGTGTGTGGGTGTACATAAGCATAAACAAGGGAGCACACAGAATGATCAAGAATAGACTGCAGAGTCACACGTCCTGTGATGCAGTGGCAAGTCTGTCTTTATTGAATAATCCCAACATAACAACAGCCTTAACGGCGCCTCCTCCCTCAGGCAACTCTCCGAGCAATAACGTGGAGCACAAAGGACGGCGGCCGCGAGAGGACCTGGTGGAAAGACACAAATGTAGACTAGGGAGCCTGAATGAAAAGCTCAGTGCACCACAAAACCCCTGGCTCCGGCCCACCTTGGCTCTGTGTTCAAAAAGATCATTGATCTAGGGAGGGCCGAGGGTGTTGAGGGAGTTGGTAAATAATTAACGACGAGTACTGTGTGCAGGCTAATTGAGAATTAGGAATCAGATCAGCGATAATGGCAACCTGTGCATATGGGGGCAGGCTCTCAGCAGAGGTATACAGGGCCATGGAGAGAGAGGGGGGGGGGATAAAAAGGCACCCCAGTTTGAGCCGGGGTGTGTGTGGAGAAAGGAGCAGGAGGCAATTAACTGGGAGGTATGCAGAGCGTGAAATAAGCATGATAACACAGACAGAGGGGAGCAAGGGAGAGGGAGAAAACACAAGGAAAGGGAAGGAAAAGGGAACCTAATATGCATATTATAATATATGCAGAGGGAAGAGCGATCACTTTCACACCTTCTGAGAGTTCAAAAGGGGTATTGTGTGTGTGCGCGGTGGTAAAGTGTGCGCGAGACGGTGTTGGTGCAAGTGTGTTATTAAAGGCGAGAAAAAGTCCTGGCGTCGACACGTTTTTCCCATTCCAGGTAGTAAGTCGGAGTGTGATGACAAATTTCCCAACACAAGCAAAAAAAACTGCACTGTCAGGCAATTGAGCTCTCTGGCTCCTTTTTTTTCACAAGGGCTTTTTTTTGTAAGAGGAGGGAAAGCTTGAGTCGTTGGTTAAGTTGGTTCTCTCTTTCTGTGTGTGGATAACAGGGAGACAGCACTAAGTTAAACCATATGTTACGTTTATTTCCCCCAGGCGCTGTACGGGGTTGTACAAGTCAGCAATACTGACTCGAGAGTAAGGGAAAGTTTCAGTACAAAGCGAGCATACATCATGAGGAAATATGATCAGAAACAATGATTTAAGAGCAGAAACAAACAAGAGGACATGTGCACGGACGGAGCTCCCGGGGTGTCATGGAGAGCCGTGGCCTTTTGCTCTGGGACATTCCTGGGGACCATTCTAAGGTCTCACATTTGCTTCCCACTTCAAGATGGTATGAGAGGCATCATGGCTCACCGAAATACACACACACACACACACACACACACACACACACACACACACACACACACACACACACACACACACACACACACACACACACACACACACACACACACACACACACACACACACACACACACACACACACACACACACACACACACACACACACACACACACAGGACTGTAGTTTGTGGGTACATGCACCTCCTACTGTTGCCATTCCAAGTATGACAACATATCTTCTTGTAGCACATATGAGAAGATATTACATAAAGCCTAATGCTCCATACTTTCAAACGACATGTTTATGCAGAACATGTCATTTCAGTTATGCTGAAGAAGAAAGCATAGGATACACAAATAAATGCTACACATTTTAAGTTGTTTTCCAAGAAACGTGAAGGTTTTTTGGGTATGCATAGTACATGTGCGTCATCCAAATGTATTACTATTTGTAATCTTACTTAATTATATATTGCACGGTTTCCAGTACGAAGGACAACAGAAATCAAACTCGTCTTCTACCGGTTTCATCTTTCAGCTTTGTCAGCTCTAGAGCTAACAGGATAAGTTAATAAACTGATGAGTTAGTCGATACAAAAATACATCCAAAGCAAATTTGACATCCCCTCTATCTTGTCAGAAAATCGGACGATCATTAATTGGTCTTACATTTGAACCTATCCAAGGTTTTTCAGTGATAGTGAAGTCAATATGTTGTGAGTTGTGAACTGTTGGTGGGACCAAACAAGACATTTGAATATGTTTGGCATTTCATTTGATTGAATTCCCCAAATGTCAGCCTTATCTACAAAGGTCAAAGGGTCATAGAAGGCAGATAAAAAAAAGGCTCCTAAAAACATTTTCAGGTGTCAACACAAGAAATATTAAAGGTTAGGGTTAATGGTTCAAAGTTCATCTTGACTCCAGATTCAATTCTCACCCACACCCCCACACCCACCCACACCCCACACCCACACCCACACCCACACACCCACCCACCCACACACACACACACACACACACACACACACACACACACACACACACACACACACACACACACACACACACACACACACACACACACACACACACACACACACACAGCTGTTTGGCTTCAATCCACTCTGTGTGTGTTGTTATTTAAAAAGGTTCAGAAATCATAGCACAATTCTACGATCGTCACACTGCAGTTAAAAAAATGCGGCAATTTGGCGCATAGAGATGATGCAACTGGTAGACAACCACTGGTAGGGATATTCCTGTTACCAGGGCCTTGCATCTCCACGACTTCATTCTCAATATATCTCAACACTGCATGCAAAACAGAATCATTGCTCTGCTCCGAGTGTGTCGATTTGTGTGTGTGTGTGTGTGAGTCTTTAACGGGAGCCTGCTCAGAAAGCTCCAAAATAAACCCGAAGGTCCTCAGAGGGCTACCACGAGCACCTGACTCAAAAAGAGCTGAGTGATTATTGATACAGAAAAGCGGCTTTGTAATATTAGTGTTTAAACTCATTTTAGGACAGAGGAATGGATCAGCCATTTGAGCCACTTAATCTGAATTTAAACGCGTTTCCATTTCCTGATCCCTTTAACGTGTTGTGTGTGTGGCAATAGGGTTTATCTGGGTTTCATTTTTCGGCTCTCAGTACGGTAATGTAAATAAGGAGTGGAGACACTTGTGGAGTGAGAGTGTAAACACACACACACAGTCAAAACAACACAAGGACACACTCACACAGAAGCAGGAAAAACAGTGGAGCACAGCAATGATTATGCACCAGATCTGCTTACACCATATTTCATCATTACTGTGGAGAAAAAACACTCGACTATTGATCTGCCTCACTGCTTCCTTTACTCTCTGCCTCACCCACTCTGTCTTTTGTTCCCGCTTTTACTTATCTCTCTCTTTGCTTCTCTCCCACTCGCGGACATGTGCAAACGTAACAAGACATTTTCTGAAGTGGATCCCAGTAGTAAACAAGAACACACACACACACACACACACACACACACACACACACACACACACACACACACACACACACACACACACACACACACACACACACACACACACACACACACACACACACACACACACACACACACACACACACACACACACACACACACACACACACACACACACACACACACACACACACACACACACACACACACACACACACACACACACACACACACACACACACACACACACACACACATGATTGCCCTGCAATATAGGGCGGCTTCCTGTGGACTTCTTCTTGAATGATTTCCCAGTGGAGGATTGACAGCGACCAGAACACCTTACGATATAATGCTTTCTATTCAGACCAAAACGATATTAAACTACCTCAAATGATACAGAGTAGGAAAAACTGCTGGAATATTTGTTTATTTGCTCAATTTTCCTAATTTAAGACAGTGATTTCAATGTTGTACAGCTGATCCGTGCAAAGACAACATTAAACATTGATGCTTTTTAGATGTTTACCGTTTTTTGTTTACGGTTTGAATTTTATTTAAAGCAAGCTATCAAATCAAATCTTGTTTTGGTGAATGCATCAGTAGGTACAAGGCGTTGGTCAGCTACATAAAGAGGTGAACATTATTAGCTTCACCCAAGGGTAACATTTACACTAAGGTCAGGGTGTTTTACTGCATGTTTGTAAGTGTTCATTCCTTGTAAACCTCTTCTAAAACTAGAGCTGAGATAATTCATCAATTCATATTGATCAGTCATCTCTGTTTCCAGTTTCTCAAATGAGAATATTTGCTGTTTTTTTGTTATATATTATTGTAAACCAAATACTTAGACTTTAGGGGGATTTGTGGTTTAACAAAACAAGACTTTTCAGTGACTGCCTTTGATGATTTCCATTTTTGAAAATGTGATACATTTATTAGGGCAAACGATTAATCAAGTAATCAAAAGAAATGGTCAGATTCATTCAAATAATGATGAGCAAAAGATAAAACAAAACAGACAATAAGGTATTATTCCAACCCATGTCTTTGGCATACTGCTTTACTATGAATAAGGCAAACATGCCCAAATAGAAGCTTTAAAGAAGAGGGGAAGAATTGATTGTCTTAAAACATTCCAAAATAAAACATGAGCTTATTTAAACGTAAATGATATTCAGTTCACTATAAAAAGAGTAAGCACATATTCACGTTTAAATAAATGACATTTAAGCATGTTTTGCTAAAAGAAATAACTAAATAGATTTACAATGGCTGCCTATTATTTATCTTATTGATTAACAACCAACTGTTTCAGCTCTCTGCACACGGGCATCACTTCCTCTCAGTGGGATACAATGATCAGATGCTGCTGTCCCATCCTTCCTTCCTCACACACCTAGAGGAGGTTTTACACAGTGTTACATCAACTTGAACCCTGCACAGTTTATAAGGACTCACACACAAACAAACACACACACATACTGGTAACACCGAGATGTTACACTCATTACTTATAGGACTTCCTCCTGAAGAGAGAGGCTTCAAGTCAGACTTTGTTGAAGGATGAAAAGGAATCAACTGCTAAGTGCAAAGTGTTGTAAGAGCCAACTGATAGGATCACTTCTCATTGCTACATCTTCATTCTACATCTTGCAAATGCAGCTAGGAACTCTCTCAAACACACACTGTTGTTAACCTTGGTGCACACACGGCCCCTTAAGCAACTAGACATCAGCGTCTTATAGGAGTGTTAAACCTCCTGCTCTCTCACACACACATGCACACAGCAAGGCAAAGAAACTAGCTGTGGTAAGTAACAAGTGAAAACGCCATCTGTCAAGCGAGAGCGCATTTGCTTCGCCTCAGCATTTTCAGGGGAATGCCTTGAAGACAAAAAGGTCCTTGTTCTCAATCTCTCCGCAAATCCCATCTCTCATTCTTCCTCCCTCTTCCTTCATCCCCCCTTGCTCTGCGCGCCATGCCGCTCCGCCACCATCAGCAAAGTTGCACACATAAGCATTGGTCAGCGTTCAATTACCGTGAACACCAGGGAAGGATGGGGAAAGTACTTGACAGAGAAATGCACTTCAAGCACTGATTAAATACTGATACCAAGTATAACAAAAGTTTAGCCCCTTGGTTGTGTGTGTGTGTGTGTGCATGAAATGAAAAAAAGGAAAAGGGGAAAAATGTGTGTGTGTGAGAAAGACATGGGGGGGTTGCTCTTCTCTTCAATACTGATACAACTGTTTCATCATTATGACCCTCTATTACAGTACTTGCCAACTTGCTTACTACATACTTTTGATACACTCCACAGAGTGCTGACTCTAACTAAAGCTGCTGAAATGGAGTCATTAGGGGGTGAAGTTTCTGTTTTTCTTGGGCCCACAGAGCTTCCCGATTACTCTTCAGTGTTTAAGAGTTGCAATGCTCATCGGTTGCTACGAGGCAGAAGATAATGGCCCATCTTCAAGAGATCAATCACAGGATATTCTGTTGCAGGGCATTAGAGTTCAATGAGGTGCTTTCTTTTTTTAGCCACAGTATGTGCAGTCAATGTACAACATTAACTCACATGGGATTGCCTTCAAGCTGGCATTTGTTTTTGTCCAAATGTATTTTTTGTATATATACAACACTAATTTTAGATTTGTATAATTTCCTTTAAAAGACAAGGGAGTTCACTGCAAGGACGGAAAGTATCTTTGTTTGACTGAAGAAATGTTTGAAATACCAAAAGTAAAAACTGGTTAATAAAGCATTTACATCATGTTGTACAAACTGTAAAGTCCACTGAGACAAATGTAACATTTGTGATATTGGGCTATATAAATAAACATTGATTGATTGTTTATCTGCAAATTATTTCTAGTTGCCTTATATCCACTTTGACTGTTAATGTGTTTGAACCCACTCAATAACCAAACCACACTGAAAAAGAACACATTTAGCACATTTTAAACAAATATTCCGCAGCCCACTCAGGCTGTAATTATCCCATTAACACGTCAACATCCTCCATGACCGGGCCTATTTATTTCACAGCCAACCCCCCAATATAAACCGAGCGCTTCCTTCCCTCGCGCCAGACCTTTGTCCGCCCGCGCGCCTGCCGCCGGTGCCATGTTGCCATGGCTCCCTCATGCCTCCGCTCAGCTCGCTCAAACGTTGAGAAATCAACGTTGTGATGAATCAGCATCTCTGTCGCGAGCTCAGCCGGTGTACAACCGGTCACGCCAGGAGACAGACCGACAGCACAAGACACGTAAACGTGTAAAATATGATGTTAATGGAGACATGAGCAGCAGGCCTGTCGTGTAGAGCAGCGTCTGACACAAAGCAAATGTCAAAACAGTCTCTGGAGCAGCGCTCTCACTAGCGGCTACACCGTGTAGCTAACCTCCGGACGACTGACAGCTATAAATACGATGACAGCAGCCGGGTGTCTATTGTTGTCTTACACATTTCACTTCTGTCGCTAACTTAGCAAAGCAGAGTCAACCAAAACGTAACCGCGAGAGTCCGTAAAACCGCTCGCAAAACAAACTATAAACCTAGCACACTTACATTTAAAATGACTGCACATCTTACCTGCAAAGAAGCAACAGACGTGTCCGCGTGTGAAGCGACAGCAGCGGGAGGCTCCAGCTTGTGTCCGCCGCTGCCGCTTCAGCACCCCGAAGAGAGGACAGTCGCACAATTAAGCTAATGTGTGGTTTTCGAGGGTTCACGTTGCTTAAATTGTAACACTACATTAAGATGTTTTCCCCTAGTTCTATATTTGTTCACCTTTCTAAATATGTTTGGCATTTAGTAGACACAAAACAAGGGAATCCCCAGACGTACCATCGGAACAGAAAAAGCCGAGCTGCTCTCGAACTCCCCGCAGGAGCTCTAATTCCGACACATGGCTCCTGTTTAAGCTTGACAGCCGCACGCAGCTTACACCCTTTGTCTGTGTTATTGTGATATCGCCGGTCGGTGGTGTCGCCGGGGCTGTTCACTCGACCCGACCCGGTCGCGGAACAGCATCTGCGGGTCTGGATGACGCCTGGGTCGTGATGATTCAGCACTACCAGACCGCTGCTGCCCTTTAAACAGCAGCTGCTGTGAGATCGGCTGAGTGAAGCGGCAGCGGCGAACACCGGGACGAGCGGCAACACAAGCGCAGCGAACACCGTACGGCAGCTGCGGCGGCCGTGCACACTCAGCAAAACAACACCGCTATATTCAGCACTTTTTAAGGAATTTCACTTTTGATTTCGACAAAGCTGACTCACCAGAAGTCAAACCGGCGCCTTTCGCCCACCGCACCTTCGAGGGTTGGGGTTCGCCGATGGCTCGTCGACCCGGTGTGGAGAGAGACAGTTGGAGAAATGTTTTTTCCGCTCACGCCTTCTCGCAGGTCTACATATATCCACTCCTTCCTCGCTTGTTTTAGTCTATGGTCGGAGGCGCCAGACGTCAAATGATGTTTGGATCACATGGTTTCATTCATGAAGGATCTACGCAACCCGCATTTAAAGAGACATGAGACACTACTACTGTGTGATGGACTGTTGTTAGTGTGGAAAGAGTGACACGACAGCCCCACCTCTGTGCATATTTCTAAACTTAGAGCTAACATTTGAAGTAGCCTATACGAGTGGCTCCAATAGTAGTCTACAGAGTCATGGAATAAAAACAAACAAATGGTGTCACTTTTTTAAATTAAAAAGGTGTTGAGACTTTTTCAATTGTTTGAGTTACAAATAAAACCAGAGTTGAAGATAATGCTAAATTTTACCGGACATTTTTATAAATAAAAAAAGCTATCTAATCGGATGAAATGCCACAACTGAAATAAGCTACATCGAGGCATATCAACACAGAGATATAGTATTAGTATTGAGAAATATATCATATTTACATGTTTTTTAGCCGATGACAGGCCACTAGTTAAAGACAACATCTAACTGGCATGGAGATTCACATCACTGCATACTTCCTTTAAAAAAAGTGATGAGTTAAGTAAACACAGTAGAACACATCTTTTACCTTCACAAAAAATGTACAATGGATGTTTACCATTTCTGTTGAGGCCACGATGTAAACAAACCCACGTTTCCGATCTCTCTTTGGTTCAGAAGCAAACTGAAAACCTCTATAAAGTGATCATACTTCATTTACAGTGCAATTTAAAAGCAACACTATTAGGACTGATGTAAATCAGTTTATCAATAAGCCATTTCCATTTCTGAGGAACTAATGACTTTCAATGCAAGACAAGAAAGCACTCAACCAATATCAGCAGCCTATTTCTGGATAATGCATCTGAGTTTATGAAAAACAGCCTGTATTACATATTCAATGACCGGTATCTCCACTCTGTCTTTGCAGAGTAAATCTCCGCCAGGATGCTAAAACTGATGCTACATTTTCAAATACAACTCGCATTTGGTGGGGGGGTTTTCTCCCAAAAAGCCTATATTTAGCCCAAATGTAATCATATTACGGTGAGCTTGGAATTTGGAAATTCCAGGATTAGCAGTTTTAATTGAAAAGAGCCCCAGTCTTTTAAAAGCAAGGTTCAGATTGTAAATACAAATATTATACAAATAATACCCAATTGTAAATAAAGCAGTGAGAGTTAATTTACCTGCTTACAAATTAATGCATCAATCATTCTGCATAATGAGCATTTTCAACCTTCACAGAAGCCTCATCCACTGAAAGACTCTTGATGTGTCAAACGGTCACAAACACATAGGCATTGGTGGAAAGTAATATGTACATTTTTGAAGTACTTTTGAGTATATTGGGCACTAAATTATGGTTGTACTTATTGTAATTTTATTCAACAGCTATCCAAGTAATAATATATATTAATTTTATAAAACATGACATGCCCAACGAATATGTGAAAAGTGGATCACTGACTAGATGCAACAATAAAATGCTTTCTTTTATGTAAATAGATCAGTGATAATAATCCAATATTATTTAAAAATAGGTTATCAATAAGATATTATTACAAGTATAGCATACTTATATTGATGCATTCACCCGAGTAAAAGATCTGAATATGAGAAGTACAATATTGACCCAGTCACTCCTACACAGTGCATGTCTGACTCCTGGATAAGCATTAGGACCGTACTGTGTGTCCTCTGTGATGTCGCCCACACTGCACGTTGGCATGAGGGGAAGCCCATACTGCACATTCACCCACTGTGTGGTAACGTTCAGAGCTTCCTCTTTCTGCGACCGTTTCACCTGACAGCTGCACAAAGCTGATACTTTATCAGCCCGGAAATCTTATCTGTGCTTGGGTCACAAACACAACTGGTGCACAAAAAGGTGAAACAGAGAAATGCTGAACACTAAGTGCATACTAAAATCTCTTTCTTAGCCTGTCTCTTAGTTTTTGAGGGGATTAGTGGAGATGGAGGAGAAAAAAAAACATTCCTTCCATCTTTTCACTCATCTTGCTTTTTGGCGCTCCCCCTGGCCTCGATGCGATATCCAAACAACCATGTTACTGCAAAGGTCAGTGAGTACATTGATTGAATGGAGATGACAGGTAGCATCTGGTCTACCTGTGGCTAGAAACCCCATGGTGGGTTGGAGCACACACACATACAGACACACACATACAGTCCATGCTTTCCACTCAGGATTATCAGCCATTGAACTGCCATCTTAGACCCTCTGCCGGTGTCGGGATGATTGACACGGAGCACATCCTCTTCACCTAAGGCGGGGGAGAAGTGTTCAAAGCTGCCGGACCGACAGAAGGTAACAGAAGTCTAATAATGAGAGGCAAATGGAAGTCTCTCCAGGAATGGCTAATCTTAACGGACAGAGGCAGGAGCATGCAGGGAATAACCTTTCACAATAAAAGGGGGATTACCGAGACACTTCAGTGGCGGAGGAAAAACCTTTGCACGCACAAATAAACATCCCGAGTGCGGTAAGCGCATGCGGGGCGCAATTTAATCAAAGGACACTGGTGTGTGTAGTTAAAGGAAAATAAACTTAATCCTACAACAGCTACAAATTGTTCAATTATAATGAGGACAAGGCTCTCCACAAGCCTCCACTTTTCTTCCATCATTTTAACTCCGCTATTATGCACCTGTGTGCTGCCTGAATAGACCAACAGGCCTATCTCCTTCAGACACAAAGTGGCATCTGTTAATCCTAAATGTAGCAGCCCGGAGCGAAGGAAAGAGCCCAAATATCTGAACGGGAGTTTTCTCAGACTTCCAAGTCGGCTGCAGCAACTGATATCTCCCAACATACCCAAATGTAACTACACTCCAGTCCTCTACTGTCACACCAATTCAAACTCATGATATTAGGTCTCTAAGGTCGCAGCATCCACTGGTGGAGAGTCACATGTATTCATGTACTGTACTTAAGCACTTTAATAATGTTTTTCTGATTAGGATTATAAACAGTGGTTCCAAATGTTTCTGACTTGTGACATTTTAGTTAGGATTCTTCTTTAGTGGAACTGCTAAAGCTGCTTAAACTTCTAGAATAAACCCTTTGAAGTGCAAAACATTTACATTAAAACTGTTCTACTCTACTGTTCAATCTACACCGCTCCGATTTATATAGTGACCCTTTGGGAGCGGTCCGACTCCTAGATTCAGAACCACTGGGCTAAACTACAAAACTGTAAATAAACAAGTTGAAATTCTAACTCAAGCACGAACATTTTCAAATGCTGTGGGTCCCAGGGTCGTTACTTAGGGATTTTCCCTCCAAAACACACTTGATTGGATTCCTTTGTTTACTTCACTAACATATCTGTTTCCTATTGGCTAGCGCTGCAACACGTTGTAATTGCTAGGCTAAAGGGCAGGACATCTCTAATGAATCACCAATCCCCACAGAGCCGGCCACCTAACCAATCACAGCAGACTGGGCTCTGGTTTCAGACAGAGGGTGAAAAGAGGAGCTGCAGCACAGGCAGTGTGAGAAAAATAGCTTTTTGAACATTAAAGCATGGAGGCATGTCACGGTAGAGGCACAACATACAAATATGAAACCAGAAATCATATTAGGTCCCTTTTAAGTACAAGATTTTTGTAATGGTATAATCTTAAATACTTTTATTTAAGTAAAAATTCTTCTTCCATCAACAACAGCCCCCCTCGAACTTGTTAAATAGCAATTATGTGAACGCCAATAAAAGAGAAGAACTGCAGAGTAATCCATGATCCCACTCACTGGTCAAATGTCCTGCTCACAAGCTTCTAAAATTGGACTGTGTTCACAATCACAATGCATCTACAGGCCAGTAAGAAGAAACAACAACATTTGACCCTTTGTTTTTTACAGCATGTAGAGGAAGCTGATTGGGAACAGCCTCAGGAGGCAGTGACGCATGGAGGAGAGAAAATACGCTTGTTGGAGAGTGGGTGTAACTGCGCAGTACAGCTAATGCCATTTACCGATAAGTGAGGTGGTGTGGTTATATTTGATGTTGGTCCTGGGTCAATTTGAAGTCGTTCTCCACCAACAACTAAGGTAACCTGATCTTTGTAGACAAGTACAATTGACCGTCAATTGGGTCATTTGGCGCCATCTGCAGGCCAGGGTGGATCTTAATGACTCACAGATGAGAGTCTGGGCTGAGGGAAACCTCGAAACTAAAACAAACAGACAATAAGATGGGGAAAACAAATGAGAAAATAGGAGCCACACAACTGAGTCGAGTCAGTGCAGAGTATGGAGTCAACCCAGACTGATAATAAATACAGAACAAACTAACTTTGGAAGACAAATATTCAATTCTGCTTATTTAATATTGACACCAACTTTCTGGTTGATATGTCAAACAAAGAAAAATACATAACATGTAAAATAATGGGGATCAAATAACAAAATTAGGACGGACTAAATCTATATGAATACATCTTCATATCATCTTGATTCTTTGTGTAGATGCATTTCTTTTAGGACTTTCCCTTTACAAGAGAACATGTGGCTGTATATTAGAAAACATCAGGAGGTTCAAGATAACAGTTCACGTTGGGGTTAAGACCCACAATTTCCATAACAAACAGGAAACAAAGGGACTTGAGAAAGATGAGGACATCAGAGAAGATTTAAAGCTTGGAATGACCTTTATATGCAAGAGAAACATATGTTATGGGTCCCAGGGTCCAAGGCACCAAGTTCCTAATGTGCTAGAAAGGTTGTTGTAACAAGGAAGTTATTTCATCAGTGAAGTCCGTAGTTTTTGTATATGAAAATCAAAACAAGCAAAAGAGAAAATCCATACTCAGTCTTTGTTAACAGCATAATACTGTTGTTGGTATATAAAAAAACAGGGAACAGAATGATTGACATTGTGGCTTCATCTCTGTTTAAAAGGACATTAAAGACAAACATTAAGAGCTTGATGGTATCCCAGCAACCATCTGTGCAGCAGCATCCCATGATGGCCCACTGGGTCATTACCGTTAAACACATACCGACAGCAGATTGTAAATGCACTTTTGCTCTTCGGTGTGCATTTGGATGCGTGTGCCATTAACCCTGCATCACAACATAAGGCGATAATCGTGGGCAACACACCCAGAATGCACCTGTGCTTGTTTGTAGTGTAACAGGTCTTCAGTCTTTATGTAACTCAAGTATGTATACATATTTTGCCATTTTTGTAAAGTAATTTGGATGTGTGTGACCAGTCCACCTGCCTGAGAGGCAATGTGTGTATTAACCTGTGAGATGTGTGTGTGAGCCTGCCTCTGTGTTCTCAGTTCTTCTTCTTGACGTTGGGGCCGCGGTTGTTGAACAGGTTGAGCCCCGTTCTGCCGTTAGCCGCTCCGCTGACCGTGACTCCGGGCTGCTGCAGCACCTTGTCCAGGGTGGTTTTCTTTATGGCTGCCGGGGAGATGCGCTCCTGGTCGGCCAGGTACTGCAGCTCCCTGTGAGGGGAAGGGATAATCTAGCGTTTAGATAGAGGTCCCTCTGTGTGTGTGTGTGTGTGTGTGTGTGTGTGTGTGTGTGTGTGTGTGTGTGTGTGTGTGTGTGTGTGTGAGAGATATGGTGGAGACAGCAACAGACATTTAAGTTATATGCTATCATCATCTCAATGTTGGAGTTAGGAACCCAAGTGGGGTTGCTTTCCATACCAACAGGGTCAAGAGACAATTGAATGCCCAAAATATTAAAATGTTTTTTGTCAGAAAGAATCGTTTTACGAATGCATGATATTAGATTTAGAATAATATTCAATTTGTTGATATACGCACATATTGTTTTTCCCCTTAATGCAGAGAATAAAGTCTATCCTGTAGTGGACATCATATTATGCCTTCTCCAAATCAGCACATATGCTTTGCATTTCCGTTTCTTGAAATCAATATTTTTTTTACTCAATTAAAAAATAGTAGCCCATTAGGTTGCTATGCAAAGTCTCAATGTAAATAAAAGAACATGTGCCTAAGTGCACACTATTAGAAATGTAAAGACTGAAGTATGAGGTAAAAATATTTTAACAAACAAAACTGAACCTCTAATATGCAGCGCAATTGTTGCGCCTGCTTAGTTGATTGTTTGCATTGCATGCGCACAATTATAACGCATCTAAGTGGCCCCTTAATCATCCCTATATAAATCCTTTGTAGCAGCAAACCATTTCCTTGAAGTTGTTCACAAAAAGAAAGCATTTTTGTGCCAAAAGTGTCAGGGATTGATCATTGAGTTGCAAGAAAGTTCATCGTCATCATTAATGCAGCATTTATCCAGCCAATTCCCAAAGCTAGTTTTCGAGCTTCTAACATTTTGGTTACCTGAATAACTTTCGCTCTAGGATGCAACAATGGACAATTGTCATAATTCTGACATTTTATAGAAAAATAAATGAACCAAAGAACATAAAGCAGATTAATAAGTAACAGAAGTAATCCGCAGCATCTTGAGAACTGTAATAGCTGTGAGAACCTTGCTGATGGTGTAGATATGGGATGTGCAGGTGCGACTTTCTCACCGCGTCCTGATGCATGACGCCTCCACAGCGTTGATCAGGAGGCTGCGGAAGCCGCCGCTCTCCATGACGTGCAGGGCGTGGATGGTGGCGCCCCCTGGTGAGCACACGTTGTCCTTCAGCTGGCCGGGGTGCTGCTCCGAGTCCAGCAGCATCTTAGCTGCTCCCTGAGGAGAAACAGGAACACGGCAAATCATTTAATAAAGTGGAAGGAGTTGAGGAGTTATCTGAAGGACACTGTATTGTTTACTTCTTCAAAGCCATTGGGTGCTGATACATGGTGCAGCCTCAGCAACAGAAGTGCTTATGTCATCATTATACTGCGAGTGGTGCACATTTGCATTGTAATGTCGAATCAATTGCTAATAAAGTTCATCCGAGAAATGAAATCTAATCTGATGTACAGACAGGGTTTTTTTTGTGAAAAGATTTTCCAGGCAGCTTCTTGGCTAACACTAGGCGAGCATGACTCTGCAACTACAGCTGAGTGTCTCCTGCAGGCAAACGTGCAAACCAGAGGAGACACCCAGACCAAGAGTATTAACTGTCTACAACAAATAATAACATCTGAAAGCTTTGTGCTGAAAAAAAGGCAACACAAAGAACATTGCTCATAAAAATGCAGAAGGAAGCTGAACACACTGAGCCGGTGAAGAAAGTCTGCAGCTGCTGCCACGACAACAATGACAGCTGGTGAGGTGAATATTTCAAGTCATATAGTTTGACAAATGGAGAAATGTGATCAAAATAGGGCTGCCTTTAAAGAGTTTAAGCAATATCTTTTAAATTAATCATTGTGAAAAAAGCAGCAATAAGAAATCACCTGCAAATAAATTGATCTATACTTTTCAGTCCATATACCAAGCATGGTTTAATAATTTCAGTTTAGTTTCAGTGCATTGTTAGTGAATTAAATCAGCAATTTTAAGACATTAGAAGTTTTTGTTGTGTTAAATAAAGCAGCCACTGAATCCTTCCATGTATTATGCCTCCAAATATGCAGACGGCCAGTAGATCAGGGAGACTTGACAATGGGAATAGGCACAGCAAAAGAGACAACTAAACCCAACTGACCAATAGGGCCTGAGCTCCCAGTCTGACAGCCAGTCTTCTTGGCAGACCCATCTTCACGCCTCCATCTGCAAGAGCATCCAGTGCAGTGAACGCCTGTTGACACACACAAACACACACACATTTAGGTTTGTTTTCCTTTTAAGCAGCAAGTCCTTTACATCTTTGAACAGACTAAATAAAGATGTCGGAATAATCAACAATTTAGTCTTTGTTTCTTATTTAGCTTCAAGCCTTTAACACTGACGTCCATTTCATTCTAATCTTACTTTGTCTTCACAGCTAGGATGGGACAAATTGTGCTCAACACTTTTGAGCCAAGATTTAAAAAAGCTCAAGCTCTATGCAGACAGGAGATAAACCCCACACACACAATCATTCCTTACTCTCTCAACACTTACACACCTTTGCCTGCTTAGTAGGCATTAGATGTGACAGTTTTATAAAACAGGAACAATAAAAACACACATTTGGCCAGACAAGGAATTATCACAGCTGGGGTAGCATATTTATTTCCTAAAAAAACCCTTTCTTGTAAAAATAAATCATGTATTGGGAACACCTACCACTGCCTTATCCTCTGTATATATCTCAAAACATGTAGAAAAAACGAGACCACTAAACAACAGAGGATTTAATACCCAGGATTGTTTTGATTGTTGTTATTTCCTACATATTAGCCCACCCAGTGACTTTCTTTTACTAGGATTATAGGTGTATGCATCACACCTCACATACACTTTTCTTTGAAGCTACAAGGGTCATAAAACCAAGGATATTGTATTTTGTAGAGACAGATATTGGGTTATATAAATATGTTTTATTCATTTGAAACATCCCTTTGTGACAAACATACAGCTCTGAGGTTACTTACGTAGGCTGGTCCACTGCCACTGAGCCCGGTGACAGCGTCAATGAGGTCTTCCTCCACCTCCGTGCAGAATCCAACACTCGACATCAGCTGCTCCAGTAACTTGCCGTCCTCCAGCTGAAAGAAGGCGGACAACATGATGGTGATGATTTTGTAGGTATAGTTCTACCTTTCTGTGCATCTTGTAAGGCAAGGCACATTTATTTATATAGCACATTTCAACACAAGGCAATTCAAAGTGCTTTACAAAAATGAAAGACATTAATAACATTTAAGAAACATATTATGAAATGATATCTAAAAACACTCATTTAAAAGCAATGATATAAAATGGCATTTAAAAACCCTCATTTAAAAGCAAAGATACATGAACCACAGTTACAGTGCAGTGTGAGATACACACATCTGAACGAACCCCCCTTTGGAAAATTATAATCTGACCCCATGGTACCTTTTAGTTTTCGCCGAAACTATTCCTTTTTTAAATTTTTTAAATGCACATAGTTAAATTTGACCTTGTCTTTTTAGGACTTTTTTGGTATCCTCCGTGAACCAGGGTCTTGAAACCAAAACGGATTCCTGTACCCCATGGTACCTTTTTAGTTTTCGCCAAAACTATTCCTATTTTCTTTAAATGCACATTAGTTAAGTTTAAGTTGTCTTTTCTTGGACTTTTTTGGTGTCCTCCGCGAACCAGGGTCTTGAAACCAAAACGGCACACGTAGGGGACTTTAACCACCTACGAGGGGACTTTAACCCCAATAATGACTTTAACTACCTTTGGGTAAAGTGCTTTACAAAAATGAAAAGACATTAAGAAAATGGCATTAAAAAGCAAAGATAATAAAAGTTACAGTGCAGTTTAAGATGTGAATATATCAATTAAAAGCAGCGGCAAAAAGAAAAGTCTTCAGCCTGGATTTAAAAGTAGTACGAGTTGCAGCGGACCTGCAGGTTTCTGGGAGTTTGTTCCAGATATTTGGAGCATAATAACTGAACGCTGCTTCTCCATGTTTAGTTCTGACTCTGGGGACAGAAAGCTGACCAGTCCCTGAAGACCTGAGAGTTCTGGATGGTTCATAATTTAGCAGTAGATCAGACATGTATTTTGGGCCTAAACCATTCAAAGCTTTATAAACCAGCAACAATATTTTGAAATCAATTCTTTGACACACAGGAAGCCAGTGTAAAGACTTCAGAACAGGACTGATGTGATCCACTTTCTTATTGTTAGTGAGGACTCGAGCAGCAGCGTTCTGAATTAGCTGCAGCTTTCTAATGGATTTTTTAGTGAGACCTGCAAAGACACCATTGCAGTAGTCAAGTCTACTGAAGATAAAAGCATGGACAAGTTTTTCCAAATCCTGCTGTGACATTAATCTTTTAATCCTATAAATATTCTTTAGGTGATAGTAGGCTGATTTAGTAATTGTTTTAATGTGACTGTTGAAACTCAGGTCAGAGTCCATGACTACACCTAGATTTCTGGCTTTATCTGTTGTTTTGAACATTGCAGACTGAAGCTCAGCGCTAACTTTTATACGTTCTGCCTTGGCTCTAAAAACCATTACCTCAGTTTTATCTTTGTTTAATTGGAGAAAGTTCTGACACATCCAGTCATTGATTTGTTCAATGCACTCACTCAGTGTTTGAATTGGAGAATAGTCTCCTGGTGAAATTGTTATGTAAATTTGGGTGTCATCCGCATAGCTATGGTAACTTATTTTGTTGTTTTTCATTATCTGAGCCAGTGGTAGCATCTAGATTATTCTTTTTTTAAGAGCGGTTTAATGACTGCAGTTTTCAGGGCCTGTGGAAAAACCCCTGAGTGAAGAGATTTGTTTACTCTATGAAGTAGATCTGAGGCCATGCAATGAAAAACATTTTTGAAAAATCCTGTTGGAATAATATCAAGGCAGCAGGAGGAGGATTTCAGAAGTTGTATAATGTCCTCTAGGTTTTTATCATTAATCTGATGGAATTGTGTCATGGTGTTTGAATTGATTTTAAGTGGACACAGGGACAAAACATTTGCTGTACCTGATGCAGAGGCACTGACTGCTTGTTTGATTTTCTGAATTTTGTCAGTGAAGAAGGAGGCAAAATCATTGCACGCCCTGGTGGATAGAAATTCAGAGGCTACTGACACTGGGGGGTTAGTTAGTCTGTCGACGGTAGCAAACAAGGCACGTGCGTTGTTTTTGGTTTTGGCAATGATGTCAGAGAAGAAAGACTGTCGTGCAATTTTCAATTCCAAATTATAAAGGCCAAGTCTCTCTTTATAGATTTCAAAATGAACCTGGAGATTTGTTTTTCGCCACCTACGTTCAGCTTTTCGACACACTCTTTTTTCTGTTTTCACGGTCATGGCCTTTCTCCATGGAGATATTTTCTTGCCAGTCACTTCCTTTACCTTAGTTGGAGCAATGGCATCTATAATCTTTTGAATTTTTGAATTAAAATGATCTACTAGCTCATTTACTGAGATGTTAGCAGGGGCAAGTGTGGAAGAAAAATTCTGAGTAAACATTTCCCTAGTATTTTCAGTTAAATATCGCTTTGTGGTTACCTCTTTCTGAACATTTTTGTGAACAGAAATAGAGCTCTCAAAGAAAACACAGGAATGATCAGAGAGTGCAACATCAGTCACCACAACCTTAGAGATATTCAGACCCTTTGAGATAATTAAGTCCAGAGTGTGCCCCTTATTGTGCGTGGGCTCCGTCACATGCTGAGTCAGTCCATAGTTATCAATAACACAAAACAGTTCTTTAGCCCCTCTGTCCTGGGGGTTGTCAACATGGATGTTAAAATCACCAACAACGACTAGACGGTCAAAGTCAATACACACTATAGACAGCAGTTCAGTAAAGTCATGAAAAAAGCTTGCACAGTATTTGGGTGGTCTATAGATATTTAGGAACAGAGCTCGAGAGGAGCATTTCAGCTGAAGGGCCACATATTCAAAAGAAGCAAAGTTCCCATAAGATGTCTTCCTGCATTGAAGGGAATCATTGAACAAAATAGCAACTCCACCCCCTTTCTTATGCATTCTTTCCTGACTCATAAAGCTAAAGTTGGGAGGTGTTGATTCGATAAGAACAGCTGCACTGTTATTTTGTTCAATCCAAGTTTCCGTTAAAAACATAAAATCGATTTTGATTGATTAAAAAATGTTTTCCTGCCAAAGACCTGACATTTAATAAAGCTAGTTTAAGTTTGTTAAATACACTATCAGTCAGATTTTTTGTGACAAGCTGTGGCTGACATGGAATCACTTCTAAATTTGATAAACTCACACAAACGTTTGAGTGCATCCTGTTTCTAAGCTGATTCACCGCTCTTAATCTATTACCTATCAACACAGATATCGGCAAAGCTACTGGCAGGCAGGGCCCCGGCATGTCCTGGAAAGAGTTGAGAGTGCCCTATGCCCTTGAGCCTGGACCCAGCACATATCAGTAAGAGTTTGCTGCGTTTTGTACACACACACATTGTAACACCTTTATCTGGAGATTCAAGATCTTTAAATGATATAATCCCTCGTTTTTACCTCTGCATGAGTCCCAGTGGCATACACTGTAGCTCCCTCTCTCACCACCACTGGGGTGTTGGTCATACACCTCATGACTTTAGGAGCGGCACGGTACTGAAGCAGCTTCTGTGAAATTAAAAGAAAGGAAACAAATGATAGGTGTGTGGAAGAGTCAGGAAGTAAAACAACTTTCTTTCAGATGTTTGGAAGCATGCCAGAACAGCTTGATTGAACCTAATTGGAGATTGAGAGAGGGAAAACAAATTATAAGATAACGCAATAATAAACAACAATGATAAAACAATACAACAAAGAGCACACTACTAAGTAATCTAGTGAAACTTCTAAAACACACAAACAGCAGATTTTTTACGGAGCAGGAATGATGGTGACAGATGCCGACTGACCTTCTCTATGGAGCTGATGGTGACGCCTGCTGCACACGACACTATGAGATGACGGTCCTCGATGTCTGGCCCAATCTCATCGAGAACGAAGGGGATGATGTGGGGTTTCACAGCCAGGAAGAGCACATCACTCTTACTGACGGCCTCTTTGTTGCTAGTTGTCATATTCACCCCCATTTTCTGCAGATGAAGAAGAAAAATAAGACAGTGATGGTGATCAGAGAGGGTTATAAGAAGTATGAGGGGAAACAAAATGTCCACAAAAGCACGCTCGAACCAATATTTCCATTTCCATTTTCAGACACCCCACAGACACACAACTAAGGAGAGATGTATTCTCACCCTTAGTCCCGCTACAGTGGGCAGCTCTAAGTCTGGGGAGCTGGCTGTGATCCTATGAGTGGCAATCACACCTTAGGATGGAGACAGGAGGAAGTGAGCGTTGAGGATGTACAGTGAGATGGGAAATAACACATTTAAGATAAACCCTTACATTTCATATGGTACAGAAGAAAAAAAACTGATGATTTGCTATTCAGAGTGAATACATACAACTAAAGAAAAGTGGCAATCCAAAGAATGTGTGTATAGCAGGGGTGTCCAAACTACGGCCCGGGAGCCAAATGTGGTACGCGGAACATTTTGAATCGGCCCTCTGCAAATTCAAAAAGTATAATTGAATACGGCCCACAAATGAAACTTGAGCTTTTCTTGTATTGTACTTATTAAATATATCTGTAAACATATATTACACAGTAGTGTTCAACAATTTACAATAAATTCAGTCAACTACATTTGAAAATATGTTCTAGCAAATCTAAGTTGATAAGAAAAAAGCCCAATAACTTATATACATAATAAACTTGAAATATACCCTTCCTATTTCCTCTTATGATAATCAATCTGGGACTCCTGTTGTAAGGGGTGAGCTGCTAACAAATTAAATGAAACTCTCTGGAGAGCTGGGATGTAGGCTGTTTATTTTTTTCTTAAAGCAGATTCAAGTATCAAGCATAATTTACCTACTTTTGATTGATTTTGCTAGCTAATAACTTAACTTATGAGGTAATATACCTCACCTCTAGTGAGCGGCCATATTTTTCTGTATGTGGCCCTCGGTGAAAAAAGTGTGGACACCCCTGGTGTATAGTGTTGTTGTGACTGCAACTTTATTCAAGCCAGAATTAGTTTACATGGGTGTAGGATTTGACTATGTGAATTAAGATTCAGTTAATACAGGCAAATATTGCACATTAAGGAAAGTGGCCTCACCTGCAGCTGAGAATCCTTTCACTAGTGCGTGAGCCAGCTGGCCCGCTCCAATGAACCCAACGCTCATCCTGTCAGATGATGTGGCGCCTTTGACCTGTCAAAACAGAAAGCTGATGCTGACTGCTATGCATTTCAATAAACATTGACCAATCCCCACCAAAATGGTAATATGCTTTTCAAATCTCTACTTTTGACTAATTGTGAATCCAGTTTTTTTTATCATTGAAAGCAAAGAGACATTCTTGTCTTGACTAGTGATGATGCAATCTGAGGGAAAATCCTGGAGCTGGTCCACAGACAGGGAATGATGAAACCCCTCTACTGACACCCTGGCAGCACCCATGGGAATGTCACTGAGATAAGGGCTTATGTACTGATTTACAGCTGTGTATTTGATATGTATTTTTTGACAGCCATTTAAAGATAATTTAAAAAATGCTTACAGAATATAAATACCCCAACCCAAACCCTCCAAATAAAACAAACAAGAACAATAACAAAATGATACCATATTACAGCAACATAATCACAGCTTTCTGATTATTTTATTTCCTGCTGCATTTAAATATAATATATACATTTCACCTGTAACAGTCTTATATTCGTAAACAAGCCGTTGATAACATTAGCTCTTTTGTTTATGCAGATGAAGGATGATAGCACTTCGTAGCTAGCTTACGACAGGCTAGCATGCCGGCTAGGTAAGCTAGTTATCACAGCTGAAATGAACGAGAAATAAGACACATTCATTTAAGAGGGACATATTTATCTTTACCTAAATGTTCCAGCTGCGGCTCCTGAGTTGACAGGTGTGAGTCAACGACGGGACGGTTGTGCCGCCGGCGATAGAAAACAAAACAAATACAACTTTTTGTGTCAACGTGGCTTTACTCTGTTCCAAAATGTGCTGCATATTTACAACGGACAGCGAGACGAGCCAATCAAGACAGAGACACGCTGACCTCCTGGCCAATGATAACTTAGATCTGGCATTTGGGCGGGGTTTGTAGTCCGTAACGCCTAGTTGCATCAGTTTTTTGGACAGTGATGCTCCCGGGAAAATGTGTACAGTATGTTATATTTGTATTGGCAAAAAGCCCAGTACTAGCACTAGCCTACTTAAAATGGAAATAATAATGTCAATCCCAATTTTTCAGAGCTAATAGAGAAACATTTAAATGTCATGTTGTGCAATTCGAAAACTGTCTTCAGTGTAGCCTACTATTATATGAGCCAACAAAAGCAGCAACCCCAGAGAGAATGTTTTGTATTTTTGCTTGAATTACTAACTCCATACTCCACCATTACACTACTTCTACATGTGAGACTTTTTCTTTTTTTTAAAAAACTATTACTGTAGATATTGTTATCTACCTGGTACTTTTGTAAATTGTAATTTGTGTAATTTCTATCTCTAATATTTTATGCATCCTGTGTGATTTTTTTGTATGTTTTGTTTGTTTATTTGACTGTACAGCACTTTGGTCTGGAGGTTTTGAAGTGCTTTATAAATAAAGCTGTATTGCATTATATTGTATTGTATCCCTCTTATCTATCTAATATTTTTGCCAAGTTGCCTCTTTATTTGAAATGTAACAATGTACATTTCCACTTTGGACTAATAAAGGTATCAACATATTTATATTCAGACTCATTAATAACTAAACATTAACAGCTCTAATGGCCTTACAAAAGATATCTTAGTTTTTATAGTGTTCTGCCTGAACCCAATTTAAATGTTTCTATGATTTTCTCCTAAAATACTGTATGTGTGCATAAAGATCCTACAGCTGATGTTGAGGGTTAATTATTTTGAATGGAGATGCACTGAGATTTGAAGATGACTCACAGACTCTCTTCAGGGTAACAGAAGAGGCTTGTGATATTTGAGGGACCTGCATTTGAATGAAGGTTTGTTATTCTAGTAGGAGACCAGTGCTTCTTCCTCTCCCTTTGGATTTGACAGAATGTGAAATAAAGCTGAAGTGGATGGCGAGTTCACTAATGAGCCACGGCATCCGAATCCAGTTATCCCTCGGTGGTTCACCAATGCATATTCTCAAAATAAAACATGAACTTGGCCTGTAACTGTCAGTTTGATGCTTAAATCTCCCCTGTGCACATTTTAATAGGCCTGCCCCTCCTGTCTGTCTGCCTGTGTCTTTCTCCCCCTGTTTCCCATGCCATACCATTCCATGCCAGACTAAATTTAAACTTCACAAGAGGTGCTGTACGTCTCCTCTGAGGGACCTCGTTCCATTTCATTTTCTCACAGTGTCGTTTGACAGGAATGCAGACTGAGGGATTGCATATGCCCCCGTCTATATTTAAAGCAGAATGCACGGCCCTCCACCAGTACCAGCTGTTAGGATACTCTTCCTCTACAGTCAGCTGGCAGAGTGATATCATTTCCTCAGTTTATTCTCTTCCGGTTAACATCCTAACACCTTCAAAAAGTCTTTCATTTTGGATTTCTGATTTCACACATGAAGTGCAGTTTGATGGTCACAACTCGCAAGGAGTACTGGAATGTCACTTAAACAAGACATTTAGAAATATCAGTGACCATATCAGTAAAATGTCTTGAACAGAGATGGGATGATGTCACTGTTTTCAGCAATAGCTATGTTTACATTTATTTTTCCCCTTTTTAAATGTTTCTAAATTTCTCAGAAGAATAGGTTTTGAATCAAACCATGCCTCGCCTTGTGTGTGTCTTCTTTCTCAGAATAAAATACAAATGTAAGGAATAACATAAATTCCCTTCTTTTGTTAGAATTACATATGGAGCAGTGTGTTTTGGGAGTACCACAAAGTGTCCCCTTCACCTTGTTGAATTGCCTTGTTGAATAATTGCCAACAAAATCTAATCTCAAACAAGCTGAACATTTCAGTGATGAATCCCTAAAACTCTGCCTCTCAGTCACAGACGCACAGACACACACTCACACACTCACACAAAGTCAATTTACCACTGCCTGCCTCTCTATCACTCAGCCTCGGCATGTGTGCTGAGGCGTGACAACACTCATTCGGTCTTTCTTGTTTTGACAAACGCCCCAAGAGATTTATTAAAAATACCACAGAGCACAAAACAGTTTTTTTTCAGCACACGGTGACAAGCGGATCTATGTGAAGCGTTCACAACAATTTGTTGCTTGTAGTGATTAGGGCCCAGAGGTGTGTATGCAGATTTGTGATTGTGTGTGCGTGTGTGTGAGGACATAAAAACCAACGAGAGAGAAAGAAGCTCTGTCGAGTGAAAGAAGATGTGCATATTTAATATCACACGTCGACAGAAAATCTCTCCCAAGTGTGCGTATGTCTTGCGTCCTGCAATCTGAGAAAAGAATGAGTGACAAGAATGAATCAGAGACAGGAATGAATAAAAATGTATAGAAAATAAATGACAGCAGCTAAGTTAATGCATCCAGTGTAATGTCAGCTTTCATTTTTTTGTAAAAAACAAATCTAATAAAGGATTTCCCACAGCTCATCGCAAAATCTCACGGACACATCAGAGTGAAAATCCCAGAAGAGTATGTGGATAATGGAAGCTGTGCAAAATGTCTTCTTCTGTACTTTTCGTATTCTCAGTTCAGCCGATATTTGGCACAAAGTGAGAATGAAATCACAAAATTAGATAGCACAGGTTTTCTTTGTTCATAAACGTGTTGAGTTAAGCAGAAGGTTGAATAAATCAGACCATGGCCAGAAGGTCAAGTGAGTATATTTGATGATGGAATATTTTTCTTCAGTTCACCAGGTGAGTCATAATGAAATGTTGCTAGGCTGGGAGTCTCTGAACTTCTGATGGAAATGAATATGAAGGGAAGCTTTGTTTGTCTGGAGTAAAACAATAAAATGTGCCAAATATTTAAACAGTTTCATAAATGTAGTTAGTTTTTCCCATCCATATTTTAACCAAAACATAAACCAGTCAGAAAGACTACACTAAGACAGTGAAGATGCCCATAAATGTAAAGATTAAATATTCCATATCATTGTATCACAGGATCACAGAAAATGATTATATACAGTAACTTTAGCATATTCCATAAATATTGCTTAATTTCTTGAAATATTTTGAGATATTTATTTGTTTGAGGATCCACAATTAATCTAAGCTACACTAGTGGATGATGTAGCACAAGCTTTTTCAGTGGTTAAACATCTCTTAAACAGGCTGTCACCATCATTTATTTTAGTTGTGGTACTGTTACATTGCTAGATTTCATTTTACATTCTTGGAGCCCCTCCAGAATTAGCATCCTTTCTCCTTTGCATACAGTATCTTCCTACAGGATACTAAACTGGCATGGACTCAAGTCTTATGGGACCAAAGATTTAGCCGACAAAGTTCCACAGACAACATTTGGCAAATAAAGAGCTGAGAGCTATGCAGGAGGGGGGGGGGGGGTTGACATCAGCAACATGCTCCATCAGAGATTAGTCACGTCAGCGAGCCAGAAGTTCCCTGTCCCTCCACGTCCCCCCGGCTGGAGAAACAGGAAGGGACGGTTATGATGGACACTTGTCAAAGCTCATGTCCGTCAGAAAAGTTCCTACACTGTGTGTGTGTGTGTGTGTGTGTGTGTGTGTGTGTGTGTGTGTGTGTGTGTGTGTGTGTGTGTGTGTGTGTGTGTGTGTGTTTAAAGCAGAGGCCCGCAGGGAGTGAGAAGTAATATGAGTGCCAAACATGGAACAGCTGCTAAATGTGGCTCTGCAGAGGGGCAGGGTGTATGCAGGCCTTAATGGAGCTACAGATTGCTGTGCAGCAACACTGTCCGTCACTTTCAGTGGCAGCGTTCTCCGAGCTCTGCCATATTCTACTGGAGCGACTGCTGCCTCCAAAGGGCCTGTCCATAAAAGTCATTCTGCCGGATTTATCAGAGGATGAAAAGGCGACAAACCAACTCACGATTTTAGTGATGGGGTGATGGGGTTTGTATCAAAAGTGATACAAACCCATAATCCACTGCCCATCTGCCCCTTCTGAATGCTCTTGCTATTAGCTTGTTTGTACTTATTAATTTACCAAATTGGCAATAGAGCAAAATCCCTTAGACACACAATGACGTTTCCTATGGTTTAAGCCAGATTTAGATTCAAGAGCAGCCAACTGGTGTTGGATTTGCTGCTGAGCACCAACGCAGTCTTGCTTCAAGTTGGAAGCACAGTGGCTTCCCAAGGACTTAATATAATACGTCTATAGCACTCACAGATGTGACAGGGGAATACAGTGATCCTGGATTAGAGAGATGAGATTCAGTGAGGTGACCAAAGCAGAGAGGAGGAGGGGACTGGTATGATGTGTGAGAGAGGAGGGGGAGAGCAGAGAGTAAAACTAAAATCTTAATCAAGTGAAACGGAGTAGGACAAGGAACAAGGAGAAACTGGTGAGGCTGAGTTGTGGCAGGGAGACGTCTTCTTCTGTTTAATACAAGACTATGAAAGTGCTGACAGAGAAAAGTTTCAACCAGAAAGACCTCTGTTTCTCCTCTAACCCTATGAGTGCAAGGACAAGCGGGTATATATTCCCACTGTCCAGCACATTAATGCTGGTCAAAGAGTGCGTGTGATGAATATCTGTTGGGTAATGCACTCCCACTAGAGCAAAGGATACACTCAAACAAGATATGTTATCAACTAAATCCTTAATTAATTGTCTTCCACTGTATGCAAACAGTAGACCCTGATCATTTTAAAATCAAAAAGGTGATGACACAGTTTCATGCTGAACTAAGCAGAAGAGGTCAAAATATGCACCAGTAGTGACTCAATACACTTCAAAATAACTATCTAGGAAGTAAACTGAAATGAAAACGTGGTTTTGTTACATTTGTCCCGCTGTTGAAGGACATGATAATGTGCAAACATTCCGCGGTCACACTGACCATGTTCCAATTGTGCAATTTTGAACGTTGTTTGTTTTCAAATGTGGCACACAAACTGCAGGTCATCTTAGCAGCAGACTGGATGCTCTACTTTTTTTATTATTATAGACTGAAGGAAGCATTAGATCAAATACAGAGAGGTTTAAAAGACAGCAGCATTGTATAAATGCTGTCTCATTGCTTCAACATGAGTGCAGAGTCAGACAGCTCATGTTTATTTCTGGCGGCACGGGTAAAGTCCTTAGGTCACTGGTGAGGGGTTTGCAAATTGCAGGCATGCCAAAGATGCCAAAGGTGGATTTACTTTTTCCTGTAGGTCTTATTTGAGCAGCAATATAAGCAGCAAGTCATTTTGTGTGTGTCAGTGTGTTGTGCCCACACAAGAAGAGCAGCAGTGTCTTGGTTCCGGAGGATTTGTTAGGATATACCAGTGGGCCCTGGCTGCTTGGGTGAGGCTGGCTGTTCTCCAAAATCTCTGAGAGGGCAGAAGGGGTGAGATAGAAAGATGGGGTGTCATCTCAGTGGGGTGTGTCAGAGGGGACGCAGTGGTGAAATTCCTTGTTCACATACCACAGTGCTTTCACATCCACTTTGGGCCGTCTAAGGGCCTCAGTCTTAGACTATGTGCAGCACCCCTTTATATTATCTGTGTCTTTAAATATAAAAAAAAAGCACAAACACAATCATAAATAGTACACCAGATGAATAACTTAAACCTGCCAATATAAATAAAAAGGCTACAATCGTGGGTTAGTGCGCACACGTGAGGCAGTGTATCGGATTGTTTGGGAGTAGACCAGGTCCGCCACATACAGTCCAAAGTTGACGAAGGAGAAAACCGCCACCACGAGTTTGCTGTCCCACGGACACTTCCCCTGAGGGCATGACGATGGTCTCCATGGAGAGCCATATTTTGGGTCAAAGCAAAACACCGGCCACACCACTGACGCACTCAGGTAGAGGAGAACTTCCAGGAGGGTGCACACCACCACGAAGCGGTCAAAGGGCAAGCAGCGCACAGCCTTGGTGCGCCCGCACACCGTCATGACGACCACAAGAGCAGTCAAAGCAAAGCAGAAAGCATAGACGACCACGCAGAAGATTGTGGCCGCATAACGGGAATATTCACTCCCGTTGGCCAGAGCTCCGAAGATGATGCAGGCCACAAAGCCCTGAACCACTTTGAGGAGGCCAGAGGCGGTGGCCATGTAGCCCACCACAGCCTGGCCCGGCCTGGCACGGCACAAGGCCACTTCAGCCCCGTAGGCCAGAGCACCCAGGATGGAGCACACAGTGACAGCGATGCGGAAATTTCGGACATCACATCCGGCGTAGGGGCACTCGGATCGGACGAAGAAGAGCGGGTACACAACAGAGGCTGTCACAAACCTGAAGGAGACAGAAAAGATAACTGTAGATATGATGTCTTCAAACCAGAGGAAATATATAATCTGAGGTGTTAAAGTTGGTGAAATAGACCATGAAACAAACAAAAGGACTGCCAAAGACAGTTAGCAGACATTAAAGTGTGATATTTATTAAATCTGTCCAGCAAAGATTTGTTGGTCACTGGGGGGCAGCAAAAGAAGCATAGTATAGTATACATAGTATCACCTTAAGAAGTTGATATTGTAAGCAACGTGTGTTTTATTTTCCCGCTTAGCAGAGGTACATTAGCATTAGAAGATGGTGGTCACCTGTAAGCTGTTCAGGTAATGTACTGGTTCAGTTAGTCAGACCTACCTGCAGCTGCTAGAAACTAGGGCAATGATACCAGTCACAAAATGTGTAAAGTACCGTAAGTAGTAATGTTGCAGTCTGTAAAACCAAAACAATTACCTGAAGGATGCTTAAATTCTCTGTATAACTGAGGAGAAAATATGAGTATATGAAA
Source organism: Trematomus bernacchii (assembly GCF_902827165.1). Taxonomy (NCBI): domain Eukaryota; kingdom Metazoa; phylum Chordata; class Actinopteri; order Perciformes; family Nototheniidae; genus Trematomus; species Trematomus bernacchii. Next base: position 1,213,050 of record NW_022988066.1, on the reverse strand, counting down.
TTTAAGTAACAGTCTTAGCCTTATCTTGCTGTGTGTGATTTTTCGGAAACCTTTATAACCTAACCTTGATGTGACACGGACATCTTCAGTACCTTTCCTATAATAAACAAGTTATATATTATTTATTAAATTTGAATTGAGGGTTGGTGGACCAACATACAGTTTGTAACAATGGAGGTGTTTAGGGATACATCACTCTTAGGTACATCCCTGGCTGTGCACAAAATATGTGGAAGAAGAGCCATGAGGCAAGTTAGGTCTGAACATCACCAACATTACTCCAACATCAGAGTTATACCTGAACATGTGACTTACATGAGGGTCGCGAAGGCAGCACATGTGACTGTGAGGTTGTCCCAGGATATGGGCAGGCAGCTGTAGAGGCGAGTGGCGTCCAGGAAAAACACCACGATCGTCATGGCGAAGCAGAAGCACCAGGCCGCCATGCAAAACACGCCGTGTGAACCGCTGTAACCTGCACTGTGTGTAACCATGGCAATCACAGCACAGCCCATGGCTAACTGACAGAGGCGGGCAGCACCCAGAGGTGAGCAGAGGGCCCTCTTGTTGAGGTATGCACCAGCCTGTGAATCCATTTATGGGTAAATATTCTAGTGAGTTCTTTAATGTTCTGGATGTCCAGGAGCGGCACAGTCAGATGATGTGGGGTTTAAAGTATTTAACAGGTCAAAGATTCAACTTAACTCAGAAGGCCAAAGCAGTCCCACAAAAACAAGAAAAAGCGTCCTTGTGAAAAAGATGTGATTGTGACATCAAGAGATCAAATTGAGAACAAAACATGAAAAGATATCCAGATGTTCAGGAAAGTGTTTCATTCATGTATAATTAATTCTGTCACCACCCCTGTAAAATCCACTTTCTCTGCTGTGTTTACAGACTTGGTGATACTCTATTTCTGTGTTGATGAATCACAGCGTTTCACAGACATAAGGTATGACAACACCAGGGAAATCTCTCTTTGACATCTTCAGTAAGAGCTCACACGGTGTACAGTACACCCATGTTGATCTCTCTTTTGTAGGTCCTGTAAGTCCACGATGTTTATCAAGCAATTGTCGGTAAAGTCCTGCCACATGGTACAGCCCAACCCTTCAGCTGAAATGATCCGGTCCTGACACTGAATCTTCTTGGATCAACTATCCAGATATGTTTGTATCCGTCTCTGTCCAACATTCACATACTGAGTCCACGTGGCCACACGAGTCAAATAGACACCATGAACTCTCTTCGAATGTCAACGCTCATCCTCTTTCGTTCTCTCTCTGTCACACACTCTTACTCCCACACTTTCTCCTTCCTCACTGTCCCTCTCTGAGCTGTGAGGAGGGGTGCTGCCGGCCGGTCAGAGTGGAAGTTATTCGGGGTTGGGCCATCACCACACATGTGCCGCAGGGATTGTGTACATGTGGTTGGGCGTGGAGTCGGGGCATGCAGACACATATAAGACCCTGTGGAATGAGGTGCCATAGCTGACCCCCTGATGTCCCAGAGTGCACAGGTCAACACATGAGGAAGTCAGGGGACACTTGAATTAAACTACGAAGCTGGGAGCGTAGAGGCGACATCACCAGAGAGATGTTGGATCTGAACAAAACTGTGTTAAAAGATGTTTTGGTATATAGTTTTCTCACCACACTTATTCCTCTTTACATCACCACTTAGTTTTACGAGTGCTGCTAGAAGATAATAATCCTGTATATATAAACATGTGTAAAAAAAAAACTAAAAAAAAAACTCTTTTCTTTCAAAAATATTATTATGAAATAAAATATGCCCGTAAGTTATTTAAATGGAAATATTTCCCTAAAGAAACAAAAACTTAAAAAAAAAAAAAGAACACTTTGAATATAGTAGAAAATGTACCATGATAATGTTATTTTTAATTTCTAACATTTTATTCATGTGATTGTTTATTGCATTATGACTTATCTCTTTGGCACTATCTAGCCTCATCCACACCTCAAGATTCCGGTCACCTGATACATCTATATTCATTGTCATGAAAACTTTAAAAAAATCCACTAAATGTAGGGCATTGACCCATTTAAAAAACAACAAGGGGACACCAAAATGTGTGGTTAATGCGTCCAATATGAAATATATGAGCCAAATCACCATGATTGCCCTATGAAAAAGGTGACACAAAGGTGAGGGAGAGTGGCAACAAAAGAAGGACCCAATGCAAACTAAGCAGGCTTACAGGATAAGATCAGTGATTTATTGCCAAGTACGAATACTGGTTGGGTGCTGGCAAAAAGGAAAATAGGAGTTAATTTAGGAGTCCAAATTAGGAGGTAGGCAGGCAAATAGGTAACAGACAGAAAACTACATTGGAATTGGAGGGTGCGACAGGTGTGTGGATGGGTGGGGCAGTCAGGTGATGGGGCAAGAAAGGAAAATCAGAGGGCATTTGATGGATTAATGGATGTAAAATGGTAATGAAAGGGCCTGGGAAATAGAGAATGTAAGAGAGAAGGGACAGAGAGATATTAAAAGGCTCAACATAACTGAGAACTGCAAAACTGGGCGTCTAATCCAAGATTTGTATTAAGTGCAAAAGCCAAGAGAGGACCATAGTGTCCTTGGACAATATAAAGCATACTAAGAAATGTTGTTAGAAGTGTTGAAAGGCTCTGTGACATTTCTCATTTTGTCAGTAATCTTTTTACCAAATTTTAATGGATCACGTGACACTTATTTTTTATATTTTTTACACTTTCAATTCCAATCCAATCGCCCATTTTAATCTGCTGCCTCCGAAAAAACATTGTATTTTCTTCCTAATCTATCTGACTGTGCTCTCATTTTACTATAAACATGAGTGTCAGTGTGCTTTCATCCTGTGTGTCCATAGGTCTCTGTCTCCACCTGCAGGTGTGAGCCTCTCTGTTCAACAGCACTTTACGTCTTTTGTTTTCTTAGTTATGTTCTCTGTATTTTATATGTTTGTGTTATGTGTTATGTGTAACGTTGCTGCCTTCTTGGCCAGGTCAGAATTGAAAATGAGATTTTATCTCAATGTTTTTTATCTAGTTAAATAAAGGTTAAATAAAAAAATAAAAACAAATTTACACTCATTTACGTAAAAATGCACACACATAGCTCACTGCATCTAAATAATGTCACATTGGCATTAAAACTTAATCTGAAATGTAAATAAAGCTGTCAGACAAATGCACTGGAGTAAAAAGTAAAATATTTACCCTTCGAGTAGAGGAATACATTAGCATAACAGGGAATACTCGAGTAAAGTAAAAGTCAGAACTTGAGTAAAGCAACATCCTACAACATCCTACCACTGCATAAGAGAGACATCAAATTATTCATTAATTATCAATATTTCATGTATGACTTTATGCATGAAAAAGCACTATTTATTTTATGTAATACTTCATGAAATAGCAATCATATGTGCAGTAGGAATTGTTGACCTCTAAATTATCAATTCAAGTTTGTGAATATTATAACATGTACGTTCACTTAAATGGTTGTTGAGCTTTAATCTAGTATGTGATATTTGATATATATATATATATATATATATATATATATATATATATATATATATATATACTTATACATTATTGTAGTCCTGGTGACTAAAGTAGAGTCAACTAATTATATTGCATGCATGTATACACTGTTGTTCTGACTGTATTTGAGGGGAGAGTAGTACTTGAGTAAATGTACTTAGTTACTGTTATTTTGACTTTATTTGACGGGAGTCACGGGACTGTAGTACTCGAGTAAATGTACTTAGTTACATTGCACCGCTGTACCAGCGATCTATAGGAACAGGTTATCGACGAGAATAATTTACCATGGAACATGGAACATGGAACATGGAACATGGAATATTACATAGAACCGAATGTTGGAACGAACATAACAGAGAAGAGATCTAGAACGTCCGAAGTAAGCAGGACTGAGAGCAGAAACACTTCATTACCCTTCAGACTCTCACAGAGAACAGCACGAACAACTCAAAGTAAAAAAAACACAACCTCAAAACAGAACAAGCAGTAGCTAATAGGTAAGTATTTAAGCTACTATATTTTAGTAATATAAACTGAAGTAATTGTACATTCAGTAACAGATAAATACCCCCAAAGTTAATGCTAGCTGTGATGATTAGCTTACATTCACACGGCTAGCGTTAGCTAAATATTTCTCTAAAGCCTTTTTGCTGTTTACACAACAGTGTAGATCAATTTGAAAGTAGTTAAAGTTAAAAATAAATCCGAAAAGTACTTTTAAATGTAGAAGGTTTATCAGTAAAACTTGCCAAAAGTACACAAAGTAGAAGTACTCACAGTGCTGCATGTTGTCCCAGTCATATGATATTTGATACTGGTGCATAAAGTTGACAGCAGCATATCAATGTTGGAGCTGGTCATATTATAGTTAATATTACTCACTTCCTTTTCAAATTCAACTGTTTAAGTTGTGTGTGTAGAATTTTAATCTGCAACATAAATAGTTACAGAGCTTTTGTTGTAGAAATCCATATCTGCAAAGTAACTCAAACTGTAACACAAATGTGGTGAAGAAAACAGACACTAATACCATAAAAGAGTTAGTATAATATAACGTGTTTCTTTGACAGTGTCTCCATCATGGAACATTTTACCAAGCTGGAGGAACTAGTAGCAGGGATGAGTCCAGATGAGTTCCTCTCTACTCTCCTCGAGGCACTGGAAGCCTGTGTTGGCAAGGCCCTCAACCCCCTGCCTCCTCCTGCCCCTGCTCCTGCTGCTCCACAGCCGGTAAGACCCTGCTTACCACGCTTTAAATGAAATTGGAAAAATTCAAATTAGTCAGAAAGGTTCATTAGAATATTTATCACTGTCAGTCAATCTATTCAGACTGGCAGATTAATAGACAGGCAGATACATAGATAATACAAATCTTTAATTTTAGTTGCAGCTTTGTCAATACAGACTAAAATAGAGAAAGTATTATGGCTGATTAACCTCCCTCTCTGTCTCCACAGAACATTCAGTATATGTGGCCTGCTAACAATGCTCAGTTCCTGACGGCTGTCAGAGAACCTGCTGCTGCTCTACAGCAAGTAAGACCCTGTAACACACTCTGAACATATTCCCTGTTTGGTTTCAGCACACAGCACATTTAGTAGCATGGATGTAGGAGAAAGAAATGCTGAAACAGTAACAGCTGGACAGGACAAACATAAATACATTTTCTTCCAATTAAAACTTCATTAGACATTTTTTTAATCAAAGATGAATTAGATCAGTAAAACTACAAAATGAAGGAGAATATCTCATAGTGGAGTGACTGGATATGAAACTATTCTGATAGAAGTGTTTGAAGGGGAAATCCTTCCACTTAGTGGACTGACAACACCGTTGCAGCTTGTCTCATCTTTCTCCTGTGTGTGTGTGTGTGTGGTGTGTGTGTGTGTGTGTGTGTGTGTGTGTGTGTGTGGTGTGTGTGTGTGTGTGTGTGTGTGTGTGTGTGTGTGTGTGTGTGTGTGTGTGTGTGTGTGTGTGTGTGTGTGTGTGTGTGTGTGTGTGTGTGTGTGTGTGTGTGTGTGTGTGTGTGTGTGTGACCCCAGATCATTGATGTGCCGATGGTGAACCTCCCTGAAGGCCAGCGCTTGTGCTATGTCGGGATGATGTAAGTAACACACACAATAATACTAACAACAACAGTGCCAATGACAGTCTGCTTGTATCATCACACACTCTTTCTATTATCTAATGTGTGTGTCCATCCTCCTTTATTTGTGTAGTAATGGACAGGAGTTGTACGAGGTCCCTCCTCCCTACTTCCAGGTTCCCGTCCCTGCTGCTCCTTCACTGAGCTACAACTCAAAGTAAGTTTACTCTCTTTTTAAACTGTTGTGATCTGTAGCCATACATGAGTCGTACTCATTATCCTCTATCTGTTTGATTTAAGGAGTCATTTATCTAGGAAATGCCTACATCAACATTATTATAATACATGTATTTTAAAGGGGTTTAATGTAACAACACAGTACCCATATGTTCTATATTTATACTGACATTTCTTTCTTATTTTTCTCTTTTTCTTTTCCCGTAGAAAGAGATGGCATAACAAACAGCAGGACAACAACCGCCCGTACATCCGGAAGCCCCTGAATGCCTTCATGCTGTACATGAAGGAGCACCGAGACCACGTGAAGGCGGAGGTTGTCTCCGAGAGGCGAGGCACAGCGGCTGTGAATGAAATCCTGGGCCAGAGGGTAAGTGTGTTTGGTCCGTATGTTTAAGTCGGATACATATAAATATTTTTAACAGGCCAGCTTGTAAAAAGTCTTCTAACTGTAACTCACACATTTTTACAGAGACTTTCATTTGTTGTCTCATCACCAAAGATTTAGAGCTTTGTGTGTGCTGATGTTTTTATGCTTGTGCTTGTGCCTGTACACTATCTGTATAGTGTCAGTGTGTTTGTGTTAGTGTGTCCTAACAGTGTGTTTTCATGTGTCCACAGTGGAAGGCAATGACTGAGGAGGACAAGGAAAAGTACTTCAGTCAGTCACAAGAGGAGAAACGGCTCCACGCCCAGCAGAATCCTCACTGGTCCTATAGTGAGAATTATGTAAGTACACACCTCCAACATGTTTCTATCAATAACAAGAGCTTATGAAACACTGCAAATACTTCATTTTTATTTATTTTGTTGTGTGTAGGGCCGAAAGATCAGGAAGAGAAGACATGCTCGCTCCAGTGATAAAGGTAAGACGATGTTTTCATGTGATGAAAGCAAGATTACATGGTACCACACCGGACCATGTGACTAGATTAGATCACTGATTCCTAAATCACTTTGATTTTCCAAACTACACATACACAGATTTAATCATTTATCAAGTTGAATTAAATATGCACTTCTGAATTGGACATTTACATGAGTACAAAAGATTCTGGCGTGAGGGTTTAACTAAAGACTGAATTGTGTTATGTTACAAAATAAATCCCAGAAAACTCTTTGGATTGACTGTACTTACTAAAGTGCTGTTTAATGCAGGTTTAAGAACTTGTTTTCAAAGTGTTTAAAGTTTAAGAAGACTGATCAGTGTTTTTTTTTGGTCACAGCGTCTGCACCTGCAAAGAAGCAGTGTGTGACAGCACTTTCCTGCTCAGAGACCATGTCTCTCATCACCATGGAGGAGCTGATCTAAACTGCCTCCTCCGGCCATAATCAGGATGCTGCGTTTACTCATCAATAAAATTGCTAACAGCACTTTTAATGTGTAAGAAAATAATTGTAGAAGATTTAAAAGCAGTCATGATGGTGGTTACATTCAGGGAACCAGAATCAACATCAGACAGGTTTAGTGGAACTAATGAACTGGCAGTTGAGTGAATAACAAATTCATAATCATTACTGTGAGTCCTCCTTGCTCAGATATTTGGGGTGATTTTGTGTTGCCTCATTACCGTGTGAACGTTTTTATACTGTGTGTCTTATCAATTTAATATAATTTAATGTATTATTAATGTATGTATTACCATGTGTATATCCTTTAATATTTTTAAGACAAGTCTGTGACACTCCAGGGGTTGGTGAAACTATTTTAATTTAAATTATATTTATATTTTTGTATGAAATACTTTCTAGTTTATTATTTCTGAAGTGGCTTTTCATTCCATGTGCCTTTGGTATTTTGATATGATACAGTGTTACTCTCACATTGATTTATGGGAATTCTGTGATGAGATGGTTCAAAATAAAAAAGGTCGGATGCATTTAAGACATTTCTCTTGTCTTGTTCTTTTACATAAACTGTAGCTGTGTTCAAGAATAAGCATGTCAGGTTGTTCCAGTAAAGGAATGTTTGAAAAGGTTCAAGTTCAAGGTTCAATGCTTTTATTAGTCATACGTACATAGCTACAGTGTAGTTATGACGATGAAAATCTTAGGTCACAGGCTTTAGGATTTATTTTGTGATTGATATCACAAGTGATATAAATAAAGTTTGATTTGGTAAGGGTCCTTGGCTATGGCCCTGCTGTGACCCTCTCCTAATGTCAGCTGGAGGGGCTCCAGCACCCTGTGAAGCAACGCTCACACCTTCATCTCTCTTCTCAACAAGGCAGCTGTGCTCTTGACCTGCTACAGCTGCCACTAGGGGGCGCTACTGCAGCACCTAGAGGCCCCGTGTGCTGACCCCTCAGCCCTTCATTACAACCTTGAAATATCTTTGTCGGTTTAATAAGCAAAAGAGCAATTTTACATTTTTCAAGGGTGTTTATATAGGTAAAAGTTTAGTTTTTAAGGAGAATTGGAGAATGTTGTGGTCAAACTGACACACACTCCATTATGAGCCTCTCTTAGTGTCACTTATTTGGCATCAAAGTCTCCAGGGGACAGTTGGAAGTAATTAATCTGTACCAGGGAGACAGAGTGTACGTCTGTGTGTGTGAGACAAGTGGAGGAAATGCACTCCTCTCACTCTCAAACAAACTTAAACAAAAACACACAAACGCACAGCGTCCTGTGTTTAGCCTCTTGCGTGTGTGTGCGTGTGTGTGTGTGTGTGTGTGTGTGTATGTTGCTGACTAAATGTAAAATGATGGTTGCATGCTGGTTGTGTACCATTAGCTGTGAACGGGGGTCAGAGGCTGCGTTCATCGTGATGTCTGTACTGTTGTACTGTTAGTGTGGTCTCCATGGGTACAGGGAGGAATCTGAAAATGATTGAGCTGCTCTTTAAAGAGGATTTCTTTTATCCAATTTCTGGTTTTCTACATCTACATCTTTAAGCGGTTGACTAATCATAACAGAGCCGGCCAGCTGACCAATATAAGCAGACTGGGTTCTGGTCGGAAAAACCTTTCTGAACATTAAAGCATGTTTAAATATCAACCCAAAAATGAGCATAATTGGCCCCTTTAACACCATTCCCTTACTTACAAAGTCAAACCAATACAGACAGTGCCTCTGTGACTGTGACACACATCTCAGTCCACTTGTACCGGTTCATCAAATTCATCTCATCACATCTTCTTATTCCCTAATTGTCTTAAATTTAAAAACACATTTTCTGCAGTTAAACAGATTCAGCAGATCTGATGTAGTAGGGAAGGTCATTCAAAAGATTAAGAGGTACAACCTTCATGTAGTGCTTTGTGTACATTTAATAAATTGACCCTGTTTTACTGGGAGCAACTAAGGAGATGCAAGAATTGCGGCGATCTGGGCGTATCTTTTGTTAGACTACCTGCTGAATTTTGCACCAATAAAGACAAAAGAAGAGAAAAGATCATAATGTGTCAATAACAGATCACATGGTTCTATTGAACCTTGTGAAAACGATAACATGGATGTGTAATTTGAACTTCAAGATAGTGCAAGTACAACAATCTTTATTCACTTTGCACAACATTTCACCTTCAGCACTCTGCTCAGAGATCAACTGGAATGAAACACAACAATCCTCTGCAATGAAAATAACCTTTCACTTATTGATCTCATTATTTGACTGCTTAAAAACCTAGGCATGTGCAGGCTTCTTCCACGAGGGATGTTTAGTCCACTGTGGATACAAAGTCGAGCCTTTATCAAAGCGCAGCAAAAAGGTTTAAGTGCTCTCCTCAGTCTTCACGCAGCTCCAGAGACGTCCTCCTTCCACACACAGCAGCCGTCTCATTTCTTACCTGTGCAGGGAACAAGGAGACAGTGATCAAGAGCTCTGCCAGTCAAAGAAACAAAACATGCCAACAGCACAGTACTGATGCACCTTACTGTCATTTTCATTATCGGATTAGATTCTACTTTCTACAAAATGTGAAGAAATTGTAATTAAAAAAGTGACAAGGTGTCTTTAAAATGAAGATGTCTTAAATGTGTTGTCAATCCTAAACCCAGAGATGTTCATTTTAATATGAAATACACTTGATAAAAAGAGAAGGAATCCATATTTCAGAGGCTGAACATTACTCTCATGATTAATGGATAATCAGGTGGTGATTATTTAACCATTGATCAATCATGTATTCAATTAGTTAGTAGACTACACTACAGCTCTACAGTACAGTTGAACAAAAGCACTGGAAAAGCTTTTAAATTCTCAACCAAAACATTTAATTATTTTCAACAAAGAAGAATTGAATTGTACAATACAACATTTAGTTGTTCTAGGTGAGATTGAATTGGTTTAAACTAAAAATGATATAGCGTTATTAGCATCTTTCCATGGGACTCAGCATGAAAGCAAATGAGTATTTTTCCAAATGTTCAACTATTGAAAAGTGATTTGATGACTTGGATAACCACTTCTGAATTTGGAATGCTGCCACTGGATGTGCATTGAAATTGTAATAAAAACACGCACCGTATCATCCAGATTTCCAAATACCCAATACGACATGTGAAGTGTGATTAACTAAATATGAATTGCATGATGCAGGAAGGAGCAGAAAGTCTCGAGACGGCTGAAGATTGGATGCGTCAGGTTTAATCTCAATCTGTGCCAATACTCTTTAAATGTAGTAATCTGAATTAACTACCAAACATTTTGAATGATGGACAAACAGTTTGAGTGTCTGTGTGTTTAAGTGTCCTTTAAACCGTGGGGTTCCACATATGGAGCCTATAACTCCCGATCCAGATCCCCTCCCCTTTCTCTTTTAACTTTCCTCATGAAAGAGAAAGCAGCCACAACTTTCTTTAAAGACGCACATGGAAACACACAGAGATCAGCCTGAAACTAAATGTGCACATAAGAGAGCAAATAAAGAGCATTATTCTTAACCAAAACATCAAAACAGTGACCGCCACAAACACCACAACAGAACAACAGAAGAGCTGCGTGCTGGGACGCACCACAGGGGCTCCCGCTGTGTGATGTGGCCCAGCAGCAGGCTCTCTCTCTGGGCATCGAGTGTCTGAAGTGGTCTGAACCAACAAATTGGTTCACCCTCAAATGCATCCTTATCTTCTGAGTCATGAGGAACTCTGCTTAGAAAGAGGCTGCTTCCTATTGACTGTGGTTTTGGGGTTTGTGTGTGTTCCCTTCTGTTCTTTCGTGACCGATAAAAAAGGATGTGATCTCTCAGGAGAAGAATGGCTGGAGGGGCTGTTTTGGGGGTGTAAAGAGACTTTGTTAGGGATGTATGAAGGCTTTCAACGGAACTTTGTTGCAGAGAAATTAACCGGACCGAGACCACCTGGAGTGTTGCGTCTCCAAGATGGACTTCGCTGTGATTCTGGAACGAGATTATGCACTCTGAACTACAATTAAAGCAACTTTTTGATCATTTCCTGGAAAATATGTTTTAAAAAAGGGGGTTCTTATTATATGTAAGGACAAAACATTTATATACAAACAACATAAGCAATATGGGATGTTTGAGGACTAAAGTGTTGTCCGGCTAGCAAGTGTTTACAAGTCTGTACATTGACTTATGGTTAAGTCATCTCAGTGTTTATGACTTTGAGTAGTTCTCGATGGATTGTGTAACATGTTCTGCTGCCACGGTGGAAATAAATTCCTGAAGAGCGAAAAACATTTCCCACGTATTCTGCACAACGGGACTCTTCCAAAGAGCCACATTTGACACAGCATGTCATGATGAGATGTTCAAAAAGAAAGCCTGAGAATATTACTCAAAAAATGTTTTCTTGTCTGGGATATTCATAGGTAACAGAATCTAAGCTCACTCACATGAGAGCTGACATGATTGCATAATAAAAGATTGGTTATTGCCATTATTATTTATTCTCTTTGACCTATTACAGTATTGAAATTACAATTGCATTTTTATCCTTATTTTACAAATAATTACTTACATTTTTTAGCATGATGGATTCTACTAAAGATGCTGCTCAATATGACAGCAGCTCGCTTGGCGTTCACTTTAGGACAAAGTAACTTCGCTTCAGAACTATTTAAGTATTTTTTGAATGTTTTGAAGTCCTGTGCTTCACACTTTTTGTTTATGCATTTTTCTACTTTATTTCCCAACTTTTCAGCCCTCAGCCCTGCAGTCTCACGCCCTTTCATGTGGAGTTGCGAGGCTATAACCTGCTATTTCTGTACAAGGGTACAAACAATAGTGTGGTTTAAGAACACGCCAAGAATGTGACATTTCTTAGGATCTTTATGGTGAACAGATTTAAGAAAAAGGTGGAAAAAATTATTGGTGAATGAGACCCATTGTATTGATTTCTTCTTTGGGACTGACCAAACAAACCAAACTACAGATGTGAAGGAAATGATTGTGTGAGTGATCTAGTGCGTGTGCTGTACATCTCTCACCTGGAAGCTTGAGCCACTTGGGCATTGTTCCCGGGTCAGACCTGGCAGGTTTAGCAGGCGGGGGGTTTTCAGACGAGGCTCCACTGTCCCGAGCGGCTCCGCTGGGGTCGGCCCTCGGCTCCGGAGCAGACGGTTCCTCCGGGCCCTGAGAGCTGCCGGAGGCTGTCGGGGACCGCAGCATACAGCTGGGGGGGGGGGGGGGGGAGGTCGGATAAGAAGAAGAACATTTTTATTATACCATGGTATCGTCAGATCAAGTCAGGTATTATTCTTGCATCCCAGCAGCTCCATTTGCAACATCAACAAGGACAAATGTGTAGGACAATAACATATCATCCCAATCACTGAAGACAATATTTCAAGACCTAGACTAGAGAAATATTTTATTGTATATTTGACCTGGGATTAAACCCTGTATTTAATTATAGGTTTGACTGGAGCCTTAAAGAGTGCTTCAGTCTTAATACTTAGGGGACCCCGTATGTCCCATGGATGTTTAAAGAGAACTAGAGTCTACCAGTTTAGATTTAACCACGACCACTTCCGAATTAACGTAGCTCTGCGTCGTGGACGTATAAAGGGAAAGTCGCTGTCCCCATGTTAACAACGCTATAGTAATATCATGTTGTAGGTAAAAGTAGCGCTTTTCTAATATGAAAGAACATCAAAGTTGAGTTAATGTTTTTATTTTGAATTTTGATTCACCAAGGATATCAAAATAATAAACTAGAAACCAATACCGGTATGTAGCTTAATAGCTCATTTTTAGTTTTGTCACGTTTTGTACACGAGTACAGTATTTGAGTAAATGTACTTTATTGAGGATAACAAATATTCCTCTTGCTGCAGACCGCTGTAACGTGTTTCACTTGCACTGACTGATAAACAGCCCTTATAGTTTTTTTCCCAAGCTAGAGAAGACGTGATATTACCTCAGCGTTACCATGGGGACGATGACGTTCTCTCTGCAGTCACGCAGAGCTACGTTAATGCAGAAGTGGCCGTGGTTAAATCTAAACTAAGTTGGAAAACGATAGAGGCGCTCAGGACATGGTCGGGTCAGAGATGATGTTGTTGGCAAGCCTCGATGTGTTATTATATGTCTAAAGTACTTGTAAAAGGTGTCCTCAGAAAAGAGGCTTTGAAGAAGACTTGTTGTTCCTGTATTTATTTAAGAAGCATTGTTTTGCATGTGGAGAGAAGTTATGGAACTGTGAGATCAAGGAGAGAAGTGACAACCTTGTAAAAGGACAACAGGTGGGGGTCACATTTGGGAGCGGGCTCTATCTTTAGAAGGACTGGAAAGTGGTTTATGTGTGTGTGTGTTTATGTGTGTGTGGAGGAAATGAGGGCGCATGGGGGCACCTGCTGTTTAGGCTGAACCTCAAAGGGATTCCTATGATGACAGCTTTGTTAAAAAAGACTGGTTGCCGCGGGATATAAGTGCGTACACACAGCCTAATGCATGCACGGCCAGGCACACATTTAAACATACACACACACACACACACACACACACACACACACACACACACACACACACATACCTTGCAATGGACTCGTTTGCTTGCAAAGCCGACACAGAGGAGTCAACCAGTTCCTTTTTCATGTAAATGTCTGTGGAAAACAGTCAAACAATGTAAATTATTGTTTTGTTATGTTACATTCCTCAGTAATACACCAGTAACCAAATCCAAATCAGCATGAGAAAGGGAAAAAATAAGAAAAAAACCTCTGTTATCATCAGAGCCGAAGTACACCAGCGCACCAGGAAACAGGTCGGCCTGCAGACAGAGAGACAAAGGAGGAGAAGTAAACAGAAGCAATCAAAAGTGTTTTTTACACGATTCAATCTGCAAAAACATGGACAAATATAAACAAAACCGCCTCCTTTCTACATGCAAAATGATCGCTCCCACCACATCAGCGGCCAGAGTTGAGTTCATTTCTGAAGATGATTCATTGCTCGGGGATCTGAACCAGTCACTCTTTGAAGCAGACCACAAAATGAGCAACAATCAAAACACTTTCACCCCCGAAGCACAACACACCTCTCCGGTGAACGTCTTAATGGTTATAATGGACCATTCGCAGGCAGATATTACCAAGCGTACAATTACAGAGGTAGAAACGCAGACAGGCAGACAGACAGGGCACGCGTCTGTGACTCTAATGGAGAGCAGACAAACAAGAAAGTAGTTTAAGATAAACAGTCTTCTGCTTCTGTTCTCATGAACAAACACTATGGGGAGCATCTGAGCAGAAGTACACAGTTGAGTTGTTTTAATAATTAGTGATGTACTGTTAAAATAGTAAATGGTTAACACAAAGAGTACAGTTAGTAGATCCTAAAATTTGTCTTAAGACTCAAATTTGATAATGTGTATTTTAGGGCTCTAACGAATGACAGTTTGACATTCACAGTCTTAATGAAGTACTGCGCAGCAGGTCTCTTCTGAAGAGATAAAGAGATTAGGCTAAACTAATATTATCCAGTTGTGTCTGCATTATATTGCTTGACTCTTGTGATCAAAACATTAACTATTTTAGAGTCCAAAAGTCCGAATTTATGGAAAGAAAGAGAGAAGTCCTGGGTGGAGCGGGTTAGTGAGTTTGGGCCAATAATGATTATTTCAGATTTGTCACAGTTTAGTTTCAGAAAGTTATTTTGCATCCATGTTTTGATGTCAGTGAGGCAGTTGATGAGTTGGGAGTGGGTGGCTGCAGAAATAGTTTTTGTAGAGAGGTAGAGTTGGGTGTCGTCGGCGTAACCGGAGTTGGTGTTGACGGAGGATCTGTCCAAGTGGGAGGATGTAAATGATGAAAAGCAGGGGACCAAGTACAGAGCCCTGGGGGACGCCGCGAGTGACTGAAGCAGTTGTTGGAAATTAATTGTTTTCTGCCAGAGAGATATGATTTCAGCCAGGAGAGGGCGGTGCCGGTTATGCCAATTAAGGACTGAAGGCGGGTGATGAGGATGGAGTGGTTAATGGTGTCGAAGGCAGCGGTTAGGTCAAGAAGGATGAGGATGAGAGGGATCCAGAGTCAGAAGAGAGGAGAATGTCATTTGTGACCTTGAGTAGAGCAGTTTCAGTACTGTGACGAGCAGGAGCAAATTGGGTTGAAGTTACTTGTCCAAGGACACTTGAACTGGTGTTCCCTAGCTCCCCTGATCTGAGGATCAACGCACTAGCCCACTGCGCCACAGCCACCCCAAGAACAAAGTGTTCAGCTTCAATCCTATAATGTTGGGGTTTCAGAAATAACATTTTAAAATGATATCTACCTGCTTTAAAAAATATCTTTCTGGATGTCCATAGACACTCCACAGAAAATACTTATTCCCATTTCAGCTTGAAGCAATAAAACGTTAGCCTTTGGTTTTCAACTCCTGCCTAATAACATAACAAAATTAACATTAAAGAGCTACAGGTAATACATTCTGCTGGCATCATTTTTTCTTTCAGATAAAAACCAACAGTTACCGACGAGAAATGAGAAGCAGCTTTTGTTGCTCTGAAATCTAAATAAAACAGAAAACACTTTGAACTTAATGGTAGATCTGCTACTTTCATCATTGATAGCTGCATGTGAGCATCGTGTGCCACGCAAGAACAACATTTTTTACAGCTGTGGCAACAATAACTAAGGGAGGCTTTCCAAAGACAGACTGCTCGTCATCTGCAGGGAAACCGTTTCCATGTAGCTCAGCCCATAACTGTTTCACATAAAAAGAGAAGAAAGCATGTCTGTTGCTGGGATTAGTTGGGTTGACCCTCTACTACAACCTGTCTCACACACACTGTTTGTCTCTCTCTCTCTGCCCCCCCCATCACTATCTGGTGGCTAAATTGGGACGCTCTGGCCTAATTGCTATTATGGCAGCGCTGTGAGCAGGAAACAATGTGTTACAGTGAAACAACACACATTCCTGCCATCCTGCTCCCCTGGCAGCACCACTTCCACTGAGACAGGGCGACGGGACAAGACCTGTGTGTGTGTGTGTGTGTGTGTGTGTGTGTGTGTGTGTGTGTGTGTGTGTGTGTGTGTGTGTAAAAACATAAGAGAGAGAGCGAGGAATGGAGGCAGGCAGAACGGATCCTGATGGAAGACAGAGGGAGAGACGGATGAGGGAGGGGACGCCTGGTATCAAAGGGCTTCTGGGTTGGGAAACATTCCTTTCCTGACATGACACAAAGTGATTAAAGTATTTGTGTGTGTGTGTGTGTGTGTGTGTGTGTGTGTGTGTGTGTGTGTGTGTGAGACATATGCTCTCATGTCTATGCTATACAACAACAAAAAGGATTAAAGATCCCGTGTGTGTATGTCAAAGACTGATGTATAGAAACGGAGACAGACTGTGTGTGTGTGTGTGTGTGTGTGTGTGTGAGAGACATATGTGCTCATGTCTTTGCGACATGACAAAAAAAGATGAAAGATTCTTCGTGTGTGTGTACCAATGATTGATGTATAGACAGAGAAACGGAGAGAGACTGTGTGTGTCTGTGTGTGTGATGACACCAAGGGGATTAAAGATTTTGTTTTTGAGCACTGTAACGCTTTTAAGTCCCTAATGGATAGAGACAAGAGAAGGAGGGGGGGGGGGGGGGGGGACGAGTATCAAGGGATGGTTAGGGTTAGGAGAGCGGGACAACAGTGTTGGTGGGTGAGGGGGGAGAAAAGAGACAAATTTGGAGTTGGGGTACAGCAGAGGGACGTGTGGTGATGATCAGACGGGGTGAGTTCAGGAAGGGAAGCAAAGAGGAGAAAACAAAGAGAGACGGGCAACTTCAATCAGAATCAGAGAGATCAAAAAGGGCTCACACACACACACACTTCAAAGTGTGCTTTTGAGGATCTTTATCTGTTGTAGCAGTCCCTCTGAAGTGCTACTACTTGCTCACCATCCCAACACGATACCATTTCTCACAAATCTCTCTTCCTCCCCTTCGGCCCTTCACTTCGTCTACTTAAGATTGAGTGAAAGTGTCAGAGGAAAATAAAAAACAGGAGGCACTGATGATGAAAATGTTCTAAAATAATACATTATAAAATAGATAAAAAGGAGAGTCCGTGAGGGCATCTGAATATAAATTGATGAACTGTACAAGAGGACATATTTTTGTTTCTTACTTGTATTTCGCTCTCTTTTAGTGTGGAAATAGCTCTGCATTTCTGTGTGTGTGCGCGTGTGCGTGTGCGTGTGCGTGTGCGTGCGTGTCAAGATCAAAGCGAGGCCTGTATTAACCCCATGTGCCAGTCTGGGAAAAATCAAGCCCAGCTGGGGTCAAGGACAGTGGAGAGGGGGAGAACAAGTGTGAGAGAGTGTGGGGGGGAGAACGGGAATGTGGTGAGGCTTTGAAGAGGAGAGAGGGACCAGCCGATACATTTTTACAGTCGGGGTGTGTGTGTGTGTGTGTGTGTGTGTGTGTGTGTGTGTGTGTGTGTGTGTGTGTGTGTGTGTGAGTTTTGTAGTTGTTTTCTGCAGTTTGACTGTGATGTGGTTTGTTTGAGTCTAATTGCACTGTTTATTGTTTTGGTTTAAAGAAAGTGTTGCGTAAAGACTTAAACGATGTGTTTGAGGCATCTTACCTGAAACAGAGTCGCTGAGGGGTCGTCCAGGATGGTTTTTGGGGGGGTTATGACTGACAGAAAGCAAAAGACAAAAAGGCAGACATTAGAGGAAAGTACGAACAGCTATTGTGTGAAAACATGTCAACATTGTCATTCACCAAAATAAATCCAGTGTCAATGTGACCTTCCCATGCCACCGTTTGTACTGTGCTTTTGTGTTATTGTAACACATGTAGAAAGAAAATGGTGTTGTATATTACGACTTGAATCTCAATAATTACTGAGTGTTTTTCTCAGGATATCTTTTGATTTGATGATGTTGTTATAAATTAGTGGGAAATATAATGCATTTAGGGGTCAGTCTTAATTTAGGGGTACATATTCCAGCCCTTAACTTTCAAATTTCTGTAACACTTTTAAAAGTTTGCTGACCAATACCACCGATTGAGGGTATGAACTTCCTCACAAGAATATCCATTGTGAAAGGGGCCGTATTATGCTTTTGATGTTTTTCCACTTGAACGTCATCTAGGTTTTCGTGCATGTAAATGGTCTGCAAAGGCTAAAATCCCAAAGTTCCCTCCAGAGGGAGTTTCTCCCCCTCTGCCTGAAACGCCTCCATTGGACTCCTTTGTTTACTTCCACCACATAATGACATCACTATGTAACACTCGCGCTCCTATAGGCTAGCGTTCCAACACATTGTATGTGATAGGATAAGAGGTGGGAAATCGCTAAGCAGTTGACCAATCACAACAGAGCCGGCCAGCTAACCAATCAGAGCACACTGGGCTCTGGTTTCAGACAGAGGGTGAAAAGAGGTGCTGCAGCACAGGCAGTATGAGAAGAATAGAGACTTTTTGAACATTAAAGCATGGAGACATGTCACAGTAGAGGCACAACATACAAATATGAACCTGAAAATGAGCATAATATGTCCTCTTTAAATGACACTTACACAGGTAGAAGCTGAGCTCAGGATCCTCCAGGTGACTGCTCACAAACTGCCTCACAGCACCAACTGGGCAAAAACACAAACACAGAAACAAATCAACGAGCTGATCCATCTGCACCTCGTTCAGGTAATGTGTGTTTTTCCCATGGAATTCCCCTGGGATTTATTGTTCTGCTGCTTGTCGTGTTGCTGTTGGGGATGAGGTGCATCTAATCCTTGGAATTACAGACCTGTCTCATTATTTCTGTCTCTGTCACTCTGGTGTGGCTACAGTAATACATGTGGTGAGAGAGCTTTAACATTGCAGCCATACCTGTGGCTAGCCAGCTGAAATGAACACTGCAAACACACACGCACACACACCTGTCTCCAGTGGCCTGAAGAAACCTTGTAGAACATGTCTGTCTGGAAACTGGACCCTCAGGACCACCTGGAGACAAACAGAGGTATTCAAATGTTGTATATTTCATGCAAACACGCACATTTAAAAGCAGGATTGTTATTCTGTGTCTGTCACTTGTGCTCACTTTGGGATGTCGTTCCATCTTCTCTCTCATCTGTGATTCTCTCAGAGCTCTAGTCATCAGCGGAGCCTCCTCCAGGTGTCTCCTGCAGGAAGGATGGAGAAAGAGTTGTAATGAAAC
Source organism: Trematomus bernacchii (assembly GCF_902827165.1). Lineage (NCBI taxonomy): Eukaryota > Metazoa > Chordata > Actinopteri > Perciformes > Nototheniidae > Trematomus > Trematomus bernacchii. Next base: position 1,193,603 of record NW_022988066.1, on the reverse strand, counting down.
AAGCGTGGAAATAAAAAAGGCCCACTGTGGAATCAACAAGATGGGTAGAAAAATGGTTCATCTTTTACCCGTATTCTTGTGTGGCCGTGTATGTGTGTGTGCGTGACAGGCAGAGACGAATTGCTGTGGTGGGTTTAATTCCCCCTTTGGTACTGTAATTGCAGTCATTGACACGGTGGTAGCGCAGCCATGAGGCAGCCAGCTAAGTCAATGTAGACGGAGATGAAAGGACGTACGCGCTGAGGTCTCAATCTGACGGTGTTTGGTCGAGGGCTGAAGGATAAACACAAAACAGCCTTCCTAATTGCTCCCTGTGTGCCATATTTAGAAGCTGTTGTAGAGTGCGTGGTGTCTTATAAATGAGAAAATGTTTGCAAAACACACGGTGTCTCAGCAGCTGTGGTGTGCTGCGGCCACATCGTGTCTGCATCTGTTTCGAAGAAGCGCTCATAAATAAATAAAAACTTCAAACTCATAATAATAAAAAAAGAAAAACTTCAAAAACGCACGCAGCGATGCCCTGCATTCTCCCTGCCTGTGGCCTCTCCTCATTGCCATGGTATTTTGCAATTATACATCGACAAAACACCACAGGACCAAATGCCAAACTGACTAATTATCCGTTACAAACACATCTGATCCAGACGCGTTTCTGCAGCAACAAGGTATTTATACCAAATATCACACACCATCCTCTGACCCAAAGCCACCCAAACGACTTCCTCCTCCCACCTCTGGCTCTTCAGCTGGGCGAAGCGCTTGCGCACATCATCCATCGTCACCTCGAAGAACTCGTCGGGCAGATCCCTGTGGTCGGAGTGACGGGACACGGCGTCCAGGTGGTAGATGAGGAGCTCCCTCTCTGCGGGCTGCAGAAAGGGAGGGAGCGAGTGAAAGGATGGAGACATGATAACACTGATGTTCATCTAAAGAAAGGGTTTTCAAACTGTGAGGCAATTGCTGTATGAAGGGTTAGGGCTCGAAAGACAATAGAAAGTAATGTTTCTGTTAATAAACCCTTTCACAGTTACATAATCATATTGTGTGGAAAGCCTTTTTTTAAGTAAACAGCTTTAAAAAGGCAAGACATCATGAAGTTCTGACCGGAAATCATTGTGTCTTACCGCAGAGAACTCCCCTAGATCCATGTCCTCGTCTGGCTGATTTGCAGTGGATTGACCCTGGTAAAGGAAGACAAATGGCTCATAGTTATACTCAAATACTTGTTGTATTGTTTGTCCTGTTTTGCTTACAGGTTAAAAACATACATTTATTCTCAATTACAATGTTGTGCTTTTTGCTTGTCCATCCACTTTGAATGGAGATATATAATCCCTCCACCTGGTCCTGGGTCTGACCCTCAGTCTACTCCCACCTGGTCGTGCCTGGACCACCACCCTAGGGAAGGGGCCAGGTGGCCTCCTAACTAGGGGCCCGTACCACCTCAACTGGCTGAAGGAGCAGCGGCTCTACTCCAAGTGTCTCCTGGATGACTGAACTTCTCACCTTATCCCTAAGGGAGATTCCAGCGACCGTACGGAGGAAACCCATTTCAGCCGTTTGTATTCTTATTTACTTGTACCAAAACAGAAAGTATATACCAATGGGAGAGCTTAGATCAAAGTAAAGTAGGCATGAATCCTGCTGCTACTTAACTAGAAGGCTGTATGGCAGACAGAGGTTCAAACCAACTAGATACATTGGATCAAAATAACATTTTTACAAAGTTCTGTAGTTCTTTTTGGAGCTTTCAGTCACTTTTAAGCTAACATGGAAAAGAAGTCCAGAGAGTACTCATATTTAAACAATTCCGTTATAAGGTGTAACTGCGGTAAACATTTTAAGATTGTTCCCTACAAAATCATAATCTCAAAATGCAAACCTAACCTAAAATATATATTTAATACACCTTCATTAAGATATCAGTACTCATATGGCTCACCTTGATGCTCGAACCGTGGCTGCTTTTTAGTTTCTTGGCTTTAGGTGAATCAACGGCTATAGTCAGAGCTGAGGATGATGATGAAGATAGCGGGCGTCCCACTGCGCCCCCCTGGGGACCCCCGAGGCGCTGCCCGCCTCCAGTGAAGGGAATGAAAGGAGCCAAGGGAGCAGCGAACGAGGAGGAGGAAGAAGAAGAAGATGGGTGAGAGTTCAGTCCTGAAGGCCCCGCTTCCTCGCCGTCCTCCTCTGGCGTTACTCTCTCCACAGGAGGGACCTTTGGCCGAACTGCATCCTGGGAGATTGGAACTTGCTCCTTCTGAACATGAAGTGACCTGCTTGGGGCAGAGGCGGGAGTTGGAGCAACAATTGGCTGCTGGGGGGTTACATGTTTAATTGGCATCTCTGTTTTGGACATCTCTGGAGGTGACGGAGCAGGATCTGGCAGAGATGATTGGCTAGGTGTGGTTTTCTTGGCAACAAGCATGGTTGGCATAGCAGCCGCTTCAGTGGCTTCCCCAGTATCTCCCTCTGCTTTGTTCTTCTTGAGTAAAAACCTGAAGCAGAAAAAGGGAAAAAATGGCTTTATTGTAACGTGTTACGTGTCACATTAATGTTGTTTCTGCACAGCATGCCGTTTCTTCAGCATCAGCGTACCTGACAATGGCATTTCCTCCCGTCAGACCCAGAGACCTCAGAGTGGTCTTCTTCAGCGCTTCTTCCCCACTCACCTGCACACAGACACAACAGCAGCTTTGTTATCATAAAAGCCCCTTTCCTTTAAAATAGGGAGACTTAAAAGGTTCCCTATCATACTCTTTTTCATCAACATATTATAGTTCTCAGATATATAAATAAAAAAACATGTCTCTGAAGTGTTTGGCTCGATATACCAAACAGATCATGCATTGTAGCATCCCATAAACCCCTCTGTTTCAGCCCTGTTTCAAAAGTTTGTTACTTTAGATGAAAATAAGGAGCCCCTCCCCACGCCCCTCTGAGAGATATTTGGTTAAAGAAAACACAATGGTGCTCTAGGAGGAGATTCAGGTGATAAGGTGTGGGGGGGGAGGTTACCTTGGTTGGTTGTTGGCTAATGGTTACACAAGCCAAATAAACGTTATGACATCATAAAGTGGCCAAAATCTGATCAGCTCATTTTCAGACAGGTTTTTATATAAATGGATCAGGACAAAAAGAGAGAGAATATTTTTTCCTGAAACTTTCAGAATCTCTTTACACAGAGGGGACACATGTTTATGCATTAAAGACATGAAAAAGTGGATATATAATAAATGTTACATAATAGGTGACCTTTAAAATAACATTGCCTACCTCGTCTCTCATGTAGACGCACACGGGGGTGGATTCTGTCTCCGAAACACTGGATTTGGAAAGTGATGATGATAGGAGAAAACAGAGATTGAAATGATGGCCGACTGATTTTTATTTGCTTCAACAGTGACAAAACAAAACACAGAAGTGACTTTCCCTTGTTCAGGGAAATCAGCCCTGTGATTTTACAATAAAACCTCACGCGATGCGGGGAACTCTGTCTGCAGCATGTGTAAACCATGTGTGCACAATCCCGTGTAGAAACTAATTGAACCATAAATGTTTTACTATTGTTCTCCTCAGTTCTGAAAAGCATTCCCCTCTGCTTCGCAACAGTCACAGAGCTTTTTTTTACGCTGATGTGGAGCTAATATGCATTTCATGGAAGCGTAAATTCCCTGGAAAAGGATCAGGATACGGAGTGATGTCATTTAATAGAGATGAGATGAGGGCTGGATGGATGCGTGAGCACCTGGGACCGCACAGCTGGAACTACTGAACAACAGCTGTGTGTGTGTGTGTGTGTGTGTGTGTGTGTGGTAATGTGTGGGAAAGTTTAAACTTCAGTCGAGGAATGGTGAAAGATGTTATCTAACACCGTGCTGCTGGCCTCTGTTCATTCCAACACAATGATCACCTTTACTTTCCAGCCTTGAGAAAAGTCAAACACATATACACGTTGTCCATACTTGCGAGGACCAACCCAAGCACCTTATTAGAGCTGTGCCGATATGACAATATATAAATATATATATAATTTAAAGGGGACCTATCATGCAAAATGCACTTTTGTACGTCTTTTATACATGAATATGTGTCCCCGGTGTTCCAGGGAACTCACCAAGTGTCAGAAAACACAACCCTCTCTTTTCCTCCATACCCAAATCTCTTAAAACGGGGCTGCAACGGATCTGATACAGACTGATCCAGATTTGAACATTTCTCTGACGTCAGGACGGAGGAGCTGACCTATCAGGGGAATGAGAGGTTGCCGTGGCATGGTAACAGCATGGTAACAGCATGGTAACACGACGCTCGTAACTCGGCCCCCTCCTTTGCAGGGGGGCGTGGTCAGCTGCAGCGCATGCAAAGACAGGGTGGAGGAAAGCAAAATAGAGCGAAATGAGGCATGGCTAAAATGCATGATCTGTTTGGTATTTTGAAAAAGAAAACGTATAAATATACCTTATATAGGTATGGCCCTACAATATATTATTCAAATATAGCATGATAGGTCCACTTTAAGTTATCTAACCAACTTCTATAAAAGGAACTGTTCCTCGGTTATGCATTACCAGTGTCATGACTAATATTGTTTTGAATTACAGCATCTTTCATTTGGACAAATTCATTTTTTAATTGGTATGGACAGAACGATTACATGCTATCATCTCTTTACACATATATTGAATAGAGTTGCAGAAAAGGAGGAAATATTACAGGTGCCTCTGATTCTTAAGACAAAGTCTTTTTAGTTAGGGTCCTGGTTGAGTCGGTGTTGTTGGTGGTTCTATAAAAGGTTTACAGTTGAAGTTACTAGAATATACTGGTGAACATTACATGATCGTCCTTTGTTAAGACCACCTTTATTAATCCCTGAGGAGAAATTCAGTTCTTCACCCAGGTTGTATTTCACCATTACACAAGTAGGCCTGAAATACACACACACGCAAACAGGACCTATAGACATGCACTAATGAAGAGGTGTCAGAGCGAAGGGGCTGCGAGTGTTCCGGCACCCGGGAGCAGCTGGGGACTCGATGCCTTGCTCAAGGACATCTTAGCGGTGCCCAGGAGGCAAACTGGCAGCTACCACTCCACACTCTGTATTTTGGTCCAGTCGGGTCTTGAACCAGCAAGCCTTTAGTTCCTAGGCCAAGTCCCTTTAGAATAAGCTAATGTTGCCACTTTTAAATTACATTAAAGATATTATTTAAAGAAACTTTTCAAACTGTCATTAAAACATCTGGAAAATGCTTGACAACCACGAGGCCCTCCAACTTTGCAACGTTAACCTCTGTGTTTAACCCAAACTTAATTCTAACCTAAACCCTACATTCTCAACCATGTGTAGAAGTTAGAAATGGGAGAAATATCCTCACAGATATAGACATAAAACAGCACACACACACACACACACACACACACCTGATCTGGGGGAAATGTGTGAGCAGTTCCCACAGAGTCTGTCCGCAGGAGAAGGAACTCTGGTGTCGAGAGCCGTCCTCCATCTGGAGCGCTATCCGCACCTGAAGGCACACACAATTGTAGTTTAAACATATTTCAAAAACCAATAACACTTAACACACGAACCAGTGTCCACGGTCTGTCCAAACATGAGCACTTGTGTCTCTATGTTTGGCAGTCTTTGCATGTATTATGATAAGAGATCATGATTAAAGACCCTTACTGAACTTGCTTGGAAGAAAAATGACAGATAAAACTTGTTTTTTTCCTAATTAAATACTAGAACACTTTTAAATTAAACCATTTAAATAAAGAAAGAATTGTAATAAAAAAAGGGAGCGGTGGCACTAAAACTAAAGATGCATATTAAACACTTTCAAGAGTCTCACTGACCGTGCACTTTTATTTGACTTTAAACAATGAAATACAATTTATATATAATATATAATATATTAAAGTGACAACATGTTACCTTAATTGCAGGATGGAAATTCATTATATTATGTATAAAAATCCTCCTAGGTGGTCATTTGCAGGTTCTTGGCTCTACAGTCTTGAGCTATTTTGTAGGAAGTGGATTCTTTGATAATAGAACTTGATTAAGCTGCACATGTGGGCCGACCTCAGTGTGGAAATGAGTAACACCAGGCACGAGTGCGAGTCTCTTGTTGTTTTTTCTCTCTCTGAGTCACTCTACAAGTTATTTATGTTTACACAACAACCATGTTGTCCAGCACAAGGCACACGCTGCACATCGGCACACCGGGAGAGATGAAAGAGTTCTTTGGCTGTCAGCGTCAGCCAACAGCAAGCTCTCTCACACACCAGTCTGGCTTAGGGTGGGAGAGCCTGTGTGTGTGCACGTGTGGTATGAGTATATACAATCTGTGAGGTATCAACAGTCAACGATCCATCAAATGAACAAGAACAACAGATCAAACCCAGCGGTGATTTTACTGCTTAGATTACGATGCCATGATGTCATAGGAAACTACAGCTCAGCTAGAACAAAGTGTTTTTTCTGTTGTTTTTGGACACAGATCAGAGTGAAAGCAGGAACTCAGGCAGGGATTAAAAAAATGTCTAGTAACTGCGAACAAAAACCAACAGCTGACGTCAATACCAAATAAAAAAAACTGAATATTGCAAGGCTTAACTTTAAATATTTATGGGTGGACAAAATAATCAATGTGATACAAATACTAATACTCTGGCAATAGCATCATACTTTTCTTATGTTTAATCCTTATTTCTCATTCTGTGATATGGAAAGGACATTCAAATAAAAAATAAAAATAAATCAATGAGTGGCAAAATCAACTAAAAATATGTTTCCATACAGGGAAAAAGGGGTCGCTGAAAGACTTGATAAAATGATGTGAATGTAATGCTATGGCATTCACAGTCATGAGATATTCATGTAAGTGAACACCTATACATGTAGCAGGTCTTGGCCAACATGTTGTGACGGACAGTGTTCTGTTGATATTATGCATCATACGCACCTGAGTACGCGGTTAAACAAAGGATCACTGTCGATATTTACAATAAAGATCTCACGTTATTTTTTGCATCATAATTTACATTTTCAGTCTTATGTTTTTGCATACACTGCTTACATTTATGCACTGGAGATGTAAGGTTATGTTTAATATATTTAGCAAATGTTTAAATATGTTGTTTTTTTTAACTAGAAGAATAGAGTTTAGTTTACTAACATTTAAAGGCACATTGGTTTTATGCTAACATAACATTCTTATTGTTTGCAACTTTATGTTCTTGAGAAAAAAATGGTATATCTAATTATTAGCATAATAGATAAAGAATATCATAAAACTAACCTGGCTGTCGGCTACCGCCTGTTTCCGTGTATCTGCCACCATTTCCAGCTTTGCATTGTTGGGCAGGTTGGCAAACCTCCATGGCAGCGTGAGGTCAACAGCAGTCCTCTGAAACCTGTCAAAAGTTGATGACAAGGCAACATTACATTTGAGAAAAATATCTCTCCTCCTGTCATTCAAAATTGAGAAAAGATAATATGACCCCTTAATGAATTTAAATGATTTACATCAACTGGAGACAGCTTTATAGATTACATATATTTACCTGCCCTGAGGAAATTAAATAAAAGAGTTTATATGGTAGCCACACAACTATGGAAGTTATTGTAATTTGTTTTTTCTTCTCTATGGGTCACAGTCATTGATTGAATTTAACTCTACGGCTCAAAAACTCAGCTAAATAAATTGGGAGGTACCACTCCTGCTTCGAATTTAATAACTGGTTAGACATCAGCCATTACTGTTCACTACTGTTAATCTCACACTAAACATAGCAAAACCAATTCTGTACACACATAGGATTTCATTACGTATCAAAGTATAATTCGATGCTCAAGGCAAAAAGGGAAATACCAGGATATTAGAGCTAACATTAATTTAGCCTTATTATCAGTACTGACAGCTAGCATCATCCAAACTGATACTCACTTTAAACCATGATCGTCGGGGTTAAATCCGTGCTTTTTGCAGACATCCTCCAGCACCTGGGGCGGACAAATATAAAGTTAGTAAAATAGTTACCACTTAATAATCAAAATAGTTTGATTTCATCCGCACGAACACAGAAACTGATCAGTCACTGGCTAACTGCTGTTAGCCAAACGAGCTAACAGGAGGAGAATAGTTCGCTCTCTGGAAACAAAGGATGAGACAAAGCGTCCACGTCAGAAAATATAAACCGAGTTCAAAACACAAGTAACCTGTAATAACGGCGTGTTTGGAGACACTTTGACTGCTTGTCTTCTCCCATTAGGAGTCAGAACCGTCACAGCTGAACTGCTGGCTGCCATTGTTGTGTCGTGACGTCGTAATGTTTATTTGAATAAACTTTATTGACACATAACCGGCAGCGATTCAAGGGTCCATTCACCCACACAAAGACATTTTATATGGGAGTGAATGGATGTTTTTTGTGGTGCTCACAACATTGAAAGTTCATATGTTAAAAAAACAAGTAGATGTTTTTATCTCTTTATATGAAACATTGTATTTAGTTTTTTTAAATGTGTTTTCATAGAAACCATGTTTTACTAAAAAAAATCCCACATAAACCACTATTGTAGATTATGCTAATTTCCAAAGCATTTTTAAATCAAGACAATAAATTACACTTCTTGTATCATTGTTATTTGTAATATATAACACAATAGCCACAAACAGAAATGTGGGTAAATGTTAAATGTAGTCTAATGCTTGCATAAAGTGCAGGTGTACTGCATGATACAATGTGCATTGTTATTCCCATGAAGATCAGATTAGAAAAAAACAAGTTTAAATAATTAAATTAATTATGGTAAATTACATGCAACCAGGTCCAGGGCTTTATGGTTGTGCATGGCCCCCTTTTTGGGACATTTCAATCTCATTGCCATACTTAATTATATTTATTAGACATGTGCCTTTCCTTCTGCAACAATTCAAAGAATCTGCTTTAAAAAAATGTCCATGCTTCCATCTGCCGGGCACAAGGAAAGATGAAAGTGATGTGAATCATATGCTTCAAAACACATGGGAGATTTTTGAGCAAATTGTTAGTAGTATTCTCCACATATTTCGTTGGTATGGTGTACATACACATACACCATATATCAACAGATCGTGGAAGGCAGAGAAAGGCCCCTTTGTAAAGGGAATCACTTGTTATGTTTACTTTTGTATTAGTCACATCCTGTGTCAACATTTTAAAAATATATTCAAGCTGATAAACCCATAATTTCTTTATTTTATTCATTCATTCATTCATTCATTTAGGACAAGCAAAGTTAGTCTCATAGATATGAACACAATTCAAATGTGTTTTGATTGTGAACGAACATGTATTTTGAGTCTGAAATGTGAAAATAGAGGGTTCCGTGTCCATATAACAAGAAGGGGGCTAACAAAAGAACCCCCAACAAAAGGGAACCGTAAAATAAATATATAACATGGAAAAGCTAACTTTCTCCCTGAATCTATGTATGTACAAATGTACTAATAATTGGAGTAAATGGAAAATTCATTTTGATATGTGTAAGAAGACAAGGATGTATGTGTAAGCGCATGTGTACGTGTGTCTAAGTAAATGTGTGTCTGTGCATTTATACATAAGCACAACGGCCCTCTCCAACGAGCATCGAGGATAACAAACTGGATATTGAACAGTTTCAGACTTTTGACTGATATGCACTCTCAATGCTCACTGTACAAGAGGAACTAATATATATTGACACAATATATTGACAGAAACTGATCTGACAGGACGATACAAAAAAGAAATAGAAACAGACTGGAATGAAACAACTCTAAAGCTTGACTCCTTCTCTTTAACTAAACAAACGATACCAAAGTGACTCATTGACCCAATATTTTATTTCTTTTTTCAATGCTTGTCTGTGCTTTTTTTCTTTCCTCTTTTCTATATTATGTAAGAAATCTATAGAAATAAAGTTAAAAAAACAAATGGATGCTTAATACCAAATAAAGCTCACAATTTGTATACAAAACAACATAAACAACATTATTGTTGACCTGACCTTTAATCTAACCTTTTCAAAGCACAATAACCAAAAACAACCTATAGACCATCAAGCTGTCTTCTTTGTACCCTCATGAGAGAAGGATATAGATCCTGCCTGTATACTGACAATCTGTTCCCCATATGGAGAACTACATATACTGTATAGGCAACCATATGCAGTAACGGAAGACCTGCACCAACATATGGAGTATCAAGGCTATTGTCTCTCAGCAATTATCAATTTGGATCAAAGCTGCATGGAATCAGACAAGACAAGACCACATGTGCTGACAACAGATGGAGAGGTGAGGCGGGGTGAGGCGGGGCTTCAGAGGGAATACAACTGACCAACCACTGCAGCAACATCTACAAAGTTCACCTGGGAAAGAGATGGGAGAGAGGGAGAGGTGAATACAGTTCTCCGTTCAGGGGGGAAATTGCCCCCTACTGAATAAACAAACAAACAGTCAGTTTCCTTCCTCACTCAGCAGGCACCAAACATCAAAACTGCCTGTGGATGGTGTGCAAAATCACAAAAGGGCATCTGTGTCTTTCACAACATTGTCCCACTAAGAAGTATTGAATCACTAATTAATCAATGGCAAACAAATGGACTTGTTAAAAACAGGATTTCCTTTCTTGTAAACAGAAATCATTTAATAGCAGTTTGTTTCTGAATATCACTTCAAGATGGATCCTTGGTTTGGTGACCAGATTCAGTAGAAGGGTTGTTGTGACATGAATCACATGACACACTGGTTTATGGATTTCAGAGAGATTATCTCAAAGTATTTCAAATGAAGATGAGGCAAAACAGTACCAAAACAGTAGCCTACTCTTTACACAGAATACACATTTTTGGAATAATATACAGCATGTCATATAATAAATACATTAACCAGTTACTGGTAAAGTTGAACATAACTTTAATTACTTGTTATACTGCCATGTATCTTCCATTATAGCACATCACAAACAAGTTGTTCCCAAATTCAAGGAAGTTGGGATTTTCATTTTAATCAATAACTGTTGTGATTAATTAAAATGAAGGTTTGAACATGTGAAGAACTGGAAACGTGTTTGTGTAGACTGTATATTTAAAGTAGGCTATGTACCCTGTTGGTGTGGTGTGACCCTCAGCAGTTCTCTCCATATTCTATCACTTCAGAGGCCGCGCAGTGATACGATGACACAACATCAAAGAGACCGACCGAAAGGACGACGGGGGCGTGCCAGGCACCCGCGCGCTCTTGGTGTGAGACCTGTGTGAGACCGACGCCCCGAGAGGAGCATCAGCCAACGATAATACCGATTGGCCCGCGAGATGAGAAGGAAGGAGGGGGCGAGACTTCAAATACATTTCCACTCAGTCTGCAGCTCTCCAGGACCTGAACCAGGAGTCAACAGGTCGGCAGTGTAAAGCGGCTGAATTCATTGACTTCCACGAGGGTTAAGCTGTTTTTGCCGTCTCCATGTGTTTTTAGGATTTTTTAAATGTGGGGACAGCACTTGCATTTGAGGTTAATGTTAAAACCAGCTCTCCATCTGTGAAGGCACCATGGATAACCTGCGTTCACTCTGCTCACCTTTCAATATTGACAACTTTCAACATGTCTCCGTGTGCTTTCAAAGAACTTTCAACTCATCTAACGACTCTTAGGATATGCTGTGTTTTGCAGAAGTCTCTTGCTCACATTTGAGAGGCATTTTCCAGTAATAGTTAGACATGCGGAGCCAAGGTGTGTCCTGCCTGCTGCTGCTCTTCATCCATGTGAGCGCACCGGCGGAGGCGAGGAAAGTACCCGGGGGTAGGGCGCAACACCGGCGGGTGCAGCAGCAGCAGCAGCCCCCGGTGCAGAGGGAGCGTGTGGAGGGGACAGAGAGCTTCCCGTTAGACTTCACAGCCGTGGAGGGCAACATGGACAACTTCATGGTGCAGATAAAGAACTTAGCGCAGTCACTGTACCCGTGCTCTGCGCAGAAGCTGGACCAAGACATGAAGTTGAACTTTTTGAAAAATGATTCTGTGACTTGTAATGACGGGTCAGCAGCAGGGTAAGTGAGTGGAAAATGCGTGTAATCTTTGTCAATAACTCACATGACACTGAAAGACCTGTTGGATATGTTGAAACTTTTCTCCAAACATCCACTTTGTGGCAGTTTAGTCCTCCACTGCCCTTCAGTCCCTCGTCTCTCCGGATGTGACCAAATTGGATCAAAGGACCAGATTTGGGGGGTGGGGGGGGGGGGGGGGGGGGGGGGGAGAACAAACGCTAGAGATTATTTAAATGTAGTCAGAGGTATAAAGGATAATGAGTCCTAATGTTACAATGTTATGTATCAATAAAGATGAAACTATAGGCTGATAAGACAGCAATTTACAATAACAGGTGTATAATCCTATAACCGCACTCTTGGTTGCAGAGTAAACCACAGACAGACTCCAAAGATTGACTGCAGCTTTGACTAATTTGTCCCTTAAATTAAGATGAATAGGTTTATCTTCAGAAGGCTCACATGCCTCCACATCTGTATCACCACTGGATCACAGCAAGATCTCAGTTTAAGATCAAGACCAAGAGTCGTGCCAAGCATCCCACAGTCATACTGCATTATTGTGATTAAGGGATTTTGTGTGACATGAAAGATCTTCAAAGTAATAGAAATATGTATTGCTTCTATGCTCATATAAACCTCAGTCCTTTTGACGGTATGGACTAAAGGGATCACGTGCATGTTGCAGGAGTAGGCTCAATGACTCCTGTATCACAGCACCTTACAGGATTTTGGAGAGTAAATATTACAGTTTGTTCGGTACAGAAGCTATTGGAAGCAAATGTGGGAAAAGGATATGGTGATACAGTTAATAATAAGTTATACATTGGTTTTTTTATTCTGTGAAATTACAAAAGAAAAGAAGAAAAAGTTCAACTGGGAAACAGGTGGTAAAAGATTTCTGTCAGTTGATGTATGTAAGTACCATCTTGTGGCCAAAATGAGTATTACAACAACAAAGAAACCTGTTTTCAAAGTTGAAAAATTAAGGAATTTAGAAAGATTATCCTAACAAAATCTGTTTTTTTTAATAGGAGAAAAAAACGTTCAGATCACAATTCTTTCCTCAATTGCTTCTCAGACAGTATTTTAAGTACTTTCCTGTAGTGTTATATAGGTATTTGTGCGTGTAAATGTTTGACCAATCACAACAGAGCTGGCCAGCTAACCAATCAGAGCAGACTGGGCTCTGGTTTCAGACAGAGGGTGAAAAGAGGTGCTGCAGCACAGGCAGCATGAGAAAATAAAAGAGATTTTTGAACATTAAAGCATGGAGACATGTCACATCACACCAGAGTAGGTATTATACCTTTAGAACAAGCTAGGCATTATTGGTATGCTTTAGTTAATTCACAAGTCCAATCTTCTATTGCTGAATTAAATAGTGTTGAATATGAGGAATAGGATAAAGTCACCAATAAAATAAAACACTATGAATAACGCAGACCTTTCCATACGCCACCCAAGCTGACAGGCCTGTGAGTGTGCGAGCTGCCAACAGCTTGACATGTTCTTTTTTTTAATAAATAACGATTTGAGCTTTTAAAGCCGCTAAACAGACTCCTACTGAGATTTTAAGCAGTGCGATGGGAGCCGAATCTTTCATGTCAGCATCAAAGGCAGCATCCCTGCCGGGGAGGTTGTGTTGTGCCTGTGTGCATCTGTGTGTATCTGCACACGTAACACACTCATATTGATCTGTTTTGCTGTTCTCACGCAGGTATTACATCAAGGAGTCTAAAGGCAGCAAGAGATGGCTGCTCTTCTTAGAAGGTGAGGACGAAGCTAACATGAACGTAGAGCTTAATGTGAAACACAACTAACCTGTTAACAAGGGTGTTTGTGTGTGTTTTAGGTGGATGGTACTGTTTCAACAGGCAGACCTGTGACAGCAGGTATGAGACCATGAGGAGACTGATGAGCTCCACCAAGTGGCCACAAACCAGAACAGGTAAAAAGACACAATAAAACACTCTATATCTTACACACACACACACACACACACACACACACACACACACACACACACACACACACACACACACACACACACACACACACACACACACACACACACACACACACACACACACACACACACACACACACACACACACACACACACACACACACACACACACACACACACACACACACACACACACACACACACACACACACTAAAGCTTTGCCTGGTACGTGCAGCTTTTGCAAACTCTCCGCACAGAGCTTACGCTTTCCCCAGTTTGAAAAAACGACCCCTGAATGAAGGAGATTCATAGACATGTTTGTGTTTCCTCTTTAGCTGAGTTTGCATTAAGATTAAGGAGTCAGACTCCGGTTCCTTCCCTCCGGCCTTCAGGGGACTCCTTGTTTGTTCATGGCTCCCTCCTCCCCCCCCCCCCCCCCCCACGCTCTCTGTGTACACTGGTGGCCACAGAGCTCTTCAATGCCTGCATGTAATTGCTGACCAAAGCAGGGAAAGTTAATGAATCTTTGACCGCAAGGGAAACACACATACAGACACACACGTCAGCTTATTAAAACACTCAACTGTACATCAAGGTTTGTAACTTCCTACTAGTAGTATTTAACCTTTAAGTAGCTTTTAACCCCTCTTAGCTTAACTAATGTTTCAAATGTGATCCAGAAGGTTAAGTAAATATGGCATCTATACCTTCTTTACTCTACAGGAACAGGAATAATGTCTCCACAGCCAGAGGAAAACCCTCACTGGTGGAACGCCAACATGGTGTAAGAACTCCTTTCTCTCCTTCTCTTATGTGTCTGTCAATAAATGATTTCATATCCTTGGCATACTGATGCTTTCTGGGACTATTCCCACATTGTGAAACTCTGGTCTGTTCCACACAAATGTCATCATGATACGATACATCCATTCTTTGGACAGCGGTTCTATATTTGCTGATATAAATAAGTTCGCCACAATATGATTTTTATCAGCTGCCTGCGATCGATTTGAGACCATATCGCATGCCCATTTAACACAATTTGTTACGTATCAACTCAGAAAAAGTAACTTAAATACAATTTTACAAGTTCATATTATGAGCTCTGTTGGAAGGAGTTGCATATTTGAAGGATGATGAAATGTATAGATGTGTTCTTTGTCCATCACACAGTCAGCTTGGCTTTTATTTGTACAACTGTTGAATCTGTCATCAGTATACCTTTGATAAAAGATTTGAACTTGTGTCGGCCACAGCAGGGAGCCCCTAAAGACATAGGCCACCAGCTTTAACCACTGATATATAAGGCATCTCTGATTTATCTTAATTGGATTGGAAATAATTGTAGGTGCTTCCTCTCTCCTGTAGCTTCATCCCGTACTGCTCCAGCGATGTGTGGAGTGGAGCCACACCGAAGACAAATCAGAGTAAGACTCAATAAATCAGTCGAATCTCATTGTGAGCTTGTAGATCTGGCTGAGGGTTTATACAGAACGATATATCGACGTCCCTGGAGAGTGGACATCAGAGGCTGTAGATGTTATACCGTTCAGCCTATTGTTTTGTTCTGGGCGTGGGAAAGATGATTTTCTCTGAAATCAGCTTTGACCATTTTTGAAAACCTTTAATATACTGTGTTATAATTAGGAACGCCACAAACAATTGTGCATGTGTCCCAACCTTTGATTTATAATCCCAGACTTTGACCATTCAATATCATAATATTTTCTGTTCAATCTAGATCAATTTAATAATAAAAAAATGCAATAATGAAATAAAAAAATCATCTAAGTATTGCTAATATTCAAGTTGAGTGTGATTCATCAGTCAGGAGGACTTTTGATTAAATAAGAGCCTTTTGTGTTTTGCACCTGTAAACTGAGCACAGTTTGTTTGAAATAAAGAGCAAACAAATGTATCTACAGTACCTTATACCTGTTTAAAATCTCTGTTTTTTTGTATTAATACATCTTTAAAATGATAGGTGTAAACTACATCTCTCTTGTGCAAAGTTCTCTGCAGCTGTGTAACATTGATGTAGAGTTAGTCAGAATGAGAAGTGTGTCATGTGGCTGTATGCTAAACAACATACAACATGTATGTTCTCAGGTGATTATGCGTTCATGGGCTCTCTGATCATAAAGGAGGTTGTGAACGAGCTGCTGACAAAAGGTCTGGACAACGCCAAGGTGCTGCTACTGGCAGGAAGCAGGTCAGTTCAGTGTGTGTGTGTGTGTGTGTGTGTGTTTGCCTACTGTACAAGTATGTGTGTTAACCACAGATAAAGGCTCACCCTCTGACCCCTCTCTTGCTGTCTCAGTGCGGGCGGTACAGGCGTGCTACTGAACGTGGACCGAGTGGCGGAGCAGCTGGAGTCTCTGGGCCACGGGGGGGTGCAGGTCCGGGGCCTCGCTGACTCCGGGTGGTTCCTGGACAACAAACAGTACAAAATCACAACCTGCCTGGACACCATCAGCTGTGCCCCCACCGAGGCCATAAAGAGAGGCATCAGGTAGGAGGGCACAAAGAGTTCAAAGACTGGTGGATGGATTAAGGGGGGTTAAGACGTTTTAAAGAAACCCTCAAAATGATACTCACCCTGTGTTACCTTACACTTTTGAAGAGCGCATTCCTCACATGCTTCCACGCTAATTATTTTTGTACAAGTTTTCACAGCAGCCCCCATTCACTTCCATTCATCAAGACATTTCTGATTTCTTCATTCACCATATATACAGATACCGGGAGACGATAGCAATGTTTTCTTCAAGATTCCAAGGAAACACTGATGGAGAAATTGATAAACAATTGGACATTTAAGTGGGAAGGAATCATTGTAAAGTGTTGATACTTTGCAGGTACTGGGGCGGTTTGGTGCCAGAGAGCTGCAGACAGGCTCATGTGGGACAGGAGTGGAACTGTTTCTTTGGATATAAAGTCTTCCCCACGTTAAAAAGTAAGTGACAAAAACCCCCAAGCCTCTCCACAGGTCTGATGTATTTGATAAAGATGGCAGGACGTGTTTCTCTTGAAGTCTGACCCTCTCTCCTCTCAGGCCCAGTGTTCGTGGTGCAGTGGCTGTTTGACGAGGCCCAGCTGACGGTGGACAACATCCACCTGACCGGGCAGCCTGTCCACGAGGGCCAGTGGAGGTACATCCAGAACCTGGGACAGGAGCTGAGGAGCACGCTGCGGGACGTCCCGTAAGACACGCACACGCACACGCACACACACACACAACACTGTACAAATAAAAAGACATTTGGTTGACTGTGTGATTCTGTGTTTTGGATGGCAGGGCGATGTTTGCTCCGGCCTGTCTGTCACATGAACTCATCACAAGAACGTAAGTAAACTTTCTGATATGAGAACAATAGGATCTCAAAAGGATTTCTTTTTTATTATGAAGGCATTCTGAGGACACTCCACTCCTCTACTTCATCATCGGTGTGCTCTGTTAGTTACTTCCAGCTTACAATCCATAACAAAATATAACAGATAGAAAAGTCTGTTTTTGTAAAAATGTAATGACCCAAAAAGGATAGTTGAATTTAACACATCAGTAAAATAATCCTGTTAATTCCATATTACACATCAAGCCCTACTGCCCATTAATCAGTCAACGTTGGTCTACAACAACTAAATATAAATGATAAATAAGACCAGACTGTCACATAAATCTGTATTGGATCATATGTTGGCAGAAAAAAAACTAGAATTTGCCAAACAAATGTTTTGAATGACTTTAGAAACAGTTACATCATTTGTCCACAAGAGGGTACTGAAGAGTTTATTTTTTAAATTGTAAAATATCCCACTTAAAACATACACTGTTTAAACTTCCTACAAACAAATATATAATTATAAAGGATCAATATCAAACGCATTCATTTAAATAAATAGAAGCCGATTTAAGTTTTTGCAATTTCTTTTAACTGAAATATCGAATTCTCCATCTCTAAACACAACCCAGAGAATGTAAGGGGAGGTATACCATAATAGTCTTCTATATGGTATTACATTTGATATGAATGAATTGAATCATGACAATGCACACATTCAATCTGTACTGTATACTGTATGCAAGTAAACATACATATACAATCCTGCATATTGTATCTCTTCACTATGTCTCTCTGTCCCTGCAGCTACTGGATGGACATTCATGTGAAGGGCACCTCCCTGCCCAGAGCGCTGCACTGCTGGGACCGCAGCCTCCAGCCCAACAACCACACCAACAGCACCAACCACAACCAGAAGCCTAAGACCCCACCCACCAGGGGCTGCCCTCTCCATTTGATTGACAGCTGCCCGTGGCCTCACTGTAATCCCACCTGCCCGACTGTACGAGACCAGCTGACGGGACAGGAGATGAGCGTGATCCAGTTCCTGAAGCACATGGGCTTCGACGTGCAGAAGATGGCTCAGCAGCAGGGCATGGACGCCAGGAAGCTGCTGGGCATGCTCAATAACGGGAGCTGAGGCAGGAATGAGATGGTGCCGAACATCAGGGGAAGACAACGGAGATAAAACTCTAATGAGAAAACTGTCAATACTTTCAAACTTTGTCTTCAACAAACAACACCCAACATTTGAAAAACTGACTCAAGTGCACACATGCGCTGTTTAAACACACCATATGGGGTCACTTGTTTAACAGATATATACTGTAGACATGCTATAATTGTGAGGTGTATACAGAGGTGGGTACAGTGTGCGTGTGTTAATGTATATACAGTAAATATGTATATGTAGTATAGACTGTCATGGCGGAGGTCTACAATAGCTTTGACAGGAAGTATTGAAAACACCTCCAGGGTTTTTCTGTGGGGACTTCTCGTCTGTCACATTCAGAGATGCGTCTATGGTGCTGCTGAACTCTCTACCCTCCACCAATTATGCTGCTTTTTCTAATTTTGGAGAAATAATGAGTTGATGGGTAATATTTACTAATAAAGTAACAAAGATAAAGGTTATTAGTTTGTTTTTAAGGGTAAAACATATTTTTATACTGAAAATATATTTTATATGTCTAGAGTCAGATACAGTTAGCTACTGTAACAATGTCTCTTTACATTCTACTATTAACTGTAAGTACTAAATATGCTAAAATAGTAAAAATGTATCTGTATTATTTGTAAGACTGTTGAGTTTTTCCCGTTCTTTCTCCTTTGCTGTAGTAGTGCTGAACATTATGGTGGCGGAGAGGTGCAAATGCGCAATAATAAGCAAACAAACTTCCAGTGCCCTGCAGTTTCAGAAACGATGCAAATATAAAAACACAAATGTGCCAAAACACATGCGAATAAAGAAATATCTTCACCAACATCAAGAAACTTGCGCAGCGTTTAAAAAAAAAAGTGCTACATAAACGAAATGCTGCAAGAAGCAAACCCAACCGAACCCAGAGGACACTTAAAAGGGATGCACACAGCTGGGACCAGGACCCGGGGAGTACAGCGTTTGTTCTCTACGTTTTGTGGTTGTAGTGTGTTTGCACCCGTCAACCACCATAGCCCATGCCTTATATGAGCACTAATAAAAACAAAACATGTGGGTAGGTTAAAACATAATTTAATTACCACAGAATTACAGTAAAGGGCATTTGCAGCTAAAATAAAATGGAAAAACAAGAAGTCATTTCCGGTATTATCATACTCACACCCACAACATCCAAAGTTTACCTACTGTACAAAATACACACTGATAAACATTAAAAAAAATAAAAGCATTAAAAAAATAATATACCAAGTTTGCACAAGATATAATAATAAAAAAGATTTGTTCACAGTTGATATGAAAGTGCTTTTAAAGGAGATGATTTAAAATCTGTGTAAACTGATTAACATCAGCTTCAGGGTTTTGTTGTGCGTCTGACGACTTTCTAACATTTGAGTATGGGTATCATTTATAAACGGCGCTGCATAAAGCACACTTCTCAGTTTCACCCCATATTTCCACTTGGTTTGTTTTGCATGTTTACAAAAGCTCCAGCCAATAAATGACTGGCCAGATTTTAAATGTACTATACATTTAAATGTCCCTGTTATTATTCCAGTTAAATCCATTTCTGCAGACCTCAGTGCTCAGAGAATTGAGGAGGCTTGTCTGCTGGAGGATGGGCTCTCAACAGTTTGAGTTCTAGAGGGAAAACATATAGAAAAACAATTAGGAGATACGCGGAGGCCAGGTTGCATAGATTGTTTTAAAGGTCCCCTATTATACTTTAAAATACTTTTTTTAACAATGTATTACAGGTCTCAGATATAAACAGAACATGTCTCTGAAGTGTTTGGCTGAAACACCAAACAGATCACTGTAGCATCCCATAAACCCCTCTGTTTCAGCCCTGTTCCAAAAGTGCTGATTCTGTGTCTGTAGCTTTAAATGCTAATGAGCTGCTGCTGCTGGCCACGCCCCTCTGAGAGATGATTGGTTCAAACAAAACACATTGGTGCTCTAGGAGGAGATCCAGGTGATAAGGTGGGGGGGGGGGTTACCTTGGTTGGTTATTGGCTAATGGTTGCACAACCCAAAAAAACATTGTGTCATCACAAAGTGGCCAAAATCTGATCAGCTCATTTTCAGACAGGTTTTTATATAAATAGATCAGGACAAAAAGAGAGGGGGTCTTTGTTCCTGAAACTTTCAGAATCTCTTTACACAGAGGGGACACATGTTTATGTATAAAAGACATGAAGAAGCGGATTTTGCATAATAGGTGACCTTTAAATTCATACAAAAACAGCTGTTGTAAAGCACCAGAGCAACAAACAGACCTGACTGGCGAGTCGTCGAGCGGGGGTTCGTTTTTGCTCGTGGATTGTCTGGAGGCGAGTGATCAGAAACTTCTTATCATCTCCTTCCTGAAAAAGAAGCAAATAAAATCAGGAAAACATTTAACTTAAATAAATGTTTCTTTATAATGACAAATAGAGAACACATCTGTATATGTACAGCGGATGTCTCACATTTTCTATCTGCTCCTGCAGTAGGCCGATGATCTTCCTCTGACCGTCCACCACCTGACTGTGGAAGTAGATGACGATCCTGATGGAGGGAAACCACAGAATGCATCGGATCAGTACAACACTGATCAATAATAAAGCAACAACAAATACACAACATGCTGACTCCTGTTGACTGCACCAGTGTCAGTGTCTGTTTGTACTCACAGGAAAATGCATGCTCCCAGAAACAGGAAGAAAGGGTTTTCCACCAGGTAGGAGTGAGCTCGGGCCAGCACCGACAGGTTGGGACTATCTTTTTCCAGTTCCTCCACCCACTGCTTCCCCGCCTGGAACATCGTTTTGAGCTCTCGGAAGGGGCCGCACGATGAGGAAGGGGTGATGCTGGGGACAGACGTTTAGACTACGTGTCACACGGGACTCTTTATTCTTCTCTTAGGTGATTTTTAATAATTACAAATACAATATATTACTTAGTAGTAGTTTACCAGTTAAAGATACAGTTCAAACCAAAATCAAACTACATACAGTATTTGTTATCCAGCTAAATTGTTTTGGTGCAAGTTTTGGAGTGTTGGACGTATCTGCTGTAAAGACTTGACGGAACCTTGCTCGTGAGGATCAGAAGGCCAGAAAATTCATTTGAAAAACTCAACAACAATGTCCCTTTCCAGATATCATGACCTAGTTACTCAGGACATTGTTTTAGCAGTTTAATCAAGGAACCATTTTCTTTCTCTGGAACTACACCAGCCAACCGTATCACCGAGCAGAGGAATGCATATCATCATGGAAGAGAGGCTTATGTTCAGCTGACGGTGTAAACATAATGGGCGTCCTCTTCTGCTTAGCTGTAACACAGGGATGCTAGGAGAGCTAGCACAAGCCTTTGATATTGGTGTTAGTGGCCATGGTAACAGTGTAGCATACACTCTGAGGTGTCCTTAAACAAAACAATACACTCTCCCTTGTCCATTTCAGTATATTTCTATTTTGATTGTGCTATTATTTCCCGAAACTTCAAAAGGGAAATTATTGGGTTTTGTTTGTCATATGTAAGCACCGTGTGTGTGTGTGTGTGTGTGTGTGTGTGTGTGTGTGTGTGTGTGTGTGTGTGTGTGTGTGTGTGTGTGTGTGTGTGTGTGTGTGTGTGTGTGTGTGTGTGTGTGTGTGTGTGTGTGTGTGTGTGTGTGTGTGTACCTCCACATGGTGTAAGTGACGCACACAGAGGCGCCGAGGAAGGAGGGGAAGCAGAGGAGCGTGATGAAGACGGTGGTCATCTGGCTCACTCTGTACGGCTTCCTGGGAGCCTGACAGTTCATCATCACACTGCTCTGTCGGGAGAGAAAACACAGGCTGGGGTCAAAGGTCACCGCATCTATCATCAGAAATCTGACCAACTACTCGGATAGTGATTTTGTTGTAAAAGTCACAGATTAACTTTCATACTAAAATCAAATGTCAAAATAAGATCGCTGAATTAACATTAGAGCTTTAACAATTGTCACATACAAAAATACTATGGTATTCCACTACTATACACATCTTTTTTTTACACAATTTATAGACAGTCTGCAAGGATGCAAACAATTCCAGGGCCAAAACAAATCTAAAGCTGTTTTATAAGCTGGGAATTTATACCAGAAGATTAAAAAAAAACAGGGGAAATAAAAGGGTTTGTCATTATAAAAAATATATATATGTTTTTGGCTTTGCTTTGTTTGAGCTTTTATTTTGAAAATTTGAATTGAACTGTTTCTAAATACTTACCATTTTAATGTAGAAGAGCAGCAACAGTTTGAGGATCTGCACTACAGGCAGGACAGGAGTGAAGAGAACACCTAACCTGAGAAACACAATGTTTAATGTTAGCACACAGAGGCTATTTGAATAAACTGAACATGGCTGTGTGTAAATCTGAACAGTGCGTCTGTTACCAGGCCAACGTCTGTCCGTAGATCAGTTCGAGGACGTTCCTGGCGATGTCAAACACCGGTTTCCTCCTCCTCTTCAGCACCTTCTCAGAGAACAACCTGCAGACGACACGAGGAGGTGAGTTAACGTGAGACTGAACTTCAAACAAAATGCTCTGCTATAAAATACAAAACAAATATAACCTCCAAAGGAACTCTCCAAACAAGGTGTCCAGTATCGTGAAGATGAAGTCCATGAGCAGGAAACGATAAAGCTCCTGGCCGACAAAAGTCTCCCAGCACTGAAGACACAGTCAGCCATTAAACAAAAACCACACAGAGCAACATAAACACAGATGAAATAAAACGGTCACCATCATTATGTTACCTTCAGGCCAATACTCCCGGGGTCAGCAGCCACCCGACCCAGCCAGTGGTAGCACAGGACTCCCAGCACGCTCACTTTCAACATCAAGTTTCTAGAAGCCGACAGCAAACCACAGGTTACCAACCAAAAGTCAACCAGATCTGCACTTTAACGTGTAAACTGGCAGCATGTGCTCATACCTGCCGATGGAGACATATGTGCGTACAGACGGGGACTCGTAGTCCTCCATCCAGGCAGCCAGGTTGAAGACGCCGGGCAGCAGCAGGTTGATGAGCGACACCAGGACGGGGAGGGCCAGCAGACTGGCCTCGTTCAGCAGCGGGTTGGTGACGGGGTTGGTGACGGGGTTGCCACTGTGCAGATCGGACTGGAGGTTCTGGAGGTTCTGTTGGGGGGAAAACAATTAGGTTAATTACTTTTTCCACAGATATTTGTTGTTCTACTCAACTACTGCATCTGTAAGCCAGCATGTGTTTCTTTCATACTACCATATGAGTCACCAGCGATCTTATCTGGAATTCACATTTATGACGTAAAAACTGAGCTGTTTCATGCTGATTTTTTAAAGTAGTTATTATCATGTTGGGCCTGTTGGCACCCTCTAGTGGGCACCAAAGGTTTTAATTTCCAATTTGTTAGATTACATTTGAACAAATTGTTGTCTACATTTCCAAAAATCTCTTCCATAAAAAATGTCAAATAAAAAACGATATTATCATCAACCATTTAAATGTTAATATAATGACAATAACTCAGGTAGAGAGACATGTTTTGGCATTGTTAGATGTCTGTTTGTTCCCTGGGATGCAGTGATACAAAATTGATTGCTTTTAGAAAGCAAGAAAGTGATGTGTTGCTTGTGGTGAGGGTATCAGACCCTAAATACAATACATCTGGATTCATAATGCAGTGATGGTTAAGGGTGAGCAGTATATTGATTTAGCTCATTACAGCTGGCAGTGGCAGCCAGGTTAATTTGGTTCTCCTGTTGATGTTGAGTTTTTTGATTGTTTTATTTAGAAATTGGTCCTTGGGATTTCTTCAATCAGAAGTGTAATTAAACAAAAGGTTAAGGAACTCCTGATTAAAAGCAACCAGCGGATCAGTAACAGGGATCATAGTGGCCAGCAGGAACAAACTTTACTACACATACAGCCTGAAGTCTGAGTATTTACCAATAAAAGTGTAGATTCTTGGACACGTGGACTTTGTACCCTGACACGCCTCACCTGATGCATGTGATCAGAGCAGTAGTAGATGGCCAGCACACAGGCCGTGGTGCTGGCCACGCAGATAGCCCAGGCCAGGCCGTGGACCATCAGCCTCCACAGCCTCTGGCACCGAGTGTTCTTCACCTGCTTGTGACTCACCTCCGCCAGCAGCTCCTGGAGAGAGGGGGGGGGGGGCGTTAGAGCACAATGACACTCCTGCCTGCCAATTATATGACAGACAAGGAGAGGGAGGAAGTGTTTTTGTAAATTAAAGTGTGTGTGTGTGTTTACCTTGAACTGGGTGCAGATATTCTCAGACATGAGTTTGACGGAAGATTTCCTAATGACCTTGAAGTCCCAGGAGCAGAAGGTCTTTATTGCCAGGATGCTGTGAGATTTGTCGATTCGGAAGCTCTGCCCAAACGACTTTGACATGCTGCGGGAAAATTGCACATCAACATGATTTGAACTTCTTATGTATAAATAAATATCTTTGTTTTTAATTTTTTTCACACTTACTTTAACTATATGTTTATATAAATATTTGTATTTTATTTTTGATTTCATTCTAAAATGGAGCATCTGTCACAAAACCCAATGTCGCTTGGTGAAAATCAACTTTCAGAAATCAGCATACTGAGATGAATTACATGTAAACCGAGGCATGTTAGCACATTTTTGAAAACACTCTACCTGTACACAAGAATGATGCAGGTGAGGAAGGAAGACACTCCTATGGTGAAAAAGTATGCCAGCGGCATGTTGTAGGACACACAGTCCGGCCTGGTCTCATTGGACAGAGAGGCATTGTGCACCTCCCCATCATCCCTGCAGCTCTTACGCAGTGTGTAGTTACAGTAGTAGCCATAGTACATCACAGTATCTGAGAAATAGCCCTGAGACAAAACGAGATAGAAAACTATTTACACTTTGCTTCAAACATAACATTTTTATACTTAGTATCGGTCAAAATCTAGAATATGATTATTCACCTCGTAAGCATATATTTGACTTCAAAGATTCCCTCCAGACATGTTCAAATACAATTCATACAATTCAAAAAACACTTCTGCCGTAAGTGGAGGTTTCAATTTTCAACATCACCATTGTGTAAGCTGAATATTGAACCATATTTGTTTTCCAAACTTGTACAAACAAGCCTTAAACAGAGACCAGAGAAACCTTCCCTCCTCAGCAGATGTAAAAACCTCCTTACAGCGGAGCTCAAACTTAAAGTGAAGATTCAATAAGCACATTTCTTTAGTGGAGGGGGGCTTTAATTCCTGAAGTTTAAAGGGGCCCTATCATGCTCATTTTCAGGGTTCATATTAGTGTTTTATGCGTCTACTGTGACATGTTTACATGCTTTAATGTTCAAAAGGGGCTTTATTTTTCTCATACAGTGCTGCAGCACCTCACATACAATGTGTTGAAGTGCCAGCCAATAGAAGAGCGAGTGTTACATAGTGATGTCACTATAACTAAACAAAGGAGTCCAATGGAGGCGTTTCAGGCAGATTGTGTGGGAGAGAAACTCCCTCTGGAGGGAACACAGGGAAAGGGAAAACCTCACAAAACTAATACGGCCCTTTTAAAGATGAGGGAATGGACTCATCATTCAGGTCTGTAACCCCTAAACACAAATCAAGGATGTGGTGAGTGATTTCTAATAACTGAGGCCTCAAAGGGTGCGATAGGTGTTCCAATAACAAAGCTTACGGCGCCGGTGAGGAGCTCCAGTCCAGTGAAGGAGGGTCTCCCTTCCGACTCTGGAGGGTGCAACGCCTGAGGCAGCACCATGAAGGCCCCCGTCACCAGGAACAGGAAGACGTTGAAGAAGAGTAGGGTCTTTAGGAACAGGAAGTAGGAGAGGACGCCGCTGCCGAAACGTCCGCTCACTCTCTTGAGCGGCACTTGCCACAGATGGAGGGAGTGCAGGAAGGAGAGCCAGCTGTACCAACCCTGCCTCGCCCCCTGGGGAGGAGAGAGAGGGAGAACAGGGAGAGACCATCACTTTAATCCCGACAACAATCATTTATTTGTGTACTACATTATTTATAGTAATTGAATTGACCACCATATCCAATTTTTTCTTTCCACCCTTTTTCTTGTGGTTCACTCTTGGGCTGACTGAGACTGAAAGACGCTACTTTGATGAAAATGGGAATGTTCAGATTTAATTTGAAATATCTATCTATATACAGTATATATTTATTTGTATTTATTAGTGATGCACACATAAAATAAACATTACTAACTGAATGGTTTCATTACGAACCTTACATCTTAAAAAATAAGCAAAAAAAGGAGTCACGCTATGTTTTAAGCAGCAAAAGAAATAAGTTGTAAAGACGTGTTTAGATGTATTAATATACACACACCACGTCATCTTACATTTGGCAAATTAATAGAAACTAAAGGAATGGCTCCTAGAATTATTACTTAAGAAAAAAGCTAATTTTGACACAGAAACCTGTGTTACAAAATGAATCTCAAAGCAGCGTCACAACTCCAGACAAAGTGTACACACATGTGGTGTGGTTTGAGTGTTTCTGTGACTCACGCCCTCAGAGCACTGCTTGGGCAACAGAGCGATTACACTGCCTGATAACAACATCTTCAGGAAGTACCCACTGACACCCAGTTACAGCTTCAGAGGAAGAATGTCTTGCACTGCCTTTTTAAGTGCAGTGTGTGTTTGCCAGTTACCATTCGATAGATATTCATTCACACGTCTGTAGGAACTCACAGGACATGTTACATTTACAGGTTATTTACAAAGTGTTGAAACAGAGATAATCATAACAAAGTCTAGACAATGCAATCCCTTCATTCAAATGGAGCTCAGATCATAGCTAGCAGGGTGACTGATGTGAGTAACACTGACTATACTATTGCTATGATACTGTAAAGAGCAACAAGACTACGCTTCTCCACACACGAATTACATTAATTCATTATTGCGTTAGGATTTCATGAATTTTGGTTGTGTTTTCAGTTATTAGGAGTATGTCATAATAAGTTAATCAATCCTGTAAAAACATGTATGATAGTTGGTACTGAGAGCATAGAATATATTGAGAAAAATACATATGAAAAAACCTACCGAATACTTCGAAGTGTACCAGTACAAGTTAGAGTCTGCACAAACTCCAACTGATAAAGAACGCATGATCCAATCACAAAGCTCTACGAGACATCCCAATTGGAGATTGAGGTGAGATTAATTTACTGGCAAACACTAAATACAAACTGATGGAGACACCCTAAAGCAGTGGTTCTCAAACTTTTTCTGTCATTCCCCACTTTGAACAGGTGGGCCTTTTCAAGCCCCACCTGTTCCTCGTCGCTCCAATAAAATGGTAGGCCAAGCTTAAAATCGTCAAATGTATCGTTCTATAACAGGGGTCTCCAACCTTTTTTAGGATGAGAGCTACTTTAAAAAAATTAAAAAAAGTCGTGAGCTACTTTTACTCACTTTTTTGCAGTGTATATATTTAGCACATTTTAAAATTATTATATGCTTACCTTTAACCTTTGTGTGCTGTTTGGGTCTGTGGGACCTGTTTTCAGTGTTTACTAAAATAACATGTATTCAATTTAATTATTTTAACCTGCTTTATTTGGTAGTGGACCTAACCTCCTCTAGGGGGGTCGAAGTGGTGTTGAAGTGAAATGCATCAATCTGGAGAACTTTGAGCACAACATGAATTCATGGATACAGCTCTCAACACTCAGATGAAAGGGAGCTGTATACTTTTCAATAATCCAAAGATCTTTAGAATATGATCACCACCAATAACAACTCATTTAAACTTGTTTATTCTTATCTTATGTTACCTAGTTAGCATTCTTTCTTTTTATTTATGCATATTTTACTAATCACTCCCTTTTTAAACTGTTTTTTAAATTTTTTTACTGTCCTATAGTACACATTGGAATGATTTCTTACTTTATTTTTTACAACCAGGCTATATTAAATAGATAAAGGTGTGCTCTCTCGCTCTCTTTTTACATAGGCCTATGTCTATAAATGATTTTGGTTTCAGTTGTGTGTGTGTGAGCAGGCTCGGATTGGCCATCGGGAGATTCGGGACTTTTCCCGGTGGGCTGCTGCCTTCGGTGGGCCGCTCGCTCTGGCATAGGTGGGCCGTGGACTTTCACAGCGCCGCTGCACCGGTACCGCACCCACACTTTGAGATACGCTGCCCTAAAGAGATAAAAAGGAAGTAGAACATAGAAAGACGTTTCTGTAAGAGACTTACATTGATGATGTAATATTTGAGTTGACTGCAGCAGGGAATGCGACGAGAAAGCGTGCGTTTCTCCTTATGTAAAGCTAAGCTCCTGCAGACAGAAAGACAGAGGGGGTCATTTAGACTGACACATAGCAAACACCTTAAACATATAAGAATAATAACTCACTGCATCTACCTGAGTTCACTCTTTTCTGAAACATTGAGAGGCATCGCTCGGAGCATCCGGATTCTATCGCTGACTGACAGGTTCTGCAGGTTGTTCACCAAACGGTCCCTCTTACTCACTGTTACACACAGGTGGGAGAATAGCGGATGTTATAATCTTGACAAACAGCTACGTTTTTATTCTGGTCATTTGATGTCCTTCTGCTCACCCTCTGCGTCCGCACTGTCGGTCTCGATGCCGTAGCCCCGTATGCTGGGTCTGGCAGAGCGGGAGAAGTCTCGGATGGCGGGTCGGCTCTGTCTGCGTCTCCGGAGCTGCATGGTGCGGTTGTAGTACTGCGAGATGATGGCGCCCCTGTTGCGACCTGACAGAGGACCAGACTGATCAGAGTGGGCCGGACCAGTAAAATCATAGCATAATAACCTAACTGAAAATGTTTCCCTTTGTTTTAGTGCAAAAAAGTTCATTCTGAAAATGTTCACATTAAATGAACTCTCTTTTTACAAAACAGTATGAACAACCTGACATTTATTAAGAAAAATGAGTGCAATTTCAACAATTCTATGCATCAGTTTATCATTTACACATGTGCATTATGACTTACAGATCACAGTGTCTCTACAAAGTCACCGGTATCTGCAATTGAACAATATAGTATTTTACTTTATGATCAAAACAACTTGTCGAGATCTAGAAATTATTTGACATTCATTTTCAAATCTGTATAGCAATCCTGACCACCTGAACTGACACACCACCAGAGATGGGGTCGTTACTAAAAAAAAGTAATATATTACATATTACATATTACTTTAAAAAAAAAAGTAATATATTACACTACTTCGTTACTCTCTACATAAAGTAACTCGTTACTTTACTCGTTACTTTACTCGTTACTTTACTCGCAGGGCCGGCCCGCCCCTCCCTACAGGCAGATCACGCAGACTGCTAAAGTTTCAAATGTTCTCTTTACTACGCGTTACACCCAACTCTGCACACCACCATACAAAATAAAGTGGGAAGTATTAATAAGAAGGTTAAGTTCCCCCTGCCTTGTTAATGTTTACATAAAAAAAACATATAAGTTGTAAAGAATTGCAGGTAATGTGTCCTCTGTCGTCCCGTGTATGTTTGACACACCTGCTCTAACATCTTCTTGCATCCAGGTCAGGATTGGTCATCTCCATCTCTTTTCGTACCAACGTTTTTTAATCGAATAACAATCCCATGACAATAAAAGAAAGCTCCTTGGCGTCTCTTAAAACAGTGATGTTGCATTTCCAGGCCAACCATAATTGACTTTTCTACGGCATAAGACCTGCCAGTACGCCAAACATCAAAGATAGATGTTTAAAATGCCCATTAAAACAGGAAAACAACAGGGTTTTGTCATTTACTGTATCAAGTAACAGAATCAAGGCAAGATGCATATCAGTAGAACTATTTAAAGACAGTGTATAACCTCTAAATCAGTGGTTCTCAACTGGTCAGGCCTCGGGACCCACTTTTTCCTTGGTCAATAAATCGCGACCCGAAATTTTGAACCACTAAAATCTATTCAACAAAAAATCGTGCTGTAATATAAACGCTTTTCAGCATACAATATTAATCAAAGTGAAATACAGTGCATATATCCCTTATAGGCTATCCCTTCACAAAACTAAAGTATGCTTTTAAAATAAAAAGGCAGACTTGGAGCCAATCCTGCAAATTCACCACACGTGAAAAACATGACATGCTGAAAACCCAACCCCAGCATGCGGGTCTGGGGGGATTCTCCCCCAGGAGATTTTTAGAAATACTAACATATAAACTACGCATTCTGGTACACTCTGAGAAGAAAATAAATAAATACTATATTAATAATATTTTATGCCATTGTTTGTTTTTCACTTTGTTCTGACAGCTTGCTGCTCCTCACAGAGAGAAGAGTAAAGAGGAGATAGTCTGTGTGAATTACTTTAAATTGTGGGTAAGGGTAGATAGCTCCCATTGTTTCTGTGACCTGTCAATCATCAAACCGGGGGTCATATTTAATTATGAGTTCATTTTGATCTGAAGTTGTACCCATGGATGTATAAAGAATAGTTCTACCGCAAAGTTATTCTCTGTGGGGACTTCCGGCAACAATCTTGATTCTGATTGGCCAGAAGACTCGAAAAAACATCAGCAAAGATGTTTTATTGAGAAGATGATCACTACGTGACAGAAGTTTTCAAAACCGTTTATGGTCTCCGGTACTTCCAGTCCAACTGCATGCACAGCGTTAGAAAATCGGGCCTTCAAAATAAAAGTTTGACTTTTATTTTTCTTCACTCACACATCTGCGACCCACTCGAAACGGGTCCGACCCACCCGTTGAGGACCACTGCTCTAAATGACTTTATGTGGCCGTTTGCTGAGGGGAAGTACTGGAAGATAATCTCCCACTACGATATTGACGGCTCAATTTATGATGTGGCACAGCTAAAGAAAACACACAACAGCTATCGAGTGAGCACCTGACAGGAAGATGACAGACCAACTGCTTCCCCATGAAACTCAGCAGTCTGTTTTTATCTGCAGCTCAACATGGGCACCTTCCACAGAAATGACTACGGTCTGATCTTTGATGGATAAGTAACGTTTGCCACTTCCAACAAGAGCAACTTTAATGTACATGAAGTGTTTCCTGTCTTAAGAGACTTTATAACCCATACATTTACTTTTTAAGGGAACTATGATTAGTGATGTTCTCAGCAATTTCACAATCTTTGCTGCACTTTAAATGGGTTTTAACGGGCAATGGGTGGTACAAGTTCTCATAACTGTAAGAGGAGCTTGAGATCTTGAAGTGATTTTAAAGTGGACTTATGCTCATTTCTGTATCTTGGGTTTCTACCAGTAAATGCTTTGAAAAACTCATTATTTTTCTCACATTGACTAAATGTACCTTTATTGGCCCATTATTACATCCGAAAGGCCAACACTCTTGAATCCTTCAAAAAAATCTCTCAAAACGCAATTATTCACTTCAAACTCTGATCAACAGTTTTAGCTCCGGCCTTTTTATGCCTTTTTCATTAAAAGAAACTCAGGCTGCTCTGACTCTGTAATGGCACTAAGCTGCACTTCCTACTAACATATTTATCTAGTTGTGAGATCACATTCACAACCTGTACATAATCTATACAATTGTAAGTATAACACTTTTACAAATTGAGACTCAGTTATATAAAGAATCAATTCATTTGTCAGTTAAGCATCAGTATTTTCCTCCGTCTTTAGCTAGACTCACCGATCGTTCGGCTGGGCATGGAGGAGAGGATCTTCAAGGTTGCAGAGGACCATCGTTCCCCTATGAGGGGGTCCGCCTGGGTTTCAGCGTCCTCCCATTCTGCGTCCCTCTGCCTCCTTCCCTGAAATTCACGTAACTCACGTCCAGGGCCTGACAGGAAGGCAACATTGTCTGTGGAGTTGAAGGACATTTAAAATGAAACGTATTGCTACTGCTAGGAAAGAAAGACAACGTTTGATATATTGACTTTTTTCAACCCTGAATTCTAAAATGCGAGTATATAGTGCAAAGACAGTTTTTGATCAGTGATGTTACGAATATATGATGACCCAAAAGTTTATTTTACTCAAAAGACTTAAAGGGGACCTATCATGCAAAATGCACTTTTGTACGTCTTTTATACATGAATATGTGTCCCTGGTGTTCCAGGGAACTCACCAAGTGTCAGAAAACACAACCCTCTCTATTTTCCTCCATACCCAAATCTCTAAAAAAGGGGCAGCAACGGATCTGATAAAAACTGATCCAGATTTGAACACTGTCCTGACGTCAGGACGGTGGCGCTACGGCTATTGGGCCAACTCTCCACCTATCAGGGGAATGTGGGGTTGGGCCACGGCCGGCCATTGCCGCTCGAAAGCGTTGGAGACGCTGTAGTACATATGCCAGGCCTGTAAATGGCGCTGTAGTCTGCCACAAAAGCAGCGAAGAAGACTTCCCGCGCATGGTTGCCATGGTTACCCTTCTGTTTGGCTTTTTTTCTCCCTCCCCGAGGCAAGCGTTTGCTCCTGCTGCTTTAATTCAATGCAATCCCTCCCCGTCGAGGCAAGCACTGTAATTCTCTCCGGTTAGTCCACCAGCAGATGACAAACACCCACCTCTCCGCCTCTTCCAAGGAACGAGGGGACCGTGCGGCAGAGTTTCAGTTAGGTTTTCTTTCGCCGGTCAAGATGTCTGTTAAAGTTTAAATCTTCCGGACAAAATTAGAAAAGTGCCGGTCAAAGGTCTTCTTTGTTATTTATTGAGCTTTAAAACAAATGAATAACGACTCTATATAATAAAACACGGAGGACGGAGATCTATTTTTCTCCCCCTCTTCTGACTTGATCAGAGCACGCTCCCCTCTCCTGCAGGGGGGCGTGGTCAGCTGCAGCTCACAGAATCAGCCCCCTGCAAAAACAGGGCTGGAGAACAGCAAATAGAGCGAAATGAGGCATGGCTAAAATGCATGATCTGTTTGGTATTTTGAAAACAGAAACGTATAAATTAGGGCTGTCAAGTTAACGCGTTAATAACGCAAAAAAAAATTAACACCACTAATTATTTTAACGCGATTAACGCATGTGTATTTTTTGTCCTCGGCCGCCCCGTAGATTCAGAGCGCATCGAGTTTAAAATACCATCTACAAGCTGATGCTGACAGCCCCGCTCCTGCCGCCCGCTTGTGGCAGACCACACTTCCACGCTCACCGGCAGGCCCGGACTGGCCATCGGGAGGACCGGGAGGGTGTGTGTGTGTGGCGCGAGCAAGGCACACCTTACGTGTTGTTGTTGTTGTTAGCATCTGGTGCTAGCTAGCTGCGCTAACGGATATAAGGAGCTGTTTCAATGAAAACAGAGGAGCGACATTTCGCCGACAACTGCGCCGAGCACTTGACTTTATGCAGGTAGCCAGACAGTGGGACATTGTACGAAAAGTCAGCACACTCAGCATAGTGCGCGCAACATGATTGCAGCGTCCAGGCACCTCCCGTTCGAGCATATATGCCTTGAGCTGCACATAGCTCCAACGATCCATCACAGTGTCTCCACACACACACACACACACACACACACACACACACACACACACACACACACACACACACACACACACACACACACACACACACACACACACACACACACACACACACACACACACACACACACACACACACACACACACACACACACACACACACACACACACACACACACACACACACACACACACACACACACACACACACACACACACACACACACACACACACACACACACACACACACACACACACACACACACACACACACACACACACACACACACACTATTGTATTAGAGAGGTTCCAGGTTGAATTGAGGCGAATATTTGTAATGTTCAGAGGTTGTTGTGTTTAATATTCATGAGAATATTTGTCATTGTTCAAATGATAATAAACAATCAAATAAAGCATATTTGTCCACTCATATGTTGATAAGAGTATTAAAAACTTGAAAAATATCCCTCTAAGGTACATTTAGAACAGATAAAAAATGTGCGATTAATTTGCGATTAATCGCGATTAACTACTTTAATCGACTGACAGCCCTAGTATAAATATACATTATATAGGTATGGCCCTACAATATATCATTTAAATATAGCATGATAGGTCCACTTTAAGCTTCATCAAATAGATTCAGATATCTTTTTTATCAATGTCACATATTTCTTAGTGTTTGTATAAATTGTGTTCTCAAACCAAGAGTACCTCGCTCCTCCTCGTCCAGTTGTCTCTGCAGCTCCTGGAGCTCGAAGGCGTCAGAGTCAGACGCTCCTCCATTCTGACTCTGCTCCGCTATCAGCTGGCTGAACGAGTCATGAACACCTTCCTCGTCTATTGGGCTCCTGACAGAGGGACACATGGACATGAGTACAGATACAAAGACAGAAAAGAGGGGGACACAGGCTCAGAAACACAGACTAGATTCAAACACTCTTTGTATCAGATCCAGAGAGCCACATACAACCCTACAGATAAACACAATGACAATGTGACTGAGTCACCATTAGTCTCGTGGGGGGGGAAACTGAAACCAGAAAGCTCAGGAAGAGTATTTAAAGTCCTTGTGATTCATATGTGGGCAGTACAGCCTAAATTGCCTGTGTGACCCTCTTCCTGAGCTATCTAGATGTTCTGTCAAAGCCTGCTTCTTTTTGTTTTAGTCTTAAAGCGGGAAAACAAACAAGAAATAACTGCAAGTACAGTTCCCTGTGAGTCAGTACTTTTACACAGATAGCATAAGAACGGGCCCCGCAGGCAAAACAGACCTGTGCTGTGAGATATAGTGCAAACAAACAAACATGTACACTTATTCTTAAAGGCTTTAAACAGAGTAAATACAAGCCTTTCAATGCAGCGCAGGTTAGAAGTTAGTTACATGGTTTAAAAGAGCATACATGAAAGCCCTGGGAACCTGCGCACTCTAATCTGCCTGTGAGTTTCGCGTCTAACAAGACTTCAAAGAGCACATTTAATCCTGTCATCTCGGTTCCTTATTTTCTTCCCACCCTCACGGAATTCAACAGCCTGAGGTAAGCTGCTTGAAACCAAACCCAGACACAAACAGGAGGAACGTGAAGAGATAGAGAGGACAATTGAATTACTTACTCCAGTCCAGCTTCCATGAGAGGGTGGTTCAGGTCAAAGGCAACATTTCGAGCCATTTTCCTTATCTAACAGTCTGGAGCTGTCGGGCCGTCGGTCTCTTTGTCGACCAATCGTAGAGGGATCACACCCTCGCCTGCTCAGACCTGCACTCCACTCCCACCATGGTGTTCTTTTAGTCTACCTGAGAGAGGAGGGGAAAAGCGGGGGAGGCGGAGCGATGAGACTTACAGGTATGGGTAAGATGCCAGCAGATTTATGTGGAATCTGAACGCTCCTGCCGTGTTACTGCTTGCCTTCACACATTCTTAACTGCATAGTGAGGGCTAAAACCTTGGGGGTGTTCATGACATTGACAAAGTCACTTCCAGCTCCGGGTCTCATTCACACTTTGGCTGTGATCCAGACACATAAAAAGAACCTTCAAACATTGCCCCGTATAAAGGGGCCCTATTATGCTCTTTAGGTTTCTCCCTTTCCTGTAGTGTGTTATATAGGTTTGTGTGCATGTAAATGGTCTGCAAAGGCTATAATTAGGGATGCTCCGATCGCCAATTTTGGGGCCGATCGCCGATCGCCGGAATCAGTATCGGCCGATACCGATCGCCGATCCGATCGAGTGGGCGGGGCCTAAATGGAAGATTTAAACATCACTTTAAATCTTCCATTTAAAGTGATGTTTAAAACTCAGTTAATGGGGCTCATTCACTGGAGCTTCCACAAACAACAATCAACTTAATTATTACATTCAAATGATGTATATTATTCAAGTTTACATTCACTTTGGATAATAACACGGGAGAAATTAGCGGAAGCGCTCTCCTTTCCTCTCTCCCTCTCGCTCTCTCTCCTGACAGCCCGTCAGTATCTCATGCAGCTCACTGATCCAGTAATGAGTGACCCGACAGTGAAGAATAAATATATTTATAACTAGTTTAGCTTGTTCCAGAGGTAGATAAAATAGCTAAGTGTGTAAGGTCTAACTCTTAGTGTGTGTTCTGCTCCGCTCACCGGTCCGTCACAGCGGGTGGAGCTGCAGGATTTCTGCTTCACACACACGTTGCATACCGCTATTTTACTGTCTTTTTCGGACATCCCTAGCTATAATCCCAGTGTTCCCTCCAGAGGGAGTTTCTCTCCCACACACTCCTCCTGAAAATAAGTATTATATGTCCTCTTTAAGATCTTGCAGAGATGTTTGCATGCAGTCATCAAGTGGGAGGTGACGTTGACTCATGGAGTCATTTTGTCCCGAGTCATGAGAGCTCCATTGTTGCCCTGCTTGTGATAAAGACTGCGGTCAGAGTCAGATGTATGAAATGAATATTCATGGCCTCAGACAGAATGATGTATTGTCAGTGTTTGCAGAGTGTGTCATATGGGAGGTTTAGAGGAAGCATGCTGGTTCCTCTGTTGCAAGTCCAAAAATCGTTCATGATAACCTTCATCAAAGACTCCGAGGGGACATGTGCTGGTGTTTTAAAACAAGTGTTTATAAGAATAAAACCTCTTTACCAGATTCATCCAAGTTAATAACACCCCCCCCCCCCCCCCCCCCCCCCCCCCAAAACCAGCTATATATTCTGCTAAACGATAGATCTTTGGACATCAGAGAGGGCCAAGAAAAACAGCTGATCAAATCAATTAGCAGGATTTTTACGAAAAACAAAAGAAAAAAGCATAACCATGCCAAAACAAAGGGACTTTCCAGGCATTAAAGTCACTGATTTAGCCTTTCATCTTTAAATAGTGAATCCATCAACAATGTATCAATTGATTTACAAAAATGTAATTACAAAAAACATGATTCAATGTTGTTTCATACTTTTATGTTGAAGGTATCAACACAGATGCATTCGATGTGCATTTAACGTATAACGTTACAAGTTAATTTGAGAACATTGTTCCTTCAAAAAAACGCATATCTGAAACTATACTGCACAAGAAAGGCATCCCTGTCCAAACATCAAAACATCACAGAAAAGGGTAGGTACAAATGACTCGTGAAGTTTTAAATAAATGTATAATAATCAATTATTTGAAGACAGTTTGCATCAAAAGTAAATGATGACCCAGCAGCAGCAGCTCTGTTTGAGAGGATGCTGAAAAGTGAGCTTAGTCTGGCTTTAAGGAGGGACAATTTATATCGATATAAAGAAGAATTTATATGGTCTTAGATTATGGATATCGTATTATCACAAATATCTTTCCCTGGTGTTAAAGGCTACATTTAAGTGATGATTAAGTGATGTAATTTACCTAAATATGTCATTTACTTAATATTTTGTCAAAGCACCATACAATTTACTTACACAATTGATAATGAGATATCTTATCTCCTTATTAGATAGCCCCATCTAGTTTATCTCAGTAAATGGATGTCTATGGAATTGGGAAACCAGCTTTTCCCCAAAGATAAATATCTGGGCCAACTACTTATTCCAGTTCAAAGTTCAGCGTAAAAAACACTTCCTGTTGACATGCACCCAGTGGTTTATAATAGTGCCTCTTAGGATTTTGTATGTTCATGAGAAAGGTTTTAAGGGTTCAGGGTTTGCAGAGGGTTATGCTCTGCAGTACAAAGGAGTATTTACCCTGCAAACACAGAGTATTACTTGAGCTCTACATTCAACAAAAACTCCCACAGACATGAAGTATACTTGAGTTTGGCTCATTCAGAACAAAAGCTAAGTTCCCCTTAAACTCATGTATTGCTTGCTTAACCACAAGTTGTTCCCAGTAAAAGGCTCCTACGTCAGAAACATACACAACACACTGACTCCATGACTGAACGGCTCAAATATGTCCCTGTACCACCTTCAATCTAAAGCCCGCTTTTGTGCTGGTTCTTTTTTGGGCAATCGACTGCACACATATGCTTTTGTTCCTCTCAAACACTCTTTTCATTACCTAAAGTTTCCTGGATCATGTTACATTCGCCTAACTGAACCTTTTTTTCTATTCCATATATCTTTTGTAGTCGATCTCTTTTTGTGTGATTTAAAATTCTGTGTCACCTCTTTAGGGCACAGAAACAAACACAAAGGCTTTTAGCAGCAATGCTGAAGTAGCTGTTTTTTTCTCTAAAATGTGTTCGTTTGACTCTTTGATACTTTGATACACTGATGTTGAAGAAGTCCTGTGAGAAAATACAATCTGTACAGCAGGAGCAGGATATTGTGGGGGTGGGACAAACATCCAACACAACCAACAGGGGGTCAGAGTTGAGCTGCACTAAAGCCAAGTAAAATAAACTTCAAAAACTAATTAGAATACAGATGCAGTCGACGTGCTTTAACATAATGTTACAAGTTAATTTGAGAACATTGTTCCTTAAAAAAAACGCATATCTGAAACTACTGCACAAGAAAGGCATCCCTGTCCTCAAATGAAAACACTGCCAAACATCACAGAAGAGAGTAGACACTTTCCAGTGGAGAACAGACAAAACAGAGGGCAGTTATCAGCAGATATGAGGGTGAGAAAAAAGGGTAAATGGAAGGAAGGGGTGTGAAGGAGTGTGTCTACGCTGACAGCTTGCAACAACTGCATGGAAACCAGTTCACAGGGTGCTATGCAAAAACACAAAGGAGGGAGCAGAGAGGCACATAGCTACAGTAAACATGGCAGCAGGGATTCTTGTATTTCAATACCCTCATGTTATCTGTTAAGCCTCAGGAAAGGGAGGTTACAGTGTGAGAATGGTTACGATTATAAAAAACTAACTTACATTTCTGTGGTTTTAGTTATGAATCTCCTTTTGGTATAAGACATAATAAAAAGGAAAAGGCATGGAAAGCAGAGGAGACAGGGAAGAGTAACAGGGGAGATGCAGGCAGGCAAAGAGAAAATGTACATTCAATTAACTCTGCTGTCTCTAACACGGTCAGGCATGCATGTACGTACACGATCAGTCTGTTATTGCAACCTGAGGCATGTCGGTCCGCCTTCATTCAGAAAATAGGACATACAATTATGGGTTTAATGTTGGCTGGATGACAGGCCCTGTAAACAGTGCAGAAACACATGTGGCATATTGCTTACGTTTCTGACATTAAAAAAGCACAAGTAAAATAGTTCTGCCACAACAAACTACCCTGCTTCTGCACAATGGACAGTCATGTTAAGTAACCAAGTACTGTACTGTACTTAAGTACAATTTTGAGGTACTTTGTACTTCTACAATACCAGGTTTATGTTAATGATGTGAAATAAAATCAATAGTTAAAAGACTTTAGTTACACCTGGAGTAAGTTCACAAGCTACCCTGCAGTCACTACCTGCACCTTTACCAGCTTTGATAACACTTTAATGCATCAATAATTATGATCAAACATGATATATATATATATATATATATTCTAAAATAGGCCAATATGCATAATGAGTACTTTTTTTTGTTGTACTTTAAATGTAATCTGATGCTCATACTTTAGTAACATGTTGAATGCAGGACTTTTAGTTGTAACAGATTATTCCTACACTCTATTACCTCAACCTGTGTACAAGATCTCAGTACTTCTTCCACCTCTGACAATGAGTCAGTGCAGTTGTAATAACTTATGTAGGCTTTTTCTGTTGAACAGGCTCACATCTCAGAACGACACAGGGCAAAGTCCCACCGTTTTAAAAACACTGGCTTCTCCTGTGTATGGTGTCTCCCAGTCTACATGTTAACTAGTCAGTGACGGCCAACGGCGAGTAAGAGCTTGTCAACCTGTCGACGAGCTTAAAAAAGTTCACAAACTCTTACATTGGAGGTAACGTCAAATATGCTGTTTTACGTCGCGAATAAAGCCTTAAAACCTGGACATAGACTGAAGATAGTTGTACACTCACCTCTCCGCAATTTGCTAAACCAGTTTACTCTGTGCTCGAGTGTCAGTCAAAATACTAGTCTCCACGCGAAGCCGGACAGTTTGGGAGAAACCATTTTACTCGGAGGGGAGTTTATATTTTGTACATCTTCAATACGAGACTATGCGTACCAATAGCTTGAATATTAGTTGCGCATGACAATTTCCAGTTATTGGGTTAAAACGTTCGTGCGCTCCAATTCATTCATAAGCTAAGATAATTATCGGAATAACCGTCTACTGATAACAATGTACCTTAAATACGGCCCTTGCAGAGTTTCCTCTCTTGGGTGAGTCCTATTCAAGCTTGAAATCCCTCTACCGGTCCCAAAACAATGACAAAGTACACAAAAAACAGACTAACCACAACCCATTGTGTGACAGTCAGTGTTGTAATTATTGACATATGAGTTATTGCATTACCTACAAATGGTGAGTCTGCATTGAAACTTTATCTATCGATCATAAATCTATCGATTAGATTTATGATTCGAAAATTATAAAAGTAGGGTAGACAAGTGGAGATTATCCGACTGAACAAAACGTGATCCGTCTCTTAAATGTGTGTCAACCACAGACCTTATTTCGAGCTATTTTCCAAAATCTTATGGAGAAATTGCATTGCTATTTTGTCGAAGGAACTGAAGGAACCCATGCGCAGCTTACTTTCGGGTTTTAGGACGCGTCACTGTGGCATAAGTAACATAAGTACAGACAGTAAACAAAAAAGTAGTGAGGTTGTTTAAAGTAACCTGCCTTATTCATTTTACTTCACTTTCAAGTAAAATAACAGACTCATTAAAGGTGGGGTATGTAATTTATTTCAGAAACACTTTTTGTTATATTCCATGGAATGCTCTTAACATCCCGATAGCAATGAATATATTAAATGCTTTGACAATAAATACATTAAAAAATGTCATCTGTGGAAGCCGTAGCGCTGTAAAAAGCATGACCAATCATTTTAGCCGCCCGGCTAAAATAACTGGATGGCCTACCTGTCTGTGCACAAACTTATCTCGTGCCCTCATTGGTCATGTGCGCGTTCGTGTGTGTTGGAGGAGGGGCTCTGTAAGGAAGTAGCAGTTTTTTTCCGGCTGTGTATTTTCAAATTCTAGCGCACTCGAGCTGGTTTCTCCAAAATTACCTACCCCAACTTTAAGGGTTAACATGTGAAAGTAATATACATAAACAATGGCTGGATTACATTTAGCTGATTTAGTTTCAGGGTCCTTGCATGGCTTTCACGCTGATGTTGTTCCTGGGGAAAAGGCCTATACCCATAATACCCATATGAGAGGACATTCATTTTGTTGTAGAATCTGATGTGACCATATTTTCTTGGTAGTGAGTGACAATGTAAGAAGTTTGTATGATCCAAACAGAGAGCAGTAGATTTGGAAGTCTGAGAAGAATTGAAACTAGAATGTCTAAAAGGCTCATAAGAAATGACACCCATGCTCATATTTCTTAGTAAATGGTACTGACTGGAAGCATTAAATGTTTGTGGTGTAGAGAGTGGGTGGAAAGAGCCTTCTTGCAACATCAGCTCTTACAAACATCCTCAGATCATTTCAAGTGTCTTCAGTGAATGATAGTTCACATGGATTCAGTGAAAAGGGCAGATGATTTTTACTTACACCATGGTAAGAAATTGACCATTGGTTATTACATTGCTTTAGACCTTAACCCTCCTGTTATCCTCAGATTTACTTTACACCCTTTAAACTAGGGTCAATTTGACCCCAGTAGTTTAAAACTCAAAAATGATCATATTCCACATGTTAACCAAAATGTATGTCACTGGTGCTTTAGGTATCTTAGTTGACTACCTAAATAATCATTTAAATAAAACATTACCCCAACCTTCCCCCCTACAGACCCCTTTATACATCCAGAATTCCTATTATGTGACTATCGAAAAATATATAAATCATCATAAAATCTCACTGATTGAAATAAAATGTTAAAGTAAGATCTTTTTGATGTTGACCAATAACTAAAGCAGAGGGCCGTTTTTTTTTACAATGATAGATTTGCATGTAAGTCACCTCAATATCATCCTACACGATCAACACAAATATGTGTAAAATGTTGACATTTTAATATGTTTTATACTACTATAACAGCCTGGGGTCAAATTGACCCCAAGGAACACCGATGCGTGCAAAGTGCGTACAGGACATTTAAAAAAGATCTTCATGTTCATTTTATGTTTACCCATTAGTCCTCACTGAATTAGGAAAAGTCATGAAATACTAAGCAAAATAAATAATGCGAACCATTTTTTTAGATACGTTAAACATTGAATGGGGTCAAATTGACCCCAAGGATAACAGGAGGGTTAAACTGATTGATTATGGTGGCAAATTGTATTCCAAAGTATAGTTAAGTATAATTTGAAACCTGTGTTGTTTCTATAGCTTTGCTCCTTAGTGGATTTCGCAGATAAAATCATCTGAAACAAGATCAGACTGCATTATAAACAATTTGATAGGACTTCAACATATTCCCACTTGTTTTAAGCATAGTGTGTATGTGTGGGCGTTTGTTATGTTGTACAATTATTTGTGATATTTCCAGCCACCAATGCAACGCCTGTTTCTGTATCCTGTCATGTGATTTCCTGTGATCAGTCAAATTCAGTCGCAGTCAGTCTATATGTGAACATATGTGACATTTGCTCCACCTGCCACCAAGTGAGCCCTACCAACAGGGCTTGAGGAACAGCTCTAGCTTTAGATCAGCAGCTCAGGGGTCTCACGTTTGGAGGGTGTTGATGTGGGATGCAATGCAGAATGTTTTGATGCAGATTGCGGACGTAACTTTTTCACAACTTTAGGTTGCAGCTGGAGATGTGTGTGTTTCATGTGAAGCCAGGAGATTGGCGTTTGAGCATTAGTTATTAGAAAAGAGGAAGTGCAGGTAGAGAAAATGGAGGCGCACAAAACTGTCAATTTCATGAGACTCCTATCAGGTAACAAAAAAGAATACAAATGTGCTTGTGCATTTTCCGTGTGTGTGTGAGACGACATTTAGCTTGTTCCTGACTGTGACTGTATTTCGAAGTAAATATTTCAATGCTGAATGTCAACTGTGCTGAATGTCAACTGGTTAGCCCTCTCATGTCTAGTTCATAATCATTCATAAAGGGTTGAATTTTAGTATTACACAAGTGATATAAACATTGAAATACTTCATGATAATCATTTTTACACACCAGCAATGGCTAGAAGACACTAATGACATTTCATCTGCAGGAAAGATAAGGAGAAAAAAGGAAAGCAAGCAGGAGGGTATAGCTGTCATGTGTAAAAAAACATAGTTCGTATATTTATAATCCAACAAATTAA
The DNA here is from genome assembly GCF_902827165.1 of Trematomus bernacchii. Taxonomy (NCBI): domain Eukaryota; kingdom Metazoa; phylum Chordata; class Actinopteri; order Perciformes; family Nototheniidae; genus Trematomus; species Trematomus bernacchii. Next base: position 1,149,753 of record NW_022988066.1, on the reverse strand, counting down.
TAAACAGAAACTGAAATTAGTATTCTCAAGTGTCTCAATTAATGTTTGATTCATTGCGTGCATTAGCCTATGCTATTTGATGAGCTATTATTTTGGTATGTTAATGATTATTTAAGATTTTTTTTAAGCATAAATGCCAAAGATTTTCTGGTTTGCACATTGTTAACTGATTAGCAAAACTGAAATAAAAAGACAGACATTTGAGGATATAACCTTGGTTTCCTTACCCAGCGTATCACTTTTGATTATCAATTGATCAACTTATCAAGAAGATAATATGCAGCTGATAAAAATAAACTACCCTACCCTTACGATTAGTTAAATATCTCGTATGAAAACATGCACTTTAATCCACATTCATGTGTTTTCTCACCACAGATGACAGCACTCACTCCACTGTGTCGTCGGACTCCTGTGAGTACTACCAGACGGAGATATTTGATCTGCTGCCCAGTATCCAGGCCAGTCGGCCCGAGCAGAGCAGAAAGCCCAGCGAGGCCTACCAGGATGGCCCCGTTCCTGGGGAGGAGAGCGTCCATGGCCACCTGTCCAGTGGACCCAGAGATAAGGCCCTCACACAGCCACTTAGGAACATGGTCATCTGTATTCAGGGGAAGAGAAGCGCCAGGTGGGAAACCTTTTTCACTCCTCAAATCTGCCTCCTCTCATTCTGGATCTTATTTTGACTTCCTCCTGTATAAGGTCCAAGATTTCCTTGCTCTAGTCAGTGCATACACCATTTGGTAGATACATATACAATTGATTTTCTTTTAATCAACCTACCATTGTTTTGTTTTAATAACTGTAACCCAGTTGTTCCCAACCTATATTGACTTATAATGAGCTATGTCTACTTACATGTAGACATGGACTGAAGATGTGAAATTATCCAGCAAGTCACATTTAAAAACATAAGAAAAAAGCGTTTGGATGACAGAAAATATGGCAGTTCCTATGGTGTTAATCATGGGCCGCTGAAATTGATTTTGCAATCCAAGAGACAACTGCCTGATTAACCCTAAGAAGAGAGCCTTTCTTAAATATATGTCTTTTTAAAGTAAAAAAAATGGCATCTCATCAAGTGTTTGTTTGCCTCCTTTTAAAAAGCACACTGTCAGCATTTCAAGTGAGGAGACATAATTAAAACATCTATTAATGGTATTTTGCTGTTTAGGGTCAGGGGTTTAAACTCGATAAAAAGGCATTCATGAAATACCTTCCTTATGCTGTTAATTAGGGAAAGGAGGAAGATGCAAATCAGCGAGTCCTGGAGGCGGAGCCAGAGCATCAACAGGAAGAGGGTTTGGGCGCAGATTGGAGGAGCTTTATCAGGCCTTTTGCCATGGCAGCACACTCTCCACGCCATTGAAGGTAAAAAAAGGCCTGAAGTGCATTATAAGGACCTGTTGTCCAGGTGATTTTACCTAAATGCTGCTGCACTATAAACCCTGACTCATCTGTTGCAGGCAAGTTTGGAGTCGGCGTGAAGGCTTACTTTGTGTTCCTCAAATACCTGGTGCACTTGAACCTACTTCACTGTGCTCTCATCTGCGGCTTCATTCTGGGGCCTACCATATTTTATGGCAGCAGCAAAAGCAGTGGTGAGTCTGCATTAATGACAGATTACAGTAAAGTATATTAACCACAACTCGATGCCTGCTAAAACACAGTGTGTTTTCTGTGATTTTGCAGAACCTCTGAAGTTTGGAGGCAATGACTCAGTTTTGGACTTTTTCTTGGGATCGGTAAGGATTTGTGTGTGTTTGTGTGTGTGTGCTGTATGTTCTATGTGTAATCAAATGTCTCCTCTCTACAGGGCTACCTGGATCGTTCTCCGGTCTTCTATGGTTTCTATACTCGTGGTTCCCTGAATTTGCAGTGCTTGAACACACCTCTGCTGTACCTCGCTGGAATCCTCACCATCCTCTTCCTCAGTCTCATCCTGGTGGTCCGTAGGTCAGTTAGGATATAACTGCACAAGAACAAAAACGTTATATAGTCTCTTTCATTACATCTTTATGAAACTTTAATTTTTTTGTTGATTTTAGCAGCCCCTCTGGACAATAGTGGTATCGTATTCCCGCAAATAACGCAGCAACATGATCACCCGCGCCTCGTTTTGTAAATATGTTGATCTGGCTAGCGCATGCATCCGTTTTTTGGAGTGAGTGGAAGAAAGACGCAAATGCATATTTTGTCATCATGCATTTTCTCATAATCACAGAAAGCTTTGCATTGCTTTGTTACTTCAACAAACAAAGCTATGTTAGCTACCAACATTAGCAAGAGTGTATAGCTTTGTTAAAGTCACTAACGTAGAGTCATATATCAATGTAAAACCATGTCTCGCAATGTAAATCCTTAAAAAACAATACATTTTAGACCACTCTGGGAGGACGAGTGCAAACTAAGGTTTTGAAACCTTTCAAGTCCCAGTTTGCCGAATCTGTTCAATGACTGAACATAGTCTTTTGTATTGTTTTTTTGTTCTTTGCCAAATTCTTGGGCCCTTTGTTGGTCATGACCTAGTATCAGTAATAACCACAAAATTGAACGGCAACAAATTAATTCTCCCAGAAAAATACCCTCCTGCTTTCTCTTCCTATTTTTGTGCTGTAAACCGTGTGATCTTGTGACAAGCATTCAGAATAACTATATAGAAAATAGCCAATCATGATGCTGATGGCCTTGTTTGCATATATAGGTCATTAGAGTCATCATTATTGAAATAAAACTGTTCACAACTTGCTAAAAACTCCTCGTAGTATCTTTAAAGAAAGTGTCTGTTATAAATCTACAAACTTCTCCGATAGGACAACGGTTGGCTTCAAGCACACCTGGATGCTCGGGAAGCGTTACAGTATGAACATGAGCTTCAAGATATTTTGTGGATGGGATTTCACGATCCAGGACCCTGCGGCTGCCGCTCTCAAACGCAGCTTCATAAGAAACGATCTCAAGGTGAGTAGACAGGCATATCACAAGCAAGCGCTCTTCTAATTAACCTTGGTAGCTGACCAAATGCTGGCAAATTTAGTAGACACTAAATCTGTCACCCATACCATCCCCTTGTTTCCCATATAATGTTGGGTCTAACTAGTCAGTCCATACTGCGGGTGTAAATTGGGTTGACATGTTCCAAATCATGTTGGGGACTGCTTTTTACATCATTTTTATCATTATCAAATCATTCATGAGTTTCATGAACAAAGTTACTTTTTACAGATGTGCAGCTCTGTAGCTCTATTGAAATTATACTGATTATTGGCAGAAACAATGGTGGATAAAAATGGTTGACCTTGTGTTTCTATCCTCTTGATAGAACCAGGGAAAAGGTTTCTTAAGTGACTATTTCTTAATGATTTTCATCTTCTTCTAAATGAAAATACCTGGCAAATGAAGAGGTGTACACGTGATTAATGAAGCTAGACTGTATGATTCTTGATGGTGTTCCCACTGCTGTTCTAATGGTTTGATAGAGTTAACATTGAGGTCTACGCTCACAGTAGAAGGGTTTCCCTGTGTCTTTCTGTTGGTCCTCAGCTGTTTCTGGAGGAGCAGAGTTTCTCCCGGCGCGAGGCTCAGAGGACACTTGGACAGCGAGTGCGTCTCTACCTGCTCAGGTTCTTCCTCAACCTACTCGTGCTGGCTCTGCTGGGCGGAGCCTTCTCCCTCATCTACTTCGCCACCAAAACATCGCAGGACAAGGTGAGACTGTGTTGCTGATTTTTCCCCACCGTGTCCTGGATGTGGTGAATATATTCATACACTTTCACTCTCCTGTGTTTCTCAGATTGGACACCACTGGTTGGTCAGTCTGGTCCTCGAGTACCTCCCTCCCATAACCATCAGCTTCGTCAACCTGCTCCTCCCTCACATCTTCCGCAAGATCTCATCTTTTGAAGACTACTCTTTCACCATGCAGGTCAATGCCACGCTTGTGAGGTAAGGTGCACATGGAGAAAAACCCAGGTCACATGACTTGAACTCGATTGAGAACCGAGTCACAAATGATATGACATTAGAGTACATTTGACAATATAAAAAAACCATCTTGTTGACTTGAATTTTAACTCCAATTACTTGTGAATTCAATCAGACAAAACCCTTTTAAAAGTATGTTATTTAAAAAGTGGACTCTCACAATCCAATTCATTTTCTGAATGGACTTATGTTGACATTAATTATTTCCAGCATGTCAGCACTTATTTTATTGTTTTTTATTAGCAATTGGTTTAAAACCTCTGTTTTGTTACTGGGTGCCTGTTGGAAAAAATGATACCAATAACAATTTAGTTTCAGTACAAATAGTGGGCACTGGAAAAATAAAACTAAATTATATGAAAAACTTGCAAGTCGACATTTCTAGGTGTATTGAGACTTTTTTCTTGACTTGGGTTTCGAGAGCAAATCAATGTCTTGGTTCCAAACACACACACACACTTTGGTTCACCCTGTCTTTTCTTCAGGAGCATCTTTTTAAAGCTGGCTTCACTGGGGATGTACTTATTTTTCATCTTCAAAACAACCAAACATGAGCCAGTAAGGAACATTTATGTTGTAACATCATACAGACTGATATGTGATCTTAGGTATATGTTCTCAAGTGTGTTCCTTGTAAACCCCCGTTTCTTCTGTGTTTGTTTACAGCAATGCTTGGAGAACTTGTTTGGTCGAGAGATGTACAAGATGTGTATCTTCAACTTCCTCACTGCTTTTTGCAACGCTTTCTTCTTGAACTACCCCAGGAAGTGGGTTTGTTTGAGATCAACCGTCTCTTCCTTTCTTATTCAGTGCCGTGGTTAAGGTTCAAGGTTCTTTATTGTCAAACTGACATAGCTACAGAGTAATTATGTCGGTGAAAATCTTATGTCACAGGCTTCTCCAACAATGCAACATAATAATACAGATAGTAAAAGTAATACAAAAAGAAAAATAGTTCTAAAATAAAGTGAGTATGTGGAATAGTGCAGTACGAGTCTATATACAAGTTATTGGAATGATATATATTAGATAGTAGATATATATTACTAAGTAGAAGATGAATGTTTTGAAATTGTTTCAGCAGTTCAATTGTTTAACAGTCTCACTGCCCACGGGAAGAAACTGTCTCCGAATCTAACCTATATTTCGTTGTAAATGACTGCTTTATTTTATTGCTATCTCACTATATTTACATTACATTAATGTGCATTACGGTGTTCTTAATATAGTTCGCTATCTGTGTGCTTTTTTAAAATTTTTGTTTTATATTTTATGTATGCACCATGACATCAAGTCAAATTCCTCGTACGTGTGCACCTACATGGCAATAAACCCGTTTCTGATTCTGATTCTGATTCTATAGGGAAAGGTTGAAGTTTTACTTTCTATTTAAGATTCATGTCCGTTTTTTTCAAATTATCTTAATATCTGACAGGCTGCTGCATGAGAAGTATCCCTCATCCTTTCTGGCCCGATTGTGTGGAAAACAGCACTTCCTGGTCCCTTTCAATGTGTTGGATCTGGTGTACAGTCAGACTGTATCCTGGGTTGGAGTCTTCTACTGCCCTCTTCTGCCGCTGATAGAAGCCGTCACACTGATGGCCACTTTCTACATCCAAAAGGTTGTCTGGGACGTGAGAGTTATAGACCCTCTTACACAAAACTGTGTCTCTTTTGGTCTCTCAATGTTTAAATCCAGTTCATAATCAAGTACGGGCATTAATGTCACAAAATGAACAGAAGAACAACGCCCTAAAATGATAGAACTTATCTCACTATAAACTAAATAGTAATACTACTTCAATAAATACAACAAGGATCTGATAAATGTGTTCAGATAATACCATAAACTCAAATTACTCAATACAAAAATACCAAAGTTAATAGATACTTTGGATCAACCAAAATACTGACATTCAGGTGGATGTCATTATTTGTTTGGCAACATGATGATTTTTGCACAAATTGGTTAACAAATTCCTTAAATAAAGGAATGATTTTGGATAAAATAAGCTTTTTTACTCAGCTCATTTGCTCACAAAGATTAGCTTAGCTTAACAAAAAGACTGGAAACAGGGGGTAACAGATAGCCTGGCTAGGTCCTCTTTAGCTCTCATAATAACGTGTTTTATCTAATTTCAACTGTAAGAAAATCGAAAGTAAAAATGTTTTGGTTGTATGTGTGGGGGGGTTGGTACAGTGACCTCCTAGTCCTGTCGTCATTAGGCAAAAGGCTGAAAATACATGAAATGACTGAATCCAGACAATAAATAGTCTGTAACATAAGACTGTTTGCAGGTATTTGTTCGATGTAGATGGACTTGTGCACAAGATGCACTAATGACCATCAACTGTATTTGAACAGTCCATGTCTTTTTCTCTCTCTGTGTTCAGTTCTCGGTCCTGCGGTGCTGCGTGGCAGAGCAGAGGATGTTTCGAGGCTCCAGCTCCTCCGTTTTATTCCACTTTATGTTACTGCTCGGTCTCCTCATGGCTGCAGCCACACTGGGCTTCAACCTCTACCAGCAAGAAGGCACAGACACAGGGGCGTTTCCTGAACCTGGAAACATTCGGGGCTTAGCCAACAGTTCATTAAGGTACATAAGGTACCGGGCGCTACAGTGGACATTTCTACTGCAACACTCCCCACACGCACACACACAGTGCACACTGTTACAATGAAGGCTCGATAATCAGCTCACGGCATATAGGTGTAAGCAGGGGTAACCTCACCTCCTCTAGGGGGGTCCTCACCTCCTCTAGGGGGGTCCAGGGGCATGCTCCCCCGGGATTTTTTTTTTTCTTATGTCCATCTTCAAAAACTCAGAGTCCGACTGACAGTTTAAACATTGTCACACGATAGGTACCTGTCAGCCAATAAGACACGTTTATTTCCATGCAACTCTCTGGTGGTTGGTCTGGTGTCTTTCCTCTGTTGCATTCACCGAACACGAGAAATTAAAATCCTGCAGTCCTCTCTAGTGTCATGATGAGGTTCAGGTAAATAATAATAATAATAATAATAATAATAATAATAATAATAATAACTTGAATTTATATAGTGCCTTTCATAACCTCAAGGTTGTAAAGCACGGTTAATGTATTATATTATTGAGGGAGAATTGTCCGGGGCCAGGCGACGCGCCTGCACACACATGTACTTTTTAACTGTAATTTTGAGTTGCAGCCAACTATTGTAGCAGTGTTGATTCTCAATACACCCTATTTGTTTCTTTAGCCGTTTTAAATGTTCTTTTTTGCTGTTTTTTTCCTCCTTATTTTTCCCCTCCAGGTCCTCATGTGGTCCATTCGGAAATGGACTAAGTGTGTTTAATGTGACAGGAGTGTGTGTGGACAGCCTCCCAGGCCCGGCGCAGTCCACTCTCCGCTACCTGGCCTCGTCGGCCTTCGCCCTGCCGCTCATACTTGCTGAGATGTAAGTCTGCAACAGGTTTATTCACAAACACTGGTTATGTTTTTGACCAGTTTTTCCGGTTTGAAAGGAAACAAATGTAATATACTGTGAGACTGTTTTAGCCTTGGGTGAGAGAACTGGAAGCACAGTGTGTACAGCTGCTTATATCATGTGAACATAATAATCATCAATGGATATATTATTCTGTTTCCTCAGTCTAATCTTAACCTCATATGTGTCACGGGGACGAGCCAATCAGAAGGCCATCGAGAGACTGAAAGACATGCTGGTGATGGTTAGTCACATGTTATCAAACGACTAACATATTTAATTTGTCATAGACAAGATGAGAAAACATATGATTTGGTTGTTGCAAGGGAATCAGTCATTGGTTTATATCAGGGGTGTCAAACTCAATTTCATCGCGGCCCACATTAGAATTATGGTTGCACTCAAAGGGCCGGTGGTAACTTTAAGACTATATAAAATAATATATATAAAATAATTTATTATTTAACAATATTTCCTCTGCATTGTATTATTATCGGATAGGGTAATAACTTCATAATTAACTACGTCTGAAAGCAGAAGTCTGGGGCAAATAATTGCAAGTAATGGCAAGTCTCTTCAGTGCCATCTCACAAAATTAGATGCATTGTGGGACATGTAGTTTATGGGCAACGTGTTCCTGTAAAGCGGCACGTAACCTTATAATAAACGTATTATATTCTTTGCAAGCTCTTGTGGGCCACATACATGAAGTGGCGGGCCGGATTTGGCCCCCGGGCCTTGAGTTTGACACCCCTGGTTTATATGGTTAGTGTATATCAGAGTGTTGTTGTGTCTATAGACTTGTGTGTCTTCCCCCCCACAGAGCAGCTCTGATAAGCGCTTCCTGGTGAAACAGCATACCACAATGCTCAGACGTCAGAGAAACCCCTGCAGAGTGCGTCCTGCTACCATTGAAGAGAACCAACCACTGACTCCATCGCATGAAAACAATTCAAGTCTGGAGCTGAAAAAGTCAAGTGGCTGAAAAAAAAAATGAAACTGGAACTCACTGTTCCAGTTTCATGATATGAAGATAAGGTTGTGGTTGTAGCCTCTTTCTGCAAAAGTTTTTATTTTAACCTTATGTTTAAAGGGATTGTTTAAAGGGATTGAACTCTTTTTTCATCGTCCTTTTGTGACTGAAAACAGTGTTACATTTTTTTTCAACTTTCATTATTACTGTAAATTAAGAATTCATGCAAACGAATCTTATTATATCATCATTTATATGATGTTCAAAGTATTAAGTTGTTTTTCAAAATGTTTCTTTACCTGAATTCAATGACCTGTGAATGTTTTTCAAATATCTCGATAATTAAAAATGTTTGGTTTATGCTTTTTTTTGTTGTTGCTTCATTTGTTCTGTAAAATGAGCCAAAAATGCAGCCTATTATGTTATCTACTTCCAACACATGTGTAACACCCCTAGCTTTTACACACACCGCGCACACACACGCAAGCAAACACACAGACTGAACATATGTCAAAGATAAATGCGGAGCACTGTTATGAAGAGTGTACAAACTCCTAATTTACTGCCAATTTTGGGTGAGTTAGTCTAAATTATTGTAAATAGTTTTATATATTTATATTTTAGTGGATTAATATTCTTACTGCAATGTGTTTTTTGATTTCAGCTCTGGCCAGTTTCTTCATCAGGTTAGGTACGTTTGTATAGTCGTCCTTCAGATGTGGAGCTCAGCTGGACAATATTTTTGCTTTAGGACTTCTCTGATGTTATTCTTTAATCTTATAGCTAATTCAAATAATGTGCTGCCTTTAGCTGCTCAAAGTCTCTTTAAAACTTGTAATGGGTACTTTTCAACCACACTACCTGTTTTATCATGTTTCTTCAGGAGGGTCGATCTCTATTCGCCCAGTCCTGACTGGTCCAGTCATGGCCTACCTCGGCTCCAGGGTGGCTTTACGCTGCATTGCACCTGATTCCTCTCTGCCAGTCACATACGAGCTGATGGGGGTGATGGAGTCCTGATGGCCACCGTCGCTGATCTCAAAGGGGAACAACCTGCATCATTCTACCTGAAGGTTACTGTAGCATTAGAGGGGTCGTACCGCTGCAGGGCGACGACAGGAGGAAGCACAGCAGTCAGCAACAGCATCAAGCTGACTGTAGTCAGTGAGTAAGAGACAGAGATTATATATCCTGTTAGAGCTTTAGAGAGAAGGTTTGGATGTTTTGCAGTTGTGTTGTATGCAGTACTTTTCCACAATCAGTGTATTGCCTATTGTAGAAGGCCGTCGGCACACCACAAATCTGGAGGAAGAGACAGAAGTTATTTCAGCCACCCAAAAGAAAGGCAGACCAAAAAATACATACATATATTTTTTATTTCCTGTTCGGAATGATCAAAGTCAAACCACAACCCAATCAGAGCAGCCATAGACAGGCTATTCCTGTTTTCTGTAAGTTACATTTCAGGTTTTTTAAATGGAGTCTGGTCGCTTTGGCGAGATAATAGATGTTCATTAGAACAGTAAAAGACAAGCCAGCAATCTATCAAACTCACAAGCAATGTATGTTTAATTATCTTGGCCAAGTACACTTTAACGTGTAGGCTACAGGAGCCAGGGATCAAACCACATAGTGCAGCCCGCTCTACCTCCTCAGTCCAGTAACCTGATTTAGATAAAGGCTTCAGTTCCCTGTCAGAAACATAAACGGTATAGTTGTCTGACTGCAAGGAAAGCAGTGCCAATATTTTAAATACAGCATACAGTTCAAAACTATTCAATATCCTTCAATATCACGGTTATTTTATCGGAAAAAATCTATTAAAAACTTGAACCTTTCCTCTCCTCCCCAACCATCGATCATTCCCAAACTTCCAGCTCCAGCATCAAACACCAGAGTGACCTCTGAACCGTATCCCCCAGTCGCCTACGAGGGCTCCTGTATTGAACTGAGCTGCAGCGCCACAAAGGGCTCCCACCTCTCCTACACCTGGTTTTTCAACAGAAAGGAAGTAACTTCTTCAACCTCTCCTCTCTTTCACCACACTGGGAACAAGCTAGTGATGGGGAAGGTGACTCCAGAGCATGCTGGGTACTACTCTTGCATGGCTTGGTCCACTGTGCAGGACACCAGGAGGTTCTCAAGCAGCTTTGAGGTCAAAGTGACAGTCAAAGGTATACATCAACAAAAGTATATTAAAAGAATACCTGCTTGATATTCTGTTTAGTTTTGTTTCACTGCAGCCTAACATGTATTGTATCTTCTCCTCTCCACCAGTCTATGTTTCAAAACCAAGGATCTCTTTCTCCATCTCAAATCCGGGAGCTAGTCCCAGTGGCAACGTGACCTGCTGGTCAACAAGAGGGAGTCCTCCGGTCAACATCTCTCTTCTACTGGATGACAAAGAAGTGGGATCAGTCACAGCTACTGAATCCCTTGCTGCGTGGTTCTCCGTCGCTGTGGTGCTGGGGCTGGACATGGGCACTCTTCGATGTCGGGTGAATACTGAGGTGCAGAAGCTGATGAGTGAGCCTCTGACTCTGGAAGTGGGTATGAGCTACACCGACATGTCAAAGAAATGTGTCTCTCTGTGATTGCCTACCCTTTTTGGTCTTTTTAATCTTTCCGTCGTTTCCCTCCCCTTGCTTATCCAGTCCCAGTCGGAGGTGATGTGAAAGTCGAGGTTGAATATCTCTACAGAGCTGACTCCAAACTGACCGCTGCCAGGCTGAGCTGTGGAGTCAGCAGAGGAACTTTCCCTGAATACTCCTGGCTCTTGAACGACTCTGTCCTCCCCCCTGAGACTCACAGGGACTCCCATATTCAGCCCGACCCGCCTCACTATGCCCTAACTGACCATAGACGGATCCTCGTTCTGCTTAAGGTTGGACCAGAGGAGTCTGGGTATTACCGCTGCAGGGCCAGGGACAGCTACAATGACTCGGGGTACTGGGTGGAGAGTGAGGCCGTGCAGGTCCAAGTCACAGGTAAACAAAAATTGATCTAGACTAAGTGTGTGAAAAATCTTGGTGTCCAAAAAATGTATAATCAAGAAATGGTTTGACATTTTGGGAAGTGTGGTTATCTTTATTACATGATGATTAGATTGATACCATCCTCATGTTTGTCTGGTAAATATGCCTCCAGCAGTCCATTAGCTTATCTCAGCATAAAGACTGGAAACAAGGGGGAACAAATAGCTCATCACAACGGCTATCCTGGTTTGCCTTGGCAAGGTGACATAGTGTCACTATGAGGTTGTCAAAAAGTGGAGAAGAGAATAATTGAAATCGTTTTAATTCTTTGTTCAGGTTAAACTAACGAGATAACATATTAGAGGTGCCAGCAGCTGAAGTTTATGACCTTTGGTATAGCCAGGTTAGCTGTTTGCCTCCGTCTTTATGTTAAGCTAAGCTAACCAGCAGCTAGCTCCAGCTACATAATTAGCATACTTATGGTTCGCAGTGGTATGACTCTTTTTGCGTAACCTTTTACTTGTGTGACTTGAGTTAGTAAATATCCTACTGGCTTGCAGTTGTTATAGCGAAATAGCTTTGCGAGATAAAATAATTTGAGACAGAAGCCAAGATGGTCTTGTTTCTTTAAACTCGTAAGTAAAATTAGCTGCCTTGCTATGTCCTTTGTTGTTGCACTTGCTTGATGCCTTGCTGTGTTTAGCTACTTCATCTTTATGGGTGCCAAATTGCCAAAACACCTAATCTTGCTAAATGTTTTTTCTAAAATGTCACACGTGCCTTTGTAAAATGTCCTCTTTGTGTGGGATTTCTGCACTAGTTAGTGTACCACATCACTATTTATACTCTTGATCAGACAGGATCCTCAACTGCATGCCTGAAGCAACATCTTCCACTGAAACACCATCAAGTAAAAATCCCATATTGTGTATTTAAATGTCTTACATGCTGCCCTGCAGTTTGTTATACTTCAGTGGCCTTGTCCCTTCTCTTCCATAGAGGTTTTCATGAACACCATTGAGATCCTCACCATTGCGTTCTGCTGCTTTCATTTTGTGACATTGGCAGTTGCCCTGGGCTGCATATACAAGATGTTCGACCAGAATCAAGGTATTTGTGTGTTTTGTGTGTTTTGAGGGAGAAATAAAAATCAGTTACATGGAAATACGAAGTTAATTTATATTAATTGTTTTTGTGTCTTCACCCTTCATTTATTTACAGATCATGACCAAGATGCTATAATAGGGTACGTTTTATCTTAATGGACCTCACAAGGTTTATTGATCTATAACTCTTATTAACCTGTTCAACAATGTTTGTGACTTCTCTCCCAGTTTTGACACACTTCCTCTTTCTGCATCCACATCCAGCGAACAGGACGAACCTTTGTCCAGAGACTTGGTTGTTCAGAATCAGGTACATTCTGACACAGACCTCACATAAACACATGGTTTTAAATTAATGAATTATGACACATTGTCCAGTATTGCTTTACTTTAAATAGATCTCTTAGTTTTCTATCATTTAATATGTATGCCTGACATGTGATTAATAGCTTTTATAGGAAAAATGGACGAAGTGTTTAAATGTTAAACTTCCAGTTGGTCTCCCGGGTCCATTTTCTCCTAAAAACTCTAAATTATACAGAGGTGGGAGAAGTACTCAGAGTTTGTACTTGAGTAAAAGTAAAAGTACCAGAGTGTTGGAATACCCTGTTACAAGTAAAAGTTGTGCATTCAAAATGTTACTCAAGTAAAAGTAGAAAAGTGTTTTCATCAAAATATACTTAAAGTACCAAAAGTAAAAGTAGTCATTATGCAGATTGGTTCATTTCAGAATAATATATATGATATGTTTTGATTATAATTATTGATTAATTAAAGTGTTATCACAGCTGGTGGAGGTAGCTTTGTATACTGCAGGGTAGCTTGTGAATTTACTCCAGGTGTAACTAAAGTCTGATTTAAGTGTTGAACATATTTCACATCATTAATCAAAATCTGCAAAGTAACTAAAGGTACAAAATAAATGTAGTGGAGTAAAAGGAAACACGAGTTACCTCTGAATTGTAATGGAGTAGACGTACAAAGTAGCATAACATTGAAATACTCATGTAAAGTATAAGTATTTTAAAATTGTACTTAAGTGCAATCACTGTAAATCAATATTGAATTACTTCTTGATTCTTCGAATAAAACTGCATTTACCATCTCTGTATGCTGAAATAAAGTGATTTTCTGTTTTTAATATATAAGACACAGTGTGTCCAATGTATAACTCTCTTCTCTCTCTGTTTTAGACCGTAGATACCACAATATGACACAGGAGGATCATATCACCCTTGTTAAATTGGTCATCCCTTCATGCTAATTTTGTATTTTTTTAAATGTTTTTTCTGTAGCTATATATTGTTCTGCAGGTATGGTGACAGTAATGACTAAAAAGGTGTAACATTCATTTACCGAGTGACAGATCATGTTTAAAGCACAATTACTATACTGCCATGTGTTGACAAATAAAAAATGTAATTTCAAGTGAAGTTTGTTTTTTGTTTTCAGTCAAAGCAATAAAAGGAATTATGGTTTATAACACCTTTAACTCTTCATATTGCCTCTGACGTATGTTGTTTTGATATTCACAAAATATAACACCACTGACTATCTCTTTTGATGGTACGAGGGAGGGTACTGCAGGCGGGTGTCGTGTGGCACTATCAGCTATTTGCACATGTTTCTAAGTGTGTGTGTGAGTTTTTTCACTCACACTCCAAACTGTCAGAACTCTTGCATCGCAACGCGTAATAATTTTTGAGGTACAAAGTAATATGTTTTCTTCAAGAATGTCTGCTTCCCTCTTTGTGGTCATACTGGGTAAGCTACTCACCACACACTGCTCTTCATTTCACTTAAAATGATACGTCTACAAAACCATTTGTTTTCCCTCTCTCTACAGGGTTGTTTTGCTGTACCAAGGAGAGCAGTAAGTCAGTTGTATTGTTATTGTATGCTCAGTTACTACAAGTGCAAATGTGTGACTCTATTTAGTCTTTACAGTGGTTGTGCATTCTTTCAAATGTATCTTGTATTTTGATAGGTCAGTCAATCCTGGGGCGTCCAGAGCTTATGGGCCCTTCAGTGGCTTTGGTGAAAAGCATTGCTGATTTTCATTGTAAACTGGAAATCTATCCGAAGAATGTAATGATCCTGCTGGAGTTATATAAGTGAGTTTTGTTCACATTATATCTAACCATTGCATTAACATTCATTAAGTATTGATAGAAAATCCCTTACAAATATCAACATCTTCCAGGGAGGGTGACCGTGGCAAGGTGTTGGGCTGGTACACCTCCCTGAATGGGGAGGTTGCAAACTTCCCCATTGTAGTTCAACCTAACCATGAGGGCAACCTGGAGTGTGTGGCCAAGGCTCAGAACAACTCTGACATAGAGCCCACTGTCAGCTACACTCAGTACCTGAAGGTCCTCGGTGAGTGTCTTTATTACCAGAAATATATGTGTTGCAAAATGGCTTCCCTGTTACAGTAACCTAAGAAAGCGTTATTTGTCTTAGCTTGGGCATTTTGTCTGTATGTATTTATAATTGTTTCTTTACTTTAATTGTAAATTGTTTCCAATTAAGACTTTGACCTGACATTATTTTTTCCCACAATGTTTTAATTTAAATTTTTATAACACAAAAGCAAGAACAAAAACAAGAGACATAAAAAAAATCATGCTTCATCCGTATAACACAAGGCAATCATATGAAAACCTGATGCATAAAAAGAAAAGACAAAATTCAGATCCTTTACATAATCATTGAAGGGCCTCCATACATTCTCAAACACATGCTGTCTGGACCTTAATACAAGATATCTTCTCCAATGGGAGGCCTGACAGCATCCGTCCCAACCAATGAGTGATGCTCTGGCTGTGAGCCTTTTTCCAAAACAATGCAATACAGGTTTTGGCGTAGAGCAAGCTGAGGTCTATAAATGTTCGCTCATGTTTACTATATTTATGCTTTTCTGGATACAAACTCAACAGAAAAAACTTTGGATCCAGTCAAATCTGCTTTGAAATGATCTTCTCTACTGTACCTTGTACCTCTTCCCAGAACACCTTAATGTTCCCCTTGATTCTGAGCATTTTGTGCATGTATATTTTTGTTTTATCGGTTTAATCAACCGGGTTCACATTTGTTCGCATCAACCATTTATACTGTATTAGTTTCAGTCGCGTATTAATAGACCTGATATAAGCAGCAGTGCAAGCTTTTTTCCAATCTTCATCTGAAACTTCAGTCTGCAGGTTGTCCTTCCATGCATTTAACCTACAAGGTGAATTCTCTAATGAGTAAGATGAGAGCATATCATTGTTTCATTACTTTAACTGTAAATGATTTCCGATTGAGACTTTTACCTGACATTCTTAGAGCAGTATAACTAGCTACATTCAGACACTATATATCATTTAAGAAATATTATTGTATATCTGGAATAAGAATTATTTAGGGTTTACCTTTTTTTTGCTCTGTCTTTCCTGCAGAACCGGTGAAAGAGGCAGAGATTGTTGTCCATTCAGGTCCAGAGGAGTTTTTTGAGGGGAAGACACTGGAGCTTTACTGTAAGCTCAGCGCTGGAAATCATGTCTCCTACACGTGGCTGCTGAACGGTCGGCTTGTCTCTCCGTCTCGTCTCCCCTATGTTGTTGATGACCATCTCTTGATCTACAGGTCAGTGTATTCCTATTGAGATTGTCTACAGCTGCTATCTATTTAATTGGTTTATTTGGTATTTGGATAACTATTCTGTACTGTGTGTACTGACTGCATTTAGTGCATACACAAAACTAGTTCTGCACAGAGTGGCTATTGGTTGTGATGTTTTTGCTACGTTATGGTAATGGTGATTCTGGGTAGTTGTCTGGGTGTTCTGTTATCATGAAAATGTTAGATACGCATGATTAAGCAACTTCCTGTGGTCTCTGATTAATTTCTACCATACTTTTTCATAAAAGCTGCTCATTTATAACTCAACGAGTAAAAGGAAATCTGTTGAAATGATTTCTGTGTTACCCTCAGAACTACATCTGAAGACAGTGGCTCCTACATGTGTATTGCCACCAACCACTTAAACGAAACAGATGTCTTCTCCAGCAACAGCCCTGAAGTGTTAATCACAGTCAAAGGTTAGCTGTTTTTTATTATCTCTCAGGTTCAAACTGTATAGCTATGATATTGCTCTTTGAAAGGTAACATTCTCCTCCATCTTACTCCCTCAGACCTCGTGTCAATCCCTTACATCTCCTTCACCGTGTTAAAGGAAGATTCCCACAACTATTCTGCCGTGGTCGCCTGTCAGACCGCAAAAGGGTCTCCACCTGTCACCTTTTCGCTATACAACAGGACAGAATTGGTTGCCAATACGACGGTTGATGATAGAAACGCCACATTTAAGCTTCCATTGGTCTTGGACCGGCCAATGGGATGGCTCCAGTGCCAGGCAAACAATGGAGACCGGATTGAGTACAGTCAATGGATTCCCCTAGAAGTGGGTATGTGATTTCTTTGAAACTGCTGACACAAAACTGTGGTACTGACTACTTTCTTTTAATGTTCATCCATGGCGCCTCTGTTCTCCAACAGTCCCGGTTGGAGGGCCAGTGACGATGCATTACGACTATGACATTGGAGAAAACTATGCTGTGATTGACCTGAGGTTCTACTGCAAGGCACCGAAGGGATCTTTTCCACGGTACCAGTGGTTCCTCAACAAAACCCTCCTGCATGGTCGAGGAAGCTTCTACTACGTGGTCAACCAGCATCCAGGAGAGTCCATACTCATGCTGTCTGTTGGGAGGAGCAGTGCTGGAACGTACCATTGTGAAGTGTCCGACAGCTTTGACAATGCCACCACCATAAGCAGCAAAAGGCTGTACATGGATAAAGAAGGTACAGTTCATACACTGATTGATTAGAGTAACAGGTGAGAACTGCACGTTTATTTCTTCTCCCTGCTCCTGCAGTGCTAAATCGTCTCCCTGTCTTGGTGGTGGCAGTTGTCTTTGGATGTTTCACAGCCCTGGTTGTCCTGGTCTCCATTTGTTGCTGCAATGGAGTGATATACAGTGAGTGTCTGAGTCATGTTTTTATCTGGTAATGTGGCAACTTTGTCTTTGCTTCTGTGAGATCATGTTTTTTTTTGCTCTTGTTTCAGGGCGAAGGCAGTACGGAGAGAAGACTCCGTGAGTTTTTTCTCTGTTCAATTATACACTTGGAAAAATACTCAGTGCTTTGGTAGCTCACCTGGTAGGTGTTGAGCCAAATGTATGAAGGCTGAGTGGTTACTGCAGTGGCTCGAGTTAGATTCCCCTCTACCCTCCCTGTTCCTTTCTCTCTCAAAGTTGTCAGTATCAACAAAAAGCAGACATGCCCAAAAAGAAAAATGATGACCCGATTTCACATAAAGCTGTCACTTCCTGTTGTGAAGAGAGAACTGTGCTTCTTATTCCCCAGGAAAGAATAACATGTCGTCAGTTCATCAACCATCAGCAACTGAAAAGAAACAATGGCCTATGCCAGGGGCGGACTGGGGGGAAAAAGTGGCCCGGGGATTAATTGACAGACAGGCCCACTTAATGCGCGGCATGTATCGGCCGGCCGGCGACGAAAGTATGTTACTTTAACAAAAAAAACCTATGCATTTTATGTTATTTTGGACCATTATTCATATAGTAATCACATTACCTGAGCCCTTGAGTTGCCTAGAGCAAAATAGTTACAGCATATATTTAGTGATTTCAATAAACAGATCATTGATGCAATAACATTTGGACCCAATTTGCCTGACTTGACACATGGAATAAAACATGGGCGTAGGAAGCATCCTCAATGTGGGTGAGACAATTTAACAGGGGGTGTGGGCAGGTGGTGGACCTCACCTCCTCTAGGGGGGTCCGGGGGCGTGCTCCCCCGGGAAGATGAAGTTAAATGCATCAATCTGGTGCACTTTGAGAGCAAAATTAGGGACTAAATCTATGGAGACATCTCTCAACACCCATATGAAACAGAACTGTAAACAGATTTACTTTTTCTTTCAACATTTATTTGAACAGCAAGTGGAGGCAAAAATGACTGCACCCAAAACAATAAACCTGCTAGCTAACTAGCCTAAACTCAGTAACAGAATGTGGGCAACACGTTCTTCTCCACAGCCGCGCAACCTCTGAGTCAGACGTCACTTCCCCCTTTTGTATCCTACGGGTACAGCCACTCCCCCTGAACCCCGTTTCCCTGCCAACCCCCCCCCCCCCCCCTCCCCTATGCAAGCCCCTCCTTCTGAACCCAGGGCTCGCTACAATACTGTATACTGTATACACAAACTATACAAAAACGCCTTTACGCTTTGGAGCTTGTTTATCCATCTGTAATCAACTGCCAGCTAGGTCTCTCAGTCACTCACTCCTGATCGTTCACTGCGCAGTGACAGCTGCTACGGGCCTGATGTGTGAAAGTGAAACTATCTGATAGATAGAACATAGGTAGCCTATCAAAACGCCCAGTGGGGTGTGGACCACACCCCTCCAGGGGGTGGCCGGTACACTTACAAATGTGGGCCGGTAGGATTTAGGCAAAAAAAAATTATTATTATTATTTCTTTTTTTCTTCTTATTTTTTGTTTTTGGCCCTCCGGCCCACGCACAGCACCGGCCCACCGGGAATTCTCCCGGTATTCCCAATGACCAGTCCGCCCCTGGCCTATGCTATGGGAAGAAAAACAACACACCCTGTTTCCATGCTGGGTGCCATAAAACCACAGCTTTCATAGAAAGGTCCAAAACATCAACAATAATGTTAAATCCGGTTCATCTATGGTTTTGTGGGTTTATGCTCACACATGTGAAATGACGGATGTGTAATGATATCCTGTGTTAACATGGTACACAACTTTCAACAGGAACAATAACTGGTTTTGTAATAGCTCCAAATAAAGCCTCTCGTTCACAGTTAAGACTCACAGAATCAACAGTGAGTTTGGAATACATTTTGGGATACAATAACAAAAACGTAAAGAATATCCTTTTGTAATATGAACAACGTCAGAAAGATGTGTAACATTTTAAAGTTTGAATGAGGTTTCTGAGTGAAAGTATGAAGGAGCAGTTAGCAGTTGAAGTTGCATGAAGATGTTTCAAGTCTGAAGGGTTTCTCCATTCGTTCCTATAGGCGAACATTTGGATGAATTATGGGTAATATCTCTAGAATTAGGAAAGTTATGAATGTCCAGAGTAAAAGCAAACATGTCCTACTCGAGCTCAACATTTCGATGTTCAAGCAGAGTTTCTGCAAAGTAAAATATTTTGTGAGATCTCTGGCATTGTGCTGTGTGATAAAAGTGCACATTTTAGAGTGGCCTTTTGTTGTGACCAGCCTAAGGCACACCTGTGTAATAATCATGCTGTCTGATCAGCATCATGATTTCTCTGCAAAGGAGAAGTGCTCACTAACACATATTTAGACACATTTGTGAACAATATTTGAAAGAAATAGGCCTTTTGTGTACATAGAAAAAGTATTAGATCTTTGATTTCAGCTCATGAAAACTGGGAGCAAGTGTTGCGTTTATATGTTTGTTCAGTGTATCTTTTCATATTCATATTATTTTGCTACATGATTCTGCGAATGCCAAATGTCAAGGGTATGACGCTGGCAGACAAATACTCAATTGATTTAGCTTTAAAGAAACCTTATCATGTTTTTTTTTATCGCGTCCTCAACAAATCATCATGTTTAATTTAGGTGTGACTGTGGAATGTACACTAGTCCTCAGGTTGTTTAAAGGTCTATATTCCAAAAAACCACACTGCCACTTTCCCCTGACCTCAGTGATAGCATCAGCAACTTATGTAGTTAGGCTAATATCACATTACTTTCTGCTATGGCACTGCACCTTTTACAAATGTATTAACCTGTATGACATCTTTTATCACCTTTCTCCTCTCAGGTTGAGCTTTGAGATGGAGGGAATGAGGACTGCATATGAGGACGAGCTGGTTAGTCAGTATTTCTGTTTCATCGTATTCACTTTCCCCTATCATTCACTCTCACATGAGCCAGTTTAATAATGGCACATTGTATTTTCATTTGGATAAATAATGACACAGAGCTCTTCTCCCCTAACAGGATTTGTCAGAGTACAATGAGGATACTGATGTATTGAACACAGCCAGTGGTGCTGAATTTGATCAGGTGGGATCAAAATGATTTATATCAAATTTCACAATAATCTTTTAGCTCATTGTAATTCTACTGGTACAACAGGGTATGCAGTTTCTTGAAACGACAAAAAATAAATCGCTGCAGCCATGAGCCTCTGGCTACAGTCAGAAGAAGACTATAATATTATATAACGATAGAATGATATTGTCCGTCATCCTTTTTTTGGGTTGTTGTGCCAGCAATTCTTGCCAAGGCTATATTAACAACTTCTTCTACAGGTATTTCCTTACTTAAACAGCCTGAAAACAGAGACAAGAGGAATTGCATCAGTCTACATGCCTACAAACCAAATCAGCTGGTTATTTAAACAAGAAAAAAGACACCTGCTCATCTGTCTGTTTTCCCCTCAGGCATCTGAAGCCTCTGTAGATGAATGGCCCCAAATTGAGAAGGAGAAGAAGACGTTGGAGGATGAACCAGTTGATGGACCCTGAGGGTTCAAACTGTTATAAACAGAGTGCTGGTTAAATAAACATTGGTTCATAATGCTTTGCTGTCGTGTTTATTTTCAGTATGAGAGATTACTTATCTATTGCTAATGTATTGTGGTAGTAATGTAAGGATACTAGTCACTATTGAAGCCCATTTATAGGAGAAAAATAAATACATGTTTTAAAATCAAAATAACAAAAAAACAGCCTTGTGATTAAAAAGGATCGTGTTAGTATAATTATTATTACAAACTTTCACAAGATGATGATTAAGCAACAAAGAAAACTTGACTTACTATCTTTAAAAAAAAAAAATCGAGTATCTCAAAATAACAAGAAACTTTTCAACAAGGGCGGTTCTAGAGGGCCAGTGCGGAGCTTGGACCCCCTGTGGCCCCCCTTCCAAAAGAATAAATCTATGATATGCAATTTATGTAAAATACTAAGTTACTGTGCTGTAACCTGGGCCGAAGTTAACAGGGATTTTTTATTTGTCATCATTTAAGTTGCGCTGACCCTCGACAGAGGTCCACAGTTTCTCCGCAGCAAGGCTCCTCCCCGCCCCACTGCTGCAGCTCACGAGCGTGCTCTCTCTTTTTAAACTTTATTCTAAACTAAACATTTTAAAATCTCCTTCCTGCATTAAATGTGCCCCCCCATTAAATGATTGGCCCCATCACGGCCCCAGAGTAAAATTAGTCTAGAACTGCCACTGCTTTTCAAAGTGTACTTACTACTTAGTATCTCAAAACAACAAGAAAGTTTATAAATTGACTTATAATTTCGAAATAATTACCTAGTATCTAAATGAACAACTTAGTATCTAAAATAACAAAAAAACGTTTCCAAATAATCACATAGTATCTGCAGAATAACTATCTCAAAAATAATGATTTCGAATCTCAATATATAATGACTCAATATTTCAATATAACTAGAACCTTTTTTTTTTTTTTTTAAATTAATTACTGTAGTATCTCAAAAATAATTAATAAATACATTATTTTATTATCTTGTCAATAATTACTTTCATAGTATCGCAAAGAATTGAGACACTTTCTCGAAATACAAGGACTCAGTATCTCAAAAGTAAATATAGGCCTAGCCTATTTAAAAAAGAAAACTATCATAAATACAAAATCAATATTTCTGAGTAAGTTTCTAAAACTAATGACTTGCATAATATTTGTTAGTTGATATCACATTGGCGGAAGTTTCCTGGCTCCTAAACTCCGCCTCTCCTTCGCGCAGCCTGACAGCGCATCCGCGTGCGCAGCTCCTCGGGGTGGCACTTGTCTTCGTGAAGCAGCACGATAGGAGCAGAGAATAACTAGGCTCCTGCAGAAGTTAAATTGAGTTAAACTAGTAGTCTGTGCAGTCAAACAGGTGTACCCACACGGTGAGCGGCTGAACGGGGACACATGGAGGACACGGGCGGTGCTACTGCGTACGGGGTTTCGCTCGCGGGAGGAGGCTTCGACTTCTACAAGTTTATCCGACAACCTCAAACCATCGTGCGGATACTCAGCTGGGTGAGTGGGCGTAGGGATTTATGTTTTAACAGAGTGTGTACAAAGGTTGAAAGGAGACAGCAGATATATCCAACTAGGTGTTCAAGCAGGTGCGCGAGCAGGTGCGCGTGAGACCCCTCTGTCGGTCGGTTTAAAAACATATTTATTTTTGCCGGAACAACAGGCTACTGTGTGCAGCGGCTCCGCGGGGCGTCATGTTGCAGCAGCTGGTGTGGGACAGCAGCTCGGAGACAGCGCAGGTCAACACTGCTGTTGTCAGAGGACGAAATACAGGAAACTGAAACTGAGAAAGAGGCAAAACACAATCTCAAATCTCAAATTTTAACTTGAATCTGTCAGTGATTTCTGCAGCCTGTAACACTATAGCTGTGTTTACCAAAGGACAGAGGTTGGAGTACTCAGATGATCTTGTACTTAAGTTAAAGTAGAAGTACCAGAGTGTAGGAATACTCTGTTACAAGTAAAAGTCCTACAATAACATGTTACTCAAGTAAAAGTACAAAAGTATTGGCATCAAAATATACGTAAAGTACCAAAAGTAAAAGTACTCATTATGCAGATTGTTGTATTCAGAATTATATATATTATACGTTCTGATTTTAATTATTGATCATTAAAGTGTTATCAGAGCTGGTAAAGGTGCAGCTAGTTTGAATGACTTTGTATACTGCTGGGTAGATTGTAAATGTACTCCAGGTGTAACTAAAGTCTGATTTAAGAGTTACTCCAAATCTGTAAAGTAACTAAAGGTATTAAATAAATGTAGTGGAGTAGAAGTACAAAGTAGCAAAATATTGAAATACTCGAGTATTGTACCACAACATTTGACTTAAGAACAGTACGTGAGTAAATGCACATAGTTACTTTACACCACTGGAAAGTAACACAACACAAACTCAAATCTGGGATGTGTGATGAACTTGAATCCGTCTGTGATTTATGCAGCCTGTAACACTATAGCTCTGTTTACTAAAAGGAGGTTTACATTCATTGTAAGTTCTAAAGACAAACATATTACTGTCTACTACAATGTTTAGCATGGCAAAACTTGTAAAATACGAAATATCAATAGTTGTTGTCATAAAGGTTTTTTCCGTTAATGTATTTGCTTAAAGGGGTTTTCCTGTAGCAGGGAAAGTTCGGGGAAGTGGGTATTGGCTGCTGGTCACCTGTTGCTAGGCAAATCTTGTGGCAATGATTTGTTGTTGTTCTTATGAGGAAACTGATCTGGAAACTGGAAAGTCCAAAATGAATTGTAACCAGACAGGTTATACAATAAAATATTTTGTTGTCGTTTAACCCGTGAGATTGTGAGCACGCAGATTCAAGGATTGTTTCTGTCCTTGTACTTCATGGTGAAAAAGAAAGTAAAGATTTTGGTCCTCATTCAAAGTGAGTGTTATTGTACGTGCTCTCGTCTCCTTTCAGACTCCGGCCTTTGATTATTGAGAGACTGGGTTTGATTTTCATTTACTTGGTTCATGAAGCGTAAACTATTTGTGAGGCATGTAGGGTGATAGGGCTGCACGATTTGGGGAAATAATCTAATTGCGATTTTTCTGAAAGATATTGCGATTGCGATTCGATTTGCAATATTTGTTTTTAAGCGACCCAACGGAAGTTTATTGTAAAATGCGGCCATATCTCCGGCTAGGAAGGTCGTATCAACATGCTCCCGTCTCTAGCACCCCCGCAGCCCGAGCTACGAGTGAAAGAACTAAACTTACATGAAACTTCCGTTGGGTTGCTTTAAAGTCAAGCTTCAGTTTAAGATTCGCCCTGTAATAGATGTAAAACATGTGATGGAGCATTACTAACCTGACTCAGGTGGTTTGTTTCACCAAACCATCTAGGAAAGCTCCATTGCCATTTGGAAAAGGGCAGGCACTTTCAAAAATACTTGGCAGGTGATTGGATCAATCTGTCTATCACCTTTTATCATGGGCCACTTCTGATTGGTTAACAATGGCTGACACACAAGAAGAAAAAAAAAATATTTTTTTTTAAAAGATCGCAGGCTTTGCGATTTGATGATCTCATCATTTAAAATCGCGATTTCGATTTAAAATCGATTAATCGTTCAGCCCTACAAGGTGAGTGTATTGTACGGATGAGAAAACACACAGCGTCACCTAGACACTGTAGAGAATCCAGTGTGGTAGATGAGGACAGAATGTGCTCTGGTTGTACCAGCTGCTGTGTGTTGCTTGAGATGATGTGTGTGTCACTGGCGGTCACTGGTAAACAGGGCCTAATGTGCAGGTAAGGTGACACCTCTCTCCCCCCTTGACCCTCGCTTTTAATCGAGGTGAATATGTGGTGTGCTCTACCTCTTACACACACACACACACACACACATACATATACATATACACATACATATACATATACATATACATATACATATACATATACATACTTTGTGCAGCTGTGCCCAGCTCATCTCAAATTCACATTGGCTAGCTGATCTCACTTCCACGAAACAGCACCTATGACACAAGGGGGATTGTTCGCTTTGTAGCACTGCCTACAGGTCCCATGATGCACCACTTCTGCACCTGGGACAATTAAAAATTCTGGGTAAAATGGCGCTTGGTCATTTAAAGTGTTGAATGGCCTTACTATTGTTACTCTGTAAAGAAAGTGTATTACAAGTATATATACGTTAATTATGTGACAATATGAACATGCCATGATTATCCTGTTCAAAATCATTCTTAAACTCTAAAATGGCACCAATTTATACTGAAATTACTTAAATGTTGTTGAAGAATCAAATATTTATAACTGCAACATCTTTTTTTGGTTTACATTATTGGGGTGAACAACAAACAATGTTACATAAGGTAATCATCACAATTTCACCCTGCAAAGGATACATTTAATAAAAATAAAAATAAATGTATATACTGTGTGTATAAAAACTCATATCACGGTATTTTTCCAAATTATAACAGTATCATGGTAATTATTTATTTACTTTCAATGACTGGAAATGTATTTATATTTATACGTTTTTCCTATCATAGGCAGTCCCTCGAACAAATGCGTCTTTAAGAGACGCTCGACTCGACTTTAGGCATTTCACCAGTAGTGCTTGTTGAAGCAGATCGTATCTTTATACATTCTTCGTACTCCAATAAGTGCTTTCTGTTGAGTTGGTGGGAGTAAATTACTTGTGTTACCTCCTTGGGCAACAATTTTAGTTCGACAACATTCACAATAAATGTTTGTTTGGTCCACGTCAGACGTCCAGACGACAGTCACAGCTCCTCTCCTCGTATGTCATCTCCATCTCCAGTCTCATTTTCTTCAGTGTCCATCTTCACATTCAGCTTCACATGTTATGCTACTGCTACTATGTTTGACACTGTACCCCAGCATTCATTTCAGTGGTGCGGCAGTGAAATGACTCCCCAGGGGACTCCTTTCATTGCCGCACCGCTCGAGCGCCCTTCGCCACTTTTTCAACAGTATTGCGGTATATTAAAAATGAATATCATACAGTATAAAGTTCACAGTATTCGGTATGAAACGGTATACCGCCCAGCACTACCATCTGTATTAAACTCCTATATCTTTCCATCCCACAGTGAGCCCCCAAAGCTTCCTCTATACACATATAGAAGGATAAGGCTAACATGTCTTGTAACATCTGTCACTCGACACACAAACCATCTGTCTGTTCAGTTCAGAAACACCGTCTGCTCCACTAACGATCCCTCTATCTCACTTTTGTCTTGTGTTTTGGAACTCCCCCCACTGCATTCACTTCCCTACTGTCTCTGTCTTCTGCAATTTTTCGGTTCTTTTTGTCTCACCCTATCAGCAGGTTTGTGGCCCATTTTCTCTCTCCTTTCTGCTCTCTCATCTGACCTTGTCCTCCTTCCCACCCGTTCAAACTGTCGCTCTCTATCCTCCTCCCCGATCTCATTATGAGTGTTGTTAGTGGCATCTCTGCAGTCACATGGCAGCTGCACTCAGAAGTAGGTCACATGGTTAGGTGGGTAACCAGAGGAGACAGCAACAGAGCACGGGACGCTCAGAGGGACCGGGCCGCAGATAGTACTCGTCACTTTGTAAACACGCGATGAGCAGAAGAGTATTTAAAGAGACTGTTTATGATGACACACATTTGTATCCCTGTTTGTGTAATGATTGCATGTTTTGATTTGTTAAATAGGAAATGGACAGAGGTTCTTTCAGGACTTTCTTTAAATGTTATGACACATTATTTTAGGGTTTTCTGTGGAGATGGCTTTCAGTAGGCACAACCCTGAGGATGTTGCTTATTTTGTCACATAAAAATAAATGTTGAGGACTCACTCTTAGTATATTTGAAATATTTGATATTTAAACTGCTTTACAGGAAGCTCTGTAATACAATGAAAGCTGAACACATTATTTGCATAGAGGGCACAAAGCTACTAATTGAAAACATTTTTGGAAGCAGATCCAAATCCCAGATGTCGGGGTTTTGTTTGAATTCACCACCGGAGTTTTCCAAATGGACTCCCTCTCAACAACATTTTCATATCACAGTGATTCTTATTTTTGAGTAAGACTTTAGTTCTCTGCTGGTAGATTGTCACATGGTGCTTTTATGAAGTGAAACTAATGGCTGCCCGAAAAGGAAGCAAATCAGTCTCAAAACCACATTGAGCAGTTCTATGTTACTGTTAATCTGAGAAATTCCTATTGTGTGACTTTGCAAATGATTAAAGGCCACATTTTCCTTTTCTCCCTATCAATGTAGATATTTGCCCTGGTGGTGTTTGCCTCCATCACAACAGAGGGATATGTCAACACTGCCCACAGTTCCGAAGCAAAGTGCATCTTCAACCAGAATGACTCGGCATGTCATTACGCTATCGGCATCGGTGTGATTGCCTTCCTGGCATGTGTGGCCTTCCTGGTGTTGGACGTTTACGTGCCTTTTATGAGCAACGCACACGAAAGGAAGTACGCTGTCATGGCCGACCTGGGATTTTCAGGTGAGCAGGAGAGTCAAAGTGATTTCTTAGTTGGTTTGATTGAGATTTAAAGCTGCACTAATCAATATTTTATTTTACTATCACACAATTACTTAATGGATTGAGATAGATGTCCCACAGAGAAATGTCAATCTTCTCTGGTGTTCCCCTCAGCTCTGAAACCCTGGCTCCAAAATAATTGAACAAGCTCTTCATTTATATCAGGGCTGCAAAAAGTCTACACATCTTCTGTCCTAGACTAAAAACCAACCTGTTCAAATATATAGAATTGTATCCTAATAATAATAAAAGCGTAACTTAACTATATTTCCCTTAGGCGTTGGAGGAGACCAAAAACGGAGCTAAAACAGTGTATATTGGACACATCCGACTCCATATGAATGCTTATGTTGTTCCTTATCTCCATATCAACTTTATGTCAATGTTTTATTTATACAGAAAGCCCCTGAGTAATAACGTGATATGCAACAGGCTGCTGTCTGTTTTCCTGACATAACAAGACGTATATTATACATCGCGGCAGATGACATCACAGATTGGGATGAGGTTAATCATTCATCAGCTGTACATGACACAGTTCACAGTCAGCCATTCTTCGAGGAAACAAAGAAGTGGTAGTTTGGAAAACATCTTGTTGAATTGAGCAGATGGCAACAAGAGAGCTCTTTGTATTCTTTTGACGTTGTTGTTAGTATTTCACAGGATTTTACTCTTCATATCAGGGTTTTCAGCCGAACACTTTTGTTGTCTTTTCATGCAGTGAGTACATGTATATCTGTGTGTGTTTTTACATCTGTGTCCTTCTATGCTTTGCAGGGGCGTGGAGCTTCCTGTGGTTTGTGTGTTTCTGCCTGCTGGCCAGTCAGTGGGCCAAAACTCATAACGTCAGCGGTCTCCCAGAGGACGCCGCCCGTGCGACCGTGGCCTTCTCCTTCTTCTCCATCGCCACTTGGGTGAGCGGGAATGCTAAAAACAGCTCATATTTGTATTCTCATCTGAGTGAAAGCTTATTACCATATTTCCCGAAATATCGAAATATATCCTTGAAGCAAAAACTTGAAAGAGACTTGAACCCTGCATTCGGTCAGTAATCAATGTTCAGTATTTATTTATGGCTGGCTATCATTTTCACATGATATCACAGGAAATCCCATAATGTATGTGGAAGTCTTCCTGGTTGGTGTGTTCAATTATGGTGGGAACTTTGGACATTTTACACTTGAGTCAGCTGCTAAACAGCAAACCTTTTATCACTAGAAACTTTGATTAAATGTATGTCATACAAATAAATGTATTATTGTACTGACTTGACATTACTACAAGAGTAAACATTTGCTTTTTGTTTGTCTTCTGGACAAATCATGGGTTTGAGGCGTCCCAACATCACTTGAATGCACCATTCAGCAGGCTTCAATACCATACATTGGGCTCGGATAATGTAGTTAATTTCTTTTTACGTAATAAGAAACAAAATCCATTGTTTGCAAACAAATTAATCTCATTTGAATACATCTGGAATAGTTCAAAAGCTTTTAATTAATAAATTAGATCCACAAATATTCTTTTAAACATCTCATTTCATTTTCAAGTCAAATAAAATGCACTTTGCATTATTAGGATTGTCAGTAGGTCAAATCACATGACCCTATGAAAACAATACTTAAACAGACTACAGGTGTACTGTGTTTGTTTTAGATCACGTGGTTTCAGTTCCTGTCTTTTTGTTGCTTTTTAATCAAATGCAACAAGAGGAGCTCTTACTCTAAATGTTCATCTGCCATTTTCAATGCAAATGAAAAAGAACATCATCCACAAATGAACATTAATTAACCTCTTCTCCACCGCACCCCCGATACCGGGGGGAAAAACGCGTCATCTGCAGGAAACAGCGTCTGAGGGCATCTTAATATTCAATAAACTATGAATGTTTTATATCCATGTAACGGGAAGAAACTCAGCTAACTGATCTTTTTTTTTTTTTTTTCAAAAGAAACCCCACAAAGCTAGCGCTGAGCCTATGAATGAACGAGCGAAAAATGCTAACGGCGTTTTGCACAGAAACTCACTCATAACACCCTTATTACTTATCGTAGCTGCACGTCCAACCCATCGATCTGATCGTGAGATGACACAGAATCGATCGGTACATACATACATCACTCCATGATAAGAACTCGGGAAGATATTAACAAGAACAGACATCAAAACATGTGGCGCTAGGTAGCTAGAAACGGCAAAATGGCTCACCTTTGTCGTTGTCTGGTCAAAAATGGTCTTCAATGGCATAAAAACGATAAAAACGCTGCTGAAGTTAATCCATAGGTTAATCCAATGTGTCTGTGTCCCTTTGAAATGATTTCTGATAATCCATAAGCAATAAAACTGCTTTTCCGTTTCCAGATGTCAGAGCGAGAGATAGGTCCACTCTGATGCAAACCTGCATGCGCAAAGCCCCAACCTTTTTTTGTTAACATGTGTGTGTATGTGAAAATCCCCCTTCGATTCTATTGGCTCTAACGGTAAAAAAGAGATGTCAATCACCAAAATCGACCAATAGGTTCCAGAGAAACGGTAAAAACGCCCATTTCCACCCAAATCACCTCAGAGGTGCAGTTTTTTTTGCTAAACCTCTCTAAAAAGGTCAAATGTCACTTGTTTTGCATCGATCTTGATACAGGGTACTTATCATATGTTGTACTTTGGATTCCTAAAGCTTTTAGTCTACCTTACCATCATCCAAGGGTAGTTTTCACTATAAGTAAAAAAGAATTTTTGGACGGACACTATCATTTACAGTTTTTGTAAATTCAATCTGAATTTTCTTTAAAATAAAAAACATCTATATTGATTCTGACTTTTCTACATCCAACTCACAGGTTTATCATTACTTTGAGAATAAAGATTATTAATTTAACCCTTTTAGAAGGGAAGATATGGTCATTTGTTCTGGGAATGTCATTTTCGAGCCTGAGACCTGAAAAACAGGTTTTAACAAATATTTGTATTGAACCGGCTCTTATGATGAACTGATTGTTCATAATATTCATCAATTGTAATCCGAGTTGATGATTTACCCATTATTGTTTCCTTCTTCCCGATTGCATGTTATCAGTTACTTACTACCCAACCATGTGTAACAGTTTAATGCAGTATATGTCATAGTGATGGATTACTTCCCCCAATCTAAACCAGTTCAGTTAGAAGTTGATAAGAATATGTCCATCAGTCAAATAAGTCCAAAGTAAACTACGGCACATCCTCTGAAATGCTGTATAAAAACGTGAATCATTGAAAGTACTGGAAAAACTAACTGTAATACGTTTTCGTTGTGCAGGGAATCCTGACCTACTTTGCTCTGGTCCGTTTCCGGCGCGGCGTGAACGATTCGACCCTCCCGACCTACACAGAGCCTCCACAGGATCACCACACCGCCTACCCTCCCACCTACGCCCCTACCTCCTACAACCCCACCACCTACACCCCTACCACATACTCAGCCTATCCCAGCAATGGGCCCGACATGCAGCCGCAGCCTCCCTTCACCCCCACCCCCCCCGCCGCCAGCCGACGCCGGCTACCAGCCGCCCAGCTACTGAGAGAAAGGGACGAGGCGGCGTTTCCTCTGTCGGCTCACTGATGGGAGCTGCACTGCGCAGGCTGAGCTATATCATATTGATGTGATTTGACATTTGATTCAACAATCTTTCTAAGTGTTTTTCGACTTAAAAGCCTGAGCAGTGCAACTGCAAGGTGTAGATGAGAGACGCTGCTGTTTACGTCAAAGGGTCTCAAGTCAGATCTTAAGAAATCAGCTGACCGTTGAGATCAGTGCTGACTTTAGACCTGTGTGTAAAGATGCAACTTTTTTTTACCTCAAATAGGCTGATCCTGCAGAGGATAGGTAGTTAAATTGAACCAAGGAGGTCAAAGGTCATGTGACGTTGTGAAGAATACCTGTGACGGCTCCAGCTCTCTGTTGGGACCTGACGATGTGCATTTGTACATAGATCCCACCGTGCAAAGCTGCCATTTTAATGGTTGTATGTGCCTGGATTGATTTTCTTATTTGGTTTAGTGGATGCTTTCCCCTCTGTACATTTATCTTGAGGACCTTTATTAAACTGTTGGGTGGGATGTAATAAATTGACAAATGATTTTGTGGGAGTGCAGTGGCCAAATGTCCACTTTCTCTTTTAGTTTTCTATTAAATGTGGCTTCTGTAACGATCAGCAGTTAGGTTTCTTAGCCATAAAAACACATCTGAAAGAAAGTTTTGCCTTCTATGTGCTTCATCTCAACTAGCTGTGTGTATAAGACCACTCTTATCCAGAAGTGTTTAAGACAGGTACATGAACATTCATAAAAAAACCCTCCATTTCTTAAACAAATCAGTGTTGGTAAAAGTGCCAAACTACAGAGGCGTTTATAGTCAGTGCTACCCTTTGAACTTGTAGCTAACATTAAGATAGAGAAGAGGGAGGAGAACGTACATAACTGCTCTTATTGATCAGGATTATCTGCAGAGAATGTCCTCACCCTGAAGAAGAGTAACTTATTAACTACTAGAAACAAAGCTCCCTCTTCACACTTCCTCCAAGAACCTCGTGACATTTAGGTTTGTTAACACTGAGGTTTTATCTCCGGTTTACTGGCTCCTTAATCTAAACTGCTGAAGAGCGACTACAGCGGACACACCGTCTTACTTTACAGATGAACACCTCAGCCTGCAGTAGTGGGAATCAAACACCTGGCCTTAGAAAGACCGCTGCTTCTCTTTGTTGCTTTCTGCCTCAGTGATATGTCTAAACTGTCTAGATCAGGTTCTGGCTGTTTCGGCCCTTACTGCTTAACCCTCCGGTTGTCTTCGGGTCAAATCTGACCGATTTACTACTTTCATCAATCATAACTTTTTTGTTTTACATTTGATTGCATTAAGGCTTTATGATATCCTTCACAGTAGACATTTGAACATATCAAATGGCTGATCACCACTTTCATTGGATTTTGGATGATTTAGTCAACTCTGTAACACCCATGGTGTTCCCGGTCAAAAATGACCGCCATAAAGAAAAGGAATTAGTAACCATCCGGATCAGATAAAACACACACACAGACATACTCTAGATGTGTTGCCCCCCCCCCCTTATGTGCCCATCCCCCCATGTGAATCACACCTGGCACACACAAACACACACAGAACAATTTGACATATTTCCTGCTCTTATGTGCCCATCCCCCCACATGGATCACACCTGGCACACGCAATACATGTTCAGTGTCTATTCTTTGTATATTTACTGCAGTTTTTCATGTATACCAGTAGTCTGATACAATATTTACAGTTTGAAAGGGTGTTAAATTAAATTTGGTGATGATTAATGGTTTTTGTGTTAATGTAATAGCAGTTAAAACAGGACCGGCCAAATTTGACCGCGAACACCAAAGTAAGGGGGGGAAAACGAAGACAATAGGAGTGACGCTCAAGAGTTTGTCAGGATCAGAAATTGATTGTGGTTGTATTTATTAAACATGACGCTACTGTGGTACCACATTGAAGACATTTGTACAATACAAGGTTGATTATAATGTGGAAAACAACGTGCATGACCTACTGAAGCCAAATATGAGAAAATCTGCTGTTGATTTGTCTTTTGTGCCTTAAGGAGAGGAAATAAAGTCCAAAGGGTTTGTTGAATAAGTAAAATGTACCATGATTAAATATTAATGATATATCAAGTTGAAACTATTCAATTATTATTCAAGGGTTATTGGAATCCGATTGTAAATCTGCAAAACTTTAAAATGTTTGTATCTTCTGGTTAAGACTGAACCAACCTAAATGACAGTGAGTCTATAAATTGAGCCTTTTTATTTACTATAAGTATTGTTGTTGTACCAAAAGGCCACAACTCAATATGTAATATACATTTGTAGCCCAAATACATTTTTCGTAAAGTTATGCTTAAAGTTAAGTAAAGTATTTTTATTTAGTAAGGTTAACTTGTATTTAATCAAGGTGCATGTTTGAGATGTGAGACTAGAATGATTTGTAAAAACTGGCACTTAATACTGCTTTTAGCTCGATTTGTTTTTTGTAATCTGTTTCAATGTTGTTTGGATGTTTAAGACATGTGTTGCAATGATTTCATATCATGGTGTAAGAAGCACAACGGGGATTTACTGGAGACCTTATTTGTTTATGGAATAATATCAGGCACAGGATGTACAGTTACAGTACATTCAGGATGTTGATTTATGTAGTGGTAATTCCGGTTTTCACTTTTCTTTCCATTCCTACCTTCCTGCTCACAGCAAGGCCTTCGAGCCGGATTGAAACAGGTTATTTTGGTCCTCTGTAGCATGTGACTGGGTTACGCAACAGTCAGTGTAAGAGTTAATGAACATGTACTGCACGTTTTAAAAAGTTGCACCATTTTTATTTAAAAGAGGCCCTCTTGTGCTTTTTGCAGTTTCGCTTCCTGTAGTGTGTAATAAAGGTATTTGAACATTTAAATGGTCTGCAAAAGCTAAAATCCCAAAATGTCTCTCCCACACACCACACTCCTACCCCCATTGGACGCCTATGTTTACTT
Source organism: Trematomus bernacchii (assembly GCF_902827165.1). Taxonomy (NCBI): domain Eukaryota; kingdom Metazoa; phylum Chordata; class Actinopteri; order Perciformes; family Nototheniidae; genus Trematomus; species Trematomus bernacchii. The sequence goes on along the minus strand of NW_022988066.1, from coordinate 1,115,527 downwards.
CCGTAACATGGTGACATCACTATGGTTCACCCATGCTCTTATTGGCTAGCGCTCCAACACATTGTATGTAATAGACTAATGGGCAGGACATCTCTAAGTGGTTGACCAATCACAACAGAGCCGGCTAACCAATCAGAGCAGACTGGGCTCTGGTTTCAGACAGAGGGTGAAAAGAGGTGCTGCAGCACAGGCAGTATGAGAAAAATAAAGAGCTTTTTGAACATTGAAGCATGGAGACATGTCACAGTAGAGACATTAAATACTAATATGAACCTGAAAATAAGCATAATTTAAGTTTATTAATCCTGATGTGTAACTAATACATGTTCAGAAAACACTAGTCAAAACTCGTAAACCGTGAATGTGAAAGAAACCACCACTGCATTTCACATGCACAATACATTTAGTTACAAAAAATAATTTAATATCTTACATTAGGCAGGCTAACAATAAAGATGTTGAAAGAAACTAAAACTACATATATTAAAACCACAGAGTAGTTAAACCTATGAAAGTTAATAAGATGCTTAAATCATTGTTTACGGCTATTTAAGTGCAACTTTATATTATGTAAAAATAAAAATACATGCACCTATAAAACACCTAACACCAACAAAGGAAATACATTATTATGTTCAAATTTAGTTATTTAGCAGTAACTTAGAGGCACCTTAAAATAACAGAAAAACATTTAGATTTAAGAAAAGCCACTCCAATGCGCACACACACAAACAATTGATTACAGGATTTGTTCCCACTGCTGAACTTTTGCAGCAAGTCTTTTTTTTGTTCAAAGTTGGAGAGAGGAGAAAAGCTTCCTGGGAAACGCAGAGTCCACAACTTTTCCTCCGTAGATGTTTTGTGGAGTTTCGCTCTTGAAAGGAGCGCTGTTCTCTTTTTGCACCACCAGACCTCCGTAACACTTTCTACACACCGCTTGGTACTTGTCAGTTCCACCAATCACTTCCACCTGTGGCACAGAGGAAACATTATTACCAGGTTATAAGATTTCCCCCCCCCCCGTTAATATACCACCAGGAGTAAAGGGGATGGACACAACTGATGATGAATTAGGGCTACTGTTGGTATAATGCGGCTTTCACACCAGCGCTTTTCCCTTTCTAGCTCCTAGCGAGAGCTTTTCTGGTTCAGCTCCGGTTTCCCTTTTCAGCTCCCGCTCTGTTCACACCGCCCAGAGCTGCCGAGAGATTTTCTCCCACAACAACAACGGGCCGGGGACTGCGTCGGGTCGACGATCGTGTTGCTTTTAATCATACGAAGCCAGATTAAATTAAATAACGACTTCTCCAACCTTATACTTTTCTCCAGAGTGCCGTGGTTGCAGCGGCATTTACCGACCGCTACAGTGCTGGCTGCTCTTCAACGGGAGTTTATTCTCCCGTTAGCTCACACGGCTCTAAAGTATTCACTGTCTGACTGTCACACAAGCAGCTGATACATATCCCCAGTTCCCCTTAAGTGAATGTGTGTCAGTCTGAATTGACGCTGTTTGGCATCACAACGCTGTTATGAAAGTTTCTCTGGTATAACATGGGTGATGTTAGCATAGCAACCGAAGCTAAACTGACTACTTGCTAAGCCGTTTTCTACAGGCACATTTTACCGGCGTATTTTTCATTATGATTCTACTTCTGATAGTCGGACATGACAACCTGTACAGCCCATGTATTAATTCCATCCGATAGCTGCTATAATAACAAACAAAACGTCTGCCTGCTCTCCACAATGATCAATAACAGCGAACGGATGGTCAAAGTAAGGTTTCCTGCACGCCTCGACGTAAGCGACGCCGCGTCATAGCTCCAAAGCTCTTGCCTCTGGACCGACAACTTTTTGGAGCTGGAAGTGAACCGCATTCCGGAGCTATGACGCGCCGCCGCTGCGGTGTGAACAGGAAAAACCGGCGCTTTTCAGGCTCTAGCTCCCAGCAGGAGCTGGAAAAGCGCCGGTGTGAAAGGGGCATAAGAGGCAAATTCCCAAGAATGTTTTGGGATATTCTTTGGGATTAATGTGTTATATTTCCGGAAGAAATACTTGAATTTTTCTACAAGACTTGAAGGTCTCATTTAAAAGAACACTAGATATTTTTGGTCAAGTTAACTTGTTTCTATTTCATAAATTTCCCAAATTCAGAAGTCTTTCTCTGATAATTACCCCCTCTCCTGGCTAAAATGGTCTTAATACACCCTCTAAATCATTTTTATAATTACCGCTGAAAACAGGAGATTTCAAATAACATATAGGCTTTTATTGAAATAAGTAACTGTTTGAGTATTGCGAACAGATTTTGGTATAACCATCTTGTTATAATAATTCAATATATAGACACGCCATAGTATTGAAGGAAACGGATTGGCCTCCTCACCTCCTTCTCTTCTCCTATCCTCTTGGTGTAGGCAGCTTCTTTGTAACACTGCATGCAGACGGCGTGGAGCTTCACTACGCTCTCCGCTAGAGGGATGAGGTTCAGGATGTTTCCAAAGGGCTACAAGAATGCACAGAACAGCAGAAAAGCAGTCAGAAAATGGATGGAGGTTTAATAACATTACAAGGACAGAACACTATAGAGAGTGATCATGAGCGCTGTTAAAGAGTGCTGCTCATGCAGATTGTTCACCGTCCTCGCTTAAGAATGTTTTTATTGTCTTGGACTTTTTCCAGACAGAGGTGCATTATCAGCATCCACAGTGTCTCAGTGATGGTGAAATATACATTGAGACAAACACAGATACTCACTTTTCTCTGAAAGGTTCCATCCAAGGCAGCTACAATGACTATCTTCCCTAAATTGGCCATTTCTTCACAAAACTCCACTGTGTCTGAAAACTACGATAACACAAAAGAAGCAGGGATTGGTTAGTGAGGAATCTGTCCCAAGTAAGACATACTGGTTTCTACAAGTGAACAATATAAAGAAAGAGAAAATGTGAAGCATATATACTTACAAACTGTCCTTCATCTATTCCAATGACACAGGCTTGTAATGCCTGAGGCCGCAAGTCTCCAAGAATATTGGCTGGTACAGCTTCCATTGTGTTTCTAACAGATGGAAAGAATAGAGGGGGGACATTAATATTATTACAGATTTTAAAATGTATCTGATACTAGTAATACATTGCAAGTTACTTTATGCAGGAGGTGTAACAAAATAATTACTTAAGACACACCATAACGGAAGTTTCTGGAGAAGTTTTGAGCAGCAGGACGTAATGAAACAGGAAGTAAAAAGATTTATCTAGTAACAGTGATAGGAATGACAACAAAGATGAACCATACTTGGCAGGAATAACACTTACTGGGTGAAATATAGCTGAGTTCTGTCTGACAAGCACGAGGTAGCAGGTTGGATCACGGACAAACTTGGTGATGTTAAGTTAGTGGATGTGAAGAGAAGAGGACTGATCATTGTGGAGTGTGGTTCACAAGCACAACTAAAGAAAGCGTTGAGATTAACAACAATGGAGGAAAACCAAGTGTCGAGTTTCCGATTTTCTAGGAAAGTTCCTTAAGAGAGTGACATCAACAGAGTACCGTCTTCACTTGATGCCAGTAGATTCAACACGTGTGACAGACTCTGCACAAGGGAGTCTCCCACCGCAGCCAGTTGGCATAGTTTTGGCACAATTCCGTTGTACATACCGACGTTAACAGCAGCCTTGTCTGTGCACATGGCGACCAACTTTGTCGTCCAGTGATCATGCCTCCTGGAAGTGCTTCAAAGGTCTGTCTTTTATGGCCTGCGCAGTTCGGTCAGCACCCAGTTCAATCAGTCCAAGAAAGTCGAAAGCAACTCTCCGTTGCTGGACACGGACACAATGTAAACGATCTCCTGCGCGGTTTTTGTGATGTCCTCAGATCCATGAGAAAGCAGCCTTCAACTTGAGTCTCAACTCCCCACTGATAGTTTGCGCGATGGTCTTCATTCTCCGTGTGTCCCCCTTCAAACTCGGTTCCAGATGGGTACCGGGTACCCATACAAAATACACAATTTTGGTTCTGCTTAACGGTTCCTAAACGCGGTAGTCCCTGTATTCCACCGGGTCCGTCTGCGCCACGGTGACCCGGTGGAATACAGGGTAAGGGTGGACTGGCCATCTGTGTGTTCTGGAGAATCACAGAACGGTCGGTCGTCAGCGGGCCGGCTCGGTACGCTGACGGCCGGCACCGCCCTTAATTTTTGTAAGTTGCGCTGACAGGCGACAGAGGTCCACAGTTGCCCCGCAGCGAGGCTCCCCCCGCCCTCCCGTAGACAGTTTACGAGCTCAGTCACTTCATAACACCAAAGATGGATCGTGGTAAACGCTCTAAAGTGAGGCTCCACTACACTAACAAAGAAAAAGACAAGGCACAGTGTAATGCCTGTTAATAGCTTGCCACAGGCATATCTCAGTTAAAATAAAGCACAGCTATTGTGCAATACATTTGTATTGCATGTATATTTTTTATTTGTAAAAATGTCACTTAAAGCTTAAAAGGATAAAGATATTTTTTTATCTAAACGTTTGACCTCTTTCTTTTACAATTTTGGAATCGAAACGGGGAATCGATAAGCAGAACCGGAATCGGAATCGATACATTTCAAACGATACCCATCCCTAGTGATAGGCGCTTCTGAGATTTACCCCTAGCCACTTCAGTAAAGGAATATCCTCGAAATGGGAAGACATGGGACGTGCATGTTTAGCTTTATGAAAGGCAAGGAGATAAGAGCAACCGGTCAGATGGGGACCTTACGTTACCCACCGTTCTGGACACTAGCTTACTCCCGCCCGACTCGCCATCTTCGTCCTCGCTCCCGGAGGAGCAGACTTTGTCGCCCCAAACACCGCCTCGGTGGCCCACATGTCCCAGGGGCAGAGTTCCCGTTAGCCGGTAATTACCGGACAATGACCGGTAAAATATGCTGAAGTCCGGCAAATCTAAATCTCTCCGGTCAAAATGTCCGGTCAAAATAATTTTCCCTTAGCGCAATACCGCATCAGTTGCGCCACTTATGTGACAGACAAGAATAGTATGTGACAGACAAAAGAGTATGTGACAGACAAAAATTGTCAATTCTAATGTCTAACACTTAATGTGGAGAAAGAGATGTCCTGTATGGGTTGATTGTGCGTTGATCTGTTGGTAATGCCTCGGGGTTCCGGTGGGCATGTAAACAAATGCATAATGCTGCGCTATACTTTGTGGCCTCATCCGGTTGCATAGCGACGCTTATTGTTTAGGTGTCTTTTAACAAGCAGGTAGTCATATCATTAGCTAGAACTAGCTAGATCTGATCGATATGGACATAAATGCGAGTAAAGTCTAATCTGACAGGAGAGAGAGATCGGCTGCTGCTGACGAGTCGACACGCAGCTCTGCATGATCCCCTGCAGCGGCGAGCAGAGCAAAACACACTTCAGGTTAGAAAATCACACGTAGCTATTTTAATTACCTCTCAAACTACCTAAACTAGTTATAGATATGTTTAGTTTTACTGTCGGGTCACTCATTACTGGATCCGCGAGCTGCATGATACTGACGGGCTGTCAGGAGAAGGAGAGAGCGCTCCGTTTATTATTCCCGCGTTTTTGTAAATTACTGTACACTTTTGAATAATGTAGTTAATCTACTATAATTAGTTTGTTTAATGTCGAATCATATCAATTTGTTTTAAAGCTCAATAAATAACAAAGAAGACCTTTAACCGGCACTTATCTAATTTTGTCCGGAAGATTTCAACTTTAACGGACATGTTGACCGGCAAAAAAATATTCTAACGGGAACTCTGCCCAGGGGACCTCTGAAAAGAGAGCCTGCCCGGGTATATCTAAACAATATTCAAGGCTTTATTGTCATGTGCAGAGTAGCTACAGTGTAGATATGGCAATGAAAAACTTCAGTCCCAGGCTCCTCCAACAATGCAACATGAATATATAGGACATAAAACAAATAAAACCAATAAAATAGTTCAAGGAATAACAATAGAAATAAAATAGTGCAAGAGAATGTTGTAAGATGTGCAAGTAAATACAAAATAAAATTGAAATAATTTCAAGAAGAGTTTATATACATGTAAATGGAATATGATATATAGATAAATAAATTATAAGATGCAAACAAATTAATGTTTATGGAGGCACTTTACAGAGCTCAGGTGTTTAATAGTCTTATGGCCTGTGGAATGAAACTGTCTCTGAGGCTGGTGTTTTAGTCCAGATACTGCGGTACCGCCTGCCAGACAGCGACAGACAAAAAGGTTTGTGCTGGGGTGATGGGGGTCTTTGATAATCCTGTGGGAATTCTTCCTGGGCCGCTGGGAGTAAAGGTCCTCCATGGATGGCAGCTCCGTCCTGGTGATGTTCTGTGCAGTTTTCACCACCCTCTGTAGAGTCTTACGGTTGAGGTCGGTGCAGCTGCCGTACCAGGCCGTGATGCAGCCGATCAGGATCTTCTCTATGGTGCACCTGTAGAAGGTCAGGATCCTCTCTATGGTGCACCTGTAGGAGGTCAGGATGCTCTCTATGGTGCACCTGTAGAATGTCAGGATCCTCTCTATGGTGCACCTGTAGAAGGTCAGGATCCTCTCTATGGTGCACCTGTAGGAGGTCAGGATGCTCTCTATGGTGCACCTGTAGAAGGTCAGGATGCTCTCTATGGTGCACCTGTAGAAGGTCAGGATGCTCTCTATGGTGCACCTGTAGGAGGTCAGGATGCTCTCTATGGTGCACCTGTAGAAGGTCAGGATGCTCTCTATGGTGCACCTGTAGAAGGTCAGGATGCTCTCTATGGTGCACCTGTAGGAGGTCAGGATGCTCTCTATGGTGCACCTGTAGAAGGTCAGGATGCTCTCTATGGTGCACCTGTAGAAGGTCAGGATGCTCTCTATGGTGCACCTGTAGAAGGTCAGGATCCTCTCTATGGTGCAGCTGTAGGAGGTCAGGATCCTCTCTATGGTGCACCTGTAGAAGGTCAGGATCCTCTCTATGGTGCAGCTGTAGGAGGTCAGGATCCTCTCTATGGTGCACCTGTAGAAGGTCAGGATGCTCTCTATGGTGCACCTGTAGAAGGTCAGGATCCTCTCTATGGTGCACCTGTAGAAGTTTCAGAGTATCCTGGAGTTCATGTTGAACCTCTTCAGCCTGCAGAGGAAGAGGAGCCGCTGTCGAGCTTTCTTGGTGATGGTGGTGGTGTGAAGAGTCCATGTCAGGTCCTCAGTGATATGGACACTGAGGAACCTGAAGCTGCTGACTCTCTCCACCGTAGTCCCATTGATGGCGATGGGGGCGTGTCCCTCTCCCTGTTGCTTCCTGTAATCCACAATCAGCTTCTTTGTTTTGCTGACGTTGAGGTGGAGGTTGTTATCCTGGCATCAAGATGTCAGGTTTTCGACCTTCTCTCTGTACGCCGTCTCGTCGCCGTTGGTGATCAGGCTGATGACGGTCGTGTCGTGAGCAAACTTCACGATGGTGTTGGAGCTGTGTATGGCCACGCAGTCGTGTGGGAACAGGGAGTAGAGGAGAGGGCTGAGCATGCAGCCTTGAGGGGCTCCGGTACAAGAACCCAACTCGCCTGTACAGTGTCATTTTGCAGCTCATGGTATAAAAAGTGGGGTTTTTTTGCACTGTAGTTAAAAGGTTTTAGTATAGAATATTGTTCTGTTTTACACCTCACACATATATTAGTACTCATTTGAGATAAGAGTACAAAAAGTTAAGCTTAATTATGTTTTTTCCTATATATATATTCCGTTAAGCCAAATTGTAAATAAATGTGTTAACCTACCTGGTAATAAACCTGTTTCTGATTCTGATTATAATAGTGTTTTTGGAAAAGGCAGTTTATTATTTATCCAGTAGTGGGCAGTAATGCAACGTTTGGATTCCAACCGCTTCTAAAAATAATCCAAGAAGAAGAAGATAAAATAAGAAGGAATGTCCCCACTAGAGGTCCTCTTTTGCCAAGGTATCAGGACAACAAAAGGCACACAGTATTTCTTCCTTTCTCTTTAAAAGCAAATAATACAATCCTATATTTAGATTAAGTCGAAATAAAGTCTACTCTTTTGGACAAAATAATAATTTATTTTCTTGTAGAAATATTTTAAGCAATCTTAGTTTTACATTGTTCTTTTGACATTTCTATTTTAGCCTACTTAGTTTGTTAAGTGCAAACATGTTATGTTACCTTATGTATCACTTGTTTTTGTAGGGAAATTGCATAAACAGATGTGCAAACATTTACAATTCAAAGCAAGGTAACAAAGTCTTAAGATCTTTCATTTTTGTTATATTCACAAACACAAAGCACAAACACTGGTATATTTCTGTAAATCAATTAAAACAGGGTACTTACTTGTCATGTGTTGCCATGCCTTTGTCAGAATAACGAGTGTCTTTTGCATACTTGATCACCAAGCAGTTGTACTGGGCTATCTGGAACCTGCGCACTCTCCTCATCAGTTCAGTGCTTCACAAATAAAGATAATAGTTTAGTTAACGTCAGAAGAAACATAACTGTACATTATAAATGACATTTCCTCTTTAACAACAATTTCAAACAACATTCTACTACACCATAAGCACGAGTCAACATATACTACTATATGGTGATATTGTTTAGTATAATGTGCAATATCGTTTTAAAGTGGTGCCACAATGTATTAAAATACAAAGCAGACTACATAACTTGTGAGTCATAACCTCAATAGACAGCAGCTGGGTAAACAATGGAGGTTATTTGGCGGGATGTTCAAGTATGAGCGGAATATATATTTAACATTACTTTAAAATGTTGAAACTGAATGACAACAGCTTGCAACTGATAGAAAAGGAAGTGCATTTGTATTGTTTTATGGATTAAAAACTCACCTTTTGCCTGAAAACATTGGTCCAAAGATGACCTAAAAACAAGAGTGAAGGGCGGTTAGTAAGACTAAGGAAGTCGGTAAAGTTGATATGGTCAATAACACACATAGAATTGATTTAATAAGACACATAACTGTAGCTAATACTCAGTCCTGTTTGTCCAATTTAAAAGGCATAGCCTACTTTGTTCACGTCAGCAAATTGATGGGATGTTAAATTGAGGCAAATAAAAAGTTACTAACCTGAATTTGTCCCCGTGCTTTCCTTGGTGAATTTGGCAGAACTCTTGGGAAAGCCACACAGTCCATTTTGACTTAAATACGCTTTAATTAAGTAAATACAGTACAAAAATAACATATAAATGTACTGTAGTCACACAGGACAGTACGACTGAAACCGACTGTTAAAAATTTCGCGCCTATGCACCTTCGAGGAAGTTTATAGACCAGTCACAGAGTCACATGATTCTTGAACCAATCAGCTTCCACGGAAATTCGACGGATGTGACGACAGACTTAACTGACCAATCAGGGAAGTCTGACTCCCATGGTGGGAAACGCTTGTTCGGAAAAATGTGGGTAATAATCCTAACCTATATTTAATTGAAACAAAATCTGATTATTTTCCTTATTTTAACAACAAATATCTTAATCAAAATCACCCCGTTTCCCATCCTCTTGTTGAGCCTCATATTATATCACTCAGTCAAACAACCTCAAAGGAAGAAGAGCTTTAAAGAAATATGAAACTTTTTTTTAAATCAGACTTATCTTATACATCCATGAAAAATGGAGGAGAAATTAATTATAGCGGTAGGGAATCACCCGGTGCTTTATGACCAGTCCCTATTTATCTACCGGGATACAAACCGGAGGAGCCAGGCATGGAGGGAGGTGGCAGAGATAGTGGTAGGATTTCGCCTGTTTGGGGAGTTTATATCCAGTTTACTTCGGGCTTTTTTGCTTTGTATGTCGGGGGCGGGAGATTCATGTGATTGGTTGTTGGAAGCTTCAGATACGCCCACCTCCAAGATATTTTTAACGTTGCTGTGTGGACGCTCCGTAGTCTAAAGTGCAGTGCTTCAACTGTGGCTCGGATTTATCTCCCTGCAGACTTTGGAAACTCCCGGAGAAAATATGACACACTGGACTGATCTGAAGAAAGATGTAAGAGTGGTAAACCTTTTATTTTAATCTCCTCTAGTATTATAATATTGTTGTGCGCAGAGGTGGGAAGTAACTAAGTACATTTACTCAAGTAGTGTAAGTACAATTTTGAGATACTTTTACTTTACTTGAGTATTTCCATGTTATGCTACTATGTACTTCTACTTCACTATAAATCAGTGGTAAATAGTGTTATTTTACTCCACTACATTTACTTAATACCTTTAGTTACTTTGCAGATTTTGATTAATGATGTTTAATATAATCAACTCTTAAATCAGACTTTAGTTACACCTTGAGTAAATACACAAGATACCCTGCAGTATACAAAGTCAATACAACTAGCTGCACCGTTACCAGCTTTGAGAACACTTTAATACATAAATAATTATAATCAAAACATATAATATATATTATTCTGAAATGGACCAATCTGCATAATGAGTACTTTTGTTACTTTAAGTATATTTTGATGCTAAAACTTTTCTACTTTTACTTGAGTAACATTTTGAATGCAGGACTTTTACTTGTAACAGAGTACTCCTACACTCTGGTACTTCTACATACTTAAGTACAAGATCTGAGTACTTCTTCCACCTGTGGTAGTGCGTATGAGAATTATAATCAGTGGTGGAGGAACTAGGCCAAACTAGTAATACCGAAGTGTAGACGTTAAAACTAAAGTAAGTCTTGCATTCAAAACTGTATTCAGGTTAAGTGTCAAAGCATTCAAAATATAGGAGTGGCAGTTGGTAATGCATAATAAATATGAATGATTAACTAATTAATATTTACCATGAATAATCTAAATCTGCGTAGTACCTAATATTATCAAAATAACTTAAGTAGAGTATAAAGTAGCTTTCAATATTTGGAGTAGAAGGAAAAGTACTAGAAAAAGAAAATACTCAAATAAAGTAGGCGTCAGTTACTTTAAAATGTTATAATTATAAAAAATGTTTTAGTTATTAATACAAATAAACCATAATACCATGTATTATAAATGTTATATATTTGAATAAAATGGGCATATTCTTACTTGAACTGTTATGTTTTATATATTAATTTCATTTTATGTTTTTAGTGCACAATTTTAATTTAACTGTTAATGTTTATATAAGTATTTTTATTCAATTTATTTACTTGTCTTGTATTTGAATTCATTCTATTTAGAATTAGACACGGGTATATTGGCAAAAAGTTAACACATACATATAAGCCAATTTGCTTTGTGTAAAATGGTGCTTACATAAACATAGTAAAAGGAATGTAATTGTAAAAAAGGAGCAATTATATAACTATTATAAAACATCTTGCTTTTTGAAACTATAACTTTTTTTATTTATGTTTAGGCTACAAGAAAAATAATATACTAGAAAAAGACCAATCAATCAATCAATCAATCAATCAATCAATCAATGTTTATTTATATAGCCCAATATCACAAATGTTACATTTGTCTCAGTGGACTTCACAGTTTGTACAGATTCAGAATATCAGTAGGACAATAGGACACCCTCTGTCTGACCAATAAGTAAATACAACAGAACATGACAAGTTACCCTGAAGAATAAAATAAATGCAGTATTACAGAATAATAATAAAGAAAGGTTGCTCCATTTTACTTCCTTGCATGTTTTCTGTAGTTATATTGTCTACATCCTGCACAATGCTGTTAAAACGGCCCAGGAACTCAGAGACTGAAGCAGGGGGCTAATGCTACCAGGGGAGGGCGCTGTTCACCGTGTTCCTCTGCGGCTCATGGGGGTCGGTGTCTCGGCTCTCATGGCTGACAGCAGTCCCTGTGACAGGAGCTCGAGAGGCAGTACTCCCCCAGCCGGTGGTCGCACAGGATGTCTGCAGACGACGTGATCAAGGCTCACGTGAAGGCTCTGAAGGAAGGTCGGTGTGTTTTGAAGCTAACATGCTAATTAGCAACAATGCCCATAAATCCGGTTATTAGCACACAGGGCAGGCCGGGGCAGCGTCAGAGCAACACAGGTGTTCAGATAAACTGTAACCCCGTGGATATCTGTGTCAGTGTCGGAGAGTTTAAGCCCTAAATAGGAGATATCATTTTTTTTAAAGATATTTGGAAACGCAGGCTCAAGCTGTGAAAACAAATGTCAAACGTTTTTTAAATGAATTAATAGGCTATTTTTAGACTATATTTGTGGTAGGCCTATAGGCCTACTAATGTAGGCTATATTCCTTGAACAACTTCAATTTATGGAAGTCGTCAGCATAAACAACAGAGGTTATAAAAACGCCTCTTCTTTACATATTCTATAACAAATTTACTTAGTGGGACATTCATTAAATTGGGTATGCATACTGTCCATGGTTTCGCAGCGAAAGCTATAAAAAAGAAATTGTATATGAGGGTCTTTAAAATATGTTGCTCTTCCTTGTTAATTTTGAACCAGAAACATGACTATTGAAGATTTTCTGTTTTTATTTAACCTCATTGAGACATGTTCTGGTGTACAACTTTACTATGAATATATTTTGTTAAGTAAAAGTAATATATTTTTTATTATAAAGTTTATTTATATAGCACTTTTCAACACAAGGCAATTCAAAGTCCTTTACAAAAATGAAAGACATTAAGAACACTAAGAAATAGTGCAACGGAAACACATTATAAAATGGCATTTAGGCATTTCTTTAAAGAAAAGAGAATAAAACAAACATAAAACATGAATAACACAGGTATAAAATGAATGAATAATAGTGTGTAACAGAATAAAAAAACATGTTATTAGTTATTGACTATCTATAATTGATGAGTTTTAAGTTTTCTGTAGTTTGATTGAAAATCGGTTTCTTTATAAGTATAAAAGGGGCGTTCTCCTTTCAGCCATACAGATATAATATTATGTTAGGATATTATCAAGTGCAGCCTTTTAAAAGATATGTGGTTAACAAGTTGTGAATGTATTTATGTTATGTCAAAATGTGAATTCATGACCCCAACTTCTTTTAATGTTGACTAACTCATGATTCCATGCTTATTATTATTCTGTTTTTTTACTTTTATGTATTTATTGCATTTTTTTCTTCACAAACTGATATTGCTTCACGGTGTGTGCAGGTACGGAGCGTGCCCGTGGTCTGGCTCAAACGTTGCTCAACGTGCCGTATGGGGAGGGAGATGGAGAAAAACTAGATGTCTACATACCCAGCACCAACTCTTTGGGTACATACATGTGTAACATATGACATATACAGACACATATTTAATATGTAGGGGTTTAACTGACCTGATTCTCTCTGTTTCAGATGTCCCCCTTGTTATTTACCTGCATGGAGGCTTCTGGCAGTTTCTCAGGTACTGCATTATACTCTCTCTTGCATCTCAGTTTGATTTCAATTTCTTGTTCATGATTTTGACATTGATCCTTTTTTCTTATGCAGCAAGGAGGATTCAGGATTCATGGCTGTTCCACTCGTTGGTAAAGGTGTAGTGGTGGTTGCCGTCGGCTATGACATCGCCCCGAAAGGTACAGATTTTCAATTCTGACAAGGTTGTCTCTCTAGGTTGTGGAAAATAAAACATTTTTTATGTATATGAAATGGGAATGATGTCCTTTTGCTTGTGTCTGTTTCAGGCAACATGGACCTGATGGTGTCTCAAGTGCGCCGCAGTGTTGTGTCTGTTGTCCAGCAGTATTCTCACATCAGGTACCTCTGCTTGTTATCGGTGATACTTATTACTGAAAACATTCATCTTAAAAGTATAATATGTAACTTTTTCAATTACAAAGGACTGGATCTCCTTTATATATTTGTATTTATCTCTATACCTGTGCGATTCAAAATGTTTCCAAAAATGTTAAAGAAATATACAATTTCAATCACAGTAACAGTACGTTTAATTTGGTTTCCTCCAATCGTGTTCTATTTCTTTTGTGCATGCGTCAGGATTGAAGCTGTCATAAGTGTACTCTTTATCCAGTTTTAAGCCACAATTGTTTTTATTTTTAAATGTATATCTTAACCAGATGAAGGGTTTTAGTCATTAGGCATCTTGATCTTAAGGTATCGGAGACACAAGCTGAGCAAACATTAGCCACAGCTAACTGGGAAGCTTTGTGTCTGCTGAACTGCTTCTGAAAAACACAGATTTTAACAGGAAGCTGTTTTCTCTGTGTTTTACTGCTTTTAATCACCGGTTGGTTTGTTTTTGAGAGGAGGAGATCTTGGTGTTTTGTCTGGCTCCCAGCTAGTAAAATATGTGGAACAATGATCGCAATAGCAGTTACAACAACTCCAATGATCCCATGCTCCTTCCATGTTTCGCCGAACTCTGACCCTGCTCTACAAAAAGCCACAAATCCACTGTCTCGGTTAAACTTCTTTTAATCTGTCCATCAGCGGCCTGTACCTGTGTGGTCACTCTGCCGGGGCTCACCTGGCTGCCATGGTCCTCTCCACTGACTGGTCTGAGTACAGCATCACTCCTCAGATTAAAGGTAAGGTCAGACAGGTGAAATGCGTTCAACTGACAAACACTAAATACTTTAAAAGAAGCAGACACTCAGAACAATTAAGAGCAATCCAGCTCATGTACTTTTTATCTTTGTTGTATTTTCTCTAATTGTCTTGTAGGTGCTTTCCTTGTCAGTGGAATATACGACCTGCTGCCCATCCTGTCCACCTACGTCAACGAGCCTCTGAAGATGACAGAGTACGTTCCTTACTGCAGTGCATGTTCCTTTTAAGTGCAATTACATGCACTGTAGAGATCTGATTGCTACACACTTTTTACAACCTACCTGTGCAGTGAGCATTATATTGTTTACATAATTAGAGTTCTGCTGAAAGAGACCAGATCTTAAGCTGGTGTATGCTATATGAGTACAGGGACATTGGCGGGATTCAGTCGTTTTTGTTACAATGTCTTATTATGGACATTTGCAAGTCAGATAATACAGAACAACTTTGGATCGGTTCATCCCAATCCATCTTAATTTGGAATATCATGTGGAAGCTATACATTTTCTTTGGGTCATTTACCTCTCCAAACTCCACCGATCATTGAGTTGCATAAATCCTTTTGTGGCTCCTGGAAGAGCTATGCAAATTGTGATAAATTATTCTATTAACATCAGTCTTAATTTATAAATATTCTATACATATTTTATTTTTTCCAACAAAATCAGCTATGACATGTATAATCTTTACATGATACTACATTTTGAGCTCCTTTAATTCACATAACTACTGGACCAATAGTGAACTGCAAAGAGAAGAGCTTCCAGACTAAAAATGAGATCATGATCCAGATGAGGAATCAATGTAGTTTGAGTTAATGTAATGTGTTATTTTCTTTGTGGAAGAGATCTGAAAGGGTGTGTCTGTGTAATAATCCTGTGCTGGTCTGTTGTACCAGTCAGTATTTGACTCCTCTGTCCCCCGGGTGTCTCCTGTTGGCAGGGAGGTGGCGGTGAGGAACAGCCCCAGTCAGCTGGTCCCTCAGCTCAAGCTCTCGTCCTCCAGCTGCCACATCATCGTAGCCGTCGCTGAGAATGACTCGCCGGAGTTTCGCAAGCAGTCAGAAGAATACTACAAAGTCAGTGCTGCTGATGAACACTATTACTGTTAGATGTTAAAGGTAGTATTTATTTAAGGTGGAGCTGTCTTGTGAGCAATACAGTGAAACAGGCAGGATTGTGTAGCGTGTGCATCCCTGTTTAAAGTCCAAACAATACCTTACTATTAAAAACATAGCAAACAAGCGCTACTGGTCAACAACTCATTGGGGTTGATTTTAAAGGTTGCAGATAATTATTATTTTTATCATCAATAATCTGATATTTTTACAGATGAATGGCTTTGTTTATAAAATATCAACAAATAGTGACAAATGTCCTTCACAAAATGTTGAACCCAAGGTGAACTTTGATTACTTGTTTTGTCCACACTGTTAAAGTATACAATTAAAAATAAAATAAAAACCGAGACAGGTAACAAATCCTTTACCTTTTTAATTTAGGAAACTGTAACAAGACAAAATGTTACATTTTATATTTGAACATTAAACAATTAATTAGGAACCACATCTTTTTAAATAGATAGATTAAACAGATTCTATCATTTTTAAATCAATATTTTGTGTCAAAATATTTATAATAAGCGTGTTGTGTCTGGGATCATTTTAAATTAATGACATCCTCACCGTACAATTACCCTTTAATTACCCTGTTGCTATTCACCAAGTGCTAATAGTTTGTTCAGTATGTGAGTGATTTGTAAGCATTCTGTGAATATGTATTATTTTCTTACCTCTGTCTCCTTGCTTTAAAGACTTTGGAGGCGTCAGGACTTGATGTGACCTTGGAAGATGTGGCCAACACAGACCACTTTACTATCATCGAGCAACTTGTAGATGGGGAGTATCACCTGACAAAGGTACAAAGACTAAAAAAACAAAACATGATGAATGTTAATGCTATTTTTCATAATTTCTTTCTGTACTGACAACAGCAAAAGCCATTGTAGTATACTTACGTTTTTATGAAACATCAAACCCATTTGAAGTAGTTTCCCACACAAAACTTTTGGTAGGAGCAGTTGTGTTTTGATTAATTTCTATTTTCCTCCGTAGCTTCTCTTGGAGACGATGGGGAAGAGCTGAGGTGGCAGTCTTTGATCCATCATCTAATATCCACATTCCTCTGTATCCACATGCACCTCAGAACAGGGTCATTGTGAAATGATAATGATAATATATGCATTATTTCAGGTTTGTACAACAGTAAATGTACAATCTTGCATGGATTGGTTTGACTAGTTAATTCTATCATTACCTCTATGTTCACTGTAGCTATTACTGTCAGAACCCGAGTCACTATAAGGATGGTGATTGTAGCAAATTCTACTACTTTTAAACCTGCTCATATTCAAACAGACTATTAACCGACCATAGTGCACAATGTTATCATCAGGAAGTACTGTTCCACCGGCACACTGAGAGTTTTAGAGCTCATGATTAGTTTTGGCATATTTCCAGTGTTTTGTAAAAGGCTGGGTCTGTCTCTTTTGTGATTTTCGTTCTACAATCTGAACCGCCACTTAAAGACCATGGGTAGGACAACAATACTCATTTCGGGAGTGCTGATGTACAGTATCATACAAAAAAGAATAAAGCTTTTGTTTTGTATACACATATCTCCCCCAGGGAAATTTAATGAACACTATATATTTGCACTGTTTATTTGAGCCTGATATACTGTAGAAGATAACTGATATTTAAATGCACATATTTTTAAAGATCAAATGAGACAAAATATCCCTGATGCATATTGTTACTGCGCTTGTTCTAGTATCTTTGGTAATTGTTTACAAAATGTGTTAATCATTACTGTAGATTATAGAGAGAATCATCTCAATAAATATATATATTTGAAAATCTCTGTAATGATGTTATTTGTTTTTGTATGCATACTAGTAGAAGAGATTTGCTTTAATTTGATTATAGTGGCATATTACATAATGCTCCAAAATAAGATGGTAATGTCTTTGGATAAAAGTGTATTAGGGAAATGTTTACCACTGATATAAGGTAGGCCCTGCATCATTACTATTGTCAACCTGTCTGGAAACCTTTCTTTTTTTTATAACTGGCTTATCCCAAATCAAGTTTATAAAATTCCCACAATCTAAACAAAAAACCAAGGTAACTTTATAAGTCAACTTCATGTAGCTAAAGCGAATAAAGTCTTAATAAAACAGCCCAAATAATACCTTAATACACGTTATTCTGTTTAGTTTTACTTTAGGTTGTAGTTTGGTTGTTTCATAGAGATGCTTGTGTTCTTAATATTGAGTCCACCTCATCTATATCATCAAAGGTGTATTAGATTAAGGTTGTATAGATTATTAATGGACGGTCAAGGCCCAGGGTTTTCAGGAGCTTTTTCACCCCTAAATGTTTAGTGGCCATGGGTGGAGGGATTGTCCCTATCTAAAAATGATTTTCCTCTTAACTATTTCTGTTATTTTGTGAATTTGTAGTCAATAATACATCATATATCAGTGTTAATTATTTGGATTGGTTCAACATAATTTGCTGTTCAGTAGTTGAGGTTTTGGGGGCAGTTTGGGGAGTTGAGTGTTGACGACATCAATTGGTCTCCACTCTCCAGGCAGGAGGAGCTAATCGCCCGGAGATCGCTAACAACAGCCCATCAAATATGGCCAGTCGGTCGAGCTTGGATACCCTCTGCATCAGGTAAGCCTTAAGGTTTTTAAAGTCACAAAATGATGACCTGATGACTCTTACCTCCGTTAAGCGTCCTAAGTCCAGTGAATAAGAGTGTTAGCAGTTCTAACGTTAGCATGACATAAGAGTATGCTAGCAGTCTGAGTTGCTAGCTGGTGTTAGCTTCACGGCTAACATGTTTAAACTGACCGGTGTAGTTCCAACTCTTGCATAAACAAATGCGTAGCTCTCTTTATATTAATCGACATTTCAGTATTTCTGATGAAGGTCATGGTTAAACATTTTTCTGGGACTGAAGTCAGCGTTTTAAGGTTGACTTTTGAACATTTTCACTTTTTTGAAAGCCGGTCAAAGTTTATTAGTGTTACCGGGAGTGCACAACACCGGCTCGTCGGGTCCGTCTGTCTTGGTGGCTGGCAGGCAAAGATACATTAATTTACTTATCAAAAGAGGAATGTTGCTGCAGCTTTAACGCTATCTTGTCGGTACTACAAGGACTAATGTTTGTTATCTTTATTTCTCAACATAACAGTACTGTACACAATGTCTTGAAACCGTTGTTATGTGGGCGGTCGATGCTGAGGTTATTTACTACTTTTCTGTCTACATCTTCTTTTACCATGTTAAACATGAGTTACTATTTGTTATTGGTAAAAACAAATGTGTGTATTGAGCTTAATAGGTGTTGGATCTGTAGTGTCACTAAAGGTCTGACAAAGTGACAAAACCAACAGAAGACATACAAACATTTGCACTATGGTGGTTGTCCCTGTTTAATTATCCACTTAATCTGATATATGTATTACAATGCCCTCAAAAGCCACTGAGACATCCCTGTCAAACCTCTGATGAATATCAGTTAGAAAGAAAACAAATGTCATAGGGTGACACTGAGACCATGAGAAGTGGTTGAATGCTCCAAAAAAGCTTCTAGGTGAAAGTTATGTTTTTCTTTTGTAGGGATACAACTGTAAATATTAAATAGGGACACTCTTAAGTTGTAACCTTTGGCTGCTTAATAAACTGGATTCATTGATAATATGAATACGAAATTATACAATTTATGCAATTGACATCCTCTGAAAATTGGTGTTAGGGTGACGAGCACAACTCAGGAAACAGTCAAGATTTAAAAAAGTCAAACACACACAAACACACCTCTGGAAAAGAGTGCTGCCCTTATTGTGACCTTAAATGACACAGTGGGCATGAAACATAATGGAGACTTGGACGTATTAAACCATCAGGGGATTTAGACTTATATTTTCTGTCTAAACATCCGTCCACCATTTAAATCTCTTCAGTCCTCTTTGGAAGTGCAACCTTGGCTTTTAAAAGTGGTTTCAAAACCCTTTGTTCAAGATTCACTGTGTTCCCCCACCGAATAATCAATTACTGTAATCCCATTGTTATTCTAACAATCACACAGTACACCTTATCTTTATTTAAGCCTCCCCTTTTCATTTTTGGAGTCAACAAGAAGGGGTGGAAACTTGAGATAGGGTAATGGAGAGAAAAGGAGGAGAGTCTGAAAATAGGGATCAGTTATTCATGTGGGTCAGACGGAGGGTTGAAGTAGACCTAAAGTTTATAATGGAATGCGTGCGAAGGAGAACAGCATGATGGTTACAGCGTGTTCAGGAGACAAGAGGCAAAGGAAGGGTGAATAATTTCATTCATCATACAGCGAGGCAGTGTTTGGGTCTGTGCTGTAGAGAGACGGGGAATAGGGGCAATGCGTACAATAGTGACAATAAGGGCATTATTTGTTGGCCAAGTTTGACATGTCTGCATGTAAGCATGTTAGTTGTGTAATATGAACTTGTTGAGAGAGTCGCTGAAGAGGCAGAGTGCATATGTAATGGTTACCAGCTGAATGGGATGTGGTTGAAATATTTCCTCAAACCGGTTTGTGTTTTTCTCCCATGTTTTGGAGTTTTCTTCAGCTGCCTAATATTGATCTCTCACTGAGACCAACATTACCGCTGACGCTGTTGTGACATTTATTTTGGGTTGCTTAATGGTGATAACTTATCCATTTAATTGCTCTTACTTCAGTCTCTCTGAGTTATTGCCACAAGTTTACCATAATTGTGTAATTTACATCATCCTCCAACGCAAACAATTCCATTCATTTTGTAGCTGCATTGCCACGGTAACTAATTATGCTTCAATTGTACATTTTAAATCTCAAGCAATCATTTGTAATTGCTAGGAAAGTGGTAAAAAATGTTTAAGGAAATGGCTTTCTGAACTGCAAGCAATAAGGCTTTTCGGTACTGAATGTGCAAGGAAAAACATCTAGTAAAATTACAATAATTATAACATTTGGTCAGTTATTACTTCGCAATGATTATTTTTTAACCACATTCAGTTAGCATGAAAGGGTTGATAGAGCTATGACTTATGACTGTACTGAAGCTTATTGACTGTACATGCTGGTAACCTTTGACAACGGAAAGGTCAAGGTTCATCTTGGCACTCTAGTTCTCACAAAACAAGTGCACCTCTCATATTTCAGCGTGCAGGGTGTCTCTTGGCGTCTCATTCTAACCCTACACAGTCTTCAGAACGTTGACTTCACAGTTTTAGATTTGGTCGTTTGGTGAAATCACAGTATCCTATTTTCCTATCTTTGACCTTAAGATGAGTTCCTTACAACTTTACGTTTACTATTACCAGAACACATTAGGCCTGAGAGGTGTCCGACTGATACTACAACTCATCAGGTGCATATTTGTATCTTTTCAAATATTTCTTCCACGAACAGATGAAGTATTGGCTTGTTTTTTACTTGTTGACATTGCATTTTAGCTAATGCTCTTTAGTCAATTCCCTTAATCCACAGAGGACATTATTAATCTCATGATTTGATCAATGTAATGGGTAGATGAGGGCCTCAACAACATTCTCACTCATTAACGTGTGACATTTTGCCTCCCTAAAGATTTGTGTCTTATTTTCAATTACCTTTTGTGGAGGTGGTCTTTATTTGTGTGAGATGACCCACCTGTGCTTCAAAAACTCTTGAACCCTTATGTCCAAGTAAAAACATGAAAAAGTATTACATCTATTAGAGTTGACTGTTTTTTAATGTGCTGATCCGGTATTGGTCCAACACTGGCAAAATCACTGGACCGGATCACGGGGATAAGGAGTTTAACCAATCATTGAGGTGGAGGCCACATCAAGTGTTATATGTGAAGTGGTGCCAAGCAAACTAGTTTTCCCCACACCACACAAGCGATTTACAGTTTCAGTGTACATATAAACATCATTTGACCTTATCATCAAAACAGAGCGAGGACGGGCCTTTAGCCTACTCAGTATGCTGATTAGAAGTTCTGCTTGAGTACAACAAAGCTCTGTTTTGAACAAAGAACAAAAGAACTAGCCGCCTATTTTCCCAATTCGTCATCCTCCCCACATTCATTCTTTCATCTTCCCCAGCCATTGTTTCGGTGTTATTTAATCCAACATCCTACAGATCTTTGATAACATTTGACAAAGAAGCTGCAAATAGGGTTTGTAATGTTCATGTAATGAACAATAACTTAACAAGGTGTTTTGAATACCTAAAGACATTTGGAAATATGTATATTGAATTTTAAGCAAAAAAAAATATAGATGTATTAAGATTTTTATCTTTTTTACAGTTGTCTGTTTTTTTGTTATATTTTGTAAAATACCACATCCCCCATCTTGCCTCTAATGTGCCTCTCTCCCTCAGTCCCAGGCTGTAGCGATCGCCCCCCCCCCGTCCGAGCCTGAGGATGGAAGCGATACTTCGATGAGCTCCTTCGGCCTCTCGGTCCGGGGCCTCCCTCTGGCCTTGGCGTCCATGACACAAGCTACCGCCTCAGACTCGCGCTTCCACCCTAAATGGCGGGCGATCACAGTTGCGACCCTGCTAGCTTTAGTGCTCATGCTATACCTGAACCGGACAGTAGGGGGCAGAAACGCCGCTACGAGAGGTGACTATCGCAACGGGGTTCACAGTTTGCAGATGCACAGCGAGGGTGAAGGGGGCCTCCTCAGGGACATAAACAGACAGGCTGCACGAAACCCCTCCCGCCACCAGAGAGGGTTAAGACCTTACAACGACACGTACCCGTTAAGTCGGCCGGTGAAGACGGAGCACGGCATCCGCTACCGTATCGCCGTGATCGCAGATCTGGACAGAGCGTCACGCAGCTCTAAGGACCAGACGTGGTTCAGCTACATGAAGAGAGGATACCTCACTATTTCAAACAGTGCCGACAGACTGGAGGTGGAGTGGGACGCTGACACGGTCACGCTGGAGAGTCATCTGGCTGAGAAAGGACGAGGTACAGGGACATTAACAAACACACTATTCTCACAGTAGAATGTTAGTTACCTCAATGTGTCTTTGTCCCCGTGTTGCAGGTATGGAGCTGTCTGAGCTGGTGGCGTTCAACGGTCACCTGTACAGCGTGGACGACCGTACCGGCGTGGTGTACAGGATCGAGGGCAACCAGGCGGTCCCCTGGGTCATATTACCCGACGGGGACGGCTCCGTCTCCAAAGGTCAGTCTGAAAATATGTCCATATACCACTATCCATGTATTTCTATATATCTGATTCTGATTTACTTCAACTTCACAACCTCTTTTCCACAAAAAAAAAGTCTAGAACTAAACCAAAAAAAGTAGTGCATTGAAGCCTTTCTTATATTGTTTTGGTGTTCAAGAGGTTAACGAATCACTCCTTGCTTTGTGTGCAGGATTCAAAGCAGAGTGGCTGGCAGTGAAGGATGAGCACCTGTATGTTGGCGGCCTGGGCAAAGAGTGGACCACCACCACTGGGGAAGTCGTCAACAACCACCCAGAGTGGGTGAAGGTTGTCGGTTACCATGGTGACGTGCAGCATGAGAACTGGGTGCCCCACTACAATGCCCTGCGGAGCGCCACAGGGATACAACCACCAGGTCAGGACTTTTCTTTATAGTCCTGTCACATACACTATCACTGTTGGTATTGGATCTTATCAGGGGTACTGATGGTGCAGTTTGAGTTTCAGATGTTGGGGGTTCCTTATAAAAAAAAAAAACAGGAAGAACAATGCTGTATATAAAATCATCTTTCATTTCATCGGAGGATAACGTTTTTTGCAACTTCTTTAATGAAGAAAAAGTTGAGAATTTACAACTCAACCTAAGAAAATATCCAAGTTTTTTTTTTTTTTAATCTTCTAAATACTAGGTTTTTTTTCTCTGAATATTACACCCCCTTTCCTATCTCCATATTGTTTGTTTTTTAAATATCTACAACAGACCTAATACACTGTCTGGTCGAGAGATACAGAGGGAAAATGTAGATGTTTTGAAACTTAAAGCTTCTCTCATCTGTATTTTGGCTGCTGGACAGTTAGAGGACATTTTGTGAGTGGGATAGTTGGGAAAAAATATATTTTGAGGAGTAAAAATAACACCCATGAGTGTTACATGTGGTCTCCATAACTCCTCATACTCTTCTTCACTTTATTACCTCTCCTTGTCCTATAGGCTACCTTATCCATGAGTCAGCAGCGTGGAGCGAGCGTCTGCAGCGCTGGTTCTTCCTCCCTCGGCGTGCCAGTCACGAACACTACGAAGAGGCAGCGGACGAGCAGCGTGCCGCCAACCTCCTCCTGTCCTGCCCCGCAGACTTCGGCTCCTTCACGGTGCGGCACGTCGGACCGCTCAACCTCATCCGCGGTTTCTCCTCGTTTAAATTTGTCCCAGGCACAGACGATCAGATCATTCTGGCCCTGAAGTCAGAGGAGTACGCAGGCAGCATCGCCACCTACATCACTGCCTTTACGTTAGACGGCCAGGTGCTGATGGCCGAGACACAGATAGGGAATGTGAAGTTTGAAGGGCTGGAGTTCATTTAAGAGGGGCAGAGCTGAAGGTGTGCAAGGTCTAGGAGATTAAGAAGTGGACTGAATGTGTGCAACACTCTTGTTTTAAGTCTTTGAATTACATTCCCCTCAGTTCTACTGTGCAATAATGACACAAAGCTATATATTTCATGATGATATTGTATAAGAGCAGCAAGAGAGGGCAACAGATAAGGAGAATTTCATCACCAGGAGAGACAATGGAGTTGACTAATTAAGTTAAAGATATTTAATGGTTTTAAAATCAGACACTACTTATATTCCAGATGAGTCTGGGTCAAACAAACTATATAAATAAGGAGCTGTCAGACACTCAGGATAACATATTTTTAAAGGATGGAAATAAATATCCTTTAACTACTTGAAATATCAAACTCACTCAATGCTCTGTGCTTTATCTTACCTGATCAGACACACTGAAATCTCTCATATAGAATTTATATTAATGTAATGGGTTTATTTACTTGATGCATATCAACTTCTGATTCATAAGCTACATGTGATGTTTTTCAACCTCACATTTCTCACTTATTTTAAATAAACTGAATATTATAAGCTTCTCAGGCCAATATGTGAAGCACCAGCTATTACATTTAAACCGTAACATTTCCTGTAATCATTTTGTATCCTCTCAAAATACAAATATTTAAAATATATTCTCTTGTTTCAATGTGTGTTATGTATTCATCTTGTTTAAATGAGTCCGACAACAAATAAGAAACTTCAGATTGGATAAATGTGTTAACATTTATTGTGCTGGGTTAAAACAATTAATTCATCTTAAAAAAGTATCTATACATTTAACATTTTCTAGAAAATCAGTAGTACATCAGTGTTACCCTTTTTAATTTTATGCAGTAGTTTTTTTTGCAAATGTCCTAACAAACTAATGTTACAGTGTTGGAGATGGCTACTAAAATTACACAAATAATTATCTAATACTACTAAGAAATTATGACGGATTACAGTTTGACATGCTGCAAAGTTAGCAAAAAACATTCAAACCTGAGGTAAATCCTTGCGATGATTTTCGCAAAAGCTTGTTCACAGGCTTGTTCACAGGCTTGTTCACAGGCTTGTTCCCATGGCGATGATGTCCTGAGGAAACCCGGCCATGGTTATGGGTTTGAAGAAGCCCAGTTTAGGATACAAGTCGAGCATCCTCCGATCGCTGTGCCTCACCTCACAGAACACGCCTCTGGAACCTGAAAGCAATACCAAGATGGTGTTTCAGATGTATTTAATATTCTAGAATTAGCATTAGGATTGTGTTTTACAGATACAATCGCTCCATGTTTGAACAAATGTGTGCAGTGTCAGGGGATGCAGAGCTCTACATCTCAGCAAGAAATACATTTCAATTCCAGGAATGATTGATTTCTTCACCTGGAAACATCTAACATCAAATATCATGTTGGCAGGTAGCTGGTGTGACAATGACATAACAACTCTTCCTTGTGCAGAAAATTGTGTATTTAAGGGAAACCTTACCATAATATCTAAATGAATATATTTCCTCTTAGCTGAAGTGCTATTTATGAATCAAGTGTGTTCAGGTGTGAGTTACCGGGATATCATATATCCATCATATTCTCCAATACAATGATACTAGATGGCACTTGGCTTCTGGTGCTTAAAGTGACAACAGCAATTTCTCTTTCCAGAAACAGGATTCAAAATAAGATGCAGTTGTGAGAAGTTTCAAGTAGGAAGTATTCTCTCTTCTGCTCAGTGTGCATCTTCTAATGGACGAGAGGCTGAGATTACATTACATTTCATTGAGCTGACACTTTTATGGCGTGTGTAATTTGGTAGAAAGATTCCTACATGTAAGTGCTGTAACCACTAACCTGGTCATGATATCTGGAAAGAGACATTGTTGTATTATTGTTTTTTGGAGGGGTCTTTGAACTGCACAACCTAAAGGTAACCCATTTCCATTATATTAGAACTACGGTCGATACCTCCAACATGATTATTCTGTGGTGCACTGTCTCTTTAAACCGTGTGAATTGGTTGTAGGCCAGTTCCGTGAGTACTATCAGAGGCATTGTGCGAGGCCTTGACCTACCACTGCTCCTGATGGAGGACAACAACCGACCAATCATGCGCTTGGCTGGAGAGGGATCAGCGACCCGGGGCAACACTTGTATGGTGACCAGGGAGGGGAAGTCCTGGAACACTGAATCACTTACTGCCCTCTAGAGGTACAAGATAAAACAAAATACATGTCATTCATTGCATCTTTAAAGGTCCCCTATTATACTGTTTTTCATCAATATATTATAGGTCTCAGATATATACAAACATGTCTCTGAAGTGTTAGGCTCGAAATACCAAACAGATCATGCATTGTAGCATCCCATAATCCCCTCTGTTTCAGCCCTGTTTCAAAAGTGCTGATTCTGGGTCTGCTATTTTAGATGAAAAATAAGGAGCCACTCCCCACGCTCCTCTGAGAGATATTTGGTTAAAAAGAACACAATAGTGCTCAAGGAGGAGATTCAGGTGATAAGGTGGGCGGGTGTTACCTTGGTTGGTGATTGGCTAATGGTTACACAAGCCAAAAAAAAAGTTATGACATAAAGTGGCCAAAATCTGATCAGCTCATTGTCAGACAGGTTTTTATATAAATGGATCAGGACAAAAAGAGAGAGAATGTTTTTTCCTAAAAACTTTCAGAATCTCTTTACACAGAGGGGACACATGTTTATGTATAAAAGACATGAAAAAGTGGATTTTTCACAATAGGTGACCTTTAAGTTGTTATTCTGGAAAAAAACAACTGGTTGCATTTGATCACCTGAATCCTGGCAGCAGCTGGTTTGGCGTCGGTGAGTGCGAGGGCGTAACCACAGACCCCCATCTCATCCTCCAGGACCAGAGCACACTGAGGGGAGGGGGGGATCTCCCCCGCTGAGAGGCTGCAGTGGGACACAGGCAATGTTAATGTTAAGTATGAAAGCATGAATACTTACAGAGAGAGGATGTGACTCTTTCTCACCCATCACAGATGAGGGGGGGCTGCATCATCATGGGGACTTTGCCCTCTCCCGCACTCTGCATCTCTCTGAAAATTCTTTGTACCTCCATCTAGTGCAGAAAACTAAACTGTAACATCAACTGCTGATCTTTAACAAAGAGATCACATATCGGCGGCAGCCGGCAGGTAATGTTTAAGATAGGGAAGGCTAATATTTGACAACTATCTAACACAACTGAAGATGTTATTATGTTTATAACACCGATTAAATCTTACTAAGATACAGAAAAACGACATACAGCAATGCCAGGCTAATATGCTACTGTACTTAATTGAAATGCAGGTTACTGAGAACAACAAATTACGTGAATTTAGAATGCATGAATTAAATGCATACAAAAGGTTTATGACAACAAGCCATATAGACAAGCACAATCTGAAGCATAGTCACAACTGGAAGTATCTGTGGATTTATTAATTCAGTAGCAGTGACACTTAATGATGGTAACTAAGAGCCACCAACGTTCCTGTGCTAACACACATATATCATTTCAAACCTTTATTTAACCAGATGGTCCTGAGATCATAGATCTCTTTTTCAAGGGAGACCTGCAATATATATATACAGTCTATGTACATACTGTAAGGTGACATACATCCTGCAAGTTCTTGTTTCTGAACCAGCCCTAGCCTCTGCTCATCCTAACATCATTCAACATAGTAAGTGCTCTGATAGTGCTATGTTCTTATGAGTTATCTGATCAATAGATGTATTATTTGACTATGAAACCGTACCTCATCTACAGAAGCTGCCTGACATAATATATTGTAGCAGTAGCCTGCATTAGGGAACATCGGTGTGAACAATACTATAGGGGACCAATTATTACCTGCTGTCTCTTGTATCATATCATCAATGTTGGCATCCTCACCTTGTCCTCAGGGCAGAACATCCGTATGCTGTAAACTGACGTCATGAGAGGATGTCTGAACAGGTCCCTGTTTCCGTGGCAGGGCAGCATTCTCTGAAAGAACACATATTTAGTTCATTCATATTTATTTTGACCTACGCTGATGGATAATTAAGTGAGAACACAACACTTGTCTTATTAATGATGTCTATTACTGCACACTGGGAAAATGGCAAATTCATTGTGATATTAAAATAAGAAAACATTTGAAATGTGTCTTTATACTGTTTTTAGATAAAGTTACCTGGAACTCTCCAGAGAGGCCTCCTCTAAAACCCCAGGGTTCAGGATCAGTGTTCAGCAGCTGGGCTGCGGGGCGAGCCTGCCCTCCTGGAGAACACATTAACACAAGTGATGCTTAAGAAGGTCAAATCTTAAGGATAAACATTTGCTAGATTATAGATAAGCGAGAATCCAATTGCAGCAATTCTTTTTGCTTCAACCAATTCACTTTTCATTGAAGTTGCTCCCCAAATACTGTGTATTTTTTCTCCTTTCAAGGAATACTTCACCCAGAAAATGACCATTTCTATATTAATTACTCACCCGTCTTTCCTGGAATGCTTAAAGAAATGTGTTTTTCTTGCATGCATATGCAGTGAACAAAGAATCAAAAATATGATTATTGCTGAATTAGTATAAAAAGTAAATTGGGGTATTATCCTTTGACATGGCTACAGCTGCCCTATCCTGTGTGATTTGATGAGCATTTTCTCACCGAGTGTTTTCACGTAGGCTCGAGCCAGGCCCACCCCACTCTTGATGTCACAGATGTAGTTGTAGAGGTCGTACAGAATGCTGCGGTTGGGGGCGTTGGACAGACGGTTGAACATCTGCACCACCGCTTCGCACAGGCCATCAAACTGCTGTGCTCTTGAGCGCCATTCCGCGGTCTAAAAAAACACAGTTAACGCATGAAATCACAGAAAACCAAGGTCATTATCTGCTTTTGGTAGTAAATATAAAATCATCACTACCTTGTCCGTCTCGGCCGCCGCGGCCAAGCTGTGGTTCTTGAGCCAGTCCAGCTCCTGCAGCATGGTGCGGGCGGTGGGGCCGTGTTCGTACGGCAGGTAGAAGAGCTCCGACAGCAGCTTCAGGTCCTCCAGGGTGAGGGGCTCGGCCGTGTACAGAGGGTTCTCCCCAGGTCCTGGGATATAGGAGCCCTCCCCCATATCTGTCTGCATGGGCTCCTCCTCTGAAACCTCCTTCTTCAGACGAGCTGGAGGACGACAGGGGCCTGGAAGGACGAGGAGGGGGAAATAAGACGCTTTGTTCTACTGGGACACCCACCCCACCCCTGGCCTTAACATTAAAGGTCTCCTATCATCCAAAATGCACTTTTTGATGTCTTTTATACATAAATATGTGTCCCCGGTGACTCACAAAGTGTCCAAAAATACAACCCTCTCTCTTTTCCTCCTTACCCAAATCTATAAAAACTAATCAGGGCAGCATTTAGCTGAGTATCTGGGTAGAACTCTCCTGCATGAGCTCTCGTCTCGGCTCTCATCTCTTTATTTTTATTTTTTAAAGCTACGGACCCAGAATCAGCACTTCTCTAAGGGCTGAAATAGAGGGGTATGAGGGATGGCTAGAATGGGTGACCTGTTTGGTATTTTGAGCAAACGTTTCATAGAAATGTTTTTTATATAACTGAGACCTATAATATATGCCTAAGAATAGTATAATAGGAGACATAGGGTTCTTTCATGACTCTGTACCTCCAGGCTGGTCGGTGCTCATGAACTCCTGCAGCCAGTCGGTGAGGGCCAGCGTCAGGGCTTTCTGGGGGCTGTAGCAGGGGTCCTGCTCCTCATCGTCTGGGGATGGAGGTCAGAGACAGTAAGACAATAAGAAGAATTCTCACTTCTATATATCATATGTAATAAGTTCCCAGGCTTTTGCAAGTGTATTGATATTTTATTACAGCCTAATTTTAAGCAACAGAAGCCTGTTTTGGCGCCTCCATATAAGTTACATTTGGAAGATCTTATCTTTTTATGCATAAAGAAAACGTCAGGGACAGACTGCCACTCCCTCCACACATTTACTATTTAAAGTTTCATTGCTGTTATATAAAAGCACAGTCAAATCTTAGCTGAGATTTTCTGCAAATATGCCAAAATGTAAGCATGCATTCAAAAGGAAAGATATTTGTATTTCTAAAAAAAACTCACCCATTTCCACATCCCTTTGTCTTCCATCAGCAGTTGCTTTGCACCACGTAGCTAATGTGTGGATGGCCACAAAGTTTGGGTAGAACTCGCAATTGGGATTGGTGAGGACCCCTCTCAGTTTGGCGATCAGCTCAGTAGGACGATCCTAACAGGAAACATACAACGTTAATAATTATTTCCAGATACGGATAAGACTATAGGCATCTAAAGGTACTGACTTTGAAGGGTCCGAGGAAAACCCTTTGGGGGTCGTAGTCGTTTGCGTGGATATTGTCCCAGATGACTGGCGGCCTCCTCAAGACGGAGGACACCTCTTCTATGGACTCAACGGAGATTTTGTGGGATACCACTTTGGGACCTTAATAACACAAATAACCGAGAAAGAGAGAGTAAAAAAAAACGTTGTATAACTGTACATTTGATTACGTCTGTAGCGGTATAGGACAGCCTCACCAGTCCACAGTATGTCTATCCCAGGCAGCAGCTTCTCCCCCACAGTGTGCAGGTAAGAGGACTGGAGCACGCTGGGGGTGCAGAACGCAGCACAATAATCTGGAGGGACAGAGCAAATGTAAATGACGAGAAACAGTGACAGATTATGAGTTTATCATGTAGAAATGAAGGGATCAAATGTTGTTTCCATAGCTTGAAACTCCCCAGGCTGTCTTTAAAGGGGCTTGATAATATCTGGAATATTTGTACAGAAACAACACGCTTACGGCCTGACCTGTGGGACAGAAGAGGAAGGTCTCGGGGTCTCCTAGGTGCTGGTACACCGCATTAGTGATGGCCACCTGAGCGTAGGCGAAGGAGCTGAAGGCCTTCTTATCAGCCGCACACATCTCAGTCTCGATGTCATCGAAAAGTAAAGAGAAGGACCTGCAGCCAAACTGCCTCACCTGAGGGGGGGAGAGCACAGCTTGGGCTTTGGAGAAATCTTTAAATCATTTGGTTTTCCTAACCCCTACATCACCATTTTGAAAAATGAAGTTATCCACTAGTTATAAACCAGCTATTAGGAGTGTAAGTGCCATCAGTTGCACGTTGACCTCCTAGCTTTGTATCTTCTATTCTACTGCTACATTTCATATAAAGTAATATGGTGTCCAGCGCAAACCCTTTAAAGAGCCATAAAGACACATACAGCTGAGATTAAATGATCTCTCCTGCTGCACCCTTCATCTGCGCATAACAAGTCCTCACCTGATCCAGTTTCCTCATCAGGGCGGCGGCCTCTTTGGGGTTGGAGAAGGTAATGTCCAGGCCGGGAGAGATGGCATAGATGAACTCCACGTCGTGCTGTTTAGCAGCTGATATCAGGGCGATGAGTTGTTCTGAGAAAAGAATGGAATATGACAAAAATGGAAGGATTGTATAAAGACTTAAGCAATGCCAACCAATCAAACGTTTTCAACCCACAGGGAGATTTGTGGGCCAATCGTGTGCCTATATTCTCAAGTCTGTGATGATACCAACAGAAATTCAAATCTGCCGTTTTGTGTACACCATGTCCGACATTACTCCTGCCTGCGCATCCTGCATTTATGTGATGGCCACCGGCAGTGTCTGTTATGACCTGCTCTTTGAGTCCTCAGAGACATGATAGTTTTAATGGGTCAAACTTCATTTTTGATAAGATGCACCCAATTAACAAAGGAGAGGCTCTGAACTGAGCAATTCAACAATGTGTTTAAGGAGATAATGATGACTCACAATAGGACTTTGGTATGACACCGTGTCACAAATGTTAACCACTAAACATAACCTTGATGCCATTATAAACTACATGGTTTAACTACAAGTGCCAGTTAAGGATATTTGTAGTTTCAGACCTCGTTTTATTCTTCAGGTAAGATTAGCGGACATTTGTGCATTCTACCTATGTGTGGGTCACTATGGCAAAAATAAAATATGAGTATAGTTTTAAATTGAGAGGTCTGAATGAAAAATAGTCCAAACCTAATTACTGTATATAAATCAGTAATAAATATAGTATTGGCACCTTTTTTCTATACAGACACTTAACTTCTTAAAAATACTAACTTTAAAAATATCCTACATGGGATATGAATGCTTGGGGGAGTAAAAATATATACCAAGGGAAAACATGGATACTCAGGTAGTAAATGTAAAAAAAGTGGTGGCCCAAATGAACAATTTTCTTCTAATTCCCTAAACGTTCTACTAAACTAGCAAAGGTACATTTTTTTCTTGCTCCTGAGATGGTTTGAAAGTCCTGCATGATTTTTGGTTGTTGGCTGGTCGCAGAATCCAGATCTAAGACAGACAGACTCACCTGCCTCCTCTGCAGAGTACAGGTCCCTCCAGTACATCCTGTGTTTGTAGTCATCCTTTGGGGCGTACAGGTACGTGTTCAAACCCCACTTCTGTTCTCTATGAAACACCAGTAATGAACAATCCCAGTATTAAATCAATTATTACATGATAAGAGATGATTGTAAGTAGCATCAGGAGACAACAAATGTGTGTCTTAACATTGATTGTCCAGTGTTGTCCCCTGTACCCAAATAAACCCATCAGTAAGGGACAACGTCCAATATGAAGCCCTTTTTATTACAGGCTTTGTTTTTTGCAACCTTTAGTTTAGTTTGCTCCAGTTGTACTCATATATCCCATACCTTTTAAACAGCTCTGTTCTCTGCTCCATAGTCCATGGCCGCCCATAAAAACCTGCATAAAGCAAAGGTCAAGTTAAGCACCAAACCTTACCAGAAGTGATCAATATAACACTGATACTCGTTTATAAAATATATATGAAATTCATTCTGTTACAGCCTCATGATGCTGTAATGTATTGTTATTGGGGTGGTCCTGTGTGGGCCCCTGGTGCCAGTCTGCTTACCTTCCACCACCCCGCTGATGAACCGCTTCCCCCCGGTGTTGGCTCGCCCCTGCCCCACGCCACTGCCCGGTGTAGACATGTTTTCAGTTTAATGTTGAGAGTTGTGTCTACTTCCAGCTCACTATGCTCAGACAGCAGCTCCAGCACTGACAGCGCTATTATCATGCATATGTTTGTGTGCCAGTTTTTGCTTTTATTGCACCGTTCTCTCACGCCTGCGCAGAGCAGTCGATTTAAATCGTCTGCAACATGGTCTAAAGTCTGTAGTTGTAAATGCTGCGAGCAAATAATAAAAAATAAGCTCTTCTTGTTTTGTGATGACTGTAGTTCACCTTAGATACAGCAGGCGCGTGCGGGACTGAACGTGACTACCGGGTGAACGTCTTAAAGGGACAGTGTCCCTGTAGCTTAAAGCGACCATTCACCTGAAACAAAGGGAGCAGGATAAATAAATAAATACATGTAGCTAAATTAAATATTCTGAGCAAATGTAGTGGTCGTCTTGCCATCCTCTAGTGCTGTAAAACATAATATGTACCAGCAAATAATCCAGTGATTTATGTAGAAGCAGCCATTCATTTTATTGAATATTAAATAAACTACTATTTAGGCTTAAGTCTCATCTTTAAGGATCTCCATTTTATATTTAATGGTGTTTTGAGAGATAACTCTACTAGTAATCATCAATTGTTTGAAGTTGGCTACTCTTTCATTAGAAAAATGTCAAACTTGAATTTGCACGTGTTTAAAATTCTATAAACTAAAAAAGTTCAGGGAATGTTAACCCTTATGTTGTGTGGTCTCCCGTGACCTGTTTCAAGTTAGGGTTAGGTTTAGGGTTAGTAATGTGTTTTGGGGCCATAAAATATAATTACAACAGGACTGTACGGTTATGAATGCATAATAAGTGAGTTAAAACAAAATTGGATGATAGTAATTATTTCTGAGTGTTTTGGACTGTGAAAAATTGAACGTTAACAGCTTTCGAACACAACACAAGTAATATGGATTACAGTAAATGCATAGATGTAACTCATTACATAAACAATGGTTCTGTTTCAATTAGGTGTGCTAAATAGCCATGTTAATAACAAGTGGGGACCAACAGGCCCTGGAAGTGGAAATTAATTGGCGGACAAGTATAATTAAGGTTACGTTTATGTGATTAGTTACAGCTGTTGGGATAATTCATTACGTCTGCCACGAGAAAGGGTTATTTAAAAAGCAGACATGTTAAAGCATGACCTGATAAAAAAGATGACTGATAAAATGTTGAATATACTTCCAAGGAAGTGACATTTATATTTCCGACATCAACGTTGTGTGGAAGTCGGAAACAGTACCGAAGGAGTGGCAGACCGGTCCTTTTCAAAAAGGGGGGATCAGAGGGTGTGTGCCAATTATAGAGGCATCACACTACTCAGCATCCCTGGGAAAGTTTACTCAGGCCGATTGTCGAACCTCAGATTGAGGAGGAACAATGCGGATTCCGTCCTGGTCGTGGAACGACGGATCAGCTTTTTACTCTCGCAAGGATCCTGGAGGGGGCCTGGGAGTACGCTTATCCCTTATTACATGTGTTTTGTAGATTTGGATAAGGCGTATGACCGGGTTCCCAGGGAGTTACTGTGGGAGGTGCTGCAGGAGTATGGGGTGAGGGGGTCTCTACTCGGCCATCCAATCTCTACTCCCAAAGCGAGAGCTGTGTCATGACCGAAAGAACGAGATTGCGGATACAAGCGGCCGAGATGAGTTTTCTCCGCAGGGTGGCGGGCGTCTCCCTTAGGGATAAGGTGAGAAGTTCAGTCATCCGGGAGGGACTCGGAGTTGAACCGCTCCTCCTTCCCCTTCGAAAGGAGCCAGTTGAGGTGGTTTGGGCACCTAGTAAGGATGCCACCTGGGCGCCTCCCGGTGTTCTAGGCACGTCCAGCTGGGAAGAGACCAAGGGGTAGACCTAGGACCAGGTGGAGGGATTATATCTCTTCGCTGGCCTGGGAGCGCCTTGGGATCCCCCAGTCAGAGCTGGTTGATGTGGCCAGGGAAAGGGACGTTTGGGGCTCTCTGCTGGAACTGCTACCTCCGCGATCTGACCACGGATAAGCGGGAGAAGATGGATGGATGGATGGATGGATGGAAGTGACATTTAGACTTGTTTGTACTCTGGCAGTTTGTCTTCTGAGAAATATGTTACTAATAACCAAAGAAACTGAAGTTGACAATTCATGAAGATGAATGAAATCATAAAGAGCTTTTATTTTTCATATAGTAATGTACAAAACATTATCAGCAATATTGAATTTAACGAAAAACTTTAGTGGGTTCCACTAACATGCTATCAATTAAACAGTGCTACATATTTTTACATATTAACTGTACACATTAGAAACAGCATGCGTATTAAGAGTCCAAGGCTCCAAGAAAACACTAACATACAAAGGTTTGCTACATAAGTATGAGCCATAAGTCTCTGAGGTCCAAGGAAACTTTGGGTTCTTTGCCACATCGAGCTTGGTGTCGTCCACCCACACGGCTCGGTTAACTCTTTATTCCTTTCTGGGCCTGTTTTAGCAACGAATCAAAGTCGAGGTCCTCGAACCTGTTCTTAACAGGATAAGGCTCTGCATCTTTGTTTTCGTCTAAGGAAGATAAAAACATTCACAGGATCACTGATTTGCACATTAAAAAACATATATTTATTTGTTATGTTTTTCAGAAAATGTGTGTAAAATACAGCTTTACTAAGAGACCACTGCAAAATGATTAGTTCGTCTGGTTGTACCATTTATAGGAGTGTGTTTGAGTAAAATAAACATTGTTTTATTTTTTTCTATAAATTACTGATAACATTTCTCTGTGTTGGAGTTCAACAGACAGTGGAATGGAATGGCTGCCATACATGTAGAGATTGAGATTCAAGAAGAAATGGGTGTGATATTTGGATGGAAACTTGACTCATGGTTGAAGTAATGAATTCACATTGTAGCAGGAATATTGCATTATAGTTCCTACGGGGCAGCTTTAAAAAAAAAAAGAAGCAATCTAGTCTTGGGCAGAATTACACTAAACATAGATGTTCTGAAATGTATTTCACCATCATAAATACATAGCTACAATAGCTTAGTAAAGGTGCTGTATTGCTGTGATGTATTGTAGTTCACAGCACACTCCCCTATGGGTCAGTATCTCTTTGCAGTATTGTTATTGCTGTGAACATAGCAGTGCCATTTTTATTCAGCTTATTCGTCAAAGTATAAATAAAAGAATAATAAAAAGCTAAGCTCCCTTGTCTGCTTGCCATCTGATTATTAAAGTAAAGTTAGCGAAACCTTCAACTCAGGCTCACTTTAGTAGGCTGTCATTAAGGTGGACCAGCGATCCTCAGTGTAGTGACAAGCAAAATTTCAGGGAGGTATGACGAAGTAGCTACCGTACAAAGCCTGGTACGCTGACACTTTCACTGCACATAAAGCTCAATGAGGAGAAGCCTTCAATACAGCAGTGCACTCTGCACCTGACTTTGACTGTGGGCTTTAGTCTCACCTAGGTCGGCGTACTGAGAGTTACAGAACTGTCTTCTTCCACCAAAGCAGATGTCAAACGGCAGCTCATTGGGTCTCCGTAGTTTCCCGCCGTTATCGATGGCTGCGAAAGCATCGTCCATGTTGTAGAAAGTGACGAAGGCGTAGTGGTCACTGTGGGAACCAAAAGGTGCAGGGTTTAAATACTGATGAATGTTAAAAACACAAAACACAATAGAACATATTATCAGTTGTGCACACTCACCCTCTATCTCTAAAGTGAAGGGACACACACTCTACTTCTCCGAACTGACAGAAGCGTTCCCTCAGCTCCTCGTGTGTCATAGTCCTGCAGATGCGGCCGACATACACCACCCTGCGCTCATCCTGTAGGAGAGGAAGTTTAAGAATGACTTATTTGTCCACTGAAAAACAAATACAATCACAGACACATAAAGCTGACATGTTAGTTATTTTGTACTCACTATGGCTTTAAGTTTCTGCATCCTGATCTCGTGCTCTCTCCGGAGCTTCCTGGACTCTCTGCTGCTGGAGGGGTGAGAGGGGGATAGAGAATACTCATTAAAGACAACTGGAAAAATAAACAGCCACTTTTCTTCTATCAAATGTCAGCATTTACTAACCTGTAAACATCTCTAAGCTTCCTACGGTAAACCCGCTGTGATGGTGATCTGGACTGGGACCAAGATCT
The DNA here is from genome assembly GCF_902827165.1 of Trematomus bernacchii. Taxonomy (NCBI): domain Eukaryota; kingdom Metazoa; phylum Chordata; class Actinopteri; order Perciformes; family Nototheniidae; genus Trematomus; species Trematomus bernacchii. Next base: position 1,078,139 of record NW_022988066.1, on the reverse strand, counting down.
GGATCTGGACCTGCTACACTTCGACACCCTTGAGTACGACAACCTGTAGCGCCGAGGTGGGGAGCGGGAAACGGAGCGGGATGACGACGAACATGAACTGCTCTCTGAACGCTTGTGACGACGCCTGCGAGAATGACAAATGAAGATATTAGGAGAGATGCACAAAGAGGAAGAACACAGTCTGACTGTGTTCATAACACATAAGTCAGAACACATAAGAGAATAATTACTTTTGTCTTTTTGGAGAGGGAGATGCAGAGCTGGAGGAGGACGACGACGATGAGGAGGAGGAGGAAGCAGAGCTGGAGTCCGAACAAGGGGATCTCCCTCGATATCTCCTCCTCTCCCTGCCTCTGGAAGGAGGGCTGGGTGGAGGTGTGGGCAGAGTGCACGGGGGTGTCTCAAGACTACAATCTTGCTCGGTGGCAGCGATTCTTGAAACAACTTTGTCTGTGGACCGACTCGTCTTTGCGGAGTCATCCACAGCCCTGATGGGGGAGTTAACGTCACAGGTGGAGGTCTGTTGTTTGCATTCAGCAGCAGCAGCGATCGAGTCACTGGTAGTCCTCTGTAATTCATCAGTTATTTTCGGCTCATCCTTGGGTTTAGATGTTCTGCAGTGCTGAGCGGCACTTGTCGTTGACCCGCAGTAATCGTGATCGATGAACACAGCCGAGTACATGGGAGGAGAGGGACGAGCTGCAGGGAGCTCTGGGAGGTTCGTGTGTGTCCTCTTGGACGGCAGAGGACGGGGGTCGATAATCTGAATGGCCTTGGACAGAGGATTTTGCGCCTTGCTGGCTGATGTTGTTGAGTGCTGAGGATGATTTCAGTGCCGAGGGGCTCTGGGATGTCAGGTGACGTTTGAAGGTGTGGGGAGTCCCTGAGGGTTTTTGGATTTGGTACAAGTGCTTCCACTGCAGGCTGAGTTCTGTCCAAGTGTCCATCTGTCAGTACGTTTGAAGATGAGGTAGCAAGTTTGAGCTCTTTCTCTCCAACCCTCAACCCTTGAGCTAGATGAGTGAGAAAGAAAAAAAATCGAGTTAGCATCTGACATCACGTTTTACTGTCGTACTGAAATATGAAACATGTTTTTTAACGTTGGACAATAGCCTTATGTTTTATATTTAGCATTTCTGAGGTTGTCATCCAAGTTTCAAATTTCAATATTTGCAACATAGTCTACTTGGAGTATTTGGTGGTATTTAAGTGCATTGATGGATTCAAATGTGTATTAACAGTATTACTAATTATCTGATATGTATACCAAAATACACTAGATATCACGACTGACTGGGAGAAACCAAGAAATATTATGTAAAATCAGACACTTGTATAGACCAAGTGCAGGGATGCAAACACACGTATGGTGAAAAAAGAGAGAACTATTCGAAGCAGAAAAAAAATTGCGTAATATACCATCTGACAAAGGCCTGTGCTATAATGCTTCAATTAACTGGCTATTCTTTATAATATACTCAGATCAATAGGAGACAGAGATGTTAAGTTATAAATCAAGGTTTTTTATTATTATTTACACCAGGGGTGGGGAACCTTTTTCCTCTCAAGGGCCATTTCAATTTTTTTAACTCAACCTCTGCTTAAAAAAACTAAAATCACAGCCCATTCATTTCACCTTTCTTTCATGCTGTGCAAAGAAAAAGCAACCTCTTAATCCAGATATCTTACCATGACTCGCGCATGCATGCATACACGGTTGTGGCATGACCACCAAAACAGAAAGATATGGACACAAGATGTGTGCAAATGTATTTAGTATCCTATCCATGTGGACATCATTTAAGTGGGGGGGGACCTAACCTTCTCTAGGGGGGTCCGGGTGCTACTCCCCCGGGAAGATTTTGTTTTAAATATTGAAGTTAAAAGCATCAATCTGGTGCACTTTGAGAGCAAAATTAAGAGATCTATGGATACATCTTTCAACACCCATATGAAACAGAACTGTAAGCAGATTTTTATTTATGGATATTTTACAAATCGCTCCCCTTTTAAACTGTATTCTTGTTATTTTTAACAACTTTTTTGTTACTGTCATATAGTATTTTATACCTGTTTTTCATTTAGTCTCTTATTTTTTTATAACTATAATGATCATATCAAGGTGTGCCTTAACCTCACTGAGCTGAGGTTATTTGAGCCTCTCAGTCTGTCAGGAGAGAGCTCTCTTCCACCTGGATGTAGAAAAAGCTCTTTAAATTTGTTAGCATAGCTAGCTAACCAGATGCTAATAACAACAGATCGCCACTGGGCTTACGACTAAAGACACAGCCAAGCAAAAACTGCGGCATGTGTACGGCTCCTTATGGGTACTGCAATATTTGAAGTGCTGGAGCGGGGTTCCGGTGCTCTCCGTCAGCGCTACACCACGTGATGACACGTTACGCTCGTGTTGTGTTCAAGGAACCTGTCTTTGGCCAGGAAAAACAGGCACTCGCTTGTTTAATTATTTTGCGGTCTAGATTTCTTAAACATTTTTTGAAGTAAGAAATTGTCCGTCAGTCCGTGAGTCGGACCCCCCCACCCCCCACCCCCCAAAACGAAAACTTTTCGGTTCTCCACGAATTACACAAGTCACCCAAATCAGCGTTAAAAAAGCGGGAGGCGCTGAAAAGCGACTAATTGCATGCATGCAAGTGGAATGATCCTTTCCAATAAAAATGTTCGCAGTCACCCCTAGTTAACAGTAATCTGATTACTCACCTTGTGTTTCCTCAAACTGTTCCAGTAGGCTGGTGAGATCGGGCGCTTCGATTCCTGAAGAAGAATAACAAACAGACATGAAACTTTTGAAGATGTTCATTTCTTAGTTAGACCTTCATCAAAGTGAACTCAACAAAATCACCAATGTCTCGACAGTTTACCTGAGTCGGCTGGTTTCTCTAAGGCGGATACACTGGGGGGAACCTCTGATAACGTCTCCTTCACTGGTGTGGGAGCATCTAGGGGACTAGGCGGTGCTGTGAGGGAAGGACGCTTCATCTCCCTCGCTGTATCCGGACCTGGTGACGGAGGATTCTTTGGTTGCAGCTTGACTCCTATCGTCTGGTTTGGACTGCTTCTCTGAGGCTGCAGGGTTTTGAGCTCTGAGGAAGATTTGGTTTGTGTTGAGGTTGGGCACAGTGCTTGAGGTCTGGAGGTGACACCTGAGGCTATCTCTGTGAGCTTGTTTTTAATTTCCTGTAACAGGGTGGAGTAGCCCTGGTTCACTAACAACACCTCAGGACTCGTGCCGGAGGTGGATGGCTGTCTTTGGGTTGATGTGCCTGAGGATTCAGTTTGAATTTGAGGAAAGTGCTTGATGCTGTCAGAGTCTCTACTGCAGAACTCCACTTTGGACTCTGATGAGGAGTGGTCAGTAGTGGGTGGTGTTGTCTGGCTCGCTGGCAAATGGAGGAAGACGGGGTTCGGGGGATCAATATTGAGAGGCTTTTTTATTGGACTTTTTTTGCTCTCTGAAACATTCTGATTAACTGTGACGTTTGCCTGCAGACTGGTGGGTGAGAGGATTTTGGATTCAGTTCTTGGTCGCTTTAACCCGCTGTGACGTGCTTGAGTGGAGGGGTGAGGCCTGGGCTGAGTTTGAGATTTATGATCGGCACAAGTTCTCCTACTGTCTGGATTATGGTGCGCTGCCTTTGGACAGCAGCTGTTTTGTCCGTGTAAACAGATGGGGGTCAGCTCTGTGGGGGGCTCAGAAACGCAGGGCCACTTGGTGATGTTGTTCCCCTGTTTCTCCACTAGGGGCTGCCTCCTCTTGCGCAGCTGTCTGTACTCTTGGAGGCTGAGCGATTTGGCCTTTGTCTCAGCTTTAAGTAGAGAAACCTCGGCCGTGTTGCTGTTAATTTCTGAGGACGATGTTTGGGGTTCAAGTGGGGAGCCCGCTGGGTTTTCAATTGCTTTGGTGCCGTTCAGTGGAACCGACACACTTTGACTCATTAGATTTGACTCGTTTAATTCTTCTTCTGCCGATTCATCGAGTGAAACCACCTGAACGGGGCCAAAGCTCACCCTTTTCTTCTCTCTGGATGGGGGAGTTCTGGATGATTGTACATTCAGCAACGCGCTCTTTAAGACGCTGTCATTATCTCTCTTTTCATCTTCCCTATTTACTTCTTCCACCTCGTCGTCAGAAACAACATTTATCTCTTCGTCGCTGTCCTCACTGGGTCTCTCGTACTTCCACACCTCTTCCTGAGAGAACAACGTGTGCTCCTTCAGTTTATCCCCCTCCTCCTCCTCCACATGCAGCTTCAGGCAGTAGGGGTGCATGAGCTTCACCAGGTTGACCAGAGAAGTAGAGGTGAAGATCTCCACTTCATTCTCTGCTTTTATATTTTGGGAGTGGATACATTTTTGTTTTTTGAACAGATGTGAAGGGTTGGTTCTCTCCAATTTGCTTTCCGCTTCTTTGTCTCCATCGATCTTTATCGAGAGTGTTACATTTGGTGATTTGGATCTTGGCCTCAGCCTTTCATATAGTGAAAGATCCTAAAGATAGAAAGAAAAAAAAAACACATTTAGATCTTTGAAGTGTTTATATTTTCTCACATTTTGCGTAAAAAACGTATTTTGCAGTTACTTTCCTATTGTGTTCGTCCATGTAGCATTCTGTTTATTTAAGCTATTATGTATCACCTAAGCCTAAACCATCATAGCAAGAAACGTAAAAACAGAATTCATCTTTGGATTTTAAGGTTCTGACAGTCCTTGAACCCATCGTGTGTGACACACAATTTCTATTAAAATAGTGATATTTTGGAAATCTATCAGATGGAACAAATAACTTATGCTCTAAGGATCCAGACAGACACATTTTGCAAAAGGTGGAGTCACGCCACAACTGTGCTGATCCAGTAAGTTCATTCTGATTTCCCCACATCTTTCGAACCAGTTCAGGGTCTTACACCTCCTGATCTAAGTGTAATGGTTCTGACCTGCACCTTAGCACACACACAACTACACGCACACACAGATGACCCCCCCCCCATTTGCTGTTTTATGTTATTATTATTATTATTTGTATGTATTTATCTTTTCATATGTCTATTTTATTATTATTACTATTTGTATTGATCTCTTTTTGTACTTTTTTTCTTATGTTGGCTATGTAGATACAGCCAAATGAAAATGGAAAAACTGTTGACCAAAATGTGAACGTGTGTATAATGAAACTGAATCGAAAAAAAAAAATTAAGTTTAAAAAAAAATAGTGATATTCAATTTAAAAGATCACCAAAGCATTTGCATGAATCTGATCCTGTTAAAAGTATTGGTTAAGTACTTTAAAACAAAAAACAGCCTTGTATTTCTTGTTCCTGAGTGTATGCACCCACCAGTGAGTTCTCCCTGCGCTCTGGGTGGGTGAGGAGCTTGGTGTCTGGCAGGGTGTCGAAGGGAGACAGAGTTACATCGTCATCCTCCACACTGTCCAACATCTCGCTCAGGGCCGACAGCAGGGTCTCTCTCTCCTCCTCCGCTCCACTCTTATCCTGGAAATGGAAATGCAAAGTGTTCAGTTTTATTCTTTCATACACAAAATTCATTTTCTACCAAAATTCCACATGTGTCAACTAGTTTCCCGAAAGAGAGTAATTAGAAAAAACTTGAACAAACATAAAAACGTGCCATCTTTTAAACTTCTGATGTACTGTGAGGTTATGTCTGACCTCTGATGCAACAGTGGAGTCTTCAAAAATGGCCAGGATTGAGTGATCCACGCAGGACTGAGCGTCCATCTCTACGGCTTCCATGTCACGTCTACTCAAGAGCAACTGCAGGGAATACAGACACACAAATATATTATATCACACCCTTGTGCTTTAAGTTTTAATTCACACTGATCTCATCTAATCCTACCTCCTGCTATTTTAAAATATGTCTTGTTAATTCATTTGTTCAATTAAATAACGACAAATAGTGAAAAATGCAGGTCACAACTTCTGAAAGCCAAAGTTCATGTATTCTAATGTCAGGTTTTGTCGAACCAACAGTCCAAAACTAAAATATATTTGATTCACTATCACTGAATACAAAAAAAAAAAGGGAAACTAGTTAGTTTCAGGGATGTTAGCTTAACTAATACCTTAATATAGTTATCATTGCAGCTCTACATACACTGAAAACAATTGCAGACAAATATCATTCATAGACTTTAATAAATAACACAAATAATTCATTTTTTACAGACTCAGAGACCAGATAAAGACTAACCACTACATACAAATACATGACATTCAAAAGAACAACAAAACTCGTGCTTTATAAAGAAAATGTGTTTAATATGTATACTTTATTGTATGTTTAATATGTTAAAAGATAATGTCATTTTGTTGTTATTGGGTAGCATATACATTAGTACATGATATTTGAACATTTAATGATTGAATACTTAATTATACGGTGTATAATCCATAAGTATTTGTCACCGTAGTGTATCAAAGAGCAATGCCTACTACTACCAATTTTTTTTTGATCATTAAGGTGTGCTAGTAGGATAGACAGAAGGATGTTCATTATTGATCCCATACTGGTCAGTATAGACAGGAGGCACAGTGAGGGGCCCTAGAGCATATCCGTATGAATGAGTCACTAATCTGTAGTGTATAGCAGCTATGGGAAGTTGAAACAACTGCTCTGTCAGGGCCTGTACTGTAGTAAGCAGACATTTAAACCATGTCCAAAAAGCTTTTTAATGACAATACATCAGGTTATATGAAGTTTACCGCAAAACAAGCACGGTAAAATTAGAGAATTGTATAAAAAGCGACATAGCGGGGGGACAGTGCTGGGCGCAGTGCTGAGGGTGCAGCCTGAACATATCGTACTTCAGAGGAAACTAACCGGCAGCTTTCGAGTGTAAATCAATGACCACGGAGATTGTGTTAACGACATGGCCGTACTTGTCATTGAGCAGTTCTGTAACGACACAATATCTTATTAATGGAGCTGCTCAGCCAACTCCCCGGTTAATACCTCGGTAATACTACAAGCCTCATTCAGCCACGTGTCGCTATGCGCCCATGTGCCCTCGCTCGCCAGCAAAATACCCCATTACTAACACGTGGAAACCCGCGTGTGTGCAGCTATTTGGGTGTCACTTAGTTAAAATGAGCAAACCGGTACCTCATTGGGGTTGTTGCTGGTCAGAAAGTCGCTGTTCCCGGCATTTAAATCCTCGAGATTCCCCCTCCACCGCACCGCCATCTTGCTGCTCCACATGGTCCGCTGGGAGGCCGTAGAGAGACACGTGGTCCGCGAGTGGAAGCGCGGGAAAACCACCGACCTGGGATCAGATTGAGACCGCCAGCTCCACTAGTGGAAGCAAAGAGAGGAGTTGAAATCAGATCCTAGGTCAGCTGTATATCCTGTGAAGTCCTCATTGATTGAGTTTTCTCTTGAAAACTAGCTACAGGTTTTATTTTGCTGCAGATACTCAGCAGGTAATGCACATACGCTCTTTTGCCATTGAATATTTGTTAAATATGGTAGATAAATATAAATAAGTGGTCTGTTTAAGAAACATGTGTTCATTTCTCTGTGACAGCTAATACATGGAACTAATGTTTGTTTCAGCTTCCATATCACATTTGTAGCATTTATAAAAAAATGTGGCTAATGGGACTTTAAATACAGGATTTTTATACATTTACATGTTTTTGTATTGCTCAAAAGCGACACCTTGCGTCCGAATGACAACACCAACATTTCTTGCCGAATGCACATAAAGCAGATGCATGACAGGCGGCAGCATAACCCAAATACACTATCACACAGCAGGCTTTATATTGGCCTACCCGTAATATAGGCTAACAATCCGAGGTGGAAGAAGTACTCAGATCTTGTACTTAAGTAAAAGTACCAGAGTGTCTGTTACAAGTAAAAGTCTTGCGATCAAAAATATTACTTTAAGTTAAAGTACAAAAGTATTAGCATGAAAATACATTTAAATGACCTAAATTAAAAGTACTTTCAAAATAATATGTATGTTTTCATTATATTTATTGATGTATTAATGTGTTTATCAAAGCTGGTAAAGGTGCAGCTAGTTTTAATAACTTTATATACTGCAGGGTAGCTTGTGAATTTACTCCAGGTGTAACTAAAGTCTAATTTAAGAGTTGATTATATTTCACATCATTAATCAAAATCTGTAAAGTGACTAAAGGTATTAAATAAATGTAGTGGAGTAAAAGTACATGACCACCTCTAAATTGTAGTTGAGTAGAAGTACAAAGTAGCATAAAATGGGAATGCTGAAGTAAAGTACAAGTATCTCAAAATTGTAGTACAGTACTTGAGTAAATGTACTTAGTTACTTCCCACCTCTGCTAACAATCATATTATAATCAAATGTACCAACTAATACAGACAGGCCTGCAGGTAGTTTTGAAAATGTACAGGCTTAAGGACTCGTGATATGCAGCATTTCAGTACAATACAATATACAATACAGCTTTCTTTGTAAAGCACTTTAAAACCTCAAGAAAGCACTGTACAGAGAAATAAATAAAATACAAAAACCACAGACCATTACATAGGGTCAATTACAAATAAATAAACAATAATAACAACAATTTATGTTGTTATTAATAAATAAGCCCCCCCCCCCCCCCCCGCTCAGGCAGCACTCCCCCCGAAGCAGTAAACCTAGGGCATATAGTTAAAACACTAGACTATTTTAAAAGCCACAATCTACAAAGTGTTGAATGACAGGTGGGTTTTAAGAAGCGATTTAAAACAGTGTACAATGAGTGGAAACACTTATCTTGAAAATGAAAGAAACTCTATATCTATGTTAAAAGCTCCATTATTTCCCATGTTATATTAGATGAGAACATCATGAACAAATCCAAGTAGGGTAGACATAAAATGTGGTCATTTTATAATCAACCCTTATCCTTGGTTTAGGTGTGTCAAACAGCAAAGTAAAGAGTGTATCTGCTTCCTGTGGCCTGCTTCATACCCAGAACAAACAGAGATTATCTTCATGTTCAGACACGGCAATATTGATGTGTTGACTTGGCTGATTAATGTGTGTACACACCCTCCAACAATACCTGGTTCACTGTCGGGGCCTAACAACTTTGTTACTAACCCGTTTGAAATGGCACCTTCAGGTGCCTGAAAGACATGTCCGCACACAAATAATGTAATGCACAGCAGTCTAGGATAGTTTTTTATTTTTCTTGATATATTGTGACTTTTATTAAATTACACCTTTATTCTTTATTCCCAGACTTCTCAAAGAACACATTCAAATATGCAGAACGTTTTTAACATTAGCACGTGAGCAAAGTCCAGGGGTTTGAAAATGATTCAAATTAACGAATTTAGCAGCAATGAAAATAGGGACCACATGCACATTTAACAATTACAAACAAACACACAAAGGAGGGGGTAAGAGTTAATGCGCACACATTTGTTGACTCACGGCAATACACAATGCCTTTGAGCCTTACTGCAAATGATTCTGGTATATCTTTATATATTTTGAATATTCAGCTGGCGCCTGCATTTTGGGTCTCTTTATATAACTAGACATTTCCATCATTTAAAAAAAGGGAAAATTAGTCCATAAAAGATCATCCATATCTAAATTAAAGTGCTTGATGCTCAAATTTGACCTTTTAATTTGAATTATTTGCAAAAATAATGCCACCCTAACAACCTCTGCATGTCCTATAGCTCCAGTTTTAAGTCTTTGAAATACTTAAAATGTGTTCAGGCCTCAGAAAGTATTTGTACAGACACTATAAGATTATGATTAAATACATTTAAATGCATTCATGGCTTGTTTTCACATGATGTATCGTCTTGTTCAGGCCCTGCATGACTCTGCAGTCCCATGAATCAGAACCAGCGTTATAATAAACATATGTTTTGTTTACACTCCACCCTCCACTGCTTCACACTGATATATGACGAATACTAATTCTAACGTCTGAATAACAAACACAGCTGTCTAAGACCCACAGCAGCAGCACACATCATGCTCCACTGATACATCTTATTATGGACTTTGGCTGGTTGAAAACATTTACATAATAAGTACAGCAGCCAATTTCCCCCCTCTTATGTCTTACTGTAAGTAAGCATCTCATCAGCATGTTTCAGCGGTGCAGGAGTTGGACACTCCTTTTACTTAATCCAGTCTAACCAGTCCAGCTTAACTAACTGACATCTTGTTCAGCCCCACCCTGTGCCTTAATCAGTTTTGGATCAATAGTGCTACATTTTTTTGCATATAACTTTTGTCAAAAGAAATGTTCTTGTAAAAAGTCTAGCTAGGCTCTTATAAGTTTACAGACCCTTAAGGACAAAACTTTTTCTCATTATTGACATATCCCAGACTGAAAAAAATCCCCTGTCATTTAGTACCAAAAAAAAGAATGGCGTTATATGTAAATGTACAATAATGAAAATCAATACATATCCTTAAGTTTTAATGTGGGGCTAATGTTTGTCAAAGGGAATAATAGAATAACATTTAAATGCTGTTTTGAAATACTTCTACAGCATTTTAGAGGCACTGAATTATGACACACTTTAATATTTTGAGATAAACCGGCCCTGTACTGTATCAGATAATATTCTATCCAGCGTACAGTGAAGATAAGTGTGGTGATGGTTTTTCTCCACTAGATGGGGATGTTACACATCTCCCACTCCCACTTTAACTTTTAGCCCTCTAAAGTTGTGAATGAGTTAATTCCCAGTGCGTTGATATCCAGTAATGCATGCCAATCAGATATTCACATCTGAATGAAACGTCTGCATAATGAATTCAGGTTCGCCACCTGTTCATGTTTTGTGGAGTTATCTTGTATCATCTTTCTGTTTGTCTGTGGAGGGCTATGGATGTGTCTGGCCTGTTATCTCGTGCATACCAGCGAGGAGTTGACCTTTCTGCTGAATGTCATGACGGTACACGGAGTCTGAATTAGATTAGTTGGGAGGGAAATATGCTCACAGACACACACTTTAACAAGACAGCACATATTCTCTGTTCATTTCAAATAAATAAATAGACAACACCATGAAACTTCCTCGGTTCATTATTTACATTAACACAAGTATTCTTTGCGTAAAGCATTTTCTGAAATGTAATGGTCCAATATGCAACCAGGCAATATTTGTTTGAATAATGTGCTTATTTGCATGTTATCCTGAAACAGACATCTACGTTTAGAATTTTTTTTATGACAAAAAAAAGGTTTGTTTTAAGGAATGACACTGAAAAGCTTGGTGTTAGTACTACCGAAGTGGATATTTCTGGCTCAGAATATCGGCTTTGAAAGTTATACATTGTATATTTACATACATTTTGCCGACACTACAGGTGACACAGGGTAAACATTTAACAATTGAAATCACCAGGAAACCTCCCCAGTTAATAACTTATATTAATATATCTTTCTATGTGTTACAAATGTTTCTAAATATACAAATGAGGCGTTACCTAGACTTAAAAAGAAAACATATGTAAAATCACACATACATATCTACCAGTCCAAAAGAAGACAGGTTAAAATCTTGAAACGGACCCCAAAAATATTGCCTCTAGTGTCTCGTCTCAATCCCACATCTTCCTCCATACTGTTCTTTATCTCTCTTTACCCCCGTCACGCTTACACACACACAGCCCCCCCCCTCGCTTCATTGCCCACAACTCTTGAAGCACATTACTGTTTGAAATGGGGCCAAAGCATCCTCCCCTCTCCAGCGGGTGAGGTGCGAGTGTGTGCAGAGGCATGTGTATAAGTGTAAGTGTGTTCAGGGGGGGGGGGGGGTTGTGTCTAACTGGGTCACCTTACTGCAGCATCCAGCCACCATGTCAGTACATGGCCCCACACGCTCAGACACACACATATATTTAACCTACTCTGTCTTCCTTTCCACTCGGGCCACTTTTGGTTTGAAATACAAAATGCACTCACTCATTTTCCCTGATTCCCTTAAGCTAAATGTGACAGACGCTACTCTCATTCTCTGGGGGGACAGAGGAAGTAGAGTAAAGAAAGAAAGAAAAAACATCTTTCTTGTGTTTTCCTTCCATGTTCCTCCTCTCGCTCTACATCTCTCCCTCCTCCCTCTCTCACTCTTGACCTGCAGGAGTCTCCCACAGTGCTCCTTTGGCATGTTTGAATTTTTAACGAACCCACAAGGTCTTAGGAGTCAGGTATGTGCTTTCCCCTCTGCTTCCTGCACACTTACTGTTTAGTGTGTGTGTAAGCATTTCTCTATCCGACTCCCAGTTGTGTGCACGCACTCCTTTGACCTTTCACATATTGTGTAACGCTGGAGGCTGTGTGTTTATAAAAAGGCAAAAGACCTGTGATCTTTAACTCGACACCTTCTCCACGCAGGCGTTACTTTGAGGCTGCAGAGTTAGGGAGTTGTTTTGCCGTCGTTTGATTTCTCTTTGCTTGAAGTAAGTCTCCTTTTTCTTCAGCTTTCAGAGCGGGGAAGAGGAATTCCCTCCCACATGGTGCCGAGAACATCTGTTAGTGAGAAATGAAGGCATGAGAGAAAGAAGAGGAGGAGGAGGAAGGGGACTTGCATTAATACAAGTCGGGGAAACAAAGGAGACAGAGAAAGAACAAGAGGGCGTGCAGAGAGGTGGAAAGGAGAGGGGAGGAAGTGAAACGACATCAGCAGGAGCAGACCACCCCTTCTACAGAGCAGCAGAGGTGAGGGAGGCAGTGACTTACAGGTGTGCAGGTTCACGGGCGCACATGCACACACAAACACACTCAGCGTGGTAACAGAAGCCGACATCAATAATGTAGCTGAGAGGAACAGGATTCAGATTCTGCCTTACATAAGAGTTTACAGAGAGTTGGCTGTCTCAGAACATACTCTTTCATTCTCCGCTTCGCCCTCAGGCGGGATGCACACAGGATTTCTCAAGCTCATTAACCACAACCGTACCAATCCTACAAGATTAAAAGTGTTCCGCAAACAAGGCTAGAGCCCCTTTTACCTTCAGTCTGCTGACTTCAAGTGATTTGTTTTACTTTCAGGGGCAACATTTCTCAGTTGTGTCTTGTCCCTAATTTAGTTGATGTTACATTATTGAAGTTTCATCATTGAAACAAGCCTGTTGTTTGAAGCAGGCATGTTGGCAAGTACTTATCCTTCCTACGTACTTTTCGTACTTGAACTTTGTCTGCAGCTATGGACAGATTGGTATGGCACAACCTGCCAGGAGCCAAAGAGCATTGTTGTTCCAGGTCACAGGGGTCAAATAGACATAATTAGGTTTAGCAGGAGTCACTATTTACTATTTGGATAGAATAGATAAGAGGAATCTGACAAAAATCTAAAACAGGCTTTATCAATATTTTAGATTGGGTAGCAGCGTGACCCGATGTTGGTTTGTGGTTGATTCATATTTGTTCAACAGTGAAATATATCAGCAACCATTGGATGGATTCCCATGACATTTCTTTCAAACATTCATAATACCTGGAGAATGTATCCTAATGTCGTTTGTAGTGCCGGGACTTTTTGTCTAGCTCCAACATGAGGTTGACATTTTTCCCTCTGGATAAATTATAACTTAAATGATTAACCCGATTTTTATGTAGCTCCACCATCAGGTAAAAAACATGTGTTTATGACCAAATACCTGAACAACTAATAATGACCTTCCCATAAGCCTTATCTGTACTTACCAACAAATGCTCTTGCAGGTAAGAAAATAACTGTGCCTGTTCTTCACAAAGCTGCTAGCATGGCTGTAGACCAAATACTAAGTTTTAACACCTTTGAGCTTTGTTTTAGTTTAACTAACCGCAACTTAACTGTTTTAAATCACTCTCACTATTCTCGTGAGCGTTATTTCATGCAGCAGGTGGTGTTTTTCAGTGAAAAGTCTCCAAAGAAGCACACAGAGACATATTTAGCATTGGTAAGGAACATATATTCCCCCAGGTGGTGATGACCAAAACAGAGCTAAAAGTGTGCGTTTTGTACTTTGACATCAAGAACCCAAAATCCTAACAAATGACAACTTATAACTATTTAAGGTGATAATATGTCAATGCTGTGTTTATAACTTGTTGCGCCACTCTCAAGTTAAGCTTAAAAAAATCTTTCATTTCAGATCCAAACAAGATTATTATACACACAGGAATCAAGCAAATCAAACTGAGACATTTTAGAGGGGATGTAAGCCGGAGCAGGAAACTGTGATACAGAAATTGCTTTCCTGTTCTCCTTTGTCATCTTCTTCTCTGATGCCTTTTCTTCAGATTCTTGTTTGTTTGTACTGTCTTTCATACTCTGGCCTCAACAGCTTTCTTTGTTTGTTATTCATCTGTCTTTGGCGGGCTTTGCCTATCTGCTAACTGGCAAACTGTTGGAGTGTGTGTCTGTCTGTGTGTATATATAAATAATTATGGTAAGGTGTAAGACTTGAAAGTATGAACTTGTCAAAACTGTCTCCATTAAACTGTTGTCGGCAGATATGTGTGAATCACTGTGTGTGTGTGTGTGTGTGTGTGTGTGTGTGTGTGTGTGTGTGTGTGTGTGTGTGTGTGTGTGTGTGTGTGTGTGTGTGTGTGTGTGTGTGTGTGTGTGTGTGTGTGTGTGTGTGTGTGTGTGTGTGTGTGTGTGTGTGTGTGTGTGTGTGTGTGTGTGTGTGTGTGTGTGTGTGTGTGTGTGTGTGTGTGTGTGTGTGTTAGTGAGCTCATCATGCTTGTGCTAGTCTTTTTCTGCCACATTGCCATGGCGACAGTGCCCTCCCGGGGTAATGGGGGATGAGTGCGCCAGAGCTATTTATTCTCTCTTTCTCCCTCCCTCACCCCCCCCCCCCCCTCCCACCAATCCATCCATCCATCCATCCGTCGCCCTCTCTTTCCTCCGTTTCCCTCTCTCCCTCTCTGCCCTCTTCCTTCTGCAACCCTCTCCCTCTCCCTCTCTCTTTCTTCCCGTCTCTGATTGGCTTAACTCTCTCCTCCTCAAAATGAGATGATGTCTAATGAGACAGAGGGTAAGGAATAGACGAAGGGAGACAAAGAGCAAGTGTCTTAAAAAAAGGAAGTACAAAATATGTGGAGGAGGTGATCTATGCAGACTCCTCTTGGCTTCTAAAGAGAAAAGCTGATTAAGAGACTCTGTGATGTCATTTTGGAAACAGCGCCGGGTGTCTTAGCTTTCTGTGCATGTGTGTGCACTGTAAAACATTTAGTCAGTTTGTGTGCTTTGGGCTCAATTGGGGTCACGACCTTTGAAATAGTTTGAAGATTTGTAAATATGTGATTGATCAGTGTTTGAACTGGATGTGTTGTTCAAAGCCAAGGTCAGCAACACTTTTGACTGTCTACCTGTTGTCATAGGGGTATTCAAGTGTTGGGTTCCCTGTTCATATTTAAAAAAAAAAAAAAGGTTTTGTATTACATGAGGAGTTGAATACCACTCTTAAGTTACATTTGAAGCGAATTCCAGCAGCTGGTTAACTTAACTCACCATATAGACTGGAAACAGGGGGATCGAGTGAGCCTGGCTCTGTCCACAGGTAGAAGAATCCAGATAAACACTTCACATATAGTGTTCCCAAACTGTTGAACTATTCCTTCCATCATCGCTTTATTTTCCAATTCCTTTCAGGGCTCACTAGGTTGGGAACTGCCACTGATTTAAAAATAAAGCTATTTATATCATATACTTTTCATATTGTCAATAATCCCAAGAACAACCCCATTTCCTACAAAACTACATTACCATACGACTAGACTGTATTCTCTTGAGGGAAACATATTTTCTCCCAGATTTCTTGGAAGTTTTAAACCAGCAACAAAAGTGCTCGGTTAGGTTAGGAAATATATCACTATTACGAAAGTCAACGTCAATTTGTATGTACACAGAACACAAACAGCCCTCCCCTAGTGAAAATCATGTTTTCTCCAGACAAAATAAGTTGTCCCGGATTCAGACAATGCTGTTTTATGGTATGGAACATAATTCATTATTGCAAGACTAATGGTTCTGAACATTTTAATCGGGAAGAAAAAGGCAGTAATTTGTAATTTCCTTAAACATCTGGGTACTTCAGCTTTTGGTAAGCCTTACTCAAACAGGTGTTAACAGCGCGTATATTGGGGACTAGTTTCAGTGGAAGATTTATACACATTTGGTGTTACAGTAGGTACAGTAGTGAATGAGAAATGAACAACTGTCTCCATTGCAATGAAGAAACCTGTCAGTTGGTGACTCTAGTATTTAACAAAGAAAGACGGATGACATAATGATAGAAAGATCAGAGCGTGAATTAGACAGTGGGAGGGAAGGTTGGAACGGAAGAAAGAGTAATAAGGAAAAGGGGGAGACGGCAAAGGGAGGAGGGCCGGAGAGATAAATGGCCCAGTAGACAGCGAGATGAGCGGAGAGAGAGAGAGAGTAACACTGTGTGGCATACTGCAGACAGAGAGACTAACGGAGCGAGAGAGTGAATGGGCAAGAAAGGGAGACGACAGAGAGAGAGAGAGAGAGAGAGTAGAGGCACGTCAATCGCCCCCTCCTCCCTTTTACTCCCCCCTTTTCCCTCCATCCCTCCTCCTCCGCCCTCCCTGCCATGTAGCAGACCTTCGCTGGATGGTAACAAGCCACTCAGACTGTGTGTGTGTGTGTGTGTGTGTGTGTGTGTGTGTGTGTGTTGTGTGCGTGTGTGTGTGTGTGTGTGTGTGTGCGTGTGTGTGTATTTGAGTGTGTGTCACTACAGCAGCAGCAGTGGTGAAAAACAGCCTCTACATATTTAAAGGAGAAAAAAAAAGGAGCCACATCACATGGTTGTTATTCTCTCAAATCTGCCTCTCAGGTCACTTTGACAGTCCACTCTCTCTCCCCCTCTCCCTTCCTGGCTCTATCACACACACACACACACACACACACACACACACACACACACACACACACACACACACACACACACACACACACACACACACTCAGCCTCTACTTCCCTCCCTTTTTTCTTTTCCTCTCTTTCTTACTCTCTCCTCCCACCTGAGCTGTAATTTGCAGGGCTGATGAGGGTGAGGGCAGAGCAGAGGCAGGAACAAAATCCTTCTCACTCTAAAACACACACACACACACACACACACACACACACACACACACACACACACACACACACACACACACGTACACATGGTGTGATTCACACTGTATAGCTACAACTGAGAGAATCCGATCCTTTGTGCTCTTTTTTTTAACCTCTTCCTTCCCTCTTTCTCTCTTTTCCTCCCTCATCGTCACTCTCCCCTCCCTCCCTTCTTTCCTCCCTCCCTCCTCCCTCCCTCTCTTTGCTCCCTGGTGGTGTGTGTGTGTGTCTGTGTGTGTATGTGAACAGTGGGGATAACAGACGCTCATGTGAGCAGCCTCAGTGGCGGCAGCAGTGACTGGTGAGAGAAGAGAGAGCTGGGGATCACAGAACCAACCACCATCATTCTGATCGGATTCACACCAGACATGTGAGAAGATGTCCGTGGGCGGCTGCGCGTGTCCCGGTAAGTAGCTGCCGTGGTGATGGTTGCCGTTAACGACAGCCCCGTTGCTGCTGCTGCTGACTTTTTCTGGTCCTTGTTGTTGTTGTATTTTGGTCGGAGAGTGCAGCCACTGCCGTGGCGTGACTCGGGCAGCGAGAGGCAGGGAGCCCCGGGGCCCTTGGGCTCTGTGTGCAAAGGCTCATGGGAGGTCGCCCTCTGTGATGGCTGAGAGGATGGAGACTAAGGAAACAGCTAGAATAGATCAACATGTATTCTGTTTCATCTTCACTTTTTCTTCAGTCTGATTTGTTGTTTAGTTTGTAGATGAATATAAAATCTCTGTTGCCGCTGCAAACATCTGGGCATGAAGTTGTTGCTATGGCACCATAAATGCTACTTCTTCTTCTTCTTCTTCTCTACCTCCACCACTTTGTTTTTGTTCTTGCTGATGATTACTGACCGATGGCCCGGGTTAACAGCAGTTATCTTTTTAAAGTCGACACAGATGTTACACTCACTTATCGGCCTCTCGTGTAGAGATGCCAGAGGAGAATATGATATAGAGGGATCAGAGTCTGACATTTAAAGGGCAAAGGTCACTTGCTCGTATCAAAAGGCCTGCATGATTGATTCTGCGCTTCTTCCCACACCAGCTTTTAATGAGCGTTTGATGTTCCACAGCTCACACAGGAGTACATCATCTAACATGCATAAAGAGCGCGAGACTGTCGGATTTTACTCATTCAGATTTAAAAGCAGTTCTTTTTCTCATTGACATGTAAAATGCAGCATCATCACATTTGTTTGGCTGTATGAGTTTTAGCATCCCTAAAGCTTGCATTGTTGTATAATGGCCTTGACAATTTGAGTCCTCTTTTTACCCAGAAGTCCTATTTTCACGAGTTCACGGAAGGTCAGTGAGTGCATTGGTGAGAAGTACTGACCTTGTCTCGCACATTTCAAACTACTGGCATCGCCATTTGTTTATTGCTGCTGCTTTCAATCACATCCACTTCCCCCTCTGTCCTCTCTTGACCCGCTGCTGGGAATCCGATCGACAACACACTTTCATTTCAGGCCAGGCTTCAAAGCGACATGATGACAAACCAGCTCAGCAGTCAGGAGTTTTGCTTGTCACTATTTTTTAATAAAATATGTTAAAGTTGAGCACCGGGGGCTTCTGGGAGCCGAGCCACTGCGAGCGACCTGCAGGGAGTAATATCCGTCATATTAGACCTCCATATTGAGAGGTGGGCGACCACAAAGGCTGAGGAACTCCCAGCAATCCCCGAACTGTTGTGTTTGGGTGTCGAGTCCCTGACAGCAAACGGATAATTCTCCTCATTTTATTAGCTTTAATAAGACAGAGGACGGGAAAGAAAGAGGAATCTGGAAATAAACCCTGCTCCACTGAGACTCAGCCAGGCAGTATATTAAGTGTTATAGCGATTTATGTTGCACTCCTGATAGGACATGAAATATAATCCCATTGCTGAAAAAGTATTCATAATAATGATAGATGTAGTCAGGAACTACTGCCACACAATATGCAGCAGCAAGAGAGCAGGAGGAATAAGTGTGTGTGTGTGTGTGTGTGTGTGTGTGTGTGTGTGTGTGTGTGTGTGTGTGTGTGTGTGTGTGTGTGTGTGTGTGTGTGTGTGTGTGTGTGTGTGTGTGTGTGTGTGTGTGTGTGTGTGTGTGTGTGTGTGTGTGTGTGTGTGGTGTGTGTGTGTGTGTGTGTGTGTGTGTGTGTGTGTGTGTGTGTGTGTGTGTGTGTGTGTGTGTGTGTGTGTGTGTGTGTGTGTGTGTGTGTGTGTGTGTGTGTGTGGTGTATCACCCTGACGTGGCCTCCTCTCTCTCCTGCCTCCCAGGCCTCAGTGGCTGCTGTGGTCAGCCCTCAAACAGCAGGGATGTGGATTCAGAAATCTAGCCGACCACGCATCCAGCATCAGATTACTCTGTTGCCAGCCACGACTTTAATCATTAGAAAGATGGAAACACTAACTGGGCCCTTGTTCTGCGGTTTGGAAAATCTTTTTCGCTGACAGATTATTTCAAAGGCGGAAAGTTTAGGGAGGCAAATTAAGAGACAACTCATCCCTGCCTCTACAGTCGTATGCATTAGATATTATCCAGATAAAAAACACTCACAACACGTTTATAATGGAGAATTTGATGTATTTTTAAAAATACATTACATGAATGATTTAAAAGCTGTCTTTTTATCATGATAGAGAAGCGAAAAATAGTGCCTGATTACATTTTTTTTATTTTTATTTAATCTAATGTATTTATTTATGTTGTAGGATTTATGAAAAATGTATTTAAGAATGATTGGTTTTCACAAAATAGAAGATCTGTTTCCATGTCTTAGTGTCATTTCACAAGTTGTTAACATAATGTATCGTAATCATATCGCGAACAGCAATTATTTTACCCATGATTATTGTAATTTCGCCATATCCCTAGGTCGAAAGACACACAATTCAAGTAAAACAGATGTAGAAAAGTGGACAAAAAGAGAGAGATATTGTCTCAGTGATCAAACCAGACATCTAAGCCATCAGCAAGGACAAACTCTAGACAAACCAGACGACAATTTGCCTTGAACACATGAGGAAACATGGTGTACCAGCGTTAAATGTGACCGCATGCACACGAGAGTTTCCGTGTGTGTGCGCGCGTGTTTTCAATCTGTGTGCGCAGCGCCCCGTGCTATGAAGGCAAGCGCTGCCACCTCAGCCGTTAAACAAGCCTCAGCAGAGGCAGGAGCGTTTGTTTAGAACCGGGCCTTAGCTATCTTGCGGTCAGATTGCATACTTAATCAACGTGGTCATGGAAATTTCCAAAACGACGTTACGACCGCACTCTTATGCACTCCACTTTTGCTCTCATATTGTTCTCTGTGGTGTTCCCCCTTTTTTTTTGCCTCAGTTTCTCCGCTTTAGGGGATTGTCCCTGTTTTCTGTTAAGATTTATTTTCCTCTTACGGGAAAAGAGCTGCTTCTCTTTAGCAAAATACATTTTCTTGATGAAAGCAACATAAGTAAAGTTATAACTTTGTAAAAGACCAACAAGTCATTCATTTTATTTTCTATCATGCAATCCCGGAGGTCTGAAACAATGTGTGTGGTGAGTCAAACTTCACCTCTACAACGTGACGCAAATGAAAACCAATGTAAACACTGCCTCCAAATGTGGAACAATCACTTCCATTGACTCAACTTAATATGAACCCGGAGCTTGACCCCGTACAGTGATGCTGGTGATAGCACACTTATGCCTCCACTTGCTTTTATACACTAAAACAACTTAGAAACGGGTCAATAGATGCTGTATGATTATAGAATATGGAATATAATGTAAAACTACAAAGTCTCTCTGCAGTCGTCCCCCTTCTCTTTCTCCCAGTCTCTCTTGTTTACATTCCAGAGCCGTGTTCAACACACAGGGACCCTCCCCCTTCTTGTGTGGGCTCAGAGTGTGTGTGTGTGTATGTGCGCAGCATGTGCCCCAACATGTGGATGACATAAACATCGTAGTGGTGTGTGTGGGGATGTGCAGCGATACATTCAGGGAAAATTAGACAATAGAGTGTGCTCTCTGCAGATACAGATGTTTAACGTTCAATCAGACTCTGCGCTGACCTACACAGACCTTCCATTACAACCCCCCCCCCCCTCACATCTCCCCCTTTCACACTGTTTCCCTATGTAGTGTGTATATACCTTCATCCTTGCTTCCCCCCCTCCCCTCACTCCCTTGTTCTCTTTGACTCCCTTGATTGCTAGCGTATGTTGCCTGGCTGACTGGCTGGCTAGATGAGGGAAGGGGAGAGGAGGAGAGAGGGAGGAGAGAAGGGGGAAGGGACTGTGCCCTCTCATGCAGAGAGTCACATGGTGTCCCTGATTGGAGGAAAATGAGTAAAGACTGCAGCCCGGCTGAAATGGTAACAGACAAAACGCACAAAGGCTGAGCTGTTTAGAAACGGGTTGCACAACAAGAGAGGAGGAGGAGGGGGGAGAAGAGAGAGAGAGAGAGAGAGAGAGAGAGAGAGAGAGGAGAGAGAGAAGAGAGAGAGAGAGAGTAGAGCGACTCTCCGCTCTGCTAGATCTTCTTTCTCTGAGCTCGCCTCTATCGAGCTACTCTCTACTCTCGCTAAGGCTCCTCTCTCTCTCTCTCTCTCTCTCTCTCTCTATCTCTCTCTCCTCGTCTCTCGCTTCTCTGTTTCCTTCTGCTTTTGTCTTGTTTCCCCTCCTCTCCCCCTCCCCCTATTCCTAGGACTTGCTGCTCCGGGGTGAGCGTCCTGAGTAGATGGGTTGTGAGGAGATATTGTGGTAAGCGCATGGGTAGAATAGAGAGAGGATCAGACTGTGTTTCTATGTTTTTCTGGCAAGGCTGAGTGGTGACGTGATTGGCTGAAGGGTGGGTGTGTGGAGTGGGGGGGGGGGGGGGGGTGGGGTGGTTCAGACCTGACTCTGAGATCAGAGACAGACAAAATGGCTCCCAGAGAACAGAGAACGCAGCATCAGGGCACTGTCATCCCCCCTCACACAGCTGTCAGCTGACACACACACACACACGCACACACACACACACACACACACACACACACACACACACACACACACACACACACACACACACACACACACACACACACACTCTTAAAGGCTAAGCCACCTGTGAAATGCCAGTGCGAGGGGTAAAATCTGAGGATGGCTGGCTAATAATGCAGATCTTTAAGTTATATTATTTGCATGTCATTCTTTTGGATACTAATATAATAATAATATATATTAGTGCTCCCACCAGGGCACTTTTTGCTGATTTAATCCCCTCACCTGTCGGCCTGCACTGACATGTGAGGCTGCTGAAGTTCCCTTGTTGCAGTGAGTCTGTGTTCGCCTGCCAGAGAGAATCCTGAGCAGGGCATTCACCCAACGAGGGAGAAAACACTGTAGGGCAGCATGAAAACAAACACACCGGCTCGTCAGGGCCAGTAGAGGGCGCTGCCGTCAAAGGAGCCGCTCTGATTGTAGCTCACATCTCATTTCCCCCCCCCCCATGTAATGATCCACATGTACTGTCTATAGTAATTATGCACAATGAAGTCCTGACTGTAAATCAAAGGAAGAGCGATCACTTTGTGCAGAGTAGCAAAGGCATCATTTGCATACAGTTTCAATCATGAAGCTCATTAGCATAACAACTTTGATTATTGTTCTTTTGTCTGTCGTTGCTGCCGCATCAAAAGCTATTTCCTGTCTGATAAATAAGCAGTGGTTGAATTTCTTATTTTATAAGTAAGCTCGGCAATGCCGAAATACTTTTGTAATTCCTTTTCAATTTATGAAGAACATTTATACAATTTTTACTAAATGTGTTTGAATCATATTAAATAAGATTATTAATGATTAGTTATAAACTAGAACTGGATGACAAGTAAAAGTTATGTTCATTTAGTTACATTTATAAAAAGACGGTTCAAGTTAAATGAATCTTGGATCTGGGTTGGACTCTTTTGCTTTAACTGCTTAGTTTTAAGAAGTTATCTATCTGAGGTTTTCCCTTTCATGTAGTGTTATACTGTATAGGTTTTTGTGCATGTAAACGGTCTGCAAAGGCTAAAATCCAAAAGTTCCCTCCAGTTTCTTTGCTACACTCCCCCTTGTCTGAAACGCCTCTATTGTATTCCTTTGTTTACTTCTATAACGTAGTGAGATCACCATGTCACACTCGAGCTTCTATTGGCTAGCGCTCCAACACATTGTACGTGATAGGCAAAGGGGCAGGACCATAGGCGGCGCGTGAGTCTCAGGTTTGGGAAGGCTAAATAACTTTTTTTACCTGACGCTGCCCGCCTCCAGCGTCTATAGAAAAGAGATCAACTCAGTGAAAGCACCGCCTGCTGACCAATCAGAGCTCAGTGTGCAGAGTTTAAATCTATCAAATCATATTACAGGATAAAGGAAATAGGCTACAGTTTAAACTGCCGTATGCAGAGAAGACGCCGACGTGTCGCACTTATCATTCATATCAATCAGATCATCGATCATATAATATCATAATATAGGCTATCATATATTTCCTTATCTGAGTCAGCTTCTTGAGCCGTATCTGGCCGTGCAACACTTACATTGTCACATACTGTATGCAGAAGTATTATTTTAAGCAACACATTAAGTTGACGAAACACTCAACTCAAATGTAATTAAAGTCAGATCCCCTCGTGTATTAGACGGGGCAGTTATATCATAAAACTGTTGTACACTTTCAAACACTCGGTAGTTTATTTATTTTTTAACCAGTTGTTCTATATTCACCTTGCAGGTGCAACTATGTGGCTTGTATCCTGGATTATATGTTTAAATCATGGATGTTTACTTTTCATTAATGAAGTATGACGCTGCGCTGTCAGTACACTTGTCC
Source organism: Trematomus bernacchii (assembly GCF_902827165.1). NCBI lineage: Eukaryota > Metazoa > Chordata > Actinopteri > Perciformes > Nototheniidae > Trematomus > Trematomus bernacchii. The sequence goes on along the minus strand of NW_022988066.1, from coordinate 1,054,197 downwards.
CTGTTTGTGATTGGCCAAATGTAGCTAACCCCGCCCCTTTCACGTGAACGCGCTCTCAGCTGGAGAGAGAAACCCTGGCTTGATTTACCGAGTTGATAACCAGCGTTGTAGGACCGCTTAGCGAGATCTCGTTTGTTAGGGTTACAGTAGTTAAGATAACTCAAACATATCCAGGGTCTGTTGAACTGGCTTCGTAGTGCACAGGACACAGGTGGCTGCATAGCAGCGCTAATGTCAAAGACACAAACATTATACATTATATATTTATTTTACCAGGATGCAGTGACACAAATATTTGGGAAGGCTTAGCCTTCCCTAGCCTACAGTACCCGCCGCCCCTGGGCAGGACATCTCTAAGCGGTTGAGCAAGTCAGTCTTGATTACTTTGGCTTTGTAGTTACAAGTTACATGTGCAAAACATGATTTAATTAAAGGTTTCTTATCTTTAACCCAACATTTACTTTCATCTGCCATAATGAACCAACATTTTCCCCAACCTTTCCTAATCAACACACATTTTTTCAAGGTTGCGACGACTTTATTGGAATATTCCAAAACCACTTGAATGCAGCATAAATATCATTTTATGTTGTAGTCAGCTGAGGTGAAGGTAATTTATTTCGTGTTTAATTTAATTTGTAACAGTGCACAATATTTTCGTCTGATTTAAGTCATTAGATGTTATGTTTGTGAAATCTGAATCAGTAGAAGATCTCAGAAAATTTTTGTTTAGTTTGAAAGTACAGGTCGAGGTATAAAATATAGTGCAAAATGAGAGTAACGTACAAGTTCCACTGCAGATAAGTGTTGGAGATTCTGACTGGCAGACTGTTTGATCCAAACTGACTTATTCCTCAGAAATAGTGTCAGCTTGTCCGGTGGAGCTGAATCAGACACACAGATCTCTGTCCCTCCATCTGATCCAGGAAGAGAGGCCTGAGCAGCCAAGTGTATCAAATCTGGCAGATAGTGTCCACAGAAAAGAGCCCCAGAGACATTGAGCTTCCATATAAAGGAACGGGACTGTCTTCACTATTGATGTGTTTACAGTATGTCTGACTTTAAAGGGTAACAAGCCATGAAACAGTACCGTTGGCGTGGCACTCAGGGAAAAGCAAAGAGTTAGATCTGTGAAAACAGGAGTGTTTTATTTCTGTTTGGGAGAAAGCTCAAATGAACTGATGTCACCCTAAGCTGCGATCAGTTCAGTGAGGGCTGTTTCTGCTCTCACTCCAACACTAGACTGTCTCCAGATCAGCGATTAACGCTGAAGGCAGGGCGACGGGGACGGTTGTTATCAGAACTCTGGCAGATGTGTGCGCCGCTCAGTTTCCTGTTGACTAGTGAGTGGAAGTGGCAGGCTGCACACATTTGCACATACACAGGCGACCCGTGCGTGAGAGCACACACACATTTACTCTCAAACACACTGTAGGCATCCTTCCCCCCCCCCTCCTCTTTCTCGTGCCCCTGAGCCTGACAGTCTGGACATGGGAGATATCAGAAAGAAGGGAGAGGCATGAAAACAGAGACCAAAAGTGTTTGAGTTAGATCAGTTTATAGCTGTGAAAGTGCATTTGTGGGTGACAAAATGGCGATGTCAGAACAGCTTGAAACTGAGGGAGGTAAGTCGCTCTTCCTGACCTTTTCCTTGTGGTCTTTCTCATAGCTGATTCAAGAAGTAATTCCTGAGGTCAAATATAGCTACAAAGCTGAAAAAGAAAAGGCCTCATAGTTTTTTTTCTTGATGTTTCTCTTGGTTTGTGTTCTGAGACATTAAAAAATAATAAAAGTCTGTTCCTTTAACGTTGACAAAGTAGTTGCACTTGTCGGTTTATGTGTGAGCTTAGTGAAAACATCACATCAGGCACTTCTGGGAGTTTATTCAACCTCGCACTCCAGCTTTAATCAGTTATTGTACATGGATTTATGGCTTCAGGTGTGAATGCAAGTTTGAAATAGGGCTAACTGGTGAAGTGAAGGTTAGGCGTGTGTGTGTGTGTGTGTGTGTGTGTGTGTGTGTGTGTGTGTGTGTGTGTGTGTGTGTGTGTGTGTGTGTGTGTGTGTGTGTGTGTGTGTGTGTGTGTGTGTGTGTGTGTGTGTGTGTGTGTGTGTGTGTGTGTGTGTGTGTGTGTGTGTGTGTGTGTGTGTGTGACTCGCTGGTTGGGGTGCTGGTTGTAGATAAGGCCTGCCCTATGCCTGAGAGCGAAAGAGACGGTGTGTGTAAGCCCTTCAAGCCTTATCCTGACACACCTCCTACCCCCACCTCTTCTCTGTCAGCCCACCACACACACACACACACACACACACACACACACACACACACACACACACACACACACACACACACACACACACACACACACACACACACACACACACACACACACACACACACACACACACACACACACACACACACACACACACACACAGAGGATTAACCCCGTCATGTACCATTTGAATGGGCGAGCGCCGGAGACACACACACACACAGGATTAACCCTTGTGTGTCCATTTCCATGGATGGTTCTTAGCTTCGCTCCGGTTGTGACAGCATTGACTGCTTGTGTTGCCATGGCTACAGGGGCCAGCAAATGTAAGATAGGCAAATCCACATAAGTCACCCACAACACACACTCTAAGCTACTGCTGACTACACCTCCCCCTGGTACTAGACTCACACAAAGATGCAGCCAAAAGACTGACAGCAGCCTCGTGAGCTGTGAAGAGCTCGTGTCACACGCTTAGCACGGTCAAACCAATGTACATAAACTCAGCCCGAGCATCTTTGTTGCTCCTCGGGTGAGAGACAGGCCTTAGAGCAGCTTATCCTCTCTACTTGTCTGTTTCTGGGAGACTCTGCACCACACTCCACATTTCTTCCAACACGAGTCTGCCAGGACGTCTGCATCCTAGTTGTTGTCTTTCTGTTGCAAATGTGAGGATATAGGGCTCCAAGACTGCATATCCAGAGAGAAACGATCTGCAAAATATGTCAGAGTAAGGCAAAACTCTCTGTAGTCAAAAAAGCAGAAAAGAACAGTTTATGAGACACGGCCAGAAAATATCCAATAAAAAATCATAATTATGTATGCCTGCTGCACCGTCACATCAGAATGTCGCAGACGATGGAGCAGCCACAATTAAAACAGTAGAGTGTGTCACGGGACTGAGATAATTGGGGTCGAATGGAGGTTTGACTGATGGAGTTTATTATTACATGGATGATGAATCAAATCAATGTCATCCCATTGATTTTTTATGATTAATTCAATTTGTGTATTTAACCTTAATTTCTGTAAGACCTTTACATATTTTATCAGTTTGGCTTTTTTTTGTTATAAAAAAAGATATAAACATTTTAAGCAATTGGAAAATAAATTAAAGTATGAGGGGAAATGATAATATATCATGCCATAAATATCCAAAATGTGTAAGACCATGCGAACATTTATATCTGACCCCAGTGTATGATACAATGGGGTCGATATGTTTTTCAAATGTTGTTACAGGACCATAAACATTTGTATAAGAGCTGCAAGGATTATCATGCAGAAACTTGAAGAACATGCAGTTTTTTCCTGCTTTCTTTTGTTTTACATCATATTAATGTGAACGTTGGGTTTTAGGATTCCGACCTTAAAGACATTACCTTGGACTTTGAAATGGCCATTTTTTGTTCAAACATTTTATAGACCAATTTATTAATCTAGGAAATACGTTTAAGATTCAATAAGTAAATTAAGTTTTGATTTTGCAGCCCTAATATACTAACTAAATAATGTTAAATTATGATGTAATACAAATGTACCCTATTAGCACCGGTGTTCAGTTGCACAGCAGCCTCTGTGAAAGCCTGTTAGCTGTTTCCACAGAGTGGCTCCCAAGAGCAGCTTCATTTGTGAATAAATCATTAATGAAACATTGTGTTTTCACTCTCCTAGTACATGGGTAGTGTATAAATCAGAACCACGTTCATGCTGGTGGCTGCAATAATTGAGACAGCGGCAGAAAGCACTTCCATGTTTGAAAGGAAATCATTTGTCAACGTTGATATGGGATCACATGTCAGAAATCATAGTAGTCCCTGTCATCTTTTAGGGGTTAAACAGTGTTTATGAAATAAGCACATATTATGACATATTCTTCTATAAATATATGAAGAAACTACTGACCCAATACTGCTTGTTCTTTTTATATCCCAACCTCGGCCATATGGGCGAGCCGTGGCTGGCTGTGATCTGAATATCTGATTATAATTTGAGGCGATTTAAGCAGATTTAGAGGCCTATAGGATTCTCCCTTTGGCTTAGTGCTTCCTGTGTGTGTGTGTTTGTATGTGTGTTTGTGTGTGTATGCAGAAAGAGAAATTCCCTATGGTACGGGTCTACCTTGGGAGACAGTGCAGTGTGCAAACTCAAAGACTAAATTAATTGTAAACAACCCTAGTCTGTTATCCGAACATGTAAGCTAATTTGTAAGATCTTGATCAGATTTTTAACTGATCAGCCTGCTGCTTCAGCAGTGGATGCATCACTCTGCATGGATGCACCCATGGTGTATTATGCATATGACCAGGGTCTTGGCTGTCACTGTCTCAGATTAGTTGTTGATGTGCACTAATTAGGCAAACATGAAAACCACTTAGCAGTCAGCATGATGTTTATTTCCAAACACACATCCACTAGGCTGCATTAGGCCAATTCTCATCTGTGTCAGTTACAAGGAAGGGATGGGATGTTAAGAAGGAAGAAAAAAAATGCTTACCAGACAACCTTCATGTGCAGTTGTGCATTAGTGGGGGGAGGAGGAGGAGATAAGGGGGGAGAGGGCGGCTGGCGGTGCTGGGCAGAGGATAGAGGAGCAAATGCATTGCGGAGGGAGAGGAGGAGGAGGGCCTACAGCTATTGTTCATGTCCTCCCGTGAACAAAGGGCTCATCTGGGTCCGTATGTAAACCCACAGCAGGCTTCAGCCCACTGACAAGGCCTCATGCGGGACAAAACATAACCGACCGACTCCCGCAATTTAGGCCTTATTCCGTTTCAGTCTCACGGTTAGAGGAGATTTTTTCATCGATCCTGTTCAGGGGGACGTATTGTGTTGGTACGTTGCGTCCAGCCAACCGCCGTCCAGCGGGCCTATCCGTTTTTACGCACGGAGCGTACACACGGTCTATCATCACGGATCTGTAAACATCAATTTTCTGATTGGACTTCTTTGCAGGTAAAGGGTCGCTTTTTCCGAACACACACTTTGACTGCACTGTCTCACTGCTGTAGTGCCTAAATGTGGTTTACGAGCCGCCGTGGTTGTGACTTTCTCATTTTATTTCGGTGCTTTCTCGTTGAAAGGGGATTTAACGCTAAGGCGTTAGCAACTCGGCTAACACCAGCTAACTGTTAACTGTGTTCTAGCTGTGCTAACGTTAGCTTGCCGTGCAGGCCCATGGGGCAGGGTTGTATACAGTCAACATTTGGTGGTTCAAGATCTCGAGTTTGTTTGTCGTGTTTGGTCTATGTTTACATAGCTGTCGGGCTTGTTAAAAAGAGAAGTGGTGGGCATTTTGTAGCGAAGTTCACGGGCGTCCTGATATCACCTGTTTAACATTTTAGCCTAGCTAACACAAGTGTTAGCATTATTCGCTGGCTGCCTCTCTAATTGCCTTTGTAAGCAGACAACTGCACGTCAAATGTCCTTCGACTGGTAAAGTTATAAACTCCACAGACATTGGAAAATACATTTCTAGGTGCTGCTTACGAAACTCAACTTCATCTTCATGTCTTTTTTTGTAGAAAGTTTGCTAACGTAGGTTAATGGTTTACTATGTAGCTATCGTCAATATCCCGTTTAGATGGGCTACTTGTCCCTTTTTGCAATTATGGTGGCAGTCTGGAGTAGCAAAACCACTATAGGTTACTCTTATTTAGAGGAGACTTTGTAAAGCTGACTGACTGTTTGGTGTTCAAATGAAATGGAATGCTAGCTGTGTTTTTGGCGTCGATGTCACTCAACATTTGAGTCGAGATTTGTTTTGAGGGTGGGCTGCCCATTACATCAAGCCAGGAAGATAATGTGCTGTATAATATGTATATGGTGTAGTGTGTCTACTTGTAGAGGAACATGATTCCCAGTGGAGGAAGTGGAGTCCAGCTGATGTGATTGTGACTGCCTGTCATTAACCGCTAACAGGAGAGGAGAGGAGCTAATGGAGCTCTCAACAACTAATGGACACATAACCATCGATTATTTATTTATTTATCAAACCCATTTGTTTTCCTCTGGTGGTGCATATAGCAGGCCTGACTCACACAGTAAACAACTTGCTTTTACATAAAGTAAAGGCTGGGTTTCTAATGGATGTTTTTTGGTTGCCATTTAGATGGTGCAAATCTTGTTTTGAAGATCTGAAGTTATTTCTTTATGTATCCCTTATCAATAAGAGTAGGTTAAAGTACAGTAGGAACCCTGATGTTGTTAGTCTTCTTAAAGATACGCTTTTTTGGTTAAAGGGAAGTTTGGTTTATATCAGGTTGCGAACACAATTAAGTCACACTACAATGATATGTATTCGTGTGGCCCCTAAGGTCAGTTTATGACGGGGCTGTCAGGCCATACAGTCTGTTGATATCTGCATTTTGTACAACTACACATTCTTTGACCAAAATACAATAAGAGTACTTTGATAAGGAATGTTGTGTTGAAAAAAGCGTCTAGAAAAAGTCTGTTTTTTTTTTTTAACCCTTCAACGAAGAGAGGCCTTTTTATTTTCATTGTTTTATATAACATTTATAATTAAATATATATACTATAATATATATATATATATATATATCTATATATATATAATAATATATATATATATATATATATATATATATATATATATTAATATCTCACATGACTTCTGCTGTTATCGCAGTTTCCCTTCCTATAAATGCAATAAAAGCTTATCTCTCCCTGTCTAGGTCTCTAGATTGAAATCTCTTTCATACATACACACATAGTCAGAGAGACGTTTAATATGCAGAGACAAGACAGAGAGACATTAATGAGGCGGGGCTTCACCATGGTGACGGCAGGGGTCGTGACCTGGAGGCCAGCACGCCTGGATGGCCTTTATTGGAGAGCTGGGCAATTAGAGTAGAACAACGCTTGCAGCAGTATGTGTGAGAGAAAGATTCATCAGGTTTATTTTATTGGTGTGAACAGTCAGTATTGGTCTGCTTTGTATTCTATGGTTATTTATGGAGTTGTTGGGCAGCACTTTCTGTGGGAGTTCAGTAGAAGCGCTTTGGTTACAAGAGGCTCCTCCTCATCTTGTTGTTGTTTTGTGCCTTCATGAAACAAGATTGGTGTATTTGGGATGACCTGTGAATGAGTGCAGCCAACTGAAACTGGGCCACACTGGCCCGTTCAGGCTGCATGTGCCTTCTCGCTCACATGGTAGTCAGTCTTTGTACTGTAAGTGTCACTCCAAAAGTGAATAACTGTGATTAGAAGCAGCACTGTAATTCCCGAGGGTGGAGTGACTTGTTCTGTTACCATTTTTGTGTGTTCTCTCATTTGAGTTTTTTCGGCTTCGGCTTATAATTTAGGCCTTTATTTACAGCTGGGTTAACAAAAACAAAATCATGAAAGATTTGCACTGATAATCCTTATATTTGTGGATTAATAGACCCATTATTTATAACCAGATTTACCAGACATGTCATGATTTTCAGGGATTTCATTAGAACATTTCAAACAACTTAGCCTATATTATAAAAATGAAACTTATGTTCTCTCTTGTTTTTCTTTATCTCTCATACAGGCTGTTCCTCCAAGTCCTTCAAGCTGTACTCCCCCAAGGAGCCCCCCAACGGTAGCACTTTCCCCCCCTTCCACCCCGGCACCATGCTGGACAGAGACGTGGGGTGAGTTGAATGTCCTTGTGTTTTTTGTGTTTTGTGTATCTGCTCTGGGTTAGGAGTTCAAGCTGCAGCCTTTAAACATCTTCGACAGGTGCTTTTATTATTGCACGCCATGTTTACACAGCCAAGCAAATCCAGCCTCAGTATCATGAGTTTAATTTCCTCAACTATATGTTAGTCTGGAAAATGTCCACTGGTAATAGATTCAGCGTGGCAGCTGGTAGTCATGCCAATCAGCAAACTGTAGAAAGTAGTTTTGATCCTGGCCACAGGAAGGAACAACTGTTTTGTGAATTTGAACTGAAGTGACTGGTTCTATTTTGCATAAAAATATCAGATTTTACTGCATGATTATCATTGCCAAAGGAAGTCACAATACCCCAAAAATCGTGACAACTTTAGAAAAATGACGTTATCTATTTTTTGGAAAAAATGTATTCCACTCAAAATATCAGTGTCGGGAAGTCAAGGAGAGACTTTTTGGAACCATAACTTTACAAAAGCATATATTTATAGCCGGCTGGATTGTTGCACAATATTGTCATATTAAGGATAGGCAATATATCAACAGTATATCATTATTGGGATACGAGTTTCGTTATCGCCTTTGACTTTTGATATATTAAAACAATTGTTGTCCTTTGTGTTTCATTACAGTAATGTGATGTACTTTTCAGAATTTACCAGATTTTTCTGGCTGTTCTATCCTTTGCTTTACCCACTAAGTCATTATTTGAATTTCACTGATTATTATTTATCAAAAATATCATTGCGTACATTTAAGTGAAAGCATCGGTAGTTAAACTTTGATTATAATGGCAATATTAACAATAAGGTATTTTATTGGTAAAAATTAAGTTAAAAAAAACAGCTACATCCCTGGTAGTGTTTAGGGTTGGGAACCGATAAGAAAATGCCGGGTACCCGGTACCCATACAAAATACACAATTTCGGTTCTGCTAAACGCTGTAGACCCTGTAGCGGTGCCGCGGTGACCCGGTGGAATACAGGGTAAGGGTGGACTGGCCATCTGTGTGTTCTGGAGAATCACAGAACGGCCGGTCGTCAGCGGGCCGTTGACGGCCGGCTCGGTACGCTGACGGCCGGCACCGCCCTTCATTTTTTTAAACGGCATCATGTAAGTTGCGCTGACAGGCGACAGAGGTCCACAGTTGCCCCGCAGCGAGGCTCCCCCCGCCCTCCTGTAGACAGTTCACAAGCTCAGTCACTTCATAACACCAAAGATGGATGGCGGTAAACGCTCTAAACTTTCTAAAGTGAGGCTCCACTACACTAAAAAAGAAAAAGACAAGGCACAGTGTAATGCCTGTTAATAGCTTGCCACAGGCATAGCTCAGTTAAAATAAAGCACAGCTATTGTGCAATACATTTGTATTGCATGTATATTTTTTATTTGTAAAAATGTCAGTTAAAGCTTAAAAGAATAAAGATATTTTTGACCTCTTTCTTTTACAATTTTGGAATCGATAAGAACCGGAATCGATAAGAACCGGAATCGATAAGCAGAATCGGAATCGATACATTTCAAACGATACCCATCCCTAGTAGTGTTGCGTTTGTAAAGGCAGGTGCACCGACTGGGCCTTCACACTCTATAATCAGAATAACACTTTAACGGTTTACTACATTTCCCAGGCTCGGGTGCTCAGTTTTGTTTTATGGCGCATTTCCACCACACGGTCGGCCTCGGCCACGCTCGGTACTGCTTGGCCGCGTTGGGCCTTAACAGGGCCGGCTCACTTCATGCTGCGCTTCCATTACAGTTTAGGAACTGGGGTAGTTACTATAGTAACGCAGTGTAGGCGGAGCCGTGACGTCATCTTCAATGAGAACCCCAGAAAAACAACACAGCCGTTAGCTGTTAGCACTCAGAGCTCACAGCTCCTCATATATGTTCAGAAACTCGACAAAAGTTAAACAAGTACAAACCACAGACTGTCTGTGTCATGGTGAATACAGTCGCTGCTTTATTTATGTCTGTATAGGCCGTTGTTGTGAGTGTGGACGGTCGGAGCATATACTGCGTTAGCTTAGCCAATCTCCATCTAGAAAACACGCATTTTAAAAGGTTTTTTCGCCTGCCGTCTGTCTGCAAACTTGCCAAAGCATTAATTCATGGTTTTTACTAACCGGTATCAGTATGTTGTTACTTCGGCATCATTTTGAAACGTGTATTACAATTAAATCACGGTCAAATATGTCCATCTTGTTGTAGTTGTAGCCCCCTTGCCAGCGATCCTCTCTCTAGTTTAGCATACTCAGCCCGACTCAGCCCTGTTTGTTGGCCCCGATAGAACCACAATTTTGTCGGGCCAGAAAAGAGGTGAAAAAGTGGCCCCGGGCCGGGCCGTAACTAGGCCTAGTGGAAGCGCAACCAAAAACGGGCACGACACGGCACGCTTAAACCGCGCTCCGCGCCATGGTGGAAATGCGCCATTAGTGTAGTTTACAGGTTACAGCATAGAGTCCATTCTTTTGAACACCTTGTTGAAACGGTTTCTGGGGACACCTCTTGGTTTATTAGTGATTTTGAGCCAAATAGTGCACCTGTCAATTTCCTGTTGATTGGTGAAAGATGCCTATATGTTTTTAGTGTAGTGTTATTTTAGCCACCTACCCTTCCGAAGAAAATGCCTGTTGAATTTCAGTGACTAAGCGGTAAAAGCTGTTGGAATAGAAACTAACGTGTAATGCCAAAACTGAATTATCTTGACTCATCAGTTAGTCTAAGGTCTATACCTCTGCTGGATTGTGTGCTGTCAAACCTTGTCTTGCACCGAGCAAATCAGCGACATTTGGTGTGTGTGTGTTTGAGAAGTGTTATTTACTGTCTCCTTGTTTCATCCAATTTGTGCCATGTTTGGCTTGCATCCCAGACTCATAAAGACAGACAAGCCAATGGAGGAGAGCATATTAGCGCTATAGCTGAATCTAATAACCTCTCTTTCTCTTTATTTTCTCCAGTCCCACCCCGATGTATCCTCCCACATACCTTGAGCCCGGAATAGGGTAAAAGACTGAATTGTTTTCCATTATCTTCAGCTTAGGTGAAAACGGCAACAACAACACAAGTAAAGATTAGGCCGTGGGAACTTGTGCTCTTATCTAACTTTTAAAACAGATTTTGTATTTAGTCTGTGACGAGGCTAAACTAGGTAGTAAAACTGCCCTAACAGCATGGAAGCACATACCAGAAGCTAACTGTTCTCAACCCCCCTTTCCTGTTTTTGTTTTCCCCTCCTTCTGCCTTTCTATGATAGGCGGCACACACCATATGGCAACCAGACAGACTACAGAATATTTGAACTCAACAAACGGCTACAGAATTGGACAGAGGTTCGTAGGCACACATATGCACATCCAAAAAAAATCCAAGAATTGTGTTTGTCACTAATTATTTTCTCCCCTGTTTAACCCTGTAGGAGTGCGATAACCTGTGGTGGGATGCATTTACTACAGAGTTCTTTGAAGACGACGCCATGTTGACGATTACTTTCTGTCTGGAGGATGGACCCAAACGTTACAGTAAGAAACAAAGTCACTAGAACATATTGCCTCTACGTTTCACACATATACTGCTCTTAAAATCAAAAGTCCTGCATTCTCATAGACTTCATATTATACTTTGTCTCATGCCCCTTTTTGTTTTCTCTCCTCAGCAATTGGCCGGACGTTGATCCCGAGGTACTTCCGGAGTATATTCGAGGGCGGTGCCACTGAGCTCTACTATGTGCTGAAACATCCCAAGGAGTCCTTCCACAATAACTTTGTCTCCCTTGACTGTGATCAGTGCACCATGGTCACCCAGAATGGAAAGCCCATGTTTACACAGGTGTGTGTTTGCAATCATTGCTGTTATTGTGTCTCTACATTTGTTGGAAATATGTGTGGCTGTTTCATGTCATTTGTTATTACAGATTAGAATAAAAATCACTTTCAATTTGATAAGAAAAATACACACTTTTTGCTTGTGACTCCTAAACAAAAACAATGCATACAATTTCTCCTAAACAATAAATACATTTTGGATGAGGTGTGTGCCAGAATGGATTTAAAAGCCATTCAAGTTGACTCTAAATGGTTCTTAGCTTCCTCTTCTTACCATATGGGACCATGTCTCCCTGAAGGGTCATTATGGGTATACATACCGTGGGCGTGGCAAATAAAGGAATGCGTTTTTATTGTCGCTGCTAGCTGCAGTGCTAACCGGAGCGCCTTGACCTTTATCAAGTGGAAGAGTTGTAGCAATTATTCAGCCACAATTAAACTGGACACACACTGCACAGATACATAACCGCTGACTTGATACTTGCTTCACACACACGCTTGTTCGCTTGCTCTTCGACAGACCCTCTGCAAGATCACAATCACTTCCCAAAGTACCGTGGGTTGAACCAAGATTATTTGTGGGTGTTGGTGGCAGATTGGCAGTTAAATAAAATCCAGATTACTAACTTGCTGTCACACACAAGACGCTCTTTTCTTTATCTCTTTCTCTGCCTGTGTTTTTCTGAATCTCTAATGTAAGACACAACCTGCGCACCAAATGAAAACCTAACGTTTAAAAAAAAAAAAATGTTTACATTAAAAAAAGATTCATAGTCCCAGAGGGGTTCAACTTGAACTCATGGAGCATCAGACTTGCAAAACACAGGGGGAAATCTTGAGTTTACTCCAGTAAACAGTGGCGGAAAAAAATAGCGTGGACCGTTCCCTTCCAATGTGATTGGTTGGTACCTTAATTCACAGAACAAAAGCTCAGAGCAATTACTTGTGTTCTGGAGAGGAAAATTGCATTGCTTTTTCACGGTTTAATAATTGCATTCTGTCCAAGTACTCAAAAAAAATTGAGAACATATATTGATGTGAAACTCATGTTCTAAATCAATCAATGTATTGTTTGATTTACCTGTTGGCAGCAGTGCAACATTTACTTGTTTCTGCAAAGATTACAAAGAGTTCAACTACTTTATCCTGACGCGAGTCCTCTGATCTGTTTCAGGTGTGTGTAGAAGGACGCTTGTACCTGGAGTTCATGTTTGACGACATGATGAGGATAAAGACGTGGCACTTCAGCATCAGACAACACCGTGAACTCATCCCCCGCAGTATACTGGCCATGCATGTGAGTATGAGTGTAGGAGTGGGATCAGCTACATAAAGTTCACTGATGTGTCTGTGTGTGTGTATAGTGATGTGTGGGTGAGTTTCAGCCTTTTAATCTGACCACTATTTGTGTCTCAGGCCCAGGACCCACAGATGCTGGACCAGCTGTCCAAAAACATAACAAGATGTGGCCTGTCGAACTCCACTCTCAACTACCTCCGAGTAAGTGGAGCACTCACAACATTTTACCTATAGAATGAAACTGGTCTTGGTGTTTTTGGGATACTTCATAATGTGATAAGAGCTATTTAAGAAAATACACCTAGGTGGCTTCCAGTTATTAAACAAAAACATTAAACAAGGGAGTGCCTGTTTTTCCTGGCCACGGTCAGGGTCCTTGAACACAACACGAGCCTAACGTGTCATCACGTGGTATAATATGTCTCGTCTGACAGGGGTGTAGTGCTGACGGAGAGCACCAGAACGTCGCTCCGGCACTTCAGAAATTGCAGTACCCATAAGGAGCCGTACACATGCCGCAGTTTTTGCGTGGCTGTGTCTTTAGTTGAAAGCCCAGTGGCGATCTGTTCATCTGACATACTGATCATACAGTCAATAACTTTGTTGTTATTAGCATCTGGTTAGCTAGCTATGCTAACGAATATAAGAAGCTTTTTCTACAACCAGTGAGGTAAAGGCACATCTTTATATGATCATTATAGTCATAAAAAAACAAGAGAATAAAGTAAACGGGTATAAAATACTATATGACAGAAAACATAAGTTGTTATTAATAAACAAGAATACAGTTTAAAAGGGGAGTGATTTGTAAAATATCCATAAAGAAAAAGAAAATCTGCTTCCAGTTCTGTTTCATATGGGTGTTGAGAGATGTATTCATAGATCTCTTCATTTTGTTCTCAAAGTGCACCAGATTGATGCTTTTAACTTCAACATTGAAAAAAACATCTTCCCCGGTTAGGAGGTTAGGTCCCCCCCCCCACTTAAATCATGTCCACATGGATAGGATACTAAATACCTTTGCACACATCTTGTGTCCAATATCTTTCAGTTTTTGTAGTCATCCCACAACCGTGCACGTGAATGCAAACACGAGTCATGGTAAAATATCTGGATTAAGAGGTTGCTTTTTCTTTGCACAGCATGAAAGAAAGGTGAAATGAATGGGCTGTGATTTTAGTATTTTGAAGCAGAGGCCAATCATTTGTACGGCCCTCGGAGGATGTTGAAAAAATTGAAATGGCCCTTGAGAGGAAAAAGGTTCCCCACCCCTGCCCTAGAGTCAAAAAATGATGAGAACTTGACATTTTTAAGACCGAAGTCCTGCCCACCCCTACCTCCAGACAAAGCCACAGTAAGCAACAATATCAGAAAGGAAAAAGCTAGATTCAGTCACACATAAAACATTTTTTTGATGTGAACATCCATAACACATGTTTTCTATGTAGCTCGTAAAGCCAGACCAGTATTTAAAGGTCCCATGTCATGGCCATTTCTACTGATCATAATTCCATTGTTGAGGTCTACTAGAATAGATTTACATTGTGCAATTTTCCAAACTCACATTGGTTTCTCATACAGCATCTCTGTATGTGTATGTGTATGTGTACTGTATTCACTCTCTGCCCTAAACGGCTTGTTGGAGCTCCTGCCCCCCCCTCCCTGTGAGCCCACTGTGTTCTGATTGGTCAGCTCGCCCACTCTGTTCTGATGAGTAACCACCGTTACAGCGGAACATCAGTGATTATGTGTTACAATGGCGTTAGCAATTATTTTGCTGCTTGCTACAAAAGGAAAACTTGCGCGGCTCTCATGTCAGGGTTACTTGAGTGAGTGACATGCAGGCTCTGCATGCACAGCAAACCACCAATCACAATCAAATCTCCAAAGCAAACGGACCCGGTGATTAAAGGTCAAAACACTGAATAAAGTAGTTTCATGTGTTTCTCCAGGGCAGTTCGGCGCTGCTAACCGAGCTAGCTCAGCTTGTTGCTCTGATAACTTAAGATCCAGACGTCCGTGACTAAAATCCTTCATCCGGTTAAATATAGTTAAAAAAATACCAATTGTATAGCATTAAAGTTCAAGAAAGGATGTTTTGCGGAAAAAAACACAGTCTTTTCTTCAATTCCTGTATGTTTTCATATCGCAATATATATCGCAGGGGGGAAAAAATCGCAATGTCAGTTTTTTCCAATATCGTGCAGCCCTAATGTTTACCCATTCGCCTCTCTTTTTCTTCCTTCCTCCAGCTGTGTGTGATTCTGGAGCCCATGCAGGAGCTGATGTCCAGACACAAGACGTACAGCCTCAGCCCCAGAGACTGCCTCAAGACCTGCCTCTTCCAGAAATGGCAGAGGATGGTGGCACCGCCAGGTAAGTGAACAGTGTAGAATAAAAGGAAAACACATCCACATAAACCCCCAGGAGATGTATCTGTAACTCTCTCTATCGCTTCTCTGCAGCTGAGCCATCAAGACAGGCGCCGAACAAACGGCGGAAGCGTAAGATGTCAGGTGGAAGCACCATCAGCGGAGGAGGAACTAATAATAACAACAACAACAAAAAGAAAAGCCCTGGCAGTGGCTTCCCTCTGTCCAGCCAAGTTCCAGTGAGTACAAGCACTGCCATCTAGTGTCAGCACTCTGCTATTACACCTCCAACACAACCATCACTGCTGCATTCAGACATCAACTTGAGTTCACAGGCCATTAAACCGACCAAATAAGGACACATGACCCCCAGGACTATTTTAAGTGAAAACAAATGTCTCTAAAAATACGTAAACATTAAATGCTATTGCATATTAAATGCACAGTAAATATGAAAATGTAATCACATGTGCTGCCAATTTTGAATAGCCACATTTTTTAAATGGACATGGCCTGAAAGTATTTAAGGTCTGACAGACGATTTGGGGATAAATACACATGTGTAATGAAGGGTTAATAGTAAATAAGTCAATTTCCTCAAGAACTACAAAGGCACATTCTTAACAGGTTAATGAACATTTGACAAAGTGTACAAAGTAATTTAAAGAGAAATAGGTTATTTCTGACATAAGGCGTTAGGAAGATGAATACATTTACCTCTTGTATTTTATTTGGCATGACAGCCATTCATCTTCTTTCAAACAATACATTGATGGCTCTGCTTCCTGTTTTGCGTCCCTGCAGGATGTGATGGTGGTGGGAGAGCCCACGCTGATGGGAGGGGAGTTTGGTGATGAGGACGAGCGCCTGATCACGCGGCTGGAGAACACGCAGTTCGACGCGGCCAACGGCATCGACGACGAGGACAGCTTCAACAACTCCCCGGCGCTGGGCTCCAACTCGCCCTGGAACAACAAGGCCCCCTCCAGCCAGGAGAGCAAGAGTGACAACCCCACCTCACAGGCATCGCAGTAGAGCCCCGCCACCTCAACACAAACCCCCTCTCTGCCACTCCTCAGACCCCCCATCCCTATCCCGACAGCCACGAGTGCAACAGCAGCAACCCAGACATCACTGTAGAGCTCAGAGTCATCACACACACGGGCCCGAGGGGGCTTGGCATGTCTCAGGCAACGTCACTGAACCAATGCTGTGACTCCCCCATATTTAACCACTGTGTCTCCCCTCTTTCTCCCTTTTCCTCGTCGCAAATGTCCCGTCAGAGATCGGGTGGATGTGACCGAGGAGGCGCAAGGGATTTAATCCAGGGGAGAACTGTGCACACTAAACCATCCGTACTGAATAAACATGTAGGGCCCGGGGTGGAGGGGATGGTGTCAGTGAGGCCACAACATGGTGGCGAGTTGCTTAGGGACCACTTGTCCACCCGTCACCCAAAACATGCCTCTCAATTCTGGTCTGCTCCGTCGACGCACAAGCCACTGGTAACGTTTGTTAATAGAGTATGTGTGTGTGTGAGAGTGTGAAGTTTGTGAGGAGCGAGTAAGGGGCTTACTTGTGGCTTTGCTGAAACAGACAGCCCAGAATTCAGAGTCCGTCTATAAAACCATTGAAATCCACACACTTGTAGGACAGCTGAAATGTGGCACTAGGGAAATGTCACACACACACACACACACACACACACACACACACACACACACACACACACACACACACACACACACACACACACACGAACATAATTGAAGGAGTCCCCTAGTGCCAGAGCCATCTCTGATTAGACTACCATGGATGCAGTCTTTCAAACGAAGAGCATTAACGACACACACACAAACACACACACACACACACACATTTTAAGAGTTTTTATACAGTATATATTTCCCTAGAATGTTTTTTAATTTGTATTAAACGCCTTCATTTCAATTGTTACTTTTTTATTTTCTACCAATACTGAAAAGCTACAGACCAAGGAGCAACACAGGACTTTTATCCCTCCCCCCTCTAAAATATATTGTTTTTATCTTTTATGTTTATAAAAGAGAAATCATTTAGTGTGGATGTTTTTATTTTGTCTTTTCGTTCCTTTTTTTTGGAGATTTAAATTTTTGTGTATTTGTGCTTGTATATTTAAGGTAGTAGCAAAGTTCTGTCTGACTGTAATAAAATGTATTCTTACTTAGATTTACCTAAAGCCATCCCGATCTAATGTAAAGAAACAAAAATAGGAAAAAGGAGAAAAAACACTCATGAACCCGTCCCCTTCCCACATGCTCTTTCCCCCTCCCTCTTTTTTAAGAACTTGTGTAAATTAAATTACAAAACCTCCGGGGGGTACAACGGCACCATAGCGTGATGATTTTACAGTTTTCAGTTTTTCTTTCTTAATTTATTTTTGGGACATTTTTGAAATTGACACATGTATTTCATCTATACAGGAAGTGATTTTCCACTTGGCATCCATCACAATTTTGTGTACTGCAACTTTCAACTTGATGTCAAGTGAATGTGCTCATACAATGTTTGTTAACCGGTGAATTTCATCTTTCCTCACTGGCTAAAACTGATTTTTTTAAATGAAGTTTCTGTCAAAATCGCCTTCATTTGTGCAGTGTCTTTCACAACCACCCGAATGATACCATCAACCACCCAGACATCTTCTAAAGCCAGCTTAACATTAAGTTCAGTCGTCATATTGGGTAGCAATGCGGAGTTTGTAAAGTCTGATTAAAAACAGCTGAAGCTCTGTTTGTTTTGTACATTTCCATTTCCTTACAGTTGATTCCAGCCACAGTTATGACTGAGTTTGAATGGTGACTTGTACCTTTTTTTCAATCCCTGTAGAAAAAAAATCATTGTTTGATATATATTTTTTGATTTGGTTAGTTTCTGCCCTTGATAATTAATGTATGGTACCAATAAAAAGATACATTTTCACTTTAAAAGAGGGTCTTGTAATGAATATAACACAACTACGAAGTGTTGGTGCTTGTCAGTGTTTCTGGGTTCGGTCAATTTTGAACGCCTAAAGGTCGACTCCATCTGCATTCTTAGTGTTTCGAATGGGAACACCCATTGGCAAAAAGCAGGATGTAGTTGTTAGTCAAATACAAAGGTTATGATATTATGTTAGCACTGGCAAACTTAAGGAAGGGCTAGGGAACATTTATTATGCATCCTTGATTTGAATACATAAGGAACACCACAGGGTTCTTGCATAATGTTATAAAAACCTTTAAAAAATGATGGACCTGCCCTCTAAACTTTAATATGAAGGTCTGACACAACATTGACCTAACTATTACAAGTAGGTTTTCTATTTAGGAGATATGTAAGTGTGAGGAAGTGGTCACAAAAGTGGTGAAAGAAGTTGAAGCAATCGGCCTATTAGCTCACAACACCACAGGAGCCTACAAACCCCATGATCACATTCTGTGGTTTATCATGATAGGTTTTTGCCGATGTGTTTCACACTACACCCCGACACTGCAGAACAACCTACCCCTTTAAAAACATCAGAAGTTTTCTTAATCATCAAGGGTTATACTTTTCAGAGCTGCAGAAAACAACTCTGTTATGAGCGAACTGACATTGACGTGATCAGAATGAAGAAGGGTTAGGGTTAGAAATGGAGCTTTAGGTGTTTTTTTTCTGACTGACTGCAGCACATGACTTTTCTGGCTGAAACAAACCCCTCCTCTGTGTAGCCCCGTCCCTCTGCAGTCTGTCTGTTGGAACCTGGAGTTTAGCTCTGATCACACCAGCTTCACCCTGTGCTGATGGGTATCTCGCAGCTCCCCAAATCTCTTCCTTAAGGATCTAACTTTATTCAACTTGATCTCCACATCAGTCCTAAAATGGAGAGCTTGAATAAAAACTGAAGGAAGGAAAATTCCCCAAGGACACAATCGTTGTTGAGTGCTGCAAGGCCTTACCTGTGGATCACATTCTCACATTCACTTTTTATACTGCAAGTCTTCACTTTACAATTACAATGCTGTGTTTAAGGAAAAATAAGCCCCTTCCTATTGTGAAAATTAAGTGTAAGTAATGCATTAGATTCAAATTCAGAGGCTTTATTGTCATATGCACAACATAGTTGTGGGCAGAGGTGTAAGAAGTACTTAGACATTTTACTTAAGTAAAAGTAGAAACAATACAGGAGTTACTGGATTAGTTTTGATGCATTAGTGTGTTCATTACAGCAGGTGAAGATAGAGCTACATTTAATTACTTTATATACTACTGCTGGACATCGTAACCTATAATTATATATCATAGTTTATTTATTAGTTTACTTATATTTGGTTTTAGCTAATAATCTGAATCTGTAAAGTAACTAGTCAAATAGTGACTTTCTGCCTCTGCTTTGTTTCTGTCACAGAAAGTGGACATCAATGTGCGTAGCAAGATTAGTCAAAATCAATACTTGCCAACCCTTATTTTTCCTGTCTGCATGTAAAGCTTAAAGTATTGTGTTTGTTTCCCTCTCCTGTTTACAGGCAGGAAAGTGACTAGCTAATGGCCACAGCCTCTCTCTAGGTCTCAGCCGCTGTCTTCCACAGCAGCCTGCCTCACACACACATCCTCCTGCCAACTATCACACGTTCTCTTCAGGCATGTATTCCACTCCCTGTGTCACACTGCACCTGCAGAGCTGTAAAGGCAGTCAGTGCAGCCAGCTGAAACACTGAGGGTCTCCTGGAGTTAAAGTAAAGCAGTAACACTCCCATGAAAACTCTCACCTCCATGGAAGAGCAGACCGTTTTTTGTCCTCACTGCGGTTGTTACGACACCTGATTCTGAAATATTTGTGGGTCCAAAAAAGGCACAGAAGTATGAGCATGTACTTCATATATGTTCATGATCTGGGTCAAGTTGCTTTCCTCGCATTATCAGGACTTCCTTGTTCGATCTTTGCTCTGTATATTTCCCAAAGAATCCCATTATGAGTGCCCTTTGACACTTCAAACAAACACACTTCACACTGTCCTGGTACAAAAGTCCATTATTCGAGAGCTGCATTATGACATGACCTTGTTGTCCTATGATGAATCATGTTAATTAGTCATATATTATGTGTTGAGTCATTTGACACATGCAGACTCTCAGACTGTCTGTCTTTCATGTTTCCAAGATAAAACTGTTAATGTTTTGCATCAACTACAGGCAATTCTTCATTGTTCTAAGAAACATTTCT
Source organism: Trematomus bernacchii (assembly GCF_902827165.1). Lineage (NCBI taxonomy): Eukaryota > Metazoa > Chordata > Actinopteri > Perciformes > Nototheniidae > Trematomus > Trematomus bernacchii. Next base: position 1,033,538 of record NW_022988066.1, on the reverse strand, counting down.
GACAAATCTCACAAATTCAATGCTGAAATAGAAAATGATAACTATGTCTATAATATTCGAAAGTATTTGATTTAGTGTAAAGGTAAGATGTAGATAACACAGCACATTTATTGATGATATTTTCTAAAATATACCACTGCAGTGATAGCAAAGAAGGAAAAGAAAGCAAATTTATAATGCAACTGATCTCTATGTCTGTGAGTTTGTGTTAAACACATAAATCATACTGTTATGCACATAGAGGGAGAAATATATTTACAGATGTAAGTCTTCTTTATGATAACTCACTTAACATAACTGGTGTTAAAATATGAAACATAACTTACTCTCTCAAAACAAAGCATATTTACTTGAAGGTCCAGTGTTTAGGATTGAGTGGCCTCTAGTGGTGAGGTGGCAGATTGCAGCCACCTGAATGCACCCATCCCACCCTTTCCCAGAGTGTAGGAGACCATACAGTGGCCTTAGTTGCATTCTTGCCACCACATCCAAGTTTCAACTTAACATACAATTATGAAAGTTCCTCTTTAGATTCAGTTCGTTTTTTCCATGCTAGGCTACCAAAACATGGCGCATAACTATCAGTGTAACATGGCATAGAAACATGGCTGTGAGAAATGGCGGACTCTGAGTATAGATAAGAAGGCTCATTATAATGTAACAAAAACAGGATTCTTAATTCGAGAAGGTTACACACTATTGAAAACATAGTTATAAATATAATATTTGATCTCAGACAATAAATACCCCTTAATTCGCCACTCTGGTCCTTTAAGACCACAACATTCAACAACAATTAACCAAGGATGTATAGAGAATGTAATCTAACATTTAGGATTGCTCCCCTGGATGTTACAAGAAAGCTGGCGACTGCAAGTCTAAAGGTTTAGTGCACATCCGGATAAACTGGATTAGGATTTTATAGAGGAATGTCTTTGCACAGGAATCTCCTTCTGATGTTGGTAGTGGTACCGCTTGAGATAGGCCAAGTGTTTTCTCAGATTTCACACTGGTTTCTATCAGGGGTCACTATATTAAACGTGGTGTTATCGTGACTAAGAGCTTCTGGCCAAAAAATCCTTACTACAAGCAAACTTTCAAACTACAAAAAAGTTAGAAAACAATGTGTTCAAACAGTTACCGTTTAACTTTGTCTCCCTCCCTCCATTTGTGTCAGTTAATGTTCTGATGTTTTCTCTTCTAACGCTCTCTCATTATATTCTGATTTTCTTTCCTATCTCTTGCCTCATCTCCTCTGTCTAATGACGCGGTAAAAAGCGAAACTCGTCTCATTTAGTCTGGAAATTGAGGCGCTCCATGTAGTCTTTACCAGAAATATAGTACCTTGATGGTGAAGTTAATTGACCATGGAACCCATGGGGTCACAACACAGAGGTATGAACTGTTGCTCTAAATTGGAGACAAAACTGTTCAATTTATTTACCCGGAGCAGAAAAACAGGTCTACAACAGAATTCTGCCTTTACTCTCATTCACAAATGTTGATAAATGTAAATCAACAACCCACTGTAGTTAAAAAGCAGTTTTTTTGCATCTGACTAATTTTCTCTGTGTGGTTGATTAGGACGAAGTCATGTAAAAATGCCATTAAAACACTGATTAGTACGGAGCCCCCTGCCTAGGGGACATGGAGAAGAAAACAAAATTATTTGAAAAAAAAAAAAATGTTGCAGATTGTGACCAATCCTTGATGTTTAGCTCGGATGACGGCGCGTATCGAACTGTTCTGATAAAAACGACTCTGTAGCTCGTTGTCTACCTTGCTATGATTGTAAAGTCATGTTGTTTGTATTTTTACAACGTTATGTTCATGAGTTATTGATCCGCGAAATTCGAATCTGTCAATAACTCAGCTCAGAGTAGGCTATGCTTTGCGACGTGCATGTCCCCTCGCTCTGAGTGTTCTCTTGAGGTGTATTTCACTTATGTGAAACCCGTGCTTAATACCAAGCACTGATGTTATATCTTTATTTTTAAGGCCAAGCTCAAAGTAAAAAACGTTTGCGAGATCTCGCAAAAACATTTTTTTCTTCTCCATGTCCCCTATGGGCTCCGTAGATTAGTGCACATATGAATGCCTGAGATGAAGGGCAGCGCTGTCATTTTTTTTAAAGTCAATACCATAGAGGTCAATACATAAGATTGTGAAACTTGGGGGCGTAAATGTAAGGAAGTGAGCAGTTCAAACATAAATCTCAGTTCTCTTTTAAGCAGCTCCTCTGTAAATCATGTCTTCACACCATGTTCTGCCCTGCTGATTACATCTAGGATAAACTAATCATTGCATGCTTTCATTATCTCACAGATGGCTTGTCACTCTTTCAATTCTTTTTTTTTTTTATCCTAAACTCTATTCTGCTTGAATCAGACTTCTTTTAATCACCACTTTTAATGGGTATGCAGAGTTCAAAGCACTTTACAAACAGCCACAGGCCATATACAAAGACAAAACAATCTTCTTTCAATGCCAGTCTGTTCACTGATAAAACAAAGTCTGATCACTCAAAGTCTGTTTTTCCATAGAGATACAAATGTCATATAGAGGTATACCCTCTTCTTATGATTAAACACAGAAGCACTTACTGATGATCAGACTGTCAGAGGAGATACAGTGCTGTATCTATGGCCTTAAGACAAATATAACCCATTTAAAGAGTCTTCATAATATAAGTCTAAACATTTTTATAACAACATCTTTTCATAAATTAACATTTAATTTCTTGACGAAATAAATAATTCATTAATTGATGATAATGGCTTGTCTACAATTTGCAGCTACTTGCCCTTTAATGCTTTCCTTTCTCTTAAGACCTAAGCAATTATTTTACTACATATTTGTACGTGTTAATTGATTTAGTGCCCATGCATGTGAGGTGTGAATGACCCCAATGGCATTATATAATCCAATAATGTCATTGTTGGGCAATTATTAAACTCACTAAACAGGGCACTCAGTAAACATTACAGGAGAAGTTACTGTGGGGCACTAGGACCATGAAGACCAGCAGCAGGATGCTAATGTTAGCATCAGTATGCTAGCAGAGAGACAAGTGTTGTCACAGGGATTCATGAACTACCTTTTTTAATTGTATTACTTGGATTGAGGTAAGAACAAACCACGCTCCTAATGAAGCCATGTTCATAGTGATGTTGTCAACAATAGCACCCTGACATTACATGTTACAACCCTGGTCTGCCAGGCATTAACTTAGCTAGCAATGGGTAGCGTTAGCTTTAGCTGCGAGAATATAAACATATTAGCAGACTTTCGTTTGGTGATGTAGCTGCTAATAAACCAGCTGCTCTTCACATGTGTCGAGTGGACAACAACTCATGCTTTTTAACTTAAACACGTTTCTGTTAGTGGTTTACTATTCAAACCGGCTTACTAACGATGTGTCAGTTAGCAATTATTAGCTAACTAGCTAGCAGCCCATCCCTACTTGCTTTAAGGATAGTTAACTGTTGTATCATGTGTCATCAATTTGAGCAAATGTCAACACAAAATGTTTTATCTAACCCAATATTGCCACCCTTGTTATTTAAACATTAGGTTACTGTGTTTACCTAGCCAAAACGTTTACCTCCATTTGCTAATACTAGTCATACACCGTATCTTACCGGTGTGTCACTTTGAATGACATTGTTGACGTCCACAGTCTATAATGAATAAAATCTAGTAACAATAACTCTCCAAAAAAGATCATAGTAAAATGGAAGATAAACGTATTCCTTTACAGAGCAGTAATGAATAAAGTGACAATCTGTTGCTGAAAACATTAGGCTGCAAACTGGAGTACTGTTTAAGAGTAAGCAACTGTCAATGAATTGATCTCACTACCAAGTGTGTTATATATCTTAGTGGACTTTATATTATTCCGTACTAAGACAAACCAACAGACGTATTGTTGGTTTTGGTATTTTCATGCGCTTTGTTGGGTGTGACAAAAATATAGAGCATTGTTTACCTTATCCTTTAATGAATCTATCCAAGAGAAGACATCTTGTTGATTTACGCCATAGCTTTTTTACATAGTTCGGGTCTGCATCCTCATCTACCTCGTTGTGTCTCTTTCCTCAGACTCAGTCATGTCTCAGGTGGAGAAGAAGGCTGGGCTGCTGAGGAGGACGTCGTCCTCTAAGAAACCCTTGAAAGAGAAGGTGGTGCTGATGTATGATGAGATTTTTGCTGTAAGTATTTAAAAAAGGAGAGTATCAGTGATTGAAAGAAATGAACAACAGAGAAAAAAGACATTTCAAATGTAAACAATCGCCCTCTCTGTTTCTTTGATTTAGAAAGAGGACCCAGCCAAGAACAACCCACGGTTCTGGGATGAGCTGTTTCTTATGAAGGTAAAGTAAATATAAGAAATATTCAACATCTTGTTGAGTGCATATACAGTATGTACTGTTGTTTGTGTTGATGACCAAGTGTGCAAGCAGTAAAGCTAAATGAGATATCAGTAATCCGCTTTCAAAATAAAAGACTGTCAAAATTGAAGCAGTAGAAAATATGTATGCAACACGAAGGAAAATGAAAAATCGAAAATTATAATATGTACCTAAACACGTTTAAACATTAATAGGAGGTTCCTGTGTGCCAAAAATACCGGAGTGCTGTTGATATTATGTGGGAAACATGTAAATGTTACCTTGTCAAAAACTAGATGGCAAGAAAAATGACACCCACCAAATGGCTAGTAACTGTCAAAATGTAACCATCCAATAATAGATAATCATTGTATTTTTGATGGTGAGTAATGCACGTTTACTAGCCTATCATACAAGCATTTGGGTGGTCATTTTGTGCCCTGATGTCTGAAAAGACACACAATATATGTAGAAAAAAGAAGGTTGTGAAGTGCCCAAACTAGAAAAAGTGCTGCACAGATTAGTACTCAATTTATACAAAGTAGACTATGGAACTGTCACCCAATAATCCACCACTCGTATGTGTTTACAATATTCCTTCTTTTGCTCCGAAAAACCACTTTTCCTCACTTTAAAGGTGGGGTAGGTAAGTTTGAGAAACCGGCTCGAGATACACTTTTTGTTATATTCCATGGAATGCTCTTAACATCCCGATAGCAATGAATATCTTAAGTGCTTTGACAAAAAATCCATAAAAAAATGTCATCTGTGGAAGCCGTAGTACTGTAAAAAGCACAACCAGTCATTTTAGCTGGCCCGGCTAAAATAACTGGATGGCCTACCTGCCTGTCAGCCTTCCATGTGTGCACAAACTTATCTCGTGCCCTCATTGGTCATGTGTGCGTTCGTGTGTGTTGGAGGAGGGGCTCTGTAAGGAAGTGGCAGATTTGTTCCGGCTGTGTATTTTCAAATTCTAGCGATCTCGAGCCGGTTTCTCCAAAATTACCTACCCCACCTTTAACATGTCTTTTGTCCTTCCACCATGTTTAAGGTGAACCTGGAGTACCTGGAGACCAAGTTGGAGACTGTCGATGGGGAGGAAGTTCAGAAGATCCAGGATAACATCAACTCTCTGTTCCACCACTGTGTCCAGGCTCTGGGAGAGGAGCACCAGATCAAAGTAGTCAATGCCCTGCAGGTAACTAAAGCTCAGGAGGACCACCTGGACAGCAGGTTACATTGCACATGTCTCCATCTCATCAGTAGCACCTGAAGTATAACACACGGTTTCCGTTAGCCGGCATTTACCAGACTTTGACCAGAATAATCTGTCAATCAGACAGATCTGAATCTTTTTGCTAAACGGGATCAAATCAACACTTGATTTCAAGTCGGCATCAGCAAAATTTGATTACAATGTTATGAGCCAGGCAGGCCTACATGTATTTTTTTTAATTAAAAAACAGCATTTCATATGAGAAGATATTGGCCTTAAGCTGAGGGAATATATATATATTGTAATGTATATATATTTTTCTTTATATCCTTTTTATAGATTGTTTAAAGGCTCAATAATAAACACAGGTAATATTTGACGGAATTTCTAGTTAGTCTGGAAAATGTAAATCTTCTCGGACTAGTTTACAGGCACTAATTTGATCTAACAGACCCAGAAAGCTAGTATGCTGATGAGCATATAACTGTTATTATTCCATGAAACATATGACATTTTTCACTCTTCTTGAAATGCTCCTCTGCCTTTCTTCCCAGACCCTCTGTGCACTTTTTCGAGGGGTTCACCAGAAGAACAAGTCTGCGTCTGGCTTCGACATCATCAACATGCTCATGGGCTTCGACAAAGCTGAGCAGAGGATGAAGGTGTGTGGGGGAAAATACCTTGAGAGGTGAAACAAAGGAATAAAATATATGATTCACGTTCATTCATGTTGTATGTTTTTCCTGTAGGACCTGATGGAGAGACTGGACAGCCTTCTTTGTGGAGAAGGCTCAGAGAGTCTGAAGAGCCTTTGTCTCAAACTGCTGCTGTGTCTGGTGACGGTGAGTAACATCAAAACAGCACGATTAATCATAGAGCAAAAGGTCATGCTTTTTGTGCCGTTAAAAACATATTGAATATCACTTATATGTGAATTATGCGTTAACAGGTAACAGACAATATTAGTCAGAACACTATACTGGAATATGTGATGATCAACAGCATCTTTGAAGCCATTCTACAGGTAAGTGTTTAGTAAAAAATATGTGCAGCATACATTGGAGATTTTTATTTATTTATTTTAAACTGTTTCTCTCCTTCTGAATTGGTAATCTCTGTTCTACTTGCAGATTCTGTCAGATGTGTCCAGTAGAGGGCAGCATGGTTATGACGCTGTGGTCCTCCTGGCCCTGCTGGTCAACTACAGGAAATATGAGGTGTGTACATATGCTCTGGAACTTTAAATGTCCAATACAAGCAACTCTAGAAGTCTCTTTTAATACAGGATTCAGTTAAATTCATCTTATTCACAAACAGATACAAATACAAGTATACTCATAAGACGTAATTGAGATATCTGAAATGGAACATCCCTTTAAGCTGTCAGAAGCTTGTGAATACGGGCGCACAGATTAAAAAGAAAGTATTTAAATATATCTCACTAACACATCTGGAATTGGATGGAGTTTATGTATTATACAGCTGAAACAAACACCTTACCATTAACCAAATACCCTGAAAATGAAATAATATATTACTCTAACTACTAACTTGTCCCTTGAGGGAATAGAAAGTAATTATTTTTTTAAATTATAGTTTTACAAAGGAAATGATGCAAAGCTCAGAGTTGTAAAATCTCCTGAGGAAACGAGCTCAACCATGAACGCATCAACAAGGATGTTTGTGCAGCTGAAAGTACATTTGTATTTGGCTCCACATGAGCATTTGACCTTGGTTATGTCAGGTATTACAGACACACTTGTCCTACATTTGAATTACAGAGAAGCAATCATGCTCTCTGAAATTAAATGACTTCCAATCTACGTCCCTCTCCAGTTATTTCCTAGAAAGGATAAGAGCGCCAGTGTACGGGGGGATTAAGAGGATGAGGAGTGTTGGATGCAGCCTCGTATGTAAGCAACCAAAGCAGCTGCACAAAGAGCATATACTCTAGGAAAATATGTACTCAAAAATGTTTGAGATGGGGTAAAATATGCCTGCAAACGGTCGGCAGTTGAGGTATTTAGGTAAGTCTAACTAGTACAAATGTAGCCGTTTTACAATCCGGTATCACACAGGCTTATCTACCCTGTTTGTTTCAAAGAAAACTGAGCTCCATGTATGTTGTCGTTGCTTTACTGAGCGTAAGAGGCACTTTTTAAGCCTATCTGTAGATGAGGCGATAAAATGAAAAATAAAAAGCCCTATTGTCAATGCAGTATTAATATTTGTGTCACATTTTAAACATTTTTAAATGTAATTGTTTCTATTCATTTTTCAGTCTGTGAATCCATACATCGTGAAGCTCTCCATTGTGGACGATGAGCCAACACTGGATGTAAGTATGCTGTCACCAACTGTCCCTTCTTAACGCATAGTAACCAGTAGTAGTAGTAGTAGTAGAAGTTTTACCTCAAGTATATAATCAAAGGTTTGACTGAAACACCTGATGTTTTCTTTCCCAGGGAATGGGTATGGTGGTCCACCACGCTCTGACAGAATATAACAGGTGAGATCTAAAATATGTGTCAAAAACATTTTTAACGATGCAGGCCGTTCTGTGCCGAGGCCACTGGCGTCATCGGTTTATTTTGATGTCTCGCACAAATGTTCTATTTCTATTCTCCTGTAAGAAAAAAAAAGAAACAGTTATTTATATCTGACAGTTTTCTTTGGCAGTCTCCGGTAATGTTTTTTGGATGAGGCGAAGTCTGGAAATTAAAATGCTGTTTGTGAAGGAAGTCTCGTCTGCCTGCGTGCACTGACAGGCGAATCAAAGTGATGGATGACGGCTCCACACAGTGCATTGTTTTTAAGTGAATGTCCCTTAGATAATAGGCTGTGGGGAGAAGAAGGAGATGTTGGGTGACTGTGTGTTATGCTGTGTTTGAGTTAAATCATATATCTCTGCTGTTGTGTAGCCCTACCTGTATTTATTTGTCATTGTCTCCACTTTCTCATGACTTCCTGTCTTTGTCTTTCGTTCCCCTTTTTAGGCAGTACAAAGACAAGGAGGAGGAGAACCAGGGTGGGTTCTTCTCCACCCTGACTAGTATGGTAAGATCATATTCTCAACATATTTAACGTTGATTTATTTTAGATAGATTGCTTTTTCATCTTTTTGGTTTTTATTCGTTTTTTAACAGTTTGCCTTCTTCTCTCCGCAGGTGGGCAGCATGTTTATAGCCGACGCAGATGAGAAACTCTCTGTACAGTAAGTCAAAAGTATACGGTTGAAGTTACACAAACCTTTATGCATTGTTGCAGCTGCAGTGTTTTTGGCTTGTCCTCTTTATTTCACTTGAATCTGAATCTTGTTTTTGACCCATACTTTAAAGGGGACCTATCATGCAAAATGCACTTTTGTACGTCTTTTATACATGAATATGTGTCCCCGGTGTTCCAGGGAACTCACCAAGTGTCAGACAACACAACCCTCTCTATTTTCTTCCATACCTAAATCTCTAAAAAAGGGGCTGCAACGGATCTGATAAAAACTGATCCAGATTTGAACACTGTCCTGACGTCAGGACGGTGGCGCTACGGCTATTGCCGTTCGAATGTGCTGGAGACGCTGTAGTACATATGCCAGGCCTCTAGATGGTGCTGTTGCTCACAGAATCAACCCTTGCAAAAACAGAGCTAAAAAATGTCAAATTGAGTGAAATGAGGCATGGCTAAAATGCATGATCTGTTTGGTATTTTGAAAAAAAAAAAGTATAAATATGCCTTATATAGGTATGGCCGTACACTATATTATTCAAATATAGCATGATAGGTCCACTTTAAAGCTTTAACTGCTACAGCACAGGCTCAAATATAATTGGTTTAAGGCACAACTTCATCATTAGTCGGGGTCTACATTTACATATGTTGATCATGAACATGTGTCTGGATAAGAAAATATGAAAACAGAGTAACTTGTGTTTTGTTGCCCAAATTGGAGCCAATTGATAAAGAAGGTTTAGGGAACTGTCAAGTCATTTATCAAAATCAAAAAAATATAATATAAATGTACCAGTAATTACACACATTGTGCCTTAGTTAATGGTACAGATACTTAAAAAGGGTTACCTGGTGAGCCATGAAGTCATTGTTGATAAAACTTTAACTCCTCTTGAGCTTCGCTGGATCAAAGCCTGAGGCTTTTTCCTACCCAGTCTAATGTCATGTGATGTTTTGGAGATCTTACTTCATAAATGAATGAGCTGACTTATAACTTCCCTTTCCTCTCAAGGACCAATGAGGCGATTCTGCTGGCTCTCTATGAGGCTGTGCACCTCAACCGCAACTTCATCACTGTATTGGCACAGGTAAGATGCACTTATCATCACAGTGTACATATATACCCTGCACAAGGGTCTGCATAGCCTAAGAACCAAAATGAGTCAAGTTTCATCACTCGCAATAACTAAACACACAATTTCGTGACAGAATCAGGGATTTTGTATAATTTGGCAAACTTTAGGTTGGGCTTTAAAACATTTCTTAAAGCTTTTCCTGAATCCACATTTCTTATTTTTCTCTATGAATAATTGCAAATGTCTAATCTTCTGATGATCGTAAAAAAATAGAAGGCAGTGGTCAGAAGAGAGGAATAACAAATATTGTATTAATGTACCAGTGATGTTAACCTGCGATTGGAACATATTCCTTCAAATAAGTTGACTTTTTGTTTCTTTTATTAATCCCTGTGGAGACACTCAAATTCACTCTTTCAGCCATCTTAAGAAACTTACTGAATAGTGAGGATGCAGTTAAGAAGCCTCACACGTCTCCGGAATAACTTCCATTCTAAGGCCATTAAGCCACTGTGATGCTCTTAACAGTACTGCAATTAAATACAAATCTCCTTAGAAGCTATGATTAATGTGTTTCCATTACATTCTTTTGGAAAATCAGAGGTAAACTCTTCCAGGCTCTCTTCTCTCAGTTTGTGTTTGAATCTCCTCTCCAGTCTATACTGTTGTATTCTCCTGAACATTATGGGACACAAGGGACAGCTGTTCTCTATTAATGACATCAACACATTTGTTTTGGTCTATCAACAGAGCCACCCTGAGATGGACATCCCAACCACACCCACCACCCCCACTCCAACCACACCTACAACTCCACTGGGCACAACACCGCCATCCTTAGACAGTAAGTCATACACTCTGTCATATGTTTTATTATGGAGGACATAGACTGCATGACATATTGGTGAAGTGTCAGTGATGGCCACAGCTTTCTGAAGGGAAGATCTCAAGTGTAAGGGACTACTTTCTCTAAATCTACCATTATGTCAGTTTGTGGATCCACATTTTCTGGGACGAAACTAATCGTAACTCCATGTTTCACATAAGGGCATAAGGATGGTTTTAGGTTATGTAGTAGAAAAACGTGTTACAGTTGAAATATTTATGGTAAAGCCTAGTTTAAACTCAGCCCTGATTTTACACTCGCCATCCCCTTTTGAGCACCTAGACAAAAGTCCCATCGAAGAGGAAAACAGCCACAGAGTACTATTTGCAAACTGTTAGAGGACATATTCTGCTCATTTTCAGGTTCATATTTGTATATTGTACCTGTGACAGGCTTACATGCCTACATTTAAAAAAAAAGTGCTTTATTTTTCTCATGCCGCCTGAGCCTGCCCCATAGCCTATCACGTACAATGTGTTGGAGCGCTAGCCAAAAGAAGCTCAAGTATTACACAGTGATGTCACTATGTTACAGAAGTAAACATAGGAGTCTAATAGATGCGTTTCAGGCAATGTGTGCAAGAGAATCTCCCTCTCGCCCGAGCTTTTGGTTCTATCTCACACAGGCTCCGCCCTCTAGTGGACTCTATGGGTACTACTCTCATCAATGATACGCGAGCGTTCACACACTGAAGTTGTATAAACGTAGCCGGCCAATCAGGGCGAGCCTACCTGAATGCGCGCGCATATAAGGCAGCTACACCTGCTGACTGTCATCCCTTTCTCTTCAGCGAGCAGGCCAACACCTGACAGAGAAAAGTAAAACGTTTGACAGAAGAAGAAAGAAGTTATCATACCTTCATGGAGTCGCCACTTCTAGAGACCCGGGCCTGTCCTCCGTGCCCTGGCTTAATAGCGGGCGGCGATCCCCACCACCTCTGCTTTGAGTGTTTGGGGGACCAGGATATGGCCGAGGCGGTGCCATTCACGTTCGCCATTCCAGCGGGGCGGATGGCTCCGTTTGCCGGGGAGGAGGATGACGAGGACTTCTTGTTGTCGGGCACTTCCGGGTCCGGTGTCCATGGAAGTCCACTGCCCAGGTCTGTCCGCCAGGACTTTCCCCTGGTGATGACCATGGCGGCGGAGCGTGTAGGGCTACCGCCTCAGGGTGCAGGGCCGCACGGACACAGCATGTCCCGGCGTGCCCCCCCTTGATGAGAGCCTGGCAGCCCATCTGCTCCCACAGGCAGCAGGCTGGGCGGAGAACCTCTGCCCCGCTGCCGCGTGACAGGGCGGCTGCAATAACACGGGTGTGTTGGGCGTCTCGCTGATTGCTCTTCCGCAAGATGCCCCCACCTCACCGGATCAGAGCGATTATTTGGTAAATTAATATCCTGGTTCACGGTGTGGGCGCCGCTGCTTGCCGTGTGATGTCCCTGGCCACAGTGGGATCACGCCGCGTGGCACTTTCCAAAAAAAGACCGTGATGATCTCCTGGGAGCCCCCGTGTCTACGGAAGGGCTTTTGGATCGATTTCCTCGGTCACGTGGATGAGGAGAAGTCGCAGCTTGGCCGTATGCTGCTTCTTGCTCATCCTCAGAGGAGAGAACACTGTCCCACACTCGCCGCCCCGCTGTAACTCCAGTAAAGGAAGCAGCAGGTGGGCGCTCGCATGTGAGTGGAATAAACCGCAGAAAGTGCTGTCAAAGTACTGTGCGGGTTCAGAGACGCTATAGCCGGCATGTTGTTGTCAGAAAACACACCGCGCCTGGTATAATAGCTCCGATTAATGCATTTCACCATTACGGCCCATCCACACGGCGGCGTGCGTTGAAGCTTCAACGCTTCTTCCCATTCACTTTGAATGGGGTGACGTCACGCTTTGCCGAACTGCATTGTGGTTCCGTCGCTTCGCTTTGCTCGAGTTGCTCGCTTCAAAAGTTGAGTAAAGTTAAACTTTTGAAGCTTCGACGGAAGCGTCAGCCAATCAAATCATATGCCAATCAAACCGTGTGCTTGTGTGTCCGGGGCGGGAGATTAATGCGATTGGTTGTTGGTCGAGTTTCAGACACGCCCGCTGGCAAGCTTCAACGCACGCTGCCGTGTGGACGCTGCGTTAATGTGAAACACAGCGTTAACACGAAGGCGCGCAGCCCCGCGGTGCATTCAAAGACCTCTGCAGAAAATAGGCCCTTTTTAATGTCGGTTCCCCATAAGCCAATCTTCCTTTCATGGAAGGTTTGGCGGAGGAGAGGGCCACCAGAGAGTACCACAGCTTCTTAGCTGCAGCTCCACAGCTCCTTGCATGTCCCCTAAAACACAGTTTTATGGGGAATGGAAGCTCAGCTGTTTACTGACAGAATGGGTGGACAGGATACTGCGATTGGGTTCTGCAGCGTCCGTCCTCCATTCAGGGGTGTAAGAGAGGCAAATCTATCATCCCAGGAGGAGATAGGTTTCCTTTCAACAGAAATTCAGGCCCTGTTACAAAAACAGGCTGTGTCTGTTGTGAACTCTCAGGACAGAGAAAAGGGGCTTTACTCCATGTACTTCCTGGTTCCCAAGAAGACAAGAAAATTCAGACCCATTCTGGATCTTCGCAGCCTGAATCAGCACATTGCCTGCAAAAAGTTCCATATGTTAACCATAAAACAATTACTGGAACTAGTGCAGCCGGGCGATTGGTTCACCACCATCGACCTGAAGGACGCTTACTTTCATGTCGAAATTGCTCCAAAGCACAGAAAGTATTTGCGTCTTGCCTTCCAGGGGATAGCCTACGAGTACAACAGACTACCGTTCGGCTACTCCCTATCCCCACGCACGTTCAGCAAATGTGTGGCCACAGCGCTTCAGCCGCTTCGCGACCATGGGATGAGGGTTTTCTTTTATCTGGACGACCTCATAGTCATGGCCAGGTCCAGGGAACGGGCAATGTTCCACACAGCCCAATTGATCCTACATCTAACCAAGTTGGGTTTTGCAGTCAATTGGAAGAAGAGCAGTCCCATACCTCACCAGCAGGTGGAATCCTCTACTGGACTCTATCAGGCACCAGCAGGTGGAGTATCTGGGGATTTTGCTCGATGCAGGCAGACTACGTGCCACCCTGTCAGAGGGAAGACAGGCATCCCTGCTTCGGGAAGTTTGCAGACTGCGACAGGGGGCAACGGTGACGGCTTTGACCATCATGAAGACTCTGGGTCTCATGGCGGCTGCTCACCTCGTGGTACCGCTGGGGTTACTGCATATGCGTCGCCTGCAGAGGTGGTTTGCCGGCCTTCGTGTGGTGACCATCCCCCTCTCAGTGGAGGGCAACCTCCGATACTGGTGGTCCCCAAAGCATCTGCGGAGGGGAACTCCACTGGGGCGGGTGACCTCCTTCATCACGGTGTTCACAGATGCATCCGTGACAGGATGGGGGGGGGGGGACCTGCCCAGAGAGAGCTATACGTGGTGGCTGGCCTCTGACAGAGACTCAGCACATCAACCTTCTAGAGGTGCGGGCAGTAGTGCTGGTCCTACAGCACTTTAAACCCTTACTACAGGGCAAACATGTGCTGGTGAGGAGCAACAACCGCACCACAGTGGTGTACATCAACAGGCAGGGCGGAGTCCGCTCTGGCGCCTTGTTGAGCACAGCGGAGAACCTGTGGTTGTGGGCCTCAGAGAATGTGTTATCTCTGAAGGCCCTCCACATCCCGGGGCTGGAGAACAGGGGGGGCCGACCTCATGTCAAGAGGCTGGCCCCTGCCAGACGAATGGATGCTTCACCCGGAGGTGGTGAAGCAGATCTAGGCCCAGTTCGGGAAAGCGTAGGTGGACCTGTTCGCCAACCAGCGCAACAGCCACTGTACCCTATGGTTTTCCCTAGCTCGGCAGGACAATCCACCCTTGGGGGTGGACGTGTTTGCACACGAGCCATGGCCAAGAAAGCTGCTCTTCGCCTTTCCACCGCTGCGTCTCATTCTCCCCCTCCTGTAGAGGGTGAGACGAGAACGATTGTCAGTCATCCTGGTAGCCCCAGGTTGCCGCTCGGCGCCGTGGTACGCGAAGGTGACACAGATGATGGTGGGCCAGCCCTGGACGGTTCCTCAGGTCTGGGGGCCGTTGTCTCAGGAAGCAGGTGCAATGGGGGCGTTACCCACTCTGGGCCAACCTCTCCAGGTGGAGAGTCCACGGGGTGGACTGTCTGACAAGGTTATTCAGACTATCCAGGCAGCAAGAGCAGGACCCACCACAGCCTGTTACAGGGCGAAGTGGTTGGGATTCCAGCGGTGGTGTGAAGAAAGGAGTCTAGAGCTTCTATCCTGTACGTTGGACTCTATTCTGTCCTATTTACAGATACTGGTGGACAGGGGGCTTGCTTATTCCACAGTTAAGGTGTATGCAGCAGCCATCTCGTCCTGCCATGAGTGATTTGGCGGCAGGTCAGCCTTTAGTCAACCGCTTATGGCGTGTTTTTTGCAAGGGGTCAGGAGACAGCGCCCAGTGGTGCATGTCTCCACCCCGAAATGGGATCTGCCGTTGGTGCTCGAGGCTTTGGTCACAGAACCATTTGAGCCTCTGGAGCTCTCCTCCCTGAATGCGCTATCATTGAAAACAGCTTTGCTGCTTGCCTTGACTTCGGCCAAGAGAGTGTGCGAGCTGCCGCTCTGTCGGTGCACCCGAGTTGCCTTTTGATTCGGGGTGACCGTAGCGGGGCGACACTCAGACCGAACCCCTCCTTTGTTCCCAAGAACCTAAGGAGTTTGTTCAGGTCGAGGGCTATACAGTTAGACGGCTTTAGTCTTCCACCCCATATTGGGGACAGGGAGGCTAAATTGCACCTCCTCTGCCCAGTTTGTGCGCTGTCATGTTATGTAGGGCTCACGGCTTCCATTAGGCGCACTGAACAGCTGTTTGTGTGCTTTGGGGATGGTGTGGCCGGTAAAGCTCTGTCCAAGAAACGCCTGACAGGATGGCTCTGCGAGTGCATTTCACATGCCTATGGGCAGGCGGGGAGAGCCTTCCCCACTGGGGTCCGTGCACACTCTACACGTGGTATGGCTGTATCAACAGCCTTGTTCAACGGCGTGAGTGTGGAGGACATATTCACGGCGGCGTCTTGGTCTACGCCAGGCCCCTTCATAAGGTTTTATCTCTTGGCTCCTTTTCATCATCTCTACTTGCTGGGGCAACACAGGACTGGTGAAGGGGGGGGGGGCTGTGGGTCAGTAGGCTGTATCTGACCCCCCCTGGACATAATGCACTTATGTTTTCCCATGCTCCTTAGGGACCCGGGAAACATGGTGCTCAGTAAGCCCCACTACAGTCCATGCACACTCTACACGAGGTAAGCGTGTGTGAGTGTGGGGGACATGGTGCACTTACGTTCTCCCCATGCTCCTTAGGGACCTGGGAAACGTAGTGCGCAGTGTATAGTCACTTGCGCTGGCACCTGCAGGGTGGAGCTATGGGGTTATTCAGACCAGTTACGCTCTACCCAGCCAAGTAAGCTGCGGCCACGACTTCTCCACGGTCACAACCGGATGATGGGAAGTTGGGGTGCGGTGGCTGTTAACCAAAGGCCGGTCAGGGGCAGTGTGGCGGATCGATGTTGTAGGACGACAGGGCGTTTATCCATCGGGGCTCCACCCACTGTACCCATAGAGTCCAGTAGAGGGCGGAGCCTGTGTGAGATAGAACGGGGGTTTACGTATTGTAACCCTAGTTCTATAAGCACAGGCGGAGCCCTCTACCTAGGGGCCCTGTCTTTCCTATGCCGCTCGCTGAAGAGGGTGTAGGATGACAGTCAGCAGGTGTAGCTGCCTTATATGCGCGTGCATTCAGGTATGCTCGCCCTGATTGGCTGGCTACGTTTATACAACTTCAGTGTGTGAACGCTCGCGTATCATTGATGAGAGTAGTACCCATAGAGTCCAGTAGAGGGCGGAGCCTGTGCTTATAGAACTAGGGTTACAATACGTAACCCCCCGATTTGAGCCTTTGCAAACCATTTACATGCACAAAAACCCTACAGGAAAGGGAAAACTGCGAAAAGCATAGGGTCCCTTTTAATAATTACGGGAAGTGGGGAAACCTGGGACTGTGAACCAAAACTGTGGTTGCACCTAGGGGGTTGGATGTTAGCATTAATAAACAGAACACAAAACGGTGACTGATCTACAAATTGGTACAAAGTCTGGAGACCTGGATACTCATCGGTGATTCCGACCACTGGCTACGTTTTTCTTGTGTTTGACTTTGAAATGGATTGAAGGATTTCTAAAGCTATTTGGCATCCCATCAGATCTCAAGGCACAAGCCTTGTCAAATATTCAATATATTTTTTAAGGTTATCCAAAAGTAGAAAGATGCTCAAACATAATACATTTAGCTTCTAATTTGGTTTGATTGCATTTTAATAATCAGATAACTCCAACACCCGAGCCTCCATACTTATTATTATCATCTCTTTAAACTTGAGCGCATGGCTGTCACTTCACTTCATATTATAGCCATCACATTGGAGAAGCAGGTCATTCAGCATGCACACACGCTGTAACTGTTAAAAGGTTCATGTTTTTCTATCTCTGGCTGGCTCTCCCTCCATCGCCTCGAACCTCGAACCTAAGAGCTATTTTCTGTATGAAATATTAAACTACAGCTTGAAATACAGATGAATGTTTCACATGCAGCGTGCATTGGAACATGTCATGGGAGCGTCAGCACTTAGAGGATCCTCCGCTCCGACCAGAAACATTCACACACACACTTATGCCAGCAATCACATATCACCTTTTTCTACCACAGTACGGCCCCATGTGATGATGTGTGTGTTTGACAGTGTTAAATCTTCCTGTGGCGTGGGGAAGAAATATCAAATGAGGGGATTTGTGGCGAAAAGATATTAGTGAGGGCTCATCATTTATCCATGAAACAAGCAGAGATTTTAAATGGATAAAAACGCTTGTCTGTACAACGCGCCATGCTACATTAGCCACGGTAATGAGACAAAGACATCAATTTTTGTATTGTTTTATCTGCCTGAATGAGCCCTCCATCTGCCCAAACAAGGGCGACAGATTCTTATTTATTCCAGTTTGTAGACGGTAGGGTTTGCGTTCCAGCTCATGTATTTGGGAGGTCATTATTTATGGAATTGCTGACTGCACAATTAAAGTTTGATTCATTATTATTAGTTACATTTTTTCTGTTATATCTGTCCTTTTTCTCCCTAATATTAAGAGAGTTTTAATAATGGGATTGTATCTTCCTCTGTAGTGATGAACAACCCAGAGCTGCCTCTGGATCCCAACCTGCAGACCAGCAACCTTCTCATCACCTTCCTCAAGTACGCCTCCATTGTAATGCAGGACACTAAAGGTAAACATCATGTCCTCCTCCTCCTCCTCCTCCTCTCTGTCTCTGTCACTTTACCTTGATATAATTTGTCATTCTTTCACTGTATATTCTCCACCTCTGTCCTGACCCGTCCTCACGTAGATGCCTTACATAGAAGTGATAAATAAATGCTGTTCTCTGCCAAACCACAATTTGTTATCCCACCTATAACATTCAAGGAAACAACTACCTGGCCCTCTGTTTTCTTTCTACCTGTTAAGAGTCTCATGTTTGTGTTTCCAGATGAGCATCGACTCAACAGTGCCAGACTGTGCCTCATCATCCTCACCTGCATAGCCGAGGTAGGAAAGGCAACATTATGTGCAACATCCCCCCCCCCCCCCACAGATTGTCTCTGTTCTGACCTCTCCTCTGTGTGCCACAGGATCAGTACGCTGATGCCTTTCTTCATGATGACAACATGAACTTCAGAGTCAATCTCCACAGAATGGTGAGTGTGGGCTGTAAGTGAGTGGGTTCATAGTCAAATAATACACTAATTGATTTACATTTTGAGGGGATACTTTGTGTTGCTTTATTCAGACTTTGAATGTAGTTATTTTCAGTAAATAAATGCATCGATACTTATTGTCCCTCCTTTCATCCACCTCTCAGATGATACATTCCCTGATTCCCTGTTTGTCACGCAGATTCATATTTGTATTCATCTGAGAGAAATCAGCTTTCTTGATGTAAAACTAGATTGGGAAATCATATTTCTCTTACCCCAAACAAAGTTTCTCGTCTAAATGGTGTTATGAAATAGGCTTAATGGAGAAAGCCGACTTTACCTCGGTTATTTAACTCCACGTAAGCCCACTACCTGATGAAGAAAATGATACTTAATTATGTTTCCCTTTTTGTAGTGACACGTCTCTACAAAAAGGGAAAAGATTGCGCATTAAGCCAGATATATGCTACATATTAAAGATGTCTTGTACAATATTTGTTATTAAAATTGAATTGTAGAATGCTGGTATTCATCTTATATATGAGCTCATATGAGCATTTACATACCTATATTCTATATTTTAATTCTGTATATTTGTTTTCCAGCCGATGAGGCACAGAAAAAAAGCAGTGGACAAGAACATCCCTTCACGCCCGCTGGTGTGTGCAGTTCTAGGTATGGGAAACATTCAAACCTGTTGTTTTCAAGCAGATACCTCTGATTCTTTTATATTTTTAAGGCATTCTTTCACTGGATGTTGCATTATTGCAAGATTCTTCAAACAGGGATTCATTTTCTCCATCTTTCTCTAGATCTGATGGTGGAGTTTATTGTCACTCATATGATGAAGGATTTCCCAATGGATTTATACTTGTGAGGACACACACACATATCACACACATATTACTCCAAAATCTCACCCACAAAACAACGCCATCACAGCAATGTGTTTATTTCCTGTGCAGGCGCTGTGTGCAGATCATCCACAAACTCCTGTGCTATCAGAAGAAGTGCAGAATCCGATTACACTACACCTGGAGAGAGCTCTGGTCAGGTAAAGACGCCCCGCTTTCTCTCTCAACTTCATTCACATAACAAGGAACTCACGCTTCTATTGGCTAGTGCTCCAACACATTGTATAAGGGCTAAGGGGTGGGACATCTCTAACCGGTTGACCAATCACAACAGAGTCAGCCAGCTAACAAATCAGAGCAGACTGGGCTCTGGTTTCAGACAGAGGGTGAAAAGAGGTGATGCAGCACAGGCAGTATGAGAAAAATAAAGAGCTTTTTGAACATTAATAAAGCATGTAAACATGTCACAGTAGAGACACTACATACACATTTGAAACCTGAACATGAGCATAAAAGGGCTCCTTTAACAGCTCCAGCTGGTGAAATGTGTTATAGACAATCATCATGTCACTCTCAGAATGAACAGTAATCACTTTTGATTATCACCAGAATAATGTAAGGATTATGAGGGTTTTTTTTATGGCTAGTTTTATCACTAGTTTCAATCATTTCAACTTTGTTTCATAAAAAATAATTTTGAGTCCGCCATTCTTGGCAAATACTATACTACGCAGGATAAAAACTGCTGAATTCCTCCTAAAAGGTCAAACTTAATTGATTTTGGCTGCAAATTCTTTGTCATTTTTCTCAGAGATTATGTTTTAGTAATAAAATAATGTTTTGTTTTGCTGGGGACCACCTTAAGAGTTGAGTAAATAGTTGATGCTTTTTGCAATTTCCCCTGAAGTAATTGGTTCTGTTGTTTTTAGAAATGTATTGCATCATTGAGATTGGATAATGAGTCTCTGAAGAAGCACCATCCATCCTGTTGGCCTAGCGTTAAGCCTGGTCAACAACACACAATAGGATAACATTTCAGTTTATAATAGCCCCCTCTCACTGTGTCTCATTAGAATACAGATTGCTCTAATCAGACCAATCATCAGCTTAATTCCCTGAGTGACACTGACCCTCTCTCCCTGCTGGCAATATAAATATAATGCTGGAGTAAAAGCTGAATTAAAGCAATATATGTGATTATCTTCTTTAGCCAGTTTCTTCTCATTGCTCTGTTTCTCCCACTTTTTAAACTTCTGAAAGGACTTTATTTGGTGTTGAAATTGTTCTCTCTCTCCTGTGTTTCGATGATCTGCTTTAATAAAGAAGCTCACTGAGGAAAGCAGACTGTTGCCAGATGCCTCTGCTAGCAGACAACAATCACATGTATCTCATTAATGTGTGCATGTGTCCCTCTGCACAGCGCTCATCAACCTGCTGAAGTTCCTCCTGTCCAATGAGACGACGCTGCTGGCCAAGCACAACATCTTCCATCTGGCTTTACTGGTGAGAAACACACACACACACACACACACACACACTACACACACCACACACCACACACCACACACCACACACCACACAAAACATGCAGACAGTACACAGTGGAAATGAGTTCCACAAGGATGCGTGTCGGAACTCCTTTTTTGTGTGTGTGTCCGACGAGGAAAGAGACTAACAGGCTGTCTGTGCAAAAACTGATGCAATATGAATTGTATAACTTTTTTTTTGGTTCCTTTGAAAATGAATATTGTCCGTCATCTAATGTGTGTCCCCTCATCAGGTGGTGAACCTGTTCAACATGTTTATAACGTACGGCGACACGTTCCTGCCCACCTCCAACAGCTACGACGAGCTGTACTATGAAATCGTACGAATGCACCAGGTGTTCGACAACCTCTACTGTATGGGTATGTTGACTTATTTATACATTTAGATCCCCATTAGCTACTGTTTCAATACAGTTACTGATCCCGGGGTCACAATTCCTATCTTTAACAATTTACAGAAAAAAAACATCAAATCATATCCGTAACACTTACTTACTCACAAAAAGATAGATAATACATTACTAAGACACACAACAACATATAGAAACTCTAAGCCTGTCTTTTTTTACATATACTGCTTTATGTAATAGTCCCATGTTTTAAATAATTGAGAAATAAAATGGCAGTGTTTAACCCGAGCGATTGTACTTCCCCTACAAAAGCTATTATTCAAATAATGTCAGAGTCTCAAATAAAAGCTATCACAAATATAATAGGCTAAAAATACAATTTTAAAGGAGCTCTTTGGGGTTTTCCCTTTCATATAGTGTGTTATATAGGTTTGTGTGCATGTAAATGGTCAGCAAAGGCTAAAATCCCAAAGTTCCCTCCACGGGGAGTTTCTCGACAGCAAAACTTCCAAGCCCTTCCTTTATCCACAGAGGAAAGTAAATGTGCGTAATTTTGACATCATATGTGTATCTAACTTTGTGTTTATGTCCTTCTCTGCCTTCTAGTTCTGAGAGTATCAACCAACACGGGCCAGTGGAAAGAGCCAGCCAGCAAAGTCACGCATGCCCTTGTCAACGTTCGGTAAAAACACACTCGGCACACAAATGCTATAGATAGATAGATAGATAGATAGTACTTTATTGATCCCAAATTGGGAAATTGTTCTCCCCAAGAAGGAGAAATATATTTTGATTAAAGGGAATTTAAAACAAGGATGTGATTTAAGAAAGCTCAAATAAAGTGAATTAAGTTAAGTCTTTAAAGGTCCCATGTCATGCTTTTCCGGTTATTACCCGTCCCCTTGTGTGTTATGAAGGTTTTTAGAGATCTGCAGAGTCACAAACCATCAAAGTACACCCTGTAGCAAGTAAAACTCTAACACTAGTGGAGCCTCGCAGATGGGGCCCCTCAGCACCCCCCCCCCCCTTCCCGTGTCCATTCGCGATGTCTCGCTGTCTCGCAGCAAGCAGGAAACCACACCAGTAAGCCAGCTCACACTGTCAGCTCCTCGCAGCAGCGAGCTGACCAATCAGAGCACACCGGGCTCACAGGGAGGGGGGGGCAGGAGCTCCAACAAGGCGTGTAGGACAGGGAGTGAATACACATACTATACAGAGATGCTGTATGAGAAACCAATGTGAGTTTGGAACATTGAACAATGTAAATCTATTCTAGTAGACCTCAACAATGGAATTATGATCAGTAGAAATGGCCATGACATGGGACCTTTAAGAACTGTAATTTACGTCCTTCATCCCCAGTCTATTACTTTCCCTCCCCCAGGCCGCCCTATTCAGTCATTTTTAAGCCTTTCTCTCATTTCCCCCCTCCATCTTCTCTGAGGAGAAGATCCTCTAAGGTCACCCTGGCTTGAAGGCCCCTGAGGGCCCCTGTACGAGCGGGATACTCCCAGAGGAATCACGCTCTCAGCTGGTCTGTGTTGCCTGAGTAAGGAAGGCAACACAGGAAGGCGGGGAGGAAAACTATTTTTTAATAATAATATGTGGAAGAAAAGATGAATAGGTGAATCAGAGAGGAATATAGAACCTACAGAAATATGAAATGTGTGTGGACCAATCCCATTATACTCCCACCAGCTCATTCCTCCATACGCTGGCTCATACGTTAATGACATAGGATTACCACGATGGAGAATTCTCTGCATTTTCCTTACTATAATTTATTTGATATATGACTCGTCTAAGCCAGTACCAAATAAGCCATTTCATCTCACAGCTGTGCTTACGGCATTAACTTATATTTGAATATAAAGCAGTATATATATTTGAATTGATGATGCTGCTGCCGTAAAAGATTGCCTTTGAATTTACATGTGACATTCCCTTGTGTGCTCAAACGAAATGATGGCATTGAGAAGAAATTGAAAACGACTGAATAATTTGCCCTCTCCTGTAGAATACTATATCGATTTGTGTGCATTTAAATGGCCTGTAAAAGGCTAACATCCCAGAGTTCCCTCTGAAGGGAGTTTCTCTCCCACACACTCCCCCCATACCTGAAACGCCTCCATTGGACTCCTCTCTTTACTCCTGTAACATTATGACATCACTACGTAACATCCGCGCTTCTATTGGCTAGCGCTCCAACACGTTGTATGTGATAGGCTAAGGGGTTGGACAGCTCTCAGCGGTTGACCAATCTCAACAGAGCCGGCCAGCTAACCAATCAGAGCAGACTGGGCTCTGGTTTCAGACAGAGGGTGAAAAGAGGTGCTGCAGCACAGGCTGTATGAGAAGAATAGAGACTTTTTGTATCATTAAATCATGGAGACATGTCACAGTAGAGACACAAAATACAAATAAGAACCTGAAAATTAGCTAAATATGGCCTCCTCAAAACATTTCCAAATGCTTATCTTCTTACCTTCAAACATTATGTTATTTTTATTATTATGTTAACAAGATTTTTAATAATCGTGTGTAGGTATACACGTTGGTTATTTAGTTTAAATCATTGGACTTGGGGAAAATCTTCATGTTGCTTAATCTTGTCTTTCAGGGCCATCGTAAACCATTTTAATCCCAAGATTGAGTCGTACGCTTCTGTGAACCACATCTCCCAGCTCTCAGAAGAACAGGTGAACATAACACACTTTTTCTCCTTTTTATACTTTAACAAAAAGTTCCATGTAAAAAAATAAAATAGGCATCATCTCTGGGGACGTTTTGGCAGAACGCCACGGAAACCTCACTGCTGTCATTTCAAAAGTAAATCCTATGATTTTTTTAGCACACAATGGTAAACGCTCAGTGCTTTGAAGTGCTTGAGAGGCGTTCATGGCATTTCTTTTTGAAAGAATGCCTATTCATCATGGAGTAGTAACAGTTATGTGGCAGAGATGGATGAATCACACATGGCTCATTGTGATGAGACACGGAGAGGAGCCGCTCATCAGCGGGGCTGATTCACTGCACACACTTCAGACAGGTGGGAGGAACCTGTTCTCATCAATATGAAACCTTCAACACTGTGCACTACAGACGGTGACATACACACTGAGTGAGGCTTCTTTCCTTTCTTCCCATAAGCCACTTAGATGCCTTTAAGACAGATATTTTTAACGCGTTATCTTTTAATTTATTTGTTTTCCCCATTGTTTGGCTTCTGATGATGTGTTGAAGTTATGCGACTCATTGTTATTCAAAATACAATTATTTTCACAAACGTTCAGCATAGAAAATAGGCCTTTACAAAACTCAAACAAATCAAGAGGCAAAACTCAAATAAAAATGATAAACAAACTTAGACCTTCTTTGTATTATGTTGTTTTTCATATATTTGTATTTAGTCTCAACTGTGTCTTAAAGGCTGGCATCTTGGGAATTGTAGTCTTTAATAGTCCCTTAACTACAGATGACAATAACAGGACTTTTCCTCAAAACAAAAAACTGTCTGTAACACTGAAATGCAACCTAATAGTTTTCTCCTATGACAATAAACGTATTTTGATAGTTTTAAACAGTTTTACATAAGCATAAATATAGTCCAGTTGTAGTGACTCTTATATCTGTAGCACTGGTTTTGCAAACTCATCAACAAAGCGTCCAGCTTTTTTAATGACTCAATTTTCCCCGAGTTATTCTTTCATCGACAGTGGGAACACTTGAGTCTGTAAGGGAGCTGATATGACCGTTGTGAGCTTCACTTCAGGCGTTATCATTTATGTCAAATTGGTAAGGGTAGGAAAAGAGCCAGAAGAGTCCTTTTTTACAAGCTGATAAGAGAGTGATGGATTTGGTCATTATGCTCTCCAATTACCTCTGCTTTTATCTGTGAGATTTATTCACAACAAAGAAGGAAGGCAGCAGTTAACTCTGGTCTCTAAGAGCAACTGCTGGATTAATATATGATTTCTTGCTTGTGATATTAACACCCCTATCATTAGATAAAGTCACTTTTTTCTTGAGCATTTGTTATTTTGATCAGTGTTCTTGTCCTCGTTGAGCCTCATTTTATGCTTATACTGTACAGATGTTGTATGCCTGTGTTAACAAATACGACTCAAAAAAGAATTTGAACAAGTAAAGACATTTTGCAAGACGTGCAAATACCCAAATAACTGTCAGAAATGAAAACACCCAAATTGGCTCCAACAGTTACCTTTTAAGGAAGTTGAACTTCTAGCCAGTTGCTTATTAACACATCCTGCAGATACAGAGCAACAATATCATTCATTTTGAGATGTGTTTGTGACAACTGTTTGCTGTTTGCTGTTGTGCACTTAGAGGAGAATGGGTCTTTAGAGATTCCTTTTCTGAAAACAGCTGCTGACTGCATCCAAAAACGATGCTATGAGAGCAATTAGCCTGTGTGTTTTCACGAAGAGGCAGGAGAGAGTTGAGTGAAGCACATTGAAAGCTTTCAACTGAACACAAGACAATTTAAATTTAGCCTCAGCCCAAACAAAATAATGCTCAAAGAAAATGAAAACAAAAGGTATATACTCATAGGATTTCATTCAAAAACAACCTATCTTGCATCTTATTGATGAACATTAGGGTAAGTGAAGTTAATGTAACCAGTGTCAGACACTTAAACATGTTTTAGTGGGTGGGATGGAGGTGAATATGTGTTGAACTTTGGTCCATTTGAGGGACATTTACAACACTTACATCTTTAGAAAATGCTCTTATGTAACTTAAATTAAGTTCCTTGTATTTTCTTGTGACATACAGTCCTCGACACACACTCTCACAGACACAGCTGAACTGCCTGCAGCGACTTCACTCCCCCCAGTGACAGTAGAAGATGGATGGCCTCCAGAAACACACAGCGTTACAACAGTCAGCTGTCTCTGTCTCTCACATACAAGTCACTTCACACACACATGCTGCTTCTGTTCACACACTGCAGGATAAAAAGCATGCACACAACCATATCTGCTTAGGGATGCAGAAAGTCGCTCTTCTCCAGTTTTTCCACTTTCATATTTTTTGTGCTACTTACAAGTTGGTCATGGCTCACGCCTTCCTCCCCTCCATACATTCACCACCAGTTGAGGAGAAAAAAAGCCTTAATGTGTGTGTGTGTGTGTGTGTGTGTGTGTGTGTGTGTGTGTGTGTGTGTGTGTGTGTGTGTGTGTGTGTGTGTGTGTGTGTGTGTGTGTGTGTGTGTGTGTGTGTGTGTGTGTGTGTGTGTGTGTGTGTGTGTGTGTGTGTGTGTGTGTGTGTGTGTGTGTGTGTGTGTGTGTGTGTGTGTGTGTGTGTGTGTGTGTGTGTGTGTGTGTGTGTGTGTGTGTGTGTGTGTGTGTGTGTGTGTGTGTGTGTGTGTGTGTGTGTGTGTGTGTGTGTGTGTGTGTGTGTGTGTGTGTGTGTGTGTGTGTGTGGAGGTCTGCTTGGGGGCTATTTCACGGTTGAATGAGAGGATGGCAGGGGAGGGAGTGTGGAGAATCTCTGAATAATTACCTCTGATTTCAGCTCACCTTATCTCAGCTGGACTTTGAGGCATGTGTGTTCACGCACATACTGCACACACACTGTATACACTCAAACACACATATGCGTTATGCTCTGTTATGCTTTCTGTGAACTATTGAGTGCTTACCCAGGCGAAAATGCTCTGATTGTGAAGTCTTACTAAATCTCATTGGTAAGAAAACACACACTCTCATTTTTGTTACAGATTCAGAACCATTCAGCTCATCTGAAGAAAAAAAACATTTTAAAACAAACATTGTTATACAAACCTCACGGATATAAACATTTAGTGCGTAGTTTTGTGGAGAAATTGGACTAAACCATTTAATAGAAGGTTGACTGACTTTTTTTTAATCAGTCTAATGCTAATTTGTCCTTGTTTCCAAACGACCATATCCCTGATAAGAGTTGACCCTGATGGTAGGCAGTTACGTGGAA
This sequence comes from Trematomus bernacchii, assembly GCF_902827165.1. Lineage (NCBI taxonomy): Eukaryota > Metazoa > Chordata > Actinopteri > Perciformes > Nototheniidae > Trematomus > Trematomus bernacchii. Next base: position 1,006,181 of record NW_022988066.1, on the reverse strand, counting down.
ATAACGTGGATAGGAAAAGATAGATCACTCATGAATAAAGATGTTGTAATGAAGTATTAAGCACAAATAAATATTTGACTGCTTGGTGACAATTCAGTGTTCACTGTGCGATGCATTAACCTCCCTGTATTATGGTGTGATGTAACACAGTCGTCTTCTGTTTCCATTCTGTTCCTCTGCTAGGTGTTGGAGGTGGTTCGGTCCAACTACGACACACTGACGCTCAAACTGCAGGATGGTTTAGACCAGTTTGAGAGATACTCGGAGCAGCCCAAAGAGGCCGCCTTCTTCAAGGAGCTGGTAAGAGACGAAGAGCAATGTATTGTGGGTGATGAGGAGTTTAATGTAGTCTTCTGAGATTCAGGCTCTGTGGGGATGTCACTTCATATACAATTTCAATGATGAGGAAGCTTGAGGAAGATTTTAAAGATGCCCTATTAAGCTTATTTTCTTTCCATATCCTGTGTGTGTTTTTGTGCATGTAAATGGTCTGCAAAGACTAAAATCCCTGTTTTCCCTCCAGAGGGGGGGCATCACTACGTAACACTTGCACTTCTATTGGCTAGCGCTACAACACATTGTACGTGATAGGCTAAGGGGCGGGACATCTCTAAGCTGTTGACCAATCAAAACAGAACCGGCCAGTTAACCAATCAGAGCAGACTGGGCTCTGGTTTCAGACAGAGGGTGAAAAGAGGTGCTGCAGCACAGGCAGTATGAGAAAAACAAAGAGCTTTTTGAACATTAAAGCATGGAGAAGTGTCACAGCACTAAATCCAAATATAACCCTGAAAATGAGAATTAGGGCCCCTTTAAAGGGGTGTTCCTCTGATTTGATTGCAGTTGGAAGACTTGAGACAAATATAAAGAAACAGCACAGGTTGAGAAACTCTAGAGTTGAATTGAAGTCAACATCAAAGTGCAAGGCCCACAGTTTGTTATCCGTTTGACTTTGAATGTCCTTCTCTGTCTGTCTCCAGGTGCGCTCCATCAGTCTGAATGTGAGGAAGAACGTCTCTCTGAACACGCTGAGTCAGGACGTCCTGCTTAAAGAGTTCTCCACCATCTCCTGAGACTCACACACACACACTGACACATACACATCCAGCCTCCTCCCCCCTCCAGACAGACATACCCAGTGCATTTGTGTGCGCATGGACATGAACACATATTTTCACACAAACAAAACCAACAAGTACGAATTGTTCTTTCCCTCACCTCCCTCATGTCACGATGGAAACAAACACTAACAGGCTGGAGGCACCCTAAGGAAGGACCTGAAAACTCTCCGGACTCGTTGATATGTGTGTGATCATTTAAAGGAAGTGCCCGTATTGCACTGTTCCCTGTGTGCAAACTGCAGTATTGGCTGGACTGTTAACTGACACATGAGAGTTTGGATTGAACAGAATTCAAGTATTTTTAACCCAGGTGTTCATCTCCAAAGGTTCTGATAATGTTGTAGGTAATCCTGCTGTTTAAACGCATAACGGTACAGATTTATGATTTATCTCTCCAGTAATTATTTCAGAGGACTTTGACTTTAAACTTGATGTCCTAGCTAACGCCAGTGATGGTCAACCTGAGCCTCTTTTAGTTTGGACCCTGCTGTAAATCCTCTTTCATTTGATCATTAACTCTTTCTTTTTGGCTGATGATGGTCGTGGGAATGTTATTGTAAATCTCTACATGTTCGAAACAAATGTACAAGTATTTTGAATTTACTTGTTGGCGAAACGGTAGAACTTTAAGCTATAGTTATCTTGAGAATGCTCTGGAGTGATGAAAAACATTTTTAATGTTGTGGCAAACCTTTTTCTTTTGATCAAAGCCATGACTAACATTCACTACTGCACGCACACGAGTCACTGTCTCTTTCAGTTCAATAAATGTGTCTGAATGTGTTGAGTTTGAAGGAAAACTGTTCAACGGTTATGATCCATTGAAGTGATTATTGATGGTGTGTCTTTAGCACATTGAGTCAGTTTAGCCAGGAAACACAAGGAACTCTTAACATTTGAAATGGTTATTATTGACTGGAAGCAGATCTTAATTATGCAATTTTCTTCAAGTGTAGGGTCTTGTTTCTTTCATCTCTTAACTCCTGTAGGTTTATTTATGTTTCTTTTTTAAATAAAAGTTTGTTTCCTAATACTCAACCGGTGTTTTCTATTGACTTTTAAACTTGCTTGTATCCCTTATACTGTAATGGGTTGTGTCAGAAATTTCAACTGGAACGCACCAAGGTCGGAATTCCTACTTGAAAACTCAGAGATACCTCGCCATACCTGAGATCATCATTCAAGATGGAGTCTCTGCATTTGTTAAGATATCTAATATTAAAGTTGGGGTAGGTAATTTTGGAGAAACCAGCTCGAGTGCGCTAGAATTTGAAAATACACAACCGGAAAAAATCTGCCACTTCCTTACAGAGCCTCTCCAACACACACGAACGCGCACATGACCAATGAGGGCACGAGATAAGTTTGTGCACAGATGGAAGGCTGACAGGCAGGTAGGCCATCCAGTTATTTTAGCCGGGCCGGCTAAAATGATTGGTCGTACTTTTTACAGTACTACGGCTTCCACAGATGACATTTTTTATGTATTTATTGTCAAAGCATTTAATATATTCATTGCTATCGGGATGTTAAGAGCATTCCATGGAATATAACAAAAAGTGTTTCTGAAATAAATGACATACCCCACCTTTAAGAAAACACTTTGATAATACTGTATAACATTTTTAGCTCTTCTGTATTATTGTGTCACATTAAATCAACTGTGCATATGCTACTGCTCTTCTTCTATCCGTGGATATTTTTCAATGATGTTTGTATTCACAAAATACTATATATAGAGTATCAACCGGTATTGCTAACAATGGCTAAATTAAGTGACTGCTAAAGCTGTTACCAAGGCAAACAACTTTCTCGGGCGGCCATTATTTTCTGACTTGTGCTCTTGGAACACATTCAACTCGGATGTGACTTCACTCCCAGTTCCGACCTCCTACTTCCAATGTAAATGGACCGCGGCTTCAGTCCGGGAAACAGTGCTGGAAAGTCTTGCACAAAGCGTCGAACGATGTAGAAAGACAGACAGGGGGTGTTTCTCAATCGCGAGTAAAGCTGCTTCAGAGCCACTATTTCAAGCATACTACGTCATCGAGCGCCGCCGAAGTACTGTTCCAATCTCCAGCATACTTGGAAATCTACCGAGCCCGGCGTACTCCGTTTGGAGAAATATCGAGGCTGCACATGAGTAGACTCCGCGGTCTTAAAATCCCCACAATGCTTTGCGCACGGACCAATTTCCCCAAATCTGTGGCGGAAGATGTAAGGCGGGGCCTCTCATATGACGCACACCTGCACACTTGCTAGCGTGTTCCACTCTTCGTTTTCCGGATGCCAGGAAGTATTCTTGACTCGCTTCTGAAGCAAGATGCTCGGCAGACATGTGCTACCAAGCAAGCGTACTCGCGATTGAGAAACACCCACGCTTATATACTTGCTTGCCCAGGTGTGCTGATGAGATGGGAGGGGCTAGCTGAAGGTGTGAGGGGGGGCGGGGTCAGTGGAAAATGACTGGGGTTCAGCAGGCAGGGCAAGAAGCAGACTGTGACACATCCTCATCAGGTTCACACACACACACACACACACACACACACACACACACACACTGCTGTCTGATACATTAGCCGTCATTGCGTGACTTCATTTCTTACCCCCACCAGCGGCACGAGTGAAATATGACTGTTCTTTTGAAGAATATGCTCTCTGATAACAAATGCTTTTTTCTTGGATCATTTCTTTACTTGTTGTCCCTGTTGAGCATTTATAGTTTGTTTTATGAATTGTCAGGGGGGGGGGGACGTCAAACAGCTTGCACTCATGATTTGATTCAGTGTATTTTGGCGAGATTGTAGATATGTGATGTCATTACGGTCTCAAAAATGACTCCTGGGAGTATCACGTATGAATCCATCTTAAACAATTTCCTTGCAGAGCGACAATAATGTCCCAGATGATTGTGGGTAAAACCTCTGAGGCAGAGATAATGTGATCATAGCAGACACAGTAAGTACATCAGATTACATGTATTCAATGTATACAGAAATACAAAGGTGGATGTGGATGTGGTGAAGAAGTTCCAGCTTTGATCTACTTTTGTGAGAACAAGTGTAAAAATAGGACACTCAGCAGTCTGTTTACGCCATGATTTTTAAACAGTTGAAGGAGGAGTTCATACAAACTAATCAATATTCTGCTAGTGACTTAAAATTTGAATAAATTCAGAAAAGTGATAAGAAGAGTCAAGGAAAAACATAAATGTTCCTCTCCTCTTTGTCCTCCATCCAGCGCTCCCTCCCCCTTCCTGTTGTAAAAACTAATTAGCCACTAACTCTGATAAACTTTGTCCTCCAGCTTCTCTGTAATGATGTCTGTGCCCTGCGGCTCAAACAAACAACACCGACTGAATCTTTCATTTGTCAGAAGCTGCATAAAGTAACAAACTAAAGGTTCAGAATGGACTACAGGCTCCGGACGATCAATGATGAAAGCGCTTGAGCCACTCTTGTTCTTAGCAAGTTTCTCTCGAATTTCTGGAAGATGGTTTCACATCAGGTGACAAAAAGCCAAGTTTATTATGAATTTATTCACACATGTTTGAAGGAGATGGAGTTTTGTTCCCAATGATGAAAGCAGAGGTGGGAGAAGTACTCTCACACAGGCTCCGCCCTCTACTGGACTCTATGGGTACTGCTCTCATCAATGATACGTGAGCGTTCACACACTGAAGTTGAATAAACATAGCCGGCCAATCAGGGTGAGCCTACCTGAATGTGCGCGCAGGCTCACAGTATATAATGCGGCTACGCCTCCTGACTGTCATCCTTTTCTCTTCAGCGAGCAGGACAACACCTGACAGAGAAAAGTAAAATGTTTGAAAGAAGAAGAAAGAAGTTATCGTACCTTCATGGAGTCGCCACTTCTAGAGGCTCGTCCCTTTCTGTGTCAGCCCCCCATGGGCCAAACTTCCTTTTATGGAAGGTTTGGCGGCAGAGTGGGCCACCAGAGAGTACCACAGCTTCTTAGCTGCTGCTCCACAGCTGCTTGCATGTCCCCTAACACAGTTTTATGGGGAATGGAAGCTCAGCGGTGTACTGACAGAGTGGATGGACAGGACACTGAAACTGGGTTACTCACTCCAGTTCTGCAGCGTCCCTCCACAGGCGGTGTCTGTTGTGCACTCTCAGGACATGGTTCACAACCATCGACCTGAAGGACGCTTACTTTCATGTCGAAATTGCTCCAAAGCACAGAAAGTATTTGCGTCTTGCCTTCCAGGGGATAGCCTACGAGTACAACAGACTACCGTTCGGCTACTCCCTATCCCCACGCACGTTCAGCAAATGTGTGGCCACAGCGCTTCAGCCGCTTCGCGACCATGGCATGAGGGTTTTCTTTTATCTGGACGACCTCATAGTCATGGCCAGGTCCAGGGAATGGGCAATGTTCCACACAGCCCAATTGATCCTACATCTAACCAAGTTGGGATTTGCGGTCAATTGGAAGAAGAGCAGTCCCATACCTCACCAGCAGGTGGAATCCTCTACTGGACTCTATCAGGCACCAGCAGGTGGAGTATCTGGGGATTTTGCTCGATGCAGGCAGACTACGTGCCACCCTGTCAGAGGGAAGACAGGCATCCCTGCTTCGGGCAGTTTGCAGACTGCGACAGGGGGCAACGGTGACAGCTTTGACCATCATGCAGACTCTGGGTCTCATGGCGGCTGCTCACCTCGTGGTACCGCGGGGGTTACTGCATATGCGTCGCCTGCAGAGGTGGTTTGCCGGCCTTCGTTTAGATCCCAAGAGGCACAAACGACGTCTGGTGACCATCCCCCCCTCAGTGGGGGCCAACCTCCGATACTGGGGGTCCCCAAAGCATCTGCGGAGGGGCGGGTGACCTCCTACGTCACGGTGTTCACAGATGCATCCGTGACAGGATGGGGGGGGACCTGCCTAGAGAGAGCTATAAGTGGTGGCTACGCCTTTCCACCGCTGCGTCTCATTCTCCCCCTCCTGGAGAGGGTGGGATGAGAACGTCTGTCAGTCATCCTAGTGGCTCCAGGTCGTCGCTTGGCACCGTGGTTCGCAGAGGTGACATAGATGATGGTGGACCAGCCCTGGGCGATTCCTCAGTTCTGGGGGACGATGTCTCAGGAGGCAGGTACAATAGGGGCGTTACCCACTCTGGGCCAACCTCTCCAGGCTTGGCTCCCGAGAGGGACAGGCTGAGACAGGGGGGACTGTCTGACAAAGTTATTCAGACTGTCCAGGCAGCAAGAGCAGGATCCACCACAGCCTGTTACAGGACGAAGTGGTTGGGATTCCAGCGATGGTGTGTAGAGGGGAGTCTGGAGCCCCTATCTTGTACGATGGGCTCTATTCTGTTCTACTTACAGATACTGGTGGACAGGGGGCTTGCTCATTCCACAATTAAAGTGTATGCAGCAGTCGTCTCGTCCTGCCATGAGGGATTTGGCGGCAGGTCAGCCTTCAGTCATGAGCTGCTTATGTCGCGGTTTTTGCAGGGGTCAGGAGGCAGCGCCCAGTAGTGCACGCCCCCGCCCCGCAGTGGGACCTGCCCCTGGTGCTCGAGGCTCTGGTCACAGAACCATTGGAGCCTCTGGAGCTCTCCTCCCTGAAAGCACTGTCATGGAAGACAGCGTTGCTACTTGCCTTAACTTCGGCCAGGAGAGTGTTGGAGCTGACCGCTCTGTCAGTGCACCCACGTTGCTTGTTGAGCCGGGGTGACCGTAGCGGGGCGACACTCAGACCGAACCCCTCCTTTGTTCCCAAGAGCCTAAGGAGCTCGTTCAGGTCAAGAGCTATTCAGTTAGGGGGCTTTAATCTTCCACCCCATATTGGGGCCAGGGAGGCTAAATTGCAGCTCCTCTGCCCGGTGCGTGCGCTGGCATGTTATGTGGAGCACACGGCTGCCATTAGGCGCACTGAACAGCTGTTTGTGTGCTTTGGCGGTGGCGTGGCCGGTAAAGCTCTGTCCAAGAAATGCCTGGCAGGCTGGCTCTGTGAGTGCATCTCACATGCCTATGGGCAGGCGGGGAGAGCCTTCCCCACGGGGGTCCGTGCACACTCTACACGGGGTATGGCTGTGTCAGCCTTATTTAACGGAGTGAGATATATCACTGTATTGTTGGTTGAAAGCAATAATATTACGTTTAAATAGGTTCAACTTAATATTATTGCTTTCAACTAACCAATACAGTGATGTGAAATCATAACACATTTAATTAAAATCAATGCGTCAGTTTTCTCATTGCATGACTGCAGTAGGCTACCATACGTTTTACACAAAAAGCCCTTGCTCATTCATTTGTAGTGGATGGGTGAGGACATGCATAGCCTCTAATGCAGCAGCAGTGGAACCATAAACATCAATGATCCCTCTTTCTTCCCTTTTTTCCCTTTATTATCTCTGCTAAGCTTAATTAGAACTGTGGTCCTGAAAATACTGCCCTGATAATCCTCGAATGGATCATGTTCATGCGAAGATCCATTTCCAGAGATGATAATGTGCCTGTGGGAATAAAACTGTGGCATGGTGGACTCTAAGTGTGTGTGTTTGCCCTTTTCTGTGCAGGGAGAGTGCTTTTTATGGTTTCTGGAGATCACTTTGTACAATATCTTTTTAATATGGTGCATCTCAATCCCCCAGCATTCCAAACCCTCTAATTGTTTTGGCTTTATTGTAGATTGGGCAGTATATCAACCCACAGATATCTGCACTGTGTGTATGTGTGTGTGTGTGTGTGTGTGTGTTTGTGTGTGTGTGACGGCTAAGATAGAACAAACCCCTTTTTATGAGACAACCCATTCTCACCGCTGTGTATTTATAACGTTTCATTTAAGCGTATCAGCCTTCTCATCAAATACTAATTTAAGGGGAGATTGCCTGTTTTGTCTCGCTCTCACCCCCTTCCCTCCCTCTCTCACCCCCTCACCCCTTCATTTCTTTATCTGTGCGCCTCACCTGCATCTTAATGAAATGAAAATCAACTGAAACTGCCTTTTTCCAGGGGGTACATATCAGCAAAAACACACCTCCTGAGGACATGTGGCACTATTTGTATACCTTTTTATGATGATTATATTCTGTTTAGCACTGAACAGTCCACCTTTTTGTGTGTGTGTTTCTGTATCTATTAGTGTGTGTGTGTTATTCCTCACCTGTTTCCCCACTCCTCACCGTGCATAACTTCCTCAGAGCTCATTATTGGTTATCTGTCAGCTCCACTTTCCAGCCTGCAGCAGTGCTACACTGCTGTGTAAACCCCCATGGGAGATAAACACCATCAATCCTGCATGGTTTAACCGTCCCGAGGCGAGGAATATATATTCAAATACCTCTCCACGGTTTTCCCTCTGTCTTCTTCTTTTGAGGATTCTTCCTTATTTTCAGTTTCACCACTATCCATCTTTTTATTCTTTTTGTACTTCACAAAGCCTCTGTCTGTATTCTGTCTTTGGCTTTGCTTTGTCCCGCTCTTTTCCGGAGATAGATATTCTCTCCTCTCCATCAGTCTTCTGACGGGGAACATATAATCCCTCACCCGCCTCCCGTCTGTCTTTAAGGAAGCTTCACCACATGTTTATCCCACAAAAAGCATCATTGAACTTTTCTTGGGAAAAGGGGTTATTTTTCTTTCCCCATTACATGTTTCTACGTGATGGTTTGATAGTGTACTTTAAAGGCAAGCAAACCAATAGTGTTGGGTTGTTTTACACTTAATTACACCAACTGTTAAAATGTTAGATTGGGCTCTATTGGGCTTTTGGTTTTTTTTCCCTTTCCTGTAGTGTGTTTTATAGGTTTAACTTTAGGTGCATGTAAATGGCCTGCAAAGGCTAACATCCCAACGTTTCCTCCAGAAGGAGTTTCTCTTCCACACCCCCCTAACCCCTGCCTGAAATGCCTCCAATGGACTCCTTTGTTTACTTCTGTAACATAGTGACATGACTGTGTAATACTCACACTTCTATTGGCTAGCGCTCCGACACATTGTACGTGATAGCTAAGGGATGGGACATCTCTGAGAGGTTGACAAGTCATGTACTGCACATTTTAAAAAGTTGCACAATTTTAATTTAAAAGAGGCCCTCTTGTGCTTTTTGCAGTTGCGCTTCCTGTAGTGTGTAAGGTATTTGTGCATTTAAATGGTCTGCAAAAGCTAAAGTGCCAACGTTTCTGGACGCCTTTGTTTACTTCCGTAATATGGTGACATCACTGGTTCACCCATGCTCTTATTGGCTAGTGCTCCAACACATTGCATATAATAGACTAATGGGCAGGACATCTCTAAGTGGTTGACCAATCACAACAGAGCCGGCCAGCAAACTAATCAGAGCAGACTGGGCTCTGGTTTCAGACAGAGGGTGAAGAGAGGTGCTGCAGCACAGGCAGTATGAGAAAAATAAAGAGCTTTTTGAACATTAAAGCATGGAGACATAGTAGTTAAACACCGTAGAAAATGAGCATAATAGGGCCCCTTTAAAGAAAATACTACATTTATTCAATTGGATTTCGTTCTTAAAAATACCTGCACAACGAGAAGGATTGTATTTGATTTTGAAGTGGGATTAAAGGGGGAATTGGCGTGGAAAATGTATCAAACGTCACAACTTCAGAGGAAGAAAGGCATATATGTGTTCAGCACATCCACACATTCACATCGTTTGAGAGGAATTGAATCAATCTTTTTTTCCTTTAATCTGCCTAAAATAAAAAACAAACATGCTGGAGGCAATGTGGCCCTACAGATGCACATATCTCCTGTCGTTGTCTAAAAATAGAACCGTTCTGGGACAGAGTGATTTCAGTATTAAATGGGGTACTAGGATATTTCATCTCCTAGAAGTGTTCCATTTTATACGGGCAGTATAACTAAAGTGGTTCTGAAGTAAGACAATTACATAAAATATGAATAACATAAATAGGACTTATTTTGTAGGAATAAAACCAGTATCCTGCATTTATCACAGCTATACACATCACGTTTCTTTCCCATACACATGTCCTCTAATATAAAACTCCCACAGCACATAATAAGATATGGAGATTAAAAGCAAATAACATAAAGTAGCAAGTACATTAAACAAATCAATACCAGTCCTCCATGGATTCCAGGTCCAATGGAACCGGCTACCTCTCAAGGTTATTCCCCCAACAGGAGCGCATTCATTTACATCATTCATCCACAGAATAATATACAGAAAGTGAGATGCTCCTGACTCAGAAGTGATGCATCTTTTGGCGGCCCTAAAGCCAGACCAACAATAACTTTATACTTTGGGAGTACAGGTTCAAATCGGTCAAGCCCCCAACATTTTAATCGCAGGAGATTATTCCCTTAATAACATTTTCCAAGAATATTCCCAATCTTCAGCGACCATGATTATACACAGAGTTACCCCTCTCCTGTCTATGAGGGCTATTGTATAAGCCTCCGTGAGGTCAGATAGTAAATTGAAATAATATGTTTTGGATTTTGAAAGCCAGTATTTAGGTCTATCTATCCCGCTTGCTTTGACTACATAAAACATTTACGGAAGAGTATTAGGGCCAGGCATAATGGTAAAAAAACAAATACATTTACATTTGTATTTATTTATGTTGGCATTCCAAAAAAAGTAAACCGAATCAAATCTGAATGTCAACTTACAGTATATGCTATACTATACTGCTAGAAGTTTTATTTTATTTTGTTCATGAAATGGAAAAAAAAAGACCGGTTCCGGTTTATGCCTTGAACTTATAATGAACGTTTTACTTTTTCGTGACATATTGTCTTGTTTTTCCCCTTCCCTGGCCCTAATAATCTTTGGTGAAAAACTACTGAATCACACCCTTGTTTTAAACCTTGATGATGTCCCAAAAGGCTTAAAGTTTTAAAATAGAAGTATATGATGGGAAACACAGCTTGTGAAAATCTCAAAGTTTATCCCATAAATCAGCTCTCAGCCTCATCAGTCTCCACTATGCTGTTTGATCATTATGTTAGCCTGTTACAGCCCAAAAAACATTTTATTTATATATATATATATTAGGGCTGGGCAAGTTAACGTGGTATAATCGCGTTGGCGCATTAATGAACTAACGCTTACAATTTTTTATAACAATTATTAACTGTTTTTTAAATTAATATTACATTGACATATGAAAAGCTTTCTCCATATTTTGAGAAAATGATAATGTTCTATTCATTTTGACTTTGTATCTCATATACCTTATTATTTGGAATTGATGTCTCATTATTTTGAGTTAATACCTCATTGTTTTTATTTGATACCTCATTATTTTGGCTTAATATCCCATCTTTTCGATCAGTTAGTCAGATGAGAAAGTAAGTCATAATAATGCAATATAATTATTATAATGATTTACAGGGGATTTGTTTCTCTCAGTGGCAGTGATGGGCTTCCACACTTTCTATGTTTCTTTTTACCTTGAATCGCGACCTTGGTCATTGGATTTACCTGAAATGTGAGTGAGTCCCTCTTTAAGCAGCCCAAGGACGTGCAGCTGACACGGTATCGATCCGCAGGTATTACTCCTTCCTGCAGAGCCAAGGTGAGAGCGTCCATCAGGGAGAACAGATCAGCATCTGTCTGTCTGTCTGTCTGTCTGTCTGTCTGTCTGTCTGTCTGTCTGTCTGAACACTCCCTGAACACTCCCTCTCTCTTCATCACTCTCTTCCTCCCAGCTGTTTATCTCTCTCACTCTTCCTCTTCCTCTCAGCTCTGACACATGCAGATGCTCCGGCTGACAAACGGACTCTTTGTTATTTCTCCTGGATGTTTGGACTTTCATAAAAGTAAAATCATCGTATTTCTGCTGTAAACCAACCTTACATGTAACACTTTAGCCTGAAGAAGCCTTTTAGTGACCTCGAAGAGCGCGCTTTTGCTGAGGAGAGTTTGGATAGAGAATATTATTCCTTTTGCACGGATTTTTTCTACACTTTTCTGTCCTCCATTTATCTGAGACCAGTTTGCATCACGCAGAAAGGCTGGTTCTTGCAGAAAGTGATATGCAAACGGGAGTGAATTCATAGACGAGCTGCGGCTCCGACGCACGCGCCGTGTCCCGCAGGCGCGGGGCTCCGGGAAGAAGTGACACAAACAACTAACATGAAATCCAGGAGTCAGGACCAGAGTTTGTCTGACTCTAGAGAGCTGGACAGATCTTACGACCCGCTCACAGGTATCAGTCTTTGTCCTCTTTAAAAACTATCTTGGAAACTGCTTTCCTGCTGCTCATGGAAAACAAAGATAAAAACAAAAAACAGCCATCATTGTTGTATTATTGTGTGTAATATGAACTTTGTATTATTACTTTAACTGTAGGTCAATATCATTGGGTTCTGTGAAAGCTGTGATTGGAATTTCATTTTTTTTCTGATATTTAATAGCTTTAACGATGAATAAATTGTAAGAAATATTAAACAGATCGATGAAAATGAAAATGATCATATTTAACAGCCTTATCACAAATACGTGATATTAAAGGTGGGGTAGGTAAGTTTGAGAAACCGGCTCGAGATCGCTAGAATTTGAAAATACACAAAATCTGCCACTTCCTTACAGAGCCCCTCCTCCAACACACACGAACGCGCACATGACCAATGAGTGCACGAGATAAGTTTGTGCCCCGATGGAAGGCTGACAGGCAGGTAGGCCATCCAGTTATTTTAGCCGGGCCGGCTAAAATGATTGGTCGTACTTTTTACAGTATTACGGCTTCCACAGATGACATTTTTTTATGGATTTTTTGTCAAAGCACTTAAGATATTCATTGCTATCGGGATGTTAAGAGCATTCCATGGAATATAACAAAAAGTGTATCTCGAGCCGGTTTCTCAAACTTACCTACCCCACCTTTAATGTTGGTCATGTCGAAAAGAAGATCTAAATATGCTCTAAAAAGTAGGGTTGTCCTCGACTAAAAGAAACAATTATTTGATTATTCTTATTCAACACTAATCGTTTTCATTGACGGATCTATAAAGCTGAGTTTCTCCTGCAAAATTCCCACTTGAAATATTGTGTTTACCTAATAAGTACTTTTGATAAGATTCTGGGAAATAACTTATTTAACATTAAAAAATACATAAACTGAAAATAGCTTGCTAGACTGAGACAGAATAAGCAAATCTTGACAGTTAATATTGAAGTGGAAAATGCCGTTACTCAAATAAAAATAAAAGCAAGTGATTTTTTTTAAATTATTTTGAAAATCCATGTCTAAGTCTGAGGTTAAATGTTTTTACTGCTGTGCTTATGAGTCTAAAAGTTGCTTAAAAAGTGATGCCAGGTTAATCTTTGTACTTAATGGTTTGTTGTTGTAATACACCATTTGGCCACAAGAGGCAGCTATTTTAAATACGACTAAGAGTATTCATGTTTTCTTCAAGGTGGGTTTCAAGATCTCCGTGCACACTAAACACAAAATACATATATATTGTGTATAAGTCACCTACTTTCAATTACGGTAATAACTATCTTTTTGCTAGAAACGTATTATTATCGGTGCCACTTTTAGTCCTACTATAGAACATGGAGAAGTTGTGCCCCTTGCTGCCGGAAAGATTATTACAACAGCAAACACATGGGAAAATGACTCATCCGGCAAAACGTATCCTTTGAACGTCAAAGCTCACATTGAAGAAGACAGGATTGCTTTCAGTCCGTTGAAGACGTAAAGTGGTGGCATACTCCAAACCCTTGTGTCCCAAAAGATTATTAGAAAAACAAACTCTCAAATAATCACCATCCAAATCTTCACCTGTGTCTTCTTTAAAAAAAAATATCGTGACAAACCTGTTTACACCCGTTTCTTAGTCATGAAGAAAAATGTAGATAAGACCTAAACAATGTTTTAACTTGTATTCTAATATAGACTTTTGACTGTTTGTGTGTGTGTGTGTGTGTGTGTGTGTGTGTGTGTGTGTGTGTGTGTGTGTGTGTGTGTGATTATAGTATAATTGGATCAGTGAGGCTTCTCTGTTCGTCAGACTATTCTGTCTTTTATTTTCCTCATGAGTGCTTTGCAAAGACAAGTCTATTTAGGGATTACGCATCACACCGTTAGTCTCTTTTTTCACTTGGTTTTGTCTGTCTTGTGACACATTCCAAAAAAGTATAATCCTTTAAAAATGAACATATACAAAATCTATAGAGTGGCACAGCTCTGTTCCCCTTGCAGGACCTTCCTTAACCACTGTTTAAAATGCACAGATGGCATACAGCTGTATTTATTAGCTGATGTTTGTAGCCGGCACAATAGCCAGTGAGATATCCATTCAGCAGCAGGTTAACCAAACAGTGAACAGGTGCACGAACAGTGAGGCTTTAGGGGGCGTTCACACAAACACGCCTTTTTATTATGGAGGGAAGCGCAGGGGGGCTGCGGTGATCAACAACCTGAGACACAAAACTGTGTGACTGCAGTATTTGCTGTTTGTATCTATTGTATCTGTGCAATAAGTATCCAACAGTCATGTCAAATGTATGAATGAAGGAAGCAACAACAAATACTCATGGTGGAGAAAGGCTGTCAAAAATACATTTGAATGATTTATCAGCTGCGTACATTAAACTGAGCAGTGAGTGTGTTTATGTGTAGTGGCTGTGCTGTGAGAAGATGCACCTTTATTTACTCAGACACACAGTACAAGTAGGTGCACATGCATTCTTTTGCTATACAGACATAGTGCAAATACAAACATGCATTTTTGGAGAGGTCCAGAGCGGAGAGGCAGCAAGTTGGGGGTTCAGTGCTTTGCTTAAGGGCACCTCGGCAGTGCCCAGGAAGTGAACTGGCACCTCTCCACCAGTCCACACTCCATATATTTTGCATTGGTCTGGTTGGGACGTGAACCGGTGACCCTTGGGTTCCTAGTCTAAGTCCCTACAGATTGAGCCCCTGCCGCAGTAAAGCTGCTTGTTTCCTCCTGGCTGTGTTCATACATTATAGATCTATCAAGTCATCACTTTCTACACTTCACATGTTACAGTGACCCTGACTGACTGCTGCTGATGAAGGGCATGATGTCATGTTTTCATTTAAAGGGATAGCTCAACATAATGGGAAATCCACTTATATTCTCTCTTTCCCACTCGTAGATGTCATATTAAATGTGAACTATGTTTGCAGACAGCTCAGTTTAGCATTAAAGACGGGTGGACATTGCTCTGGCTTTCCTTGTTTTTTTATCTGCTAAAAACTGTGTAAAACAAAATGTTAAGTTGTAAGAAGAAATCATGTGTGGGACTATATATTTTCCCCTGCTACCCCCCCACCCCCTCGTAACTTGGCAAGGTGTTGTTGTATTTTACCCAAAGGCCTTTGTACAGGTTGAAAAAACAGGGTATTTTACGAGCTTTAGAGTTGCTGGTGGATTTGACTACCGTTGGAAAGAGTACGACATACCATACTATGTCATTTTAATTTTGTTCTAAACATTTGACTGTGATTGTTGTTTCATGACCCGACTCTAGGTGTCATGTCCTTGGAAATAAACTGAGAACGGTTCATGTAGTGGGGTTTAGGGCCATGATAACATGAATGTCAGCAGTCGGGTCATACGTTTTCACTAGTTATTTTATGGTAACTAATCATTCACTATTACTTTTACATTTCCTTAATTCTCTGCTCAAATATGCTTGCTTGTTATTATTAGATAATAGTCAGGGAGGAAATTAAACTTTTGTTTTAGAGAGCCATGGAGGTCAGCAAGCTGTGGTTACACTGTGGATTTGGACGTTATTGAGAGCAATGTGCTTACATTTGATAAGAAAAAGAAAAACTACCAGCTGTCAGTTTGGGAATCTTTAATCCTAATACTGTGATTAACTAAATCTCCTAAACTCAATATTCAAACAGAGTTTTTCCTTATTGAAAGCCCTTAGTTTAGGAAGTCGTTTGAGGCCTGGGAAAGTCTGCAAATACTCTGACTTATTAATTCTCCCTTCAACATGAACTGAAATGCAATGATTTACGCAAGTCTCCCACAGAAAACCTGCCAAAGTCCTCAGTAACCGACTTTTAACTGGATGACTCCTCATCAAAGCCTTTTGACTCATTCCTTAAACTCTGTCAGTGCCTTTCACTTTTCTCCCTCCAAACTTAAAGTTAGTTTGCACCGGTGGATGAAAGTGTCTTGAATGTGTCGATAACAGCAGGGAAGGGCGTATCGATCCGCCTCAGAGGGCTTGCATTTGTTGAAATGGATTGTCACCCACAGGGTCTCCAGGAGTGATGGAGGATCTCAGCTCCTGCTCAAATAACTCAGTTATCCATCAGTTCGACCCTGGAGACGTAACGTTCAATGATCAGTCTGTTAAGTGGGACAGCTGAAATGTTACTTACTGCTACAATCTGCCACACAGAGTTGAATACACTAAATATGTCGCATTTGCTTATATTGTTACATCATGCACACAACCCTTTATATTGGCTGACAGTGCATAGTTACATGTTGTCCAGCTGAGGCTTATGATCTTATGTAACTCTTTAAATAAGGCCTGGTTCGCTCTGTTTTTGCCAGATTGCTTAACATCAAGCAGCTTCCCTAAGAGAGCTTTTTGATAACTTAGAAAATATGTATATTTATATCTGCTCTGCACCCTGTCGCGTCTAAATATATCAGCTAGAAAGACATAAAACAGCAGGAAGGTTTGATGTTGTTTCTGTCGTCCTGCAGAATGGCTCTCTAGTTTTAGAAAACGAAATAAAAAAGGCTGTTTGTGTCAGCCTCATCACCTGTGTGTGTGTGTGTGTGTGTGTGTGTGTGTGTGTGTGTGTGTGTGTGTGTGTGTGTGTGTGTGTGTGTGTGTGTGTGTGTGTGTGTGTGTGTGTGTGTGTGCGTGCATGCGTGCGTGTGTGTGTGTGTGAGGCTTTGTTTGTTTTCCCCTAGTTGTGCAGCTGCTGTGTTTGTTAGTTGAATTGACATATCCCACACATAAAGGCAGAGCAGCAACTGGTTTGTTCCCACATTATGAAATCGGATCAATCGGTATGTTTATTTACAGAAGCAGATTACCATCAAGGAGTAGGAAGACGTTTTTCAGCTATATTTGATATGACATTGGATAAAACTTTGTCTCCCTGTGTTGCCTTACTAAGGATGTTGAGCTGTATAAATACACTCCAGTGTGTTTCAACCTGTAGCAATGCTGCTGTTGTACGTAACATGTAGTCCCTGTTTACTTTACGTTACTGATGACCAGAGATGGGAAGTAACTAAGTACATTTATTCAAGTACTGTACTTAAGTACAATTTTGAGATACTTAAAAACTTTTGCTACTTGAAATATAATCACACTTACACAGTCTTTAGTTCCACCATGGGGTAAATTCACAAGCTACCCTGCAGTATACAAAGTCATTCAAACTAGCTGCATATAATAAAACATATAATATTTATTATTCTAAAATGGGCTAATCTGCATAATGAGTACTTTTACTTTTGGTACTTTAAGTATATTTTGATTCCAATACTTTTATACTTTTACTTGAGTAACATTTGATTGCAGGTTCTTTACTTGTAACAGAGTATTCCTACACTCTGGTACTTCTACTTTTACTTAAGTATAAGATCTGAGTATACTTCACCCACCTCTGCTGATGACCATTTTCCAATAAAATTAGTCTGTTGTCAATGTTGCTTTTTGAGTCGGCTTTTTATGAATATACATCTATTTATTATACATTTATTTACTTAATGTTGAAGTTTACATTTGAAAGCCACCACAGTTCCTAACACTGCTGTTGGTGTGTTATTGTGTTGGTGTGTTTGTTGTAGAAAGGGTTGTATTTAGAGTTTGCTTTGTTAAGTAAAACTTTTGTGTGCTTTGGCCTTATTCATCTGTGTTTTGTATATGGGAATTTATTTGAGTCAAATATATTTCCTAAATGTATTGTGGGTGTGTTTATTTGCCTTTCACCTGGTTAGGCCGTGGTGGTTCAGTGTCTCAGTGTGACGTCATTTTGGGTGCCACGTGGCTCCTGTGAAGCTGCTCTTTGTTCCATTAGAAACCCCTGTTTGACTGAAGCTGCTCATCCGTTAGAGCACTTCAATGCCTCCAGATTCAATCCGGTTGCAAGGGTTCCCAACCATTGAAAACGTACAAAGAACTTAAACTTAAAAAAAGTAGCCTTGTGATTACAAAAAACAACCTCTAAGACCTTATGAGAAACTTTCCTAAAATAATAACATGCTCTTTTTCCATTACATTGGTGGAAATGGCATTCCATACATAGTTGTTTCCTGTCTGTATATCTTCTTCCTTCCTGTGACTTTGAGGCCTTATAAATTGGAAAACTTCTATCTGACTGTAGCTCAACACTGCCCTCTGGTGGCAGGAAGGATGCATACAGTTCCAGACGTGGCAAAAATGTTTCCAACTTATAAGGCCTCAAAGTCACAGGAAGGAAGAAGATATACAGACAGGAAACAACTATGTATGGAATGCCATTTCCACCAATGTAATGGAAAAAGAGCATGTTATTATTTTATCTCCTATTATGAAAAATCATCTTTTTCATGACTTTTATATATACATATGTGTCCCCTCTGTGTAAAGAGACTCAGAAAGTTTGAGGAAAAAAGATTCCCTCTCTTTTTGTCCTGATCCATTTATATAAAAACCTGTCTGACAATGAGCTGATCAGATTTTGGCCACTTTGGGATGTCACAAGGTTTTTTGGGCTTGTGTAACCATTAGCCAATAACCAACCAAGGTATCACCCGCACACCTTATCACCTGAATCTCCTCCTTGAGCATCATATATTTTTAAACCAATCATCTCTTAGTGGGGCGTGGGGAGTTTGGCAGTTCATTTGCATTCAAGCTACAGATACAGAATCAGCACTTTTGAAACAGGGCTGAAACAGAGGGGTTTATGGCAGGCTACAATGATCTGTTTGGTATTTCAGCCAAACACTCCAGAGACATGTTTTCTATATATCTGAGACCTAGTATATATTGTTAAAAAAGTGTATAATATGGGACCTTTAAACTTTTGTTGCATTGCAGGTCTCCCTTGAAAAAGAGATCGATGATCTCAATGGGATTCACCTGGTTAAATAAAGGTTTGAAATGAGTAGTGTCACCTCACAAAAAACAAAGAATAAATCAATTAAATACGATGTCTGTATTCAAAGACACCTTCTGGTTAAAAAAAAACGATTACAAATACTTCCTATAGCCTGTTTGAAGCATGTAGGTCACTCTGGCTGACCTCTGTATATCCAGTCATTCCCTCAGCCCTCACATGATGGACGCTCTCCCACAGCTTTGATCCGACGGGTCACACTGGTTCAAAGCCAGGTCAGCAAACTAATTTTTGAGCATTAAGTTGCGTTGAAAAGTAATGAAAAGTATTTGCTTGTAGCTTGGCCAGCGTTTTATCCATCTAACATGGTGTTCCTAATGTGGGCCACTCTATCCGCCGCTAATCTGTGCTGTGATTGGTTGTTTCCAGGTAATCCACCGTCCAGACCCAACAAAAAGACCATAAAGCAGCGCTTCCTCAAACTTCTGCCCTGCTGTCGCTCTGGCTCCAGCTCTTCCATTACTCAAAGCAAGTCACACAGTCCATTATCACTTCATTCAATTCAACATTTTGCCTGACACTTTTGACACTCTTTTACTTCATTGCTTTTCTGTATTTTCAGCACTTTCTCTATTTTCTCTCGACAAGGCATTTCATGTTAGGGAGTAACTGTTTCATTTATCTCTCATGCAGGTAACATAAGTGATGATGACGAACTGTCGACGGTGCGTTACCGACCGGAGAGGATCGACCGCCTCGTACAGCAGACCAACTTCAGCAAGAAAGAGTTGCAGGTCCTCTACCGGGGATTCAAAAACGTCAGTCAACGATTGGTGTCAATGTTTGATTTGTGCACTTTTTCATTATTTTGACTGACCATTAGTTTATGGAGTGATATTGAATTAGATGAGAAAGCCGGTGTGCTTTCCGTTTACATAAGATCTGTTTCTTTCATTTGGCAGGAGTGTCCGAGTGGGGTGGTGAATGAAGAGACTTTTAAAAGCATCTACTCCCAGTTCTTCCCTCATGGAGGTCAGTCAGATTCTATGGAGGCCCTTTTCAGCCAGCGGAAAAAAAGATGAAACTTAGACTTTTAAACAAAGTAAAGACTGCTTTGTATTTCAAAAAATAATCTAAAAAAAAATGACTTATTATAGCAAAAATAAAGGGCAATTCTCTCAAAATAGTGAGTTATAGTATCTGATATCATATTGACTATTAGGGTCAGCTTTTTGCTTCATCATATTGGCAGAAAATACCTTCCATAGTTATCAACCTCATCTATGTCATATGCTTTATTCTCAATCTATTTACCAAGATAGCAGCATGTTTGTGGTGTTAAATGTAAAATATTGTGCATCTTCTAGCTTCATTGTTTAAGACTTTGAAAAACGACACCAGATGATATCGCTGTTTAACTCCATACTCTTATACTGCATTCTTTGGATCACTCACTTTATTTTCTCTTTGCATCTAGATTCAAGTATGTATGCACACTTCCTGTTTGAAGCTTTTGACACCCACAACAATGGATCGGTCAGCTTTGAGGTGACGTCTCCCCCCCCCCCCCTTCACGCTCTGCTGTCCAGCCAATAGTCTGCTCTCCCCTTCATTTTCTCCACTTCTGAGTTTCCCTCCTTTATGCTCCATAGTGACAACTCTGTAGTTTTCAAAGACAACATCTATTGTTAAGCACTTGTTTTTTTTCCTGATGATGGCTGTAACATATTTCTTTACCAAGACCTATATATCAATATCCCTCTTCCTTATTTCCCTTTCCTGATCCGCCTGCTTTTATATGTATCTTTTGAATCACTCCTACTGATGTCCTAATCACTTTCTGATCTCAATCATAGCTCTGGTTTCTTTCTCTTGTTGTAGGACTTCATTGTCAGTCTGTCCATCATCTTGAGAGGATCCATCACCGATAAACTCAACTGGGCCTTTAATCTGTACGATCTCAACAAAGATGGCTGCATCACCAGAGAGGTACGTGAACCTCTATCTGTCTCTCTTTGTCTCGTGTTATATGGGCAGCTCTGGGTGGCGCTTCATTTGTTCACATCTCTTCTCCTCCCTTCTGTTGTCCAGGAGATGACAGACATCATGGGCTCCATCTATGACATGATGGGGAAGTATACTTACCCCTGCATGAAGGACAATGCTTCCAAGGAGCATGTTGACAACTTCTTCCAGGTAAACACATATTATGTTCACCACACCAAATGATTCAGGTGTATTTGATTCGATTTACTTTTTGGACTTGCCATTCATTGGTTTTAACACAAATGGTGCTTTTAAAGTGTTTTACATCTCACTAGAATTATTCTGCTAAAACATTTCAAATGAATCCATAATAATCTGCTGCTACAACATGTTGTGGACTACAGCTTTTAGGAATTTAGTTTGGCATTTTGGTCTGCACCATCTTGTTTTTAAAGATGGTGGAGCCAGGAAGGAGCAGGGCACGCTGAAGTTACCAGATAAAGCTAACGCTAGCAAGGTGCATCCGTAATTTGCGTTAACTCTAATATTAATCATGAGGCTAATATGATAAAAACTAAATGTAGCGAATGGGGCAAAAATGAGCAGCCGACTCCTTGGAAAGTATTTTATGCAACAAAATGCAGAGCAACGCTGTGAGAGGGACTTTTCCATCAAAGATAGCCATGACCTGAAGCATAACCTGCTTTATTGTCTATTTTACTATAAATAAGACAATAAATTACAAAAATCATGTTCTATTAAAGATGGCTTGAGACTAACGCTTAAAGTAAGTAAGTAAGTAAGTAAAGCTTTATTTATATAGCACCCTTCACAACACGAATGTACAAAGTGCTTTACAGTACAGTACACAATTCACAGTACAACTAAAATGTAGAATAAAAGGCATAAAAAGGCATAAAACAACAGCAGGTAATACATAGGATAAAACATACGATAAAACACCAATAAAAGACAGCTACTAACTCACCTCCTCCGATGCCCCAAAGGCCTGACGGAAGAGGTGGGTCTTTAACTGCCCCCTAAAAATCTCTACTGAGGCAGAGGCTCTTAGTGTCTGGGGGAGTTTGTTCCAGAGCCTTGGGGCCACCACCTCAAAGGCACGGTCCCCCTTGGTTTTTAGCCTGGTTCGGGGCACCCTTAGGAGGCCTTGCTTAGAGGACCTCAGGGCCCGAGTTGTGCTATGAGGGAGGATCAGGTCATTAATGTAGGCTGGGGCTTGGCCATGGACAGCTCTATAAGTGAAGACCAAAACCTTGAATTGGGTTCTGAGATGGACAGGGAGCCAGTGCAGGGCAGAAAGGATCGGAGTGATGTGGCATGTTTTTTTGGACCGAGTGAGTAATCTGGCTGCAGCATTTTGGACCTGTTGTAACCGGTTTATTGATGTTTTGTTGAGGCAGGCAAAAAGAGCATTACAGTAATCCAGCCGGGATGAAATAAAGGCATGAATAGCCATCTCCATTTCTGTGTTTGATAGAACCCCCCTGAGCTTGGCAATGTTTCGGAGATGGAAAAAACAGGTACGGGTCAGAAGTTTTATGTGTTTGTCTAGTAGCATAGACTGATCGAAAGTTACACCAAGGTTTTTGATGTTTGCCCTTATGTTACCACTGAAGGAACCCAGGTGGCTTGCTATCTTAGAGGCGATGTTATCAGCCGCTAAGATCAAGACTTCCGTTTTTGAAGCATTGAGCTGTAGGAAGTTGCTTGACATCCAATCCTCAATTGCAGACAGACATGTGATGAGAGTGTTTACAATTTCCATTTTGACAGGTTTGAAGGAGAAGTATATCTGGATATCATCTGCATAACAGTGATATGAGACACCCTTGAATTGGCTAATTATGCAGCCCAATGGGAGCATGTACAGGGCAAAAAGAAGGGGGGCTAAAACAGAACCCTGGGGCAGGCCGCAGGATAGGGGAGTGCTATCTGATGAGAACGGGCCCACCGCCACGGAGAAACTTCTCCCACTGAGGTACGAGGCAAACCACTGGAGGGCAGACCCTGATATGCCTACCCACTCCCTGAGTCTATCTAGCATGATGGCCTGGTCCACTGTGTCAAACGCTGCACTCAGGTCCAACAACACCAGAACCACGCAATCACCTACATCCGATGCCATCATGATGTCATTGGAGACCCTGAGGAGAGCTGATTCTGTGGAGTGGTGTTTTCTGAAACCTGAAGGTGGGGTAGGTAAGTTTGAGAAACCGGCTCGAGATACACTTTTTGTTATATTCCATGGAATGCTCTTAACATCCCGATAGCAATGAATATCTTAAGTGCTTTGACAAAAAATCCATAAAAAAATAGTAGTACTGTAAAAAGTACGACCAATCATCTGAGCCGGCCCGGCTAAAATAACTGGATGGCCTACCTGCCTGTCAGCCTTCCATCTGTGCACAAACTTATCTCGTGCCCTCATTGGTCATGTGCACGTCCGTGTGTGTTGGGGCGTGTGTGTTGGGGCTCTGTAAGGAAGTCTGAAGGAAGAGGCAGATTTTTTCCGGTTATGTATTTTCAAATTCTTGCGCACTCGAGCTGGTTTCTCCAAAATTACATTCCCCACCTTTAAGACCATAACCTTAATATGAAATAGTCTACTGAGTTAATAAATTAAGTAGAAGATAGGATCATTTTCTCATAGACTTCTATAGAAACAGACTTATTTTCGAACCAGTGAAGTGGCCTCCTGCCGGCCATTAGAAAGAATGCAAATTAAGGCATTAAGTTGTTTCGGATTCACTTTTCAGGTTTCCGCTGGGTGGCAACACTAAAAGCTTTCCTGTTTTCCTTTTAGTTACCCTTTGAAAAATCTCTCCCTATTTGTTATTTTTCAGAAAATGGACAAGAACAAAGACGGAGTGGTCACCATCGAGGAGTTCTTGGACACATGCCAAAAGGTCTGCTGCGTCCAACCATTTAAAATCCCTCTGCAGCTTTCTCAGGAGTTTAACTGTGTCCCCTTGTTTCTTCATCCAGGATGAAAGCATCATGCAGTCCATGCACATGTTCGACAATGTGATCTAAATCTTTAGGAACTAGATTTCTCTCTTCTGCGTGGACCTCATCTAGTTCTTCAGCCCCCAGAAGGAGTGAACGGTGCTCCTGGATCCTAACCAGAGCGGTGCAATGTCCTGAGGATATCCACCGCAAAAACCCATCTTCTCCTGAAATGTCTTTATCAAAAGGAAGGCATCAAACATGTGGTGTTTAAGATCTTGAGACTGGTTAAAATGTTCTGAGCAGAATGATTTGAACACGCGTATTTAATGCTGTAGAAAAGCAGCTACATAAGCATTGATGAACAGAAGGGTCAAACAAGCAGATATATGCAGGCTTCTCTCGAGGCCTCTTTACTCATTCACTTGTACTTTCTCTCTTGCATGAATGAATGTGAAGACACAAGGAGCAAATTGAACAATGCTCAAAATGTTGTAGAAAATGTAAAGTATCACTTTTTGTACTCAGTTTTAAGGAGGGCTCTGATGAAGGGATGAGGTTTGAAAACAAGCAATAATCTAAGAATAACATTAAATCTGTCCTCAATGTCCCTATGAGATATGACTGTTCTCACCAATCACATGTATTGTAAAACCGTATACTGTGTGCGCATGATGTTCCGGCTGGCTGTTGAAATGTTGATTTATTTAGGTAAGAACGATGATTAAGTTGAATAAAACGACACTGTTGCTATGCAAAAGTGTTTTTTTAAATGCCCAGCTGAAATATTACATCCATTAATGTCATAGTGCTCCTTCATATCGTTAAAGGTTTTCCAGCCACAGGTTTAGGTCATGTTATAGCTTTTTCTTTTGCAAAGGTAATGAACCAAAAGAGAGTATGATAAAAGGCACAATCATTATTCTCAATTCCTTTGTTTAAATCCTGATTTTCACTAATAAAAATAATAAAAGAATGTGACTTTTAGACTAACAGAATCCCTAAAAAACAAACACTGACCCGAGTAAGAAAAAGCTATGTATTTTTAAGGTTTAAAGAGTGAATATGTTCCGTTTTCTGATTAATTTGATATTAAAATTCAGTTTTAGCTGCTTCAAAGACTTAATGTGGACCTGATCGATCACATCAATCAGATGTTATAAGCCAGAATAAGTTTAAAAAACAACATGTTCTCTGTGCTGGACTTTTCCAAAAATAAAACACCAATTATTCTTGTAGATTAAGGGAAAAAGAAAAAGAGAGAAATTGCTAAATATTACTTCATGTGTAAAAACGACTTTACATTTCATGAAACTATAAATATTTTCATAAATTGGAAAACCGGTAAATCATTGAAAACATGGACACCGTAATATGTTTAATATATCCTTTATTTTTATTAAACAAAATTTCAGTAAAAACTCTTATTAAGTAGAAAGACAAAATGTTCCCTGTCAGTAGTTAGCTCCAGCTGTAGGGCCGTCCCCGTCTACATCACGTCGACTAAAATGTATTTCAACATCTGTAAAACCACATTGTTGTTGTTCTCCATCTAATGATTACGGTCACATACACATCGCTTCTAATTCAGCTCAGAGACATCTTTGTTAATATTCTGCTAATGCCGGATAATGTGAACCTTTCCCAGTGAATAACTTATAAAAGATGAGAAACAATTCCTAAAAACAAACAACCAGCGGGGGGGGCCCTACACACTGCTCCCTCATAGACCTCTCATTTGTTCATTCCTACTGAATTAGTGCTGCTAGAAAAGAGCGAGCGTGTGTAAAATAACTCTTTTTGGGTCAGGAGAAAGTTGACAGCATATAATGTCAAAACTACAGCGTAGACAGCAGTGTCTGTTACAAAGGCGTTAAGAAAAGAAACGGTGAGCATGTGCACCGTGCACGTTGAGCCACCTCCGGCAGTGTTTTCAACTATTACTTTTCCTTTTTTTACGTACAAAAAGAGAAAAAAGAAGGAAGCTACACGATTATCATCACAAAATAAAATCTCTTTGGCATAGAATACCCACCCAAAAGCGTAAACGCACACGTACTCACAGACACACTCACATGCACACAGTCTTTTAAAAGGTTCTCTAACAGAAACCTAAAAGCATCGTCAGAGTTATAATCAGCAGAATTATACTATAAAACAAAGTTGAGCCCTGTTAAGATTATGAGTCCCGTACTCGGTGATAATTGCATATATTACATCAGGCTGAGCGCAGAGGGAATAATCTCTACGGACGACAAGATCTTCTTCTTTGTCCCAGTACGTCACCGTGTCCTACGCAAGACCTTTCCGTCTCTTTTGGAACTATAAGAAGAGCAAAAAAAAGACATGAGAAGAAAAATGATTAGTCGAGACAGATTTCAGTTTTTTTAGGTTTTTGTCTCACTGGGGAAAATAGGTCTCTCAATTCCCCACACCAATCAGGAAAACAGCCCATTATGGTTACATTGTAAAATAAAAAAACATTCCAGATCTGTATTACTTTTACAGCAATCCTATATATCATAAGTCAAACTAATTGTTAGTGGAATTTAACTTCAGACTAATAAATACATTGGATAAGATTAGACTACAATAAGTAACTAAACTTGCTAAAAAACCAATGCATGTTCCTTTGAAATAGAGAAATTAACACAAACAATGACAAAAATATAAAACCTTTTCCACAGATTACATTGAAATTATTTTAAAGAAATTACAAAGATTATCCTGGCATAACATTTTTCATCAAATGGATCACCACGGGGAAAAGAAAAGAAAAAAAAAGTTCCCACTAGCCTCTCAGGGCTTCCGTAGCTCAAACGTCTTATCTTAATACAGAATACCAAGAGATGTTTTGTTTATTAAATTGCTTATTATCTGGTCGTTATTATTAATGATCAATCGAGAAAGGTGGATTAATTCAAACCAATCTCTCAGGGGGATTTTAAGAAAACAGATCCTGATTGGCTGAGGTAACGTTCGCATCAACTGACCTTTAATAAGGTTCCGTTCTTTCGTAGGGCATATTGAACTCGTCCGGCATCATCACTCCCTCCATTCTGTCCATGTGCATGTCCCCTGGGTACGCTTCGTAGGATGCGAAATTAGGATCAATTTCTGCAACATAAGAAAACATGTTTTTTAAGTTTCTTGTTACACCGGACCAACAGATAATGTCAAGTAGTTAATGCTGCGGTCACGGAAATCATTTAACCTTTTATGCACTTTTGGAACATAACGATCAGAGAGAGAGGAGAAGATTAGACTTTTTATTTATTTTTTATAAATTGTATTTATTCAAGGATGGTAATGAAGAGAAAGATGCAACAAAGATATGAAACACCAGGGAAGATATGGAAGGGGAGAAAACCTTTGGGTTTGGCAATGAGGAAAAGGTGGTCATGTATGAGGGGAACAAATAAGAAGGGTAAAGAAATTGGAAGAACGGTTCGATTTGACTTAAGTTATTTAGTATCACAGAGTACTTTTACATTTATAAATGTTTTGTATGCAAGAGATTTTGCTTGAATTTGATTTCATTATTTTGATATAAATAATGATCTTTTGATGCTTAAACATTCTTTCGAGATGCTTAGTCATTTTTAAGTTATCAAGTAATTCATTTTAGCTACTTAGACATTATTTTAAGATATAGTCATTTTGAGATTTAAGGTTATTATTTAAGATACCTAGTGAATATTTTGACAATGTTTTTCCTTATTTAGAGATTCTAAGTAAGTATTTTGGGATACCAAGTCATTTCTGAGAGAGTTGCTCAATATAATGACTAATGCAATCTTTTTTTTCAAATGATGTCAATGGGCTTTCCTAATTTTGCTTCAGCAGGGCGGCGTCCCGTTAGCAGATGACGGCGCGTCACACTGCGGTCGCTCCCTGTGGTGGAGTGACCCGGTGCTGAGGAATGTGCTGCATGTGCAGATTTCAGGCATAGTTACTCACCTTCTGTATAGGGTCCATCCATGGGGACGCTGTTGTGGGCCTGCGGCGGTAACGAGAGGGCAAAGGTCAAATAACTCAACACTTCAATATAGACAGTTTATTTATAGTCCTTAAGGGATTATTAGGATAATGTAATAAGAAACAGTTTTTTCAAAACCAATCGTTTGCAGAATCTTCTTAAATACTGACGTCAGCATTTTATAAAAGCTGCCAAGATTTAAACCCAAAGAGTTGGGAGGATTTCTAAATACATTAAATCAAAAATAATTGTCTTTATGTCAAGTTGTCAGTGGAGGGCGCCAGACACTCACCATCTCCCATGCAGTGGGGTCGTGTTTGAACAGGGAGTGTGTGAGCTCCACGGACACTCGCTTCTTGTAGTCTGAGTTCTTATCCTCGGAGATGCGGAAGAGCACAGCTGCTGCGTAAGTAGCTGAAAGAGAAAAAAAGGGGAATATTCAGTCATGTACAAGAACGACCACTCCTTATAATAATACTTCTAACAGTAATGTGCTTAAGTGTGGGTGTATCAAAAAGGGAGACAAGTCCAGAAATGTTTGTCTGAAAAACACCAGAGGAGTTCTCATGCTAATAACTGAGTCACAACATGAGAACTACCTGACGCATTCTTGATCAAATCTTCCAATGATCACCTGGAAAATCTTATTAAGACTTTAAATCTTGTTTGCTTGATCATTTTTGAAGTCTCACAATTTCTTTTTTCTCGTACATGCAAATCATAAAGAATTCCAATAAAAAAAAACCTTGAGCAAGTACCCAAAGTGTTGTTTAAAATCTTCCACTTTGCAGTATTTTATGATGAGATTGTATCATTTTGTCAACTATCAGTCATTCTGAAATGCAGTGGAGTACAACGTCTCACCAAATGGTCTTGTGGGGTAAAGTACCTGGAAAGTGCACTAACGGCAAGTACAGCACTTGAGAAAATTGCCTGTGTTCCTTTCCACCTATGCCTGAACGCTACATTACGCCGAGCTAATCGCAGTGCATTATCCTACCGATGCCCTCGTTGTTGGAGTGCAGCAGGTCCATCAGCGGAGCCGATGCCCCCTCGCTGTCGATCAGCTCGGCCGACTGTTTGTCCAGGGCCAGCTCGCACAGCACCCCCGCTGCCACGCGCTTCACGTTGTCCACTGGAGAGTAGAGGAGCTGGAGAGAGGGAGGAAAGGATATAAGTTACAAAATAAAACACCAGGTTTGCAGTGGGAAAGGTTTGTTGCTTAGGAAGGTTCTTAAATGGGTAAAATGACCCAGAAGTACCGAGGTGGCAGCCATGATAACAGCTGTCTGAATGCTAAGGAACGGAGCTTCAATGTTTCTCTTGTTATCTCCTTTAGCATAGGACTTAAAGGGACGATACTTTAAAGAAGGAAAGGAGATAATACCGTCTAATAATTCTTTGCAACAACGACAAACAAAGATCATTCCAGTGCTTAATAAGCATTTTTTGTTTTAAACTACATTGAGTATCTAGATTAGCTTTTAAAGGGGCCCTATTATGCTCTTTTGGGTTTGAGTTATATAGGTTTTTGTGCATGTAAATGGTCTGCAAAAGATACATTCCCAATGTTCACTCCAGAAGGAGTTTCTCTTGTTTTGGCTATTCAACCCAGGAAGTTCATTTACAAGACTAGGAAGTGTGAGAGATTGAGTTTCTTGTGTTACCTGAACAAACAGAGGAATGGTCTGCAGGTTGGCGATCTCCGCTCTGTTGATGGGGTCTCTGGCCAGGATGTGCAGAGCTCCTGTGGATCCCTCCACAATCTCCTCCATCCTCACACCATCCTGGGGGGCGGGATGAGAAGAGGACATGTTACTCTGGTTTAGAGAAACTCCTAAATAATTCACAACTACTCGCATCGACAACCCACACGTAGTTATTCAGTAACCCTGTCGTACCTGGTATGTCTGCTGGGTGGAGGAGCCGTGTTTCTGGGCGTCCTGGTGGGCTTTGAGCAGCAGGTTGACCAGGCGGGGGATGGCTCCAGCGTCCCTCAGAGGGGCCTGGTTCTCTGGGCACAGGGCCAGGTTTCGGATCAGGCCGACCACAGCCTGCAGGGAAGAGAGGGGAAGACACGGTCATGATACTGAGCACAGATATTGATCTTTATAAATCAGCACAACTCTGACAAGCAACTTCAAGCTATTATATAAGAAATATGAACTAAACCCCAGGGCTTGATTCAGGATAGTATAATCTTTAAAATCTTGATACTAGCGGGCCATCACACGGAACTGGTTAAAAAGTGACCCTCCTGGACTGGGTCAATGACTGGACATTGTTGAAGACATTTACTATGGAAAGACTGACCTACTGTCTAAGGACTAAAGCAGAGATCTGTGAACAATGCTGGGAAAAATGGACAGTGTACAAGGACAAATAAAGACTGTAAACATGGAGTAGTGTGGTCCCCTGTTTTGTGTTGTTTTTTTTTCTACCTGTGTAGTTGTGTGTGTTATATATTTGTCGAATGAAAAATAAAGAGTTTACAAAAAACAAAACGACGTTTCCTCCCCTGAAACCTGGTCTTGTAAAACATGCTGTTCCTGCTGTTATGTCATTTCATGGTCCTTCAGGCTGATTGAGACTCTGGCCGTCTGCCGGACCTGCCATCCCCTCTTTCCATCTGTCCGCCATTCCCCCCAGACTCTCTTCCTCTCCCATCAACTCCTCTGTGTGTGTTTCACAGTCCTTAACTGATATCCCCTCTAACCGCCTGCCTACCTCTGCTTTCCTCTCTGGAGCACTTTCTCTCTCTATTCCCCTATACCTATGGGCTCAGACAAGGGTGGGTAAGATTGAGCCTTTTCAAATGATACACAATATAAAAACAAAAAACTTGATGCATCATTTACAACCTTAAAATCTTAGAGCTTCAACGACTAGTTTATCAGTAGTAAAATAATAAACTATTTAAAAAAATTGATTCATTGTTAAAACATACAAAAGGGCAATAACTGCTGCTTTCAAGCCTCCATTCGACAACAATTAGCTGCTTTCCTTGGGAAAAGAAACTGGGATGGACATTATGGACTTTTCTTCTACCAAACAATTCATCCATAATTAAGACTAAGAGACCAAGGAATGTTAATGAACATATTTTTGAGTTGTCGCCCTAAACCAAGACTCCCCCCAACTCTTCCTCCCTGTTTTCTCAGTACCTTGATGACGGGCCAGTAGTAGGGCTGGTTGAGCAGCTTGACGATGGCGGGGATGCCGTAGTGCTGCCTCACGGCGTGCTGCGCCACCTCCGCCTGCTGGTGGCGTGATGTCAGGTGGCGCAGGGCGCAGACGGCAGGCTCGACCACATCCTCCTTCTCTCCGGCGCGCAGAATGGCGTGGATCAGCGCCTCGACGCCGTTGCCCTGGGTGACCTGAGTCTTGTTGTGGGCGTTGTTGCATGTGAGGTTGGACAGGATGCCTGTGGAGCAGGTGAGCATGTTGAGGTCGTCTGAGCTGAGCAGACCCACCAGCACCTGGAGGAGGCTTTCCATACCCTCCTGCAAAGGGAAGAGAAAGGTTTTAGTGTTAATATGAGACTCCTGGAGCATGGATTCATGTCATTTAGTAATTGGTCATTTCTTTTCTAGCTGGTTTTTGTTTTATACTAAATTAATCATTATTTAGTGTAATTATTTTAGTCAAGTAATTGTTTATGCTTTATTCTGAATGCAATTTTGGGTACCGGGCGAAAAATTAGCTTTCTGGTGTCTCAGCGGCATATCATTTTCAGTTTGATCAAAACAGAGAATTCTTTTAGAAAGAACAACAAAGTAAAAGTGGGTGTGGACTCATACCTGCTTTGTGGCGGCATCAGAAAGGTTCCTGAGCGTCCACAGACAGTTCTGCATCAGACGCTGGCTGGAGCCTTGGAGGTGATTCCCCAGAGCCTGCATCCCACCTGCAGGGAACACACAAGTTAGATCCCTCAGCAACATCTCATTATTGTTGGCTTCATGTAGCGCTGACATAAAGGCACCACACCTGTATGACTACACACAGGTGTGGTGCCTACACAGGGAACATGTGTTACATACCAGCCTCTACAATGGCGGGTTTGTTGCTGGGGCACACAGAGAGCACTTTGAGCACACGGCTCGTGGTCCACAGCAGCTTCTCATAGTTGTAGCTTCTCATGATGTGAACGAGACCCTCGGGACCCCCGTTGGACAGAATGATCAGCTGTGAGAGAGGGGCGGATTGTGTGAGCGAACAAATATGACAAAAGCTGTTCGGACAGATCAGTAAATCATCACCGCAATAACTTCTCCAAACAAATAACCACACCTAAACCTCAACGTGCCAGCAGTTCTGTTCACATGCCACACCCAAAACAGAAACACATCGCCAAACAAGCCTAGCAACTTCTCAGGTTACAGAACTTGGCAGGTATGAAGTAAGATATGTACTGGGTAATACACACCTTGCTCTCCTGGTTGCCGTAAGACAGCAGCTGCAGACAGTCCGTGGTGATGGCCAGGAACTTGGGGTTGCTCTTCTTCAGCAGGGGAACCATCTTCTGCAGGCCGTCGGCCAGACGGACGGCCATCTTGGCTCCTTCCTGGTGCAGCAGCAGGTTGTGCAGCGTGGTGATGGCGTAGAAGAGCACAGACTCCATGGGAGAGCTGAGGGAGGGAAACAGAGAGGTTAACGGTGTATCATAGACAGAAAGGCTTGTCCAGTGGCCGTACGTATGTCCTACTGTTAGATAAAATATCACTTCCAATGTAATGAATAATTGTAAGAAGCTTTGATGTTTACTGTCCTCCTATTGAACCTCATTTTGTCATACTTCATTGTGCAATCTCATACATTGTCCATAATGGCAGTCGACACACTCACAGAATATGCTTGAACGAGATTAGACCGTGGCAGAAACAGAAGGTTCTCCACGAGAGAAAAGGTGGTATTTGGACAGGAGGATCATGAGGCTATTTCTGATGTCAAAATTAGCATTATTTGTATTCTATAAGGGTTTTCTTCTGGTAAAGTCAGTATAAATGTGTTAATCTAAAAGGTGTTGTCTCTTCTATATCTTTAAAGTCATCTTTGGGTATTTTACAATGCAGTTCAATGTCGGTGTTTGCATAATTGAAAAAAGATTTCATGAAAAAAACGATACAAAATGGAAACATTTGCTTTGAATCTCATTTGCCAAAGCCAAAAAGGTATTTTCTAAAACAAACAAGTTTACTTTGCATACCTGAAATATAAGAAAATGTAAATGTTTGCAATATATACTAACATTGAAGACAACAACGAGGGTCAAAGTAATAAGCGACTGAAATAACACCCATTATCTCTTTGTCTGGGCGTACCTGAGCATTCGGACCAGGGCGGGGATGCCTCCAGACTTGAAGATGGAGAGCAGACCCTCCCTCTGGTGGGACAGGTTGTGGAGGATGGAGGCTGTGGCCTTTGCCGTCTCCATGTCGCTGGTGTTCTGCATCGCCCGCACCACCGCTGCCACCATCTGTGGGGACTGCATCATCGCACGCCGAGACGCCTCCTTGCGTGTCAGCTGGTTGACGATCTGGGCAGCCTTTCCGACCACCACCTGAACAGAGGGGAAGAGTTCATTTTTTATTATGGATGGTAAATATTCCAGGCAATTAGAAGTGTCTGATTTCAATGCTAATGCTATTAGAAATTTGAATTAAAAATGATAACATTCTAAACGATGCCTTCAAATGACCATCACATTTTTTCAACTTTTCAAAATGACGAAATATTTGATTTCCAATAGCAATGACAATAAAATAACCATTTGTGTATAAGTTACTCAACCGATGTTACCTTGAATTCATAAGGAAAACGTTGTTTGTCTCACATCCCTTCACAATGAAAAAAATTAGTAGTCTTGATGAATTTAAATAAATGTGTGCAGCTACAAAAAAACATCTGTGTACATACTCTCAAATAACTCAACAGCTTTCATTTCAGTGTTTTTAAAGCGTTAAGCTGTTATAACACAAGCATCATAAATAGCAAGATTTTAGCAAAAATGCTTGCGTTGGTGAAGAAATGCGTAGACAATTGAATAAAAACCTTTGGTTAACCGTTTTTAGACTCTTTGTTCATCGTCGAGGTGAAGTTTGCTTCAAGAATTGTACATAACACAGGCCTTGTAATTGATACACAAATGGTCATTTTGCTAGTTTCGATTCCTTTAAAACAGAAAATCTGCTTTAGTTGGATTGAGGAATAGCTAATTGCAGTTAATGCATTGATAATACATTCAATTAGACTCATTAGATCTTTAATAATGTAATAAATAATATGAAATGTGACCACTGCACTTATTCCAGGTTGACTGTGTGACGCTCACCTGGTCCTCGTCATTGAGCAGCTTGGTGAGCTCGGGCACGGCGCGTGTTGCCAGCTCGGCGTCGTCCTGGTAGTTGATCAGGTGGATGATGGCCATCTTCAGCATCTGGGAGGGCTCCGCCAGCCGCTGGACGTTGGTCATCTGAGTCGGATCTATCTGAGTGGACACGATGGTGGTGCCCGACTCCACCGTCTCTGGGAACATCGCAGCCCGCACACGCTGGGCTCTGGTGAAGTGAGTATCCACTGAAGAGAAGAAGAGGATATATAGGCGATGAGATCACAGGCTACATGTGATTGAGGAAAAGCATTATGCTGGGTTAGCCCTGGCTTGTTTTCTTACCGGGCTGTTCCGACATGACGGTGGTGGTGGTCGTGGTGACGTGCTTGGAGCCGTACTCGCCATCGTCTCTCATTGTAGTAGCTCCAGACTGGATGCCCGAGTCGAGGCCATACATCGTCTCTTGCCACTGCGTCACCTTTGACGTGCCATCGGCCTCATACGCTGCAGAAAGGGAGCCATTGTGGGAAGTGATGGTTCAGATTAATTTAATAACACTTGTTATCATCATGGAGAGGGTTTTAATGAAAAAACATTGCCAGTGTACCAATGGTTTTCCTGCGTCAAATTAAAAAGGAACCCTGCTGCAAAAATAACCTTCCGTTGTTGAATGTGATAAGGAAGTGACCTCAATATAAACATATGAAAACAATAGTTGGAAGAAGGAAAGGTCATGATCAAAGAAACAAGTCTGCTTTGTAAAATGAGGTGATACAGGCAAACAAATTCACTTGAAAATGCATGTAGGGCTGTAACTACTGATACTAGTAATCATCGATTAATCTGCCAATTATTTCCTGATTAAACGTTTAATTGTTTGATCAATAAAAAGTCAGAAGATATTGTAACATGTCCATTGAAGTTACTCAAAGCTCAAGGTAATATCTTTAAATGTCTTTTATTCTCTCTCCATAACCTTAGATATTCAGTTTGATGTGAAATAAAATCAGATACAAATCAGGAAATCTCCATATTTGATAGGCTGAAAATTAGCACTTTCTACCTTTATTGCATGATCAATTATTTGTCAAATAAGCGATTATCAGTGAGCAATTATTTCTCTTATCGACTAGTTTAAAAAAAAATCTTTAAATCACTATATATTTATTTGCAGAAATGTGGGAAGATAAGACTAAAACATTCAAATGTTTCAATAGCTGAATTGTGAGATACTTACTATGCATTGCCATCCTTGCCTCCAGTATTCGTCACAACGATGGAGCGAACCTGAAACACAAAAACAGGTAAATATGCGAGTCATATATTTTTCTTTAACAAGGATAAACGTTACTACATGCCTGCCTCTCCCCATTAATACATTCATATTCCAGCGAGGTGTCTGCCTCCTCACACAATGCTGTCGTTCGGATTTTAAATTCAATCCGAGTATGGCAGTTCAGCAGATGACCCCCCCCCCCCCCGCTCCCTGCCGTGCACCCTGACCTGAAGATGACAACACGGAGCGGCAGCAGAGGCTCATGGGAGAGGGAGGCGGAGTGGGTAGAGAGACAGCTGTAAGTCAGGAATGCTAGCCAGCCACAGTGACCTTTCACCCCGGCCCCTGCCCATATAGCTGTGGGAGCAGCCTGCTGCTGACGCATGGCAATGAGGAACCTGCTCGTCAGGTTTCTAAACCGCTGGGGGAGTGCGTGTGTACAGACAGTGAGCAAGCTCCTTTTCTCACACCAATAAACATCTTTAAAGTTCCTGCTTTAAAGTTCCTGCTGCAACTTAACATTTTACTTTACCATTTGTCTTATGTCCAATACTACCATCTGTAAGACTGACTTGCCTCCTGGGTCTCATTTATAGGCACCTCGTTGAGTTTTAATTCAACAGTGCTCCAGATTGCGTAACTGCCACGCTACTTGTTGGTGCAAGTTTGGTCTGCACCACCTAACTTCTAATACAATTCTTCTCGTTACATTAACTCATGTATTCAATCCTCACCAGGATATCTTACTGTATCTCTTTTTTAACCAAAAAATGGGAATGTACTTAAATGCATGCAACTCTGATGCAAAGTGTGAATCCCAGACTTTGAAAGAATATTCAGTGAAGATAAGGCAAACCATGTTGTTCCTTTAGGAAAATATGTCACTAAAATGTGATCAAACGTTGTCACCTTTTAGCTGTAACTAAATGTAATCGCCATGTTTTTTTCCCCACAATATCCTCCTCATGTTCGAATCGCCTTAAAATGAAGACAATCCCTAGACATTGTTATAAGGGCCAAAAATACCCTCTTATGTCAGACCATGTTTTGTATCTCTGCTTGTCTGCAGGCTGAATGTCACCCAACACATAAACCCTCTTTCTCATCACAGAGAAATCTGCATTCCTAATGGCCGCCTGTCTCTGTGTGCAACATATATGACAGATGCAGTACAATGCATCCACTGTGCCGGTCACAAGTGTTTTCAGATGTCTTTCTGTAGCTGACAGGATGTGTGTCCGTGTGAGTCTTTGTACTGTACATGTCTGGTATTTGCGGATTTCTGCAGGGACTGTAAATGCTCTGAAGGTATTGGGGGGGGGGGGGGGGGGGGGGGGGGGTGCTCTTCATGGTCAACAAACAAAAGGCTTAAACATAGACTAAAATGTTAGAAAGATGGCCATGACAGCTTACAACATGATTCCATGAAATAAGCGTCTACAGTTATTATGTTCCTTCTTCAATTCTCAATAAAACAACTATCAGAGATACCTCCAAGGCCTTGTTACAGGCCTTGGCTGGTACCAATCATGAAAGAGGGGAGTTGTTTTTACGACTTCAGCGTGCTCAAGAGCTTTAAGTTGTAATGTGGAAACATCATGTAGGCTACAAAGAAGATGTGTTGTCTTTTATTGCTCCGAGCATTCAGACAAAAAGTGAATGGACGTTTCAGAGTTGTTGCTCCGACTAGTTGGGCTTTTATCATTGTGCGTTACCCATAAAACAAAATGTGTTGACACCACATGAATGAAGCACACTTATATTTCAACTCCTATATTGAATGGGTTGTTGTTACTTGTCCCTGCTACACCCTTCCACCAATGAAAATCAACTCAGTAGTGTTTTCATAATCTTGCCAACTGACATAGAAACAAACCAAACTGCCTATGAGGTTATGATTTCAGAGGCAATACAAAAGCCAGGGCTATGAATCACAACGTCAAGCTGCTGTGTTGGCACAAAAAGAGCCATAAACCTTTACCTGAGCTTACATGCAAACTCACTCACGGTAGCACAACCTAAAAGGTGCAGTAAGGGCTGTAATCAGAGTTGATCGATGGGTTTGGAGGACAGGAATTTGTACAAAGCTGAACGGCTTTGTCTCAGCATTACACTGGAACTCTTCATGATGTTAGGCGCCACTCCCTCATCTTTTTTGCCCTCTGGGTTTGCGGAAGGACGTGTTGTGTAATGTTCAGTACCTCGGCTAGACCCGCCCACTTTTTCTCCCCTTCGAGCTGTGGTGGAAAACCATGCCAATAAGTGTGTGCTCTGCATGTTCCTCATTAGGTTGTCTGTCCTCTCTCTTTGATATTTGATTAGGCTAGACAAGTCCCCACATGTTTTTGGGGCCTGCGTGTTTAATTACAATATGCATTTGCTCTGAATATGTTCTTTTGGTCCCTACATGTCCACTTATCTAACGCTCCCTTCACAGGGAGCAGCAGAGAGACTTTCAGCAGTAGTCAGTCTGGCACAAGATCCTGCAGGACCAGGCCCCAGAGGTCTGTCTGAGCTTGCAGCTACATGCTACCTTCCCCCCCAATGCACTGACTCATGAGACAGAAACTGTGCTTACGGTGTATCTCTAGTTCTAACTAAAAAAGGTGTGGCCTCTTTTAAACCGAAGCACGGAGGATTGTTCATCAAGATACTAAGCAACTGTATCTATCCATCAATCAATAAGACAGTAAATCTGACACACCCCAGATTTAAGTTCAGCGTAATACAAAAGCTTTTTTAAAACGTTAAAAGCATTTTATCGATCTACTGCTGGAGGCACACCAATATAAAACAAAGCCTGCGTGACTTTCGGTTTCGAGCTTGTACACAGCGTGTCTCCACAGAACTTTCCTTTTCTTTGTAAATCAGGGGCAGTGTTTGTGTAGTCTTTGTTTTCCTGGGCGAGGCAGCGGGTTCATCCAACTGTTGCAATGCCGCGACACGCCCTGCATATCGCCTAGGTTACCGAAACTCTGCTCAGGCAATGTACTGTGGGGGTATTTATCTGCTGACCCATCTGATGTTTGAAGCCATGCTGGCTGGTTGGCTGATAAGTGCTGTTGCCTCCTGGGTTTTTTTCTCATCATTTGGTTTTTTCTTTCCTTCCCCGCAATGCTCATGACTTAGCTCCAAGCCAACTCCAAGCTTTGATTTAAAATAACAAAGATTCCATTTTCTTTTTGTATATGTAAAACTGAGTATCAAGGCTTATCTGCCGATCCCTCCCCCATTGTTCAGTATGACTAAAAGCCGTTGCTTGTATTGTGTATTTCTGACTGGACTTTGCTCTCTTCCAGTTAATGAGTGATGCATCCGTTCACTCTCACTCCATAACCGTCTTTACCACTCACCATCCGGCTACACAAACACTCAAAAACATGGAAGCTGCACTGTTTACTCTGCAAAGACCACCTCTTACACACATCAGTTCCCACTATCTGTGTGGATGACTTCAGAGGGCTTCCTTCTAAAAAAAAACCTGCACAGTGAAGCAGGAATGTGTGTACAGTGAAAGCTGCCAGTGAGCGAGTTGCGACAGAATAGCAGAGATGGATACTGTTGAGCACCCGCTGGTGTGACATTCCACACATGTAGTGTATTCATATGTCCCGTGTCCACGCGTAAATCTTGCGCTGCAGAAAGTGCACGCTGTTTCACCCCCCTGACACTAAACTCTTGCAACCTCCTCATTACTCACTTGTATATCCCCGAAACTAATAAGATACTATGAGCAAAGGTCTGCTTTGACAATGGATGAGCAACTCTGTTCTCAATCATGAGAAACTATTCACCCCCCCCCCCCCCTTCCCCTCAGGCAAGTCAGACAGGGAGTGCCACCCCAGCAGTGACAGGCTCCCAACAAGGGTGTGGCAGCAGAGTGTGGGGGTGTATGAGTGAACAGGGTGAGGCTGAATTGCTAGAGGAGGTAAACTGTAGATTCTGACACGTAATTCTCCTCAGTAAATCATCGCAATGATTAAGAAACTATGTAACAAACTCAAACACTCACAGATTTTTTACTCTGCTGGCCTAAGCTGCTCTTTGCATCACAGCAGGAATGATTCGGGTCAGGGAAGAGGCCCAGGGGGCTGGAGATGTACTCTGGTTGTATCCCAGAGTGGCTCCGAACATTCATTACAGGGTTTGCAGTGATTTGTTATCCAGCCTCATGCCCGTTAGGCAGGCAGAGGTGTACATAACATGCCACCGGGCTCTTCTTCTATGCGCTGGTGGGCTTTTACATGCCTACTCGTGAAGATAACGCTGGCAAACAAGTGTTGAGTTATAGGTCCATGTTTTGGTAAATACTCTTATTGATGTGTTTGCCAAGATATAAATGAAAACATCAATACCACTCTCACATCCGTCATTCAAGCTAGAACTAGCAGCTAGTTAGCTTAGCATAACGATTAGAAACAGGTTTGTGCAGCTGTCCAGTGAAAACAAAATACACCCAAAATCACCTAGCTTAAACCCTATATATATATATATATATATATATATCCCTATATATATATATATATATATATATATACATATATACATATATATACATATATACATACATACATACATACATACATACATACACACCTTTTTAGTTATATATGTACAAAATACTAAAACCTAAATGAAAAAGTTCTGTACAACTACAACTTCTCATTATTAAAATCAAAGCTAAGCTAGCTACCACCCCGTGGTAACTTCATATTTATTGTGCCAATGAAAGTGGTATCAATACCAACTCTCATCCAAATAGAAAAGTGTTGCATCCTTTATCCCACTTCTCGAAAACAAATCATATTTTGTGTCCATGTTGCAAATCCTCATCCAGGTCAGAACATTACGACTTTGTTGTAGAAACGTGACCTCGTCTGATGGTCTGTGATTTCTAACAGGCTTGCTCATGTCATGTTTAGACTGACATGCAAATAAAGCAGATTATGTTTCCACACATCTGTAAAGCTTCCTGCACCATCTGCACAGATCAACTACTTGACATGTAGGCTGCTCCCACACGCACACACCCTTTCACATGCATGTCCCCTGATGGGCAACACGCACTCCTCTCACTCCCCAGATGACTTTAACACAACACTGCACTCGCACAGCCCAATCCTCCTGACAGTAAAGGGCCAGTGCAGCCAGCTGAGCCTCCACACTTGACATTGTGCTCTCTGTCTGCATTCCACCTCCCCAGAGTGGGGTCAGGCTGTCCCGATGGGATACAGCGCTACACCCCCAGCCAACCTTCCTGGTCCCCAAACCCCAAGTCCAGTATCCCCCACTCCTCCAACAATATCTGTTATGGCAGTGTACTGGAGGCAGCAGGGGCTAACTGTTTGTTATAAATCAATAAAGTGAGGATGTGAAGTGGTGCATACCTAATGGATTTATTGTGGTGGGTGACAGGAAGTGGCGGTCAACATTATCTGACTCACACACAG
The DNA here is from genome assembly GCF_902827165.1 of Trematomus bernacchii. NCBI lineage: Eukaryota > Metazoa > Chordata > Actinopteri > Perciformes > Nototheniidae > Trematomus > Trematomus bernacchii. The sequence continues at coordinate 965,046 of NW_022988066.1, read as the reverse complement.
CTGGGCCTTCTGGTCAGAGAGGGGACGTTTATGAGGAGATGCTGTACTTTCACAGCTGTTCCTCCATACTGTAAATAGATATCAAGGCAATCACTTTATGGACTTATTGTACCATATATGGACATGGCCTAAACAAAACAAAATATTAATTATCAACGTACGATATTGGGAAATTATGCTCTTAATCACTTTAACGTTAGATTTAGATGCATAATATAGAGATGTTATCATCTTAACATACGATTAAAGAATATGATGACCTCAACCATTTTTATGTTTTTCACTTTATTTTTACATGATTTTTCATACCTTAATATTACCCGTTTTATTTTGCATGTTTCTCCCAGACATTTTAGCCAACATGATACCGGAATAAAGATTTTTTGCGTGTTTATTATTTGATATTTCTTTTGATGTAGGGTATTTAAAAAGAATGAAATTCCAATTCCCATGTCAATTCTTAGAAATAATTTCTCATTATATTCCCATCGCATTAGTGGAAAAATGCTCAATAATCAAATGTATCTCAGTTATTTCTGGGACGATATATTGTCCAACTAATGTAGTTAGTAGATGCAAAACTACTGTATTGTGTCCTGCGCTGAGTTCAGGAACAACACCGCTTCAAGTGCAGAGCTGTCAATTGACTGTAACAGGCAGTTGATCAAATCCAGACCATAGCAACACCACAGCATGCCAGGAGCCCCACAGACAAAGAAAAGACGATGTTATGCTGCTGCTGCTGCTGCTGCTGCGCACTTCAGCAACACACAAAGTGATTTTCTCTAAATGTGGCGGATACAGCCCCCCCTTCCTTGCCTGATCTGGAAACATTCCCAACAACACAAGTCGGCCACAGCCAGCATGCCAATGAATAAAATAAGCAGCGGAATGGATAATGGCCCTAGATCTGTCGGTTGATTCATTGCAGCTACTTTAATTAGTTGAATTAAGCCAGTGGATGCAGTACTGTGTATGTGAGGCTGTTTACTCCCTGTGGGATCTCACTGGGAATCAAAGGAAACGCGAGCTGTCTCGGAGGAGGTGCCTAAGTGCAGAGGGGGATCACATTACATAAAGCTGACAGAAGCAGAGAAAGAGTAAAAGGGGGTGAACCCCTTTGTGACAATAAACACTCATTTGTAAGGCCCACAACAAAGTTCACCAACCTGTCCATCGCATATCAGACAAAGTGGGAGGAACTGAAGTCGGTCCAAAGATTATCACAAGAACAATAAATACACCATAAAGATATAGCAATCGAATGGCTTCATTTCCTCATTCTTTCAATTTAAATGCATTATGTTAAGCCCAGTCACGAGAGTAGGATAGTTTTGAGCAAAGTGATTTGGTCTTACAGTAAGCAGGATGCTGCCGCTCTCTCCATGTTGTTTGGGACGGTAGGAAGGAAGAGGATGAACTTAGTCTCTGATACAGCACAGAGAGCCTCTGTGTTACTTTGTTTGGGCTAGAGAGGAAAATAGTAGCCGCATTGTCCCATTGACTGCTGTCACAGTGACAAGGAAACCGGTTCTCAAGTGTCCCCACTGGATGCATCCAAAAAGGCTGAAGCACATCAAGACGGCCCTGTGTGTTCACTGGACAACGCCACATCCAAAGCCCTGTTTAAAAGGCCTGACAGGTTTATTTATTTTATTTTTGGACTGCCACCGACTGCTACGCATCGGTGTGCGGCTGAGCACTGAGGAGATGTGACAGATGATTAATTTTTCAGGGAGATTAGAGGCACGAGGGAGCGGGAGGGGGCTGCTTTGGAGAGTAGGGAAAAAGTCTAAAGGGACCCTTAAGAATACAACGCTGACCTGGAAGCAGTTCAAGTTCACGGTTTGCTTTCTTTATGAAAACCACATCTAAAAGCAACATTAAGCTTAAACCTCCCATTTCCCGATTTGGAAAGAATGTGATTCCAACTATTTGTGTTTATGAGCTTTTAGTCTGAATGGTAAAGCAACTTAAAGAAAAGATGCGTTTTGTTTTATTCCGTGTTTAAACATGATAGTTGTTTCTGATCTGTTCCTAATTGAGAGGGTTACATTACGTTTCCAATTTCCAACCCAGGTTGACCCAAACTTCAAACACCACATGTATGCTGCACATGTTAACAGAAGCAAAACAATCCGGTTTCTGATTTGCTCCATATTTAGAAAGATACTCTTTACTAGGCCCATGCTTAATCCTGACATCAAGTGTCTTGAAAATTGTGCTCGTCATTTTTTCCTAAACCTGCTGACAGACATAACAAACAGACAGACAAAGCGGGCCAAAACAAAAACCTCCTTGGCAGAGGTCAAAAGAAACATCAAATCTAAATATTTGAAGAGTTGAGCTAGCATTGTAAAACATTTAGGGATTTAGTCTGACAACAGTCATGTCATTATCTTGGTGAAAACCTTTTAAAACAAACAAACAGAGGAATAAAACGAAGGAGTGACACATTGTCTTAAACACCCATGCATATTTTAGCTCATCCAATGTTTTGTAAAGTATGCACAGGCCCCAGGGTTGCACAACTTTCTCAACCCAAGAGAGCATGAAATCCTACAAAAGCCACGAAACAAGAATAACAATCAAGCTATGAGATTATTACTCAACAGCGACAACGGTATGCTAAATGTTCTTCAGTGAGATCTTGACGTTCGAAATGTTGCATATCGAGCTTCCCTGGTGATTCTGTTTCAACCACACCCAAGCTGTCCTCAATCTCTCATAGAAGTGTAATTAAGGGACAGCGAGGAGGAGAAGAAGAAAAGCAGACACCACAGGACTCATCAGAGTCACTATGCTGAGAAGTACGACTCTGCCAAATCAACCAACTGTGAAAACTTTGTCTTTTGAGTCAGCGCTGGAATCCATTTCCCTCCCTCCCTCCCTGCTTGGATACGGCTTGGTTATGAAATAATTATCAAAAGGTAATAGATTCATGAAGAAAGCAGCAGGGTTCTATTTCCAGCATGTCCTTAGACTGATGCATGGGTGTTTTGGAAAGATCTTTGAAAAGGCTTGAAACTTGGCAGATATTCAAACAGCTTTTAAGTGCGACTGATGGGAAGAAACAGCCATTAGGCCTTCGACATTTTAAGTAAGGGACATTTTCTTGTCCTCGTTTTATCCAACCAAGGGAACTGTTGGAAGGTAAATAATTGATTTCGGTGAATGTCAAGGGTATGGTTCGGCTGGGCAGTGCCAGCTTTACTTACTCAGCATTATACTGTGCTCCACTAGAAGTATCCGACTTTTTGTATTCAGTCACAGCTTTAGCTAGTTAATAACTGTATTCATCCTGAACAAAGAGACTCAACTTTCTTTAGCTTGACGACAGCATTGTCACGTGAAGATTTCCTCTGAAGCCCGTGAAAGTTAACCCCAAGAAGGTTTTACTGCGGTCACAACCCCCCTCCCCTTTGACTGCAACCACAAAGACCCCTATCGTAGCTGATAGGAAACGCTATCTCTCTGCGTCCCCTTCTCCATGGGAACAGTAAAACACAGAGGCAGGGTGCTATGCAAACAGAGTGAGTCACACAACGTGCGCTCTGAGTGGCTGTAACTGAGCCGCTGAAAAGTAAGTCCTCAGTCAGGCACCGCCGAACAAGGGACGAGGGAAGTGAACCAACAAAAAAGAGAAATGCTAAACAAAGAGGTCATGCCATACGGTAATCCCTTTTGCAAATTGTAGACCTATATATGCACTGAAGGATCTCCTGGCCTCTTGCTCCTCTAATGTAGGACAGTATCAGGGAATTAAGCAGGAGGGGGGGGGATTATCACAGTGCCACCGCAGCTGTAGCTACGACATCTACAGTAAGTCGCCCCCCCCCTCTTCCCACCGTCGTCCCACCAGCCGTCCACCCTCCTCCCTGAGGGCAGACAGGGACGGCTTTCCAACCAGGGTGCTATCTGCAGCTGCACTGGATGACACAGACCAAGGGCAGGCTGGGGGGGGGGGCTGACTGGCAGGAAGTTTTGGCATTCAACCCGACACACATTCAACAGCCTCAGCTGGACGTGTTGGGCTAGAACCAAGTTGGATGCTACAAACTTGTTTGGCACTTTCACATGGAGTTACTCGCTGGTTATTCCAACAGGACAATAGATAATGTGATTAGTGTTTAATGGTGCAAGAGAGAGCAAAGCTGTTTAACTTCCCAATCTAATGTGCCCCGTGTCTAATTTGACTGACATGTAGTATATTTTGGGGGCTGTGGACACTGCCAATAATTTAATCACATAAGACAAAAGCCGATAAGATAAAAGTAATTTAAAATGGGTGCTGGGTGAGGACACTAAATTGGACTGAAAAAGATCCATCCTGTCATGCAGGTGCATCTGCAAACTACTGACATCATGGAGGATTTGGCAACACCTTGAGACATCTCTGCTGGCATGATCATCTGTGTGGGAGTGGATGGGCGCTATAGTAACATTAACACATTTGGATTTGATTCATTATTCACCGTCATATATTACAGATTCCAGGGAACAGGAACTTACGCCCCCATGCAAAATTACCTCATTGCAGTTTTTAGGCTACTGTTGTTTGAGTTCACCACAAATGATTGTCATACTACATTAAACTTCTAATTAACTTCTTAAATTATTAAATGAGAGACCTGTATGGGTGACATCTTAATATGTACTTGTCTGTTGTAATCCAACAGTACAACATCGAAATAAAAGTTATTTTACTTGTCTTCAGAGGACTAAAACAACTTTACATTTAAGGAATTGGCACCATTTCACCTTTGACACTTTTAATAAAAAAAATTGTCAAAGGACTCATCGATCATAAATCAAGCTGTTGACTCGATTAATCACATTATGTCAACTACGTTTGTTTTTCTGAGAAAACTGGAACAATAAAAGCGTTGTTGTCGGTTTGCCAGCGTGTTAAGTGTCCATAAAATGTTATCTGTGAGATTGATACAAACTATGTAAACTCTAATTAGATAACTCTAATTTTGTCAAGAAAAAGCTAAATGTTTGGCAAAAGCCTCTTCACCTGCCTCTCGCGCACGCGGGTACACGCACGCGCATAATTAGACACCACTAGTGGGACTCTATTGACAAGTGACGTCAAGTTGAATGATCGATACTGGGGGCAAAAACATCGTTATGATGATGCGGAACTGTCAATTTGATAATAAAACAGTAAAATGACATGTTTCATGAAAGAAAGCAAACTTTTGGGGCCTGGGGAGCTCGCGCTTCACTCAAGCGGTATCAGCAGGCAGTATCGTCTAGTTTGAGGCATGCGGAAATGAACTCCAAATACATGATTGGATTTGCACCAAGCTAAGCAAAAGATGAACAATGTAATGAAACATTATTCCACATGAGCATTCACGCCTTTTAAGCACGATGGAGACTTATTTAACACACGTATTCACACTGAAAAGAACCTCGTCGGTGACAAAGACAATATGAGCAGCTGGAGAAAGTGAACCCAAATTAAGAGCATATTACCTGTCGAAACACACGGAAGCGTTGTAAATTATTCCAGGTCAGGGACTCGTTTCCTTCAGGAGGAACACTTTTTCTCCTCACTTCTGTCCGTGCTGTTGCTGTTGCTGCTGCTGTTGCTGCTGGCCGACAGTCCTCTGAACAAAAATGAGTAAAAGAAGCGTCACCTCAGAGCAGACTCCGCCTCCTCCGCTGACCCCACCCTGCCACAGGAGGCGTGACTGCCGGGAGGAACTGCAGTCAATAAAATAACAGAACATTTGAGTTTACCTACCAACAATTGCCTTAGGACATGTTGCCCTTTGTAATGATGAAGTGAATCAAATTAAAAGCATTTTCCATGTTGTAGGTTTATGATATGATACCATTTTCAAAATATAATTTAAAACGTTATCAAGCATGTCTAAAATGTTTGGACATTTAATGTATCCATGAACATGTTTGTCAGATTTGCATATACACGCAATTCGTGGTAGCCTATAATGTTTATAATATTTGTTGACTTACTGTTTTGACTGTTCTTGTAGGCCTATATTGTAGTTTACATATTTGTGTTCCCCTATTTTAATGTAGAATGGGAGAATGGGAGCAACTGCAACATAACCACATTTATGGATAAACAGGCAGACAGACATCACATATAAACTCAAACAAGCTCAGCATGATAACAAAGTACAAAGTTCACTGAAAACATTTGAGCGAAGTAACACTGACAAAAAATTAGCTGTATTTCAGATAAAAATCGGATATAATAAACACTTTTGAGTTACTCGAATCACAAGACACAACTGTTATTAATATGTTCGTGTTTCTATTGTTTTTGTTCCTGATATCAAAGAAAGTACAACAACAGAGCTGTGTGGTAGAAACCATTCAGAGCACCTGTAAAACCACACCTTGATTACACCACGAAACCAGACGACGCGATTAGTCACTGAGCCGGGAAACCACCCGCTATGAGAGGGCTGCTGGATTATAACCAACATCCATCTTTATAATCGACCAATCTGCTGATTACTTTCTCGATTAATTGGTAAATCGTTTGGTCTACAGAAGAACATTTCCATTGCACTTTTAAAAAAATCCCAAATTGACTTAAAAAAAAAAAATGCTTGTTTTGTCCAATCATCGCTCCAAAAAACCCAACTATTCTCTTAACTGGAGAGGAGCCAATATTACCATTTGAGACACTGGAGTTAAATAACTTTTGCTTAAAAATGTAGTATTAAAACTGGTTGTGATTCAAGTTCTAGACTAATCAATGAATCGACTTATATAAATCACCTCCAAAAACTTTAACATGACACTGCCCACATTTGTTTAAAACAAACCTGTGATGCTGCAAAGACCAAAACTCATTCAACAACAAAATGTATAACATAAGAGGTTTAAGAAACCACAACATGTGAACATTTGATTTTCATTGAATGCATATGGGTAGTTTTGACAGGTCCCAAATTTGAGGATAAAGTAGTGTCAGCTTTCCGCACAGTAAAAAAGGAATTTCCTAAAAATAGAATGATTGACAAGTGCTATATGCAGCAAAAGTATTTATTTTTCTTGCTTACTCATTTAAGACTTGTTAATGCAGAAAAAACAGTACAATGTGTATCGAAGTGTCTGCCTATGTGACAGGATCTCACTGGTTGACAGACTCAGGGTCAGGCTGTATTCTGTGTCCTGCCCCGGGCTTATTGTCATGGCACTTTCCTTTGTGACCATTGTGACAGTCATCATCTGTGCCCTCCTAGAATGAAAGAGACAGGGACGGAGCGGGACAAGGCATGCTGGGACCCTGCTGGTTATCTAGGCTATTATATTGTTCACACTGAATGTACATACCAACAACCCGACAAAATTAGCCTCAGGCCTAATTGACAATATTGGGTTTTCATGTATTGCTTGAGGGGCTTGATGTTTAAACTATTAATTGTATGACATAACAGTAGCTTATCATTCTCAGAGCTGTTATCAGTTGTTGTATTTTACATGTCTTTGAGTTGTTTTGGCTTTCTGAGATATTCCTTGTGCAGCAGTGACATGAATGGAGCTATTGTCTTGAAAACAGCAGCCTCTTTATTTTGAACAGTAGCCAAGAGTTAAAAGAGTGGGAATTATGTAAGACTTGCCAGTTCATGTCAAAGACACCTGGCTTTTTCATCTTTCAGCACTAATTCAAGCTTTTGATGTCCATTTGTTTTATACAGCATTCATTTAAACATTTCTCTCTCACTGCAAATATGTGAGAGGATGTTTGCTTTACCTCATGAGATAATGTGTAGGAAGTTCTCCCTTTTCTGTCTCTGTATAATTTCCCTTTACAAAGTCAGAAGGTTTTAAGAATGTCCTAGGCAGGGAGCCTACACAAAACAAGCCTGCACTGGTGTCTCGCTCCAGTCTTGCCCTGTAACCTCCCAGCAAACAGACCATAAATCTCACTTCTCACTCGATTCTGTCTTTCACTCCAAGGACACGCTGATATGATGTCCCTGCTTTACAATACTCGCCTGTTTTTCTCTCTGGTCCTCTGCGTCTCACCCCACAGGAAATGGCTCTATTGTCCTTGGGAGAGGATGTGGCCTGGGGGCAGACCACAAGCCCACTATGGAGACTGTGGTAAATTATTTATCATCACTCACAAATGGAAGACCAGACACTAGTATCCACGGAGGAATGTTTTGCCACAATTAACCTGCAGCTGCAGTTGACCGCCTGAACCAGAAAATCAATATGGTATTTTGTATAAATGGGTCTTTTGTTGCCGTAGTATTTACCGGTAATTGTAAAAACAATGCAAGAAGACATGACCAGATTCAGAAGTGGCAGGATTAGCCAAACCCAACCAAGCTGCGTTTTAAGGCAACTCTTTGACCTTGGAAACAAAAGTTACTCTGTACCTCTGGAGCTTTTGATCTTATCACACAGTCTTCAAATAGTTTGCTCACATTCTCTTGGACCTGTAGATGTTCAAATGTTATTTTATTTAGCACTGTTAGGTCTTCTTCTACATGTTTGCTCGGAAACAGCAGACCAAACTATACCTACTCAAGGTCCACTTACATACCAGTTCTTGAGCTTTCGATCAAAAACAAGCACTTTGATTTGTCAAATGCAAAGAATCATTTATTTCTGTGGGATTAACAGATTTATACGCCATTGGAAAAATCTATCAGCTTGATTGTACGTGGGCGTTTTTTAATATAACATTTGATGAAGATATCAACCAAGGATAAGACATACCTGAACAAGAGATCAAAAGAAAATAGATAATGCCTAATCTTTCTTTTAATTCAGACTTTTACCACTAGAGGTAGACAGACACTCACACAAACACTTTACTATACGCAAGCCTGCAGGCATTTGTTTGGGTCAGATCAGATGTGAGTGAGTTTCTGCGAGTGTGAAAGTTTGAGGGTGCATAGTATGTCTGTGCACATTCTCAGGCGGGCTTGTGGTCGGCTCTAAGGGTTAAAATAGCTCAGCATTTGGTCCAGTCACATGTGGGTGTCCTCAGGCATACTAGATTGGAAAGATAACGTAAGAAAGACGGCTGAAAATAACCACATACAGTATATTAATGTATGGCACACATAACATTCAAACTGAAGGCTGTTGTTGTTGGTCATTTGAAGATTGATATGTGAGAACATCAACACTTATCTATCACTTGTATTGCATCTGCTGAATTAAATCTAATGATTGTGAATTGTTTAGCAGTGCAGCTTCATCTGCTTTTAAATGTTGTACAAGCCTTATTTTGTTAAGGCAAGGCAAGGCAAGTTTATATAAATATAAAATATATACTTGAATTAAAGTTACAGTGCTGTGTAAGATATGTATAGTTAAGCTATTTCTCCAGCAGCTTGCATCACCTGTCACACACTTGTGAAGGCTATAGACTGTCAGATAGGACAACCACAAATAACATCATGGTGTGATGCGATTTCTCTGGCCTAAAATACTTTGCATGTGACCAGTTTTAATTTCCACATGATTTCACCACCCATATATAAAACATACAATAAAAACATAAGTAAGAGTGTAATGAAATATTTGTGTGACTTGAAACCAGAGCACTACAGTCATTATTCACATGGACTTGATAGACAGCCTCAGAGGTTCAGACTCTATTTTTTCTAAAACAAATAATAATATTAATATGGAGTTGAAACTGTCAGATATTATCACTATGGGGGAGTTCAAGTCCATCTTAAAGGACAGAGAACAAGAAACCATTGGTCGATGTGATTGCTCTTATATCCCCTAATTGAAGTCGTTTTAAAACTGTGCCAGTTTTTAATGTTTTTTAACAGTTTCTTTTATTAGCATATTGACTGGTTAATGTGCCATTTCATTTGTGTTTTACGACAGTTGTATTCGTCTGCCTGTATTGTTTTGTGTTAATTTGTGTAACATTGTTCATGCTGCCCTTCTTGGCCAGGTCGCTCTTGAAAAAGAGATTTTTATCTCAATGAGACTTTTAGCTGGTTAAATAAAGGATATGTATATTTTATATAAAATGATATGTCATAAAAGGACAGTGGTGTAAAGTACCAACGTACATTTACTCAAGCACTTTACGTAAGTACAATTTTGACAGACCTACTTTTTTTTCCTACTTTGTAGTTCTAACCCACTACAATTAGAGGTAAATAGTGTACTTTTACTAATATCTTTAGTTACTTTGCTGTTACTTTTAGTGCCATTTAAATAAGACTTTAGTTACACCTGGATTAAAAATGAACAAGCTACCCTGCAGTAAATAAAGTAATTAAAACTAGCTGCACATTTACCAGCTTTGATAAACACATTAATGCATCATAAATATAATCAAAAATAATAATATAATAACAATATATAATATAATTTTATAATAAAATCATTCTGAAATGGGCCAATCTGCATAAGTACTTTTACTTTTGGTACTTTGAGTATATTTTTGATGCTAAATCGTTTGTACTTTTACTTGAGTAACATTTTGAATTAATTTCAAAACTATTTGGTTTTACTTGTAACAGAGTATTTCTTTACTCAGGTACTTTTACATAAGTACAATATCTGAATACTTCTCCCCACCTCTGTAAAAATATTTATCTTTGACAGAATTTGATGAAAAATATATGCATTTTGTCGAAGAACTACATATCCCATAATGCCCCGCTTTGAAGATGACCAAATGGAACACAGAGCGGACACACCGATGTGACAGCTGAGCTTGAAGTTTGCTGGGGGAAACTTCTGCGCCGACAACGACGTTGAATAGACCAAATAAACATGTAAGTTTATATTTTCCCTCTTTCGATACGTTTTTGCTGTATTTCCATTAACGATTATGTAGTAAACCTGTCGCCTGGGTGTATGTTTCTTAAATTGTCCAAACTTGGTAAGAGGACATTTCCATACGCTGCAGGGTGGGAGTCCTGCTCCGGGCGTCAAGTGTGAATGTTTCGGCTCAAATTGTCTTGTATTATATCGAAACACTAACCTTTTGACTAACTGTATACCAAAAACATTGGTGACAGTTTTGGCCGGACGTGAAAAGAAGTTGCTTATAATGTGTATTTCTCAAGCTAGCTAACTTTGTGGTTTTGCTAATTATGGTAGGTATCATCATGATAGCTAGCAGGCGTTAATGCTTGAAGTGAGATTAGGAATCAGAATTCAACTCTCAGCCTTTGACATAGACGTAGTGTGTTTTAAATATAGTTTAACAGCAACATGGTAAACCCAATCACTTTTATCAGTAACAATTAGTCCGTGAGAGTAAAATAGTTGCCTTTCATCTTTAATTCCCCTTCCTTGGTAATCCTGCAGGTGTGGAGCTTCCAGAAGTAACAATGGCTTCTGCATATTCCCTTTTTCCTCTTTAATACCTAGTTTTACTGTGCAGTAAAGTAGTAGTAGAGACTCAGAGGTGCAGCCTCTGTACACACATACATGAATGGCACCTTTGTTGGTAAAACGCACATTATTCACTGTGTTCAACACAACTGGCATTACTAATGCAGAGAGGAAAAGACTGCTGACACAAAAGGAGGTATTATTAACTCTATGAAGGAAGGAGCACATGATTACCCTCAGTGGCGGCTCCAGAGTATTTTTGTTGGGTAATCTATGGTAGGGCTAACCCATACAGTGGTGGGGCTCAAGTCAGTATTTGCAATGTAATTACACACACGCTATATCGCCCCCCTTGACAGTGAAACGCCACGCGTGAGATTTAGATTATTTCCCTGTCTCAATCCAAATTGAACTGTATGAAATAAAAAGGCACATTTGTCTTGTAGCCAATCCTGCAATTTCCCCACAGGTGAAAAAGTTGACATGCTGAAAACCCAACCCCTGCAGGGGGGTCTGGGGGGATTTTTTGAAATACTAACATAAAATACACATTCTGGTACTCTCTTGAGAAGAAAACAAATAAATCTATTACTACACGACATATTTAAAAAAAATGAATGCCATTTTAGTTTTTTGTTACTTTGTTCTGAAAGCTGAACCTGCTGCTCCTCACAGAGTGAAGAGGAAAGGCTGTGTGAATTACTTTACATTGTGGATAAGGGTGGATAGCCCCCATTGTTCTGTGTGTCAACATGAAAGACAGCCCACACACCTATCAATCATCAAACCGTGGGGTCTTATTTCATTACGTGTTGATTTCTATCAACACGTAATGTTATGTATCCATGGATGTATAAGGCCTCCTTCACACGGGAACGTTTGCGTTTATGCACAGTATGCGTATTCAAAAAAGTCTTCCGTTCACATGCATTCGTTTCATTTAACGTGTCTGTTCAAACGAGACCGCTGGAAACGCTGTAGTACATATGCCGGGACTGTAAGTGGCGCTGTAACTTCCGCCAAAATACACCAAAAGCAGCGAAGAAGAGCAGCCTGGAGCAGCCCCCGCAGCAATGTTGCCATGGCTACCCTTCTGTTTATGCCCCGCGGTGTATTTAGCAACATGTAGTTCATGTAATTCTCCATGTCCACTTGTTGCTGATGGTTGTGGTAGAGGAACTGTAGATTTTGCACTAATATCTGTAGCATGGTCAGTAGCAGTAGCACTAGCAGTAGCTACTGACAGGAGGAAGTGTGTGTGGCGATTGCTGGTATTCAGCGGGATATAGTAATTTCCTCAGCATATGGATAAATGCAACGGGGAAGTTAACTGAAAGAAACCGAATCTGTGGATATTGCATCGACCGACCAAGAAGCACGTCTCTGTGGAGAGGACGGCTCAGAAAGAGAGATATTCTCTACAAACACCGGGTGAGATCGCTCCTCTGGGACACGCCGGTCCTCGTGAACAATAATGGCCTGGATTAGGCAGTAAAGACCATTTTGGTGTATCGCATTGTGGGGTCAGTTTCTATCGGCCTCGTGTAAATAATAGGGCTATACGCACACGAAACTATGCAGATACAAGCAGTTTTCTCCTCGTGTAAACGGCGCCTAAGTCAAAGTCAAAGTCAGCTTTATTGTCAAAAATTCTACATGTGTTATACATCCAGAAATCTTGAAATATCGTTTCCCGCAGTCCTACAGTGTGACATGTATACATAAAACAAAACAAAAAGGGCCTAAAGAGAAGTTCTACCGCAAAATTATTCTCCGTCGGGACTTCCTGCAACAACACCACGCCGTTATCGTGATTCTGATTGGCCAGAAGATATTAGCAAATATGTTTTATTGAGAAGACGATCACTACGTGACAAAAGTTTTTCAAAACCGTTTCTAGTCTTCGGCATTTCCAGACAAGTGGCTACTGAAATCAATCTTGCTGCTGTCTGTGCAATTTACTCGGCGCGAGTTGGCAGACTTTTTTTTGCTTACTTCAACATACTTTTTCATGGTGGGGCTAAGGTGGGGCAAAGCCATTTCTTGGTATGGCTGTAGCCTACCCCATACCCTGGAGCCGCCACTGATTACCCTCCATATAATACAGCCAAGAGGAAAGATTGAGTGAGATGTCTTTGGTTGTGTCTCTCATAACCTTTACACTTATAGAAGAACTATGAACAAATATATAAGTTTGAAAAGAACACTTCATTATACCATGTTTAAATTGCATTGTTATCTTTGTTATTTTAAGTACTAGGTGTTCAACAGTATCTATCTTAATACTGTGTCTGTAGCCGTTTTAAATGGCATTGAATTTCTGTAATTAATAAATATCATAGACTATACATTATTAGAGGGCACCGAGTCATCCTCAGCATGAATTTGTTTTCTCACACAGTTTATTTTCCCTGAACACAATAAAAAGTATTGTGATCTAACTTTGGAGGAAAACAGAACCTTTATTTGAATTTGTTGTCGGAGTTGCTTCGAACTATCATTGCTTCTAACTCTGCTTTTAATGATTTATTTGTGTCTATTTCTTTTATTACTGCAGTGAGAGATTCAATTCAATTCAATTCAAGTTTATTTATATAGCCCAAAATCACAAATCATATTTGTCTCAGAGGGCTTCACAAATCAACAAACACAATTGGCAATGTAAAACAAAGTAAAAAAAAAACAACAAACGTATCTTACAAGATCAATGTGAAAATACCAATTTAAAAAGGAACATAACACAATGACACAAATACAGTTAGAGTACAATCATTAAAATTCCATAAAACGAAGGGTCCATGAGGATGTATAAAAGGGGGTTTAAAACCAGTCTTAACTGTACGCTGTACTAAAGAGGAAAGTCTTTAACCTACTCTTAAATGTGTGGACACTGTCTGCCTCCCTAATCGTCACTGGAAGTTGATTCCAGAGGAACGGGGCTTGGTAGCCAAAAGCTCTAGCACCTGACCTTTTTTTGTGGACTCTGGGAACCACCAACAGACCTGGGTTGCGTTCGAATACTCCAAAAAAACAGCTCCTAAATTCTAACCCTATCGTCTATTCCTTGACCTCTGAGTGAAACGTCACGGGGTTAAGGGATAGTGGATAGGAGAATTCAAAAGGATTTAGGAGAAGAGACTGCGGTACTTTAGAGAATCCGACTGCACTTTCACTATCCGACGTGTTTATGATGCGCCAGCGGAGGTCATAAATGTGCGCCTGCTGCTCTGGGGAAACTATGGAAACTACAGTTTTCTATACAGCGGACTACAACATGGATGTTTAATAAGAACGAGGGACTACTGTAAACTCATCTAGAGACTCTGCACCGTGCTCTGATGCTGTTGTTTTATGCTTTATGAACGGGGACAACAGAGAAACATATTCTTCATGACCAAAGTTGGAATTGAAATAAAAAAGGAAAGTGAAACTTATGCTCGTCACCCTCTCCCTCCGGTCCACATTAATACAAATGATCCCAATACGTATGATTGTATGAAAAGATCTTAAAATCAATACAAATGTATTTATTATAAACGTTAGTCCTTAACATCTATCACTGTGTATATCACCATTCAAACATCTTTTAAAAGTTGAACAAACCCCACACAGCTCAGTAAAGACTGTGAAATGTTGACTTTATTTGATCATTTCAGTAAAAACTAACGTTCATATTTCTCTTTTTGATTATAATACTGATGAACGTTCAAAACAAAGCACTTTGGCAACTTACCACATACGTTTTAAAAGCTTAATAAGCACCGTAACTTTCATGATATCATTTCTCGTTCATAATCGGTTGTTTCCGTGAACGGCCGACTGTTGTGTGACGGCAAATGCTGCGGCCGCAAGGCATTGTGGGGCAGCATTTTCTCCTCTCCTTTCGGTTAGGGAGGTCCAGTGGTTCCTAAGCTAAAGGAGGTTATAAAGGAAGTTTGAAACCTCCTTTCCTTTCATTTAGAGAATTCGAACGGCACTTATCATGGCTGCCACTGAGGGACTTCCGGGTCATTTCACTCCGTTAGGAAGGTTCCTAAGCTAAATGGACTATTCGAATGCAACCCTGCACTCTGGGATCTTAATGCCCTAGAGGGGCAATAGGAGCTTAAAAGATCCTGTAGGTAGGATGGTCCCTGACCATTGAGCGCTTTGTATTTGGGAGGTGTGTGGCGCAGTGGATCGAGCCTTGGTGTTGGGATCAGGGGGTCACAGGTTCAAACCCCACTGCAGTCAGCATGTCGTTGTGTCCCTGGGCAAGACACTTCACCCCAAATTGCTCCTGTGGGGATTGCCCACAGTATTGAGTATGTAAGTCGCTTTGGATAAAAGCGTCTTACAAGTAACATGTAATGTATGTGAGTAAAAGTATTTTAAAGTCAATCCTGGACTTAACTGGTAGCCAGTGCAATGCTGCTAAAACAGGAGTGATGTGGTCCATCTTCTTTGTTCCTGTTAAAACCCGTGCTGCAGCATTTTGCATGAATTGAAGGGTCTTTAATGATGAGTTTGGACAGCCTGATAAAAGGGAATTGCAATAATCCAGCCTGGAGGTGATAAAAGCATGGATTAGTGTTTCTGCATTGTTGTGATTTAGGATGTGCCTGATTTTTGCAATATTCCGTAGATGGAAGTAGGCAGTCCTTGAAATTTGCTTTATATGGGATTTAAAAGACAAATCCTCATCAAAGATAACACCAAGATTTTTTACAGTGGTGCTGGAGATGCCAACGAAATGTCGTTATACTTTGTATGATGACAATAAAGATATATTCTACTCTATTAACTATAGTACAGTCTCAGCTCAAAAAGTTCAGCATGGGTTAAGAATTTAAACTCCTTTCTTTTGGATATGATCTTGTGTGATGTAATCAAATATTTGAGCTGTTCTCTATGATATCATGACTGTGTCAGGTTACATGTTAGATAACAGAAGATGTTGCTACTATTTCAGAACAAGTGGAATATCCAAAAGAAACCACAATGCCCTTTTTTGGTAACATTGCAACCTTGAACGAGACTGTACTGTAAGCAATAAATAAACAAATAAAATGGTCTTGCATCAGTGTGGGAGTTGTGTTGCTAAGGAGAATAAATTCAAAAAGCACAAGTAGTCTTTGGTTTATGATAACATATTTCCAGTTGACTTGTTTTTTGTTATAACTGAACCTATTTCTGTCCCAAGTATTATGTAAAGCCAGATTTATAGTGACGGCCTCTGTGAGCTTTATGTTAAACTGCACAAACTGATGTTACTTACCAACTTATCTATAAGTAAACGTGTGTCTGTACCCCCCCAGGATGTACATGTAGCCTTAACTGGTCATGAAGATAAATCCCAGATAACAATGAACAAAGCTAGATAAACTCAACTCTAAATGTGTAACGGTATCCATTTTGTAGAATTGTAAAGTTAAACAGAAGAAGCACACACGTAAGGAATCCACTGACCTTTTAACAGAATAGTGTAGTTTTCTCCTGCTTTAGATAGCTACAGTAGAAATATTAATCTCTGATGACAGTCTGTAAATCAGTGACCAGTAGTGCTGGGAAACAGACTTGGCATTGTTGCAGTGATAAAGGTTGAACTATAGGTGTTATTTGGATAGCACAGTAGAAACCAGAGCCAGGAGCTTTGCAGAGTTTGGTTAATGCAAATAACCGTGTCCATGTCATGAGGACGTGGGACATCCTGAGCTGCTGCAGAAACACCAACACCTTACAGACCTCTGGCTCTGCTTTAAGTTTCAGTCTGTTTCTCAGACATAATAAACCAGCACGCCTTTTCTCCGTACGTCCCTCCTCCTCCTCCTCCTCCTCCTCTTTCATTCCCCCTTCAGCCCCACCTCCATCCCGCCTCACTGTTGCTCTCTCTCTCTCTCTCTCTCTCTCTCTCTCTCTCTCTCTCTCTCCCTCTCACAGGACACTCGGGACAGGACAGAAGCCGGCCGGTAAAGCAGCCCAGAGAGCATTTCATTTAACGGACGCACACTAAAGGAGACGGCACCTTACAAACACTGGATATCACTCATCACATGCTAAGATAACTACTGCAGCAGCACAGTAAGTCTGTTTCAGTTGTTTTTAATAATGATATGGCTTGCTGGCATGTCCCCTGTTATTAGCATTTGGCTAATGTTGCTGTACTCTGATCTGAAGCCTTTACCTGCTTGTGTTTGTCCCCTCGTGATATTTGTCATGTCAGCAAAAATGAGTTGCATAAATGAATGTTTTTTCCGTCATAATGGGCCACTTTTATTTGAGCAAAAGTTCAATTATTTTAAATCTGGCTGCGGCTCTTTGCACTCTTGAACCAACCCTGCTGATTAGCTGTCCGAGAGCAATTTAATTTCCCTCTATGATTAATTGTTATGATCGCCTTTCAACTTTCAGATGTGACCAAGTGGGAGAGACTTCCCCTTTTGTTTTCTGCTTGATAACTGTTTATCATCATAACAAATAGGAACGCCTCACTATTAATCAGATAATTGGGACTCAAAACGTAAAACACTGCCATCAGTAGCTAGACCTTTTTACCTTTCAGTGCAACTGTCATTACAGCTGACACATTTCTGTTTGTTTGATTTGATCTATTACCCTATACATAGGTGTGAAAGAAAGGTACTTTTTCACACATAGTAAGTATGATTAAATCATCTTGTGTCCCTCCCTAAAAGTACTTGAAGCTAAGTGCAGCGATGTTATGATGTGTTCAGCTTTCTGTCCCTTCAGAGTGTCTCCATTATTTTCCCTCAATAGTTTTAGTTACATATTTACCTATAACTATACATTGGGGTATCTTTAAAGATCTTTTAAAAACACAACAGATTACAGACAAACAGATGCATTTGGTCATTCTCTAGATGGCCTCAAGTCCCCTGTAATCTGTTGTTTTAGCAACATAAGGGCACTCTTTGAAGTCAAAGTCCTGCACGCCATCTGACTGAGGATACATAAGGGCTCTTGATTTGAAGAACACAATAATGATTTCGACCTTGCCTCTTGATCAGCTGTTACAATTCTGTTTTAAAGGTCAAGGCATTCAGTAACTCAGCAGACTGGATCTGTGCCCTACACTAACATAATCTTTAACCATTAGTCAGTCAAGTTGTTATTCCTGCGCAGATCTCAAAGCTCAACAGGGTGAGTTTGTTGAGATATAGCTCTGATGATTAAAACCAGAGTGTTTTGGTGCCTTAGGAGCAGATTTAAAGGACCACATGTTGAGCTCACAGAGCAGATTGGCCTTTAGAGACTCAGTAGTTGGCATTTTGGTTTTTGTAACCACTTTCTTTTCGTGGGCAGTTGCTGTCCAGATTTAGTTCTTCCAGCTGGGGGACATTCTTGCTCCAGTCTTTCTTACTCTGGCCTCCTGTTTTTTCCCATGCTCTTTTCCTCCTGTTTGTCAGTTTGATCTCTCTTGACACTTTCTTCTCAACACCATAGCCGTTCCTAGTACTGTAGTTAGTGGATACATTACATACACATTTGATAATTGTCATATATCGCACACATCTCACTTGTTCCAGCATTTCACGTGTGAGGCTTTGTTGCTTTCCACATTATTGTGAACTGAATATAACAGTTTTTCTCCCCTTATTTGTACATGACTTTGTGGACTAAATGGTTAGTCGATCATTTTTGTATGAAAAACAGATAAATCAGTATTTATAATTAAGCATTAGTGGCCCCATTACTCTTTCCTGTAATTATCATGCTTTAAAGTGCCTTTTTTCATTATCAGCCCAATTCCCAGCTCTCTTGGTTGTGGCAAACTGCACTATTTATTTTGCATCATGCATCATATCCTGTCTTTTGTAATGATGAAGGCTTTGTGTTTGCACTGTGCCTAGCTCAGCGTGATATACAAAAATGGCTTATTAATAGTATAACAGATATCAGCACAGATATCATGTTGCATGAATATCTGTGAAGGTGACCCATGTGATGCCTCCAGGCCGTCTGTAGTGAGTTTAAAATGCTCGTTTTAGTTTTAAACTCTTAATTTCTCAGCCGTTACTTCATTCACCTTTTTATGAATGATATCACAGAATGAAAAATGAACTTGGCCAAGAACATATGAGTTGTTAATGATTAACCAATTCAACGCCATGTCTGCCGTTGCCAGCTGTATCATTTCCAATAATGAGAGCATGATGTCATTCATTGGATAATAACTGCCCCTGGTTTCAGAAGGGGACAGTTTTTATGTGGAGCTGTTCTAGTTCTGCCTAAATCTTACTGGCCCAAATGATAGTAAGCAATTTGTTACACTTTTACAATACTGGTTTGAATCCTCTGGTATCTCACGAGTCGTTTAAAAAATGTAAATTCTTGGGGTCACTCACAATTTGATTTTAATTAACCTTGAATTGACTAATTAGGTGTGCTAAATTCAGGATGTACTCTAGTCCGCAGTTGGCTAACGTAGCATTGTGGCTAATGTAGGATAAAAAGGCAGTAAAACTGGTATTTTGTGTACATTTACAAGAAATGACAAATAATGCTTGACACGACTTTGATTTGTGAATAGGATAACTCTCAATCAGAAGCAATATTAAGGTTCCTATGCAGAAAAAAGGTTTTCTGAAATACAGTTAAATTAAAGTCTAGTATCAGAATCAGAATCAGAAACAGGTTTATTGCCAGGTCGGCACATACGAGGAATTTGACTTGATGTCATGGTGCAGACATAACATATAAAACAAGAAATCTAATATAAAACAACAAATCTTTAAGGACACCGTAATAAAATATAGTTAAATAGCAATAAAATAAAGCAGTAATTTACATGGAAATAGAATGCTATGAATGAATTATAGGATATGAAATATGAAACAAGAAATATGTGCAGTAAGCAGTATGAACATTGTGTGCATTAATATAATGCATATAGAGACTACGTTGTGGCTGAGGTAAGTGTCAGTGGGGGGGCCGGGCCTTGTTTAAGAGGCCGATAGCGGAGGGGAAGAAACTGTTCAGGTGGCGAGAGGTTTTGGTCCTGATGGAGCGCAGCCTCCTGCCAGAGGGGAGGGGGGTGAACAGTTTGTGTCCAGGGTGGGAGGGGTCGGCCACTATCTTCCCTGCCCGCCTCAGGGTCCTGGAGGCATGCAGGTCGTGGAGGGATGGCAGATTACAGCCGATCACCTTCTCTGCAGAGCGGATGACCCGCTGCAGCCTGCCCTTATCCTTGGCTGTAGCTGCGGCGTACCAGATGGTGATGGAGGAGGTGAGGATGGACTCGACGATGGAGGTGTAGAAGTTCACCATCATCGTCTGTGGCAGGTTGAATTTCTTCAGCTGCCTCAGGAAGAACATCCTCTGCTGGGCTTTTTTGATGAGGGAGCAGATGTTCTGCTCCCATTTGAGGTCCTGGGCGATGATGGTGCCCAGGAAGCGGAAAGACTTCACAGCAGTGACTGGGGAGTCACACAGAGTGATGGTGAGCCACACAGAGTGATGGGGGCGGGTGGGGCTGCGTTCTTCCTGAAGTCCACAACCATCTCCACTGTCTTGAGAGCGTTGAGCTCCAGGTGGTTTTCCCCACACCAGGTCACCAGATGGTCCATCTCCCACCTGTAGGCAGACTCGTCCCCACCAGAGATGAGTCCGATGAGCGTGGTGTCGTCTGCGAACTTCAGGAGCTTGACAGACTGGTGACTGGAGGTGCAGCTGTTGGTGTACAGGGAGAAGAGCAGAGGGGAAATGTTACATATAGTACAATTATTTTTCTCTGAATGATTTGTTGCTACCTGGTTTTTGGTCATAAAACGTGTGTGTAAGACGATCAGTTTAAACGTGACAATACTTTTCATTACCATCCAAAGTTTGCAGCACCCAGTCAATTTGATGACAGTCAGAGCTACTTATCTGGTTTATTATGCTCTTTGATTGCCTTAAAACAGCATAAAGGATCAATGTGTTCGTTTAGTCCTGTGTGAAGGTCATAGATCTTGTAACCTATGCAGCAGATGGCAACTTGGATAGACGTCTATAACTCGTCACACATCATATTGCAGTTGTATTGCTCCATAAATGTCTTGTGATGCAGTGTGTGTGTGTGTGTGTGTGCAGGCAGGTTGCAGGTATGAGTAGTGTTTGTGGACTTAATACTGTTCAGACCGTGAGCTGATGCACGTCCGCTTATCTCTGGACCGTAACATGCTGCAGTTGGGTCATCTTATCCTCTGAGCTGATAAGATTCAAATATTGAATGCAGCCTGAAGTTTGGATCTCGGCTTTTTCTTTTTTTACAGATAAATCAGGGGATTTTCATTAAGTGGAAGTGGATCTTTTGAAGAACTTCACTGGTTAAGATTTGGCAGTAGAGCAGTATATCTAAAGCAAAGATTCCTCTAACCAAAGACTCTTTAATTACATAATTTGATAATTCTATTGCTGCACTTATCCAGACTTTGTGTCTTAGTCCTATGTAGTGGCATGAAAGCAGGTGAGTTTATTTGCACGTTGAAGCCCTCCGAGCCAAGGCTCTAGTTAATGTTATTGCTAATGTTACCTATGTTTTAAAAAAATATTTCAAGAACAAAAAGAAAGTCAGTGTATTTTTTAGTCTTTAAATCTCATGTTATATTACCCTCGAATAACCAAGTTAGACCGCCCTGTAATTTCTATAAAAGCAAGCACTTACAGGCTGCTCTTTGAACAAAAATGGATTTGAGTTTACTTCTTGTTCCCCTTCAACCCACATATATATTATGTTGCATCATGCAGGGGTTCTCCTGTCATAATTAGATTCAGGGACTCGTCATTTGAAGCTTGGTCACATGAACGAGAAAGAACCAAGGGCATGCTGCCTGCCAGATATTCATTTCATTCATAATGAAGAAGTCATTAAAGTTGCCTCCATGACAAATAATTGGTTTCAGCTTTTTGGATCAAAGCTGAAGTAAATACCTTTAACAAATACTTATGTGTGTCTCCATAACTTTAAATGTAATGGCAGTTAAGGACACATGCCAGCTTATTTGAAATGTATTGACTTTAAGAAGCATTTGCAAATCAGTTTCTGACATTAAGTTCTGTTGAAAAGAACATGGCTACAACCCAATAAGGTTAGATGATTTGGATTTGGCTGCATTTAAGAACCACTGTTAGTTTTTTGTTTGTTTTCTGAGAAGCGATCAGGTTGGAGTTGCGGATCCCTTTGGCTAGCTACAGAAGAGATCATAAGACAGTCGCCTGCTGCACTAGCAGAAGGCTCTGTAGCTGTCCTCCCTCCCTTCCTCCCCCCTCCTGCCGGCTCTCGTTCCCTCCTGTGTGCCCTCCTGGAAGGGCATTGTTTGCACAGAGTACCAACGTAGAGCCCTTTAAACTCCCTCGATTCAAGGTCAAAAGCAGAAACACACTATACATTTTGGGAAAGAAGCAAAAACTATGGCCTTTGTTGCATTTGTTCACTGGATTTTATTATATTAATGTCACATTGAATCTGTTTACAGCACACAGAACCCCCTGGTAGCATTTTAAGTTTGTTTTGGTTGCTTTTTCTGGACACAGGTTGGTGCGCTAACCTTCTCAGCAGCTCCATTGTGTTCGATATGAATGATGCTACAGCTGATTCCTCTGGCATCCTGCCTGGCACAGTAAAAAGATGAGGATACAAAGGGGGGCTAATAACCGTGTCCCCTGGTGTCCGGCCTAAGTGTCTGACAGGGTCTCGCTCTGCTGCGTGGCTAACAAACCAACAGTGTGTTTCACTCGCTGCCCAATTGGAACTGACGGAGGGTTAATGTGAAGAGCCTGGACGACATGCATTTTTTCCTTCTCCACATGAGTACACAGCTTTTGTTTGTGTATATTTAGGACTTTAAAAAAAATTCCCATGCACACAGGTCTGTTGTGTGTAAACAAGAACTTTAACTCTCCTCATAACACATACTGTAGATATACTAGCACTGAGCAATATATCAATGTTATAATTACTCTAGTGAAGATACACTAACTAGGGCGGAGCAATATATCAATGTTAGATATGTATCTTTATATGAGACTATTTACAGTCTTAGATTTTAGAAGCGTTATCTGCAAGTGTTGTCTTTTATTCTGGTTTTAAAGGCTGCATCACAGTAAATTGCATTTTAAATGAATATATCAGATTGTTCTAGCAGTTCAAGATTGCATAAGGGTCAACGGTCTTGCCATTGCGCAGAGCACAACATGGAGTTGGCTTCTTACCAGAATTACAAAAAAAGCAGTAATGTGGAGTATAATTTAAATATATGAATGTGACTGATATAAAAAACACCTAGAGTACATGCGCTAT
Source organism: Trematomus bernacchii (assembly GCF_902827165.1). NCBI lineage: Eukaryota > Metazoa > Chordata > Actinopteri > Perciformes > Nototheniidae > Trematomus > Trematomus bernacchii. The sequence goes on along the minus strand of NW_022988066.1, from coordinate 941,444 downwards.
GAACTAGGGCTGCACAATTTGGGGAAAAACTCATATTGCAATTATTGTGGACAATATGCGATATAATAAACAAATGGTATCATGGGTATACTTGCTAGGTTATGGAAAGGACAATGCACAGACTACTGATCATTTTTAAATGTGTGTTTTTCAAGTCATATATCAGTATCACAAGAAATGCAAAAACAAAAACATTTGTAAAGTACTGTTTTTATCTTCTTTCGAAATAAAGGCATTTTATTCAAATAATAAAGACACTAGACAAAATAAATGAAACACTATAGACAGTTATTGACACTTTTTTCAATAACAAATATGGGAGGGTGGCTGCTGTCATCGTGGTGCAACTGCTTCAACTATATTATTGCCTTAACCTGCTTCGTGATTAAATCCACATTACTGATGGTTATCAACATTCTAATTGTGCATATATTTTATTAAAGAATAAATTGCCAACCCTACAATATAGTGACAATATCACATTAAGGTATTTGATCAGATATTGGTGTTGCGATATGATTTTCTTTAAGTAGCCCAGCCATAACACAAACTTGTAAATGGTTTGCTCTGATGGGGGGGGAATCTCAAAGCTGGAGTGTGTGCAGGTGCTGCGTTTCCTCTTGACATCGATAAGAGAGAGAGGATTGAAGGGGTGGGGGGTGTTGGCCACCAACCAAATCACTCAGCTGATTGGATGGACTGTGCTGTGGGAAGCAGAGGAGGGGAGTACACCAACAAGGGTAAAGGGAGTATAAAGCGGCTTCTGCTGGTGATAGTGATACTGCTGCGGCGGGGGGTTACTTTAATTCAAGTGTAATCTAAAAGGGTCCACAGCTGCAGTCTTTATCTGTGTGTCTCTGCTCTACACATGACAGGCTGGTCGCTGTCCCTTTAATTGGGCCTAACCCTTTGCCCTGTGGCTGCATGTTTTATTGACTGCAATAACTGGGTCGACGTATCAAGTGTCCTTTTGTTACCCGCCTGGCTAAAGCATGAAGCCACTCTCAGACTGGAATTTAAGTACAGTATTGTGTCATTAATAAGCAGCTTTTTGAACTGTATGAGAACCTTTTTTATATATAAAAGATCAGTAAGATTCAGTACGTGGCAAATCTTTATCATTACCATAGCTTTGTATATTATTTTTGATAATGAAAATAAATGTTTCTTTCAGATATTAACAAACATAATGTCAAAACACACAAGAACATTCTTCAAAAAATAATTAAATACAAACAACACTATTATTATTATTATTATTATTATTATTATTATTATTATTATTATTATAAAAACAAAACTATATATATTTATATGTTAATTTAGTTTTTGGGAGAAGGGGTGGGATTAAATAAGTGTAAACTTCTTCCCACCCCTTTTCGGATGTGTAATTAAGTAGAGTAATATTTTTGTATATCAATTTGACACTGCCTATTTTTTGTATCATATAATAATTCTCGTGTTAAATGTTTGTACTATTGTTTTACACATTCGAAATAAATCTGATCAAAAAGAAGAAAATTACCACCTACAAAATAAATTCTGTGAATTTTGACTTGATCACTTCCATACACACAACATTATTTAGTTATGCTTGTAGTGTATTATTGTAAAACCACATTTATGGTTGCCTTCATACTATGAAAATATGGGGCAGGGATGGCAGATATTCTATAAACAAGAGTTAAATTAGTTTACGAGTAACTACATACATTTATACATTTAGATGCCAGTTTAATATGCACACCTAGCCCTGTAATAAATCCTTTCTTCACGCAGGTTATGATTGTTGTTGAATTGTATTACACTAAACAGAGAGGTGTCTCTGTTATTTAATTTAGCCTTGCTGATATAAATTGGGTGTAGTTTATCAAGGTGGACCTTAAAGGTGGGGTAGGTAAGTTTGAGAAACCGGCTCGAGATACACTTTTTGTTATATTCCATGGAATGCTCTTAACATCCCGATAGCAATGAATATCTTAAGTGCTTTGACTAAAAATCCATAAAAAAATGTCATCTGTGGAAGCCGTAGTACTGTAAAAAGCACGACCAATCATTTTAGCCGGCCCGGCTAAAATAACTGGATGGCCTACCTGCCTGTCAGCCTTCCATCTGTGCACAAACTTATCTCGTGCCCTCATTGGTCATGTGCGCGTTCGTGTGTGTTGGAGGAGGGGCTCTGTAAGGAAGTGGCAGATTTTTTCCGGCTGTGTATTTTCAAATTCTAGAGCACTCGAGCCGGTTTCTCCAAAATTACCAACCCCACCTTTAAATACTGTCAAGTGATTGTGCAAAGAACGTAAATATTAAAATAGTCTTCTTTTCCAAAGATGTACATTATTGAATAAAAGAGGTTCTCAATTGTTTTCAGGTAAAGACCCCTAACAAGACAGAGAGTATTCTGATGTGACCCTCTTATTTTATTCCCTATTCTACAGTCTTAGTGAGAGAAACAAAGGTACAAAGTATAAAAACACAAGACACAATTAAATGATAATAGATGAAGATATGTTTAGATTCTAAGAGCTATATATTTGTTAAATTGGAATGTTATCTATAACTATTATATATTTAAAATGTTTGTTTTTATGTGACATTTGTAAGACTTTTTATAGAGTGGTATTTTAAATGAGTGAATCTGTAAACCCAGTCCCCACGGTGAGAATCACTGCTGTATGGTGCATACTGTCAGAGATAATACCGATCAGTGCAGACTGTATGCATTAACTCTTCGCAGCTGGAGCTACTGGTGTTAACAGTTCAGTGTGAAATCCATACGTTGTGTGTATGTGTGTGGCTGTGTGGCTGTGTGTGTAGCTGTGTGTGTGTGTGTTACAGTTGTGAGGAATCTGATCTGTGTGTAGCTTCAGGCGGAGGTTACTCTATCCGTGTGACCCTACAACACAGAGAGGAGGCCGGCTCTGTTGTGCTTCTACTGAAAGGCTTTCTGATCAGACAAAAGGTTTGATGCTGGCAGACTTCAGATCTGTTGAAAAATAAATGGGTCTCAGTTACTTGCATGATAAGAGATATTAGAAACTGGCACTAAGGGAGTTGCTGGTTTTATTAATAATAATATAACATCTTCTTTGATACCGTTTCATCACAAAACATTTCTATTTTAGTATTAGTCTTAACCCTTTTGTAGTTTTTAATTGTTTTATTTGTGAGACCGTTGGAAAGACAATTAACCCCATTAACTCTACTAATTATAATGTTGGTAACACTTTATATTAAGGTACACAAATTAACCATCAACTAGTTGTTAATTGACATGCATATTAGCAGTATATTGGCTCTTTATTAGTCATTATAAAACACTTATTAATACCTTATTCTACATGACCATATTCTACAAGTAATAGGCCATTAGTTGAGAGTTTGACCTCAAAAACCCTCTAATTAGTGCTTATTTATTGCAAGTAAGGAAGTTGTTGTACATGAGTTTTGGTCTTAATATGCGCTGCTCAATATGAGCCTAATAAGGCAGTAGTACCACAATAATAGTAATTATCCCATAATAACACTTAACAAATATGATCTATTCTTATGTAACATGAAACTATAAGTGTTAATTGTGTCTAAATAACTCAAAATTAGGTATTTATATCTAATAATATGTTCCCTATTTTAAAGTGAAGTCTTGTTCATAACCAATAAGCTAGTAGTTTGACTCTAATTGAGCTGAACAGGTTCCCTATTCTAAAGTTGCCTCCTCTTCACACTTTGTAAATACATTATAGCACACAACTACTGAAATTAACCTCAACAGCACATGAACAAAGTAGGCACACGTTGAAATATCTGTTTTATTAATGAACCACTAAAGAGAGGTTCAGACACATACCAAAACATGTCAAGTTTCTCCAAGGCTGAGAACACATATGCAGCCTGTACTTTTTAATAAAAACAGAGTTTATGTATTTGTGATCATACTGTGTGACCTGCTTGTATGTACTTACACAATAGGTGTACTGTTCTCTCTACGTGTTGTACTGTCTCAGTGTGAACATAGATTAAACAGCCAGCGCTCGTGACCTGTCAACGGGGGGGTACACTGTGGACCTCTGTGGACCTCTGTCGCCTGTCAGCGCAACTTACATGATGCCGTTAAAATATAATAATAAAGGGCGTCAGCGAACCGAGCCGGCCTTTCTGCGCGACTGTCACTCAAAATGCGGGACATCGTCTCAATTTGTGGGACGCGGGACAAATGATAAAAATGCTGTGTGTGCAGTCCCGCACAAAGAGGGACACTTGGTCACCCTACACCAGTTTCTCAAAGTGGGGGGCGCAGAGGCATGACAGGGGGGGCCTTCCACTGTAGCGACCGGTACATTAATGGGAAACCCTTTCCCTACTGTTGAGCACCCTCTATGAAACGTCAAGCTACCCCACAGCACCCCCAAAAGAAATCTCTGGCGCCGCCACTGAGCCTGCAACCCCGTTTTGAAGAAATGTGCAGTGCAAAACAGGCTCTTTGCAGCCACTAATGATAAGACACACTTTTTTTGCCAAATATCAGCATTTTCTTTCTCTTCATTTTTTTGCACAGATTGCAAAGTGGCAAAGTATTATGACTTATTGTTCTAGCAAAGGGATTGCACAATTGTATTATGTATTTATTTTGTTGACCACACAGACTTATGGAGCATTGTTTTATTATCACTGTTCTAGAAAAGGAATGCTCACGTTCATATTGATGTATTTTAATAAATGTTAACTTGGCCCATTACGTGACTATTTGTGTTGGGGGGGACCGACTTTTTTTTTTCTCCAAAGGGGGGGCCTGACAGAAAAGGTTTGAGAACCACTGCCCTACACACACACACACGGTGCTGCCCCTCACACACACACACGCTTCAAATCATCAAGTTGCATAAATACTTGAGCTACGTTTTTATTATAATTACTGTGAAATGTATGATGTTTTCGTCATTATTACAACAAATACACACTTGCAACCGATAACACTGGCAATGATTTAAATATTTATTAGACTATTCAAAAAAAATCATGCTTCAAAAAAGTGGGGGCTCCAAATAAGTGGGGGGACCGCGATCCCCCGCGTCCAACGACCACTACACCACTGGTTAAGATGATGACCTTACGTGTGTAAAACATTTTTCTTCAAGTTTCAAGTCCTGAGAAAGTCAAATAAGACGGTGTGTAAAACTACACTGCCCAGCCAAAAAAAAGTAACCACTTTGATTTAACTAGGCCAGTAGGTAAGGACTTTCCACTGGATAATAACTGCAGCGATGTATATGTTTTAGCTGAATACATGTTTTTTTAACCCTAACTGATGCAGTTAGTCACTTCTTTAATGTTTGTTCTTTCTGATGTAAAGTGAAGGTTGTAACTGTTTGCAATGAAGTTGTGGGGCGCTGAACTGTTCTTTTGATTCTTTTGATATATGATAGTAATTACTTGAGGGTGAGCAAGCATCTTGAGGAACATTCATCATTAACTCCTCCAAAAAATATAGTTTATTTAATAATAACACTGAATATGTGAATCATAACAGTGATTGACAGCTGATAGGTTTCCTGTCTAACCTTCAGTACAAATTTTACAAAAATATAAATGTGCAAATATGAAACATACAGGTCAATATCACCTTGCTATTGGTAGCTGAACTGTCAATACCCCAAAACATATTCTTACATATAAATACCTAATTTTGAGTTATTTAGACACAATGAACACTTATAGTTTAATGTATTGTTACATAAGAATAGATCATATTTGTTAAGTGTTATTATGGGAGAATAACTATTCTTGTGGTACTACTGCCTTATTAGGCCCATATTGAGCAGAGCATATGAAGACCAAAACTCATGTACAACAACTTCCTTACTTGCAATAAATAAGCACTAATTAGAGGGTTATTGAGGAAAAACTCTCAACTAATGGCTTATTACAGTACTTGTAGAATACGGTCATTTTATAATGACTAATAAAGAGCCAATATACTGCTAATATGCATGTTAATTAACAACTAGTTGATGGTTAATTTGTGTACCTTAATATAAAGTGTTACCATAATGTTTGTATGGCTTCTCATATGGAGAGTTGTTTTACAAGTTTCAGTTTCTGTGTTAAAAAGACGAGTCTGCAGTTACTAGTTTGAGAGATGTTATATGCTGGACTTTTTGACCAATTGTGGGTCTATTGAATGGTAAAACAAAAACGTTCAATGTATTCCTACAAAGCAGAAGTCAAGCAACGTCTAGTTAAAGTTGTTAACTCGTGTTGCTTGAGAAATGGAGAGACTGAAAACAAAACTGTGGTCACACCATATTGCAGGCTTTGTATGCAGAACTGTATAAGATTGCAATCTTCAATACATACTTATCATAATCACCTGCATTGCTATATTAAATACATTTGTTGTCACCTAGATCCTTTAAACACCCTTTAAACATTCTTGTGGTGGCTATTTGTTCTTAAAACTGAAAACAAACCCAAAATCAAAGAGCCGCTAAAGCACCAGGAAGCAAATCTTATACAGGAAAATGTCCATTGTCTAGGCGAGAATTTATTTATTATTTTCTATAAACTACAAAATACAAAGAACACCGGCTTTTATGTCTCTTTTCCTGGTAAAGAAAAATAACTTTTCCAGTGTCGAATCACTCTTCCACCTCTGCAAAAAACAAAACCATAAATAACTACCAAAACGAACTAAAATATTAACACTAATATGTCACTCAACTTGCTCTTAATATACAGCAGTGTTTCTCAAACTTTTTTCTACCAAGGACCACTTAACCAATAAAAAAACACTTGCGGACCACCTAACTCCACAAATATCCAAAGACACATCGTTTTTCTAGAACAGATCACAAATCGCCTGGAAATGGTACAAACAAGTGGCAACATGTGTGATGAAGGTGTTGCGCTGGGCTATATCATGCAATCGAAAGTGAAACTTAAGCTCGCTCCATTGCGGAGATATTCCCGCGAGAGTGCGGAAAACTTAAATACATTTATTTATTTCAAATGTGACATTTTACTAATATACTCACGGACCACTAGGGGGCGCTCACGGACCACACTTTGAGAAGCACTGATATACAGCAATATAATGAACATAACAATGGACAGTTCCAACATCCTAATGATTCTCTTTTCTCCCCTCTCCTCCTCTTTGCATTCTCCTCTCTAGTTACCTTCTCAGCCAATCAGAGCCTGATGCCCTGGAGACCTGTGTCCTCTCCCTGAGCCAGCAGGGGGCCTCAGTCCCACAGCGGGACACCCAGCTCTGGGTCAGCCTTCAGCCTGAACCCTCCAGCCCCGTCTCAAGCTGTCCCACCCTGCCTCCCCTCCCTCCTCTCCTCTTCCTGCTCCTCTTTCTCCTCCCTCCTGGCCCCCACAGGCCCACCTGGACTCCCAGTCAGCGTTCTCCCTCCATGAGGGGCAGGGGGAGGCGCTTGGGGCCCTGGGGACGGACCCCCGGCCTCTTCATATTGAAACATCTGAGAGCCTCTGGGACCTGGGACAACCAGCCTGCCACGATGTCTCAACTTTAACAGGTGAGTCACAGAGGAAGAATATCTTTCATTTATATATATAAATATATATTTTTTTTAAACATGTAATCAAGATTCCAAGGTGTATTTAGGTAATTTATCTTAAAAAAAGGCCTGTTTGGTATTTAAACATCTTAATTTAATCTTGCAAAAGTCCTAGGATTTTATGATTTATTTTTCTTCGACGTTCAAAATAATTGCTCACATTGTTTGGTACAATTGACTGAATGCCTGAAAGTAATATATGAACATAAATGAGAAGACACTCCTATTTTATTTATGTTTTTGCAAAAACTCTTAAACCCTTAATTAAGAATTTTAATGTATGAGCATTTTGCAAATACCAAGCACAAGAGTTCATTTTATTGTAAACTTATAAGAAAGCTGTGTAGGTTCATAGACCTATCAGTAGAGGGCAGTGTGTCATTGTAGGTGACTATTTGTTGTGACTATTTGTTGTGACATGCTGTTAAAGCCCTTTTTCTCTGTTTGTTTCTCTATCCTCATATAAACCCATACACTCAAAAACGTTATCCATATTACACAGACCTTTGTTCTGACCTGCCCGAGTTGGAGATAGTGAGCCTCCTGTCTGAGGGTCAGCCCAGCTACACCCTGCGAGCGGACACGGTGTTCGGATACGACCATGACGACTGGCTGCACACCCCTCTGCTGACACCAATCGTGGCTCTGGGACTCACACACGAGCAGATAGAAGAGACGCTCAAGTACTTCTGTGAGTAACGTCTTATGTTCACTACCTGATGGAGGGATGTTTCCAAAACACCTTTTGACCTTTTGTCTGTTGTGAGGAAGTCACATGAGATGATCAGTTTACGGCATGTGCTTACAGTGTTTTCATACAAACATCGGTTTGTCTTTGTCTTATCACTGCCTTTATACTGCAAACACAAGGTTTCCCTGCTGCTTTTTGTTCACAAAGCCTTAATTTTGCAAGTTCAAAACTTGTGAAGTTATAAAGTTTGTTGCAAATGTACGTTTCATTTTTTGATGTCTGGCCAAGGACCGCAACGGTTTTGTACAAATGCTTCAAGGGGTAAAGGATAGGTGTGGGAAAGGAATACACGGAGATGACAGATTATTTTACCCAGTTGAGTGAAATTCTCATATGTTTTGAAATTTAGAAAAACAGTAATATTTTTGTTAAAAGAGATACAAGTGGACTTTTCATTAACTAGTGAAATAGTTGCATTCCTCATCTCAATAAGGGCTTTTCCTTTCCTTCATTCATATTTTGCCCACAATTAAGGATAAACTTGAGGATGTGTGTGTGTTCTCAATGAGTTAGTGAAAGCTCTCCTCCACGCACACACTCCCACGTCTGTGAGTCACAGATGTCAAATGTCACCAAGCCGATTAACCGTCACTTGGCTTCCTGAACAGTTTCCACTGCAGCGCTGCAGACGGCACATCCCAGCTGCCGCTCAGAAAGAGTTTATTATTAGATGCATAGGTGTCTAGACCTGTGGGGGAATGGGAGATTGTGTGCGTCCTTGCCTTGACTTCTATAAGGCTTGCTTGTATACAGAAGATGTGTGCATGAGGGCTCATTTCTACCATTTATTTGATCCTGTGATCTGCTCTGAGATTTAAATTCAGTGTTGATCAGCTAGACTTGACATTTTAAAGACCCCTATAATAAGGAATGGATTAGAGTACATACTGTACAGCCTAATTTCAAAACAGTTTGACACTTAAATTGCAAAGCCAGTTAAACAGTGGTTTGGTCAGCGACGCATAACATTAAACACACTGTCTGAATGTGCACAATTCTGACATATTTACTCTGCAATGATATTTGACAAGGTTAGGAAACTTTGCTCTGCAGTAACAGAGACTCCGGCTCAACCATGGTAATCTCAACCCATAATCTACTGTAGGGCTGAACTATTTTCTCCTCTTACAAATACAAATCATATTATATTGTTTATATAACCATATTGTGATTTAGATAAAATGTAGCATGTATGCATTGCCATTTACTGTTTTGTTTGATCAATTCATAATGGCGGGTGTATTTAAGCAGTTTTTTTATGTATCAGTACTCTTAATGACCTTGCCCTTTTTTACTGATTGTATTTCATGCGATTGTGCTGCTACTTCCTCATAACAATGATTTTATTCTGCAACGGATAAATGCTGGAAGAGAGCGAGCATAGGGATGGGTAATTTCAGAGTTTCTGACTTCACGGTAGAGTTGCCACGTCAATTCTGAAGAACTCTACCCCAGACCCATGTATTTAGCTAGTTCAGAGAGAATAATCAACATTGTGCATAACAAGATAGAATCATAACACCTCTATCAGCTGACGCCAACAGGCAGGAACAGGGAGACACACTGAGAGCACAGCAGCCAAGGTTACAGGTGCGTGTGCTCAGTCAGGACAGCATGAACTGATAAACTGGGTCAAAGTTATGGGCCTTGGAAAATATTTCCCCAACAACCTAAAGAATATTTCTAGGATTAAAAGACTAATGTCACAGCAGGATTTGGAAAAACTTGTCCATGCTTTTATCTTCAGTAGACTGGACTACTGTAATGGTGTCTTTGCAGGTCTCACTAAAAAATAGAAAGCTGCAGCTAATTCAGAACGCCGCTGCTCGAGTCCTCACTGACACTAAGAAAGTGGATCACATCAGTCCTATTCTGAAGTCTTTACACTGGCTTCCTGTGTGTCAAATAATTGATTCCAAAATATTGTTGCTGGTTTATAAAGCATTGAATGGTTTAGGCCCAAAATACATGTCTGACCTACTGCTAAATGATGAACCATCCAGAACTCTCAGGTCTTCAGGGACTGGTCAGCTTTCTGTCCCCAGAGTCAGAACTAAACATGGAGAAGCAGCGTTCAGTTATTATGCTCCAAATATCTGGAACAAACTCCCAGAAACCTGCAGGTCCGCTGCAACTCTTACTACTTTTAAATCCAGGCTGAAGACTTTTCTTTTTGCCGCTGCTTTTAATTGAACTATTCACATCTTAAACTGCACTGTAACTTTTATCCATGTATTTTTTCTTTTAATGTTTATTTTATTATCTTTTCTTTTTAATGACTGATTTTAAATGCCATTTTCTTAATGTCTTTCATTTTTTGTAAAGCACTTTGAATTGCCTTGTGTTGAAAGGTGCTATATAAATAAACTTGCCTTGCCTTGCCTTGCCTTGCCTAATATCATTAGATGTGAAGCGAACAAACAAGTAGTATTCCATGGAAGCATTTTTGCTAAAGTTTAGGGCCACACCTACGGCTCATTAATCATTCCTCATGGTAAGCCTCTAACCACAACAATGAGGGCAGGGGAAATACCCATGCCCTCACATGAGTCAGACATGCAGTGGAGCAGAGGGATCTAACTTGTTTGGTTAAATGATTAAACGCAGCACGTGATTTACTTGGAAGACTGTGGGTAGAGCGTGTCTGATCTATAATAATTGATAACTGTTAATATGATTATTGTGCAGGGCTGTATTTCACTGTGGATCAAATCAATGCTAAAGACCTTCCAGGGTGTTTCCTCAGACAAACATTGACCAGGGATATCGGCGCTCAGTTTTCAGGTCCTTATCGTCACACTGAGTAGCAGAAGTGGGCTGAGCTGTTTTTATCAAGACTTTATTTAAACTGTACTTCTATGCTTGTTTTTTGTAACAAGTTTCCCGAGGTAACTAGTTCAATAGTTAATAGTTAATATAAGGGCTATTTCAAAGCTTGAGGTGAAATGATGTTTGGAGAAAGTTGAATCAGAGCAGATTGTTGATTTTATTCCTGGGAGTGGCCTCATTGTCACATCTTTACTTGTTATTGTGGGCAAAGTACTTGAGACTTTACTTCTTTATTACCTAGAGTTGTTATCTTGCAGCATTTTTAGTGGTGTTGTTAGAGCAATGGCTTTTTAACTTGGAAGTAGTCAAACTTGAAGTCATCTCTTTAACCATACACATGCTGCTCAAAGATTTTATTCTGCAAAGGATAAATGCTGGAAGAGAGCGAGCATAGGGATGGGTAATTTCAGAGTTTCTGACTTCACGGTAGAGTTGCCACGTCAATTCTGAAGAACTCTACCCCAGACCCATGTATTTAGCTAGTTCAGAGAGAATAATCAACATTGTGCATAACAAGATAGAATCATAACACCTCTATCAGCTGACGCCAACAGGCAGGAACAGGGAGACACACTGAGAGCACAGCAGCCAAGGTTACAGGTGCGTGTGCTCAGTCAGGACAGCATGAACTGATAAACTGGGTCAAAGTTATGGGCCTTGGAAAATATTTCCCCAACAACCTAAAGAATATTTCTAGGATTAAAAGACTAATGTCACAGCAGGATTTGGAAAAACTTGTCCATGCTTTTATCTTCAGTAGACTGGACTACTGTAATGGTGTCTTCACAGGTCTCACTAAAAAATCCATTAGAAAGCTGCAGCTAATTCAGAACACCGCTGCTCGAGTCCTCACTAACACTAAGAAAGTGGATCACATCAGTCCTGTTCTGAAGTCTTTACACTGGCTTCCTGTGTTGCAAAGAATTGATTTAAAAATACTGCTGCTGGTTTATAAAGCTTTGAATGGTTTAGGCCCAAAATACATTCCTGACCTCCTGCTAAATTATGAACCATCCAGAACTCTCAGGTCTTCAGGGACTGGTCAGCTTTCTGTCCCCAGAGTCAGAACTAAACATGGAGAAGCAGCGTTCAGTTATTATGCTCCAAATATCTGGAACAAACTCCCAGAAACCTGCAGGTCCGCTGCAACTCTTACTACTTTTAAATCCAGGCTGAAGACTTTTCTTTTTGCCGCTGCTTTTAATTGAACTATTCACATCTTAAACTGCACTGTAACTTTTATCCATGTATTTTTGTCTTTTAATGTTTATTTTATTATCTTTGCTTTTTAATGACTGATTTTAAATGCCATTTTCTTAATGTCTTTCATCTTTTGTAAAGCACTTTGAATTGCCTTGTGTTGAAAGGTGCTATATAAATAAACTTGCCTTGCCTTGCCTAATATCATTAGATGTGAAGCGAACAAACAAGTAGTATTCCATGGAAGCATTTTTGCTAAAGTTTAGGGCCACACCTACGGCTCATTAATCATTCCTCATGGTAAGCCTCTAACCACAACAATGAGGGCAGGGGAAATACCCATGCCCTCACATGAGTCAGACATGCAGTGGAGCAGAGGGATCTAACTTGTTTGGTTAAATGATTAAACGCAGCACGTGATTTACTTGGAAGACTGTGGGTAGAGCGTGTCTGATCTATAATAATTGATAATAATAATAATACATTTGATTTATATAGCACATTTTACGTCATCTCAAGGTGCTTCACAAAGCTATAAGGAACAATAAGTAAAAAGTTATCTAAAGGAGCATATTGGATAAAATATGGCAATATAAAAATAAAAATAAAAGGTTAAGAGCATAGAAGGTTTAAAAATAAATAAAGTAAAGGACAGTCAGTAAAATGCGGTGTGGAACAGGTGGGTCTTGAGGCATTTCCTAAAAACTGAGAGTGATGCTGAGGTCCGTATGTTCTCTGGAAGCTGATTCCACAGACGTGGACCCAGGGAGGAGAAAGCACGGTTTCCCATGGTGACCAGTTTTGTCCGCGGGACAGCCAGGAGATTGGAGCTGTCTGACCTGAGTGTGCGTGAGGTATGTGACTGTTTTCTGGTTAGCAGTTCCTGTAGGTAGGTGGGGCCAGTGTGGTTGATGGCGTTGAAGACCATTATGAGGACTTTGTAGTTGATCCGGTGTGTTACAGGGAGCCAGTGGAGTTAACTGTTAATATGATTATTGTGCAGGGCTGTATTTCACTGTGGATCAAATCAATGCTAAAGACCTTCCAGGGTGTTTCCTCAGACAAACATTGACCAGGGATATCAGCGCTCAGTTTTCAGGTCCTTATCGTCACACTGAGTAGCAGAAGTGGGCTGAGCTGTTTTTATCAAGACTTTATTTAAACTGTACTTCTATGCTTGTTTTTTGTAACAAGTTTCCCGAGGTAACTAGTTCAATAGTTAATAGTTAATATAAGGGCTATTTCAAAGCTTGAGGTGAAATGATGTTTGGAGAAAGTTGAATCAGAGCAGATTGTTGATTTTATTCCTGGGAGTGGCCTCATTGTCACATCTTTACTTGTTATTGTGGGCAAAGTACTTGAGACTTTACTTCTTTATTACCTAGAGTTGTTATCTTGCAGCATTTTTAGTGGTGTTGTTAGAGCAATGGCTTTTTAACTTGGAAGTAGTCAAACTTGAAGTCATCTCTTTAACCATACACATGCTGCTCAAAGATTTTATTCTGCAAAGGATAAATGCTGGAAGAGAGCGAGCATAGGGATGGGAAATTGCAGAGGTGAAATTTGTGTCTGCACTGACTCTTGCGTGCTGCATTCGACCTGAAAAGAATCTGCTTTGGGTGAAAAATGTATGAAGGCATTAATATTTGATTGTCAGAGAAACGCTTGTGTCTAGGTCACGGACGGACGGAGACAAAACCGTATATATAGGACAGTGGTGTGGGGAAGGGCTTTGGATCATTGCAGCAGAATAGAGTTCACTGTAAAGTTCATTGGAAAGCAGACGTATTTAGATAAAACTGAATCGAGATGAAAAACAATCTGTGCGGTCCGCTCATACTCTAGGAAGAATACTTGCCTATTATGTGCTCACAGAAAGCAACTCTCCATTGCTCAGAATGACAAATATGGTTTATTTATATTTTTATATATATAATATAATAAATTCCGTATCATATTTGACTAAAACACTTACTGAATAACTATTTTAGTGTAGAAAGAAAAATATATGAATAGCAGGAATGATTAATGAATGATCCCAGACAAAACCCCTCAAATCCCAGACTCACTGTATACCCTCTGTTTCTCCCACCAGCCCCCTGTACAGTGGGTGTGGCTCGGTATGCAGCAGCATCACGCAGCAGAGCCCTCTCTGTGCCTGCTATTACGTATGTGCTCAGAACAAGAGCAGCCATTGGCCCGGGCGGAACCTACCATCTGCCTCAGATCCTTAGGGGTGGGTGGGCTTAATGCAGCATCCTTTCAAACTCCATCAGCATCCATATCCTGAATTATTTTTTCAAATACAGCTGACTATACTTATCTCAATGACCCTGGTGATCAATATCGGCTTTTATGGCTTGGGGTTAAGATTTGTCTTCCTCTTTCAACCCCCCTCCTCTTCCTCCCCTCTTTTCTTACCCGGTAGTCCAACGTGGCCAGGTGAACGAAGGCAGTCATGACGACAGATGGCCGGTACAGTCTGAGGGATTAAATATTAACACGCAGCAGCTCAGATTCTCTCACACACACAGGAACACACAGGTACACACACACACACTCCCTCACGTAGGCTGGTTTGTACCAAAACACACAGGCCAGCAGAATCATGCCGCAGACACAGCTGGTGTGTGACAGCGCAGGATATTCACAGTAATTTATCTGAAGAAGAAGGGATTTATTTAACCGATGGACGGAGAGGCGGAGGACACTTTTTCTCCGGTCACCATGGAGGTGTGGAGCTCCTCTGCATCCGAGGTGGAGGAAGAAGACAAGAGCATTTCTAGTCTTGTGAATGAAGTAGTGGACGTGGACAAGACATGTCTTAACAGCAATAACAATAATAATAACAACAACAACAAAGACATCCTTTGCCGGGAGGTGACACAAGGTGAGATTAGTTGGTGGTGCGTGATGATGCAGACGACAGGGAGAATTCTATGTAAAGAGTCATGGTTCATAATTATTCTAATCTGCAGGTAAAATGCTGCTGTCTGGTGTTTTTTGTCCTACATGGCGTTGTCAAGATCTGTGTTATCTAAGTGCTCTATACTTTATAGTGCACTGGATGTTCTGCAGTGATGTCATTGAAGGTGCAACATACAAGTCATGATTAACATCCGACAAAATGCGTTTTCTGCAGCTCTTATCACAACACTCCTTTTAGCTTAACATGAAAGTGCCCTGAGACGGGTAAAGTTTTGTAAATACATTCAGTGTGGTGAAGGTCACTGATCGTGTGTGTGTGTGCGTGTGCACGCTGCAGCAGCACTATCATCTCTGTGTACATGTCAGCAGTTGTCATTGGCAGCATTGAACATTTTGTGTTTTTCTTTGTTTTTCGTATATGGAGGTCAAAGCCATAGAACTAGGGAATAGTATTTGAATGCTTCCAGTTTCTTTTCTCTCTGACAAGGTTTGAACCTGAGATCTGAATTTTGGAAATTCTAAGAAACGAGAATCAAATTGGACAAATGAGAATGGTTGAATGACCTGAATGCTCTTGAATGCACCACTGTTAAATGTTCCCAAACCCTATTCTGAAGAACAAAGAGTGTCGGTACATTAACTATGCTGCTTCTCTTGTTTCACTCCAGTATTGTCAGTTATGTTTGCTTTTCATGTAAAGTAATGTTAGACTTTTGATGCATGTCATACATTTGTGAAAAGCCTCCTCTATCGCTCCTCTTTACCAGGCGTTCTTTGTCTAAATGGGCACGTGGTTGGCACCCGAACACTGCGACACGGGCACCAATCCAGACATACAGGACACCCAAACAAACCAATGTGTGGCCTCTGTTGTGCAATGAGACTTTAAATTGGATATACAGCTCACCCCATTTTCCTTGAATCTCAATCTCTACATGTATGGTTCCAGTGTCTGTTGAATTCCAACACAGAGACTCTACATGTTTGCTGGAGCTGTGTTTTTAGTGCACATATACTTCACTTGTTTTTGTTGGACACATTGTTTCCGAGTGCTTTGTTGTGTGTTTATATGATCTTTTTGCTCAAATCCAGCTTTAATTTGAAACCTAATTGTAATACATCGGACACAAAACTCCTCATTGTTTATAGTGAGATTAATGTTACCATTATGAAATCTGTAGACTGTTCACTCTTAAATTATACTTAAATCATTACCGATTAAACTAGAAGGCTGTGAGTTAAATGTTAGCTCCTGACAGTTTTGTTCAAGTTTGCCCTTTCACAAAAGTAGGGATCAATATGGGATCAATGTGAATCTTGTTCATAAAGCTCTTTGCCTGTCTGATCCCCATGACATAACGGACGTCATAAGTATATACGTAGCTCAGCAGAGTTCATCCACCATGTACACTATTAGGCCTGCAGTTCAGGGTAGCTGCCTGGATTTAGCTTAACTCAAACCCTAAAACCTCTAGCTGGCAAAGCAGCATCCATTTCCTTGATCTGCTCTATGCTCTCCAGGGCAGTCGGGTCAAAAGGAAATAGATATACAGTTATTTACTAAGTTGGGTCTTTGTGGATGTACAGTTCATTCATTTAAGTGCAAATAAGCCATTCAATAAACTATTTTGGAGATAGACTAACTTGAAATAATAAAATACAATTGACATACGGCATACTGTATGACTGAACTGCATTTTCTCAAGATTTGAATGACTTTGTAGTGAACTGGATCTGTGTGTGTGTGTGTGTGTGTGTGTGTGTGTGTGTGTGTGTGTGTGTGTGTGTGTGTGTGTGTGTGTGTGTGTGTGTGTGTGTGTGTGTGTGTGTGTGTGTGTGTGTGTGTGTGTGTGTGTGTGTGTGTGTGTGTGTGTGTGTGTGATGTGTGTGTGTGTGTGTGTGTGTGTGTGTGTGTGTGTGTGTGTGTGTGTGTGTGTGTGTGTGTGTGTGTGTGTGTGTGTGTGTGTGTGTGTGTGTGTGTGTGTGTGTGTGTCTGTGTGTGTGTGGACCGTCCAGCTGCTGCTTCAATCCACTTTAAGCACAAGAGGATTTGAGGAAGTAGTCTATTATCTGATTAACCATTGTTCATTTATATAATGTATTTTGGCAATCACACAACCAGTTACGTGTTATTTAGGCTGTAGTTATTCTTGTTTATTAATTGTCTGTTTCAAAGTCATTTAGTCAATGGTAATGATCAGAAATAGACATGTTTACACTGTTGTTGATTAGGATTATGTGAGAACTGTACTTCTATTGTACCTTTTATATATCTATGATTTAATTAATTTAGAGTCAAGCTATAAATCCCTACATACGAATTTTTTTAAACAATCTGTTTTTAGAGATTTTCCACAACAAAATATACAATATAATCAATACAAACAGCATCAGACATCAATTCTTACTTCTGTTGTTAAATGTTCGTAATGGACGCGAAAAGGTAGGGCAAAATACCAACAATACATGTAGATGGTCATTAAGGCCTAAAAATAAAAAATACTAACAGGATAATGTAAAAGTATTGTATTTGCTAACATGATGTTGCAGTGCACTCAGGCTTTTGGTGGTTTGCCAGACTTTGAATATGAATCAGTCATATGGGTGTGTCAAAGCCCACCAGACACACCCATTGGGACCATCCCAGTACCATCCCCACAGATGCCCCTAGAACCAGGACCCAGAGACAGCCAATCCCCCGGCCCCATTATTCTTGACCAAACAGAAAACCGAAACAGTTAACATCAAGACGATATGGTAGTTGTTGTCGAGTATCTTGTAAAGTCTGACGCCCATTAAAAACGGACCAATTACATGGCCTCGACCAATGCTGCTTCAGTTTTCTTGAGAGCCGCTCATTGCAACACCTTCCCTCTCGACACTACCTTTTTCTTTTGGTCGTGAACAATCAACCCACCCAATGTGAAGCACATCAGATGAACAGCTGTCAAGAAAATGACTAACAAAAATGTCCTCTAGACCTGTATCTCAGGTCTCGATGGAGACAGCTGTAGCCGTCATGTTGTTTGCTGCTCTAACAGTTCATATAGGGGTCCACCCTCAATACACGTCAGTGTGTACGTACAGCTATGCTAATACATATTTTCAGACCACCTCAAGAGCTCACACCCAAAACTGCACTTATTAGGGTTTCAGCTAAAACACCAGCCGAGGAGGAAGTTGACGGAATAGCAGTTGTTGAGAAAATACTGCTAAACAAACACTTATTGCCTTTAAGTAGATGACAAGATCCTTGTTAGCAGTTGATTTGTTATATAATTATAAATGTTCAAATATCCTTTTTTTCTGAGAACATCAGGGATTTCTCATCCTTTTTGGCTCAAAGATTAAGAAAGATTTTAGAGTGTAAGAGTCAATGTGACTATCATATTTGGCAAGATCTTTTATGTTATGATGTAATTGAATAAGTTGGAATGACAATATACTGTAAAAGTCCTTCATCTGGGAGGCAGTTTAGGTGGTCCAGGATTCGTCTTTCTATTTCACATTCAGTGTTCAAGTAAATTACATTAATGAAATAGTCAGTTTTAAGATATTGGTGTCCCAGACTATACTTCTGCATTAGTGTATCCCATGTATCCTTCCTGACATTTGTCTGGCAAAGCCTAGTGATTAGTTTAATGAGTTAAAATGGTCTCACCATCACCTGTCAAACCTTTTTGCTTTTCTCTTTAATCTGCTAAGTACAGATGGAAACATGACCTCTACCTGCCCGTTAATCACCACCGACTGATGGACATGTTTTCCGTGTATATAATTCATGATACAGCTACGTTATACTGTGCAGTGCAGCCCAAGGTTCTTTCCATTAGTCTGATTAGACGCCGCCCAATCACGGTTTCTCCGGCCAAATTCAAGCACCTCAATCTGATTACTTTGCGGCATGGCAACTTCCCATGTCTTTAGTCGAGCTAAGCCTACCACCAAAGTAAGGTTACACAACTGATTTCAGATTAGAGGCATGCTGTGTCATTCAGAATTGCACACTAGTCCAGGCACATTTTACACAGTCTTAAACAATACACAAAACCTACGATTGTGAGAGGTATAAAAAAGGAACACAAAATGATAACGCAGTGCTTATAGTTTATTACTGAAATCTTTTGTGAAATAAACAGATTACGAGCAAATGAAACGTTTTCAGAGCTTCACCATTATTGACTTTGAAGTGGACCCAAACACAGCATTCTCCAGGATGTAAACAGAGTGGCAGGCCAATAGCCAGCCTCTGGTATCCCCTCCATGCTGTACGTGTCCTGCTGGCACGAACACTTCATCAGTTCAGCCACCGGCAGCATCTCCTGATGAGCTATATTGGTATCCAGGAGAACGAGGTCTTTATTGCCCTCTTATCTGGGCTAAAAGGGATCAAGCTAAGAGGATCAGTATCTGGCTGACCGCATGGACAGGTTGTGGTCTGTAGCGGAGGAAACTTAACAAAGAAACAGGATGTAGTCGAGGCTCTCATTCACACAGAATGTGCTGTTTTCAGGCTCTGTGTGGATGGTGCTTTATAACATAGACACATTGGAAAAGGATATGTGTGACAAGGCTGGGATCTGTTTATTAATTTGTTTACATCATTATATAATCTAAACATCTACTTTATAGACCTAGTCCATTCCATTAGAGCAGTGCTTTCAGAAATTCAATTGAAGACTGGAAAAAAAAAAAAATTTAAAGAGAAAGATACATATTGGGATGTGACTTGGCGAAATGGTTAGAAACAGCGGTATGTTTTTAAATAACATTTTAAGTGGCAAACAAATTGAACTTTAATCTGTGAATGTGCTAATCATTTTTGTATTGTCGTAATACAACTACAAACTGAATTGGAGCCGATGCAGACAGCAAGGCTTTGTTGTTACAGTATCCTTTGTGTGCATACAGCTCTTCCTCCATTCATAAAATCCCTCTCTCCCTCCTCCTCCCCCCTCTCCCCCCCCCCCCCCCCCCCCTCTCCTCCCTCAGTGCTGTGCTCGGACAGAGTGGGCCAGGTCACCAAGACATATCATGACATCAAGGCGGTCACTCACCTGCTGGAGGAGGTGAGACACACATAGAGGATTCAAGTTGTATGCCTCTTGTTTCTGTCACAGGCAATTCACATGAAACACTGTTATTGTGATCTCCTTGCCAAAACGCTGGTTTTCTATCTCCCACATTATGAAAAAATTAAGATCTGCTTTGCCATCGTGCATTGTTCCCTAAAAATAATATGAAATGTTGCATCGCTTTGCAGAAAGAGCGGGATCTCGAGCTAGCGGCGCGGATCGGTCAATCCCTGCTGAAACAGAACCAAGAAATAACCGCACGCAATGAAATGCTGGATGAGCAGCTGGAAATAGCAAAGGAAGAGGTAAGAAAACAACACGTGTAACAAGTTTGACACCCACTGAAACACACAAACGGTGCTGTTATGAATGCGGTGTTATACAGTTAACAATAATTAAATATTGCATTTCAAGATTGCTCAACTTCGCCATGAGCTGACAATGAGAGACGACCTCCTTCAGTTCTATGCGAGCACCGAGGAGATCGAGAACGCTGAATCACGTTCCCCGTGGGTACACACACGCACACACACACACACACACACACACACGCACACGCACGCACACACGCACACACACACACACACACACACACACACACACACACACACACACACACACACACACACACACACACACACACACACACACACACACACACACACACACACACACACACACACACACACACACACACACACACACACACACACACACACACACACACACACAGTGCTTATTGGGCCTTTGACTAAAATGTGTTATTAGTTTCTTAATAAACAATTTCAAACAGCTGACAAGATGTGCTTTACTACACTATCCTCGTTTTTCTCATATAATGAACAAAATAAAAATCATTTGTGTTGTAATGAAAACTCATATTGATTCACAAAAGAATTCCATCCTCTCTATTATAATCATTGAAAAAGAGCGCGGTAATGGTTTGAGTCTTTGAAAGTAAACATAGATCAGAACATCCCCTCTGATCCTCTTTAAATGTTTCCAGCTTAGCAAACACTCGTTCCCATCAGCAGTTACTCATTATCTCTATTCATTATTGTTCCCTGTCCATTTATTCTCATTGCAGCAGCTTAGTTATTAAGTTAATTTTTAAACAATTGAGTGAAACAAATATATTTATTAAACAATCTTTAAACAATGATTGTCAAGATATCTAATGCAAACACATGTTTCTCTCCTTGTAGGATAAAAAGAAATGAGTCATGCACTTCTCTCACCAACTTGGTCCACTACGACTTCCTGCATCAGAAACTGAAGGGTCTGGAGGACGAGAACCGCATGCTGCGAACAGAGGTGTGTGACACTGAGATCACAGGAACATACACACTGGGTGCTTTTCATTGACTTTTAAATGTAATATACATCGTTTTATGAACAACTGACTTCATTTAGTTTATACACCCAACACATACAGTATTCCTCCACTGTAACATTTATTTTCAGAAACTGCTTGAAATGCAGTATGCAATCTTACTTAAAGGGGACCTATCATGCAAAATGCACTTTTGTACGTCTTTTATACATGAATATGTGTCCCCGGTGTTCCAGGGAACTCACCAAGTGTCAGAAAACACAACCCTCTCTATTTTCCTCCATACCCAAATCTCTAAAAAAGGGGCTGCAACGGATCTGATAAAAACTGATCCAGATTTGAACACTGTCCTGACGTCAGGACGGTGGCGCTACGGCTATTGGGCCAACTCCACCAATCAGGAGGAGACAGCCACGGCCATTGCCGTTCGAAAGCGCTGGAGACGCTGTAGTACATATGCCAGGCCAGTAGATGGTGCTGTTCTCACTGAATCAGCCCTTGCAAAAACAGAGCTAAAAAATGTCAAATTGAGCGAAATGAGGCATGGCTAAAATGCATGATCTGTTTGGTATTTTGAAAAAAAAAAAGTATAAATATGCCTTATATAGGTATGGTCCTACACTATATTATTCAAATATAGCATGATAGGTCCACTTTAAGATTGGATTACATGCATTAAAAGGATGTAGAACTTGTAAAAACACGGATAAATATCAGATAATCACTTACAAAACGTTTTTACAGTTTAACAAAACATTTCGTTAGCGTGAAAAATCATTTGATGATGTCATTATTTCAGGCCAGTGATCTCACAACAGAGACAACCAACTACGAGGAGCAAGAGCAGGAGCTGATGATGGTGTGTGTGGAAGAACTCTGTAAGTGTTCAAGCCTTCTTTGCATTGTTTAAATAACACACTAGCTACAGGTGTATTTATTAGGCCTTGTGTGTTTCAGCATCCGTCAATAAGCAGGTGGTGGACCTGTCAGAGGAGCTGGCGCGGAAAGTGGAGGACTTCTTCCGGCAGCAGGAGGAGATCAGCTCGCTGCTCGCTCAGGCCGTGGACCTGCAGGCTCGCTGCAAAGGGGTGAGAGACGCTCCTGTGTTCTGGATCAATGGCGTCTAATCACTGTAAAGCTCTGCTGACTCTCTTCCTCCTGTCCCTCTAGATCACACATGAAAATGAGGAGCTGAACCAACACCTGAGTGCCTCCCGTGAGAGCCAGCTAAATCTTCAATCAGAGGCAAGTCACTTATAATCACTTTGACAACATATTTAGAGTAGGATCCCTCTCCTTTCTACTGAGCCGCCAAAGGGGACAAAGAAAAGTTGTTCTCTTGCTCACACGAACGTTACCAGTGTGCAAAGGAGGAGGTGGCACGCACAGGACAACACCAGTTCATTGCAGACTGTTATATTCATATGTGAAAATGACAGTTAAGGAATTAATTGAGTTATATTTTAAACTCAGACTTCATTTTAAGGACATTTTGGCCAGAATATGCAAGAGGCAAACCGCAATTTATTGAAAAAGAACTAGCTATAAATAATGAATTATTTGTTTTTCTTTGTTGGATGTCAGACCAACTTAAATGCTTCTGACAGACTCATTTATCACTCAGCAGTCACTCGTGCTGACTGACAGGCTGTTGACAGAAAGGTTTAACAAATTGTCAAGCTGATGGAAAACTCACTGTCTTTACTACACACGCTTTCTGTGGAAACTGGGAGGAGCGCTGTAATAAATGTTCTGGAAGCTTTGAGCCAAGGTTAAAGTTAAAGACAGAGATAAGGGGGACTGTATGTACACTGAGGTGCTGTTTATACCTTTTTATAAACTTTGTTCTAACTCAAACTTAATGTCTACCTTAAGATCACACCACAATAATGGTTAGATTTGACATCATCTACTCTAAAGCCTTCACATGTTTACCCAGAAACCCTTTCTCCGTGTCCCCACACTAGGGATGCATATCGTTGACTTTTTTACGATACCGATACCGATACCGATACCACTGAACGATACCGATACTCAACCGATACATATCATGATACTTTCATGTTGCATAAGGGAAACATTTTATCATCCCGCAATTACTCCCATGAAGCGCTTTATTATATAGTTAACATGTCAAATGAATATTAAATTCAATTGTGGGACTTGGACCTTTTAGTACTGAACAAACAATGAAAAACACGTTATCTATGAAGAAAACTGATTCTGCAATATCATTTATATCAACCATCAGGCGGGAATAGTACATCTTGTCAATGGAAAAATAAAATAGCACCAGTATAATCAATATTCAACCTGAGATTTGACTGACCAGAGAACACATAAAGGATCATGAGATCTCGGCATTGCACATAAAACAAATAGCATCCTTAAAATCAACATTTGCCTGATGAAAGAAAACAAATCCCATCACAGTTCAGTTTTGTGCATTCATCTTCAAGAAGATGAGCATATCTGCTCTCTGGATCCAAACGGGCCCTTTCACAGCGTAGGATATCACCTGCTAAACTGAACACTCTCTCGCTTGGCACGCTGCTTCCCTGAACACAAAGGTACTTGGTTGCCATACGAGACAGCATTGGTTGGAGATTGGATGTGTTGCCACCTTTCCCAGAAATAAACTTCTTGCAGTGGTTACAGACCCCACCATTCAGACTGGCAGTGGTTACAGACCCCACCATTCAGACTGGCAGTGGTTACAGACCCCACCATTCAGACTGGCAGTGGTTACAGACCCCACCATTCAGACTGGCAGTGGTTACAGACCCCACCATTCAGACTGGCAGTGGTTACAGACCCCACCATTCAGACTGGCAGTGGTTACAGACCCCACCATTCAGACTGGCAGTCATATGCAGCCACACTTTAGATTTTCAAAAGTGACTTGGTTGTGGAGTTTCACTGCGAAATTGACATCGTAATTCCGACGGTTTGGGCACAAGTTTAAGGATATTATGCCTCACTTTTATATAAAAAAAAAAATAAAAAAAACGGATCTGATTTCGGTACGGTATACCGTAGCCACCAGTAACCGGTATTTCGGTAATACCGGGAACCGGTATGCACCCCTACCCCACACAGACCAGCTCTGTTGCTGTGAATAGATGTTCTTCTTGTACTGCAGTTTGACAGAAATGTCTCCCCCTGTCTGCAGCTCAAGGACCTGCGGGACAAGTACTCTCAGTGTGAGGACATGCTCTGCGAGGCCCGAGAGGACATCAAGAACCTGCGGAATAAGAGCCTCCCCAACAGCACAGTGCAGCGCTACACCGCGATGGCCTCCGTCCTCCCCATGGACTCTCTGGCAGCCGAGATTGAGGGCACCTTCCGCAAAGGCCTGGACACCCCCGCACCCTCAGAGTACAGGTCAGTCTGACATTTTATGTTTTTTATGAGGTCCTTTTATCATCCTTATATTAGTGATGGTCACAAGTTTACAGTTCTGGTTGTTTCAAATTAGACATTTCCAAATGTGTGTTTTTCTGTTCTTCCAAAGTAATTCCCTGCATCAATAAGGGTTTATGAACATTCAAATGAAAATATGATGAAACGATTTTTGGGTTGATTGTTTAGGTGGCCAGGAAACTGTCAACTTTCTTGACATCTTTGAAAATACATTTTCAATAAGCTGAACTGTAACAAATCATATAAAGACTCAGAGTTCAGATTATGAGAAAAGAGAGCTTTTTGAACATTAAAGCATTGAGACATGTCACAGTAGAGGATGTAATAATATTTTGACAGTGTTTTTCTTTTTCAGTATTCGCTTGTATTTTCCCATTTTCTTTTTTTCTGTGTTTATTTATGCACCAATATTCCAAAACAAATTCTTGTTATCAAAACCCATAAGGCAATAAACCTTTATTCTTATTCTGATTGCCTACTGCAGCTTGAAAAAATACAATGACCAATTCCAGTGTGTCTTTTATCTAACAGGTTTGCAGCTGAATGAAATCATGTAGTTTGTGTTAGATCTTTCCATGCCCACTCATGCCCTGTTTCTCCTCTCAGGACCCACCCGTGGCGTGTGTTTGAAACGGTGAAGGTGGTGAACAAGGTTGCGATGAGGCTGCGGTCTCGCTGCCCCTCCCCCGGGCTGCCCGGATCCAGCCCGCTGTCGGCTCGCGCCAGCTGCACCAGCACCCCCAGGACCAGCTACTACGGCTCCGACAACGCCAGCCTCACCCTGGAGGACAAGCCAAACTGCAACAATGCTCAGAAAGAAGACAACAGGTGTGTTTAAGTGCATAGTGTTACATCAAATAGAAAATTACAGATCTAAATATAATCATTTTATATGCATATTTCATATTTTTAGAAACCTCCTTGATGTTAAGATGTTTTTATAACATGAATTCACTGTCCTTGAATGTGTAATGACTGTGCTACTTTTAAATGTTCACTAAAAGTCTTGGCAATTTTTATATTTTTTTAAGTTTTAGTAAATTAAAACAGTTGAAATGTAGTTTAAAAAAATTCTGTTTATAATAAACATTTCATTAAATCTAGTCTAGACAAAATATCCCCTTGTTTCTTTTGCCGACGTCCTGTCGTTGTAAATTAAACTGTTACACAAAGCAATGAAAAAAACAAGTGTAATATTTTGTGTCCTCTTTGGAGTTATCGTGTTTTTATTTTTAACCTATATTTTAAACTCTGTCTTTATTCTTCAATATGTCGATATGGTCACAGTTAAATGACGTCAGCCTCTGGGTCATATAAAAACTGGTTGTTGGCAAACATTCGAAGTAATAGATTATGTTAACCAAATGAACCAATATATTCCCTGCAGTGGGAGTGGGCCGAAGCGCCTGGGCCAGCCGGGCACCCCCGGGGGTCAGGACCTGGAGGCCGCCCTGCGCAGCCTGTCGGCCCGCCAGCAGAGCCACTCCTCTGAGCGGCCGTTCTTCGACGTGGAGCGCGAGCGGAAACTCCACGCCCTGGCAGCGGACTGCGAGGAGGCCGAGGGCTCCAGCGGCTTCCTGACGCCCAACGACAGCCTGGTCTCCAGCCCGGTCTCCAGCCCGGCCACCTCCACCGGCACCAACTACTCCAACGGCAGCTCCCGGCACTCGTGTGGCTCCTCAGGAGGATCCAGGTCCTACCTGCCCGACCGCCTGCAGATCGTCAAACCACTGGAAGGTAAACACTTCAGCTTGACGCAGCGTCGTGTCAGTCTCTTGGAGTTTATTCCAGTATTATGTGGAGTCAAAATGGAGCACAGAAATGTACTGGTAAAAATACATCAAGACAATCAATGCTCATTGTTGAAGTCTGTGATACTAAACTAAAACCACAGGTACAAATGTGCCCTGCTCTTACAAATCAAATGTTTTCTTTAAAGAGAAAGGGAAACAAACAATAGTTAAATTACTCCATACAAAAGTAAAACTATTTATCATATGATATGTATCTATATTTGATGATGTCACCTAAAGGTAGTTAACATTAGATGGTTGCAGTAACACTCTGAGAAATGTGAAATCATACAACAAAAGTGGAGGGAAAAAGAAAAAATGCTAGCAAAAATAGATGTAAAACATGAAAATGAACATGTATTGTTAGTATACCAAAGAATATAAGCAGTCTGCCTATAACCACTGAACCAAGGTAACATTACATAACTTGATTACATTTTAATATTAACATTCGCCTACTTATGCCACAACCATTGTAGTTTGGGATTTCGGTTCGTGCCCTTTCCTGAATTCATATCTCTTCCAATAAAATGTATTTATATTTGTTGTACCCTCCTAGCAAATCCGGTTAAGAGTGTGTATTACCAAAAGGCACTTCTGATTTAAAAAAAAAAAAAAAGGATATTTTTACCCATGCTATACATTAACAATAAACTTTTCTTTTAAACTAGTTAAAAAAAAAAATGTACATGAAAGATTTGTGTTACATATATAGAGAGGGAAATAGAGACAGTAACACACAACAACCCATACAATTAAGGGAGTCAGGGTGAAAGTGAAAACAAGTGTTTTTATTTTCAAGAAAAGAATGTCAACACATATTCTTTAAGTGAGGGGGAGGTGAAGACAAAGGAGATTGTGCCAAATAAAATAAATAAATATAACAACTAGGGATGCCAGAAACTGACCATGATCAAATTCGAAAATCGGACAGCCCTGGCGAATATTAATCGATTATTCGAAAAACATAAATAATAATAAAAAAATATATAAATAAAATCGAATTTTAAAAATAATTTTCGATTATGGAGACTGTAACGAAAAATCGAATAATCGCTGGCATCCCTAATAACAACTAGGCCTAACATCTAAAGATCTTCTCTCTGAAACAACACACACAAAATCGTCTGGCTTACTGGAAAAATAATACCTGGATAAGCATTATAAGCATAATGTAAACAAACAAGCAAACAAAATAAGCAATGTAAGGTAAGCAACATAGATCGAGCAACAACGTACACATATAAAATGATGTGCTAACATGTTTCCTGCTCCGTCCTCTCTGACTCTCCTCAGGCTCGGTGACTCTGCACCAGTGGCAGCAGTTGGCCAAACCCAACCTGGGGGGCATCCTGCACCCCCGCCCCGGCGTCCTGACGAAGGACTTCAGGGAGCTGGAGGTGGACATACAGCACGTCTACAGTCTGAACGACCTGGAGGAGGACGAGCCTGACCTGTCGCAGCTCTCCGGAGCACATGGCATGGGTACGACCCCCAAACACACCACACACACTACTAACAACTGCATCAATCCCCTTCAAATCCATGGCTTTTTCTCCTTCATTTTTAAACTTTACTCCCCTATTAATTGTAGTGTAACTTTCAGCTGAATTAGCTCTCGTAGTTTCTCATTGAACATCCTTTTCACGTGTAGTATAATGTGCCTTTTCTCCCTCCATGACCTCGCAGCCTCTCCATCCAAACTCCCTCAGACCCCCCCCTCACATCTAACAACCACCTGCCAAGTCCTCCAACCCTCCCTCCTCATGTCCTCCTTCTCCACTAGGTAAGAATATACATACTGACATGTGCTGTATTAGTGACTTTGTGTTTTTTTAAGCGTGCTGTGATGTTTTTGTGTGTTTCTTAAAGGGGCTCTATTTTGCTATTTTTCTCAAATTTTTGTGTGTCTCCATGTTTTAATGTTCAAAAAGCTCTTTATTATGTCATACTGCCTGTGCTGCAGCACCTCTTTTCACCCTCTACCTGAACTAGAGTTTGGTTAGCTGGATGGCTCTGTTGTGATTGGTCTATCTCTAAGAGATGTCCCGCCCCTTTGCCTATCACATACAATGTGTTGGAGCGCTAACCAATAGAAGTGCGAGTGTTACATAGTGACATTTGGGATTTTAAAGGTCCCATGTCATGGCCATTTCTACTGATCATAATTCCATTGTTGAGGTCTACTAGAATAGATTTACATTGTTCAATGTTCCAAACTCACATTGGTTTCTCATACAGCATCTCTGTATAGTATGTGGATTCACTCTCTGTCCTAAACGGCTTGTTGGAGCTCCTGCCCCCCCCTCCCTGTGAGCCCAGTGTGCTCTGATTGGTCAGGACGTTGCGAGGCTCGCTGCTGCAGTGTGAGCTCGCTGGCGTTGTGGTTTCCAGGTTGGCGATACAGCGAGACACAGCGAAACTCATCCTGAGCACACACAAACACTCACAGCCGAAGTAAAAACAATAAGTGTGGCTTAATATTGAGTAAGAGGTTTATAAGGTTTATAACGCTGTGAGAATGGGTCTGCGGAGAGCATTTCTCCGCCATCCCAACTCGTCTATTACCAGCGTTCAGGGAGCTCTATGCAAGTCAATGGGGACTCCCTGTAGTAGACGAGATAGTGACGCCAAGGGATCCTGGTGTGTGAGGTGCTGCGCGGATTGGTCCATTTGGACCAATCCGGTCATTTGTTGTTCATTTGGGTAACGTCACGATACCCAGGAAGAAAACATTGGAAAAAGAGAAATCTCCAAGGAGGCGTTCTGGGGCAGCATAGACAGGTCTTTGCTGTGTTAGAGTTTTACTCGCTACAGGGTGTACTTTGAGGGGTTGTGACTCTGCAGACCGTTTACATGCAGAAA
Organism: Trematomus bernacchii; assembly: GCF_902827165.1. Lineage (NCBI taxonomy): Eukaryota > Metazoa > Chordata > Actinopteri > Perciformes > Nototheniidae > Trematomus > Trematomus bernacchii. The sequence continues at coordinate 911,667 of NW_022988066.1, read as the reverse complement.
AACCTTCATAACACACAAGGGGACGGGTAATAACTGGAAAAGCATGACATGGGCCCTTTAACCTTTGCAGACCATTTACATGCACAAAAACCTATAGAACACACTAGAGGAAAGGGAAACAAACCCAAAGCATAATAGGGGCCCCTTAAGCCCTGAATTTGAGTTTGAAGTACTTGTGTTCATTTAACTTTTTTTTGCAGGGTGACCTTCACTGAATGATTCCTGGTTTCCTGTCTTCCATGCTGTTTTTTCTCCCCGTTTACCAACTGTTCTTTACTCCCCACAGCGGCAGAAAGCGCCTGTCGAGGCTCTTCCTCCAACTCTAAAAGGCGCCTTCGAGGCAAAGTAAGAGTCGAAGGGTTATTGATACACTGAATGCTGGATTCAAATGCTTTGAGAAAGGCACAGTGCCAAGTTAGTTTAACAAGATAACATTTATATCACGCACTGTGCTTCCGTCTCCTCCTCCTAACTGCACTAACTGGTTTGTTCTCCACATTTTAATCTCCCTTAACCTTTCTAGGTTCTCGTCTCAGATAACCATCAGATCCTGTCAGACCACAGCTGACTCACTAACATCACATTTTTCCATCTCACAGCCAAGGTCAACAGACACTAACAACAAATGAACTGTTTTTTTTAATATTGTCTTGCCTGTTTTATTATTTGTGTATGAGCTTGTGCAAAAACAAAACATGTTTCTTATCTATTGTGATCTTCTTTTTAATTATTGTTATTTTGTATCTGTTTGCAGCCTTCGCTCTTTCGGCCTGCCATCTTGTAGGAACTGTGAGCTTGTGAACACTTCATCGCCATCCCACCAGCAGCACGTTGGCGCGGGAGGCCGGACCGCCACCTCAAATGTAACCACTTCATCGCTGGGACTCCTGCAGCTTTTGCAAGAGCGTGGCATCTCATCTTCTCCTCATCCTCACCACTGCCTGCACTACAGCCACAGTGCAGAACCTTCACCCTTCACAGAGAGGGACAACAGTGGAGGATTACAATCTGACAAAGAGGGGAGAAGGAACGCTTTCAGTTTGAACTTGGTGGAGAAACTTCAAGGTCTGGGGTTGCACAGAGTGGCAGCTTTGGGGATGACAGGCCACAGCGGGAGAGAGAAGCAGTCAAACCTCCTCTGAAGAGTTTAAACCGGACTGCTTCTCAGTTTATTAACTTTAAAACCAGCCATGTGTTCCCCGCTGTGTGGCGTTCAGAACCCACAGCTCTGACAAAAGCCACAGAATGTGCTAGAGCCATATTTAAAGTTGTTGGTAGTGTACAGTTATATTATTTTGTATGAATGTGTGTACAGTAGCTGTGTGTGTGTGACATTCATCTCAGGAACATCACCTGATCACCAGTCTGTTTGACTGCAACCTGCAACAGCTTATTTTTTCACAAAAGAATCATGAAGAAAGAAACGTTTTATACTGTGTTTTGTGATTGTTATTATACATATTTTGCCTGCCGCCGGTTTTAAAGGGGACATATCATGTAAAAATACACTTAATAATGTACTTGTGCACATTCATGTGGGTGAATCTGGAGTGACTAACAACCGAAAACTGTAAAATAAAACTCTTTGGGCTGCCATGGTCAGAAACATGAGATTCAAAAAGCCATTTAAATGATGCTACCCTTACCTTCACCAAGTTGCACCATATTATTCCCTTAAGCCAATCAGAGTAGACTGTACTTTTTTAAAGAGGTGTCCTTAAAGAGACAGGGGCTAAAACGTTTCAGACATATAAAAGTATATCCAGTAGAAACCCAATAACAAGTATGAACATGAAAATGAACATGATATGTCTCTTTTAAAAGGTCATTTTTCCAAACTGGAACATCACTTGTGTATACTGTAACAAAATTGTCTTTTGGGAAGTTATGAAAAACTATATGCAGTAAATTATTGTTAGTTCATCAAACCAAACCAATGCTGTCACACTGAAGTACTTTCAAAAAAGAACCACTGAAAAACACTCTGGTCTTCCTGCTTATTGGCTGCTACACTGAGCAGAGCATGTTGTATTGATACGAGTTTAAGAGGCATTGCGATTATGCACTGACTGAAATATACAATGTTAATGATTTTGACATCCAGCCGTCTGCTCTGAAGTTTATTTGTTCTGGCTGCACAGAGAATTGACTTTTTTAACTTGATCGTGAGCAAAACTCACCAAAAATAAATCAGGTTGCCTCACTGTATTAAAGACAGTGAAAGGGATTTTTAAATGCAATATATATTTACTGCACTGCGTTGACTGAGAATCTTGCTTGTACAAATCTGCTGCATTTCACATCATCAGGACATTTGAAATTGCTTGGATATAATGAAAAAGAAAGGGCATTCAAAGTGAATTCCCTGTGTTTTAAGGGCAATCCTTATTTAAAGACGAGTAGAGTGATTTAAAACGGCATGTTTCTTTGAAATCTGTCCGAACAATCAACTGTAGCAAAAAGGCATAGGATACTGTGGATTTGAAAGGGAAGAAATCATAAACAGGTTATCCTTATAATGTGTGTTATGACGTAAATCAACCAAACTGCACTAGTGTTTGCTCTGTTCTGTGTTAGCATCACAGCTGTTAATGTCAGTGTGTGTATACCACCTGTGAATAAAAACGTTGCATTTCCACCCAGTTTTACACTTCTCTCTTTTACAACGTAGCAGTGAAGAAGACTGTGATTATTCAGCAAAATGTTTTTATTTATAAAGTTGCAGTGAAAGCAGAACATTGACTTTTATAGAAAATGTGAACAAAGAGCAGGTGAGTGAGCTGTCGGGTCGCTGTCGGCGTGTCTCATTCTGCGTCCCGGCGTCCGAAGTCCACCCAGCCCTGATAGTCCCGGTCCGACATGCACTCAGAGTTCATCTCTGTGAACAAACCATTCCTACATGAACCACACACACAAGGCTTCAGTACACACATCAGAGCTTCTCTTTGGATCCCTGCCCACTCATTTATACAATCAAACAATCAGAGGAACACTCACGCCCCGACTAACAGCATACCTGAAATAGCTTGCATTATTTGTTTTGTCATAATCTCCCTATCGTCCTCTGATAGGTGTGCCCTTCTCTCCGGCCGTGCAGGGGGGGCCTGCGGCGCCGGCTCCTGTCTGCCGGCCGGGTCTCTCTTTGCCAGCAGCTGCTGCAGGAGACCAGCCTCTCTGGCCTCTCCGGATGATACCAGCAGAGCCGTCAACAGTGCAAACACCACGATGACTTTCCCTGACATGACTGTGTACAGGAAGAGAAAAGTTATTTACTTGAAGGGTGACATAAAGGTGAATTGGATAAACATTTATATACAAAAAGCTATATGCGAGAAGCCTCCTCAGTTGATTTCTAAAATTAGGATGAAGATTTTTGGTTGATCAAGTTTCCTGAACTGCAAATGAGGCTCTATCTTATTAAATAATTATGTGCTATGTTATCATCTCCAAAATAGGAATCTGAACATTGGATGTACTGAGTTCAAAATGCTTGTTTCATTTAGTTGACATGTGCAATTCAAAGGATTTTGAATATATCTTTGTATCACTCCATTTATCAGAAAATAACATCAAAAGCTTTTTTTTTTTAAATTGCCATGTTATTTTTTAGATAAAATGCACTTTAAATCAGGCTATACATTATTTACCCGCTTAACCCTCACTAAAAACTTACAAATATATAAAGAAATGAATAATAGCAACATTTTGTGCTACTGAAGTGGAGATGTCTAGAACACATTCTAGATTTTAGAAAGAAAACCTGTTTTGTAAATATTACCATGAAATTCCCCATGTTGTTCCCTTACAGAAGGACATTTATTTTTAATGACTAATTATCCATATGTTTAAAATATTATTATATATATACAATATATATAATGTTATGTTAAAAAATAGCAGATGACTTTAATGGTAACTATTTGTGAATTTGTAAGAAATCTACAGACTAGTAATCACCCCAAATCTAAAAAGATGACATATGGAAGAAAAGAGTAGTTACCTGTTTCCTTTGAAGGGTGTATAAACAAATGGTGCAAAACAGAATCCAACAAGTGCGATGCTTCTGGTGCACACCGAGCAGATCGGCCCTTTTTATACTAAAATGTTAGTGCGAGTGATGTGGCCTAAAATCAAAGACAGATAACAGTCATCGATTGGTAGACGGAAGCACCGGGAGGATGTGCGTAAGGGAAGTGATGGACCACTACATCCACAAATCTATTACGATGCTTCTCACTAACCTAGAAATGCCTGTTTCACACTGCAGTAACAATACAATCACTTAATGTGTTAACATAAGAAATCCAATACTACTTTAGAGCTTTTTGTGAGCCAGTCAGAGGAGCTAATGTAGCCTATCTGTGTAGCCACTGAAAACTAGCTTCCTCTTAGCGGTTAGTATAAGTCAAACTATTCACATTCACTAGACATTTTATCATTTCCATTTCAATGCAGCATATAGTTTACTTGATTTGAACCCAAACACAACACAAAGTGAGGCACATGTTGTTAGCCAACCCAGAAGTTAGCATAACTTTTGTTCTGTTGACTAAAACCCAATGGGTATTTTCCATGGGGTTTTGGATTATTGCAGAAAAAAAGATTGGTGGCCAACAACTTTTTATACCTGTTTTGTTGAGCAAGATAATCAGAACAAATTATCAGAACTTGTGTTGTATTTAAATGCAATCAGCTAAAGTAATAAGCTAGCTATAGCACGGCCACTAGGTTAACGCCACCACCATAAAATAGTCTAATTCAATTTTAGTTACCTGTTAGCAACTGCCATTTTTAAGACACGTAAAACCTTCATGAGTGGAGAATTTAACGACCTATTTCATGTTGTAGAACTAAATGTTAAATCTCTTGGACTTCAATTAGCAACATAACTTATTTTAGGCCTCTTACCAAAAATCCATTAAAAAAAACACATAGATTTAGAAAAGGAAACAGGAAGTATGACTGCAGCACTCTGTAGGCTATGGGCAACCGTTTTTATATTTCATTTAAAGTGGACCTGAGTGCTGATTATATATTTAATGACTGGTTGGAGGTGATTCTTCACCATGTAACATTGTGGCCTGGACTTTCCAGATGACGTCCGCTCCACCCTTTTAGTAAAAATACTTCGGAGCCTGTTTACATGCTGTATAGATCTTCTACAAGTGGCCTGGTGGTTGTGTATCCAGTTGCCACTGACAGCATGTGTTTTGTTGAGAAAAGCAGGAAACAGAATGGAGACAATACAATATCTTCTACCAGGCAGTGAAAGCATCAACTGTTTTATGACCTGTACTGATTTATGAGTACAAGTGATAGCAACACAATGGAAAGCTGAGAATCTTCATGCATATGTTCACCTGCAGACAATACATCAGGGATGTGTTAGCTAATGAGTAAATCTCAGCAGTTACCTTGGCCCAAAATCATCCAGCAGGATGTTGGAGTGATATTTGTGAACCTTTTGTGACCTCAGCGTTATTCTAATAATCTTGAGGTGGATCGACAATCTGACACACGCCCATGACTGAGATCTGATAAACACACACTGTAGACAATTTACCCACGTTATCAGACCAGGCTGCAGCAGATGCTCACGGTTGGTTTTTGTTCATTTTTACATATGGAATTTTAAGCTGCTAACAATAAAAACGATCTCTTGGAAAGCCTTGGGTTATGATACTAAATGCACATTTAAACTATAGCGTATATCTGTAATAATGGCCTTAAATCTGTATGTGATTAAGGCCACACATATTTGCGTGCAAACAAAGCCTGCTGTCACTTTCCCCTGACGGGTGTGGTGCAGCGGATTCACATATTTTCTAGAGTTTGGTGTTGATAACATTTTACTCTGACCAAATGTTGAATTAGCTGCCAATGAAAAGGTGTGGGTGTGTGTGTGTGTGTGTGTGTGTGTGTGTGTGTGTTGTGTGTGTGTGTGTGTGTTGTGTGTGTGTGTGTGTGTGTGTGTGTGTGTGTGTGTGTGTGTGTGTGTGTGTGTGTGTGTGTGTGTGTGTGTGTGTGTGTGTTTGTTGTGGTTGTTGAGTTCACATTCCACTCCCTTTGCTTTTCAGAAAGGGAATTAATAATAACTTTCAAAATTAAACAGAAAGCAATTATATTAAAAACTAGTTCTGGTGGGTAAATAACATCTCTTGGCGTCTGCAAATTATTTCTCAGGTTGATGTGAGGATGCGGTAATGATGGTGCAGGTGGATGTTATGAGACCTTCAAACTTTCCAGGTGACAGCCGCTCCACACTTTTAGTAGAAATACTAAGGAGCCTGTTTACATGCTGTATAGATTTTCTACAAGTGGCTTAGTGGTTGTGTATCCAGTTGCCACTGACAGCATGTGTTGTGTTGAGAAAAGCAGGAAATATAAAAGACACTGCTTTACAATATCTTCTACCAGGCAGTGAAAGCATCAGCTGTTGTATGACCTGATCTGATTTATGAGTACAAGTGATAGCAACACAACGGAAAGCTGAGAATCTGCATGCATATGTTCACCTGCAGACAATACATCAGGGATGTGTTAGCTGATGAGTAAATCTGAGCAGTTACCTTTGCCCAAAGTCATCCAGCAGGATGTTGGAGCGATATTTGTGAATCTTTTGTGACCGCTGCAATATTTCTAATTCTCAGGTGAATAGATAATCTGAGGTTACACACACCTATGACTGAGATCTGATAAACACACACTGTAGACAACTTACCCACGTTATCAGACCAGGCTGCAGCAGATCCTCATACATGTAGCTGCTTTTGTTCATTTTCACACATGGAATTTGAAGCTGCTACACTTGTAAGGATGGCTGGTTTTGATGAGTCACTACAAAATAAAAAAGACATGGTTGTGTAATAGTGATTTTAAACAAACATGTCTTCATCATTTGTGCTGCTATAGGTGCTCATCTCTCTACTTTCTCGGTTCTGATCATATCCCAAAAGATGAACAATCACAGCATTTGAAAAAAGTTTTGTATTTTTATATTTCTTTCTCCTGACTCAGTTGAAAATAAGGGATATTGGTTTACTGAGATTGTAAGAAAAACCTTTTATCATGCAAATTAACTATAAATGATAATACCCTGAGCTTATAACTTGCTGAATTCAGTTGAATTATTATTGAATTATTATTATCTTGGAAAGCCTTGGTTATGATACCAAATGCACATTTAAACTATAGCGTATATCTGTAATAATGGCCTTAAATCTGTATGTGATTAAGGCCACACATATTTGCGTGCAAAGCCTGCTGTCACTTTCCCCTGACGGGTGTGGTGCAGCGGATTCACATATTTTCTAGAGTTTGGTGTTGATAACATGTGTGTGTGTGTGTGTGATTGGGCCATTGAGTTCCCGTTCCACTCCCTTTGCTTCTTAGGAACGGAGTTGCTCTTCAATGTACACATAGTCACACATGCATGCAAACACATGACAGCAAACAGTTGTGCAGAGTGTGTGTGTGTGTGTGTGTGTGTGTGTGTGTGTGTGTGTGTGTGTGTGTGTGTGTGTGTGTGTGTGTGTGTGTGTGTGTGTGTGTGTGTGTGTGTGTGTGTGTGTGTGTGTGTGTGTGTGTGTGTGTGTGTGATTGGGCCATTGAGTTCCCGTTCCACTCCCTTTGCTTCTTAGGAAGGGAGTTAATAATAATATTCAAAATAAAACAGAAAGCAATTATATTAAAAACTATGTGTGGTGGTTAACTAAAGTCTTGGCGTCTCTGCCAACTCTCTCTCAGGTTGAGGTGAGGATGCAGTAATGGTGGTGCAGGTGGATGTTATGAAACCATGCATCATCACCAAGCTCCGCTGTGCTCTGGGCTAAGCTCATCAACACAGTATTAGCACATTAAAAGTGACCTGTTTACAAAGTACCATGCAGTTCATTTAATTCTCATCCCTGCTATCTGCTATTTATAAATATAAGTATATCATGTAGTGTCTGCATTGTCTGCCCTGTGGTCGTGTTGTTTCATCTTGTGCTTTTCTGTTATTTTAGGACCACAATGGAAATAAGGCTTCTGGTTTTTACTTTGACTGTTTAACGACATACTATACTATGACTTTCTTATTTACTTTTTAAAACATAATATATCATGACATTTTCTACAGCATATATATATATATATAACTTTGTTTTTATTTTTAACATTTTTACGTTTAGTTATTTCTTTGTTTGCCATACTGTCCCATTAGTTTATTAATAATATTTTTGACATATATATGGCATTATTGTATTATTCTTATTATTGTATTTATTTATTATGCCATAAATGTACTTGAATGAATGTTACATGCTTTAATGCTGCAAAAGCTCTTTATTTATCTCATACTGTCTGTGCTGCAGCACCTCTTTTCACCTTCTGTCTAAAGCGCGAGTGTTACATAGTGATGTCATTATGTTACAGAAGTTAACAAAGGAGTCCAATGGAGGCATTTCAGGCAGGTAGGGGTTGTGGTAGAGAAACTTTGGAATTGTAGTCTTTGCAGACCACTTACAGTACATGGACAAAAGCCTATCAAACTACAGGGAAAGTAAATCCCTTTCAAAGCACTGAATATAGGCTAGTGACAAAAGTATTATTTTTATTTAATTATTTTAGCTGTGCACACACTGAAATACCTGAGCTTCAGCCAAAGTATGACTGACACGGAAGGAAAACAAATTGTTATCTACATACCAGGCTGCGGGCACGGTATCATTAACCATCAAGCCGCCTAACTAGATGTTCAACCTGTCGCCTACAGAACGTTACTCATGCTCGACTAGTCAACACAAGTCGTCTGCATACCACACATTGTTGGCATGGGTTCAATCTGGTTCCTCTCTCCTCCTCTCTATAAAAAGCCCACTTGTCGCAGACTCAGGTACTCCTTGGAGACTCTTCAGCTCTGCTCATCACCTCCAGGTCACCTCCACCTCCATCCTCACCTCCAACATGTCTGTCTCATTCAGCCGCCAGAGCAGCCGCCAGAGCAGCCGGAGCTACAGTGCCCGCAGCGTGACCAGCAGCTCCCTGAGCCAGAAAGGAGGCATGCAGCAGTCGGTCGGAGGCATGCAGCAGTCGGTCGGAGGCTTCCAGCAGTCGGTCGGAAGCAGCCAGGGCTTCCTCCTCCCCACCGGCGGGCCCCTGACGCAGGGCCGCTCTCCCAGTGTGTATGGGGGGGCCGGGGGCTACGGGACCCGCATCTCCCAGTCCTTCTATACCTCCGGGTCACACAACCCTTTCAGTGAAAGCGCAGTGATCGTCAACGAGAAGCTGACCATGCAGAACCTCAATGACCGCCTGGAATCCTACCTGCAGCAGGTGAGCCGTGATGATGATGATGATGATGATGATGATGATGATAACTAAAAATGTATGCAGAATCCTCTGTATCGTTCTAGAACCTTCACTGTGATAGAGTATTTTTTATTAATTTGCCCCTTAAAGTAAAAAATGCATTATATGTTCATCCTTACATAGATGATTTCTTACTTTTATGCACCTTCAGAGACACTCACAAATGCTAAACTTTAAAGGAGGGGTTCACAATGTTTCAATTCGGTCCTAAAACAATGGTCAGAAACAAATGAATTCAGTAAAGTGCTGACTGTACTTAATTACATCATTTTGGACTGAGTTTTTCACATTGATGTCACTTTTCTACGTGCATGCAACTATATTTTAGAGGCTAATATGGTTCTACGTACTTACTGTGCTTTAGAGTTACTTTGCAGATTATGATGTTAAATACTTTTAATAGTTAGAAAACATTGTAAATTAAATCTTTACCTCAAAAAAGTTTGATGACCAGCTACAACATTAAAACACTTATAACCAGAGGTGGAAGAAGTACTCAGATCTTGAGTACAAGTAGAAGTTACAGAGTGTAGGAATACTCTGTTACAATAAAAGTCCTGCATTCAATATATTACTCAAGTAAAAGTACAAAAGTATTGGCATCAAAATATACTTAAAGTACCAAAAGTAAAAGTACTCATTATGCAGATTATTTCAGAATAATATATATGTTATGTTTTGATCATATTTATTGATCATTAAAGTGTTATCACAGCTGGTAAAGGTGCAGCTAGTTTTAATGACTTTGCATACTGCAGGGTAGATTGTGAATTTACTCCAGGTGGAACTAAAGTCTGATTTAAGAGTTACTCCAAATCTGTAAAGTAACTAAAGGTATTAAATACATGTAGAGGAGTAAAAGTACATGATTTACCTCTGAATTGTAGTGGGGTAGAAGTACAAAGTAGCAAAATATTGAAATACAATACTAAAGAACAAGTACCTCAACATTTTTACTTAAGTTGGTACTGTACTTGAGCAAATGTGCAGTTACTTTACACCACTGCTTATAACATATCTTTTAGTAATAATACTCCACTGCCTTCTGAATAAATTATTTTCACTTTAAGTAAAGAATACCATTACTTTTTTCCATTAATATGTTGGCATTTGGTTTGTACTAATCTTAACAAGAATAACTTGTTTAAAAAAGTATTGCTTCTCGGCGCCAGACATACGTTTGGAGCCAGGACTTAAGTATTTTATGAATGGATGCATCTGTCATCTGTCAGCTGATGCAGAGAGACTTAGCTATGGAGACTGTTTGACGTCACCCTGTGGTTGTGTTCAGGTGCACTCCCTGGAGTCGGCCAACAGAAGACTGGAGCTGCAGATCAGAGAGTTCTTAGAGAAGAGAGCTCCTTCTCACTCCAATGACTTTACAAAGTTCTTCGCCATCATCACTGATGTCCGAGCACAGGTAGCACATCATCGCAAAAAAACATTAATGAAAAAACCACTATTCAATAATAAAATAAAAACAGTTGTTCAGTGATTGTACTACATGCTGTCATGTTTTGGTGTCTTCAACTGCACAAAGATGACACATAATTGTACTGATGAGTGCTAAAGTGAGTGTGCTATGAGTGCTGAGTGATACAAGGGTGAAATATGAATGGAATAATGCTACAGAACATTTTTCTCCCACTTAGATCTTGAATAAATATTTAGACAACCAACGCGTCATACTGCAGATTGACAATGCTCAACTGGCTGCAGAAGACTTTCAAGTAAAGTAGGTGTGCCCTCCATGGTCGCTCTATGCACCCTTATGGCATCATTGTTTTTCTTTAACTCATTTCATTTTTGAACTACACATGGCTTCCTGCTGCAGGTATGAGGTAGAGTTGAACATGCATTCGACGGTGCAGGCTGATGTGATTCGTCTCAAAGGGGTCCGGGACAGCATGACCCTCTCCATCAGCGACCTGGAGCTGAATATAGAGGGTATGACAGAGGAGTTGGTGTACATGAGGAGCAGCCACCAGGAGGTGAGAGCATAGAGAGCCAATCAGATCCTCTGTTGTAGAGGGTGCTTCACTGCATGCTCTGTTTTAAAGTACAATGGTGCCGTCTGTTGGCTGTATTTCATTTGAATAATAATAAAGCTTTATTTATATAGCACTTTTCATACAGCACGTGCAGCTTAAAGTGCTTTACAAAATGGCGCACATAACAAGTAAAAATAAACAACAAGAAGTTCCCCTCAGATCAGATGTTAAGACCTTTACAGATACATGCAGCATAGTAACACAATATAACATTTTATCAGGTTAAGAGACACAAGGAGGTAAAAGGTATGATAATAAAAATACAATAAATAATGATTCCTCTCAGAAAGATAAGACACAAGACTCAGTGAATCGGTGCAACAATATGAAACCCTATAAAATAAAGCAAACATATAGGTTCAAAAAAGATACAGATAAAAAGATAATAGTAATAAAAACGTCATAATGTACCACAGTATGGGAGCGTAGTGGATAAAAGCGGCCTCACCCATTTTATTTTGGGGGCATTTAGGGATATTTAGAAGAGGACCTCAGGGCTCGTCCAGGGACATACAACAAGAGTGAGATACGTGGGTGCCAAACCTTAAGAGCTTTAAAAACCAGTAAAATATTTTTAAAATCAATTCTGAAAGACACTGGCAGCCAACGTAGTGTAGATAAAATAGGAGTAATATGCTCTCTTTTTCTGTTTTTTTACATTCTATTTTTAGCTCATCTTATTATATTTGACTTATAGGCTACTTAACTTCTCCTGCATTACTTGCACATAAGGCTTTCAACATTAACAGTATTTTGTTTCTACTCTGTTTCTTCTTGCACTATTTTTAATTTTTTTTGTTTTATGTCTTGTTGCATTGTTGGAGGAGCCTTGTATATCTACACATATGACAATAAAGCCGTTCAATCCTGTCTAAGGGCAGGAGATAATACAAATATGTGCATGTTGCAGGAGTTGCTGGTGATAAGCGAGCAGCAGAGCGGCTCGGTGGATGTGAGGGTGGACTGTGCAGAGTCTGTAGACATAGAGAAGGAGCTGAAGGAAACCAGGGAGGAGTACGAAGCCCTGATGGTGAAGAACACGCAGGAGGTGGAGAAATGGTTCCAAGCTAAGGTGAGAGAGGAGAGCAATACAAATAGTGATGATAAAAGGCGGCAATGTCATGGGATTTATTGTGTATATGTGCAGTGGTGTAAAGTAACTAAATACATTCAATCGAGTAGGTTTTTGAGTATGATTTGTACTAGTATTTACATTGTTTGCTACTTTGTACTTCTACCCTGCTTCAATTCAGAGGTAAATGTATTTGTGTTAAAGTGTTAAATCAGACTATAGTTCCACCTGGAGTAAATTCACAAGCTACCCTGCAGTATACAAAGCTATTCAAACTAGCTGCACCTTTACCAGCTTTGATAACACTTTAATGATCAATCATTATAAAACATATCATATATATTATTCTGAAATGGACCAATCTGCAGAATGAGTACTTAAACTTTTGGTACTTTAAGTATATTTTGAGTCCAATACTTTTCTACTTTTACTTGAGTAACATTTTGATTGCAGGACTTTTACTTGTAACAGAGTATTTTGTAGTTTGACTCAAGTACAAGATCTGAGTCCTTATACCATCTCTGTATATGTTTGTGTTTGTGTGTAAATAGGTGGAGGAATTCAATGTGAGAATCTTAGTATCTACCACAGATGTGAATACATTTCACACAGAGCTGTCAGAGGTGAGGAGGACCTACCAGAATTTGGAGATAAGTCGGGACGGCATCCTCACAGAGGTAAGACCTAGCCGACCCACTGAATGCAAACGCTCCTTTTCACTGTGCAGGGTTTGATCACACTGAGATTAAAGGGTAGGTTCACTTTTTACTCAAGTCTATCTTAAAACCACACTCACATGCCCACATGTATATTTGAACTGTTTCCACTTGCTCTTATAATTCCTCCTGCTCATAATGGGCTTTACAAGATGCATTTTTAGTGTGTTTTCATGTTAGTGATGGGGTTCTGTGCAAAGCTATACTGTATGTCAACGTTTCTGAAGTAAGGCAAAGGCTTCTGCAGTCTGGATGAATGGGGATTTAGACAACAAAACAGTCCTGTGCGGAAACCGGAGGGGAGGAGTCAAGTCACATGACCTGGACGCGGGTCAGACTCGAATCACAAATATGATGATTTGTGACTCAACTCGACGAAATGGACTTGACTAGACCTTGGACCTGAACAGTAACTAGTAACATAGAAACCGTTTGATTGAGCCTAACACTAACCCTAACCCTAAAAAGTGGGCAGCAAGTTGATATTTAATTAAACAGATACACTTTGAAAACGAGAACTAAATTAACGGTACTACATTTTGGAAAAACGATACCAAAGAAAACGGGTGGGTATGTACAAAAATCAGTGGTTAACAGAATTTATTTTTAGTATAAAAACAAATCAGGTGGAAATTGGTCAGAAGTGCACATTTCATTGTTAAGGCCTCGAAACTGAAAGTTTAGGACTTGAGTGCCAAGACTTGGGAATAAAAAATGGTGACATGCTGTTGAAAAGGTATGGACAATCAAATATGATGAAGTCTGAAGTCTGACATAATAGAATACGCGTTTAAAGACTCATCAGACTTCTTACCACTACACAATGGATTTGTAATACTTACAGCAGGGGTGTCCACACTTTTTTCACTGAGGGCCACACACAGAAAAATATACGACGAGCTGGGCCACTCACTAGAGGTGAGGTATATTGCCTCATAAGTTAAGTTATATATATCAAAATCAATCAAATGTAGGTAAATGATGCTTACTTGAATATGCTTTAAGAAAAAACAGCCTACATCTCAGCTCTCTATAGGGTTTCATTTATTTTGTTATGCTCATTTCTTAAAACTGAAGCCTCAGATTGGTTATCACAAGAGGAAATATGAAGGGTATATTTCAAGCTGGTTATGTAAATAAGTTATTGGGCTTTTTTCTTATCAACTTAGATTTGTTAGAAATGTTTTCTTTTTATTTGAAAACTGGGTTTATCAACACATGAATACTAATATCTGTTTACGTAATATATTTAAGAAGTACAATATAAAACAAGCACAAGACTAATTTGTGGGCCATATTTCATTATACTTTTTGAATTTGCTGAGGGCCGATTCAAAATGGGCCGCGGGCCGCATTTGGCCCCCGGGCCGTAGTTTGGACACCCCTGACTTACAGGCATGGTTTTACTGACCCTCCCTCAGGAGAGTTTTCCCTTAGTAACTATTGTATCTTTTGGCACAAGTATCAGGAGGTTAAACTACAAATACTGCCCCCATGTGGTTTACCAGGAATCTGTGCATGCATTTGATTGGGTACAGATGTAAATGAGTATTTTAATGTAACTAGGACTTCATTATTTTAAGCAAGGGCATTTTTTTAAAAACACACTCTCCGCTTTCCTAACACCGTTCCCCTCCGCCCTGAAGATGCAGTGCAGACAGAGGACTTTGGAGGAGTCCAATGTGCGGTTCAACACCCAGCTCAGCCAGCTGCAGCTCAGCATCAACACGCTGCAGGGGGACCTGCAGGGGCTGCAGGGCTCCATCGAGCAGCAGCAGACCGAGTACAGGATCCTGCTGGACATCAAGATGAGGCTGGAGATGGAGATCGCTGAGTACAGGAGGCTGCTGGACGGAGAGACGCGCGAGAGGGAGCTCATTCAGGAGAGAAGGTGAGGGGTTAATTTCTATAAAGTGAAAGTAGAAGAATACAATTGAATGAATAAAATATGTTTTAAAGTGACGTCTTTTTCTCCATAGGGCCTATGTTATCAAAGAGGTTGTGCTAGTGGAAGGTAAGAATCCCATTATTTACAAGGACATCATTATTTATGTCATATGTATACTATACCATGACTTTTATATTACATTTCTTATGGCACGTGATATAGTGCATTGTATTATTTATTGATTTATTGTGATCTGTTAGACAGATAATACTATGACTAAACTAACTGTCTGATCCTGTACTAACATCATTGACGCATTGCACTGTATTTCCATGCACATAGTCGTGTACTTAAGTACAATTTTAAGGGACTAGTACTTTACTTGAGTATTTAAATGTTCTTCTAATTTGTACTTCTACCCCACCATAATTCAGAGGTAAATAGTGTACTTTCACTCCAACACATTTATTTTGTACCTTTTGTTACTTTGCAGATTTTGATTAATGATGTGAAATATAATCAACACTTAAATAATAGTTTAAGTAAACCATCAGTATTCAAAGTAATTAAAATGTCTTTCACTTACCAGCTTTGATTAACACATTAATGCATCAATAATTATAATCAGAACATAAACATATATGATTCTAATATGGACCAATCTGCATAATGAATACTTTTACTTTTTACTTTTTTTGGTACTTTAAGTATATTTTGATGCTGATACTTTGGTACTTTGATTTGAGTAACATTTTGAATGCAGGATTTGTTCTAGTAACAGAGTATTCTTACACTCGAGTACTTCTACTTTCAATCAAGTACAAGATCTGCATGCTTTTTCTACCACTGGTCCCATGATGCATTATGTCTCCTCTGCAGAGCACAAACCCCATATCGAGCGGAGAACAAAGACCATTGTGGAGGAGGTCATCGATGGGCAGGTGGTGTCCTCCAGTGAGCAGACTAAGACAGTAGATATTCAGTAACACCTCTGCTGACAGTAAACTTACATTTTACTTAGATTTGGCTTCTAAATGTCAATGATGGTATGCTTCTTAATGAATAATGAGTCAGCTCGTAACGTGTAACTTAGATGGGGGTATACTAGGTAAAACAGCATTTTAATGTTTAAGAGGGACACCATGGCATTTCTTTTGTTTCGTTTGTATTGCAATTATATAGCAGGGTTGTAGTAAGTACTTGAAACTCCTACTTGTTTCAGCTGGTAAAAAAAAGGGAAGTCTTTTATATATTTACTCCTGGGTGGCTTATGAATTGCATCAATGGATCAATTAATTTACCCTAAACATAATACATGATTCAATATGTTGATTATATCTGTATTATAAATCAGAATCTTGAATGTCACCAAAATTATCTAATAAAAGTATTGGTGTAAAAAGTACTTCCTTTGTCTATGGTTTGTAATAGAGTTGAAGTATAAAGTAGTAGGAAATAGACGTACTGAACTAGAGAACAAGTGCCTCAAAATTGTATTTGATACATGTGTAATTAGTTACTATCCATCATAAAGTATGACACCAAAATATGACTAAAAAGCAAAGATGAAAAAGGTTTATTGTTACTCTCAGATGTGTTTTAAAATGCAGTAAGTCGCATTGTAATTTGGAAAGAGATGCTGATTCTTCCTTGGAAAAACGTTTTGGACAAACCAATAACACGTGTGTCAGGATTAGAGCACGTTTCAGGTCACGCAAAGATAACTATTAAAATAAAAAATAAAGGTTTTATTGTTTCAATTTAAAGTAGGGTTTCTTTGTATTCTCCCTTTGTGGATATTAGGCCTAAAATAACAACAATACATCAAAAATAAAGCAGAACCAGACAGTGTACTTTTCCTCATGGCCACCAGATGTCACCATTGTCCTTCTCTCTCAAATTGAAGTCCTCCACAACCTTTTTGGATTGCGTAATGTTGTAATACTTGAAGACACATTTAGAACCACAATGATTTTCAAAGTCAAAGGACAATGATTACTATTCCCCAGAACAAGACACAATGTTGATGCCATGTTGGACACTGTAGGAACAATTAATATCAATATGAATTTACAGAACATGCAGAGATGGAAATCAAATCAAGTTCAAGTTTTATTTATAAAGCACATTTAAAAGCGATTTTTGGTCGAGCCAAAGTGCTGTACATGTAATAAAAACACATTACTACAATCACAATAAAAGACAATAAATTACAACAGATACATATTTAAAAAAAACACAGGGAAATGGAAAGCCTCTGTGTTTTTTGTATAGTGTGGATTTGATTCTGTGAGGACAGCTAAATCAACAAAAGCATTTTCATGAATCATTGGGATGAGTTGATTCAAGCAGAGACATTCAAACCTCCACCTTAGTATTAATTCTGTTGTTCAGAATGACTCAGAATTAAACACTCCCTTCCTTTCACTGCTTTGTGCAACATTCTATTGAGACATTGATGCTATTTGTCAATGGTGTTGTTAAATGTAATTGCACCCTGATTTATGATTTATGTTATTTCAACAGCTCTGTGCAGCAGAGAAATATCAAGTTCAAGCGAGTGGAATTGACTTTCCCTTACTGTCGAGCCCCTACGCATCAAAGTAACCTGCATGAACACACAGGACAAAATCAGCAGCAAAAAACATTACGTAACATTGTTTTACCTTTGCAACTTGCTCCTACAGAATGTCTTGTTTTAAATCGAAGAAATCCTCACATTCATGCCAAATTGTAAAGAAAGCTGTTTGCTTTTGCATCAACTCTGCAAATTTGTTTCACAGAAATAGAAAATACAAGAAATCTCATGCATCACATGAGGAAATTAAGGTTTTCTCTCAACTCACTGCAGTTATTTTTATTAATACCAACATACAAGCAATCTAGTACATACTTTTGTGCGCATGGGCTCTTAATTCAGTTCAGTTATTTAGAGAATCAATGAAGAATTGGGTTACTTATATATTTATAAATGATAAATATCATTTGTGAATCTGCTCAAAGTTTTGAATACTTGGTAGTACATTTCCAGACCTTTCTGCAGTACATCTGACAATCATAGGCGTTAGGTATGATTTGCAGGAAGCTGTAAAGGGTGTGGTAGCTGCAGGGCTTTGCAAGATGCAGCAGAAACCAGTCTCAGCCTGAAATTAATAAACACAAGGGCGGAGTAGCATTGCCAAAAGACACCTCATGTTGAGGTAAATCATCTCGTGAGATAGAAAGGGAGATATTGGTTAACCTTGGGTCATAACTGACAGTTACACACCCAGGTAAAAGCTCTCCGGGCTATTTTTCATGCCACAACACATTTGGAGCATACTGCTCTGGTTTCACCTCAAGCTGCAGGTATTTGAGTCAGCGAGGCACTTCGTACTCAGACTTGAATAGGTCCACTTTGAGAACTCATTCACGCTCACATGAAAAGTGGATAGGGGGTTGTGTGACACAGTAAATGTGTCGCAGAGATATAGTGAAATGTTTTTTTGGTACAACCCCGACACATGCCATTGCAGAGCACATGCTATTAATCAATTGTTCTGCAGTGGGGTTAGAATATGTGTAAATGCTATCTTATAAAGCTGAAGATAACGTTTAGTTTGAGTAAAAATACACCAGTTTGCAGGAGTTTTCAATTAAAAGTATGCACACTTCATTCACACTAACCCGAGAACCACAGCCACACGTTGCACTGCCGCCACACACCCAGGCTGCGGGCAACATAAATCACTTTCATAACCTAAACCACAAGTATTTTATTTTTTTGTCAGAGCAGAGAGTGTGCATAGCCTCTGTTTATTGCGTATGACAATTATGTATCTTAATTTGTATCAATGCACTCATCTACAACTAAAGTGCAGGTTGATAACACCAAGGAAGCACATTGAGGCCAGAGATGCAACTGCTTCACACTCAGTACTGCAGCTACAGTCTGACCTAGATAATAATGAGCAGCAGGAAGAAAAAAGTGCTGTTGTTTTTCTAAGGAATTATTCTCATTCAATTGCATGAGAAGATAAAATATTTGTTATTAAAGTGCAATAGTTCAATTACGTTACACACCTTCTTTACATTCATCAAAGTATGCAGCATGTAAAGACTACGACTGATTTAGTTATTTTATAAGGATTTTAATAAACTTTGCAGGCATTGAAAATGTTTAGTTTTTGTATTTGCATGCATTTTCTTACGATGAACAATTCCCTCATTTGTTACAGCCATAGACTGTATAATGTATAAGCGGTGGACAGATTGATTGTGATGTCAACAGTTGGCTTGTGGAATACAGTTTTGAAGCCTTGAGTTGGGGGTTTTGGCCTTTGCCGTCTTGCTCTTCTGGAACGAGATGTAGCAGAGGGGGGAGGAACAACTGACACAAAAGAATTTAGTTAAACAAATGTTCTATTCATCTTCATGACATGAAAGAATGCTGTGAAGGGATTACCGCTCTAGCAACATGTCAATCACAGGATAGCCCCACCCTAGCCTAGAGCATACACTGCTTTATTGTCTAATGTTCTCTAAATGGGATCATCATTCACTAACTGATCATAATGCTGTGTTGAGGAAGGCTTGAAACTTGCAATTGAGACCATACACTTGTTAGGTATATAGGTTTTTGTGCATGTAAATGGTCTGCAAAGGCTAAAATCCCAAAGTTCCCTCCAGAGGGAGTTTCTCTCCCACACACTCCCCTCTGCCTGAAATGCAGTCCTTTTTTTACTTCTGTGACATAGTGACATCAGCTGATGTGGTATAGTCTCCACAGTACTTCAGGCATCTACATTTTGTCCACATTGACAAACTACAGTAAAATGCTTTGACATGTATAAAAACGATATAATATAATAACCATGATAATATAATACTGTGAAAAGATCAAATCTGCATAACGAATACTTTTACTTTTGCTACTTGATACTAAGTACATTTAGCATGTTATTCATGCTTTACTTCTATACTTCTGAAATTGTGCAGAGTGAGTACTTTTACTTTAAGTGTTTTTTTATGCTAATACTTTTGTACTTTATCAAAGTAACATTTTGAAATCAGGACTTTACTTGTAGAGGAGTATTTTAAGATTGTTTGTACTTTTACTTGAGTAAAGGATCTGAGTACTTTTTCCAACACTGACAAATGTCAATTCATAATAACATTTACTTCCATTATTCTAGTAAATGTACTCAGCTAAAAATAATGGTGCTGTAAGTGAGTACTTGCAGAAAACTGCAAATTCATAACAAAAATAATTGTAATACAGTTCTAATGACCCATTTTTGTTGTCTTTTTACAGCATATTTTTCAAGTTATTGGTATTTTCTATACTTGTACATGTTTTTTAAACCTTTGCTTGGCTTTTTTGTTTCCTGTTAAAATGTTTAACTTTCTAAAAAAATATCCTTTTAAGTCAAAAACCATATTGCAATACCACGTTTATGAATCTGATCTGCAAATAGAGCATTGAACACTTAATGAAGTGCAACTAAGCTGTGCAGAGCTAAACATTTCAGTGTGTACACACAAAGGTTTGATGAGTGAGTGTGAAAATGCTATCTCCAGAGAGAGAAAAATATCTTCACTCATATATCACAAGGGTTTCAACTATCTTGGACGTGATTTATAGCCGTTTAGCATGTGCATGAGAGGAGTTTGCAACCTCAAAATGAACAGCAGCAGTGAAAAGAAACATCTGCTATGTATTAGTCCAGGCTGTGGATGTGCACAGACGTTTGCTAGTTAGAATTCAAAACATCTTTTAAGATTTAACCAGAAGCAGAATGTTCTAAATAGTACATCGGTTATTCTTATTATAATGTTTCAAATCTGCAAGGAAAGGTTTTAAAGCCTGTAAAGACTTGAAGAAAAGAGTGTGGTTAAATGGAAAGAAGAAAACAAAGGAGAGCTTGTTCTTGTTTGGGCATGATGCACATGCCAAAGTAAAGTGCCAGAAGAAATAAAGAACACGTAGGCATATCTGTGATGAGCTCTCCGGCAAAACATTTCCCCAGGTTCTAACTATGGCCAGGTATCGACTGACATCATCCATAAAAACAACTTCTAACTCAACCCTGCAGGCTATTGCTGAGCATCACGAAGAGAATGCATAAAATGTTAGGTTTGAGATGTGAAGAATAACTGAAACTATCACTAACAGAAGAACCAACACTTCAAATCTTCACGCATGATAACAAGGAAACACAGAGGGTTGTTTGCGAAGACGTGTGCTGGCTGAGAGTCAAGTGCAATGAACCATTTTACAGTCCATAATAATGCTTGTTGCCTTGGTAACATACCATGTTTAGACAACATAGCAGTCTTGCTCAACAATCAAATGTCACTAAAGACACATTGACACACATGACAACAACCAGATTTGACTGAATAACTAACCGGACAGTAACGGGTGTGTCTGTTTCACAATATACAGTATACTTTGTAGGAATACAAAATGAAGCTTCATATGTATGCCATGTCTTCATGCACATTAACAAATATAATAAAGGACAAATAGAGTAATTAATCCATTATGTTTACTATAAGGTCTGCAGATAGAAGTGAACTTAAAGAATTGAAAGATTAAGTTGAATCCCTCTTTCTCCTTATTATTGTTGGACAAAATGAACCTCAAGGGTGTGTGTGATAGGTGGGGCAGAGCAACCATTTTAGGTAATGCTCCTCCCTTCATTCCTACACACCCCCGCCCACACCAGAGGCAGCATGCAGGATAAAAAGGGGACAGAGGCAGAACATTGCATCTCAGTCCAAGTCATTCTCTTTGAGGCAGGCAGATCTCCTGAGCAATCGTCACCATGACCAGCAGTTATTCCACCTACGGGAGAAGCTCCGTCAAAACCAGCATGGGTGGAGGCATGGGTGGAAGCATGGGTGGAGGATTTGGTGGGGTGCAAAGGAGATATGCTTCCAGTGTGAGCGGTTCAGGTGGCGCAGGATCAAGAATCTCCGTTTCCGGCGGCGGCAGCAGTTATGGAGGTGGCAGCAGTTATGGTTTTGGCAGTGGAGCTGGAGGTGGAGGTGGAGGTGGTTTTGGCATGGGAGCTGGATATGGTTTTGGCATGGGAGGTGGAGGTGGAGGCGGAGGTGGAGGTGGCTTTGACGCTTCAGCCAATGAGAAGGCTACCATGCAGAACCTGAACGACCGTCTGGCCACCTACCTGGAGAAGGTGCGAAAACTTGAGGAGGCCAACTCTGGGCTGGAGCTCCAGATCCGCCTGTTCTTGGAGAGTAAGACCTCCCCCACTGCCAGAGACTACTCAGCTTTTGAGGCCACCATCGCCGATCTGCAGGGAAGGGTATGTCACATGACTTCTGATTCCTTAGTTACAATGTAAATTATCTCCGGATGAATATGTTGGAAATGTAAATTGGAACTTGTTTCAAAGCACATTCATGATTTTGGAGAGAAATAATTGTGTCTAATGAAATCTGTCTTCGTCACACAGATCCAGGAAGCCACCAGAATCAATGGAAGCATCTATCTGTCTATTGACAATGCAAAACTGGCATCAGACGACTTCAGAACCAAGTAAGTATCAAGTTCAGAGACAGAATTTTTTAGGACATAGTTAGATGGAAAATCTTGGTAATTTAACTGAAGCAATACGTGCATGGGGAATATTTTGCTTTCGAGGTGCAGATGTCTGATTTATTGCTGCCTCACAGGTGGGAGAATGAGCTAGCCATGCGTCAATCAGTGGAGGCTGACATCGGCGGTCTGAAGAGACTGTTGGATGAGCTGACACTGGCCAGATCGGACCTGGAGATGCAGATTGAAGGCCTCAGGGAGGAGCTGATCTTCCTCAAGAAGAACCACGAGGAGGTAGGTAGCGGATGATTGACGTTCATCTGAATGAGCTTTCATTCAATTTGCTAGAATGAAGGTTGAAATGTACTCAAACAACTTTGCCAAACTCTTCTTATTCAACAGGAATTAGCACTCATGAGAAACCAGATGACTGGACAGATCAACGTGGAGGTGGACGCAGGGAAACAACTAGACCTGTCCCTCATTATGGCAGAAATCCGTGAGCAGTATGAGGCTGTGGCCGCCAAGAACGCAAAAGACCTTGAAGCCTGGTTCCAAGCAAAGGTAAGACTGGATAATATTTGACAAAGTCAACTGCTTATTTAGAGTGTTACATATGTCACATATGTAGTTCTACATGACATTGAGGTTCTCCCGTGTCTGTTATAGTCGGAGGAACTGAACAAGGAGGTGGCTGCCAGCACAGAAGTTATCCAAACAACAAGGACAGAAATTACTGAGCTACGTCGATCAATGCAGGGCCTGGAGATCGAGCTCCAGTCCCAACTCAGCATGGTAAATGATAATGACCTAAATGTAATGAAAAATATGATGCACCCAAAATGTTTTACTACTAATTCACTCTTTCTCCTCTCCCTTCCTCCTCTCTTTAACTTCCACCTACAGAAAGGGTCACTTGAAGGCACTTTAGCTGAGACAGAGGGACGGTATTCCATGCAGTTACAAAGCCTACAGTGCCAAGTGACGGGGCTGGAGCAACAGCTAATGCAAATGCGTGCTGACACGGAACGCCAGGGCCAAGAATACCAAATGTTGCTCGACATCAAGCAACGGCTGGAGATGGAGATCGCAGAATACAGAAGGCTGTTGGACGGAGAGGGCGCGTAAGTAGTCTACAAATAACTATTATTTCCTTTTCCTTTTACACAAATAACAACGTCTGTAAACTGAAGAATTGTTCTCATATTTAATGCAAGCTCTGTGATTCTTCCCCTTGCAGCAGTGCCAGTGGTTCAGGGTCTAGCAGCAGCAGCACAACCAAGATGGTGATTGTCACAGAGGAATATGTGGGAAACAAGTTGGTGTCCAAATCTAGCACCTGATCTGCCTCGCACAGAAAAAGCAACACATTGGGCCACACCTGAGGACCACCATCACAACACATGATCCCAACACATTATTTGCATAGACATGTGAATGCAATAAAAGGCTGCCAGTTTGCTGACTAAAATGTTGTCCTGTTTTATTAACTGTGTCTTAATTCCAAATAATGTCTTTAGAGTGGTGTTTTTCTTAAAGGTCTGGTGAAAATACATATTTGCTCTTAAACCTGACAAGAATTTGTAGGATTCCTGTTTCAAAACCTGATTAATGAAAGCCTCATAGCTTGAGGCTGTCACCACATAAAGGAATGGTTGTGAAAAGATTTAGGAAAATTGAGGCTCTACATATCTGATAAAATTGCATACTGCTCTGCTCAACAATTTCCTCCGAGATACAATTAGTTCAGAACTTAATCACGCAGTTGGGCAATACAACATTATAGAGGTACCACTCTGAAGCAGACATGCATTCTCCATGAGTTAAGATTTTAGTTTTAGTTTAGTTCCACTAAACCTAAAATGGAGCCTTAATGCTAAGATATCTGGCTTTCTGATGCAGACCTCTTGCATATTTGTGAGAGAGCATGAATATGAATCACTGGATGCTGGACTGGGGTGGCAATTTGAAAAAGGGATTTTTTAAACTTTTACCCAATGCATGCATAGCAGTGGCGGCCGGCCCATAGGGGCGCTAGGGGCACCGCCCCACCTCTTCCCACATTCTAGATTGTCATTAAAAAATATTTTTATTTTTATTAATTTTATACACTATTTTTTTAATGAACAAGGTACATATTATATAGTTGGTGTCAGTTAAATGTATAATCTACGATAAAATATCGATAAAAATTGTTTTGCGATGTCTAAAGTTACTGATAAGTCGTGTTTCCGACAGTACAATTGATACTATTGGACTCAGTACTTGTTAGACTACTACCACAAATACAATTAAATATTTTTAGTGGGTACTTTTTGAGTAATCCTCTGTCAATCTCCCCTCCTGAGAACAATAATGCATGTTTTCTGCTATATTTGATGAGGGATAAAATGATTTTTTGCAATAAGTTCTACATGAAATTGATACTGTTGGACTCAGTACTACTTGGACTACTACCACAAGTACAATCAAGTACTTTTATTGTGTACCTTTTGAATAATCCTTTGTCAAACTCCCCTCCAGATTACAATAATGCATGTTTTCTGCTCTCTTTGATGAGAGATAAAATGATTTTTTGCAATAAGTTCTACATGAAATTGATACTGTTGGACTCAGTACTACTTGGACTACTCCCACAAGTACAATCAAGTATTTTTACTATGTACTTTTTGAGTAATCCCCTGTCAAACTCCCCTCCTGAGTACAATAATGCATGTTTTCTGCTATATTTAATAAGCGTTAGAAAAATGTTCTTCACAATACTGATAATGTTGGACAGAGTATTTTAAGAGGATATGGTAGACAGATGACATCAACACAGATCCACTAGATCAGTACTCCAGCAGCAGCATTGTTACCCCTTGGAAATGCATTGTTTTTAAGTAACTATATGAATATTTTCATCTAGTGAAAATGAAGCCTGAACCTCTGGTTAAATATTTGTTAATCACAAAATAATCTCCATCTGTTAAGTGTGCAAAGTGACAACAAATATGCCAATAAATTCCTTGCTGCAAACTCTTTAAAAGTTCAAATTGTGTGGGAACATGTTAAAGAAAAAAAACTAATAATAAATGTTGTTGACATTTGTTTAAACTTCAAATTATTTTTAAATAGCATTTGTGTCATGTGACCCTGTGGTCCCCAATCCATACCAGATATTATTACTACACTGGACGAATAAGACGTACCATCTTTTAATT
The DNA here is from genome assembly GCF_902827165.1 of Trematomus bernacchii. Taxonomy (NCBI): domain Eukaryota; kingdom Metazoa; phylum Chordata; class Actinopteri; order Perciformes; family Nototheniidae; genus Trematomus; species Trematomus bernacchii. The sequence continues at coordinate 885,843 of NW_022988066.1, read as the reverse complement.
GGATTTTAGTCCAGCTTCTATTTTGATATGAATATTTTTAAGAAAGAATCAGCAGATTAAACAGTGTTTTTGTTGATTCAGCTTCTAAATCAATGCAGCATTGTTTTAGACTGAAAGAGTCTTTAGAGACTGGCCTGGATAGCTGTTCACAACTTTCCTTCAGCACAGTGACACACCCTTGTCACTCTTGTTGGCCTCTTATGATGCTGCTAAAGTCCTTCTACTGCACCTTTTTAAGACTCCAATAAAGGCATTTGTACTGTATGTGTAATGAGAAATTACACAATAAATGGCCCAGATTTGTACACCTCAAAATCTTGTAGTGCAGGAAGAAATACACAATGGCTAAGCCTGCATGTGATAGGCTTTGTTTTGCAATATTTATTCAAAGGTCACTTCTTATTTAAATAAATATCTGAAATATAGACATTAAATACATCAAATTGAACATATAAATGAAACCTATTTCCCAGCAACCGCATCATAGGATAAGATAAGATAAGAAGTACTGCATTGATCCCAATTTGGGAAATGTTTGCTAACCCTAATACAAATATACAGTAACAAAATATAAAGCAGAATATTATATAAATTAAGTGTGTGAGGAATGGAATATTAAATATTAGATTGAATGTAAATGTAAAATGTACAGTGTGAGTTTAAGTCAAGAATATGTGTTGTCACAAGAAAACCCTAAATACAACATTTACTGTACATGCACATTAATAATTTTTTACACAGAGCAATCCCAATCCCTAGCTCGTGCCTTTTTTAAAACTCTTTTGTCCATCTGCAGGCATACAAGTAATAAAAACATATACACACGTAGTGCCATAGTGGGTGCTGGTGTGTGCTTGTGTGTGTGTGTTTGTGTGTGTGGGTGTTTCTCAATCGCGAGTACGCTTGCTTGGTAGCACATGTCTGCCGAGCATCTTGTTTCAGAAGCGAGTCAAGAATACTTCCTGGCATTCGGAAAACGAAGTGTGGAACACGCTAGCAAGTGTGCAGGTGTGCGTCATATGAGAGGCCCCGCCTTACATCTTCCGCCACAGATTTGGGGAAATTGGTCCGTGCGCAAAGCATTGTGGGGATTTTAAGACCGCGAAGTCTACTCATGTGCAGACTCGATATTTCTCCAAACGGAGTACGCCGGGCTCGGTAGATTTCCAAGTATGCTGGAGATTGGAACAGTACTTCGGCGGCACTCGATGACGTAGTATGCTTGAAATAGTGGCTCTGAAGCAGCTTTACTCGCGATTGAGAAACACCCAGTGTCTCTCTCCCTCTCCCCCTGATTGTCTCCCTCCAGGTGCAGCCTCTCCCTCAGGTGCTCCCAATCCACAATCAGGGCCTCCATAAAGGGCCGGAGAAAGGCTGCAGTCACTCTCTCCTTCTCCTCTGGGCTGCATGTGTGCAGCATGTGTGCAGCATGTGTGCAGCATGTGTGCAGCATGTGTGCAGCATGTGTGTAGCGTGGTGTGGTGTGGTGTGGTGTCTCTGTCTCTGTGTGAGGCCTGCTAGTTAACCTGTGTTTTGTTAATTGTTAGGACATGTGCTCCAGTGTTTCTTTGTGTATTGTTTTACTTTAGTCACTTTCTTTTAGGAGAAAGTTGTTCTTAGTTTACCTTAAAGTGGACCTACAGTATCATGCTATATTTAAATGATATATTGTAGGGCCATACCTATATAAGGTATATTTATACCTTTCTGTTTTCAAAATATCAAACCGATCATGCATTTTAGCCATGCCTCATTTCACTCTATTTGCTGTTCTCCAGCCCTGTTTTTGCACGGGGGCTGATTCTGTGAGCTGCAGCTGACCACGCCCCCCTGCAGGAGAGGGGAGCACGCTCTGATCAAGTCAGAAGAGGGGGAGAAAAATAGATCTCCGTCCTCCGTGTTTTATTATATAGAGTCGTTATTCATTTGTTTTAAAGCTCAATAAATAACAAAGAAGACCTTTGACCGGCAATTATCTTATTTTTGTCTGGAAGATTTAAACTTTAACGGACATCTTGACCGGCGAAAGAAAACCTAACTGAAACTCTGCCGCACGGTCCCCTCGTTCCTTGGAAGAGGCGGAGAGGTGGGTGTTTGTCATCTGCTGGTGGACTAACCGGAGAGAATTACAGTGCTTGCCTCGACGGGGAGGGATTGCATTGAATTAAAGCAGCGGGAGCAAACGCTTGCCTTGGGGAGGGAGAAAAAGAGCCACAGCGGAGAATAAACAGAAGGGTAACCATGGTAACCATGCGCGGGAAGTCTTCTTCGCTGCTTTTGTGGCAGACTACAGCGCCACTTACAGGCCTGGCATATGTACTACAGCGTCTCCAGCGCTTTCGAGCGGCAATGGCCGGCCGTGGCCCAACCCCACATTCCCCTGATAGGTGGAGAGTTGGCCCAATAGCCGCAGCGCCACCGTCCTGACGTCAGGACAGTGTTCAAATCTGGATCAGTTTTTATCAGATCCGTTGCAGCCCCTTTTTTAGAGATTTGGGTATGGAGGAAAATAGAAAGGGTTGTGTTTTCTGACACTTGGTGAGTTCCCTGGAACACCGGGGACACATATTCATGTATAAAATACGTACAAAAGTGCATTTTGCATGATAGGTCCCCTTTAAGTTTACTTTGCAAATTGGCTGGTGAGCCCTCTTTACTTTTTGATTATTAAACATCACCTTGTGGCTTCAGCAATCAGTTTCCTCTTTTCTTTCTCTCTCCCAGTTATTTCATATTTTGTTACTCCCCTTTGTACCCCTAGTTCAGGAGGGAACGTAACAGAAAGAAAAGAAAAAAGTGATTATTTGATTGTGTAATTAAAATCGGAGAGAAAGGACATTTATTTGTTCATGTTATTTATTTTTTTTGTCAATTTATTGAACATGTCAGAAACAAAACATACAACAATAATAATAATATATATATATATATATATATTTGTTTTACTTATAATAACAAAGTACAAAAAAGTAAATAAAAAAAAATCTCAAATAGTCTCTGTCATGTTCAACAGGGGCAAGAAGATACGGTGGCCCGGAAGTGCAAGACACCACAGCATTTCAGAAAACACCACAGCATTTCACAAAACACAACAGCATTTCACAAAACACAACAGCATTTCACAAAACACCACAGCATTTCAGAAAACACAACAGCATTTCAGAAAACGCCACAGCATTTCAGAAAACGCCACAGCATTTCAGAAAACGCCACAGCATTTCAGAAAACGCCACAGCATTTCACAAAACGCAACAGCATTTCACAAAATGCAACAGCATTTCAGAAAACGCCGCAGCATTTCAGAAAACGCCACAGCATTTCAGAAAACACAACAGCATTTCACAAAACACAACAGCATTTCAGAAAACGCCACAGCATTTCACAAAACGCCGCAGCATTTCAGAAAACGCCGCAGCATTTCACAAAACGCCGCAGCATTTCACAAAACGCCACAGCATTTCACAAAACGCAACAGCATTTCACAAAACGCAACAGCATTTCACAAAACGCAACAGCATTTCACAAAACGCCGCAGCATTTCAGAAAACGCCGCAGCATTTCAGAAAACACAACAGCATTTCACAAAACGCCGCAGCATTTCAGAAAACACAACAGCATTTCAGAAAACACCACAGCATTTCACATTGGACGGAAAGGGTATTCCTTTAGGGAGAACACTTCTTGTTTGTGATTGGACAGAGCCAGCCAGAGAAGCACTGCTGTGATTGGTTGTTTTTGCTGCCAGTCAAGAAATGACGCTTCGTGATTGGTCAGCACCCGACAGCGCAACATGTCCCAACACATCAACCGTTAGCTGTTAGCACACACTCAGAGCTGACAGCTCCTCATATCTGTTCAGAAACTGGACAAAAGTTAAACAAGTACAAACCACAGACTGTCTATGTCATGGCGAATACAGTCGCTGCTTTATTTATGTCTGTATGACGCTGTTGTGAGTGTGGACGGAGCAGCTACAGGTTGGTTTAGCCTGATCGATCCGCCCCCTCTCCAGCACGTCTTGTTTGAATGACAGGAGTAAACACTGACAGCTGCAGTGAAACTCGAGCGATTAGAGCGATGCGAAAAAAACATGAATTAATGCTTTATTAATTCATGGTTTTTAAGGGGCTTATCTCCATGTAAATACTATGGTAGACTACCCAATATTCGCATCGCTCTAATCGCTCGAGTTTCACTGCGGCTGTCAGCTGTGTTTGCTCCTGTCATTCAAACAAGACGCGCTGGAGAGGGGGCGGGGCGTATCTCCATGTAAATCCTATGGGAGATACCAACTACAACAAAATGAACATATTGACCGTGATTTAATTGTAATACACGTTTCAAAGTGATGCCGAAGTAACTACATACTGATACCGGTTAGTAAAAACCATGAATTAATGCTTTGACAAGTCTGCAGACAAGACGGCAGGCAAAAAGCTTTTAAAATGCGTGTTTTCTGAATGGAATCGGATCCATCAGGCTAAACTAACCTGTAGCTGCTCCGTCCACACTCACAACAACGTCATACAGACATAAATAAAGCAGCGACTGTATTCGCCATGACATAGACAGTCTGTGGTTTGTACTTGTTTAACTTTTGTCCAGTTTCTGAACAGATATGAGGAGCTGTGAGCTCTGAGTGTGTGCTAACAGCTAACGGTTGATGTGTTGGGACATGTTGCGCTGTCGGGTGCTGACCAATCACGAAGCGCCATTTCTTGACTGGCAGCAAAAACAACCAATCACAGCAGTGCTTCTCTGGCTGGCTCTGTCCAATCACAAACAAGAAGTGTTCTCCCTAAAGGAATACCCTTTCCGTCCAATGTGAAATGCTGTGGTGTTTTCTGAAATGCTGTTGTGTTTTGTGAAATGCTGTTGTGTTTTCTGAAATGCTGTTTTGTTTTCTGAAATGCTGCGTCCTTTTGTGAAATGCTGCGGCGTTTTCTGAAATGCTGTTGTGTTTTGTGAAATGCTGTGGTGTTTTCTGAAATGCTGTTTTGTTTTCTGAAATGCTGCGTCCTTTTGTGAAATGCTGCGGCGTTTTCTGAAATGCTGTTGTGTTTTGTGAAATGCTGCGGCGTTTTCTGAAATGCTGTTGTGTTTTCTGAAATGCTGTAGTGTTTTGTGAAATGCTGTTGTGTTTTCTGAAATGCTGCGGCGTTTTGTGAAATGCTGTGGTGTTTTGTGAAATGCTGTGGTGTTTTCTGAAATGCTGTGGCGTTTTGTGAAATGCTGTTGTGTTTTGTGAAATGCTGTTGTGTTTTCTGAAATGCTGCGGCGTTTTGTGAAATGCTGTGGTGTTTTCTGAAATGCTGTTGTGTTTTCTGAAATGCTGTGGTGTTTTCTGAAATGCTGTTGTGTTTTCTGAAATGCTGTGGTGTTTTCTGAAATGCTGTTGTGTTTTCTGAAATGCTGTTGTGTTTTCTGAAATGCTGTGGTGTTTTGTGAAATGCTGTGGTGTCTTGCACTTCCGGGCCACCGTACCAAGTAGTACTGAGTCCAACAGTATCAATTTCATGTAAAACGTATAGCAATACATATTTTTATCCCTCAACAAATATAGCAAATACATTAATTATTATAGCAATATCCCGTAAAATTATGTGAAAACATGAATAAAACTACACATCTTCAGATGTTATACATACATAAGTGTCCTACACTAATAATACAAAGTTATTATTGCATTGTATGCTGTGTCTTATTTGTAACATCTTCAGAAACTACCTTTCCAACTCCTCATGCAGTTGACTGTTACAGGTCTATACAGGTTCATGGTACAATGCATAAGCTTGAAGACACTGAAACTGTAAGTTTCTGACCGTTTTTTGACCCTAGTGGTTAAAGCACGTTGTTGAATTTTTTTGTTGAATATGTTATATTTGATTCATATTAATGCTGCCCATTATGGACACAAGCGATTTTCATATGTTTTAAATTTGATAACACCAATGTGTTTCGTATCCTCTAAACCAGTTTTTCTCAAACCTTTTCATACCAAGGACCACTTGACCAATAAAAAAACACTCGCGGACCACCTAACTCCACAAATATCCAAAAAAACATTGTTTTTCTAGAACAGATTACAAATCGCCTGAAAATGGTACAAACAGGTGGCAACATGTGTGACGAAGGTGTTGCACATCGAAACTTAAGCTCGATCCATTGCAGAGATATTCCCGCGAGAGTGCGGAAAACTTAAAGTGGACCTATCATGCTATATTTGAATAATATATTGTAGGACCATACCTATATAAGGCATATTTATACTTTAAAAAAAAAAAAAAAACAAACAGATCATGCATTTTAGCCATGCCTCATTTTGCTCAATTTGACATTTTTTAGCTCTGTTTTTGCAAGGGCAGATTCTGTGAGAACAGCACCATCTACAGGCCTGGCATATGTACTACAGCATCTCCAGCGCTTTCGAACGGCAATGTCCTGACGTCAGGACAGTGTTCAAATCTGGATCAGTTTTGATCAGATCCATTGCAGCCCCTTTTTTAGAGATTTGGGTATGGAGGAAAATAGAGAGGGTTGTGTTTTCTGACACTTGGTGAGTTCCCTGGAACACCGGGGACACATATTCATGTATAAAAGACGTACAAAAGTGCATTTTGCATGATAGGTCCCCTTTAAATGTATTTATTTATTTCAAATGTGAAATTTTACCAATATACTCACGGACCACTAGGGGGCGCTCACGGACCACCAGTGGTCCGCGGACCACACTTTGAGAAGCACTGCTCTAAACCTCCAGGGATGTACACAGTTTAATACTGGCAACTTCTAATTATGGGAAATACAAAAACGTCTTTTAAAACTACAATTCCCAGTAGAGACGTGCCATAGAACATGTTGCGAAACACAATAGCCAGCATGTGTAGTTCTGAATGGACCCGTTTCTAGTCCAGTTTTGGATAGTCTGTCGTGGTTTCATTCCATTTCAAAGAGCTCGGCGTAACCTTGTCGCACTGCCACTCCAACATCCAATCACAGAGCTTGAGGACTAATCACGGGGTTTGTAAAGCAAAGCGGATGTTGTAGTCCCAAACGATAGCTGAGGATTATGGGTAGTGTAGTGTCTTCGGAAACTCTGTAGTGTCTAAACTCCGAAAAAACTATTTGTTTCTCCGAATCGAAGGTTAAAAACACAAAAGCATTGTACACAATTTAAACCAATCAATATTGTGTAATTAACAAAGATAAACTGATGTTTTTTAGTGGATGAGTAATGCAGATATCACTGTGTAATCATTTGACAGTGAGGGGAATACTTCCGGTTTTATTATGAAAACTTTGAGACCGGAAATACTGTTTTCACCCCGTGAGGGTTGACGCCAACTTTACATGGACACTGCCGTCAATTGAAATTAATAGGGGAAAGACGTAGTATATACACATTCTCCTGGCGAGACCTCAAATAATCTTCGTAATATCTATCAAACTATAGATCCTACACATCCACTGGACGTAGATTCTAAAAGTACAATATACACTTCTCGCTAGAAATCTAATCAAAAAGCATTTTAATGGCCAAACTATTCCACAATTTAGGATTTTCCAGAGAGGGTTATTTGTGAATATACGACCCTCCGGAGCGTTTGCAATCAACGGGAGCATGTTTGTTTCTTACACGACCACTAGAGGTGCTACACTTTAACACGTGACTATGGGTCGTAATAAGCTGCTGAACAATCAAACTATTTGGTCGTTTTTTGTAGGACAGGCTGATTAATTAAATTCTTAGTAAAAGAATAATAACTCGTCTTTTATTTGCACTTTGGTTAGCATCAATAATTCCACAGAGGTTCTTTTTAAATGGTGGTACTTTGGGGAAATGCTATTTGTGTCAAGGGATTATTTTGGTTGCACTACCACAGTCGGCCACTGACACAAATAGGTAGAAGAAAAAAAAAATTCTTTAAAATACCTTAAAAGTGTATTTTTGCATCTTTACTGTACACACAAATCATAACTTGAAAAGGAACTGATAACATCAACTATGCACTGCGAGTATAATGAAAAACACAAAATAGGGCAGCAATGTAAAGACCAGTCAGTTTTGCCTGAAGGTTTTAAACTGAATGTAAAGCAGAGAATGTGCTTTCAGAGTAAATGCATTGAATCGTTTTTTTCTCTTACCAAGGTACTGTAGGTGTAATACACTTTTATGTATGCAGAACTTTAAAACTGAATAAGAACATGAAATAATTTGTCTAAATTGATTTTTCTTTAAGAATGTTACTGAGGCAGTTTGTGATTTTGAAGCTATTTTGGTGAAAATACTGCAGTTTTTATACGTTTATTAATACTTGAAAATTAGCAACCAAACAGAAACAGATACACAAACGATATAACCCTATAGAAGCCACAAAGGTACATCATTATTGAAAGATAATTACTATTGGCCTTTTAGCTCTGGTTTGGTCCCTTGCAACCTTGAACAAATGTTTTGGGTTTGCTGTTCTCAAATAAGCTAGTGGCTAAATTTGCAGGTTTAAAAAAAGCTTGTTTAAGGCGGTGAAGGTAAATGTGGCCCAAAACAAGCTTAAGCTAAACAACGAGCTAAATAAGGCAAACATTTGTATCCCTTTAAAGACGCAGAATTTTGCAATAACTCTGTGTGGGTTTGTAATGAGCGATCCATTTCTGACAACATATATTTTATCCACTGTTAATTAAAAAGCATTGATTAATGCAGGTTTGAGAGCACATGAAGGAAGGAAGTCCAAACTATTAGCAACTGTATCTGTCCCTGCTGTACAAAAACATTCAGTATAATAGCCATGGGAAGTTTTCTGTTCATTTTAAAATGTAAAAACACCAAAGAGTATTTAATTCAACTGCATGATCTTTATTTATGCCAATGCTTCTGATTTATCACTCAATCTCATCCACGTCCACATCAACGGTCTTGGTGCTTTCGATCACCTTTCCATCCACAACTGTCTGCACCACTGTGATGACCTTTGTGATCACTGAGGAAAAAAGAAGATACGAAAATCATGAGCAAATCACATCACATTTCATAAATACAGTTCCAACTTGAATGGCACTGTAATGAACAAATATGAATTATATGCATGTGAAAAATGGCTTACCTTGTCTTGAACTGGTTATGGAGAGAAAAAGAGAGAAGAACACATTAGTCTAGAACATATCCACTGTCTATTGTCATGAAATGTTTGATATTTTTTCTCTACATTTCCCCTCAGTGTTTCTCCCTCTTTATCGGGCCTCACCTTTCATCCTCCCCATCCAGCAGCCTCCTGTACTCTGCGATTTCCAGCTCCAGCCGGGTCTTGAGGTCCAGCAGCATGTCGTACTCCTGCTTGTTGTTGGCGATGTTGGCGTAGAGTTGGGACAGCTGAGCCTCCAGACCTGTGACCCTGTTCTGGAGGCCTGAAAGCTGTGCGGAGTAGCGTTCCTGGGTCTCTGCTAGGGTGCATTCCAGAGAGGTTTTCTGTTTTGGTCGGAGGAAGACGTTTTGAGGTTAGTAATCCGGAATCATGCTTATCATGTAAGTGTATCATTTGTGGACTCATGGTAGTTACTGTCTTTATGCTAACTACTTAGCTATCAAGCTAACCTGCTTTTGGCTGCATGGATGTACAATTAGGCTTAAATACAGTGTCACTTTGCCTTGCTTCCAATTTTGCCAATGGCCACATGCTGTATTACAGCAGAAAATCCCCCCTTTCCCAAAACGTATTTTCCCCATGAACCATCATTGTAAAAGAGACATCTATAAAGCTGTTGAAAGGACACCTTGGCCTTGAAAGTCAATTAAGACTCTTTCTATTATGCATATTTTATCTATTCATTCTAATTGGTCTGAATCAGCACCATCTTTGGGTCAGGCTGTTATAAAACATTGAATACTGGCTGTAACTATATATTTAACAGACATATAGTATATGAGAGTGCTATCAGTCTCATCCTATAACTCTAGAATATGTTTAGTGTTAACATGCATCATGTTGTATCCAGTGGATCACAATCTCAAATGTTAATATATGTTAACATACCATGCTCAAATGGGACTGCAGTTCAATCTGAAGCCTCTGCAAGCAGCTCTTCAGGTCCTTAATCTCTGTGCGGGTTGTCGTCAGAATCTCTGTGTGTGTGATCACGTCCTGCTCCACCACTGCGATCTGGGCATATCAAAGAAACATTTATTGTTTTACCCATCAATTAAAGTAGATCATTGACATACTTTCGAGCTAAATAAGCTAACTCTTCAAAGGCTGCCTTCAAAGTGGCTTTATTCTGAACAGTTCTCACCTTGCTCTGGTACCATGCCTCAAGTTCCTTGCGGTTCTTGCCAATCACGGTCTCGTAGTGTTCCCTGATTCCTGACATGACCAGGTTCAAGTCTTGAGAAGGAGAGGCGTCCACGGCCACGTTGACCTGGCCGCCCATCTGACTCCTCAGCAGCATCAGCTCCTGTAGGCGACAAAAAACAAAGCCTGAGTGAGCTGGTGTAAACACTTGAATGAATTGATTCAAAGAGCATCCAATTGTTTTCTTCTGTATAGCATTTACACGCTATTGATTATGTGTGTGTGTGTGTGTGTGTGTGTGTGTGTGTGTGTGCGTGCGTGCGTGCGTGCGTGTGTATGTGTATGTGTTTGTGTGTGTGACCCGAACAATAGCTAATGCAGGGGTGTCAAACTAAATTTCATTGCGGGCCACATTAGAATTATGGTTGCACTCAAAGGGCTGGTGTATATATATATATATATATATACATATATAAATATATAATATATATAAAATAATGTATTATATTACATGATTGCCTCTGCATTGTATTATTATCGGATAGGGTAATAACTTCATGTTTAACTATGTCTGAAAGCAGAAGTGTAGGGCAAATATTTGCAAGTCTCTTCAGTGTGAATGTCATAAAATGAGATGCATTGTGGGATATGTAGTTTATGGGCAACGTGCTTCTGAAAAGCGGCATGTAACCGTTTAATATTATATTCTTTGCAATCTCTTGCAGGCCACATAAAATGAGGTGGCTGGCCTGATTTGGCCTGCGGGCCTTGAGTTTGACACCCCTGAGCTAATGGAAGGAGTAATACAAGGAAGTGTTCAGAGGGGGAGAGGGGCAGCGCTGGGGAAAAGGAGAAGGCGACACACCTGTTTATAAAAACATGAACCTAACATGGAATCTAAGGTAGAGCTCATGTGTGCAAACTCTGAGCACATTAGGCTACAATAGATGGCAAGTTTGTTTTATAGTGAATGGCTGTGAAAAGATGAATGATGATGATTTTCAGCTTCAGGTTTTGTGCACACACAAAAAGGGTGTTGGCCTGTGTGCAGGAATGTCCAGTATGAGGGGTGTCGACAGATGAGAAACTGCCATTAACAAACCTTGGATTGGAGGAAATGTAAAGCTAGTTCCTATACACTCTCACCTCTTCGTGATTCCTCTTGAGCATGATGAGCTCGTCCTTCAGGGCCTCGTACTGACTCTCCAGGTCCATTCTGGCCATGTTCATCTCATCCAGAACCCTCTTCAGCCCAGCGATGTCCGCCTCCACAGCCAGCCTCATGGACAGCTCGTTCTCATACCTTTGGGGGGGGGGGGCAGGACAGACAGGTTTCAATAGGTGGTCTAGATACATGAGTGCATTTGAACTTTCACTTATCCAAGGAGGGGGCACTCACTTCATTTTGAAATCATCAGCAGCCAGTTTTGCGTTGTCAATGTCCAAGACTGTCTTGGCGTTCAGCCTGGAAGCAAAACGAATCTGAGGAGGAGAAAAACAGGGAATCCCGTCAGAAGAAGTACAATCAATCACGTGTTTTAAACAGTTTTAAAACAGTGCGGCATGGGATCCATACATTCACCAATAAAGGATTTACTAATTCCAACATGGGTACCCATAATACCTGATTGACTCATTTATCCATTGGTTGATACTAAGCTTCCGTTTTTTGGGAAAGGTTTCCTTCAAAAATGTAAGAGATGGAATATAACAGTAAATGGGACAAACAACCTAAATATTAACTTGTACATGAAGTAAATCCTGGCTCATATCAACTTTCTGCTCATCTTTCACACTGCATCTCTTTGTAATTGTCACTGTAACACTGAAACCTGTCTGCAGGATGTGACGAATGTGTAGGAATGAACTAGGTATGAAAATAACCAACGTGCTGCTTTCTGATTGTGTAATGTGTAACTTCCTGATAAGGTAGCATACTTGGAATGTCATTGATGGGTTTCCTGGTTCCATAACTCTACTATCCTAACCCCACATGTAGTACCAACCGATCTCTCACACTGAGACATGAGAAGATAACAGAAAACACCCACACACCTTCCTCTCACCTTGTCCTTCAGGTCTTCGATGATGGCGAAGTAGCTGGTGTAGTCGTGGGAGATGTGAACTTTGTTCTCGCAGAACTCTCTGATCTGCTTCTCCAGTTGCTCGTTCTCCTTCTCCAGTTTGCGCACCTTTTCCAGGTAGCTGGACAGACGGTCGTTCAGGTTCTGCATGGTGGCCTTCTCGTTGGCGCCGACGTGGAGGTCCAGGCCATCAGTCAGGTTGAAGCCCCCGGAGGTAGGGGCATAGCTCTGGCAGGCAGAGGAGACGCGGGTGCCGCGGCCTCCTGCTCCACCGTAGACACTCAAGGTCCTTGAAGATTGGATGTAGGATTTGTTGCTGTAAGACATGGTGGGAGGTCTGGATCTGGCTCTGGATCTGGATCTGGAAGGATTACTAGAGATCGTCTGCAGTTGAAAGCATCACCTTGGTCTCCTTGGTTATATAGGGGCCTAACGCAGCAAAGTGGGAAGGGCCAGTAAGGCGAGTTGAAAGGGAAGAATGTGGCTGACAGGCTACCCCCTACTCTTCCGTGCAATCTATTCATCAACAAGGGTGTGACGACTGGTGGGTCGGGGTTCTTCCGCCTTTTTCAAGTCAAACCCGTGATTCCACATTTCATTGTAAAACCAATGAAGCGGCATTCCTTGAATACATTTTTTTCCGTCTTGAAACTTCATGCAGTTTTTAATTGCAGCCTTCGTTGTCTCTTTACTTGAATGCAGGTGTTTAGACATACACACCTTGAACTTTATAAAATGTGTTCCAACTGCTATGTTTAGTTATCTTGTAAAATATTCACTCAGCAGTGACAGAAGTGGCATATACCAGCGACAATTTCCCCTCAGTGAAACTTGGGGCCACAGGTTGAGGGAACTGCAGTACTTAGGCCAAATGTCCAAAATGGTGTTAATTAAGCTAGGATTTTTTATTTTTGTGTTAAACCTGTATCACAAATATTTATCCAGGCTTGAAAAGCACCTAAGTGTGGCAATTAAGTACAACTTTAATAATATAAAATATAATATACATTATATATTGAAATGGGCCATTTTGCACAATTTGTATTTTACTTTTGGTATTTTATGTATATTTTGATACTCATACTTTTCAACACAGAAAGGCTAATTATCCAGCAAAGGTTAAAAGTAACATATTACATTAAATCAAGCAAATATTTAAGAACTATTTTGATGTACTTTACTGAAGTTGATCATTTGATGGTATGTTATACCTCAAATCTACATATCAGAAGCAAATGTTTTTTTTGCTTTAGTACATTTGTAAGCTGCACATTTACCAGCTACAACATTACAATTATTTATATATATTAATGCAATTTCAATATATATTATCCTGAAGGGGACTATTCTGCATAAGGAGTATTCTTTTTATTTTAAGACATTTTTGATGCAACTGCTGTTGTACTTAGTATCACTTTTAATTACTATTTGCTTGAATATTTAGAATGTGCTTCTTCAACTAATCCAACTATCTGATCTAGCATTGCATCATAAAGGGTAGACCACTGAGATTAACTACAACATGTAATAGTTTACTTCAGAGAGTTTCCCCTCTGCATATCACGCCTGACCGGTAACTGATTAATAAACCTGTTTCACTGTGGACACTAAAGAGCACCGCTGTCACAGGCCTCCATTAAATCTATTGGAACATTAAGCTGCTGGAAACAATCTGTAATTACAACATCCAACTTCCTGTGAAAAAGTCCCTGCTGGTTCCGTTGGGTTAAAACTGTTATCTCAGCTTACACTTGGCAGAAACACATTCTCATGTCAGTAGAAAATCCTCACCTTGCTGTTGTTTTTTTAAAGTGATCTCTCAGTCACCTTTCAGCAGACACACGGATAAGCAGGGCGAGGCCTGAACACTGAGGACTGACGGTCCTCCTGAATAACGTACGTCAGCCTGCACCTTTAATCTACCGACGACATAACACATTTGTATTACAAGAAACGTTTTAATACACTGACAGATAACCGTTAGTGAAATGATTTATCTGGAATGATGCCTGGTTGAAGTACTCGAGTACAAGTTACTTGATTATTTCCATTTTATGTTGTTATCTTTTCTTTTTAATGACTGATTTTAAATGCCATTCTCTTAATGTCTTTCATTTTTTGTAAAGCACTTTGAATTGCCTTGTGTTGAAAGGTGCTATATAAATAAACTTGCCTTGCCTTGCCTTGCCTTGTTTTAAACTTCTAATCCACCACATTTCAGAGGCAAATATTGTAGTTTGACTCCAATAAATATGTAAGTATAAAATAAGCCGCACATTTATCAGCAATAACTTTCAATCAGAGGTGATACACATTATTGTCCTGCCTTTAAAATGTTACATAACCAAAAGTAATAATGTATAAGCATCAAAATATACTCAAAGTAAAAAAGTACGAGTAATCACTATGCACAATGGCCCACTTCATAATAATATATATTATATTATTGGATGTTAAAGGTGGAGTTTATAAACATTTTTATATACTGCCAGGGTGGATCAATAAAGTTTGATCCTAACCGTTAAAATACATGATACATCTAAATCTTAATGTTTAAAAAGTACTCTTTTTATCTTTGAGATGTAACAGACTAACAAGTTGTTAAAACATAAAACAAAACAAAAATGTTGGTTGTGCTGATTTTACCACCACTGCACTATGACGCTTTTTGGGGTTTTCGCTTCCCTGTAGTGTTATGGCGCATTTCCACTACACGGTCGGCCTCGGCCACACTCGGTACGGCTCGGTACGGCTTGGCCGCGTTGGGCCTTAACAGGGCCGACTCACTTCATGCTGCGCTTCCATTACAGTTTAGGAACTGGGGTAGTTACTATAGTAACGCAGTGTAGGCGGAGCCGTGACGTCATCTTCAATGAGAACTCCAGAAACACAACACAGCCGTTAGCTGTTAGCACTCAGAGCTCACAGCTCCTTATATATGTTCAGAAACTCGACAAAAGTTAAACAAGTACAAACCACAGACTGCCTGTGTCATGGTGAATACAGTCGCTGCTTTATTTATGTCTGTATAGGCCGTTGTTGTGAGTGTGGACGGTCAGAGCATATACTGCGTTAGCTTAGCCAATCTCCATCTAGAAAAACACGTATTTTAAAAGGTTTTTCGCCTGCCGTCTGTCTGCAGACTTGACAAAGCATTAATTCATGGTTTTTACTAACCGGTATCAGTATGTTGTTACTTCGGCATCATTTTGAAACGTGTATTACAATTAAATCACGGTCAAATATGTCCATCTTGTTGTAGTTCTAGCCCTCTTGCCAGCGCTCCTCTCTCTAGTTTAGCATACTCAGCCCGACTCAGCCCTGTTTGTTGGCGCCGATAGAACCACAATTTTGTCGGGCCAGAAAAGAGGTGAAAAAGTGGCCCCGGGCCGGGCCGGGCCGTAACTAGGCCTAGTGGAAGCGCAACCAAAAACGGGTACGGCACGACACGTCACGCTTAAAGCGAGCTCCGCGCTGTAGTGGAACTGCGGCATTATATAGGTTTTAGTGCATGTAAATGGTCTGCAAAGACTAAAATCCCAAAGTTCCCTCCAGAGGGATTTTCTCTCCCATACACTCCCCTGCGAGAAACACCTTGATTGTAGTCGTGTGTTTACTTGCGACATAGTGACATCATTATGTAATCCCTGTACTTCTATTGGCTATTGCTACAACACATTGTACGTGATAGGCTAAGGGGCGGGACATCTTTAGGCGGTTGACCAATCACAACAGAGCCAGCCAGCTAACCAATCAGAGCAGACTGGGCTCTGGTTTCAGACAGAGGGTGAAAAGAGGTGCTGCAGCACAGGCAGTATGAGAAAAATAAAGAGCTTTTTGAACTTTAAAGCGTGGAGACATGTCCCAGTAGAGACACTACATACAAATATGACACCTGAAAATAAGCATAATAGGGCCCCTGTAAATCAAATCAAATCAAATCAGGTTTTATTTATATAGCACATTTAAAAGCGATTTTTGGTCGAGCCAAAGTGCTGTACATGTAATAAAAACACATTACTACAAATCACAGTAAACGACAATAAATTACAACAGATATATCTTAAAAAACAAAATAAAAATAAAACACACGGAAAAGTCAGGAGTCGTGCTCCGCTCTAACTAGAAAGCCAGAGAGAAGAAGTGTGTTTTTAGTTTTGATTTAAAAACCCCTAGGGTCTGGGCCGACCTCACATGGAGGGGCAGAGTGTTCCAGAGCCTGGGGCCAGCTGCTGCGAAGGCTCGGTGCCCTCGGGTTTTTAGCCTGGTCTTGGGCACTACCAGCAGCAGCTGGTCAGCAGACCTTAAAGCTCTGGCTGGGGTGTAGCGCTGGAGCAGTTCAGCTATATAGGCCGGAGCCAGCCCATTTAGTGCTTTAAAAACAAATAAAAGGATTTTAAAATCAATTCTGAACCGAACTGGAAGCCAGTGTCGTGAGGCCAGAATAGGGGTGATGTGGTCGCGCTTTTTGTGGCCAGTCAGCAAACGTGCAGCAGCGTTTTGGACTAGCTGTAAGCGTTTGATTGAGGCCTGGTCCATACCCACATACAGAGCGTTACAATAGTCCAGTCTCGAGGTAACAAAGGCGTTAATAACCATTTCTAAGTCTTTAAAAGATAAATACGACTTGGTTTTGGCCAATAGTCTTATTTAAAAAAAAAAAAGTAACATACTATTGCATTTAGTAGAAGAATAAAAGTACATTTTGATGTTCTTTTGTAGCCTCCTATAATTCAGCTCTTTCCACAATGAAGACTGCTTGGAGAAACTCCAGATGTGTAACGAATCGACGCTGGCTCCGTTCCCAATGCATACTGAGGAATCATTTTACGAGGAACTTTTAGCTTTTCCTTTCATGACATGTCAAACTGTAAAACAATCCATCACTTGGGTTGACAAAAGTTCCTTGAGCAGCTATTGTCTGAGATCACATGATGTAGTCTTGTTAGATGTGCCAAGAGCAAGGACTGTCTTAGGTAAGACAGCTTTTATGTGCGCAGCTCCACTTGCTTGGAACAATCTACAGCTAAAATGTAAACTGAGCAATTGTATTCCTCTGAATGTTTTTAAAGCAGGTCTAAGTGAAATGCTCATTGAAACTATGGGTATTTGTAAATGTTGATAAGTATGTAAATGTAGCTTGTAAATATGTTGTATGATGTCCTCTATTGTTTTATGTAGTTTTTATGTTTCATGTGGAACCTATTTGCTGCAGGTCTCCCTTGAAAAAGAGATCTATGATCTCAAGGGACAATCTGGTTAAATAAAGGTTTGAAATGAAATGAAATTGAGCACCTCAAGCTAAATCTGATTTTATATGAGCAATTTGTTTTTCATGATTATTCTTTTGACTCGTAATTACTTTGAGTTTCTTTTTCCCACGATCATAAGGTTCCCCTTTCTCCATTTTAATATATTTTCATCCTCTCCAATTTGGAAAGATCTTTTGGTCTCCAAACAACGGAGACAGGTTTGTCGCTCCGCCTGCATCTCTGTCACACATCGACACCTTTTGTTGTTAATACAAATCTTTCTTTAAGATAATCAAAGTTCATAGTACGTTCAATCGATGAGAGGCATTCAAGTATAGAAACACTCCTTTATGTGCTCATGCTTGTGCAAACAGGGTTTAAATGTGCCAACATTGACTTAACATAAAAGTGACATCGGCAAACACTATAAATATTCAGGACACTAAGTGAAACAGTAGCAGTATAAACACACAGGGTGTGTCTGACATCAAATGCACCATGAGTCATCATAATGTGCTTTTCTGTATGTTGAACCACAGTTGAAACAATTAGGAGTTTTTACATTGATAAACTGGAAAATACTAAAACGGCAGTTTCAAAACAAATTGACCTTGATGTGACATGTTGGAAATAATGCAAGCAATTACTTATCTTTTTTTTTATTCTGACCTGAAGGGCGGGGTTATTATGTGTTTTGTATGATGTGACCAGGCTTACTGTTTGTGTTGTTGCTGTTGTAGTTTTAATGTATTGTATGTTCTGTTTTCTATAGAGTGGCGAAGTCCCTCCCACTTACTTCCGGGGTATGGGACCTTATTCCGGAAAAGTTATGCATTGAAGTCAATGGGGAGAGAAAACTTATCTTTCGATCCCGTTTGAATTGTGCCATGAATTACACATATGATGTTTGTCAATCTTAAAAAATCATTTCCATGTCAAAAAAGTCACAGTTTGTCGTAAAACTGTTGAAATATAAGACTATGAAAAATACGTAACTAGAAAGACTACAAATCCCAGAGTCGCGTAAGTGATGTCACAATTGTTTACCTCCACCATTCAGATACCTAAGATCAGCGCAATATAGATATAATCTATCTATATGGCGCTGGCTAAGATAAGATAACTTTAACAAGATGCCTGTGTGCTTAGTACCAGGTTGTTATTATACCAGCAATGGGTCTTGCTCGTTCTTTTGCTTCCCGTCTGATGAAACGACCAGGAGTGGCTTGATCAAGTTAGCTACCTAGCTAGTAGCTAGCACGTTAGTTAGCATTACAGCCTTGTCATTTTTATTAGCCTTAACATGAAGTAACATTAAGTAACCCAAAATGTTAAACAGTAAGAGTAGTAGTCATATTTCGTGAACCCTTTGAATAGTACTGTCACCGGTGTGATCATTCTATAATACACCATTTAATTCCGGGGGAGAAATGCTAACGCTAACGTTAGCATCGGCGATCTTTTCTACTTCATGCTATCTGCACAAATGGTTGACATTAAACATTAAAACGACCAGGCAGTTCAGAGAGAATCAAAGGAAGGCAGGCTTTGCATGACATTCTTCAGGACGTGTTTCATTGTGGTGATAGTCAATCGTTTGTTGACAAGACAGTAGTGACGGCCATCTTGGTGACGTGTGTGGTTGACCAGAGATGTAGTTCATTGAGCCTTTCACACAAACAAATGTGTTACTTCACAGTTTTACGACACATTTTAATTTTTTTGACTTGCAAAATTATCTTTTAAATTGACACTCTATAGAGTGGCGAAGTCCCTCCCCTTCCGGTTGAGCCCCATGGGACCTTATTTCGGAAAAGTTATGCATTGAAGTCAATGGAGAGAGAAAGATTATCTTTCGATCCCGTTTGAATTGTGCCACGAATTACACATATGATGTTTGTCAATTTAAAAGATAATTTTGCAAGTCAAAAAATTAAAATGTGTCGTAAAACTGTGAAGTAACACATTTGTTTGTGTGAAAGGCTCAATGAACTACATCTCTGGTCAACCACACACGTCACCAAGATGGCCGTCACTACTGTCTTGTCAACAAACGATTGACTATCACCACAATGAAACACGTCCTGAAGAATGTCATGCAAAGCCTGCCTTCCTTTGATTCTCTCTGAACTGCCTGGTCGTTTTAATGTTTAATGTCAACCATTTGTGCAGATAGCATGAAGTAGAAAAGATCGCCGATGCTAACGTTAGCGTTAGCATTTCTCCCCCGGAATTAAATGGTGTATTATAGAATGATCACACCGGTGACAGTACTCTTCAAAGGGTTCACGAAATATGACTACTACTCTTACTGTTTAACATTTTGGGTTACTTAATGTTACTTCATGTTAAGGCTAATAAAAATGACAAGGCTGTAATGCTAACTAACGTGCTAGCTACTAGCTAGGTAGCTAACTTGATCAAGCCACTCCTGGTCGTTTCATCAGACGGGAAGCAAAAGAACGAGCAAGACCCATTGCTGGTATAATAACAACCTGGTACTAAGCACACAGGCATCTTGTTAAAGTTATCTTATCTTAGCCAGCGCCATATAGATAGATTATATCTATATTGCGCTGATCTTAGGTATCTGAATGGTGGAGGTAAACAATTGTGACATCACTTACGCGACTCTGGGATTTGTAGTCTTTCTAGTTACGTATTTTTCATAGTCTTATATTTCAACAGTTTTACGACAAACTGTGACTTTTTTGACATGGAAATGATTTTTTAAGATTGACAAACATCATATGTGTAATTCATGGCACAATTCAAACGGGATCGAAAGATAAGTTTTCTCTCCCTATTGACTTCAATGCATAACTTTTCCGGAATAAGGTCCCATACCCCGGAAGTAAGTGGGAGGGACTTCGCCACTCTATAGCACTGTAATGTGACACTGTCAATCACATCACAAGCTATGTCTTTGCTGTCAATTTATTAAAAAAAGCAAAAAAAATTACTAAACACATACTAGTATATACAAAACAAAGTCATTAGTGTTAGAAGTATTCAGATCCTTTTCTAAATTGAAATACCACACTGCGAAAATACTCACTTATAATGAAATAACCTGACCTTAACCTTAACCTCAAAAGTGGAAATACTGGCCATCCTGTGTTAAGAGATGCAGTTAAAGAACAATATATAAAGACATAAAGTCCAACAAAAGTTGCAACACTCAGACCTACACTGGAGAAACTGGTTTCCCCCCCCCCCCCCCCCCCCTCAGCGCCCCACGCCCACTTCCTTTCACTTTCAGTGGGCCGTGAGATCAGTCACCATGAACAAGAACCTGAACGACCGCTTTGCCCCTTCCCTTTTCTTCTCAACCCACCAATCCAGATTCCCACACACACACACACACACACACACACACACACACACACACACACACACACACACACACACACACACACACACACACACACACACACACACACACACACACACACACACACACACACACACACACACACACACACACACACACACACACACACTCTGCACAACTGTTTGCTGTCATGTGTTTGCATGCATGTGTGACTATGTGTGCATTGTAGAGCAACATACTTTGTGTCTGTGTGAAAGTGCGCCAGCCTTTTCTACGGAGAATTAAACATTGTAATTACAGTGGCATTACTGAATCTTAATTGCTTAGCCATAACAGTGTTGTGGTTTGAATCTCATATTTCTCCTTACCCCACATTTCCGGTACAGCAGCAAGTTAGTAGGTACATGTCTCTAGTTCAGTTTAAAAATATATCTAGAAAAGTACAAACCACTGTTGTCAGTCAATGTATAGGCGATGCATTTGGTACACCTAACAGATCTTGTTATATACTGTAAGGACTTTCTTCTTGCAATTTTTTTTAAAATTTTCTCAGAGAACATTTATATGTGAAATATGTTTTGAATTGCTGAAACACAAAAGGGCTATTTAATTCCAGAGTTTCATCAATACTTTATAATTAATAACTGTACCAATAAGGTGAATAGGTGCCAACACAGGACAGAATGTGTTGACTCCTGATGGAGACAATTCAATTAGAAAAGTTGATCTAAAGGAGAATACATAATTGAATTCAAATTAATGAGACTGCATTATATTCCATATTTTTTTGTATTAGTTAATAATTTAGTTTTTGGGAGAAGGGGTGGGATTAAATAAGTGTAAACTTCTTACCACCCCTTTTCGGATGTGTAATTAAGTAGATTATTTGTTTATACATCATTTAGAATCAGGAATATTTTTGTATATCAATTTGACACTGCTTAATTTTGTATTGTATAATAATTCTCATGTTACATTTTTTTATTATTGTTTTACATTCGAAATAAATCTAATCAAATCAAATCAAAAATCAAACTTCCCCCTGCATCTGAATTTTGTAAATATATATTTTTTTTGCTGGGATGCACCGCTGACAATGCGTCACCCCCAATGTTGAATTACACACCCAGCAGTTTTAAGAGTCTCACAACTCCATTGGGTGTGGCATGCTGACTCCTGCTCTGTGCATTCTGATTTCTTTTTTCAGCCACTACCACTAGATGGTGCCCTTTAGCTGTGATTCTTACCTACGCAGTTTAGAAATCTGCACAGGAAGGGTGTGGCTGTGTGACAATCTGTTCCAGTCAACTGAGAGATATGTGAACCCCTGAAGACCTCATTACATTTTACGTTAGATTTATCTGAGTCTGACTTAAGAACTTTATGTGAGCATCATTTTTGATCTCCTTCTCAATATTTTTATTCTCAGAAGTTACAAGGTGGAGACAATACCCACGAACAAACAACAAAAACAACCAAACAGCAGCAGTAACAACCTAGTGCAGTACTCATGTGTAATTCTGTTATTTTTACGCCCAGAGTAATAACACTGGACCATTCCTCTTTCATGTAAGGTGCAATTGGAGACCAGTTCCTAACAAACTCATCCAGAGCTCCTCGCATCAGGTGACGACAACCTCTCAAATGGCAAAATGTTGTTTTCAAACCATAATATTAGGCAGATCTTCATCTGAACATTTCTGGAGTATTGTGACATAGCAAACAAAGCAACTCCTATTATGAGTATATGTCTATGCTCATAATTGGAATCTAACCCAAAAACAAAGTTATTTGGATTAAAAGCTATGTCTATCCCAAACACTTTTTTGGTCTCACATTGCACTGACGCCCAAATACATAACATTTTAGGGCAAGACCACATAGTGCCACAGCTAATGTTACATTTCCGGCATAATGAAAAGCACATAGGATCATATTTACATCAAATAGCTGGGGTCACATGCAGTCTTTTGAATAACCATGTATTGGGTCTCATGTGTATTGTGTTATCATTTTTGATCTAATTAAAACGGTGGCCCTGAAGTGCAAGTCAAAACAGCATTTCACAAAACGCCACAGCATTTCAGGAAACACCACAGCATTTCACAAAACGCTACAGCATTTTAGAAAATGCTACAGCATTTCAGAAAACGAGACACCACAGTAGTGTTTTCTCAAATGCTGTTTTGACTTGCACTTCAGGGCCACCGTAAATTACTTACTGTATGATATAAAATCTTTTCTTAATGTGACACTTTAGCGAAAGCAACCATTTGCACTTAAAGTAAACAGACTAAGCTTCCTTATAATAAATCTTTATTAATTGACTATTGGAATGATCCAAGGTGGGTCTATTGACCCAACAGGCTTTTGTTTAGCGGAGCCACAGTGGAAGAATAAAAGAGTCTATATGCACAGATAATAATTCAATGTGTAAGTGAATGTTTAACTTTGTGTGCAGAAACAGGTCCCGTATTGTATTGAGAGGAGAAACACACCTCTCAGAACAGTGCAGCGTGGATGTCAATGATTCAGTCTAGGATCTTAGTAAGAAATGTTGCATGCTGGGATGTGATTGCGCAGTGCATTCTGAACCGCTGAGCAGGATTTGATAATGCCTGAGAAGAGAGGGGTGTGGTACATGGAGACCAGGCTCTAAGGGGTGTGTTGCTCCATTACAGGCTCACATCTGTGATTCATACTTTCTCAATCTGCACCGAGCTGCTGCTGCTGCTGTTTGTGCTCTGTGAAAAGTGTCTTTGTATGCAGGTCAGCACATTTCAAAATAATCAGATTAGACTCTCTCTGAGTTATTGAGCAAGAAAGAACTGATTAGCTTTTTGATTAATAGTGTTGAACAAATTACTTCCAACTAAGAGCCATATAACTTTGGAACTGATTCACAGAAAAGGTGTATTCGGCCAGTAAAATACACAAGGTGATACTGCTAAGGGACATTTTACAGAATGTGGTGCAATGCATGCTTTTCTGTGGTTAACAAATTCAGTCATTAAAAAAAGTGACCATGGAATGTAATTCATGCTAAATTTAAAGTTAGGGAACCTTAGGAAGTTATAGCAAAACAGGTAAAGGAAATGTTTGTGCAAAATAGAAATGAGTGCAACGATTTCTAAGAATAAATAGTAAAACAACAAACAACAAAAAATAGCAATTTGTGCAAAATACATACTACAACCACCTTTTTTAACAACATTTTTTAGTATTATAAAATTTGAGATGGCCTTATTCTTGATGTTCAGGAGGAGTGAAGGGCTACGATGAAAAACCCTGCCCTGCTTCTAATGGCCAACAGGGGGCAACTCCACTGGAAGAAGAGGTCTGATTGTATAGAAGTCTATGAGAAAATTACCTCCTATTTGATTGTTACCTTAATAAACATTTTCCTAATTTCCTTTATGGTTTCTATTGCAATTTCAGTATGAGTCTTCTACAGAATAATGTTAATTTTGTAAATGCTATTATATAATAAAGCAGTGTATCCTTTATGGTGTGCTACCTTTCTACAGTTACCACCACATTGACCAGTTTGGGCGTGTCTTACCATTTTGATTCTTTTAAGTTTGTTTTCAGCTCATGTTAATTGTAAAATGTCCTTGTTCATCGATAAATTGTACTTAGCTACATGCTATCGAGTTGCTTTTGGTAAAATACAAGGTGTTGCTTTGAAGTAAAATGTAAATTGGTCATGCAAAGGCACATATACAAACCACAGTGACAACCCTAAACGTAGTAAAACAAGAGAACAAAGGTTGTTGGATGTGCCATGACATGATATGATGTGCCAAGTTTTTTTTTTTTAAAGGAAGTGACAAGTTTGTGAATAACATGGGAAGGCGAGGGGCGGTGTATTCGTCTGCGCTCAGGTGCAGGAATCCAAACCATCCGGACCTCAAGACAATACACCAGTTGTGACACATACACACTGACAGCCTCACAGTTGCTATGCTGCAAACAAATAGTGGATTTTTGTAATGCTGTTTTTATGTTATACAGTATGTCAAGGTAAAATGCAGAGCAGGGGACTTCCCTTTATGTCTTCTTGAGTCTAGACGCCCTTTGTTTTTTTAATTGTATAGTCACTGTGTTCTTTACAGCTGACAGAAGGAAACTCAATCACAGCATAAATTAAGTATTGAACTGTTTTTGGAGGTAACCTCCCTGTTTTACTTCATTGTGACTCTACTTACTACAATAAAAGGCCATTTTGACCAGGATATTTATATATTATATTATAAGTCAAATAACTCATTATTTTTTTAAATGTTCTATCCTTAAAAACAGTAGGCCCACATATTATATAATCATCATACACATCACAACATAATTAACAAGCTGCACCATAAATCGGAATTGAAATGCAATGTCTGCTTTTTTTATCGTGGAAATCTTATCTTCAGTTTTACACGCATGAATCAGTTAGCAGTAGCATTCAAAGGGGGAGTAGTTGGAATAGTATTGTATGAGTCACAGTTTATTACTTGCTCTGCATAAATAACTCCCACAAAGGACATGTGGAGACATCTTACGATTTAGATGAAGTTAGAAGGAAAGCCTAATAGCATTCAACTCAATAATCAGTGATTAAATATAAGATTATGTCTGTTTATTTTAAGCTTCAATTTTCCTGCAGGCTTGTAAACGCCCTCTGTTTTGTGTAAATATTCATCACAGACTTTGTACTCAATCCTGCTGAGCTTGATACCAAAAAATACCTTAATCTGGGCTGAGAGCTCAAATGAGGTGCTGTAAAATACAGACTTTACACGTCACACAATCATTCAACATTGTAATTACGGAATAACTGAAAATGGTTGCATGAATGCTTAAATTAAAATACATAAAAAACACAAAGTGGTACTGTTTCATGTAAGATTGTAGAGTGAAGTTGAGTCAACCATTTGCATGAATCAAGCGGTTGCTTTTAGTGAAAACACCCATCAAGCCCATAGAACTCATAATTTATCTTCCTCCTAAACGACAACCAAACCAGCAAGATATGTGTCTGTCCCTTCCCGTTTCTCACAACTTGTGCCAACATAGCCAATGATTAACTGTGATGAATTAATGTACATGGCATGGACACTTGTAACAGTGGACGACAGTTACAAGTGGGTTTCACCTGTAAACATTGCACAAGCCTTCGGAGACTTTGCCCCTTTCCCCACCCACGAGACAGCTAGCAGCACCACCCAGGTTTTAATGTATTTTTCCCCTTATCTAGTTCTCAACATGGGTCTTAGTTTGGAGTCGTTTTTCTCTCATGTTTTCATTACGTGGGTGCTGACAGGCCCACTGAGATTATGCATAACAGCCATTAAGGTCTGCACAAATATACTTGCCTTGACTTGTTTTTGATTCCAATGAAGGCAAGATCACCCAGGGACACACATATTGAACATTTTGGGCCTCGACCCATGTTATATTTTTAGTCTGTTTCAACTCCCCCATTCCATAAAAATCCTTCTGTTAAATGATTAAGTTCATGTTATAAAAGTTATTTCCCACGTTCAGAATTCTTCAAGATTTTTAGAACTAGAGACCACCTTGCTTATGATCCAATTGCGTTGACATAATCTGTCAGCGAGGGACACAAATATAAACTCCTGGTAAAGTAAGCAAAATGTTGTGGTTGGTCCTGCTATACCATTGGTGCCTCCAGGAGCACTTTTTGCCATGATGACACACACAGGCTGAAAAGGGGAAAACCTGACCAACCACTGTCGTGGATATTTGAGAAAATAATTAGTCTGGAGTAAGATGTTGCAGTAAACACTTTGAGTTGTGTGGATCACTAAAGGTATAGTTAGACATTTTGGGAAACTTACCTATGAGCGATTTGATTACCATTAAATGATAAAGTTGACATTGATCTCACATGGAAGCTAGAGTCAGTAACTGGTTAGCTTAGCTTAGCATAAGGGCACAGTCACACATGGACGATTGAAGGCCAAGGCGATATTTGCCTAAAGCATAACCAAGTTTTTCAAAGGTAAATCGAAAAAGGTAAAGGTACAAAAGCAAAAGTTTTTCGCTCCATCCCTTGGCTCCAGCCTTAAGCCCCTGACACACCAACCCGATTTTGGGAGTCAGAGGCCGTCAGAGGCAGTCGGGCATTCGTGGCGCCCTACTCAGGTTGGTGTGTCTCACCGTTGTCTCTTTACGGCACATGTTCACACCTCCCGCAGCCGATTCAACATGTTGAATCGGTAGACAGTCGGCCAAAGAAAGTCGGCCAAAGAAATCACTCTGATTGGCTGTTCAGCTTAGCGAAGCAGTGCATGAGAAGCAAAGCGGAAGTGAGGGACCAAAACAAACGATTAAGAAGGCACACACAGACGGCTAATCTTTTTCATTTTCATCTCACCCGGACGCAAGAGTTTATTTTTTAATGCTTACATGTTTTCGATCGACGAGAGAGAGTGAAAATGGAACCCAGACGCTATTTGTTGTTTGTTTATATCACGCAGTCTGTTCTTCTTCTCTCGGTGTATAGTCTGTCTTCCGGTTGTTGCCTCTTTTGAATGACGAATACACACTACCGCTGCCTGCTGGTAAGGACAGTTATTGCCACTCGTCGACTGAAGTCTTTGCGGTGTGTTCGTAGGCGGGCGGCGTAGGCGGGCGGCGTAGACGGGCGGCTTAGCCGACGCAGCGGACGTAAAAGTCGGGACGTAAAAGTCGGGACGCCTTCGGTACGCGTTCTTTGGTCTCAGGTTGGTGTGTAGCGGCCTTTACAGTATATTGGTAGACTCTTGACCAACCCTTACAATCTACAGCAAAAAAGTCAAGTGATAAATAGCCTAGGCAATAAAGTTCTATTGCGATAAAAAATTATTTACCACTGAAATATATTACCTGGAACAATGTTTACATAAAAAAGTCATTAAAAAATATATCAGTGATGTCAGTGAGTTACATCGTAACAGCCCACAGCCAATCGCGATCAGAAGAAAGTAAGCATGCTAATTTAGATACTCCCGTTGTTCATGTGACCCTCGCAGCAAAGGTTTAAAGCTACGTCTATAGCGAGTCTCCCCTTCATATTTAAGGTACTGAAATAAAATCGAAATATTGTATTTGCCAAATTGTACAACTGTTCTTTCAAAATGTAGGCTACAGCTAAAGGAACTTGTCGCCTGCAGTAGACCTATAGTTATCCAAGTTATTATGTACTCACATATTCAGAGAGGTTACTGATTATCATTTTAACAAAGGGATAGTTTGTGTTGTTTGAGGTGGGGTTGTATGAATCATCCACAGTCTGTCCATTTTTACAGTAGACAACATTTGGCACGCCTTTAGTTTGGAGAAACAGGAGTACCAGCAGGGAAGCTGCGCTACAGTATGTGCTCCTTCGGACAGAGCAGAAGCTAAATATACCTCAAACAATTAAATATCGCTTTAAGTGTACTCTTTATTTAGAATATTTTCACCACTTTACCTTGCCATGAGACACCCCTCCTGACTGTATGGTTACAATGACAATGGATAAGTACTTCAAACAAACTAACCCTTTAAAGTAGAGTAAGTGGAGGTTGAGAACATGCACTTGTGGTTTACATGTAAATGTTCAGGCGAAAAACTCAAAGTTTTCCACAAGTATCTGTGATCAAGAGCCCCATTTGTTTGGTAAATGATGTAATGCAGTTGAGTTTACACAGCATGATTCACTTCTTCCCCTCACTGAGAGGTGACCCCCATGTGCCTCCCCAACCTCCCCCCGGCTGACACCAGATGTTACATTACAAGAGCATGGATGTTGGCCAGAGCCCAACTCTGAGATAAGCAGAGTACACACACACACACACACACACACACACACACACACACACACACACACACACACACACACACACACACACACACACACACACACACACACACACACACACACACACACACACACACACACACACAGGATACAGGACAGAGGGGGGGATGTTGTGTGTTAGGTGAACAATGGGGTCTCTCAAATTCCCTTAGATGGGTTTGACTGAAAATATGGAAAACAACTCTGCATGGTTTGTGGTTCAAGGCTACCAAGTTTCAATAAGGAATGACCTCTTATCTTTTATGCCACTCAAAGAGTAACTGCCTAATGCATAAAGCTGAATGCATAATGCATTTGCAAACAAGTACTTAATGAAATCAGTTTGGAAGTACATTATAATGAAAGGAACACATATTGACTGTGAAATAAAATGTTTCATCTGGACTAACTCGACTGTAACTTATCGTAAAGGGCAACACTTAATGTTGACTCATGGCGGGACACTTAACAAACCGCACAACTTTACTGTTTATTTTAGGATACAAATGACTTGTAAGATCCAGAGTAGAAGTATTTATGAAAGCATACTAAAATCATACATGCAGATGGAGACAGAAACACTTAGACAGATCCCGACTGACCCCCACGGACCCTCACACACAGAAGAAGAAAAACACACATTCCATACCAGTTTCCTCACAGGGAGGGAAAGAAACCTAACCCTGGTCTTCAGAGGAAAACAAATGGAGATTCTGCCAAGACCGTGGCTGAACAGTGAAGGAAAACTCCCTCCCACCCTCTCCACCTCCCTCCTACCCTCTCCACCTCCCTCCCTTCCTCCCAGCCGGGCCCGCCCCAGGTCCAGCTCTATATGAAGGGCCTGCCTCCCTCCATCACACTCCACAGTCCTGCTTCCGTCTACAGCTGTATAACGGTCCTCTCTCCTCGAGTTCTCTCTTCACCAGCAGATCAGCCATCATGTACAGCCACAGCCATAGCACCATGGGCGGGCCTCAGATGATCAGGCAGAGCCGCAGCTACACATCAAGCAGCGCTCCCCGCAAGGCTCACAGTGTGTCTGGGATGAACTTTAGAAGCGGCCCACGCATCTCCTCTACCAACATGCGCACCGTTTCCTCCGGGTATGGAGGTGGCATGGGGGGCGGCATGGGGAGTGGCATGGGGGGCGGCATGGGCTTCGGCAGCGGTGGGTACGGCAGCGGTGGGTTCGACCTGAACAGCGCCCTGGACCAGAGCTCTGTGCACCTGAACGAGAAGGCCACCATGCAGAACCTGAACGACCGTCTGGCCAGCTACCTGGACAAGGTCCGCTCTCTGGAGGCAGCCAACTCTAAGCTGGAGGTGCAGATCAAAGAGTACTACGAGACGAAGGGACCCGCAGCAGAGCGGGACCACAGCAACTACTGGGCCATCATCAATGACCTGAAGGACAAGGTAGGTGCCAGCCTCGAGCCCTAAACACCAGACAAGTCAAATGTTTGCTTTGCTGTTAATGATTATCAAGGTGGGAATGTAAAAAGGTTAGTTAGGCTAGTCTGCATGATTCCTTATGCTCCTGAATACTTGGTCTTTTGATGGACAGTTAATGATTGTGTATGATTTGTAAAAGCTCAAAATGAAGTGTGGAATAATGTGCATGGGAATATGACTATGTTGTAAGGTTGATGCTGCATGGGACATTACCTGATATATTATTGTGTAATTCAGAACAAACCTGCACAATGAAGTGTTCAAATTGTACTTTTGCCATGTGACCAACTACTATTTCCTGTTCTGCATCCCTTTAGATTGCAGCTGCCACCATCGACAATGCAAGCATCCTGCTCCAGATTGACAACTCCAAACTGGCTGCTGATGACTTCCAAACCAAGTAAGCAGGACATTCTCAAACATCTGTGGAACTGTTTACATTGTGTTAATGTCAAACAAGATGCTGATCTCATATCGGTGTTCTTTTTTAGATTCGATCATGAGCAGATGATGCGCCAATCAGTTGAGGCTGACATCGCCAACCTGCGCCGCCTGCTGGACCAGACCACCCTGACCAAGTCTGACCTGGAGATGCAGATCGAAGGCCTGCAGGATGAGCTGGCCTTCCTTAAGAAGAACCACGCAGAGGTGACTGTTGCTTCAGTCAAAATCGTTACTTGCTCTGATAACAGAAGCATGCTTCCTCACATCTGTAGAGCTGTTTAAAATACTGCCTCAACATCTTGACTTCTTCACCCCTGGTTCTTTAGGAGCTGGCAGCAATGCACTCTCAGCTTACCGGCACAATCAACGTGGAGGTGGATGCCGCACCCCAGCAAGACCTCAACAGAGTCCTGGATGAGATCCGCGCCCAGTACGAAGGCATCACTGACAAACACCGTCGCGACCAGGAGGCCTGGTTTAATGATAAGGTGAGAAGACTTTTCCATAAACAATCATATCCCACACGTTGCAAATGACTGGGTTTACGCCCTCAACACTCTAACCTGTAATTAAACAAAATCTCCTGGGAGAGTAAGACGAGCATCACCAAGGCTTCTTCTTCTTCTCAACTGTGTTTTGTACTTTTCTCTAGTCTACAACGTTGTCCAAGGAAGTGGCCGTCAGCACAGAGACACTCCAGACGACCAAGACAGAGATCAACGACCTGCGGCGCACAATGCAGGGCCTGGAGATCGAGCTGCAGTCTCAGCTCAGCATGGTGAGGAAAAAAAGAAAACCCCAAACTCAAAACATCTGTTCTGATCTTGCCTTATATGAGCAAAAATCCTGGATCGTTGTCTTGTCAGAGGGAATAGAGAAACAGTTACAGAGGTTCAAAGAGCAAAAGGGAGGGTAAAAGAGGGAGGCTTTTTCTGAAGAATGAGAGATAGATAAGAGTGTTAGGAGCTGTGGAGAAGGGGGTGAAGGGTGCCTGCTGAGGAAAACATTTCACAGTCATCTGCTCAAATTCTGAGAGACATAAAAGAGCTTTAAAAAGTCTGAAGGAATGCAGAACTGGATGACCCAAAAAGTAACACTCCCATGGATTATCTGTGCCAAGCTGGAGTAAATCCTGAACACTCCCTGCAAGACAGCCTACTACTGCAGTTAAAACACACAAGCATTCAAAACCCTATACACCTAACCCTATATGCCTTCCATCACAGGAAAGGGAATACAAATACAGACAAGCTTTAGTGTCTGTCTGACATATGTAATCCAGGGCGGGGTTTGTGTTCACAGACTATAGCTTTTAAATATCCCAAAGATACACTAAAGTAAACTGTTACAAATATTAATCAATCTATGAGTTACATTTAATGTACTTGAATTGTGCTCCTTTTCCCCCTCTCCTAACAGAAAGGGGCTCTGGAGCACACGTTGGCAGAGACAGACGGTCGCTACAGCTCCATGCTCTCCGGCTACCAGAACACAATCAACATGCTTGAAAACGAACTAGGCAACGTGCGCCAGAGCATCGACACGCAGGGCCAGGATTACAGAATGCTGCTGGACATCAAGACCAGGCTGGAGCAGGAGATCGCAACCTACAGGAGCCTGCTGGACACAGAGGATTCCAGGTACATGAAATGACACAGGGGCATGGACTTATAAGAGCATTTAGGCCAAAATGTAATGATTTATGCAGAAAAGAATGCCCACTTTACTCATTTTCTTTTTTTTCTTCCCTCTCATTCTAGACCAATGGCTACAGGTAAGAGACATCTCTGTTAAGACTACATTACAGAACAACTGTACAGTCAGCGTGAAGCAATGCCATCATGACTTCTTTCCTTTTTTTTCACAGGGGGCTCAAAATCCACAGTCACAACCACCACTGTGCGCAGTTCCAGCTAGGAGGTCCAACTGGCAGGACAAGCTGTTCCCAGACACACACACACACACACACACACACACAACAATACACACACATTCCTGCTAATAAAAGCTGTTACATGAGATGAGTGAAACTGTACTGAAAAGAAACTGAGATATGATACAAATTGAAGCTGCTGTTAAAGTTTGCAACTTTTGCCATTTAGAATTGTGTGTGTGTGTGTGACATGTCTGAAAAATAAATCTGCCGGTGAATACAAGTTGTGTTGTTTGGTGACTTTACTGGCCTTTTAGAAAAAGGTACATCTTTTACAATAACAGCACTCTGTTTATGCAGTGGTCATGGTAACTGGATTCACATTCTGGGAAGTGGGATGTGGATTTACGGAAATCTGTGTTACGTAACGGGGTTGTCGGGAAAGGGTGAACAATGGTTAACAGCTCCAGTGTGGAAAGCATTAGGGCTTAGAGAAAAAAACGCTCGGAGTGAGGCTAGTCGACCAGAACTCAAACAAAGCCCAACAACTTGAAGAAAAGTGCAAGTTATTTGACCAGATCAAATGTATGACCCTGGGCTTGCCCTGAGAGGTCATTTTTCAACATGACACACCCAATTGGTTGACTAATCTTTGCCCTGGAGGCTTTCAACATAGTGTTACACAAAGTCTGTCTCACTCCTGTCACCTAGTAACAAGAACACAAACGGCGGAGGATAGAAATACTGAGTGGGAAGGCAAACAGTGACAAACTGAACAAAGAGAGTCATTGTGGAAACAGGTGCTATCAGTGCTGCACTTTGGCCTCTTTATGAACAATGATAGATTGCAAATAACCAATGAGCTGTTAAGATGACGTTATCCCATAAGGTGATGCACCCTTGGAATTGGTGACTTAATATATATCTGTTATTTTTATGTATGTGTGAAGGAAAGGCAGGAAATGTTTGTGTTTGAGCTAGAAGAGAGAGAGAGAGAGAGAGAGCGTGCAAGAAGCATTTGATCCTTTGCACTCTGTACAGGTCAGCAGTTACAGCCTCTGATATTAAAGGGAAATCCTCTGAAGAGTTCATAATTCTCGGATGATGGTGTAATGTTGGTTTTGGACGAGTGAGATATTATAGAGAGGATCAAATTTCAAATTTGAGGAGCCTCACTTCACCCTTATTTGGACCCATTGTGGTGCACATCAGCATCTCCACCAGACTGTTATAATGATAGATGATGGCGAGGCCCTTTCAGTAATGCTTGGAATTTGACATTCAATCCAAAGCATGGGTCATTAAAAAGATGTTTCACCAACATCAGACAATTTCCCTCATATCAGTATTTAACACAGCAGGCCTGCTCAAAGCTATAACGGAACATCTGGTTACGAGCAAACTAATGCCAAACTTTACGAGTTCTTTAATAGAGTACGTTTCTGACATTAAAGATGTATGGATATAATATATGTTCAAGGCTTTTCCTATGATTACATTGTGACATGATAGTATTTTCAGATCCTTCTGTAGGAGGTACAATAGTAAAAGCAATATGATATGCATTACATTGTGCAAAATTACAGTCCAAATCCTTTGTTATATTTTGAGCCATTTAAAACATGTAGGTTATATTGAATGTTTTCTGAAAATTCAGACAAAATGTGAATATCACAAAGATATGAACTTATCTTCGTTGTTGAGGAGAGTTCGATAACAAGATTAGCCTAGCTCACCATTAAGGCCAAATACAGGGAAAATAAATCTATATATATTAACACAACAGTATCTTGTGTAAAAACTACAACTAGTGCAGGAAATAGTCCTGCACCACCTGCAAACTGTCAACAACCTACAGAGCTTCAAAGTAGTTACTGTAATTACAGTTCAATAATTTCAATCTATTCGCCCTAAATGCTAATGAGGTATGTTCATTTAGAAATAACCAGGGCTGCATTGTCATATGTGTCCTATTCTGGAAAGTATACTTTTTTCTGTCAGCTTTGTGAATGATTGCTGAACCACCAACAAACCAAAATAATAACTTGAAGTGGAAGCACTTAAAGGACTTGCTTCAATTTGTTGTAGAACCTCCAGGCGTAATATTGAGCTGTCACCGTAAAGAAATGAAGTGTGTATAAATTAGGTTTAATGATGGGTTTAATAGATAAGGTGATCAAGTAGGAAAAAGCAAGAAGCCGACGCTGAGTGTAGTTATGTTGTGATTGACAACATGAATAGCCAGACTGTCTGCAAGTGGGGGACTGCAACAAGGATTATAATAGGAAGCTGTGCCAAGATGGCAAGTCATTTCTGCATTATCTCTATGTCATGGCTGTCTGCCATCCAAGGCTAGCCTGAGGCTAGCAGAGAGCGAGATCAGAGAGACAAATAAACAGCTACTTGATGTCATGAAATTCTTGATAGTAGGCTACAGTTCAGTTCAATGAATTGTTAAAAGGTTGGATTCTTTTTTATTAAAACTTTTAAAGCAACAAGGGCTTTCCTACAATGTTTGTAAACCTTGCCTTGTCCTGCAACTCAATTCCAAGCCTGTAAGTTAATTTAGTGCAAAAAGCTTTAGAATTAATTTATTGCAAAGATTAGCACCACTTTCATCTGTGTGCTAAATATGGAGCTACTAGCTGCTAGGTGTTGCGTCGCCGCGTTCTCCTGCGTCTTGGCCATGTGTCGCACTGGAACACACCGCAAAGACTTCAGCCGAGCACTTACGAACTGCGCATGCGTGAGTGGCAATAACTCTCCTTACCAGCAGGCGGCGGTAGTGTGTATTCGTCATTCACAAGAGGCAACAACCGGAAGACAGAGAAGAAGAACAGACTGCGTGATATAAACAAACAACAAATAGCGTGTGCGTTCCATTTTCACTCTCGTCCATCAAAAACATGTTTCGTGCGGTACTGGAGCTATCAGCCATTGGAGTGTTGCTTGTGGAAGACTTTCTCAAACAACCGTTTCGCTTCTCATGCACTGATTCGCTAGCTGAACAGCCAATCAGAGTGATTTCTTTGTCCGACTGCCTGTGGCCGACGCACGGCCGATTCAACATGTTGAATCGGCCGTGCGTCGGCCATGAAAGGCCAAATAAGGCGTGTCACGGCCGACGGTGCGGGACACACCAAATTGAGTTTGGGCGACAGGGCACGCTTCGTCGTCCGACTAACGAAAACGGCCGATTTCGGCCTGGTGTGTCAGGGCCTTTAAGGCTGTAACAATCAGTTACTCTGCTGGTCACAAGCCCTTCAGGTTCACTTAAAGTCAAGAGTTATTTTTGAATGGATTTTGGTTAGATGCCTTACAACTACAGCGGTTGCTAACTAGTGGCTCAATGAGACTACTAAAGTTCAATATGCTGAAGACTAGTCCACCTCCACCTTAGCGAATGAATTTGAAGGTGGGCCTGCAGCCTTTCAATATGGACTTTTACCACATCGTATTAAGCTTTCATATCAGTGTAGGTTTAGTTAAGTATTAGTCACGTCTGCAGCGGTTAAACCCTAGGCTATTGTCCGTATCAGGAGAATGTTGATGGCTCAGGGTCAAAAAGCCCATTAGGGCCTACGAGGTGAGGGGACATTCTTCACTTGACTGGTGGACTCTATTCTGGAGCAGTGTTAGGTTTGACACACACGCTGAGAGGAATGCCTAACCTATTTGCTAAAGGTCTGAGATGCAGTATGGCATCAGACCTTGCTGTGAAAGTTTTCAAACTGTGCCCGAGCTGCACCCAAGCAAAGGAACAGTTGAGAGGCAGAGAGCGGAACAAGACCAAATACACTTTAGGGGCTTTGAGGCCCTGCCAATCAGGAGATAGCTGTGCTTTTTCATCCATTTGCATTTCTTCCTGTAGTCCATTCCCACCATATAACACAGTTTCTGACATTCAGTATCGTCTCCTGTTTCAAAAAGAAAATGAGGCTCTGACTGAAGTGCAGGACGGCTGAAAGGTGTGAGTTTAACAAGTAGCGCTGGTTTGGGGAACCACACCCTACATACGATTGCATAATCATGAAGACCAGAACGGACCTACTTGGGCAGTTATAAAGTGCTTATAACAGGTTAGTAGATTTCTATGAACAATGCATGACATTATGAAAAAACAAGTTAATACAAAGAATAGGGTTGTTCCTGTTGAATTGTTCTGTGGTGACAGATAAAGTGATCACAATCACTTCAAAAGCATCCCATGTGGTGGGTGGGTGTGTACTAGAGATATCGCAGGATGCATTGGGTGGAGGAACCCAAATGGATATGAGTTTAAAGAAACACATTGTTGAAATCACTATTAAGATACACACAAAAAAAGTTGAAGTGAAGTCCAGTGAAAAGAACGACTGATGAAAAAAACGCTCAGAGGAAGTGTGATGTCGATTTTCCCTTCTAAACTGCTACTAGCTGTAAACACCTACTGCAGCCTGACTGTGATTTTCCAAACGCTGTGTAAGTGTGCCCGAAAGGCTCACAATAAACTTTAACAGAAGTGCATTCATTGCAGCAGCTGTAAAAAAAAAGGCAGAAGTAATAATAAACGTAATGCTCTGCATGTGGCATTTTATAACCAAGGTTAAGAAGGGTAAAAAAGCCCAACAAGTGAGATGTGATCACATATAATCCCGTCATCTACAATTTTAATCGAAATAAATGAGGCAGAAATGAAAAATACAATATGTGCACTTAACAGTAAGCAGACAGCTTATTTGGGTTTAGTTCATTTTGCACAGGGCAACTCCCTTTTCTTGTAAAAGTTAAAGCACTGCTGCCACCAAGTGCTGGGTTCCTGCACATAAAAAATGAGCGTGGCACAGTCAAGACTGATGGAAAAAAAAATTCCAAACCCAAACAAAAGACATATGCTACACCTTAATGTAAAAAAACAGACATCTATTTATCATTTATTAAGTCGGCAAAAAAAAAAAACAGGTGCTCTCCGAAATGGTCATAAATCAGCACTCACTTTCCCAAAATTGTGGAAATTCATTGAAGACTTGTTTGTCTGGAAGTTATGGAAACCCCCAGCAAATATGGGTGTTGACACTTTAAGGATAGCTAAATGATGTGTATGGGATAATCATTGATTAGATGAATCAACAAAGGAGTTCTGCGTTATTATCAGTGCAATGACAGAATGAATACACTTTTCACATGATAAGCACTATGTAGATGTTGCTAGTCGTTCAATATTTAAATTGAACTGTGTCTTTCAAAAATGTCAAATATAGGTGAGATAGAGCTTATGGTTTTGACCTTGACATTGGGGGCAACAATGGTGGTAGACTTTTAACTCAACTAGAGTACTAAAGACAGATCAAGCAACTCTGACATAAGATGACCCTAAATGTAAATTTTTCCCAGTCTCTTCTCTACAAGCCCACAAGTGTGACTCAGCAGAAAAACGCCTCAGCTAAAGTGACTATCTGTGCTGACCATGATATGGCGTGTAGTGTTGTTATCTCTCTAAACATTTTAAAAGTTCTGCAAATTGTGAAGCTTTTCTACCCCCGACTTTCCACATGTGACAATACTGCCACCTGGAGGGCAGTAATGGACTCTCCTCTTAGTCACGTGGGTCACAGGTGACTTTGTTATTTGTACTCGAGCTGCGCATGCGCACGATGGACATATCCAGTGCTAAAGCACCGCTTCTGGCGGTCAGTAGGGACGAAATAGAACCCCTGACTATTCTCTCAACTCAGTATTTACATTCTTTAATTCAAAGAAAAATCTGTAATATCTTTAAAAACTAGTCCTTGTCTAGCTCTGTGCACCGTTATGGTGTAAATACAGCCTATTTACCAATTGGATCAAATATAAAAGTCAGCCGAATTAGTGTTGATACTGCAAGGAGACGTATTGTGTGAAGAGAAATTGAAGATGTTGTTTAATTTATGATCCACGTCACGTATCAGTTTCGGCGGCAGTTCTTCCAGTTTGTCTAGAAGTATGTGATGACTTCCAAAGAGAAAAGCAAGCACACTCGGATTAAAGTATTTAAAAAAAAAAAAATTCACATCGCATAAACACTATATCCCAACGTGCATTGCGGCTAAAACATCCAGGATTATGGGTAGTTCGATGTTTTAGCCTATCAAAACCTCTGAAAAAAAAAATGTGTTTCTCAGAATCGAAAGAGAAAAATCTATGGGAAAAACACAAAAGCATTGTACACAATTTAAACCAATTAATATCGTGTAATTGACAAGGATAAACATGTTTTTTTAGTAGATGAGTACTGCAGATATAGCTTTACAATTATTTGACAGTGAGGGGAATACGGTTTTATTATGAAAACTTCGAGACCGGAAATACTGTTTTCACCCCGTGAGGGTTGACGCTAACTTTACATGGACGCTGCCGTTACACGTTTTACTGGCGAGACCTCAAATCATCTTCGTAATATCTATCAAACTATAGATCCTACACATCCACTGGACGTGGATTCTAAAAGTTCAATATACACTTCTCGCTAGAAATCTAATCAAAAAGCATTTTAATGGCCAAACTATTCTGCAATTTAGTATTTTCCAGAGAGGGTTATTTGTGAATATACGACCCTCCGGAGCGTTTGCAGTCAACAGGAGCACTAGAGGTCGAACACTTTAAAACGTGATTATAGGTCGTAATTATCACTTAAACAATCGACCTATTTGGTCGTATGAGTTGGAGGACTTGTTGCAATATTATATTGTCCAATTTTGGTGAGCGCATGCAAATCTTGGCTCAGTTTCCTGTTCTTAGCTGACAGGAGTGGCACCTGGTGATGTCTTCTGCTGCTGTAGCCTATCTGCTTCAAAGTTCCATGAGTTGTGTGTTCAGAGATGGTATTCTGCATACCGACGGTATGCAGAAGACCACATAACTGTTAACATAACTGTTGCTTTCTATCACCCTGAACCAGTATGGCCATTCTTCTCTGACATCTGGCATCAACAAGACATTTTGGATATTTTCCCTTTTTCGTGCGTGAAAATCCCAGTAGATCAGCAGTTTCTGAAATACTCAGACCAGCCGGTCTGGCACCAACAACCTTTGTTCCATCTTGATGCTCTGTTTGAACTTCACCAGGTCATCTTGACCATGCCTAAATGCATTGATTGCTGCCATGTGATTGGCTGATAAGAGATTTGTGATATTACGAGCAGTTGAACAGGAGTACCTGATAAAGTGGCCAGTGAGTCTACACTTAACACTGAGATGGATGGATCTTCAGAAGCTGCATGCACCTTCATCTCCATCGTCAAAACACCATGTTGAAGTATTTTATAGTGAAGTTTTCAAAAAGGCTCTTTTAGTTTTGCACAATGTGTAGAATGTTGTTTTAAAGTTTGGGTGAGTTATTGCAATTATCTTTTGTCATCTATACATCTTGTTTGTTTTCAAAGGTACGCAGTTTTTAACCCAATGTACAGTAAACTGCTGTGATAGTTAGTTTCAGTGCCCCTGTTGAAACATGGATCAGATTTCGGGCAAGTATTATGTATGATAATAAATGTGATTGTGTCCCTGCAGGTATATTTTTTTCTATCCCTGAATTTACAGTGCAGCCAATTACATGAATGCAGTACTTGAACTACCAACACTGTACCATCACTTGTTGGTTAAGTCGGCAAAGGTTAAGCATTATATTATACTTGCATTCAAAATAAACCATCATACTATTCATTGGCACTGCTAAGGTTGTAGTAGTTAACATAAACATGGAAATAACTTACTGTACATTAGAACATAAAATCTCCTGACTGCTAACAAGTTTGAGATTTAGAAGATCCTTGTATAGGAACTGCTCACGCTGTATTACCTTGAATTTGTGAATAAACGTCCACTTGGAATAAAAAGAATCAGCAGATATAAGATTTACTTTTGTTAAACATGGGATCAAATGACCTCTAATTGTAAAGAATGTTGTCTGTTTCTTGATTATTCATTCACTGTGGAGCCATGAAAGGAAAAAAAAAGTGTTCTTCAGAAATTCAGGCTTGCACGGGTGAGTTTTTGATATACGAATTATTACTTTTGGATACAGTGCTCCTTTTACACCAAACCTCAACACAAAAATAATTCTATTTCAAGCCAATAAAAACGTGTTACATATTAATTATAGAAGACGCATCAAAGCAAGTCATTTATTATCACTTTAATTTGATAGGGGAACCACAAGTACTTTAAAAGAAGGTTATACAGCGCTGTACATTTGGGAGCTGTACTGACAGACTTGATAGTCATCGTTTCTCTCCCGTTAAATACTATTCATTTAAATGTTCTATATTCTTATAATGATACAGTGATACAATAAAAGCTTGTGCAACTGGTCCTGCAGCTTTTCCGATATGTCGATATCATTTTTGTTGGTACTGTTATTTCCTTGTCATTTTTTTTTTTTTTCCAAAAAAGGAAAATAAAAGTTATGATCAAAAACCATACGACAGGCAGAAGCTGCCAGGCTGTACTCCTGTAGGACTCCCAATCCACTCACACAATAGAGAGAAAGAGAGACAGAGAAAGGGAGAAGGAAAAAAAAAGGAGATACAATTTTCATGTTCTGAAGGCTGGAAATGGGCATCAGTTCACTGTGAGGAGCAGAGAAGCACAAGATATATTTTGCACTTTCTGAAACCTCGACTTTTACTCTGCCCGACTGACGGCTCGCTCAAAGGCTCACTTCCATAGCTGTGTGCTCAGGGTCTGGCCAGATCCGTTGGCGGCCCACCCACCCATAGCTGAGGGAGGCTGAGCGAAAGCCATCTGGCCCCCCGCACCGTTCAGGGCCAACCCGGACATCTGCTGATTCACCTGAGGATGTGAGATAGATCTGTATTAACACTAGAGGAAAGTGCTGGAAACCTGTAATATTCAATTCTAACCTGTCCCGAGTCTACTTAGTAGTGTTCAGGAGTTTAATAATAAAGAGTTAAAAGGATGTTTTCCACTGAATTTAGATTGTGAGATAGGGCATGTGGGACCGGAATGATCAGAAAAACAAGTTCCTGACTGGAAACATGAATAACTGGAAAACTGGTCTGATATTTTGTAAACATTTCATTGCTTACTTGTTTGGTTTCTTTTTCTCTTTGTTTGTCATGCAAATACAAGAAATGCAAAACATCTTCTCTGTAGCATCCATGTTGTTCTACATGAACACACCAAGGTCAAACATTACTTTGAATCTCTTTCTATGAGGTTTCTCAGGCTGTTTCCCCTAAAATGTAATCTTCATTGCACATTTCCCCTCTGTGGGACGAATAAAGGTATTCTGATTTACATTTTTTATAGCAGTGTGCAGCCATTTCATTTATTTTGTGATTTACATTGTGGGTGCTAAGTGTCTTCTAACTGCAGACTTGAAATTGAGTTTTTCCTCGTATGAATACGCCTTTTTGACAGTACTTATTTCGCTTTAAAGCCCTGCTTGTGCTGCCCCCTTGTGGCTGCTGTATGCTCTGTCCACATCCTGTATAGTAAAGCGCTTCACAATGCACTACTAATGTGTACAATGCATTATCATAGCTGGATGTGGTCACATGTGAAACTAATCACTCCTGACAGACACACATGAAGTTCAGTGTGTAGGATTGAGGGGACCTATTAGCATAATTAGAATAGAATAGTATTCATAGCTATGTTATTATTGTAAAGTCAACTGCAACTAAAAATAAACTAACAAAAACATTTATTTTCTTTACCTTAAAGTAAACCCTATATATGTGCATACGGAGCAGGTCCTCTACACGGCATTAACCATTTTTATAAAGTAGCCTAAAAATGAAGAAACCAAACTCTACCTCTAGCAGGGCTGTTTAATGTCTTTTGTTAGCCGAATGCTGTCGTAGTTCTAATACATGCTTGGAAGTGGGTTGCAATTTGCAACCTCACCACTAGATGCCACTAAAGCCCACATCCTTCAATCTCAAATAACCCTTTAGGAAGCATCAGTAACCAACAAAGCTCGAGGACTTCTCCTACCTGACCCATGTTCCACTGCCCCTGCTGCCCGGGCTGGATGGCGTACATGCCCTGAGCCGGCACCATGCCTGCAGGCATCGCCCCGCCCTGTGGTCCCATCATCCTCGGCGCCATGCCCATCACTCCGCCAGCCTGCGCATTCCCCATGAAGCCATTAGGCATCGTCATCCCGACCATCATGCCTGGACTGGGCCCCATCATGGCGCCCATGACGGTTGTAGGCGGCATGGCCGTGCCCATGCCAGGGAAGGCCTGATAACCTCCAGCAGCCTGCACAGGAAACTGCATCTGGGAGGGGCCCATGAACATGCCGGCTGAGGGAAGATATGCAAAACAGAGAGAGGAGTATTATGCAAACAAACATGTGTTTCAAGTGTGTTTGTTAAAGGAGCCTCTTAACCAGGAGAGGAAGTTGGGAAGATCAGTGGGACATACAAGGAAGTATCTACTTGCTCCTTGTGGAACAAACACAGATCCCAGCCATTTCTAGGTAAGGAACATTTCTGGCCCAGAAGTTTACCATGTCTGACCCTCTGGAACACCCATCCGACAAAACTGGGACCCTACGTTTTGGAACAACAGTTTCTATTACTTAGAGGCTTTAAAATATGTAAACGGGAAGTATAATGTTGTCATGAAGGCAGTGAGTTTGGGCCACATGTTATTTTTATTTCCTATATTTGTTTATAGGAAAAGAAGGAGCATCTTATCTAGGATTTCTCGAGAAAACTGCTGCCATTTTTCGGCACGGTTCTTGTTTGGATGCGAGGAAAACCGTGAACTCTTATGTTCTAATAGTCTTGTGCAAAAGGCATTTACAGTTCTAAAAAGGTATTGAGAAATGTAGAGTAATTATAACATTACAATTACAAAATGATTACGTCTGGAAATTGCAAAGAAATGAGTCAGCTGTCATCATTTCAAAAGGTGTGCGTCCTCACCAGCGGGCACCTGTTGGGACATGCTGTTGGTTCCATACAGGGACAGGATGGAGTCCTTGGACAGCGGCTTCTTGGCCCCGTCTTCAGTCTTAGTGGAGCTGCTGCTGTCGCTGAACAGGTCCAGGTCCCCCTGCCCTGACCCCGAGCTGGCTCCCCCCCCCCGCCGCCGCTGGGGTTTGTGTGGGAGGGCTGGCCGCGTTACTGGAGCTCACCTGACGGGTGGAAAAGATTGTATGGAACAACAGTGATGTACTCGGCATCTGCAGTTTAAAGAAAATAGTCAACGGTTCCCTCCCAGGGCTGTTCTGACAGAGCAGGTTTCAAATCAT
The DNA here is from genome assembly GCF_902827165.1 of Trematomus bernacchii. Lineage (NCBI taxonomy): Eukaryota > Metazoa > Chordata > Actinopteri > Perciformes > Nototheniidae > Trematomus > Trematomus bernacchii. Next base: position 842,039 of record NW_022988066.1, on the reverse strand, counting down.
TCACAGATTATCATCAACATATTAAATTGAATTACATTTAATTAAAGTTTACGATATCTTTAATGTATGCCATACATCAATCAGCTGTTTGTTTAATTTGATAGAATGCTGTCCATGTTTTTTATATTAATTAGTATAGTGATAATGGCCTGCCCTGCATACTAATGCTCCAGATTTCAGATGTGGCCTGTAGGTAAGCTGTTAGGAGCTGGCACAGCCATAATCAAAACACAGAGATCTAATAAATCATGTGTTCAATGCTAACTGTGTTGTGACAGAGCAATAACAAAGGGATATCATGAATACATGTTTAATAGAGTTGCAATGACCAACTTATCATCTAAGATCATCTAGTTGCTCAACAGAAATATAATTAAAACTAATATTTTAAGGTTTTTTAATGGTTGCAGTAACATTTTATGCAAAAATGGCAAAACATGTTGTTTCTTATCCTCTGAAATGTGAAGATTACCTGCATTTCTTTTTTTCCCATCAATAAATATCTGATTTATGGACTGACAAAACATTTAAAAACCTCACCTCGGAGTTTCAGCCACCCAGATTACGTTTGAATAAATCATTAATCAAAATAGTATGAACAAATTAATCAATATTAATTGATTGCAGCCTTATTTAAATGTTTAGCCAAATGATTGCTACATTATTTTTATGTCCGGCCGTCTTTACTGTCTCTCTGAATCGGTGTTGCCGTCTTGTGGGCTGTTTATGCTGTTAGTTATCATTTGACTTTTTATTTTCCACTGCACACTTAATTTAAGTTTTACAACCGCACGACTATTACAAGCGCTCATAAGCAATATTCAGAAATTAATCATTAGCAATCTGGACGGAAGAACTCTTCATGGACTTTACCTGAGGAAACTGAGCTACGGAGGAGGAGGCGGGGAGAGGGTTTGAGACCATCGGGCCGAATATATCCAGGTCATTGTTGTTCTGGCTTGTGCTTATGCTACCATTGTTAGTTGCTGCAGCTGTTGGTATGTCTGCGACAGAAAGGTGAAAAGAAAACAGGTTTTACCGGTGGAAACAAACACGCAGTAGGTTGAGAAAAACAACAGAGTCTGTTTTCACTCAACGCAGCGTTACTCACCTCCCAATGATATTCTACCTGTATTCACTGAGAACTTATGAAAGATAATTTGTTGTTGTGTAATAGCTGTACGAAGGTGTGTAAAACAAACAGAGCTTATGTTTGCTAAGGTGAGATTATGTTTTGTATTTAACTGCACCGCCCTCCCACTGCTGCAGAGCACAGTAAGCATGACGGTTGGTACAATAAAATGAATCAGCTTATTGGCCAAAAAACCAAAATAACAGTAAACATCCAAATAATGCTATGACCCTCAAAGTCTATTAGTAGCATTAATTCCTCATCCTACTTAAAACTATAAATGGAATTGCTATATTGAAGTAATTATGCACAATACCCTGAAGTATCAAGATAAAGTCATTTATATCCGAGTTATTTAATTGAAAGGATAAATAGACAAGTACACAACCATAACACACATACAATAACCTGTAGTAACAACCCACTGTTTCACCATGAGTAGCAACACACTCTGGAATATCCTAATAACTGCCACTTGAACACTGAAAGTAATATTTTGCATGTTTAGCATACATCTGCGGTGAGCGGCTGTGATCAGGTTATGCCTCTTTCATGATGAGTCAAACTGTTCCTCTTCATCTACCCTTTGCAGCACAATCGTTTACGGTTAATCCATGATGTGATAAACTGTGGTTGCTCTACAATACACCTATTTATTAAATAATTGCTGGAAAACACCCTGGAATAAGGCACCTTTCCTAAAAGAAATCTATTTGACAGCATTGAAAAGTCAGCAAGTTAGCCTTTGCAGACCACTTCTATGCACCAACACCTATATCACACACTACAGGAAAGGGGAAACCAAAGCAACCAATGTTATGAACCATTTATTCCTTTGTTCCTCAAAAGTGAAAAGCTCCAAAACTAGATGTAGATAAACAAGAAGTCAGTCGTCTGTGACTGAGTCAGCAGTTTTAGCACTTCCTCGCTAAAGAGTCTTGCAGTATTTCACTGGTGCAAAGTTTTAATGTACAGCAAAAGGAGAAGTGCATTAAAATCAACTTTAAAAAATAAGTACAGTTCTGAATCTGAGATCAGAGCAGCTCAGAGATGGTTAGTCTACTGCCTGTCACAGTACACAGCTGCTCAAATCTGAATCTGAAAGAGCAGCGGTGACATTTTCTCTCAAACTGCTTTCTCTATTATTACACATCCAGCCTACAGAGACAACAGACACAGTCATGGTCTCTGCCTTAAACAACCACAATATCTTGGTTGAGTGCCATTATGTCCTGCTGCGAGGAATGGAAAGTTACATGTCCACAGCAATAACCTGCCGCAGCGTCAGCCTGGTACACCAAGAAAAACAGGCAACTCAATATATATATATATACAGTCAAATTAAGTACATAGTAAATATCCTTCATCTTAAATTACACAGCACCTTGAGCCTGTATAACATCTAAATCCAGGCTCAATGAGTTTACAGTGATTCATTTATTTATTAGATCTGCCGAACTGGCAATAAAAGGAAAACAATTACAAGCTGAAGCCCCGTTTAGCCTTATTCCACCATAAATATCTCACTCGGTTGGCACCTTTCAGACGTTTTTTATTTTCCAGTAACACAAGTGAGATACTCACCAAGGCCTAGTAGGTTCACAGGTGGTTCTGAAGTCTTAGCGGGGCTGATTTTGGGGACTGGCCTGGGCTCTTCACTCTTTAGAAGGAATGGAGTAGTAACATGTAAGGCAAACTCAATTTGGGACAATGCTGAATATCGTGTTTCCACACATGTACTCACAAAATAATGTGTGATAAACTTACCTTAGTGTAAGATGACACCTTGCTTCCTCGGTCCGGCTCCTTCTCTTTCTTAGCATCTTTTGGCTGGAAAACAAAATAAACTCAAAATGAACAACAGAAAAAAAAAGTTTTACAAATAGTCTGTTAAAGTGTTTTCACAATTTTTTTAAAAGGCAGGCGTATAAAGCTGAAAAAGTAACCCATAATACATACACTGCTTCCATTGGTCACATTCTTGCTGTAGTATTTCTTCTTCTCATATTTATCCCTGATGAAGAATTCCACTGCTCTAAGGTCAGAGTTAAGAGAAAAATAGGCAACAAGCAAGACAAATATGAATAGCTTTGGTATAAGCAGTATGACATGTTTAAGTTAAGGGTGTCTGCTCATAGTGAAGGATACTGGTCTGTTTGAGGTCTTCTGAAGCTTTCTGGAAGGTTGGCCTCATAAAGCCGCCTGCCATTGGTGTTACCCATATCCTGTATACTCTGAAAAAAGGAATGACAGATTGGTAAATAGAAAGCAAATTCTGTTCATATATGCATGCTGGATATTTCAACATCGATTTTACACATGATGATTAGTTTGCTCATCACAGAGAGTACGATTCAGCCTGTGAAAACATAATTCTCACATAAGAGACCCTGATAATGTCACTAGGGTTATCATGGCTTGGATTTAATTGCTTCAAAATTATTAATAGATAGCAGTTTTTCATCAATATATTATAGTTCTCAGATATATACGAAACATGTCTCTGATGTGTTTGGCTCCAAATACCAAACAGATCGTGCATTGTAGCATCCCATAAACCCCTCTGTTTCAGCCCTGTTTCAAAAGTGCTGATTCTGGGTCTGTTACTTTAGATGAAAATAAGGAGCCACTCCCCACGCCCCTCTGAGAGATATTTGGTATAAAAGAACACAATGGTGCTCAAGGAGGAGATTCAGGTGATAAAGTGGGCGGGACAAAAAGAGAGCAAATATTTTTTCCTGAAACGTTCAGGATCTCTCAACGCAGAGGGGACACATGTTTATGTATAAAATACATGAAAAAGTGGATTTTGCATAACAGGTGACCTTTAAACTTGGGCTGTGGAGTTGGAAAAAGCCACAATGAGGCGCATCAGGCTTTGACTCTAGTGCACTTGCTTGCTCTAAGGGCCCTACGAATGCGGAAGACCTGGGTAATTTTATATTGGTAAGTGGAGCCATTTTGGCTTCATGCACCACTGAACAGGTTTCCAGTGCTGTATCCAGTTCTCTTTGTACATCCATGAGTAAGACAGGTGGACATACACTAAGCAGGCTGAGAGGAAGACTGGGGTACAGGTGGAAAGAGTCTCAAATCTGGATTTAATTTCCTTGGAAAACAGTGCATGTGAGATTTCTGTAATTAGTTAAAACAGTTAACTAAATGTTGTAATGAGAAGTGGCATAAATTGGATTTTTAGCTTTAATAAGGACTTGGATGCTCATGTAAGCAGTCATTTTCAAGTCAGAACTGGTAATTATGGTAACTTGCAAATTACATGAATAAGGCTTAATGACAATTTCTTTCAATGTTCATTATGGGAAGTCTATGATCCAGTACATTTGAATCTAGATGCTAGAGACTAAGATCTCTCACACATTGACTATTCTTTTTATAATCTGTGTCTCGCAAGTCATCAACATTTTTGGGATAATTATTCAGAGAGCCTCGTAATAATGGAAATGCACAGTATTGTAACAGATCTGAGGCACTGAAATGGAAAGTCTGGCTGTCAATAGAGAACAGATGTGCCAAGATAAAGCGTTACTGAAATCCCTCCTTACTTCCTATACAACAAAGATGTTGCAATAATGTCTTACTTGGAGACTTTGCGTGAGTGATTAGTTATTCATATAATAAAAGGCCACCTCTTCTGTAATCAAACATAAGTACACACAGGATCAAAACAGTACCTGCATTTGTTCTGAGGTCCATTGGTCCAGGTTGACTGATTTGACTCTGGATATGTGTACTCCCAGATTCCTGTGGATGCCAGCACACCGGATGCACATAAATACTCCCAGATTCCAGGATGCCCATCTTGGACCTGATAAAAGAAAGATTGTGAATTAAATATGGATAGATGTCTGCAGAAACCATAGATAGACAGAAACCTGAAGAAACCTTAAGCATGCACGATCTTGCAGAGACTTCAAGAGCCAAAAGCAGGCTCTGCATTCTTTAACAATGACATAACAAGAGAAAGAGTCAGGCTCCTGATGTGGATCTGACACAGTTCGCAAAACGCTCGTAAAACCCCAGAGCGAGGAGCTGCAGGCGGCGGTGAGGGAGAGGCACTGTGGCCGATGAGCTTGAGTAGATTTAGAGAAGTTAGCTTGCTAGTTAGCTACTTAGTTTTGCTAAAGGGAAGAGATGTCAGCTGACTAGCCTTAGCCGGTTACACAGTAGCGGGTTAGCTTAGCCAAGCTAACTAGCGAAGATGCTACATTGTTATACAGCGTTAGCGGCTTTTTCTGAGTGGAAATGTTAACTTTGTCTAGTGTCGTGGAAAAAATGTCGATAATGTGTAAGTCGCACCTTTCGCCTCGCAGTCAGCGCAGTACTTGTTGTCTTCCTCTCTCAGCATTTTGGACAGGATGGCCTGGTGCTGCTCGTTGAGTTTTAGGGACTTTTCTCTCTCCGAGCGGGTCGCCATGTTCACGACAACTGTTGGACCTCCTTAATCAAAATAACTTTACTTTAATCCGTCTTCTATAGAAATACGTTTATGATAACATACCATAATCAGAGAGATGAACGCCTCCGAGTGGGATATGAAAACACCCGGAACCGGAATCCCCTCTCCGCCCACAGGAATCCTAAAGCTGACGCGGCGGATGCACCTGATTGGACAACAGCTCTGACGTGCTCTGACCATAGACGCTCTGACGCACTGAGCTTCTTATGAAGTTTTACATATTCATAAAATAATTATTATATAGAATCAAACTTTATCCCAACATTTTGACTGGCAAGCCACCTACTGGCTGCCTAAAACAAAAGTTTTAAAATAATCTTTGAATTCACCACACACAACTGCAGTTACAAATTGTATTGAACAATAACATATATCAAATCTGTATACACATGCAATACACCATTTAGGCATTTTAAGGCTTCAGTGTCACAGTACATTTGCAAAACTTTGAATGAAACTGAATTTAAAGACATGACTACAAACATTCATTACTTAGCAATGGCAATGTTTAATCATCAATATCAACTCAAAAATAGGATTGAAGGAAATATGTAGTTAAGAAAATATCTTTAACACTATTGAGTAAGTTAACATGAAATTGAGAGTGTTTTGTCAAATGCATTTAAATAGTTACCTAATATAAAAATATTAGGTGTGACACACTACATTGAATTCCTAGCCTCATAGCTATCCTAGCAGTTATTCTTCATATCAGCTTGCACACACACACACACACACACACACACACACACACACACATACATAATGAGTGTACACTTTGAACTGTGCAAGCAGCCTCAAGCTTTCAAACACTGGCAGATGAGTGGTGCTTGAGAAGCCTCGTGCACCACTGCCTCAAAGAAATGTTTCCAGGCGGATCTTGAAGTTACTCTCTTGGTGCCTCACTGCGATGCCATAGCGGAGCAGCAGCTCTATGTACGGGGGCCAGAATGTGTTGTCTATGGTAATATAGGGGTCGTGTGGTGTGTTCAGAGTCTTGTTCATGAGCAGCTGTGGGGTTACAGAAGACAGAGGGAGAATAGGGTTAAGTAATGGGGCCATGTGAATCAATTTATAAAGTTTGCAGGCATTTACACAGACAGTTCAATTGATATAGGTTGAATTTATATATATATATATATTTAAAGGTAGGGTAGGTAATTCACTTCAGAAACATTTTTGTTATATTCCATGGAATGCTCTTAACGTCCCGATAGCAATGAATAAATGAAATGCTTTGACAATAAATATATACAAATATTTCATCTGTGGAAGCCGTGGTGCTGTAAAAACCTCGGACCGTGGCAGATAATTGGATGGCCTACCTGCCTGTCAGCCTTCCATCTCATGCACAAACTTATCTCGTGCCCTCATTGGTCATGTGCGCGTTCGTGTGTGTTAGAGGAGGGGCTCTGTAAGGAAGTCTGAAGGAAGGGGAGATTTTTTTCGGTTGTGTACTTTCAAATTCTAGCGCACTCGAGCTGGTTTCTCCATTCTTACCTACCCTACCTTTAAGTGGGACAAAGTGATGTCTCAGTCAGTAGGGGCTTGGACTGTGAGCTGTAGGGTTGCCGGTTCAAGTCCCCGACCAGAGCTAAATATGGAGTGTGGACTGCTACTTGGAGAGGTCCCAGTTCACCTCCTGGGCCCTGCCGTGGTGCCCTTGAGCAAGGCACCGGACACCCCTCACTCCCATTGCTCCCTGGGCGCTGTACAATAGCTGCCCACTGCTCCTAATCCTAGAATCCTGGTACTAGGATGGGTTACATGCAGAGAACACATTTCACTGTGTGTGCTGTGTGCTCTGCATGTGTGACCATTAAAGAAGGGTTTCATCCCTCCAATTCTTCTTCTTAAATACAGGATGTTTTGTGCATGGTATATGCCATGGCCACCAGAAAACCTTTTAAAAAACTATTTCACTTTACTACATGTAAAGTAGTGATAGTTTGCAGAATGGACTGCTGTTCACCATGAACTAGCTTAGTTGCTATTAATCTGACAATTATTTGATCGTTTATTTGTATGCTATTCTCTATATCTACCTTGTTCTATATCTTATACAAGTTTTGTTTCTTATCAAATGTATTATATTTATTGTGAAGCACTTTGTAACTCTGTGTTATGCTTTTTCATATGGTCTGCTTTCACTTGAAGCAAGAGTACATCAAATGAATTGGACATAAAGGCTTATAATATAAATGTAATTTTCATACGTCTACTCTATGCTATTTTCAGTTTGTTTTGAGGACTTTTACTGGTAACTGCTATATGTGATATCAATTTTCTGTGAGATGTCTACTGTGAAGCACTTTGAACTGCACTTATTGTATGAAAGGTGCTATACAAATAAAGATTATTATTATAATGTTATGATTCAATACCCACCTCGAGAATTTCATTGAGGGAAATCATGTCTTTATCAAACTCCTGGGTATTGCTCTGAGAATGAAAACAAGAAATCGGTTAGTTGCAGTAGAGCAGAAATGGAACCGGTATTTTATGTAAACACAAAAGCACAACGAGCATCAAAGCCACAGGAACACTGCACCTTCTTCTTCTTGTTGGTGCTGGGCTCGTACTGAGGCAGAGGGACGTGCTTCTCCAGAACATCCGACAGACACTCCATCAACCTCTTCTGGTACACATTCAACTTCTGGATTTTTCCTTTGGTGTCCAGTAATATACTGTGGAATGCATGTTTACACACACATGTTTGGTAGAATTAGTTCCCTCTTTTCATATTTCTGCTACTATTCTCAGGGTAGGCTGCCCTCCAGTGGAAACACATCTCAAAACTTGAACCCTTCTTGTTTAGTGTGTTTTCTCCGCAACACTCACCTGTGCTCTGATGCTTTCCCCTTTTCCATTTGTATTCGCTCAACGTGGTTCTTGGCAGCTATCAGCACTTGTTGCTTCTCCTCCAACCACTTCTGTTCACTGAAAAACATTGACTTTTATCATTATTCATACACAGAGCTAAACAAATGGAACGTTTCTGAAAGGCCATGTTTAAGCATTTCCAGTATTTTCCCTGAGGAAGGAAAAGAAAGTCTGAACTTCACTCATAAGGTTTACGCACAGTTCTTTGGTTTCTTTGAGTTTGTCTCTCTTTGCTTCCTGGCAAGAAAGAACCATCTCAAGTTCCGAGCACAGTTTGAGTATCTGTGGAAAACAAAGAAGAAACATTGGTTGCATTACTGGAGCATTTAAATCAGAATTTCCAGTATTCTTTAATGTTGTAACATTTCAAGACATACCTCTTCTTTTCCAGCTTTGAGTAAAACTTTTGAATTTGATGACAGCACTAGATGTAGAAAAATAATGAAGTGCATTTTAACACATTAGAAACAGCAGGTAAACAATTTCAATTAGATTTGAAAGCCTGGAATCACAATTTGATGAAGTAAAGTCTTATATTAAATCTTGATTAAACGAATGTGTATCGCACCAATTTCACAGCAGACTAAACGATTTCCTTTCAAATGTTGTGGAATGAAAGTAAACTGTACCTGAGGCATAAAATCGTGGTACTAATTTGTGATATTGATATTTTGTAAATTCATATATTATGATATGTTCAAGCTTCTATCACAGTGTGAATGGAGTACTTACATTTAGGCTCCACTGTCAGCCACTGCTTCAGTTCAGCTTCCGTTGCCATCAGTCGATTTACTGCCTGTTGAAAATTTGGCAATGCACAGAAACAAATGATCAATCTCATTTTTTAAGCAGGATTAAGTTGTTATTTGCATTTAATAATGTCACACATTTCAATAAAAAATAAATAAGCTGATCATATTTTGTAATATGTGAAAGGACATTTTTTATTAAATATTACAAAAATACTTTTTTGCTCTTTGGGGACATCTTAACCTGAATGTAGCACATCTGTAGGTTAGGAATAATCTAGAGTCTAGTTTTAAAAGTTGAGTGACTGGTTAAGATTAACTGTCCAGTGAAGACGAGGTACAGGTCACAGTGATATTTGGTTTTGTACAAAAAAAAACAAGCTTGAAATTTGACGTTGTTTGTCAACATTTATAAAAACACACTTATGGCTTGTTGTTGCCATCTGAAGCCATTACGGGATGCCGCTTTGACAAAACTCTCTCATTGTCTGCATTTTACATTTGTTACACCAAGGTTATAATTCTTATTTTTATCATTAGTTTTACAGCTATTTTGAACTAATATTAGCATTGTAAAATCACTATAATGTGTATAGCTTGTTTTCACATTTATGTACTACAAAGTATTATAACTTAAATGTATTATTTCATCTTTTAGGTGTCCGTCACTGTGCTCTTCCAAAGGCCTCTGCAGTTCCTTAAATTCAAGTCATTCTTTTAGTTTACATTATACATTTTCCCTGAATGTGTTAAAGGTTGAATATTGGTGGCAGAAAAGCACCGTTTGATGAACATTTGTCAAAGTTGTTCTTCTGCCTTTCCCTGTATTTCATAATGTGTGAATTGTCAACCAGTTAGGAAGTCTTTATTGCCTGTTTAGGCCTTTGAAATACATTATGATTATAATAAAGGTCTATGTAAGGGATTTTCAAGTTTGCAAGTGAAAAGTGTTGTCTAGGGTATTTATATACATCTTTTTAATTAAATGTCATAAATTCATGTAACCATGATATTTCAAAAAGTAAACGGAAAAATTAAATGAACACCAACTTCAAGGTGTTCCATGTGTTACCAGTGGTGTAAAGTAACTAAGTACATTTACTCAAGCACTGTACTTAAGAACAATTTTGAAAGACTTTACTTGAGTGATCCAATGTTTTGGAACTTTGTACTTCTACCTCACAACAATTAGGAGTTTGTTAATAGAGTAACTTTACTCCACTACCATCATTTAATTTAGTTATTAGTATACATATTTTGATGCCAATACTTTTGTACTTTTACTTGAGTAACATTTTTGAATGCAGGACTTTTACTTGCAACAGAGTATTCCTGGTACTTACTTTTACTTAAGTACAAGATCTGAGTACTTCTTCCACCTCTGTGTTACATGGGGATTCACGTATATAAAGTGAAGCATGTACAGTCATCTCACCTGGTCTTGAGGATTCTCACATGCATCTGGTTCAGACAGTATGATCTCATTCTGAAGCTGCAACACAGAGACACAGACTGCAGTTTGTACCTCTTCTTCTCTTCCGGGCCCATAGTATAAAGCACAGCCCGGGGAGACATTACCTTCTCCAGCTGGGTGAACTGGTCCTCACACTGCTCCATGAGCTCACTGAAAGCGGCCTCTGACAAAGCCTCTTTCGCCGCCACACCTGCCTCCACCTCGGCCTGGACACGGGAACACAAAGAGGACACTATGTATCGATTTGTATGCTGTTTTAAGTATGAATACTTAGTACAGCACGGAAAATGCTGTCAGAGTCAGTACATGGTTGATGTGTTGTTAGCTGTAGGCTAGGTTGAAAGTTGACATTAGCTAGTTTAAGTTCGCAGGGCCGATCTTTTCTATTAATAGTTGATGTGAAAACCTCGCCCTTTACATTATTGTTTACATATTGGCACTACAATTATCAGTCAAAGGACGAGTCGACTCACCATAATTTGTAAATGTCAGAGATGTATCTCCAAATCACGGAAAATAACAACAGACGCTCCTTTTTCAAATTACCGCCAACGCTGATGACGTCATACCTGCGACAGAGTGCTGAGGAGCGCTGCTGCTGCGCAGGGCTGCGCATGTTCAGTTTTTTCAATGTAATATTAAGAGAAATACTAAACCAGAAAAACTTCAGTTAAACAGAAGAAGATCAAGGTAGGACTCATACAAATACACAGACTGAGATAGGATGTATACATTGTTTTGCGTGTTTTGATATTTTACCATATATTTCCATTGACTTCAAGTTGTTGGCAATTTTCTTAAGATACAAATGGATGGGTATGTCGAAAACGGTTGCTTTTGGGGATCAATCTGATAAAAGAGAAAATATTAGGCAAGATTGAAGAGAAACAGAAACAATGGCATTTTAAATAGGAGCTAGAAGTTCCCTTTCAGCTAGCCTACTACTGCTTTTCAGAGGGGGATAAAGCACCTTTTAACAAACTGCATCTATTAAACAGACTGTAGGATTGATCCCCACTCCCTTTATTTGACAGCAACAGCCACTAGTTACTTTAAATCTCAAGAATTTAACTACAAAAAAAGACCAAAGTGTAAATATGCTGCAATTCAATAAAAAAAATTGAAACATTCTGAAAGGGGGAAATGGGTCTGTATTCTCTTTTTGTATTGTTTAATTACATTTTAGTGTACCACCCCTCCTTTTTAAGGTTTGAAATGCGGGACTTTTACTTTTAAATAATTTGAGGTATAGCCTAATTTTTCTAACAAAGGGATTCAAACTCAGTCAGTACTTTTTCCACCACCGCTAAATAATACATGTAGGCCTAGGTGTGTACATTATTTTGAAATGCATTTATTTCCCAATTATTACACGTAACTTGTGTCATTTGGTAGATTTTACAGGAAGCATGTAAGGGTTCAGTAGGTTGCAGGTGCAGGAGGTGTCATTACAGAGCCAGCCCGGCCCATTAAAGGAGAGGTGTCATGGCCATTTCCTATATAAGGTATATTTATTAGGGCTGTCAGTCGATTAAAATATTTAATCGCGATTAATCGCATGATTGTCCATAGTTAATCGCGATTAATCGCAAATTAATCGCACATTTTTTATCTGTTCTAAATGTACCTTAGAGGGATATTTTTCAAGTTTTTAATACTCTTATCAACATATGAGTGGACAAATATGCTTTATATGTTTGTTTATTATCATTTGAACAATGACAAATATTCTCATGAATATTAAACACAACAACCTCTGAACATTACAAATATTCGCCTCAATTCAACCTGGAACCTCTCATACACTAATACAATACAAAGTGTGTGTGTGTGTGTGTGTGTGTGTGTGTGTGTGTGTGTGTGTGTGTGTGTGTGTGTGTGTGTGTGTGTGTGTGTGTGTGTGTGTGTGTGTGTGTGTGTGTGTGTGTGTGTGTGTGTGTGTGTGTGTGTGTGTGTGTGTGTGTGTGTGTGTGAGAGTGTGAGAGTGTGAGAGAATGTGGAGAGCTGCCAAGTGCTCGGCGCAGTTGTCGGCGAAATGTCATTGAAACAGCTCCTTATATCCGTTAGAGCAGCTAGCTAGCACCAGATGCTAACAACAACAACACGTAAGGTGTGCCTCGCTCGCGCGAGTCGCGCCACACATACACACATACACACATACACACATACACACATACACACATACACACATACACACACCCTCCCGGTCCTCCCGATGGCCAGTCCGGGCCTGCCGGTGAGCGTGGAAGTGTGGTCTGCCACAAGCGGGCGGCAGGAGCGGGGCTGTAAGCATCAGCTTGTAGATGGTATTTTAAACTCGATGCGCTCTGAAACTACGGGGCGGCCGAGGACAAAAAATACACATGCGTTATTAACGCGTTAACTTGACAGCCCTAATATTTATACGTCTTATTTTTCAAAATACCAAACAGATCATGCATTTTAGCCATGCCTCATTTCGCTCTATTTTGCTTTCCTCCACCCTGTCTTTGCATGCGCTGCATCTGACCACGCCCCCCTGCAAAGGAGGGGGCCGAGTTACGAGTGTCGTGTTACCATGCTGTTACCATGCCACGGCAACCTCTCATTCCCCTGATAGGTCAACTCCGCCGTCCTGACGTCAGAGGAATGTTCAAATCTGGATCAGTCTGTATCAGATCCGTTGCAGCCCCGTTTTTAAGAGATTTGGGTATGGAGGAAAAGAGAGAAGGTTGTGTTTTCTGACACTTGGTGAGTTCCCTGGAACACCGGGGACACATATTCATGTATAAAAGACGTACAAAAGTGCATTTTGCATGATAGGTCCCCTTTAAATAATGTTGTTAATATGTCTAGATTGCCTACTCTCAAAGTCATGTATCATATTATTGAGTCCATCATATAATACATTAACCGTGCTTTACCTGAACCTCATCATAACATGACACTAGAGAGGACGGCAGGATTGTAATTTCCCGTGTTCAGTGAATGCAACAGAGGCAAGACACCAGACCAACCAGAGAGTTGAATGGAAATAAACATCTGTCTTATTGGCTGACAGGTACCTATCCTGTGAGCTGTGACAATGTTTAAAATAAACTGTCAGTCGGACTCAGAGTTTTTGAAGATGGACATCAGAAAATGTTTTCTTAAAAAAGATGACAATTCTCAAGTGGTGGCTCACACAACAACCCCAGAGCCACCACTTGCGGGTAAACAAGGTATGTAAATGTCAGTAAACTTCCAAGTTATGCGAACATGTAAGCAAAGCATAAATTACAGCTACGTTGACGTTACTTTGAATCGCGGGGGTAAGCTAAACTGTTAGCAAGTAGCTATAGCTAGCCAGATATATTAAATAAACACTTTGTCATACAATCTAAATGTTATGCTTTTTAACGTTACCTGGTGATTTCAAAGAAAGCTCTCTGGAAAATGTTGACTTACTGTTCGACATGAAGCTAGAGGCTACCTTACAGTACACCGTTGATTCTGAGTCCTGTCAGTTAAAGTGTTTCATAGTTAGCTTAGCTAAGCATCAACCTAGCACTGAAATATATGGATGTTATGTGACAGTATTTCTGAGAAAAAGTCAGCTGAAATGGTGGCATAGTTGCCACTGCTTTACGTGTCGACAGCATGTTTGAACGTATTTGCAGCAGTGAATGTGGCTGTTTGGCCACTGACGTTGCCATAACAACACCTGAATTTAAATGCGCAACCTCTTTTTGTGACAGATTTTTGCATGAAATTATAATTCTTCTGAATGATATTCCTATTGACAGCTAGTTTCTATGTGAACATTATGAGAGGGACAGCCAGAGAGAATAAATGAAAAACAGTTATGAAATACTATATGACAGTAAAACAAGAATACAGTTTAAAAGGGGAGTGATTTGTAAAATATAAGAAAAAGAAAATCTGTTTACAGTTCTGTTTCATATGGGTGTTGAGAGATGTATCCATAGATCTCTTAATTTTGTTCTCAAAGTGCACCAGATTGATGCTTTTAACTTCAATATTTAAAAAAAAATCTTCCCGGGGGAGCATGGCCCCGGACCCCCTAGAGGAGGTGAGGACTCCCCTAGAGGATGTTAGGTCCACGGTGTTTACATGCTTATTTATACAATATGTGTGCTTATGCTAACATCATAAGACAAAAATTGGTTCCGTGTAGTGAGAACGCGCTAGAGTGAGGGGGGCCCCCAAGCCAAAGCTCGCTTAGGGCCCCCAAAAGTCTAGGGCCGGCCCTGTGTCATTACACTTCCTTTTGTTGGGGTTAACTGACGCCATACAACAAGGATGTCCAAACTACGGCCCGGGGGCCAAATGCGGCCCGTGATCTATTTTGACAGTGCAGGAAGAGGCAATTTTATAGAAAACACGAAGTCAATATACAAAGAATAGCTTAGATTCAATAGTAATGGCAAAGTCTAAGATCAACATATACTAAAAACCTCAATAAAATAACATGCATGTGAACAAAAGAAAGGAAAATGTGAATATAAAAAGCATGTATCATATAGTTTTCGGATTATTTTTCAAACAATCCACAGAGAGACAATGATTTTTGTATCAGAATCAAGTACGTAAACACATACAAGGAATTTGCTTTGGTGTCTGGTTGTGCAAACATAAACAATCTAAGAAAATACGTTGTAAGAGTAGGTCAAACACATAAAGATAATAAAAGAAACTATTTAGCATTAAAAAGGGTTCTAATCTGTTTCTGCCCTTCAGATTTAGAGAGACAGAAAGGAAAACTAAAACATATCATGACCACAACTCGGTGTAACTTAGTTTGCAGTGATGTAAATGTACATGCTATTGAAATATACTTCATGTTTTTAAAATACACACACAGCATGGCTGGTTAAGTGCTCAGTGTGGTGCGTTCACTGCCCTGTGAACACCAGCAGGTGTCTCTGCTCCTCTCTCTCCTCTGTGGCCGAGCAGCTGACTGGAGTTTAAACCTGTTCACATCTGCAGTTCCTTTTTGGTTTTCCACTTCCTTTCTGTATCCTTTTTAAACTATAGTTTTTTATTAAGAATGTAATTCCACAGTTTGAGTATATTTTGGTCTCACTCATGGTTCAAATAATGAAACCATCAGGATTGGGCGAGCTTTCAGATGACTTCCATCAGGGATTGGTGCATTTCACTTTTATTTTTCAATCAACTGTTGATTTTTATTTGCCACAAAGAAATTAAGCATATATTTTGAAACTTTACCATCATAATGACAACAGTTTTACCTTCTCTTTTTATATTTTAAGTACATGTTATATTTATCTGAAATATTGTATGTGCTGCCATGAATTTGTTTTACATTTTTAAGTTAAACCCATAGTTCAAAATGCTGGTGCAGTTTTTACCTTTTTTACAATGCAAAAACATATTTCAAGAATCCTTTAGAAACACTTAAATAATATATTTTTTAGACACAGTGGTCATAAATAATGAATATCTAACTGCAGACTTTGTTTACCTTTAATGTCTCACAATGTTTAATTAAAAACAGTTTTAACATTTATAAGGCCATTGATTTTTTTGTATAACTGTAGTATTTATTGATAAGTCATATGCTGTCTGCCACAACGACTATAACATTGCAACTGAACTTCCAAATCAAGTGGTTTGTAGTCTGTGAATTTAATTGCCTTTTTTTTTTAACTAAATGAGAATACAGAAATCTGCATCTCTTCCTCTCTCATGTGCATAATATATAAGACAAACAAGCACAACGGTTTGCTGTTGCTTGTTGAACTTGGTTGCAGCAAAACTGGATAAACAATTTGGTCCAAATGGTGAGGCTGACTCTCTAACTGCTTGGTGTTAATACAGTGCAGTGCAGTGCAGCAGCAGCAGGACAGAAAATATATTTACTGATTTCCTCTGCTATATGTTTTCAAGCTACATCCTCTTAAATTCACATAGCCTGGATTATTTGAATGATCAACTAGAATTTGATTAATATGTAAATTTCCGAGCAAACTGTTCCATTTGAGCCTTCAGCGCAGCCTAATTAATCAACAGTTAAAGGAAATTAATACATACATCAATTCTGTCAGGAACATGCTTAGTTCAATCGCCCGTAAAATTGAAGTTTGAAGTATTAACTGGCTCCACAGGAAGGCTATGATTAAAACTCTACAATTCAGGCTATCCAGGCAAATATAAAGTCATTTACAGATCCTCCCTTTTTTTATATACATATTCAATAAGAATAATTATGATAATACAATAATAAATATACGTTGATGGATGCTGATTGTTGTTCTTTTCAGAAGACAAACTGGAGATTTGAAAGCATGTCACTCGACCAGTGTTTGAAATATTCATTCACACTTTGCACCTGAGACTGTTTTTCCACAAGGTGCAAATAATCATAAAATATAGAGAGAAGAATAGAGAGGGAGGGAGTGGAAAAGGGGAGGGGAAGGGATGAAGAGAGAGAGGGCTGTACTATTGTTTCAGTAGGGACTCATGCATCAAACTTCAATTTTCCGGACGATTGAAGTAGTGATTTTTTCCATCTTGGAGTGAAATACTGAAATACACTTAAGACCTCCAGATTAATTACCACGAAGTGGTCCCACAGACTGTAGTATTACTTATCGCCGGGACCGCCTGACAAGGCCTCATAAAATAAGCAAGTGAAATCCATAAACTTAGCCTGCCTTAACACTCTCTCCCTTCATAAATATGCTTGATTCAGAATAGGCTGCAGCACACACACACACACACACACATACACACACACACACACACACACACACTCACACACACACACACACACACACACACACACACACACACACACACACACTGTGTTGTGATATACAGAAAGGATTAGTTTTTAGGAATGAGTTTTAAATCGACTTGTTCATATTTGCAAGTCAATTTACAAGATAATTTAATTTAATTTTTTTTCCTTGGAAAAGCGTCACTTCGATTAACTAAACAATATTATAATAAATATGAATTAAAGGAAACACTTCACGCCCCTATTTAGCATTTCTGAGCAGTATTAAACTTAATATATAAGCTATAACATGATGCAGTATCAAGACATAGGGATCATTTACTGTGTAAATTCAAAGGCAGTTTTTTACTCATAATTATAAATTCTCTTATGACAATATTTATATTTAAACCTTTTTTTAAAACGTTTTTTCCTTTATTTTCAACAGCAGCCTCCATTATGGGTGGATGTATGGTTGTTAACAAATACATTAATTACACTACCTAAAAAAACTAATTTCAGCCTAAAACTTCATTATAATGTTATAAACCATTTATTAAATGTGGCTTATAAATTCTAAATAGGGGGATTTTTTTTACTGTAGGACTAATTTGCCTTTAGATAGGCTCCAAGTACTTACAGGTCTATAAACGTATTCAGGTTGTCCTGAATTTAAAGTTTAAAAAAAAGCAAACACTATAAACAAGTCACAAGAAGACAGGCCTACTTATCATTTCTTTGAACAAAGAGAGTTAAAGGAGAGAAAAGCCTTTTGAGCTCCACTCTTTCTCACATCACCATGTTTTCAGCTTCATTAAACTCCTTAAAGACAAAAGAAATAAAGAAGAAAAAAAAGAAAGATGAGAAGAAAACAAACAAAGGAGTCCCCTAACCAGACTTTGGCATAAATGTCACAGTCTCAACTCTTTATGGCTGCCTACTTAACATTAAAACCCCTTCCAACAAAATCCATTTCTTGTTTAGAAAACGTTTCTTGGACAGAAGTCAAACATATTATTCCAGAGCTAAAAAGCGGTGAGAGACAAGCGGCTCACAGAAAAGGGGCAGTTTCATTGTAATTCATTGACTTGTTCAAAACGCCAGGCAAAGAAAAGGGCTAGACATTAATAGCCGCAGATGCCCTCATGAAGGGAGAGTCTATGTAGGCATTATGGCCTTTGTTCGCGCCCAGTTAAACTGTTTAAAAGGAGGGTTAACTCAATCCATCAAATTGTCTGAATTTGTGAGGAAATTTCAAAAACCATATGGCCTCCAAACGTTTGCGTCCTTTTTGTGCGGTGGGACACACTTGTCTCAGTATTGCTGCCTGCGGGGGACCGGCCCTGCTCCTTTGTGGCTCGTCCCACCAGGGAACGCTGCTCATTTGTCCCCACTTTTCATGCTTTACGCTCAAAATTACGGCCCAGTCCCGCAGAACAAAAAAGGTCTATAAAAGGCCCGAGAGAAACTGGCCCAAAACTTTGTGTTTTTGTGGCATCCTCGTCTTTTTTTCCCCCCGGCACCAGATTTGTGTTTCTCACATAAATTTTTGCCACGAATGGAGAAACACGTCTAAGGGTCAAGAAGCCACGATACGCATTTAGGGTGTGAAAGGAGATGTGAGATTCCGGGCCACAAAATGTTTAGAGCATCCTAGTAGAAAAGGACACAAAGGGACAAAATAGTTCAGAATAATAACTCTGAACAGGCCGCTTTGATAGGCTAACACGCCCATTTCTGGCAAGGAGAGCGTGTTTCTAAAATGATTGGTTTTGTCCTCACTAAAAAGGAAAAAAAAGCTATTATATTCATAATAAAAAAGCTTGATATTAATTCAAGAATTGCAACATAAAAGATATATTCAGAAAAGCCATTTTATTCCCATAGTAGCCTATATACATTACAGTCTGTGCATTGGTTTTTCAAATGATGTCCTGATTTTAGAAAGGCACTTACAGGTGTACAAAACATAACAAATATTTATAACTGTAAATCTATTGTATCCAAACAATAAATCTAAAAAGTAGCCTATAGCTTTTCAAAATCACCGCAATATTCATTTTTCTTCCTCGCCGTCGCGTGAGCATTCCCATAAATCGCACAAATGTCCGGGTTTGCCGATCATCATCTTCATCATCTTTATCATCATGCACAGCAGCATCGGGACGCCAAACATGAGCTGAAGTCAAGGGGGGGTGGGGGGGGGGGGGGGGTCCGGTCAGATGATGATGAGGAGGAGCCGGCAGTGACAAAGTGACACAATGGCGATTTGGCTCACACAAAAACACCAGCAACTATTAAATAAAAATAAAAATAATAAAGTAAAAATAAATATATAATGATCACAAATCAAATCATGCATTTACATGCAAACAATATGAAAAACTGGAGCACTTTCATTGTGGTGTGTGAGGGTATAGGCCTTGAAAAGCGATGGAAACAGGTGTGTGTGTGTGTGTGTGTGTGTGTGTGTGTGTGTGTGTGTGTGTTGGCCTATAGTGTACAAAAATTACAAGTTACTTTTAGACCATATTGCTTTGCTTGCAAGAAGAAAGAGGTTGCTAATGAATACATAAAATACCACTGCATATTTCGTGTTGTGTGTTCATGCTTCACTATGAATAGGTCTATCTGTGTCGATATAAAAGTCATTACATTTTGGTACATGTTCTGAGATATGGTATACAATATAAGCAGTAAGTTACAAGTCCTCCGGAGGATTTTTCATCGTCTTTTTGTGTTTCTCGACCTTCCAGCCCCACGCTGTGCCATCAGTCATCCACATCAATCTCCACGTCCTCGTCCTCTGAGCACTCTTTACTAGTTGTGTGGTCTGAAAACGGAGACAGCGGCGAGTTCCGCAGTTTCTGAGCGAGCTCGAGCTCCTGCTGGCCGACCCGCTTGGGGGAATTTGGTCGCGGGTGGCCCAGCGTGCCGTTGGCGCATTTCTCAAGGTCCGCCAGCTTGGCGAGCTTTTCCAAAGGGACATTGCCGGTGGCCTTAGCCGACTCCACGTCGGCCTTCATCTCTTCCAGGTCCCGTTTTAGCTTGGCCCTGCGGTTCTGAAACCACGTGATGACTTGCGCGTTCGTCAGGCCCAGCTGCTGCGCGATCTGGTCCCGGTCGGCCGGGCTCAGGTACTTCTGGTACAGGAAGCGCTTCTCCAGCTCATAGATTTGGTGATTGGTGAACGCCGTCCGAGACTTCCGGCGCTTCTTCGGGGTGCTTCTCGTGCCGAACAGAGTCATCCCGTCCCGGCCTGTGAGAGAGAGAGAGAGAGAGGCCGCGTGAGAATGTGAATCCTGCAGGTGCAGCGCGCAGAGCTTCCTCTGCACCGCTGCAGCAGCGTGCGCGTAAAAGTCAACCTAACGCAAAAATAACAATGAAAGTGATCCTACGAGAAACAGTAGACTAAAGCCCTTGTCTCTTGTGGGAAGGGGTGATTATAAGGATATTACACAGACCCCACTGGGAAATAGTGTTCACTAGACACACGAGACCTTAATATTAAAGAAAAGCAGTGTCGATTTATTCCATGCAGCCCAGAACATGAACACGCCTTTTTTTTCGATAATATATTTGTTAAAGACAAATATGTTCAAATATTATTTCTGTTCTTTTTATTACATGACATGCTGCAAAACAGGTGTGTATTTAAATGGTTATTTTCTATCTTGTGCAGGCCATACAATAAGAAATTCACGTGCAGAGAAACGCCCATTATGACATTCTAAAAAGGTGTTTTTCGACTGTATTTTTTAGGGATCGAGATGTACCTTCTGCAGCCTGTAAAACGCTGACTTCCAGCCCTTTGAAGGTCTTGCTGGCCAGCTCCTCCAGCGCGCAGAGGGGGGAGGTCTGGTTTAGCAGAGCCCGGCTGGACAGAGGGATGCTGGACGGACGGTGCTTCTCAGAGGACGAAATGAGATGAGCTGTGCCGCAAATGGTGTAACTTCGTTTCACAGAGGGCTTGTTCAGGATGTCCTCGATGCTGAAGGGGGTCAGCGGCTTGTTGGAGTTGGCAGGAGGCGGCAAGTGGTCCAGCGGACTTCGCCTCCTGTTCTCCACTGCATCACATTTGGCCACTTCTTTGGATGTCATCATTGGTTGTAAAAAGGACTTCGTTGAAAAAAGAAATAATCAAGCGGGTTTAAAAACGAGCGAGACTATCGAAGGGAAAAAAGTCACATAACAGTTGGGAGGTGGGGGGAAAAAAAACAAAAGACACGGAGGAGAATGAAGAAAAAAAATCGTATTCCAGAATGGGATGTCTTCAAAGTGTCGATCCTCGGGAGCAGCAAGTCCGCAGGAGTGAGATGCCTCCCTGAAAATGGCGAGGTCCAAAGAGTTGACGATTACTAACAAGTTATCATTGATTGGTAGGTAATCAATTATCTCCAGTGGCACTTTCGCCCTCTTCCCTCTCACTCTTTGACTATGTTGCAGTCCAGTGCGGGGCTTTTTGCGACTGGGGGTGTCCCATTAATTAGGACGCATGGCTAGAAGGAGGAGGAGCCCGGCGGAATTATTATAGTGCTTTGTGCTCTTATCATCTTTGGTCTAATTTAGTCGTGTGGTGAGACACCAGAATAGGTATGTGGGGTAAATGAGGGGAAGCAGAGAGAGAGGGAGGGAGAGAGAAAGATTGAGGGAGAGATTGCAATCCTATATTTTATGCGTAAAAGTTAGGTTTTAGTCCAGGAGTTTCTAGGCTTTCAGTCTGAAAGTATTTGGATTATCCGGATGTTGCCATAAAAGACAAATCGACTCAGGTGTAGTTGTAGCAGATATAGTCAGAAGGATTTTTTTCCTCGACCCAAAGCATGGATGATCCTTTGTTTTGTAAAGGTAATGTAGAGCTGGGCCATATATCAGCTCTGATGATACCTCCTCCGGGGCGGGAGGGAAGGAGCAGCATGCATCCCTCTCAGCAACGCCAAAATCCGGGCCATAACTCAGGCAAAAGGGCTCCTTTTTATATCATCCGAGAAATATTTCATCTGCTCTCAAATTTCCTCGCGTCCTGCAGGTTTGACATGATGAGTTTATTTTCGTGCCGGGCTGAAGGATTGGCGACAGGCTATTTGCATAGGAAAACGAATTTACGAAGCTGGACAAAATATGATGCCTTTTCCTATTAAATAAAAATAAAAATACAGACGCTTATCCAACGGAAGAAATAAGCCTTTTTTTGAAGTTTATGTAATCTTTACATTGTTGAAGTTGCCCGTGATTTTACTGCGGGAGAGGGACATTTTAAAAACAAATTGTAGCAATTTATTATTATTATTTCAAGAGTTATTTTTGTTTCGTCGATGCTGATATAATAACGTTGTTATTTTTAGAATATTTTATATATTTATTTTTTGATGAATGTGTTCAGGTGGTTTGAAGCAAATATTGCAATGATTAGTTTTACATCATCGATGTGTACAAAAATAAAACAGCAACATAGTGAGGATGATGAAGATGATGATGAGAGAGAGGGTATACAATTAATAACGTGGTCGTATTTTATAGTTCTATTCAGCCTTATTTAAAATAGTTTCCTATATTCTTTTTCCATTTGATTTTATTAAAACATTAAACGAGTGTATTTAAAAGGCCAAGTTCTGTCCATACAGGACTGCCACAACATAAAAGAGTTAGACATTTCATTTTTGATCTATTATCAACTTTTCCCTTTTTGTTAAAACAACATATGACATCTTAATTTAAAAAAGTAAAATAATATTATTTCGTTATTCAATATGGAAAAAATTAAAATATCTTTGGCTGTCTGTTAGCAAATGGTTTTCTGTAGTGTATGTGTCCAGTTGAACTATCAGGTTATGAAGTGGAAAAAAAGAAATGGCAGCCAGGCAGTTTATAGCTGCTGCTGCTGCTGCTGCTGGGGGGGAGATCTGATTGCAGTAGTAACTGTTTTCTGGTTGTTGCGAAATATAACCAATATAATTTCAAACATTTGCCAAGATTTTTTTTTATAGCTTTCTAATTACTATCACAAAAAAAAAAAAGAAAGGTGTTATACAAAAAAAAAAAAGAATGTAATAAGCCTTTTAGATTCATTCATGGGCTTTTTAAAATAGACATTAAGTAAGGCACACAGGCATTTATAAATAAATTAGGCTACATGAATAAAAAATGTAATGATAAAAAACCCACTTTGTATTAAAACAATTACAAACAGGCAACATGTTTCCTCTCACACATATAAAACATTACAGCAAATAGAAATATCAAAGAAAAGAGCATTATAATATGATATTATGAATTGGCAAACAACCAAAATAAATAAAATAATTAAATGGCACACAAGGTGATCTAATGTGTGAACACAAATGATCAAATGTAACCATTTATTTTTCATGAAATGTGTGTGTTTCCAGCCCGCTGAGCTGTGTTTGGCGCCTGTTTATTAAAGACATGTATTTGTAGTGTGTCCTCATCTCTGGGTCTGGCTTGCCAAGGTCAACGACACGGCCTGCCTCTCAGCTCTCCTTTAGCCACACAACTTAATCTCATAAGCTACTAGACTGTGCAGGGGACATCCACTGGCGGGGGCACTGACTGTCTGGAAAATGACCCATAGACTGCTTCATTTTCTGCTTTTCTTTGGAAGCTGTTGTGGCCTTTTTATTAATGGATTTGGAATAACCCCCTCTGGTTAATCCTAATCAAGTGTTAGAGTGTATTTCTTTACAACAGCCAAGCACTGAAACAACTGAAACGTTGACTTTAATGTCAATTATTAATATTAATTATGTCAACAAATTTCACATATTAGGTTAGTTGAAAGCAATACTATTAAGTTGAACCTAATACCTTTTTATTTAGACTTATTATTGCTTTCAACTAACCTAATTCAGTTATGTGAAATCTGTTGACATAATACATTTAATTAAAGTCAACGCTCCAGTTTTTTCAGTGCCACACATTTCCAAGAACACAAGCCCTCTTTTTCTTCCCAACCAGGTGTTGATTTAGGCCTTCCACACTGCGGTCAGTTAGCTTAAAGTGGCACCCTGCAATGTGTTGTTGACCTGGTGCAGGAGGAGACACAGCATTCACTGCAAGGCTTAGCCTGCGATTAGACAGCTGCAGGGGAAACTATCCACATTGTAGCCATTTTGTGAGACCCCAAAGATGGGGTGTCATGTCTCCCCGCTCCCAAAGGCCTACCAGTTATCTCACATGACACCAGATATAGATACAGAGGGAGAGATGTGTCTCTTGGTTTAAAACATGTACTGTATAAATCACATGTCATTACCAGAGGTCACTGGCTGAGGCACGCCATTGGATGGTTTCATCGCCAGGGCTCGTCTGGTTGGAGGGATTTATCTAGCGGTGGGATCTCTGGAGAGGCAGCCATATTTTATGTGACTAGAGATGTAATAACAGGCCTCTGACAAATCCCTGACGGCCCCAGCTTCTCCTGCCTCGCAGTGCGGGGCCATCGCTGCTGGAATCGTAAGCAGCATTATCCCCGCCATGCACGTGGACTGCCGCTCAGATAACTGTTTCCTCCAGGGTTGGGGGCTCTTTGCTGTGATGCTCACAAGGGTCTTGTTAAAGGGTTAGTTCAACCAAATCATCATGAATTCTCTCATTTACCTCTGCAGCTGCAATCATGGGTTTTATGCAGGAAAATTCACCTTTGAGGATTCAGATCCAGATTTTTACCGACTCAATGCCATAATTACATTGAATATAAACAACAATACAATAACGACAAAATAATAGCACCCAGTAGGAATTACGTGCAACAATATTTGTTTAGAAAAGACAATAGCTGGGTTTTCATCCTAATGTTGCACATTTTCACCACATTTTAGAGAAAAATCAGCGAAAGGTAATGCCAATTACTGCTTTTTCTATCCACTACGCTTTGCGATTGTTATTAGTTGTTCGTCAAGATAAGCAGTAGGTGGCAGTGTAATTAAAAGAGCGTCAGTTTTCTCACACTGAAAACCAACAAATACAATTGTATGTTTTCATGTGTGGATTATCATACTTTTTTCCTTTTTTTTTTCAACGTTTTCAGGTTGTTTTTTTAAGGAAATTGAAAGTGTTCATTAAAACAGATGGACGAAACTGTTTTAATGAACACTTTTTTACACACTAATGTATAAAACTCACCCTTCCTCAATATCATCCAATGGGGCCATGCTTATATACATCATTATATATATATATATATATATATATGCTCACTTACGGTAGCTAATGTTAGCTACCTTTTATGTTTGGTGATGCCATTGAGTCAGTTTGTCCATTTTATGACGTTTGAGCATTTATCATCTGAGATTGTTACACTGCTTAGCCTATACTTCAACCAAGACAAAACATAACTTTTTGGCTAAAATGGGCTTTTAAAACAAATGAACAGTTGTCAATAGTCCAAATCAAACTCCTATTTTTCTAGAGCAATTTTCTATAAAAAAATACTGTGTTTTCAGAAAGTTGACATTTGTAAATGTAATTTCAATATTATGAAACCAAAGTTTTTTACTTCTATTTAATTGAGTAAGTTGCAGTAAGCCAATATTAAAAGATACAATTAAAACTATAAGGACAGCTGGATAACTCTTTAGGTGTTAAACGTATAAATGCCACAATGCAAAAAATACTCCAATATAACAAAGAATCTTTCATGTACTAAAAAAAATTCCGAACTAACATTAATGTACTACTAAATGTTATCAGTAATTATACTACAATTATTTAAAGTAGTCAGCATTATTAATATACTCAACACAATATTAATCTGCAAATATAGCGGAATGGGTGTAGAGCAGAAAGAAATAGAACCCTTAATGTTAAGTGCCCCAAAATTATACTTAAGCACGCTAATTATGTGTACTTTTTTAGCAGTTGAAAAATATATAACTTTTTTATGAACTAACCCTTTCAAAATAAGAGAACATCTACACTCTTAAACCAAACTTTAAAATATGTGTTTTCTTTCATAAAGTTCAATGCTTCTAACACTCAGGAACTGCAAAATAAACAAAAAGAAACATAAAAATTGAGTCGAACAAAACAGTCAATAAATGAACAAGTCATGACATTATCCCCATGCAGCAACAGCAGAAACAGGTGCACAGTCTCCCAGGAAATACAAGGAGTTACCCCATGGGGTGTATATAATGCAGAGTTCCTCTGCTTAAAGGACCCTTTTCATGGGTCTCTGACTCAAGTAATACAAAATATTACTCTCACTGCAATGGACGCTATAAAGAACCACTCACTCAATAAATAGTTTGACACCAATGTTTAAGAGGGTGCAAACATGGTTTTCTCTCCTTATGATGGCGATAAAGCTGAACCGCAGAACAGTTTCCTGGGTCTTACCTGGTGGAGCAGTTGTTCCGCTCACACTCTTCTGCCTGCCAGTAACAGACTGGCTGCACACACCCCATCATACTGGTGTGGTTTGGGGCCTGTACACTTGTTGTTGGAGCAGCCTGAACATATGCAGTTCCTAATTTACAGAAAGCAAAACGGCACATATGTGACCATCGGTTACTGGTCGGTGCATGCCCATTAAACCCATCTCCCAAAACATGTTTCACCTCGCTTTTTGTACTGACCCATTCACAATCTGCTCAGGAGCTACCTCCACATGCTCTCAGTTTCCCCTTTGCTTCCTCTGATGAATCCCTCCCCTGCACTATGAATGTCACAGCGCAGCACTAGATAGTGCTTCATTTGAATGTTCTTCCTTTCTCATCTACACTTCCCCATAAAACACAGTAAGCAGTGAAGCTGAAGGATTGTGTTATTTGGGATGGCCAGGGTGGGAACAAATTATTCACCGCCATTGGTAATAAAAACTGCCGGAGGAGAACTGGGGAGAATTATGATGGCAATCCTTCTTTTTTCACATTTGTGAAGGCTGTTTTTTTTGTTTTTTGATGCAACAAGGATAAAGAGACCTCGAGGTGGGAAACAGAAGATCAGATTTGTCACTTTCAGAAGTGTAAACACCATCTGCAATTCTGTTGATTACTCGTACGTATAATTATAGATCAGACTGGATTTTATTACTTATTACTTACTGTTTATTTAAAGCTGCAATGTGATATCTTATCAGTTTAAGCTACAATCATTTTGCATTATCAACTGTGCCATGAAGGTATGTCTGCTTTTTTAAATCAAATTCCAGCTTATTTAATTCAAACATGTACTTAAAATAAGATAAGACCACCAGGCCACTCTAATTACATGAAGTGGCTTTGGGTTGTGTTCATTCAATGCCCATAGGGGTTTTTCCAATATGGCCGCATGGGAACAAACGCTGACAGGTCAGCTGTTCTCTCTGTGAGGAGAGGAATGTCTCCCTTTCTCCTCCTCGCTCCCTCTTCTTCACTCTCTCCATCCTTTGTCAATTATTTTCCTCCCTTTTCTTTTCCCTCTTCTCTCTGTCAGATCTCCCCTCCCAACTTACACAAACACTCACACATACACACAAACATTGTCTTTGAGAGATGGCCTCTGTCTTTCAATTAGCCTGCAATGGCCCTCTTACAAGGCTGGCGTCTGGCGAGTTAGGCCCGCAGCAGATGCTGCTGTGGATTGGCCGTTCATCTGCAGCCTGCAGACTGTATTGAATAGTCATTAGGGTGGAGCTGACTATTCATGACAGAAGAAGTGGCTTTGTGTGGGAGGGGTTGCTACTACATCAGGTTATCTTTATTCTCTTGTTCTCTGTGTTTTTTTTTGTGTGTTGTAACTAGGAGGCTCTAATTAGGAGGATAAACAGATAATGAATAGTGTCTCTGCTTGACAGTCAACTGAAGTGTTTTTATTGTTGCGTTGTTATGGTTTGCTGTATGATTTCTGATCCCTGGGAGGAGACAGCAGAAAAGAGCCGCAGAAAACCCCCTGGTGGGCAGAAGAGCCACGAGCCAGGCTGTTGCGTTTGTGTATGATTTGTCGACTCTCAGTGGGTCTGTTCATGAAGCACCTGGCAACCCTGCACAGAGGAATATGGTGGCTGCCATGACCATACTCTGACACACACACAACCATATGCCCCCATTGTCATTCCAATGAGCTCGGACAACATTCACTTTCCCCTCCTTTCAGCAAACGCTATCAATGCAAACCCCATGTGGAGGGGCCCGGGTCAAGAGGAAGACTCACTACAAAGTGGCCGCTGACACACAGGGAGGCACACACACACACATGCATGCATTTAAACACACACACACACACTGCTCCTGCGTCCCTCTGCTCCCTCTCCCCCTCCTCTCCTGAACCCCCGTAGGCTGGACTGAGGAAATGTGAATTAGCTTCATCAATGCAGAGGTTAACATTGCGCAAAGACGATGTTGACCTCTCGTTGTATTCTTGGTTTGATGTCTTTCTTAGGGCCAAATGCTTATGAATAAAAATGGCGAGGGGAGAGGTTGACAAAGGGATTTGTCTGACTAATGCCAAGGGAAAACCCCTCAGGGAAAGCCTGGTTAAGCCCAACACCATTGAATCCCCCCCCCCCTGCAGTATTATCAATCATGGCGTGGCTCACACAGCGCCGTTATTGTTTTTGCCATAATTGTGTCAGAATAGCTTTCATTTGTCTGTAATGAAAAGTGTCTGCATTCATCATGCTAATGCTGTGAAAGCATAAATATTACACATGGCAACATATAGAGCTTTCCTAGACATGTAGCATTTCAAACGTGCCACAAACATATGTGCAGCTGCTTGTGCCCCAGTGAGAGTAAATCACTTAATTTCACTTTAATGGGAAAAAATTAACCAAATTACAAAACACATATTTTCTCACTTAAGGCTGTCACACTATCAGAATTTGTAATGCCCTGTTATATTTGCAGAAGGAATTCACCGTAACCCTACTTCCACAATATTTATAGAATACTTTTTTAAATAATGTTTTTACCACCATTAACAAATGTTGGTAAATGAATTATGTGTGTGTGATATGGGTCAAGAACAGAAAAAAAGAAAAATATTTAATAGAAGTTGGATCATTGAAAACATTGTATCATGTGTTTAAATAATGTGATATTGATAACAACAACAACAAAAAATTGCGGTTATCGTCAATATTGGTGTATACTGTGATATCCCTACTTTTACTATAGTGGCATCTAGCCCTGCAGGTTATATCGTTCCAGGTTTTTAGAAATATGTTATGCCATCATCCAAGAATTGGAGTTGAATGGAGCATAATAATATGAAATTGCATTAAAAATACAAAAACAATATCTCATTTACACTGTGAGCATTTTTCATAGAGCGACTATTTCCTTGGTCAAAGGGAGTTCAAAAGAAACTTCATGAATTGTTTCTGTAAAGACACATTGCTGGTAAAAATATTCAATGTCACCTTTCAATGCTGTAAGCACACCATCATGAATTCCTTACATCTTAATTGTATTGGTGTGGAGGAATTTTCTCAGAGCTATCCGACTTATATTTCCAAACCTGTACAAAATAAATTCTGCATAGAGAGATTACCCTAGAAAACATATGTTTTTTGTTTTAATTTGGGTGGATCTGGCCCTGCAAACAATTCAAGGGAAGTATACTTATATCATTTCTCATTTAAAATGAAATAAAACAAATATCTGATTTGTGAAATGACAGCTTAATTCTGTA
This sequence comes from Trematomus bernacchii, assembly GCF_902827165.1. NCBI lineage: Eukaryota > Metazoa > Chordata > Actinopteri > Perciformes > Nototheniidae > Trematomus > Trematomus bernacchii. The sequence goes on along the minus strand of NW_022988066.1, from coordinate 811,967 downwards.
TTTTCCATCAACAAATTCAACAGAATCAGCACTAATTTTACAACCAATTTAAAATAGATTTGATGGCATCCTCCATAAACGTGTTGATGGTAATAATCAACGGTTAGAACATAAACAACAGAAAACCTGGGGCAAGAAGTCTGAGGCGGGTCCTCGACCTTTAACCTTGATATAATTGAAAAACATGTCCGTTTTGGTTGGTTACACAAGAATTCAAAGTGGTTTGTTTAACGTTACAATAAAATATAAAAAATGACACATGAACATGCAGAACTGAGAGCTTGTTTCACAGTCACAAATCCCTTTCTGTGACTTTTTGTGTGTGTGTTTCTACATGCAGGTGCTTGTCTTTGTGTGTAAGAAAAATGAAAGACTGCACACTCCCACACACACTCACATCATATGCTCCACAGGGCCCAGGCTTGTTTTGTATCATGCTCTCCCAGCAAAAAAACACAAACCCAATATATCACACTGTTATTGTGGGTAATTAAGTCCAAAACTTGGTGGTATACGATGCCCGTTGTGCATAAGCAAAAATGACCATTTTAATTGCAAAGGAAATATTAGCTTGCACTTTATCTAGCGTGAAAGATAGTATTACTCTTCTTAATATTGAGGGAGGAGGAGGGCCCCGAGAAGATAGCACGGGCATTCATTATACTAACAGTCCCCCTTTAAAAATGAATGGTAATGAGACACAACAGCTATTTACTTTGCTTTAATGCTGTGGCAAGTAGCAAGCATGACCCCCCTCCTTCCTGCAAACACCCCCGCTGCTGCCCAGAGCTTTTTAAATCTTCAGACTTGTTACACTGGCAAAACACAACGTTGCATTAAAAATGTAAGAGGTACGAGTCGAGCCCAGACGAATTCACCTCTTGCTGATTATCCTGCTAATCAGCGCAACACAGCGTCTGCTTTCTACTGCCGCTACCTGACACACTTCATATCATAATGGAGGGAAAAGCACATCCTCATCCATCAATCATGATTATGAATCCTGTCTCTTCTACGTTTTTTTTGTGTCCTCTTCTTCATCTCACCGTGCAGTATTTCTCACAGGCGAGCACAATAAGCTGCTCCTCTCTTCTCCCCCCCCCCCCCTCCAACAGATGAGTGTGGCCTGAAGGAAGAGGGCTGCCATTCATCCAGATCTGTGCCTGTTCCTGCCGTTTAAACCCGAGCAGGCTCGACTAATGCCCCTGCCTCACTTCTCCTCCACGCTGCTGCTTTATAGGCTTTGTTCGAAGCAGCTCCTTTATTGCTCCCCCCCCCCCCCCCCCCATCAACCTTCTTCATATTTTTCACCTCCTAATTCTCTGCACCTTGTCGTGATCTCTTTGTTTCTGTCCTCTCATCACCTCTCATCACCTCTTACCCTTGTGCTTTCATTTACCTCTCACATCCCTCCTTTGGCTTTCTCCATCTCCTTCACCTCCTGTAAAATAACATATAAAAAGGTGGGTGGTGGGTGGTGGGGGGGGTGGGGGTTCTTAGACGAGAAGTCGGTGGCGTTGAGCCGAGGAGGACACACTCCACTTAGATAAATATCCCCATCGCTCTGAGCAGAGCCAGGGAGATTTATTCATCCGCCGAGCTGGCAGAAAATTGACTTGTTTCATGGGGGCAGGCTAGTGACGCATCGCCATGAGAGGCAAAGAGAAAGGGAGGGAGGGGGAAAGGAACAAGGCGGAGAGAAAAGAGGGGAGAAAAAAGGGGAGAAAGAGTGAAGCGATTGAAGGAGTGGGGAGGGAGAAAAACGATAAAGAGAGATGAGAGAGAGTGATGTCCCTCCCCTTGTACCAGAGGATAAAGCCAGTGGGGTGGTGAAACAGTGATGAGGGAAATGGTACAGCTGACATTTATATAAGAGGATATTGATGAAGCAGAGACAATAGCAGACTCCATCCACTCCTCCTCTTCCTCCTTCGCCATCCTTTCTCTTGTTTACTACTTTTCACTCTTCCTCGACTTGTCTTTCCTCTTCTGTCTCCTTCAACTCTCTCTGTCTTCAGACTGACAAAGCACCGTTACTGGCCACTACATCCTCATAGGGAAGGAAGGGCCACAACCTTGGGTGACTCAAGACTACAACCGCCAATGCATCACAGTGATAATCTCTTATTTTCTTCCTTCCTTCCACACACACACACACACACACACACACACACACACACACACACACACACACACACACACACACACACACACACACACACACACCCTCAACATAAAAACTACAGTGTGCCTGTGTTTCATATCGTGTCCATGCTAACACAGCAAATACAGAGGAGAAGAATGCTGCCTCCCCTCGGCTTTTCTGAAGAGGTGTATTGAACGGAGGTGTGTGGATGTGTGTGTGAGTGTGTTTGTGTGTGCTTACTTTGTACGTGTGTTTGTGTGTGTCTGTAAGTGCGTATGCGTTCTGGGAGCGATGGGGCGTGGAGGATTTCTGCTTGTATCAGCACCTGGGCTGCACTGAGAGAGAGGTATACAGGGGAGAAAGATGGGGAAACTGGGAGACTGTGTGTGTGTGTGTGTGTGTGTGTGTGTGTGTGTGTGTGTGTGTGTGAGAGCGAGCGAGCGAGCGAGAGAGAGAGAGAGAGAGAGAGAGAGCGAGAGAGCTCAGCGGTAGCGATACATCGAGCTAGATCGATAGAGAGCAAGAGCTATAATGCTCGATAGCGCCGCGCTCTATCTCTCCTCTGCTCTCATCTCGCTCCTTGGGTGGTTAGCCGGCACTCAGATTCTAATTTAGCCCCACCAAAGCTCAAGTCTCATGTCAACCTTGGATAGGACCCATGATGATAATTTGAATTGGGAATTAAGTCACACCAATCAATGGTTATATTTGTGCTGAATCAGTGGTTTATTAAAGGGAGAGAACTCAATCATCTGATTGTGTGTGTGTGTGAGTATTTGTGTGTGTGAGCATGCGCATGGTACAATTTCACAAGTGTGAGCATTTGCAAGCTCCTTCCTGTGTGAATATAAGCAGATGTTTGTTTGAGTGCAGAATGAAAAGTTGTTTGCTGATGGCTTTTTTTTATAGCATGTAAGACCTCACATGAAACAATCTTTGGGGAAATTATTCACATGATGCTTTCTGATCATTGTGAAAAATAAGGGAAACATGGGGGTCATTCGGTTAAGAGAAGAACCACTTCTTCCAGCTTTGCTTCTACAGACATCGGTAACAGTAGCTAAACTGGAGCTTTTATCCCCATGCTGTACAGCTGGGTGATAAAATATGATGCTACAATATATATTTTTTAAATATCTTACTTTAAGCAGTATACAGTATTTGTGTGCTTTTTCTACGAGACCTACTTTTTTTCGTTTATTAAAAAAAAAAAAAGAAGTCATCCTTTAAAATGCAAATGTTGTGCAATTATGGAAGCAGCCACACCAGAAATGTGCTTCCGTCTATCATTTAAGTGATTACTTACTTAATCATTGGCATCCACATTGGCTGTCTTAGGCTAAAAAGGTGGCTCCATAGAGTCTGGCTTACGGACCTGATTTCACGGTTTAAAAGAATAACAAAATGTTCACAGTGACTTTTCAAACCTCTACAACAGCATTACTCACTTCTTCTCTGCCCATCTCCATATGGTTTCATTAAGTGTGTTTGTCTAGCTACAGACGTTAGCTCTCACAATCAATGTTAGCTAACATCAGTTAAAAGTGCTTGCCTTAACTGAAGCTGTAAGCTGCATTTACTCAAATTGGGGCAGGATGGGTAGAACAGGAAAACCTCTCATTATTATAGCTTGGGATTGTTAATGCAATAATTGAAGATGTTTAACACAGCTGCTCACATTGTGGTCACATCATTTAATAGCCTGAATTATCTTATGTGTTAGGTTACGTAGTTGTAGCTATTCGCTAACGAGTGAAACCATACGAACAAATAGTTAAAGGTGGGGTAAGTCATTTTGGAGAAACCAGCTCGAGTGCGCTAGAATTTGAAAATACACAGCCGGAGAAAATCTGCCACTTCCTTACAGAGCCCCTCCTCCAACACACACGAACGCGCACATGACCAATGAGGGCACGAGATAAGTTTGTGCACAGATGGAAGGCTGACAGGCAGGTAGGCCATCCAGTTATTTTAGCCGGGCCAGCTAAAATGATTGGTCGTGCTTTTTACAGTGCTACGGCTTCCACAGATTAAATCTTTTTATGGATTTTTTGTCAAAGCACTTAAGATATTCATTGCTATCGGGATGTTAAGAGCATTCCATGGAATATAACAACAAGTGTATCTCGAGCCGGTTTCTCAAACTTACCTACCCCACCTTTAAGCTGCTTTTAAATGAACCAACCTGATTCTGTGAGGGTTTATTTGGGATTTTCTTTTTAAATGCAACTGCATGTAGAGACTTTGCAGCCATATTGCCACCGATTTGTTGCTTTGGAAGCCCATAGCCCCGAAGTCCAATCATCCTGTAATTGTATACACTGTAAACATATTCCTGAAGGTAAATAAAATGTCCTTTCAGCTAACATTTAATCTTAGCAGTCTTTTTGTGAACCAAGTTAAATAAACAGATTTGGGCATTTGTTCCTCCGAAAAAGGGGTTCACCCGAATATTGACTTTCGCGGGTCAGTAATAATGTGTCTGTCAGAGCAATGGCGAAACTGTCAAACTTTGAATCTCACATGATCTGAATGCGATATTTTGATACAAACTACAGTTACTACAGAAATGTTCATTTGAATTGATACGGTTGTGTGGAAATTGTCCTTTAACTCTGTTCACTGTCAGGTTCTTTGTAATCATTGACATTTTTGTGAATCCGAGCTAACTTACAGCTGCTTTCCAGCAAAAGGAGATAGCTGCAAACTTAACGGAGCCACTACAGACTACAAACTGTGAGTATTTTAATTCTCCTCCTTTTCACATTTAGAGTTTTACTTTAAATCTGAAACATTCTGATCAGAAAAGTATACAAGACCGCATATCTGGTTATACGTTGAAGTTATTTAAAAAAGGTTAGTAGTAGATACTTCGTAGACGCTATGGACTCCAAAATGTATTGAGGTCTGATAATCTGAAAAACTCCAACTCCACTCCGATCTTACATGGCACAATTGTAAAACACCCCCAAACAAACATCTTATACACACAGCAGTTTAAAATGACCTCAGGTTTCCTCGAGAATGTGTAAGGTGTGTGTGTAATTTCCACATATGAGAGTGTTTGTACCTCTGGAGTCCGAGCCAATGTGAGTGGCAGCCGTGTTGGGGAGGCACCGTGACCTTCTCTCTCCGGACTGTAACTCACATCAGAGCTCAAGGCGTGACAAACGTAACCCTGCGTGGCAGGAAGAGGCCTGGCTGCAGCACTCTGCTAATGCCTTCACTAATGGCCGTGACCGCACCGCGCTCATATCCCCCCGGAAAAACAAAGCCGCTCCACTGCCAGTTCCTTACGATTGAGAGATAAGCCTGTTTTATGTGATTCACCACAAAAGTGTGTTCAGGAGACAAGTTCACAGGGTTACTCTTAGGTTACAGGTTCATTAAGGGAATTAATGATGCTTCTGTGGCAGCTGGATTAAGAGAGTATCTGCTTTCCTTCCAGGCATGCTCTCCAAAAAAGTCCTTTGCCACCCAATGTGTATTAACTGTGATTATTTTAAATGGCCTTTAATGGACAATGGCCACTTGAGCCGGGTGCTTTTTCTCAGGCTATAAGGTTGGCATTAGTTTAGTCAGTAACACTTGTAGATGTTTAGATAAGGGAAGCTAGCTAATCGGATTATGTGGAGTTCATCACTGAGTCTAAAACGTGGAGGGTGGCTGTGTTTCATCAGCTGCTGAGAGGCACCGCACAGCTTGTGTCGCTGTGCTTACAAACACCTGCATACTCACAGCATGGGTTTTGTGTGTGTGTGTGCGTGTGTGTGTGCGTGCATGTGTGAGTTTGTGTGTCTTGCTGCTACACATGCCGATACCTCAACTACTTTCTTTATCCAACTGTTATTTTTTAGTGTTCTCAAGACACCACATTGCAAATAATTTACGGTTTTATTAGTCATTATTATGAACAATTCTCTATGAATTAAGTTAGCAGAGACCTTGGGTTTAAGGGTTGTGAAAACATTCCTTGGTTTGAAAAGGAAGACCACTTACCTTCTTGAGAAAAGCTGTGGTGCATTGTAACCAAAACTACGGATTTGACGTATCTTTTTTGTTTTGGCACCCCTTATTAAGATATCATGGTTAGGGCTGGCAACGTTTTTTGTTTTTCATATCGCAAACATATGTCATGAAAAGTCTGAAACCAACAATCTATTTGTATCGAAATGCATTTCTAACTTAGGGCACTGCACTCAATCATCTCTACTGAATCTTTAAACATTGTTCACAAAACATATTTTATAGGACAAAATAATTTCCTGGGCCCTTTAGTTTTAAGCGAAATATACTCAAACTAGAGTTTATTATGCTTTTTTTGGGAACTATTTTCAGCTGCAGATTAGTGTACATAGTGTTCAAGTGGGATGACTGACAATAAACTTCCCATGCTTATTGTAACGAAGGAAAATATCACCTAGTGTAACTGTGTTGATGTGTTTATAGTAACTATGTATTTCTTTGGTACAGAGAAATAAGATATTTAAAGACATGAATATTACATTTATTGGTGGTTTTTCGTTGGGATAATGTCTTATAAGCCATCAGGTATAATAGATATCATTAAAATTGATTATTTTATTTGTAACTTTTTTACTATTCCCTTGATGAAATGAATGAATAAAATAGAAAGATTTAAGACATTATCATCTGCAAACAATCGTAAACCGACCAACTCCTTCCTAGGTCAGGTTTAAAACTCATTGGATGCTTCATGTAAAAGAAAAACATCATATGCTTGGTATTCCTGCACTGCTATTCCAATTATGCCTAAGTAGCATGTAAAAATAGATAATCAGGCTTTTATGTTCATGCATGTTGTGGAACAGGTGCAGCTTTCCAAACGAGAGCGGCCCATTCTTATCGCTTCTCCCTCTGAGTCAGAAATCGTGAGAGGGTAGAAGGTCGTTCCAATGAGACGAACAATCTTGACCCTGCTCGTAAACTGTGAGGTGCCGCGGATGAAAAAAAGTCAGAAATTCACGTTTGGAAGTGATGGAGAAGTCTGCTGTGTGCCGGTATGTGGGATCGGCCTCCATGTGCCGATTCAGTCGGCAGTCTGTTTTTTTGGTGGACGCACACGCAAAGTTTAGAATCCAATTACATGCATCGGAACAGAGAAAATACATACAGAGACATGTAAAGTTATGTTGGCATGTCCCAGCACAAGAACATACCAGCCCACGGTGATGTGTTCCCTGAAACACACTGTTTATTATCCGGCTGCTGTTGGGAAAAGGGTTAAGTTGCAGGTCAGAGGTCGTGACGGTGGGATTTCATGGTTAAATAAGAGATTGGGCCACTTGTGAAAGAGCGTGGCCCCACAGAGGTGCAAAAACAAAGAGAAGACCAAAGGAGCACACTAGACAAACAGAGAAGAATAACATCGCACAACCTGCCAGAGACAAGAGAAAGTGTAGGAAAAGTCCTGGAGTACAAACAAACTGAGAAATCTCAACAGGCAAAACGCCTCCAAAAAAAAAGCCAATTTTATTTACTGTCCTTATTTCCCCATCCCTGTTCTCCCTCACATTTGCATGTCTTTGAGCTCTCCATTTGTCTTTGCTGGTAAACACAATTTAATATTAGAATAAATTACAAATGGAAGACTGATGCATGGGATAGATTTTTCTTGCGGGAAGTTCAGACTCCGCCAACATTAATGTCCCTTGCCACCGTTGGAGGCATAAATCTCTTTTTCCCTCTTTTTGCCTTGAATCATATAGGGATATTGAATTACTCCCCTGCTCCGCACACATAGAGGCATTGTGCATTACATTGACTGATAAGCTGTCACTGACAGTTTAACTTAGAGACATTCAAAGAGTAATACACCAGTTGAGGATAAACTAACCCCAGTCCCCTTAGAGTAAGCTATGGCGCTGTCACGGTGAAAAATACGACGGGGGCATTTCATATAACATGCAGCATCTGGCATCAGAAATAGAGGAAAATACCTCTGAACAATGCTTGGTTTTGACTGTTTTCATACTAGGCGACAGTTTTACCCTTGAACATAAGGGAAGCCTGGGATCAAAGCACTAAAAAAAGGCTGATATACAAGCTTCACTGTTATCTTTTGACTCTAAATGGAAACTTGTATCATTTTTTAATCAGAAAACTGTGGTTGTAGATATTAAACTATTATTACTGTATTCTCCCTTTTTTACAACATCACCAGCGGTTATATTCTGAGCGGATGCGTGTGCGAACCTTCATAACTCCTGTGATGGATCAGTCTTTATGTTTTTTTGCCTCTTTACCATATTTATGAGAGCAGCTAAAGGGCCTTTTCACGCTACAATCTGGGAACAACCATTAACGCTTTGGAGTTTGGACCAATGGGAGCCAGCCATCTCTCACTCTTCGTAGTTGGCATGAGAGCGGGGCGATCCATCACGGCAGGTTTGGCGACAGTGTGACTCGTGGAACTGTACGCCCCTGTGCTTCAGGGTGGTCTGTCCAATTCAACATCTGCATGAGAGACTCCGGCAGCGCAGATGTATTTTGCGGCTGCTCATGTGTTGTGTTGTTTTGATGTGAAAGTGCTGCATTGTTACTGTCTGGCCTCTGAACGGAGAGAGACAATATTACACCATTAACAAAGAATTGCTTAGATTAGCCCAAGAGTGAGGGAGGGAGGAGGGAGTGAAGACTGCAATGTCTTGTTTTTCTATTATCTTTCAATTTGTAATGTTGAAAATCAATAGTTACATTAGAGCAAAGGCTGATTGACTGCAAGGCTTGTGTGGATGCATTTTAAAGCATCTGGACTCAGTTTTATTTAGTGTGTTAGCATCCTGTAATAAGGTGTGAACATTTAGAACAAATTACATAAGAATACAAAAACATGTCAGATATTTACAAATATTTACAAATTAAAATAAAAAGCTGCTTTTTAGCTTAGCAGTCATGCCGCTAAGACAGGAGGGTACAATAAGTTGTGTTAGTCTGTAAGGCCACTGCAGACCCCAGAATGTGTGTCTGTCTGTGATTTTATTTCACTGTAGAGGTCAACGCAAATCTTGCAGAACAATTCTTAAATAAAGAAGAAACTGTGCTTGAGTAAACTTTTAAAGCAGACTCACCAGGTTCTCTTACGGCAGCATTTATAAGCAATGCAAGCCATCTTTTGAAAATGACTGCAAAGGACTATTTCACTATCTTTAAATCTAAGGCTCTGCGTGACAAAGAGCTGCTTAAAGGTGAGGCCATAAAAATGTGATATAGCAAAGGACTGCCACTGACTGAGAGGCTGAGCGAGGACATAAACAAGACGGATGCCCGTCCCCTTTAATATAACATAAAGACTGAGCTGGAGAAAATAAAACAGCTCATTGTAATGAAATGCATTTACTGCAGCACCGGCTTGAAATCAGGCAGAAGTGAGCACAAATGTCAAAAGAGCTCTCCTGTTGAGCAGAGCGGCAGAATTAAGAGGCCTGATATCTAATCCATTTCCTGTGAAACCGGCGGTGTAGAGGACATCAAAGAGAGTTAAAGGGGATTCAGTGAGAGCTGCTGGAGTGGCAAGGCGGTGAAATATGGCACATTTGGTTTCTTCTCTCCCCCGGCACTGGGCCTTTGGAATAATTAGAGCCTAATTCTGTCTAATTAACGGACTCAATTACTCCTGAAGAAAGCTCATCAAAAAGATGGCGGGAAAGCAGAGACGAGAATGGTCGCGTTTTTTCTTTAATTAATGAACTGAGTTGAATAACGGCCATGGAATTAAACATTTCCCCAATGTGTATGAATTGCAAATTGGAGCATCGTTTCCTTTTTTTCCGAGACGGGAGCCCAGGGGCTAACGCTGCTGTCAAGTAGCTCTCTAAAAAGTCAAAGCGCCGATGCAGCACTAACAAATTACTTAAGATTACCATCTTTAGCACATGCCGAGGTCCTAACGAATAGCGATGAATTAATATGCCGTCTGTGTTCAGGCGCTCCCATTGGCTATGAGTTTCACTGATCCTAAAAGAGCCAATAAAGCAGGCACCAGCGTGAACTTTATGGAACACTTTTCTTCCTGTACAATTGGTTGTCTGTCGATTGCATATTTCACATCCTTGAGACGTTGATATAAGTCTTGTTAAATTACTCAGCTGAGATGGAGCTGTGCATACACGAGTGTTTTCAGGGGTTGAAAACTTTTTATGTGCTATCAGGGCCGTGTGTGTGTGTGTGTGTGTGTGTGTGTGTGTGTGTGTGTGTGTGTGTGTGTGTGTGTGTGTGTGTGTGTGTGTGTGTGTGTGTGTGTGTGTGTGTGTGTGTGTGTGTGTGTGATGTGTGTGTGTGTGTGTGTGTGTGTGTGAGAGAGAGAAGTGCTGTGCTGTGCTCAGCAGCTTTAAAGGCCCAAGGGTCGGCTAAGCTAACTCACTGCCTCAGCACTCTTCAGCTCCTCAACACATTCGCTGAGGCACTGGGAAACAAACTTAAAGGCCCAATATTATCACCCATATGTAGACGAGGAGAGCAACACAACGGCACGGGAGACATTTGTTGTTATCCTCAGTGTAACTAGTGTTTTCTGCAAGCTGACAGATCTGCTGCTACACAAATAGGTACTTGTAGACTCATAGCATAGCGTTCTGAACATGTAGCTTTTTGCAATGTTTGTATTGTGTGTTTGTGAATGAATTTCAGGGGGAAATAATATGTATACGTTGTGATATAGTTTATTCAGTTTGATGTTTTGTCAGTTTGAGGCTTGAGAAGCCGGAGGAGTGTATGGCTTGCATTATATATGTAATTTATATATTTTTAAAAGCTTTACTTGCTCAAATAAGTGTTCAATCTGCATGAAATTAAGAGGAGAAAAAAACAATGTCTAAAATCACAACAAAAAAAACATAAAATTCAACATCATTGCTGTTAAATGCTTCCAGGATAATATAACCTCTGGCTGGTGGTTAACAGATTATGGAGATATATTTTTTTGCCATTAAAGTCTTGCCTGCCATAAGTGGATAAGTTTTATATGAAAATAGTAAGAATAGACAGTTCAGTTAATAAGGCACTAGCAATGAGGATTGTGTGAGTGGGATTCATAAAGACACAACCAGTCAATTGTCAAGATGTGTTAGCCCTTTCATGACTTCCATTACAAAACCTATGAAGACATTTGAACACATTTTCTTCATAGGTCATGGAGGTTACAAATAAGCTTTTTCTCTCTCTTCTGTATAATACTGGAGCACTTTGCCCCGTATGTATCTTGTATACATGTAAATGTCAAAATATACATTCTTAAATTGAGCCTATACCGTTTGCAGGAAAGAAAAATGAAATTAGAAAAACATAAAAGATGTGTTTCTACAACCTATTTTTTTTTTTCGAAAAATATTTTGACACTATAGAAGATAGTTATTTTAAATGTACATGATAATGCAAGCCACACATTGACTTTAATTGAATTTATTATGTCAACACATTTGACATACCTGTATTAGGTTAGCTGAAAGCAATAACATTACGTTTAAATGAAAAGTAACTAATACAGTTATGACATTTGTTGACTTAATACATTTAATTAAAGTCAACCTTTCAGTTTTGTCAGTGCAGTAGACCCAACATGACCACTTATTAAAACATTGTCTTTGTTCTTATGAATATAATGTCAACCTCAGTCGTGTATGTACATCTACATTTTTAAATCTTCCACAGAGACACTCTTTAATTTAGTTAAAATAATGTTAATCTTAATAAACACCAAATGATTTTGCAATGTATTGCTTTTTGAATAATGAATCAAACAATATATTCTGTGGTTAAAACAGAATGCCAATATAATGGTCCAAGCCTTTCCACAAGAGGAAGAAGAAAAAAAATTAAATAGTTTAAATACGATTAGTGATAAAAAAATGAGTTGATTAGTTATTTGTTTATTTATTAAATAAACGTAGTTGTTAAGCAAAGATGTCAAAACTGTTGCTTGTTCCAGCTTCCTATGAGAGATGATTTAAAGCTTTCCTTCATGTGAACTGAACTTTTGGGTTTGAACTATAGGCAAAACAAATACATTGAAAACATCCCCTTGCATTTGGCCCTATGGGATGATCAGAATAAACATGTTGAGGACAGGTTCTTTAGCTGCTCTCATTCTGGTTTACCATGTTTCAGACGGGAGACACATCAGAGTGATTTGTGTCGCCACACAAACAAAGAGAAACTATTAAACTTCCGGAGGCATTTTCATGAGGTTTCTTCATTTGGTGTTAGATGTGCCATGACACGCCTTGTTTACATTTCAAATTGGCAAAAAGGACTTTCAGATCATCCAATTAAAGTTGTACCCCTCCAGAGACCCGATGCCCTTCCTCTCCTCAGCTTATTGGGCAGCACCCACTGAGAAAAAGCATTTGACTGCATTAACAGTAAATGAGGCCAACGTTTTGTTCCTTTTGTTCATTAAAGCGCCATTCTGAAGATGATTAAATTGATAACAGTCAGCGGCGTGTATTTCCAAATTTGCGCTCTTAATTTGACGTTTTTCATATTTTGGGAGATTGGTGGTGGTAATTGAATACATTTATAAAAACAAAAACAGATATTGTTACGGTTGGACTAGCAATATAAAAAAGATGTATGAGAGCCTGCTATTTCAGCGCTGTCTCCAATGATCATCGTTTAGGAGCACCTACTGTGTTTTTAATATCCTGTAAATCTAATTAAGAAGCAATACTGTGGTTTTGGTGTTGTGTTGCAAACAAGTGTTGGCCCACAGTACCATTGTGCATGTAGAAATTGAAATTAGAAACAAAGTAAAACAAACAAATCTAAGCCCTCGTAATTGTTTATGTCAAGACGTTAAAATCAATAACTAGGGTGTTTATTCGTTTAATCACTTTCCACTCACTTTGTTTGAATTGTGGAGCTCATATCTCTGGATGTGTTGTTTTTAAGCAGCTGAGGTAGAGTTAGCAGGTAGACTGTTATAGAGTCAGATAGAGCATTTCTCAACCTAAACACATTTAAAACACAGGGGGAAAAAAACAACAACAATACAGATGGCTGGGGTATCCCATCTGTTAAAGAAATGGTGCAATTTCAATCCTGAGGGTTGTTTCACTTTTAGACTGAATAGCATGTGGCAGGACATAAACAGTATCCTAGCTTATAAAAGGCTTCGCTGGTTTTACCATTTGTAATTAGCAAAAAATAGACACCAGTAATTCGCCCTCTTGTAATAGCCTACCAGAAGTCATTAGTTCATCACATTAGTTTCTAAAGTTCAAAGATAATTCTGGGCGACGGAGAGATCCATACATCGCTCTGACTGACAAAGCTCAGACTAAGAGAGCGGTCCATGGAGATGAAACGCACAAACCTGTTTGTTGAGGAAAGAATAAAAACTTTCTTTCAGTCCAGTTCTACGTGAAAGCAGGGACACACACCCGACAAGCTCACAGATGCACACAACACACACGCGTACAAAGGGGGCAGGTTCCACTGGGGGGCATCCATCTTATGGTAAGCACAGCTGAACCATTAACCTCATTAGTATAATGGTCACACATGAGCGGAATGCAGCTCCATGCTTCATGATGGCAAATTGATGCTGATACACTCCTAATGTTGCTTTGATAAATATAGGCAGGAACAGGGAACTCACACAAAACTGGTATATATCATTGTTAATGAAAAGAAGCAACCGTTGCCATTATAGTCTCCTGGCTGATGATGGAGGTCTGTTTACAGACGGGGGGGAACACGGAGAGGTGAAGAAGAAAACAAATGAAGCGTCTTGAGCTGCGGAGAACATCAAACATGGCATCAGAGGGAGATCGAATTCCAGGATTGAGTGAGTTTTTGACCTAAACAGGACTCCATAGAAATTAATTTACTCTCTAAACATTCGCACTTCCTGGTATTTTCATGGCAATTATATGAAAAAACAGAGTGTCTTGCTGTGGTGTATTTACAGGATAAATGTGGAATCAAGCTTCAACATTAACCGTAAAATCAGCATATCCTTTTAATGTAATGGTAGAAGAAGTTTAAACGTATTTCCACCACTGTTGCCTGTTTCTACAACAAAACCAAAATGTTTTACAGTGTAAATGCACCCCCCCACACACACACACAGACCTGTAAATCCTTTGAACCCATAGAGATTCTTTGCTGCATTCGTAGCCTTTTTCAAAGCCAACTTTGGTCCGGCATATTGAGTCAGACTACAGAAAGACAGTCAGTGTGTCCACGGTGCGCTGCGCAGGCCGTCTGCCATGACGAGGAGCGCGTGGCTCAGGCTGCGCCCCAGTGTCCTGCAGGCACCCTGTTAAAAATGTCACTGCAGGGAACGAAATGGCCGCCCCAGGGCATCACGGCCCCCTTTCTTCCATGGAGATGGAACACAAATTGCATCCTGGCAGGCACGATAGCTCTCCAAATGTTAGATATCAGTATCATTTCCTCCGCCCAGTGGCCTAGGACAAAATAAATAAAGAATATGTTTATAAATATAAATACATTCGGAGGCGGCAAAACGTGTCCGATAGGGCAGTAAATGATAACTCAGTGGGGAGCTATGTGAAATGTGTGTTTATCCCTTTGGAAGGCAATGACCTCTATCCCTTCTGACATTTCCCCACCGCCCATCCCCAGTCAACACCAATGGGGGTAGAGTGTATGTATGTGTGTCTTACTACTTTACAAGAAGCTAACACAACATGCCCCCGAGAGGTACCCTTTTCAGCCCGAGCCATAAAAACCACCAGCTTCGGCAGCCTTTGGAATCATTCAGGATGAAACATCGACAGTACGGTATTAAGTGTTTTTGATAAATCACTTTTATGAGAAATGCTCGGAAAACAAACTGAGGATAAACTGCGGTGGGCAACGGCGAGTGAACTGAAGGAGAAAAATATCTCCACCGCATTTGGATAGACATGTTCATTAGTCTTGCTTACTAACATATGGCATGGATGAAACTGAGCTGCTCGTCCAATGAAAAATGTAGCTTAAAGATGCTAAAGCACTTGCATCTTATAGGAATTCACATTAGACAAACAAGACAAAACAATGGCAAAAGAGTGTGAGGTGATAATATGAGAAATAGAGAGAGGGGGGAAAGGGGGGATAGGTACAGGAAGTTGTTTCAACACTCCTCCCTGTTTGGCCTCTTGCCAAAGCTCCAGTTTGGGTTGGATCCCTGAAGCATTAGCATCACACATTCAAGCTGTTCCAACAGCCTGAGCGCTAACGGGCTAATGGGCTAATGGCTAATGGAAAGACTGCATCACAGGCGCAGGCTCCGTCTCACCAAACCTAATACAGACACACGACAACATGGCCACAAAAACTGCGCTATCATTAATGAATCTGTGGGAATACCAGAATTAGCCGTGTAAACCTGTTTTGCTAACATCTGTCCGCACATTTTAATTACGCCAGAGAAAGAACATTGCAATGTGGCTCTTGATTAATCGACTTGTTTACAGTCACCAGATTACTTTATTATTGCTTCACTAGCTGAGCAACCTGTAAACCTGCTAAAGGACATGGCTAACATGTGTGGTGTTTGTGGTGAAAAATAAGCTAGCTTTTGTACAGCTTTGTTGCTATTTCCCTGCATTGGCTAGCATTTATCTGAAATGCAATATCTGACATCAAACTCTAATTAGACACTTTTATAATGTAATTTGTAACACATATCTTTATTAATCATTAATAAAGGATGTTCTAATCTTCATATCAGTTATACACAATTAAACCATCAACTTAAGGGTTGCCAGGTTGCAAGGACTATGCCTATTTCAATTTTTACTACGTAATTCTAGAGAAGGGACTGACACTGGATCCAAAATCCCTTTATTAACAAGTTAAGAACATTTTTACTGCAGGCGTAATGGCGTTTAAAAAAAGTCAGAAACCCATTTCATATAATACTTATTTAAGAATTACCACAATTTATATCAGAGTTAATCCACACAAAAAAGGATGAACCCTTCCCCATTAGATGTCTCAAACCCTGACCCTAACAGTAAATATATTCTAAAAATAACCAATGTATAAAGTGATACAACTATTATAAACCCCTCAATTAACTAATATGTTATCTTTGAATGAGTTTGAGCTCATGAGCTTCTCTATCATAGAATATAATAAAAAGTTTTTGCACTTTCATAGTAACTGCAAACATACAACTACAACAATGGATCAAATTGCGTTAACCTAATTTTCCCCTTTAATACAAAATATATTGAGTTATTCATGTATTGAGGGGTTGATGTGGTCTGCTCTCTACTAGCTGAGTGGACTGGTTAACTTGTCAGTGGTGTAAACTACTGCTACCTAGTGGTGTGAGGATCCATTACACTGCAGGCAGGAGCAGTTTCTCCCTCAGATGACCAGTTCAATAAATGCTTCTGGATGTAATTATTAAACACAGTACAGACAGGGGGCAAATTAAAGGGGAAAACAATCAAGAAATGAATATAAGATCCCCTGAAAAACATTTTTTTTTTTAAACCTTATGTAACATTTCTGAAATTAAATATTAATGACTGAATAAGCAGCAATCAAAGTTTACTTTAATATCTATTAAGAGCTAATTGCTAAAGTCTAATTGGTGCAAGGAGATACAATCTGAGCATCAAACCAGTGAAATAAAAGGTAGGTAAGGCAGGTTTCTGATATGAGGTGTCACTGAAAGGTATTTCAAATGAATCACATGTCATGGCCTTTACAGAACACACTCAATTTAACACTGATTGACGATTTAGGACAAACATGTTAACGCGTAACAACAATAACTTTGTGTAGGTTTGGTCATCTTTAATCGCATTCTGTGTAAAAAAAAATATATATTCGATAAGTATTAATGAGTTGGGTTGGGTCCTACATTTCTGACATTGTTGATGTGACTTAATTTGAAAACTTCCGTTAATACACTTCTATATAGCACATTGTGTGCATACTTGCAACCTGCATTTTTTTTGACAGGGTAGTGTTGCTTTTAATCAAATTCTGCTGTTGTGCAAGTAACCAGGAAGGACAAATGCAACAATTGACTGCTTCTTCTTCTTTTGAAAGGCTAATTGTCACCAATTGATATATACGGCTGACGTTTGACAATATTGTCTTCCAAAATATAATACATTCATAAATATTTAGGTGCAACCACACTTCTTCGGCTGCTGTTTTTACAAGTTTGATCGCCTATTCCGCAACATAGCCAAGATGGTAGCCAATAGTGGTAAGAAGTGTCCAGCATTTCTCAATAAACTTTTCGGAAATGTACCATTTTGTCATCCAGGAATCAAAGAGCTCTCAAGATAGCAATTGTATAGAGGAATACGAATTGAGACACAGCATGTCGTTGAGATTTGGAGAATCTGCCAAAGAGCACTTAGGCTGTTCTGGTGACTCCTTGCGGTCTAAAACCTTTTTATGACAATGGTTCTGTAACCCATCTGTATTTTCTGCCACCAGGAACAACTACCACTGGCATGGAAAACCCATCACACCTCACACATGCTCCTGCTTCTAAAATTTTGTGGGTTTGTTTGATGAAACATCTGGAACAGGAGCTCCATCCCTGAAGATACTGCAATCACTGAAGCTCTTTAATGGAACACTCATACCAGATTTCTTCTTTGGTGGTTTTGCTGCGAGGTAAATTACATCCTGGTTAGTTGGACCACCATATCACTTTTACAATGGGCCCTTTTATTCCTGTCAAAACACTTTAAAAAAAAAGTCTCTTTCTGATACAAACTCTCAGCGCCTCCACTCCTCTGATACCCTCACGTCACCCAACACATCCACAGCCGCAGTGACATCTCCATTGTCCCCCCCCCCCCCTGCTCTCTAACTGAAGTGTGGCGGGAATGAGTGATGAGCCAGTGTTTGGGTTAACGACAGGGACGGGGTGTTAAACCTGAAGTGTTTAATTAACCCCACAATGGGCCTGCCTGTCAGCCCGTGCCCATTCCCTCTTGATGGAGACTTCAGCACACACACATATATATGCATGCACACACACACAGTTTGAGGCAAGTGTGCACACTCATACAAATTCACAGGAACACACCCAGGAACATAGGCCCTTGGAGACGCACGTAATGGCAGGTGCACACACACACAAACACACACACAGAGTAACGCACACACACCCGCCTGGGAGGGGGAAGTGGACGAGGGGAGGGGAGTAAAGTGATAATGCTCCGCCACAAACGCAAGATTGCTTTTTTTTTTTCTCCCTCTCCTTCTCTAAGTCCATTTTCTGGGGTCCCTGCATTGCATTCATTACTGTCTTTGAAGACATTGGGCTGGGAAGGAAATAATGCTTCCCTTTCACTCGCGCTGAGAGCGAACAGAGAGTTTGTGAGCACCGAGTCAGGGCCAGGGGCCTGGGAGGGAGGGAGGGGGAGGGAGGAGTGGAGGGCGGGGACGCGGTAATATGTGACATCTTTATCTGGTTTTAATTTCAGTCATAAATATTGAATGCTTTATTTGCTCATCTGCAGCTGCCTCCACTCAGTCAGGGTTTGTGTCTCTTGTCTTCTTTTCTTTTTTTCTGCTCTGCAAGCACACGCCAATGGTTCTTATGTCGTAGCTCGAGGCCAAAGCAATAGGATTAGGTAACGATTTTTCCATTTTCAAATGAACTCCAAAATGGACTTTAGCCGATTGAAACACTAAAAATCCAGCCTGTGGATCCCCTCCAGATTGAATGAATATGAATAAAGCATGATTTAAAATACTCTCGTCTCACATCTACATCAACAGACGGCTTAGAGAAGGGGCTATCGGCCTCTCTCTGAGTGGGTGACACTGACATAGCGAGCAGTATGGGAGTCATCTCATCCCCTGGGTGAATCAATAGGTGCCATATGACAGTGGCTCACCCATCAATGGTGACTGCTGCTGGAAATTTGCTTAAAGCCTACACCAATTAACTTCAACATGACAGATTCAGGCAGCCAATGAGTGAGCGCTCTGCATTCTGCCGCCTGCCTGACTCTGTGGGTACAGAAGGGAAACCTCAGCTGTTAGACGGATGGTGGGCTGCTTTTGTGTGTCTTCCTGCATGCACACAAGCTTTTGCGTGCAAAGGCGAGGTGTGTGTGTGTGTGTGAGTGGGAGGGGAGGACATGGTGGTGGTGGTGGTGGGGGGGAGTAAATCTGCAGTGATTCAGGCCCTGCTCTCGCTCCTTAATGATGATGTCAATCTGTGAAAATGCACGCACACATTGGAGCTGTCAGGGCCTCATCAATCAGAGAGGGGTTTGTCAAAGGAGCCCAGGCCCAGATTAACGAGGCGGGGACAATGACGGCGGCCCATTTGCATAGAAAATTACCCTCATCTTTAGGAAAGTGATAGAGCCAAGGAACAGAGGCTGGCAGTGGGGATGTTAGCGGGCGTTGTTGTTAGCGTTATTGAGGGAAAGAAAAGCACTTTGATGTCTGTTTTTTTTGTATTTAACTCGACTGCAGTAGCGTGATTAGCAGATCTGATTGCGATGCATTCCACGAAATGGACCCCTGAATGCAAACTTCTTCTTAGCTGTGATAAATGGATTTAATACCAAGTAAACAGAGGTGTGTTTTTGTACTTTTCACTGCTGACTCCACAGTGCACCCACCCCTTGTGTCCATTTGCTTTCCTGCCCAAATGAGACAGTGATGAATCAAGTGGGTTTAAGCTCTGTTTTTATGAACTCCTCAAAGAATACAAGCAGAGTCCATCTTTAGCCGCAGCTCCAGCGAGCGCTCCGCCCTCCCAGCTCGCTCCATTGTCAGGCGGAGGAGACAATGGTTAAGCTACATATTAACTCGGCCTGTTGTTCGCTGCTATTCTGCTCTGCTGCCATCTGGCTGAATTGGCTCCTCTCTCTCTGACAGACAGGACAGTAAGGGTCAGGTCACCTGCAGGGACAGGCCAGAGTACATTAAGGCATAATGGTGGAGTTCCAGTGTGTGAGTGTATTCATGTGTGTGTGTGAAAGAGGCAGTCAAAGGAGAATTGTTTCTGGTGCTATTCTAGATAGTGTGTGGTGTGGGAACTAAGATTCAATGACATCTCTTGTGGATAACTGTTTGTGAGCATGTGTGTGTGTGTGTGTGTGTGTGTGTGTGGTGTGTGTGTGTGTGTGTGTGTGTGTTCGTGTGTGTGTGTGTGTGTGTGTGTTTGCCAGGGTTGTGCCCCAAAGAACACACTTTTGCACCTGTGCAAGAAAAGAAAGTGACTGCATGAACTTTGTGTCATTGTGTTTGTCCTTTCACCGCCACAAGAGAAAGTGTGTGTGTTTGCTGTGTGTGTTTTTTTAAACGGTGTGTGTGTGTGTGTGTGTGTGTGTGTGTGTGTGTGTGTGTGTGTTGTGTGTGTGTGGTGTGTGTGTGTGTGTGTGTGTGTGTGTGTGTGTGTGTGTGTGTGTGTGTGTGTGTGGTGTGTGTGTGTGTGTGTGTTGTGTGTGTGTGTGTAGTGTGTGTGTGTGTGTGTGTGGTGGCAGGGGGCCTTCCTCACTGAGCGCGAGCAGGACAGTTAAGGTGTCACCACCATGATGGAGAGGTCCTCCTCACAGGAGGCCAGCAGCTGCCCAGGTTTTCAGCAGCTTGTGCCGAGGACTCCACATAAGTTAGTGGTCAGAGGTTTGGGGAAATGTGAGGTGAAAAGGCCCAAAAACACAAGATTTACAGCGGAAGTTCAGAGGTCGGAGTTCAAAGTGTGGAAGGTCAAAAGGAGCACTTTCTCTCTTTTTGTCTCGCGCACACCCATACGCGCTCATGAAAGCTAATGTGAAACAATGCTGTA
The DNA here is from genome assembly GCF_902827165.1 of Trematomus bernacchii. Lineage (NCBI taxonomy): Eukaryota > Metazoa > Chordata > Actinopteri > Perciformes > Nototheniidae > Trematomus > Trematomus bernacchii. The sequence goes on along the minus strand of NW_022988066.1, from coordinate 791,058 downwards.
ATGTAAGTGTGAGTGTGAGTTCACCCAATCGACAAAAAGACACACTTATCTGTGCTTTGTGTAATTATGGAGAGTTTTGATTTTTTACCACATTTATTTATAATAAGGAGAATTACTTAAAGGTGGGGTAGGTAAGTTTGAGAAACCGGCTCGAGATACACTTTTTGTTATATTCCATGGAATGCTCTTAACATCCCGATAGCAATGAATATCTTAAGTGCTTTGACAAAAAATCCATAAAAAAATGTCATCTGTGGAAGCCGTAGTACTGTAAAAAGCACGACCAATCATTTTAAGCCGGCCCGGCTTAACTTATCTCGAGCCCTCATTGGTCATGTGCGCGTTCGTGTGTGTTGGAGGAGGGGCTCTGTAAGGAAGTGGCAGATTTTTTCCGGCTGTGTATTTTCAAATTCTAGCGCACTCGAGCTGGTTTCTCCAGAATTACCTACCCCACCTTTAAATAATTGTTCACAGTGAGGCCTTTTGTATCCAAAGGAAACTCATACCATGAATTTGTAATGGTATGAGCATCACAAATACAGTTCAATCCTTTTATTGGGGTGCAGGCAGAAACCTTACTAAAACATTGTCAAATAAAACCAAAACTATTCACCAGTTAATATTCTGGTCCAAACTACCATCACCCCAATTTTAATCAATAATGTTTGTTATATTTCGAATATTTTTGACTTGCTTGATAATGTTTAATCTAAATGTTTAATTTGTATCCTGTACATCATTCGGAAAAAAAGTGCTACGTGCTTTCTTGTAAATTATTAGAAAGCAGAACAAACTTGAATAATTTCAATTTGTACATTATGTTGGCCCTAAATGTGGTAAATCTAAATATATGGAATCAAAATGATGTCAAACTTTAGGACAGTAAATAAAGCCCCCCTCTGCTGCTTAAATTCCCAAAATGTCCTCAACAAATTCAGATCAAATAATGATGTATTTTATTTTACAATGCATCCACAAGCTCAAGTAAGAGGACCATTTCTGCAGGTTTTTGTTGCTTTTTCTAAAATGTGTAAAGTTAAATAAGAACCAAGCGCAGTTGTTGTTGAATCCTTTTCAACTTGATTTCAAAGATGACCTTTAAATCTACTTAGAGAAAAGTATCCCCACAAACTGTATTTAAGGCCACTAAATAAATAAATAGGCTCATTAATCACCGCTAGATCAGAGTCGACACTTTAACGCCCTGACAGTCGACTTGGCATCCCCCCTTATTACACTGTCATGGACCAATAAACACCCGTGCCAGCACCGCTCCACCAATCAAACACCTGGCATTTTGCGGGTCGTTAGGGAAGATGGCGAATCAGATGCCTCGTTCGCACCGGGGAGGAGGGGAGTCGGCTCTGTGCCCGGACCCTCCTAATCTCACCAATGGGAATGCAGCACTCCTTGTAATCCAATTAAAGGAGCGTAAGCGGTTTGTTAGACACTGTGTGTTAATGTAAGCACTATCCAATATACTCTGGGCTGGTAACAGCATGACTGGGGATACACTTTGGTCCATGGTACACAGAGTATTATACAGCTGGAGGGCTGCTGCAGTAATATCAGGATGTCATCTCAAACTAGGCTTGAGAATACAGCAGTGAAGGGGGGGGGGGTGGGGGGGGTGTGGGGGGGGGAAGGCCTCTCAGAATGATAATACAGCTGACCTTTGGTTGTTCTTCTTCGGGCATGATGACGAAGACAAAAGAGGTTTTAGGAGAGGAAGAATGAAAAAGGTCACCCACAATGTCCTTGAACAGACACTAGGGCATGTGACAGTATGGGTTAGCTTTGTTCACTGGCACAAGAATGCACGTAGACCCCAGAAAACTAAATGGGAGGGTTCCCTCACTGAAAAGACTGAACATTTGACAGTTTAATTAAATGTATTATATCAACACATTTCACATAACTGTATTAGGTTAGTTAGAAGCAACAATATTAAGTTGAACCTAATCTTTTTTCTTTTCTTTTATTTAATATTATGTTATTAGCTTTCAACTGACCTAATCCAGTTATGTGAAATCTATCGACATAATACATTTAATTAAAGTCAACGTCTCAGTTTTTTTGTGCCGATTGCGTGCCCTCATTGTCATTCAGCCCCATTCCTCGTATAAATGTACAGTCGTGCATCTTAATTGCATTTCTAAGCAGCATTTAATAACTGTATGTTTGCACCATTTGCGAATGTAAGGACAAGTGTTTCTTCACAATGGCACCTTGCACATCCTCGCATCAGGCAGCTGCACGAGATGGTGCCGCTTCTGACTCGCAGGAACTTAATCATATCTTCCTTTCTCTCTTTCCCAGATGCACCGAATTGAACTTAATTAGATGCTACATCACCTCAGTGAGGGGCTGCGTGGCAAATCTTATTAAGAAAAAGCAGTGTGTTTCTCCAACGCTCGCTGATTCCTTTACATCTTGGCGTACGTGGGAGAAAACCCCAGCGAGGCGTATTCTCCAGCCCCTGTAACTAATGACGCCGTTGCCCAGATCTGACAGTGAGCTGTGTCTGTATATTGTGCTTAATATCATAATAATAATGAGAGCAAATTAGAACAATCAATTTCCATGGCTGGTTGTTGATTGGAGGAGGAGGTGGAAGTGACAAGGGGTGATCCATCATCCTCGGCCAGTCACATTAAGGAGAGCGCTGTGGAGCAGGTGGGCCGGGCTGGAGGCCAGCCGCAGCCAATGGGAGCGGGCGGGAAGGAGGGGGGGTCCATTACACCCAAATCAAGTCCTAATGTAGCTGTGAAGTGGGTAAAGGAGCAGAGGAGGAGAGAGGGAATGACGCTGAGACTTATGACGGGTTCAAGTGGGCTCTTAAGAGTGTGTGTGTGTGTTTTGCCCAAGGATGTGTCTATTTACCTGCCAGTGTGTCCGTAAATCCTTGAGTTAGAATCCCAGGTATTTGACAAAGAACCCAGTATAGCACTAAATAAAAAAGACATAGAAATAATCACAGCCATGAACTGCAGCTCGTGTCCCACAAGGGGTCACTAAATCTCCCAGCAATCCTCCGGAGCTCTTAAATGTTCAGCGGCAGCAGTTGTGGACAATAACTAAGGACATTGACTCAAGAATTTATTTTTGGTATTTGTACTTGAGTATTTTCATATCCTGCTATTGTACATTTCTATTCCATTACATATCAAAGACAAATATTTACTGCATTTATTCGACGGCTTTTTTTTCAGTAACAAGTAATTAAATTGTATTATTCTATTCAAACACAAAACATAATTTGAACCCCTGGTGAAATTCTCAAGCTACACGAGAATAGATATAGTAAAAAAAATAAAAAATAAGGTGTCTCCTTCTTCAGCTGCAACATTAATGTATTGAACACATGAATGCATCAATCATTTGTGTTATATATATTGTTCTGAAATGGGCCATTCTGTTTAAGGAATACTTTATTTTGTGTGCTTTAATTACATTTTGATGCTAACACTTTCTTACATAGAGTTTTTACACTGTAATAAGTACACTACTGATCAGTAACAATGACACAGTTGTATTAAAGAATCATGCGCCATTTGCAATGACGCAGAATAAAAACAGTGCATCAAGGCGCATGAGAACATGTTAAATGATCAATTCTTTGCCATTGAATGCTGACCTTATCCCGATCACAAGGAGGTAACGATAAGCTGTTCTAGCAATTGTGAAATAATAAGCATGACATGGAGGCTTCATTGAGGACAGTCACTCCTCTTCATGCTTTTAAATGTGTAAACTGTGATGAGTGACCTCACACACACTTAATTTCCCTAAACCACCCTTCATCACACACACCAAGAAGCACAGCCATCGCTCAATGGCTAATGTCCCAGAATCCTGTTGGAGCAACTCGACCGCAGCCAAAACTCCACAATTTTAAAAAATCTGAAAAGCAACATTAAGTTCATTTTCGCCTTTTATCAGCCCATGTTGGAGTCTTTCTCTCTAATGCTATTTCTGCCAAACGATGGCATGGGGCGAGTATATTAGATTTCATCAGCAGCCATCAATCATGGCCGCACTTAACACGATCAGCTCCCCAGTTCATTCAGAGCGAACAATGGGGGACAGGCACGTCCCGCCTGCAACTGAGTAAATGAGGAATTTAAATACTGCACAAGAGACTACAGCGTCTCAGAGGGGGCTGACTGATTAAAGGCCACAATATCTGCTTTTCTAGGCAGATGATCTGTCACAAGGATGCAAGAGGAGGTTTATTGAAATAATGGGGCTGCTAATGTGAGGTTATTCCGGAGCACACACACAAACGCTTGTGAGGATACTCATTGTGGCAACATGTTTTTCCAAAATGAACTCAAGAAAACACGTAGTCTGGTTTTCACACACATGCACAGACCCAGTTTCCCAGCACCAAGAATCCCCAAACTGTCTGAAATTGATGGGTAATTTATCAAATGGCAACTCATTCACTGTTGAGAGGAAATTAAATCATCTTGTTCCAGATCCTGATCATGATCATGAGATGTCCCTCTTATGTCAGTGAGATGTTCATTTGAGTGGGGAAGTGGAATGAGGTCATCTGTTACAGTAACGGACCGTCCACACAGCAGCGTTAAAAAAATCTTGGAGGTGGGCGTATCTGAAGCTTGGGGATTTTTTGCGAGCAAGGCACCAACAACCAATCACATGAATCTCCCGCCCCCGACATACGAAGCAAAAAAGTTTGAAGTAAACTGGATATAAACTCCCCAAACAGGCGAAAACATACCACTGTCTCTGCCACCTCCCTCCATGCCTGGCTCCTCCGGTTTATATCCCGGTAGGTAAATAGGGACTGGTCATAAAGCACCGGGTGATTCCCTACCGCTAATTTCTCCTCCATTTTTTGGAATATGAGGAAATGACCTGCGGTATGTCTCTCCCAGCATACACGCCGTTTGATTGGCGAGAGCTTGAACGGTCAGATTTGCATACACGGGATTTGATTGGCTGACGCTTCCACCTCAGCCTCAAAAGTTGAACATTGTTCAACTTTGAATCCTGAAAATCCTGAAAATCTCCGCTCGCCTGCCCACAATGCAGTTCGGCGAAAAGTGAGGGAAAGTGACGTCACCCCATTCAAAGTGAATGGGCAGAAGCGTTTCAAGATTTTTTAACGCTGCTGTGTGGACGGGCCGTAAGGGAAACAATTATAAAGTATGCATAAGAAAAGCTAGACTAAAGGTGAAATTCTTTACAATTCTATATGACAGCATGCAACCACCTCACGAGCAACAGTGGCATTTTTTTGAAGCAAAACTAGTTATCTTATCCTTGGCTGACTCTCTAATGATTCATGTTTCCTATCTAACATTTTAGCCTCTTTCAGCTTGTTGTTTTGGTTTTGAGGCCGGGACAGATTAACAAAACTCAAAAGAAGAACACTAAGATAACCACCCTACATGTCCAGCACTAAATCAGACAAAGTTGGCCATTAACTGGTAAACATAGTGGGACATTTATTAGCTAAACAGCAAGATATACTCAGGAGTCGGTTGATCCTACAATGCTAGATAGATGTCTGCAGGATGTCTAAATTGACAAATGGTGCGAGCACGCTCCCCAACAACAACTTTATAGTCATGTCTAAATGGTAACCCTTGATTTCTGGAACACCTGAGCGATTATTGAGGTAAGTGATTGACTGGTTAAACCTGTATTATGCTTTTGGGTGGAATGGACGGAGATTTGAGTATTGCTTTTGTTGAAAGTCTGAACTATACACCTCAAAACAACAAAAAGTACGTAATATTGGTAATTGGACAGCTAGATTCTTAAGTTATCCCACATCTAGAGTTCCTATTTAGACACAACCAATCTTTATGTGTTGATAATGTGTCAATGTTGTGTTTAAAGCTGTAAAGAAAAGCAATTCTCTGATACCTCATTCACACCAACGGTGTTTCAGGGCCGGTTCGGAGCTGGAGCTTGAAAAGCACCGGGTTTTCCTGTTCACACCGCAGCGGAGCAGCCTCTTAGCTCCGGAATCCGGTTTGTTTCAAGCACCAAAAAAGTGTCCGGCTAGAGCAAAAGCACTGCATACATCACGCTTACGTCGAGGCGGGGGCAGGGGCGGGATCAACTCCTGAACAACAACAAAAAGCCCGCGTTGTATCCAGTTTGTACACAACAATGGAGAAACTTAACAAGCAGCAGTGGTCCACTGAAGAGACCAGCTACCTACTGGTCTTCCATTTCGTTTCGACAGAGCAAAACCAAAACGAGTAGCGCTTCAACACAATCGGCCATTGTTGTTGTTGTCGGTGTGAGCTGTGAGGGGTTTCCGCGCGGTTTGGCTTTATGAAGCAGGCAAATAGAAAAGGTAGACAATACTCATTGAGCGAGATATTATGGTATGCAGAGCGGAATTTAAAGGCTAGTCCCATTTAGGACTCAATAAATGGTATGTTCGTGGCGTCACTGAAAATGTCACTGAATGTCCTGAAAACAAAAAGCATGTAACATGGGAAATACAGTAGATAATGTGAGAAAGAAGTACATATATATTTAACAATCATTTATAGCTATATTTAAACATACTGGCAAAAGTTAAAGATAAATGATGCAAATGGATCGCTGCAAATTGTGGCATCAACAAGTGACAAGTGACATGTACTGTAAGGTAAAACCGTAATCCATGCAGTGGATTTGTGGTTTCCATGTCTATACTCCTAAACTGAAACACTACAATGCAGTAAGGTTTACTTAAATGTATTCAACTACTTCATATTGCACATGGCTTAACAGCAACAACATCCCACAAAAGTACAAAAATCAACTGTAACTCGCACAGATTTTCAGACAAAACTAATTGTAATACACCTGAAATAACTTTTCCGGAGTGAAGCTCCCTCTGTCTGGTTGATTGCTCAAATGTTTAGGTCATAATTTGTGAATATGTTTTTTTCTAATCTTTAGCTCCCATTATTACCAAACGTTTGGTTAGATAAGCATGTCATTGTACGACTTTACCTAATGAACTTCGTCATCATTTACGAAACAGTGTCTTTCCTCTGTTCCTGTTGTTCCTGATCTAAGAATATGTTATGCTATTTTACAGGAGGGATTTGTCTATTGTATGTGTCTTCTTTTATGGTGTCAGCCTGACACCATAAAAGAAGACACATACAATAGACACTGTCAGCCCTGTGAGTTGTGTCCCTCTTCACCATCATAATTGATTTGTTACATAAGCACAGCATGATGCCACAGATGTTTGACAGTGATAAAAGTCATATGACACAAGCATTTGACTTGCATGATAGTCTGAACTTGGCTTGTTGGGTTAAAGTTGGGAGCAGAATGTTCGTTGATTTTGTATCAGAGGATACTGTATGAACAAGGAAATCACAGCAGGAAGGATACGTTTGATGGAGGCAGGTAAAGCAGGTGAAATTATACAAAAACATATACTGTATATTCTAAAGTATTGTTCAGCACCTTAGTGATGATAACATGAAGCATTATCTGCCACTGATTTACAAATATGTATGTACTACCTTTATTGCTTTCATTGAATTCAACCCTTTCACCTTATATGATACATCTTAGTTTGCTGTCGCGAAAATTCATTTTTTAAACTTTGAAATCATATGTGAGGCAGGAGACACTGTGACCAAAGCAGATTAAGAGGTGACCAGGCAGTGAACCACATGCAAAACAGTCATGTGTGAGGAGGTTATGCAGAGCATATCCGTTTTGTGAATTCATTCACAAAATACATAACATCGGATCTTTAAGGGATTATTCCGATGTTTTTAAGAGGGCTTGTACCTAACCATAGTAAGTAAATGACACATCGATTGGCAAGCCCCCAGTTTACAGAGTCAGATCAAAGTGAAAGCACAGACACATTATTAATGTGGTTCAGCGGCATTTACCGACCGCTGGAATGTATTCACTGTCTGACTGTCACACAAGCAGCTGATAAATATCCCCCATCCCCATAAGTGAATGTGTTTCAGTATGAATTGACACTGTTTGGCATCACAACGCTGTTATGAAAGTTTCTCTGGTATAAGATGGCTGATGTTAGCATAACAACCGAAGCTGATCTGACTATCTTGACTACTTGTTGCTATCCTATTGTGGCATAAGCTGTTATGGCACATTTTACAGGCGTATTTTTCATTATGATTCTACTTGTGATAGTCGGACATGGCAACCTGTGTAGCCCATGTATTGATTCCATCCGATAGCTGCTATAATACAAAACAACAGGAAAACGTTTGCCTGCTCTCCACAATGATCAATAACAGCGAACGGATGGTCAAAGTAAGACAAAAATAAACCGAATCACACTAAGCCTGGTTAGTGTTGCCTGACTTTCTAAAGTGTGTATTTTTTTACAAGTGTGTGATCACTTTCTAGTCACTTTGCTCAGCGCTACAGCTTGTTACAACTTTCATTTGCCGTACTCGCCATTAACTGTTATTGCTCAGGTTAATCTCGCCCCCCTCTACTGTAAGTGTTACGTATTGGTTCTTGGTTCTTGCCGGGCAGCCGAGTGGGGTCAGCTAAGAACCGGTTTTCGGTGCTTAGAGCCGGCTCCGCTGCGGTGGAAACAGGAAGAACCAGAGCTAATTCAGGCTGTAGCCCAGAACCGGCCCTGGAGCCGGTTTGGTGGAAAAGGGGCATATTATGGTGGTTACAGCTTCTGTTCCCCGTCAGAAGGGACTGTCTCACTGTTATCTAAAGCCATAAAATACAGTGTACACTTTGGATGACAATTAAAACATTTCGCTGCTGCCCCTGTGCACAGAAGTACACTGCTTCTTTTTTTTTTTCTCTATTAAAAAGTAACTCTTATAACTTAATTCAACACAATCTGAACCATCCTTTTAAATGACAACAAATTATAATAATAGCAATACAGTCCTAACTAAAAGATACTACCTATTGGACATTTAAAAATCAGTAGGTGTTATATTTTCTACTACAATACTGTGTAGTATACTACTATTACTACTACTATAATGATAATAATAATTACACATTTTTGTATTAATTCATATTAATATTTTTATTATTATCCTTGCTATTATTATTATTTCTTAAATGTTGAGTTCTTGGGGCGACATGAATTGGGAGGGATTTACAGTAGCTTTGAATAGGATGTTTAATGCTGCTCTTTTTTCTTTTTCTCTAAGAAAACCAGTTAAGAGTATTAAAGGTCCCATGACATGGCCTTTTCTACTGATCATAATTCCATTGTTGAGGTCTACTAGAATAGATTTAGATTGTTCAATGTTCCAAAATCCCATTGGTTTCTCATACAGCATCTCTGTATGTGTATCAATCATCAATCAATCAATGTTTATTTATATAGCCCAATATCACAAATGTTACATTTGTCTCAGTGGACTTCTGTCACAGTCTGCGCCATCATTCACCAGTAGTTTTCCATTCACCTGTCTCACCTGTTAACCACCCACGTTTTTGCTCACTCTCTTTCTCTTCTGCACCCATTAGCTTTACTACCAGTATTTAAACCCTCACCAGACACACACCCGTTGCCAGATCGTACTTTGCCTTCATGCTAGTCTTTCACGCGTTTGTTACCAGATTGTAGTGATGACGAGATGAAGCCTCATGAAGCTTTGAAGCTTTCCAGCAAATCGGTTCGCTAAAAGGTTCATCTCATGAAGCTTCATCATGGGCTTCATGTGCTCACAAGACCCCCTGTTGGTGAACAGGTGTAAAACAGCCACATATTATTTGTAATCTTTGACATACTAAAAATACTGGAAATAATGATACAAAAAGGTAAAAGATGTCAAATGTATTTGTCATCCTGTATGAACAGAATTTTACACCAGTAAGTGTTTTAAAATGACTGTATATAATAATAAAAACAATGTGTCAATATAGTATCTTGTTGTTACATCTATACATAAATAAATGTAAATGTCTGCTGCCTTCTATAAAGACAAAAGAAGCAATATATGTTCGAAAACTGGAAAAGAACAAGGGTTTAACTTGCCAGAGGGCAGTGAATATGCTTGTGTAACTTGCAGAGGCCAGTGAATGTGCTTGTGTGACTTTGCAGAGGCCAGTGAATGTGCTTGTGTGACTTTGCAGAGGCCAGTGAAAATGCTTGTGATACATGGAACAATTTTATTGGTTTTTGTTTAAAAACAATATTTTTTCCACACTTTTCGGGCTTAGGCGATTTCTTTTCTTGGACACAACTTCTCCTGCCTTTGAAAATACCCTTTCACACGGGACTGAGGAAGCAGGTGTGCACAAGAAAGTGACAGCAAGTGTATATAAGTTTGGATACACATGTCTTTGTGTCTGCCAGTAGTTCAGAGGGTCCTCCAAGCGTCCGATATTTGGTTCAGCCAGGTACCGCTGGACTTCAACAGTTGCGTCAGCTGTTGGATTCTTGGTCTTTCTGGACAGCTTTACAGTCCGATCCAATTTTTGCCAGAGTTTGTTTCCTGAAAAGTATACACAGAGAGTGTCAGTGGATGTTGTAGTAATTACTTCAAATTGATTTAAAATTAATAAAATTACCTGGGATTTCTTGTTCAGGTTGAGATGTGGATGGATTTTCTTCTGGCTGCACATCTTCAGGTGTTCGGATCAGTGCACCACATTCAGCCACAAGCCTTTTTGTGGCTTCTGCAGCTTTTGAAGGGCTAAAAAACCCGATCAATTTGAACCTAGGGTCCAGTAGTGTTGCCAATGACATTATGCTCATTGATTGGAGTGTGTGGAGCCTCTCTCTTAGCTGCCTTAATAGGTGTTCTCCCATTTCTTTTGCCACTGCTTCTGCAGTTTTTGCCATCTCCTCTTGAAGCATTTGCTCCAGCATTTTGAGGAGGGGCACAACCTTGGACCCGGATACATTTTTCTCCTCAGACAGCTCAATGGTGGCATCATTGAATCCGGACAGCAGAGAGAGGCACCCACTTATGGTGGTGAACTCGGCAGAGGTCAGTGTGGTGATGTCAGTGTTCAAGCTGGCTAATGCCGCACCAACTGGCTCTCTGAGGTCCACCAGACGTTGCAGCATGTGATATGTGCTGTTCCAGCGGGTCTCCACCTCTTGCAGGAGCTTCAGTGTGGGCCTTCCCATTTGCCTTTGCACCGATACAAGCTTCTCCTTTAACACACAATTAAAGATTTATTTAATTGTCAAAGTAGCAGTAACAAACATAGCATTATGATTATTATTAATTATTAACCAATTTAAGAAAGGTCAAAGCACATACCTTAGCAAGGGTGCTGCTCCTGAAAAATCCCACCAGTTTTCTTGACTTGGCCCGGATATCACTCAGCACAGGGGTCATGTCAAGAGATTTTTTGACAATCAAATTCAGTGTATGTGCAATGCATATTGCATGACGTAGCTTTAAGTGTTTGCCACAGGAGATCATATTGGCTGCACCATCCGTCACAAGGCAAGTGACCTTGTCTGTGATTCCCCATTCCTCCATGAGGGAGGTTTTCACTCTGGCCAGGTTTTCAGCAGTGTGTGTTTGGGGAAATTGTTGGACCCCTAACAACACAGAATTAAGACGTGTGTTGTCGTCAACAAAGTGGCAGGTTACAGCCAGATAGGCATCCATATTGATGGAGGTCCACATGTCAGAGGTCAAGCTCACTGCAACCACCTTCTGCATGTCAGCTATGGCCTTGCTCCTTTCTAGAGCATACTTGGCCTCCACCATAGCCTTAACAGCCTAAAAGAGGGGATGGTTAATTCACTGGTTAATTGTCAAATGCCATGAAAAAATAAACAATTTTGCTCTATACATGAAGTCTTACACACCTGTCGCTTGGGGATGACATAGTTTGGATCCAATAAGGCCACAAATGCCCTGAATCCCACATCCTCCACAACACTGAATGGCTGTGTATCCTTCACAATCAGGTTGACCAAGGCCTCATCCAGATCCTGTTTTCTGGTAGGCCTGGTACCTGGGGGGGGGGGGGGTAAGCTGTGTTAAGAATGAGTATCTTGTAACTTTCTTTTATTTGCATGATAAAGTGAAGTTAACATGGTTAAATTATAGTATATTATAGTATATTATTCCAAAATATTAAATGACAAACCTTGAGCAGGTCCACCTGCATCACCTGCATGTCCCTCCTTCATCTCATGCATGGCACGATAATGCCTTAGCATGGATGAAGTATTGTTACTGTACCCCAGTTCCCTGGAGCACAATAAACACTTCACCTTTGAATGAAATAGAAAAAGTAAAAAAATGAACCATACAAAATCTAACATAATACATTGTTGTAATAAACCATGTATGCAAACCTTACCTTATTGTGTGAAATCTGATCAAAGTATTCCCACATAGGGGAAGTCTTTCTCTTCTTAGCTGGCTCCATTCTAACTTTGCAAGTAGCAAAAATATCGTACAACCAAAACTGGCAAAACGACAAGTGTTTTCCTCTCACAAGGATCACACATCTTGAATCGAATCCCATGGCTTTTTATCTGTCAGAAGCTCGCGCCAAGATCTGAATCGCTTCCTGAAGCAGTCACGTGGTATCGACAAACGAGGCTTCGTTTGTCATCGATGACGTCACTGGCCCCCAAATGATACAAGCCTCGACACAGGCTTCACAGAAAGCTTCGGCGATTACTCGACACACGCTCCAAAGCCTCGGCTTCATCTCGTCATCACTACCAGATTGCCTACCCGGTTCCGACCCTGCCTGTCCCTGACCTGCCTGTTCCCTGATCCTGCCTGTCCTTGGACTATCCTGCCTTGCCTGCTGTCTGACCCTGCCTGTACCTACGTTGACCGCCTCGCCTGCTCCCTGACCGGCCCTGACTCACCTTCTGCCCGCTGTCCTCTGGTTCGTTTGCCTGCACATCATCCGGCTGATACTGTTCTGCTGGTATCCCTCTGCTCTGGTATTATTACCAATAAAGTACATTACCAATACTCCTTGGTTTCTCGAGTGCTGCATTTGGGTCCTTCATAAGATTGTGACAGAACGATCTGGCCAGAACATGGAACCAGCGCACTCCTCTTCACCTAGAGACCGTTTCGAGAGAGTTGAGGACGCTCTCCAGAGGCAGGAAGCCTCGATAGCCTCCCTGGCCACCGAGGCTCATCATGCAAACTCCACACACGACCAGACGCTAACCTATTTAGCTGCGCAGCTACAGCAGCTAACGGCTACTGTGCAGCAGCTAGCGGCAGTAGTGGCTGCTCCAGCGCCTCTTCCCATGCCGCCGGCACCCGCTTCTGCATCCTCTCCGATGGGATTTACCCAGTGGCGAGCCGTCAGGGCCCTCTAGGCCCTCTGTGAGGGCCTAAGATATTCCAAAAAATAATATTTAAAAACATTTTAAAAATATATATATTTTTTAAATATATATTTTTTTAATATTATTTTTGTTATATTTTTCATTCGTTTTACCGAAAAAAAACTTGATTTAATTGTATTTAAAATAACATTTCCAAAGAAATAAATCCTTCGAATCTGCCTGTTCAGTCTCTGTTTGAATGTGAAGGGTTACATGAAAGAAGCTCGTCTGGCCCTCTCTGCGATTCACAGAGGGCCCGCTATAGTAACTGAACGAGAGAGTAATGTCAAATGACAGTACAATTGACCAATCATATCTTCCCTCTAAATGGGTGGGTTTTATTATCGCGGACTTTATGACAAGTTCCGCCCGCTGTGAAACTTTTCTTGTTTCCATAGCAACAACAACTTCCTGTCAACAGCGTGAACTCGCCTTCAAAATAAAAGCATGCCAAATTACACTTAAGACATACAACTGCAACGAAAGTAACAAACACAATGCAATATCCTTTTCAATGTCAAAGAACACAAATTGGGTTCACAGGTGTTGTTTTGTGTGGTAGAGGGTCGCTGTCATTGATGCGTTTTGCACCCTGGGCCGTTGTTTTGATATTCCGCTGAAGTATACGCTGTGACGTAATAACTATTTTTTTTTCTTTTTTTCGAGGGAAGGGGTGGGGGTCAGAGGGCCTAGGTATAAAGCTCACGGCTCGCCACTGGATTTACCCCAGAGCCTCAGGTGGGAACTCCGGAGCGCTACGCCGGGGAACCGGAGGGCTGCAGCCCGTTTCTTACTAACTGTTCTATCCTGTTCGCGCTGCAGCCACACACTTTCGCTTCTGAAGCAACTCGTGTGGCGTTCACGGTCAATCATCTGACTGGGAAAGCCCGACTGTGGGGCACAGCTGAATGGGAGCAGCAGACACCCGCCTGCTCTTCTTTCCCCGCTTTTTCCGCGGAGCTGCGTAAGGTGTTTGGACCCGTGTCTGTGGGTCCAGACGCTGCAGGAGGACTACTGAGCCTGAGCCAGGGTAATGGATCTGTGGTGGATTATGCTATTGGGTTTCGCACCAGGAGCCGCCTCAGCAACTGGAATTCTGCAGCCCAGTGTGACGCCTATCTGCGTGGCTTGGCGGCTTACATTAAAGACGAGCTGGTGTCTTTTGATCTGCCCAACTCACTGGATGGGCTGATTGAGCTGACTTCCCGCATGGATCGGCGCATCCAGACACGGAGACGGGAGCGACGATCGGAGGGAGTTCAACATGCCTGGGCGCCCCGACATCCGGGTTCGACTGGGACTCCTCCCTTCACTCCAGAGCCGCAACCAGGGGGTGATGAGCCCATGCAGGTGGGTCGCACCAGCCTCACCTTGGAGGAACGTGAACATCGCAGACGAGGTAACCTATGTCTCTACTGCGGCCGGGCCGGCCATTTTGTTTCTCGCTGCCCGGTAAAAGGCAAGGCTCCGCAGTAATGGGGAACATACTGGTGAGCCAAACCCCTGGATTTGTTCCCGCTCAGAGACCATTGAGCCACGCCAGGTTGCTATTACCGGATAGCTCTCAGGCTCTTGCCGTTTTTATTGACTCTGGTTCGGACGTGAGTATAATGGACGAAGAGCTTATGCTGCAGTTGGGAATAGACCGGGTTCCCTTATCTCGCCCAGTTCCAGCCAGCACCTTAGACGGTCACTTGCTGGGGACAGTGACTCATCAGACTGTACCCGTTCACATGCTCCTGTCCGGGAACCATAACGAAACTATTCAGTTTCATGTTCTCCGGTCTCCACATATCCCGCTTATCCTGGGTTATCCATGGCTCCGCCGCCACAACCCTAACATTGACTGGGAGACGGGAGCCATTTTGGGGTGGAGCCCCTCTTGTCATCAGATCTGTCTGAAACAGGCTGCCGCGCCTCAGCGTTCGGTGAACCCCAGCCAAGTTCCGGATGTTACAGGGGTTCCACCGGAATATCTGGACTTCAAGGAAGTATTCAGCAAGACGAGGGCTACTTCCCTACCACCACACCGGCCTTACGACTGTGCCATCGACCTGCATCCCGGCACCAGCCCTCCCAGGGGTCGATTGTACTCCCTGTCTGCTCCGTAAAGAGTTTCCATGGAGACTTATATCAATAACTCTCTGGCGGCTGGGATTATTCGCCCTTCCTCATCACCCGCTGGAGCGGGGTTCTTCTTTGTGGAGAAGAAAGACAAGACCCTAAGGCCCTGTATCGACTTTCGGGGTCTTAATGACATTACTATAAAGAATCGATACCCACTGCCTCTTATCTCCTCTGCATTCAAGTTGCTGCAGGGAGGAACCATATTCACCAAGCTGGACTTGCGTAACGCGTACCACTTGGTACGTATTCGCGAGGGGGATGAGTGGAAGACCGCCTTCAACACCGCCTCGGGGCACTACGAGTATCTGGTGATGCCTTTTGGACTTACAAACGCCCCTGCAGTATTCCAGGCGTTGGTAAATGACGTGCTCCGTGACATGTTGGACCGGCACGTATTTATTTACTTGGATGACATCCTGATCTTTTCCAAGACTCTGAAAGAACACGTGCACCACGTCCAGGCAGTTCTCAAGAGATTGCTGGAGAACTCGCTGTTTGTTAAAATGGAGAAGTGTGAGTTTCACACATCCTCTGTCTCTTTTCTGGGATACATCGTGGGACAGGGGTGCATTGGGATGGATCCCTCCAAGGTTGATGCAGTCACTTCCTGGCCGGTTCCAGACTCCTGGAAGCGGCTACAACAGTTCCTCAGGTTCGCCAACTTCTACCGGAGGTTCATTCGTGGATACAGCACCTTGGCCGTTCCACTCACAGCCCTGACCTCCTCTAAGGTTATGTTCCAGTGGTCCTCCTCGGCTGAGGAAGCGTTCCAGAACCTTAAGGCCAGGTTCACCTCCGCCCCCATCCTCCGAGTACCCGATCCTGAAAGACAATTTGTTTTGGAGGTGGATGCTTCTGATATGGGGGTGGGGGCCATCCTGTCTCAGCGAGCAACGAACAGCCAAAAACTCCATCCCTGTGCTTTCTTTTCGAGGCGTTTGACACCAGCGGAAATAAACTATGATATAGGAAACCGGGAGCTGCTAGCAGTGAAGTTGGCTCTGGAGGAGTGGCGTCACTGGCTCGAGGGGACCAGTCAACCTTTCCTGGTGTGGACCGACCACAAGAATTTGGAATACATCCGGTCGGCCCGCAGACTGAATTCCCGACAGGCTAGATAGGCCCTCTTTTTCACTCGGTTCAATTTCTCCCTCTCCTACCGCCCTGGTTCTCGGAACATTAAGGCTGACGCTCTGTTCCCTGATCCTGCCTGTCCTTGGACTATCCTGCCTTGCCTGCTGTCTGACCCTGCCTCACCTTCTGCCCGCTGTCCTCTGGTTCGTTTGCCTGCACATCATCCGGCTGATCCCTTGGTTTCTCGAGTGCTGCATTTGGGTCCTTCATAAGATTGTGACAACTTCACAGTTTGTACAGAATATCAGTATGACAATACGACACCCTCTGTCCTTAGACCCTCACATCGTACAAGGAAAAACTTCCGGATTCACTCTCTGTCCTAAACGGCTTGTTGGAGCTTCTGCTGGTTGCTGCGTGGGGTCTGTGAGACAGCGAGACATCGCGGAACTCAGCCTGAGCACACACATACACTCACAGCCAGGCTGTTCGCCACACAGTTCGCCACACAGTTCGCCACACAGTTCGCCACACAGTTCGCCACACACTCACAGCCTGATAAAAGATAAGGCTGAGTGAGTGTGTGTGCCGGCGAAACTCTGCTGAGTAGCGCGGCTGAGAAAAGATAAGGCTGAGTGAGTGTGTGTGTGTGTGTGTGTGTGAGGAGCTCCACGGATTGGTCCATTTGGTCGTCGTTACGTCACTTAGACCAGGAAGAAAAAAATGGAAAAAGAAAAATCTCCAACGAGGCGTTCTGGGGCAGCATAGACAGGTATTTTCTGTGTTAGAGTTTTAATTGCTACAGGGTGTACTTTGAGGGTTTGTGACTTTGTTTACATGCATAAAAAGCTACATAACCAGGGGTGCACATTTTTTTAGTGAGTTACTCAGATGAGTACCAGGAGACAGCGTTTGGTACTCACCCCACACGAAGCGTGGTCCTCCTTAGCAGGGCCGAATCCAGGATTTCCTAAATACCGAGGTCCAAACATGCTAGGGGGGTTCAGGGGTATAACCCCCCCCCCCGGGATTGTTGGGATTTTCATGATCTAGTTAGGTGCTTTTTAAGTCCTGTGGGGGGTCACAGATTGGATAATATATTGATTTCAAACCATGTAAGTAGGCTGCAGCATACATTATTTTGAAAGTGTAATGCATAAGAATCAGTTGATTGTTACATATGAATGATCTGGACATGCAGAAGAGGCTAAAATGATCACAAAACATTGTCAACATTCATTTTCCATGTCTCTGTCCTTTCCATAACCTGCACCCTCTCTTCCATCTTCTTTAGTCTCTCTGTCTTCTTCCTGTTCATTACTCTCTCTGTCCTCTACTCTTTCTCTTTGTTCAATCTCTCCCTCGTTGTTCACTTGTTGCTCCTCCTCACTTGTCGCTCCTGCCAGTGAATTAAAAGCAATTCAGCAATTTAGTTCATTTCACTTGTTTGTTTGCATTTTTTTTTTTTAAATCTGTTTTGTTTGATTCTTAAAAGAGAACAAAGATGTAAGCAAATTGTGTTTTATACAATTGTATGTTATTATGACATCATAACTGCAAGAGATGTATGTTGTTTTAAAAGTATGCCTATTGTCTTTATTGTAAATGAAGACTATTTTGTTATAGATAAATAGATAGATAGATAGATAGATAGTTAGATGGGGTTATTAAGCCTACATTCTTTTGTGTGACTGTACCTGCAGTTCCTCCCTGATTTCCATCACTTTCTCTCTCTCTTTCTCTCTGCCTGTCCTGTCTCTTCCTTACCAAAGCTGAGCTTCGACTGATGTAGTATTTTCATTATATCTGAGTCAGTGTAAAAAGAAAACAATATAATGTTATATCTTCAATGTTTTACTCAAATTGAAATGAAAGAAAAGCATTACAACGTTTGTTAAAAGATAATCCTTCTGACATTGGATGAATGTAATTAACTTAAGCTCTCTAGCTAGTTTATTCACGCAATTTAAACCAAAGTATAGCCTATAGCTTCAATATAAGTTAGTGTGCATGTTGTCGGACGTCCACTGACTAACGTAGAGCGTTCACACAGGATCTGCTGGTCATATGATGTCCCGATGAACAGAAACTCAGATCTCTAGATACCTCATCCCTCCTCCGCTGCTCCGATACAAGTCCGGGGGCCTTACTCATTTCACTAATTTCCCCTCCTCGACTCCTCGAATCCTCGGTTCCCTTCCTCGGCTCCTCCGCTCGCATCTCCTGTGGGCGGGACTAAGACACGAGGATAGGAGTCGAGGAGGGGAAATTAGTGAAATGAGAAAGGCCCCGGGCGGCGGTGGTTTGTTGATACATGTCGTCTTCTTCTGTTTGCTTTAATCGAGGCTACGTAGTTATGCAGCGCCCCCATCGTCAGTAAATGGAAGTACTACAACCTACTACTACCCACTCCTCTCCTGAAGTCCTGCCTCCCCATCCTCTGCCCCTATCTTGCTAACCTTTTCAACTCCTCGCTGTCCCATGGAACCGTCCCTTCTGCCTTCAAAACTGCTGCCGTTACTCCAATCCTCAAAAAAACCCGGTCTTGATCCCTCCTCCCTCACTAATTACCGCCCCATCTCCAACCTACCATTCCTCTCAAAAACTCTCGAACGCATTGTAGCCAAACAAATCCACTGCCATCTCCAAAGCAACCAGCTCTACGAACCCCTTCAGTCTGGATTTCGTCCTCACCACAGTATAGAAACTGCACTCGTCAAAGTCCTCAACGACCTCCTCACCTCTGCTGACACTGGTTCCCTCAATATTCTCATCCTCCTCGACCTGAGTGCAGCCTTCGATACCGTGAGCCACAACATCCTGCTCACCCGACTCAGGGACATTGGTATCGAAGGTATTGCACTCAGATGGCTCCAGTCCTACCTCACTGAACGATCCCAATTCATCTCCCTCCCCAACCACTCCTCTGCCACAGCCTCAGTCACCCAAGGCGTTCCTCAAGGATCAGTACTTGGCCCCCTCCTCTTCATCATTTACATCCTCCCCCTCGGTCAGATACTCCGCCACTTCAACCTGGACTTCCACTGCTATGCTGATGACACTCAGATCTACCTCAGCACCAAATCCCATAACCCAACCCTTACTCACATCGATTCCTGTCTGACAGCTATAAAAACTTGGATGCAACATAACCTCCTCAAACTGAACAGCAACAAAACAGAACTCCTCCTAATCGGCTCCAAATCCACCCTCAGCAAGGTCACTAACATAACACTCACCATCAATGGCACCATTGTTTCCCCCTCCAATCAGGCACGCAACCTTGGCGTAATCTTTGACCCCACCCTCTCCCTCGAACCTCACATTCGCCAAACAGTCAAAACCACATTTTTCCACCTCCGCAATATTGCAAAAATCCGACCCTCTCTTACCCGCCCTGCAGCCGAACGATTAATCCACGCCTTCATTTCCTCCCGCCTTGACTACTGCAACTCACTTACGGCATCAGCACTACATCCCTCAACAGACTCCAACGGGTTCAAAATGCAGCTGCACGTCTCCTCGCGCATACCAAATCATGGCATCACATCACCCCAGTCCTCAAAGACCTTCACAGGCTTCCTGTCTCCCATCGCATCAACTACAACATTCTGGTCCTCACCTAAAGCACTCCACCATCTGGCCCCCCCTTATCTCACAAACCTTCTCACCCCTTATCAACCCCCACGGTCCCTCAGATCCACCGCAGCCGGACTCCTATCCATTCCCACATCCACACTCTGCAGCTTTGGGGACAGAGCCTTCTCAGTGGCAGCTCCTAGGCTCTGGAATTCCCTCCCCCAAGATCTTCGTGACTCTGAGTCCCTCACAGTCTTTCAGTCCCGCCTCAAAACACATCTTTTCAACTCTGTCTACCCATAAGCCCCCCTCCCCCCCTCTCAATCAACTACCTCTTGACTGCTTTTTCTGTTTATTTTATTTTACTATATTCATTTGTTTGCCTGTCCTTGTTTGTCTACCCTCCCTCATACTGTAAAGCGTCTTTGAGTTGTAGAAAAGCGCTATATAAATATAATGTATTATTATTATTACAAAGAACCCCGTTTAGTGCAATTATTTCACAAGTTTTGTTATATATCAGAGGTGGGAGTAAGTCCTACATGTGCAAGTCATGAGCAAGTCTCAAGTATTGACCTACAAGTATCAAGCAAGTCCCAAGTCACTGTGGTGAGAGTCAAGCAAGTCAAGTCAAGTCATTGCTCAGGTCAAGTCAAGTCAAGTCAAGTCATACGAAATTCTGATGAATAAGCCCAGTTTCCGCATTTAAATCAGTTAAAAGACAGTGGTTATGAAAATGGATTTAACCCACACTATGATCTTCATTACATACACAGTTAATCATTTGAAATCTAATTTAGACCGATGACAATCATATTAGATTCATATTAACCCTAGAACTGCAGACAATATAGCTAGGACTCAATCAAAAAGTCTGTTCAAAAAGGCAGAATTCCAGGTAAGAAAATCATATATGGCATTTGCCATTACACATATTTAATTTAAATGTCTGTTAACACTAGAACCGCCAACAGCATCAGCACCTACATAGATATCATTTTCAAATCATTTAATTTGTTCCTCTTCATAATTTCCTTATAAACTAAGTAGGACGATTTGAAACTCAGTTAATTGGGTAAATTTAGAAATTGCTTCAGTTTATCATCATAACAGATCAAAAAGTTCAGATTCATTTTACAATAAATCAAGGAACGATACACTTCTACAAACAAAAACAACATAATTAAAACATTTAAACAAACTACTAAAAGTAGATGAACTACATTATTCAAAAGTTTACAGTAACTTCTGATAATAACACAGGGGAAATAAACGAGGCATCTCTTTTCCTCTCTCTCTCCCTCTCCTGACAGCCCGTCAGTATCGGGGTTAGTCAAAATGAATCCCTTGGCGGTTCTAGTGTTCATTTACCGTTTTGTCCTCTCTTTGCAATGCTTAATCGATTTGAAACCAAGTCTAACGTAGCTTAAACTTAACGTTAGCTTCCTAGCTAACACAACACATTCACGCACCTTTCTCTGTGGGTTTTTTTGTAGTGACGAATGAAGTTGGATGTTTTGGTGGTCGTGTCACTGATCTTTATGCTGCAGACCCTGCATACCGCTGTTCTCTTCTTATTAGCGTCATCGACAACATAATCCTTGAATCCAAACTTCACTATTTTTGGAGTAACGCTAGTCGCTGCCATGTTAACTGACACTCCTGCCGTCTAGTGGGTTGCCAGGTTTGCGCGCATGGCGCGATAATCACCCAATCACGTTTTTCGAAAAAGCTAAACGTAATATCTCACTACAAAAACAAACGCAAATATTTAATTTTAAACAGACAAGTCCTTTCAAGTCATCTGTCTCAAGCTTAAAGGGCCCATGTCATGGCCATTTCCACTGATCATAATTACATTGTTGAGGTATACTAAAATAGATTTATACTGTGCAATTTTCCAAACTCACATTGGTTTCGCATACAGCATCTCTGTCAAGCATGTGTATTCAGCAGTATTCACTTTCTCCACTAAACGACTCGTTGGAGCTCTTGCCCCCCCCCTCCCTGTGAGCCTAGTGTGCTCCGATTGGTCAGCTCGGCCACTCTGTTCTGATTAGTCAACCACCAGAGAGGCTCCGCCCGCTTTTTTCGGGGAACATCAGTGTAATAATGGCGTCGGTACAGCTGATATTTTATACTAACTAACCGAACTGAACCTACAACTGTTGTTATAGAAGAGTGTGACGGCCCCAGGGCCTTTGTGCAGGTGTGTTGCAGGGCTTACGGTGGGGTGGAGCTGAAGAGGGTAATCAGCGCGATCACGAACACCTCCGTAGCCGGTGCTATTAATCCCAGCGGCCCGGAGTCTCTCTCCAAAGCGGCTGCAGAAGGACGAACTCAGCCACCCTCTCCCCTCGACCACCTATCTCTGCATTTACCACAATAAATGTGCCGTGGTTTTGTAAACTTGTGTATGTCTCCTTGCCTTTCCGTTGTGGCCTACGAGCCGGTCATAACAAAGAGTAAGTTATTTTTATCTGTAATAAACTACTACTGTTTGATGAGAAATCAAATCATGGTTTGCTATATATGAATTCAGGGAAGAAAGGATAGGCCTACTAAGTATTTCCATTAAACTTTATTTTTAGAAATGTACAAAATGAACATAAATATACATACACACGGTATATCATCCATTCCTCCTCGCATCTTGCCTGCGCACAGCCGGTGCGGTGCCTTTTAGCACGAGGCCTCAGTAGTAGTAGAAGTCCCGTCCCCGTCATGGATTGTCCGCCAGGATCTGGCTGGACGAAATCAAATGCAAATCACAAAATATTAGAGAAACTTAGTTGTTTTAGATTCGTTAGTAGTAGTTGTGCTAGGAGTGTAATGAACAGCTTGCCTGCTAATATGCTAACCTAGCTTTGTTTACCTTGGTAGCTAACACGATATGAACGTTAGCTTGGAGGAAAGGCAACTATAATGCAGTGTAATAAAACTACTATGAACAAAAGCTAGTGGTTCATATTAGGCTAGCAATAACGTGTTTATAATTGCAATCGTATACGGGTATTCTGCTACCATACAATGTAACTTGCATGAATACATTGTTTTGCGCTAGCATACAGCTAGCCTCGTTAGCTATACATGCAGTATATGTACTGTCACAATGTACGGTAAATCACCCGGAGTATACTGTATGAGTATTCCGTGTGTGTGACTGCAGACATTCTCCTGCCATGACAAACATGTAAGGCCATCTGCTGACATTGTAGTTGATATATTTAAACGCGAGCAACGTAGCATCACAAAAATGTTTTTCCGACCAAACCTAGCTCTAGCTCCGTGTGTTAGATGGTTGCATACACGCTACGCCAGCTATAATGTAATTACGTTTCGCGACTGACCGCACGGCAAATCACCCGGAGTATACTGTCAATAGGTATTTTGTGTGTGAATGCAGACATTCTCCTGCTATGAGATACATGTATGCAAGGCCATCTGCTGATATTAGAGTTGATATATGGAAACTCTAGCAACTTAGTTAGCACAGTTAGCACTGTGTCAATGGCTTAGCAGTCCAACACAGTTTACACATTTAAACAGTCTTGTTTGATAAATACACAAATAACAATGCAAACTTACAGGTTGTGTACCCGGATCTTCCCCTGCTCCAAACGGTCCAAACAAGCTGTGCATATCCGGCCTCAAACTGGGCAATGTTTTGGAAGCTTTCGTCTGTGAAATGCCGGTTCTTCGAACCTCTGGAGGAGGAACACGCCGCTGCTGGTGTGGCCATAGCTCTTCGGGATTGGTCCATTTCGTTCCGGGTACCGCATGACATCAGGCGGTACCCGGAAGAATCAAATGGGCAGTGACGTATCTCCAACGAGGCGTTTTGGGGAGGTATTTTCTGTGTTAGAGTTTTACTCGCTACAGGGTGTACTTTGAGGGTTTTGACTCTGCACACCGTTTACATGCATAAAAACCTTCATAACACACAAGGGGACGGGTAATAACCGGAAAAGCATGACATGGGAGCTTTAAGTCAAGTCTCAAGTCATGAAAACCAAGTCAAAGTCAAGTCAAGTCTTTTATCAATGTTAGTCAAGCAAGTCTCAAGTCAAAAAATATGCGACTCGAGTCTGACTCGAGTCAAGTCATGTGACTCGAGTCCCCACCTCTGTTATATATACACAGCTCGGAAAATATTACCGAGGTCCGGACCTCAGTGATCTCAATGGTGGATACGGCCCTGCTCCTCAGTGTCTCCTTCACTGTCCTCTATTTACACTTATTGCATGCTAGATGATGAAGATGCACTTCCCTGTCTCTTTTTAAGCCTCCGATTTGCTTTCTCCAAAACTTGTTGCCAAAACTGTGAAGTCCTTGCATTTCCTGAGGCCAAGTTGAAGGATCAAATACTAAGAAATTATCACATGACTTGAAGTCATATCTGATTTCAGATGTGGGAAGTTACTAAGTACACTTATTCAAGTACTGTACTCAAAGGTGGGGTATGTAATTTTGGAGAAACCAGCTCGAGTGCGCTAGAATTTGAAACTACGCAGCCGAAAAAAATCTGCCTCTTCCTTCAGACTTCCTTACAGAGCCCCTCCTCCAACACACACAAACGCGCACATGACCAATGAGGGCACGAGATAAGTTTGTGCACAGATGGAAGGCTGACAGGCAGGTAGGCCATCCAGTTATTTTAGCCGGGCCGGCTAAAATCATTGGTCGTGCTTTTTACAGCGCTACGGCTTCCACAAATGACCTTTTTTTATGTATTTATTGTCAAAGCATTTCATATATTCATTGCTATCGGGATGTTAAGAGCATTCCATGGAATATAACAAAAAGTGTTTCTGAAATAAATTACGTACCCCACCTTTAAGTACAATTTTGAGATATTTGTACTTTACTTGACTTTGATGCTTTGTACAGTACTTCTACTCCACTACAGTTCAGAGGTAAATGGTGTACTTTTACTCCACTACATGTATTTAATCCCTTTAGTTACTTTACAGATGTGGATGAATGATGTGAAATATAATCAAGTGTTAAATCAGACTTTAGTTCCACCTGGAGTAAATTCACAAGCTACCCTGCAGTATACAAAGTCATTCAAACTAGCTGCACCTTTACCAGCTTTGAGAACACTTTAATGATCAATAATTATAAAACATATCATATATATTATTCTGAAATGGACCAATCTGCACAATGACTACTTTTACTGTCGCTACTTTAACTATATTTTGATGCTGATACTTTACTTTTACTTGAGTAACATTTTGAATGCAGGACTTTTACTGTAACAGAGTATTCCTACACTCTGGTACTTCTACTTTTACTCAAGTACAAGATCTGAGTACTTCTTTCAACTCTGTCTGATTTCAAACTCAAACACCCTGAGTAAGTTTGCAACTGTGTGTTTTACTCCACTTTGTTGTAAATAAAACTGCAGCAGCTTGACCACTGAGCGTGAACGTTGTGATCAGCTGATTTTTCGCAGTTCTCCAGTGTGTGCGCGGGGCACAGAATGTGCACAGGTGAGTCTCCCACTGCAGCCAGTTGGCGGAGTTTTGGCACAATTCTGTTGTTCATACCGACGTTAACCCTGCCTGTGCACACGGTGAACAACTCTGTCGTCCAGTGATCTAAGCCTCTGCCTCCTGCAAAGCTTCACAGGTCCGTCGGTTATGTCATGGGCGCAGGGCCGTCCCTCCCTACAGGCCGATCATGCAGGCTGCATGGGGCCTCACATTGCGCAGGGGGCCTCGCGCAGGGGGGCCTCGCGCAGAGGGGCCTCGGCTTATGAGCTCGGCTTGTGCGCAGTCCCCCCCCGGCTGACACGCGAGAGTGAGAGGTGACAAGGGGAGCACGTCTGTAACCCGACACCCAGGGCCGTCCCTGGCCAACAGGAGGCCCCACGCATAGTTATATAGTGGAGCCTCGCAGCGGCGAAACCGTGCCGCGCCACACTAATTGCAGCGCATAGGTGCACCGCATTTTCGGCTCAGTTGAGGCCCCCTCCGCAAGGTGAGGCCCCACGCAGTCTGCATGATCGGCCTGTAGGGAGGGACGGCCCTGCCGACACCGTTGCAATGAATCGACATCTGACCAATGACGGCCTGCACTAGTGCAGGTGAAGAGATGTCGGCGAAAAGACAGTTTCAGTCCGGCGCAAGCAAGAGGAAAAAAAAACAAAAAACTAGAAACTAAGAGCATCACTCGATGGTGGGTTATTGTATGAGTCAAATGTACAACTTGCGAATGTTGTATAAGTCAAATGTCAAACCTTTGCCAATTGCCATATTAAAACATCAGCTGCAATTCATGACATGAAGAAGGCAGTCTCTGCATAGCATATAGGCTAATGGAGATGCAGTTATTTCCAGCATTCTTTATTTACCATTCATTCAAGTATTTTATGCCTTTTATCTGCTAATGTAGGCTACAGGAGGAAGAGTGATAAACTGTCTGTCTAGTTGGCTTACATAACAGTTAAAGTTTACAGCCTAAAAAACATGGAGCATTTTTTCCCCTTTCCCTTAACTCCTAACAGTCATCATGTCAACCACAACACAGAGAAATACTGATAGAAATGTGTGTGTAGTTGTTGATACATTGCTGACAGAGGGAACTACATTTGAATACAGATTTAAGAAATATCAGTTTTTGAGCATGTAATAAGCATGTTTTGTCTTGACTATATTACAACTATATTATAATAAAATAATATAGTATTTATATTATTGAATTGATTATGATTATGATTATTATTATTAGTAGAAGTAGTTTATTTGCATTAATTATATTTTAATCTTTTTGAGGCTAGTATTTGGCAGGAAATGCAGACGTATTCACCTGTAAACGCATACTGAACGACATACATGCACATTTACCATTTACCTCACTGTATAAAAAAGTAACTTTGTTGATAATAATAATAAACAGGAATTATATTTGCAAAGTACTTTGTTTCCAAAAAAAAAGTTTCACTCCTGTCGGTTGGGGGGGGGGGGGCCTCATCTCACAATGTCGCTTGGGGCCCCAGTCTAATCTTATACAGTCAAGTAATTGATGTGACTTCAAAGCTCATGCTTAAATCTGTATAAGTGTTGGGCATAAGGGGGGATCCCAACATTTATACTGGGTCTGAGCCAGGCCCCTAGTGTTTACTAATCCTGAACACGCCCCTGTTAGTCACGTTAGTCATAGGCTGTTTAATAACAACTGTGCGCGCTTTGGGACGCAGGATGAAGCCACTTGGCTCATGTGATCGCTGATGGACCGGGGAAAACGACCTCACGCCTGGGGTGGGCCTGCTCTGCGATGCGCTGCGCTGCGAGGATTGGAGATCCGGAGTTTGACAGGCTGGTTAATTCCGCCCATCAACACGACACGCCTCCTCTGGTCCCAGGAGCATGTCTGAAAACTACAAATTGGGGAGTGAAGAGTTGGACAAAGTTGTGCGGATGAGATTATTTCTAATCTAAAAACGAGCAGAGCACACAAGGGGAGTAATTATAGATGATTTAAATGGCGGAGGAAATACTTCTGGAAAGCGATGGAAAACACGGCACGGTGAG
The DNA here is from genome assembly GCF_902827165.1 of Trematomus bernacchii. Classification (NCBI taxonomy): domain Eukaryota; kingdom Metazoa; phylum Chordata; class Actinopteri; order Perciformes; family Nototheniidae; genus Trematomus; species Trematomus bernacchii. The sequence continues at coordinate 763,440 of NW_022988066.1, read as the reverse complement.
TGTTCAAATGTGACTTTTATTATGGAGGGTTGATTGACATGTAGTCAAATATCATGTTTTTCTGTTGCATTATACAGTATTTGGATTATTTTGTGAGATTTTCCTGATTTGGATTTGGCGTTTTAACCATCAGCTCTTCATACTGTCAACACAGACATGTTTATGTGGCCTATAAATGGAAATACTGTATGTTTATACAAATCTCCAGATTTGAATAAGGATCATCATATCAGCTGCTACAATTTAGATTTCACTATAAAATGATCTAAAACAGGCTTTAATTTATTTAAAATCAATCATAAATCAAACTAAGAAAATCCCAGCTAAGAATAGTCAAATATTTGCTTTGACTAAACTGCAACATGTGAAGAGCTGCACATCCGACAGATAATCAACCTAATTTAAGTGCAGACTGGGCAGCATTGTCTCCAGTTAGCTATTTTCACGTGTAGTCGTCTGACTCCATCCTTCAGTCTATTAAGCGGCTAAATTAGTTTTCTTGAAGGCATCTATGCTGTTATTGTTCAGCCACAGAGCAGAGAGCCTCCTCAGTCTGCTCCTTGTACTAACATCTTACACATTAGCAGATTCCTTTTGGGCTCGCTGATATAAAAGAATAGTGGGGTTGAATAAACCCTGATTTTATTTAGTATTATATAACCATGACAGAGTGGTTGGAGGGTGGGCTTACTGTGTGGTGTAATTTTCTCCAACCTGAGGTATAGACACTCAAAATAACGTTATAATCCTGCTGACCTATTAGAGGTCAGCTAAGCTTTGTTTGCTGGAATTTCGGATGGCAGCCAAGAGAGTAGCTGCAACCCGCTCCTAATGAAAATACAGTAGACCGCCCCCCTCCCTCTTTAAAGACAGAGTAGGGGCTCATGTGACTTTGGCGTGGTCCACACAAGTACTCTACCAGGCTGATGTTATTAATATGCAACACCAAGCTTAAGTTGTCCTCTTTTCTCAGACTGCTACACAAGTTTACCTGAGAAATGTTGTAGCTTCATAAAACCTCTTTTTCCTACAAACCAGTTCTAATTCAAAGTCTCTCCCAGAGGTAAACGTTTTGAATGTGTCCTGTATCCGTGTGTTTGTTTTACTTCTTCTGAATCCACCAGGTTCCACTAGGGGCCGTTTCAGCTTTGCCCCAAAGTCCAAAGATCACACATGCAACATATACCCTTTACAATAATGCTGTTACATACTCATGCAGAGGGAGCTAATCTCTTTGCAGGCTGCAGACCAGTCCAGAGAATAGACCCAATGTGCATGACATATGTTTAAGTACACAGCAGAGACAATTACAATACTTTATCACTTTAATTTAGCTGTATTATTATTTTAATTTGTATTCTATTTTATCTTAATTTTTACCCTGTGTGAATCCTGTTTTTCATTCTGACACTGTTGCTGCTATTAACGCCTGAATTTCCCCAAGGGGATAAATAAAGTTCCATCTTATCTTATCTTATCTTATCTTATCTTAATAAAGAAAATGCACAAGCTACAGTATCGTTAATGATCTAAAATACACCAAAATTAACAACAACAGTTATTATTTATACTAAACACACATACTCTATAAATATCCACTGTGTATGCACATAGACATTTACAATTATGGACTGTAAAGCTGTTTATTCTGACATGAAGGCTACATTGAAGGTGGCTAATGCTCTCTTTGTCCTTTATGGGAAAATCAAAAGTTGGAGTCACGTTTTAACAAAAACACCCATCAAAGACAAACATTTTTGCTAATACCTAAGTCGTGTTAATACTTCACTACTGAGATAGTTTACTATGTAACTTTTGTTGGCATCTGACTTGTTTTATCTTCCCATTCTCAGCATCTCACAAAGCCTCTGCTGGCGGTGGCTTTCCTGGCCTCGTTCGGCAGCTCCATGCTCTATGGCTTCAACTTGGCGGTCGTCAACTCACCAGCACAGGTTAGCCATCATTCCCATTGTCATTCTTACTGCTGTCAGTCATCATCCACCTGAGTGTTCAAGTAGTTTTCACCCCAAATGTTTCCAGACTGAATCTTGGAGACTCAATCTTTATCTATGCTACGGATGACTTTTAGATGTTAATGGAGACAGCAAAGATAAGATTGCATTTTATTGTCATGTGAAGTCATGTGGGTGTGTATCAAATGGAGAGGCGGCTGAGAGCCTCAATGTGTCATTGATGTCATGTTGTTTATATCCACCTTCTGCACTTCGAATTGTGATTTGCCGTGGTGTAGTGACTAGGCTGGGAACCATTCCTGTCCCCCCCTCATCACATTGAAGCATGTGAGCTTCAGTGCCACATTTCTTACTACCAGTCAGGGCTACTTTCCTATGAAGGAGATGCATGGAACTCCAGCATATCAGCACATGACGAACACCATTTCCATCAATATGGCGAGGCTTTTAACAAGCAGTTGAATATTGAAACAAAAAACAGGTTAAGAGTCACATTCATTTAGAGCCCTGTTTGTATCCACCTTCTGATTAAGTCAAATATTTCCTATTCTTTTTGGTCTCCACCAGTCTCTACGGGATGACATCTGTCTCATTAGCCACTAAATGCTATGAAAGTTTAGACTACAGTGGGTTTTTAGAGCTTTTTGAACTTCAAATACCGGCAAAGCTTTGAGTGTAAACCAAAACAGTTGTTAACAGCAGAACAAGGAGTTGAAACGTTCCATTAGGGTGAGGGGAACCAACATTTGGGTGATAATCCTGTCTAGATCCGACCCCTTGCTTACGGCTCTCCATTGTTCCAACCTCTCATTTTTTAACATGAATATTTTACCAAACTTGAATGATGCAGTATTTACTTTGTTAGATTGGAGATAAGTGCTCATCGTCACACATTTCCCAAATTGCTACCGATGTGAGGTCAAACCTTTGACCATGCTCCATGTGACTTCAGTGTTGTAGGATTCACCGCTGTGTGTCATCTGACATTAGTTACTCCAGTGTGCTCCAAATATAACTTGGTGGGGCAGGGAGATCAGTTGACGTTGAGCTGAGAGGAAATGGTTGAAAGATGTTTTTCCAGGATACCTAAAGAACTAACTACCTGGGTTTGTATGTCTTAAAAGTATGACATTATCAGAAAAGTCATTTCTGACTTCCTCCACTCTGTATTTTTTGAAGGGTATTTTGCTGACTTTCCATGTGGATCATGTGCCCTTCAGCTATTGTGATATTTTTACTTTGAGTCATGTAACATGAGATTCAAACTAATTTCCCTTTGAATGTACTGGAAAATGACATGTTAACACATGCAACTAATGAACAGGGCAGAACCGAAAACAAAGGGGCTCCTGCTGTGAGATTTCAAGTGACAGAATCAAAATCAGATTGTATTTATATAGCCGAGTGTCACAAAACCCATTTAGTTGGCTTCAAAGATCAACAAATAATTATATAAAAAGACATAATGAAATTACAAAAATACAATAAAAATGACATGATAAAATGTGAAATAGAAATGAAATAGAGTAAAATTAAATTAAATGGAATAAGAGAAAAATACAATAAAATGTAGGACCCAGGAGGACGTTCTGGGGAAGACTGAAACCAGCTCAAACATGAGGCTTTATTCAAAAGGAAGGTCTTTAGCTTATTCTTGAATGTGGGGATGCTGTATTCCTTACTAATCAAAACAGGAAGCTGGTTCCAAAGAATGGGAGTTCGGTACGTTCCGTATCTACTTTTGCAGACCCGAGGAACCACCAACAAACTGGGATCGTAATGCCCTAGTGGTGCAATAGGGGATTTTTTTGATAGGATGGTGCCTGACCATTCAGTGCTTTGTTAGCTAGACAAATCATTTTTTATCAAATTAAACCTGAGAATATGTACTTCTGGTTATACCAATGTAATATTATGAACCAAGGATTGCTGTGATGCTCAAATATCATTTGGCCTGTCAATACGGCAGGATATGATAGAACTAGAAGGGCATTTAAAGAGCGTAGACTGCCACCAAGGCCATTTCCATAAGTGAAAAACAATGTTTGTGTCCACCCGTGATTCCGATCTGTTTCATAATGCGGTTTCTATTTTTTCTTGACCAATGCTACAACCTTCCACAAAGTTTCATAAAAAACAGGCCGGTTGTTTTTCCTCTTTACACTGCTGACAAACAGACAAAAATAACAATACCTAAAAGCCAAAACCTTATCCAGCTCATCATCTAACGAACGGGAGAAGTATTTGGCAATAAGGCCAACAAGGCTGAGTAAAGATTCATGTGTGATTATTACCAGCATCTGTCATCCACAACTGCCTCCATGTTGTATGAAGGCCTTTCCTTCCGAACAGCAGGTATGTTGATTACACACGTGAGATCTGTTCGTTACCTCAATTAATTCTTGCTCAATCAGCACCAGGCTGGTGCAAGGTAATAACTGAAAACATTAGTTGTCTTCTAGCACTGTACACAGACTGCCACTTTATAAAGTTCCCTGCATGTGTTGGAGACATTCTTGGGACAAATTGGACGCACGTTGTCCAGAGTTTCATGACAAATTGACCAATTAAAACTCCCCTCCTTTCATTACTGAGCCCCCACAGCGTCATCCATTCTTTAAAATGATATTTTAATAAACTAAATAATTTGTCTTTTAATCTGTTGAGCAGTGTAAGTACTAAAACTACTCACACAAATTCAAATGAACTTTTTCCGTCTCCTGTTTTCTGATGTTTCTTCTCGCACAGAGTGACTGAATTGTGTCTCTTGAGATGAATTGGATTAAATGTAATGGGTTCTCCAGGACAGCCTGATCTCTGCGGAGTCTTCACTGTCAGATAAACCTGAATGGAATCTGACGGATCTTGTTGGCTCTCGCAGTAAATGTTTGTCAAACCGAAGAAACTACCGCTGTCATTTTATCAAGCATGCAGTTCAATCTGATCTGATTTAAATCTGACTGTGGGGGCTTGATGAGCTTCTTTAGACTCAATATGGCTGCCCCTCACACTGTTTCAAAACATCTATTCATCCCATTGCACCTAACACTTTTGAAAAAGCAAGACCAATATTGACATTTGGAACAGTGGGAAATAGTTCCTCATGTGAGATGTCAAGGAAATGTTTGCCTTTTGTAATAGAAAAATGTGACATAGTGGAAAAACATGATATAATATTTGGGACATATCTTGAAACTCCACACGGTAACGAATTGTTTTATGGTTTCCCCTGCTGGACAGTGTCAAATGAACGACATTCATTCTTTCTTCCGGCAGTACATCAAAAACTTCTACAATGAGACGCTGACAGAAAGTTACAACTGGATTCCCGATGAGAGGCTCCTCACCATCCTGTACTCCGTCACCGTGTCCATCTTCGCTATCGGTGGGATGACGGGGGCCCTGCTGGTGGGCAAACTCGTAACCAAATTTGGAAGGTAAGTGTGTGTGTGGATGATTTTTGGGGTGTAACAAGGCATGTATGTCTTTGTTATAAACAATCAACAGTTTTAAACATCTTTTTCTGTGAGTGCATTAAGTAAAGGGGGATGACTGTGTGTCCGAACAGGAAAGGGACGCTGGTGAGAGCGACTGTGCTGGTGTTTATAGGAGGAGCTCTTATGGGCTTCAGCAGAAGCTGCCGGATGCCTGCGATGGTCATTTTGGGACGATTCATCACAGGAGTACACTCAGGTAGGCTGATTATTCAAATGAAAGCACAACATTGTTTACACTAATTACCTAACCTTTTGTGATGTTTATTCCAGAGCACCCTTGTAAATCCATCACTTGCTTTGTGTGTTAACTTAATGTGTCATAAAATAGTTTACGTTTGAGATGTACTCACGCACTAGTGCCTCTGGCAGTGTTGAAGAAGGTCAGGTCCTTTACCTAAACAATAACTGTCTCATAGACAGAGGTGGGAGAAATACTTCAGATCTTGTACTTGAGTAGTAAAAGTAATTAAAAAAACATATTTTGTTGTTGATTGATCTCGGAAGTGCTTCTAATGTTTAGATCTTTTTCACTGAGTCCATATGCTATCTAGTCCTTTTTTTCTGATAGTTTAGTATTTTTGTATTCAACTACTGAATATTAAGCTTGCCATACAAAATTGTACTTGGAAAAAAGTTTTAAAGTAAGGTTTTGGTTTAGTACGGTGAATTTACACATTACTAAATATGTAATACAACATACCAGACTTTTTCAGGGATAGTCCAGTTAAAGGTGGGGTAGGTAATTTTGGAGAAACCAGCTCGAGTGCGCTAGAATTTGAAAATACACAGCCGGAAAAAATCTGCCACTTCCTTACAGAGCCCCTCCTCCAACACACACGAACGCGCACATGACCAATGAGGGCACGAGATAAGTTTGTGCACAGATGGAAGGCTGACAGGCAGGTAGGCCATCCAATTATTTTAGCCGGGCCGGCTAAAATGATTGGTCGTGCTTTTTACAGTACTACGGCTTCCACAGATGAATTTATGGATTTTTTGTCAAAGCACTTAAGATATTCATTGCTATCGGGATGTTAAGAGCATTCCATGGAATATAACAAAAAGTGTATCTCGAGCCGGTTTCTCAAACTTACCTACCCCACCTTTAAGTCAAGAAAGTCATTTAATCCGTGCCCTGTATTTTCATGGACAAATACACTTTATCTTGTTGGAGACAGGCATCTAATGTCTGACAATTTCTTTAAATGTTCACTGATGGTAGAACATGTTATCATATGACTAAGCAAACAGCCATTTTCTTTCATGCAAAAAAACATTTGAATGTTCTTAATCTTGAGCCCATGCTAATACGTGTTTTTTTACCACAGGTATCTGCCTAAGTGTGGTGCCGATGTACCTCGGTGAGATCGCCCCCAAGAGCCTGCGAGGCTTCCTGGGCCTCGTTCCCAGCATCCACATCTGTCTGGGAGTCTTCATCGCTCAGGTCCTGGGACTCCATGAACTGCTGGGAAAGGTATACATCTTAGCCTTTAAACGCCACACAGGTGTTATGTCACTGTGTACTGCTGGAAACACTTCAAATGTCTAAAGTTTGTTTTCTTTCTGTTTGTTACTATCTTCTCCACTCTCTGGATTAATGGTGTACCAGTGGGAACAGCATCATTTTTAATCTATCCAGCAATTGTTGTCAAAGTACTGAATTACTCAAGTACTGCTAGTCCTGTCTTCTATTCTCTATCCATCTAGTCTTGATATTGCGTAAGAAATACACATCACATGCCTTATTTCCCTCAGATTGAAAGACCTGAGATTGAAACTATTTTAAGTACACTTTTTTAGTTAATATATGAACAAGCTGTTACTCTATAATTAGATGCCAGTCATTTGTACGACATGTCCAGTAGAAAAGATAATTGGGTGATAAACAAAATTCAGATTGCTGCATTAAGTAAGGTGACATGTTTTTTGTTTCCCCACACAGGAAGAGCACTGGCCTCTGCTCCTGTCCCTCATAGTGTTCCCCACCATGATCCAACTGATGCTGTTGCCATGGTTTCCAGAGAGTCCACGGTACCTGTTGATAGAGAAGGGAAATATTCACGCCACCATAGAAGGTTCGAAACTAGATTTTGCATTTTATTCTTCTAAATTAGTTTTTTTATATTTGATTGTATGGAGTAAAGACTGTGTCATGATTTAAAAAAACTACATTTCTTGTTTGTCTTCTTTAAAATGATCAAAAAGGAAGTTCCCGTGAACCTGTTCATGTTGCCATTTACTGTTTCCTCTTGAATTTGTTGTCAGTGGTGTTTTTGTTCTTCTCTCTTCTCTGTCCTGTAGCTCTGAAGTGGTACCGCCCTAAAGGAAACATCCAGGCGGAGGTGGATGAGATGCAGGAGGAGCAGCGCTCTCTGTCCTCTATCCACACCATCTCCGTTTGGGGCCTGCTCAGGGACCGCTGTGTTCGCTGGCAGGTCATCACCATCATGGTGCTGAACATCGGCATGCAGCTGTCTGGCATCGATGCGGTGAGCGTGAAAAGCGTTGTGTGCTCCGTCTGTATTTGTGTGTCCTCACAATTTTAATGTGCAAAGGCTCTGAGCGTTATTATATGAGAGTGAGAGCTCATATTGCCACAGTTCCCAGCTGTGCTCCACCCATCTGCACCTCCTCCTGTCCATACATCACAGACCCATACATCACAGACCCACATGCAGCCACTGAGCGACTAAGCAGGGGGTAACAGGACCACGCCTCATTATCTCCTGGTCCTCTATGTTAGCGCTACCCCACATTAGAAGGTCTGCCCGTCTGCACACCAAGTCAGACACATCTTTGCACTCATTGCTCCATGTGGATGGAGGCTCGATGCATGCTGGCGCACATGCTAGTACCATTTCCCAGCAGGGGTACCCCCCCTCTGTGTCCAACTGTCCCAGGAACACTGGAGGATTGAAACATCCAGAATTCATGTGTCCAAACGCTGCATGAAATAAATCAGCGACAGAAAATGCTAAGTGAATGAACATGTTCTTGTAGACTGAAGATCTTGGACATTTATAATTGTATTTATGATAAAATCTGGTTATTTTACTTTGTGGAGTTGTTATGGAGATCTGCAGATCTGGAACAACTCAACCATGGACGGAATATTTCAACAACATCTAGACAATGAAACAATAAATACATTTATTTTATTATTAAAAATGAATAAAAAAAATGGGTAAACAAAGGAGAAAAGGAAAAATGGCAACCACAATAAATTAATAGATCCCTTAAAGAACTTTTACATATTACAAGACACCACCCAGCGGTTCATTCAGAGTTACGGGATGCTATTCAAGGTGCCAGCCGCTCAAGGACCTAACATTCCCACACATTTGCACACCATTGGCGATTGGGAGCAATTTGTGGTTAAGAATCTTGCCCATAGACACATAGACCATTAACTGCAGGGACGACCGCAACACCTAACAGAAAGAGGCCCCACACTGTAAGACTCTGGATGTAAAGGTCAATCTTCTTTCTGCATATTACCACGGTAGTGACCTAAAGAACTAATTTCTATCTAATTTTAAAGCTCACTCTCAAACAGGACGAGGAGCTAAATGATTGAGGAAGACCTCGCCTTAGAGGATTCAAATTAGACGGTTGAGACAGGTGCAGAGTTCTCCTAAGGTGCCTCCCTCTGGCTGTGTAATTGTGGAAGAAGACCTTGAACAACCAGATGCACCAGAGGGACTACACCAGACAGCTGACCCAGGAACACCTTGGGTCTGGCCCTGGAAGAGCAGGAGGAAGTCTCAGAGGGAAACATGCCAGCGCTGCTCTGCTAATGTGGGAGATGAGTTTGGACAGATCGATGAAGAAGACCACTGGAAGAAAAGAAGATGATTGATTTAGCATAGATATAAACCGTCAAACAACAATCCTTTGAGTCTATCGAGTGGCCAGTCTTACATGTTCTGTATTGCAGCTTATGTGATCTAATAGAGATAACACACGTTACGTTCGATTTAAAATGAATATAGACAATCCTTGTGTTTAAAACAATGTAACTGGTCCAAATGCTCTAACTTGATTTCCTCCAGTTCATGTATGTTTTCTGATTTAATACAGTTATGTGTATGAGAACTTCAAAGCCGCAATGGTGATAAAAAAGCATATGTACGGTTACTAAATCAACAAGACAGCATTTAACCGCACCAATCAGGATCTTGTCCACACCTCATCAATGATGGATGTAGCATCAGCAAAGTGTGATTAATGAGAACACACAAATTAATTTCAGAGGGAGCAGTTGTCAGACGTCCATGCTGATGAAACGCTGTATCTCAAATGCATGAGTGATGGTCGGTGTGATGATAATGATCACGATGATGAATCACGTGGACACAGCAAATAAACATAGCGACTTTTTGGCTTTTCTTTAAAAAATAAGTTTCATAGCATCTGTCTGGGTGGGCATCAAGGGTTGGTCCTACATATTTATTGTGTAATTGACTTCTTTTCACTTTCAATTTTCAGATTTGGTTCTATACAAATGACATATTTAGGGACGCAGGAATCCCTGATCTTAATATTCAGTACGTAACTGTGGGAACTGGTGCCATTGAGGTCCTCTCTGGGATGCTGGGGGTGAGTAGACATTACCACACTTCAAACACCATAAAGATGACATATTATATAACACTATCTTGTTTGGTGTTTATATAGTGGATCCATTGTGGGGATTTGTTGCTCCATTTTATACCATTCTTTAGTAAATATCTAGCATAACAAGCCGTGCCACCTCTGGCTCTGTGAACTTGTGATGAGTGTATTTATAGACTTGACAGTTAATCAAATAATCACCTAAACAATTGATTTATCCCAAATATTGACTTATTCATAATGGTAATAGTCATTGATTGCCGGCTGAATACTGTTTATTAGCTTAAGCAGCCAAATAAAAATTACATTTTTGTAAAAACATTAAGCAAATTGCACATTTTTAATTTGCTCTTGTAGTTTATAATTGAAAACGGTATTTTAATTTCATTTTATAGATTGAAAGTTAATTGCCAAATTGAAAAAAGTATTTGGGAGATTAACCAATCAGATTATAAGTGTTCATTTTAGTTCTAATCATTTGTTGTTAGTCATTTGCTAATTTGTCCTAAGAACATTTTAAATTAGTCACACAATTGCACCTGCGGGATTTTCTTTTTCTTCTATTCACTGTACAAAGGTCCATTTAGGGCATAGTTTTGCAAACTAGATTATTTTATAGACATTTATTACAGCCGTAGTTGTAGTGAAATCATTAAAAACAAATAAATATCTGCTGCAATAGGTCTGTTGATACTGGTCCATATACTCACCCTGACAATTAAACTAATTGATAACAGAAAAAACTGCGAAAGCACAAATCATTGACTTTTATCTTCAGAACTCTACCTTTACTTACTTTTCACATTATTTAACTTTAATGCAATGTAATGTGCCAGATTAGCTAAACGGCTAATCATAGATACCTTATGTTTTATGGAAACATAGGTAAATATTCAGCCAATCACAACCGTTTTCTCCTCTGTGTCTGTTTGCAGTGCTTCACTATCGAGCGTGTGGGCAGAAGGCCTCTCATCATTGGCGGCTTCCTCTTCATGGGTATCTGCTGTGCTGGGATCACATTGTCTGTCCTCTTCCAGGTAATGTGTCATCTGATCCTGTGCTAAGCAAAGAATATATTAACAGCACCTTGCAGATTGAAGCTTAGAGCATACAGTACATTGTTTTAGATGGCACCAAGGGCATAACCACATTTACATAATCATTTACTTAACCAAAATCTGGTTCTAAGTTATGGTTGTTGTTTTTGGCATACAGTAAGAACACCATATAAGGGGGTTGCCCATATAACTATTTCAAATAAAGTGTATTATATGCTTGAGGGTTCAGCAGTCTAAGATCCCAAATAACTAATCAAATGTAATTCTTCCAAACTAAAGTCTGTTTAGTAATAATTTCCCTTTTTGTTTCCCTTTGTAGTTACAATGGAAGAATCATAATGAAAAAGTGAATTTTGTACTTAAAAGGCTATTCAATTTGGAAGATATCCACTTCATTTGTCTAGTCTCGCTTACATTAAATTACATTGGGATAAGAAAATAACCTAGAGAATAAAGAAAATTGAGAATAGCCCAAATGAGCAGGAGTGTGTCATGTGACACATTTGAAAAACGTTGACTGATTAATTGTTTTAAATTATTTGTAAAATAAATAAAAAGGTGAATAATTTGAATTATTAGATCATAAGTAACAAATGTCAGGAACCCCACATGGTTCATATCATGGAACTCATTTGTTTTTAAGTTGTAAGAAAAATAGTCAAATGTTTAATTGTGAAAAACTATTACACTATAACTATACATTGTTTTACGTATGTTTACAACTCCTGACCTCTGACTCCTGACTTGTGTTTGACCAATCACAGGCGCAGATGGCCTTCATGCGCTACATCAGTGTCGGCTGTGTTGTTGGGATCATCGCTGGCTTCTGCATAGGTCCAGGTAAACACTTTAGTAACTCTCTCTACTTGGAACTCTTTAAAAAAAAATCCACTCCATACATACTTGCACTGCTGCCCTGTGTGTAAGATAACACTGCTCCCTGCTGGAAGCTCACGCAACAGCAGCACCCCTCCCTCCTCCTCCTGTGACTGTGAAGAGATATTGTATTTCATTAGTCTTGTAAATTAGGAAATCATAACTGCCACACTACATCCATTCCCACAGCCATTTGTACACGGGATGAGTTGAGTGAAGTGAATTAAGAGGCAATAGTTTACAACTTTGGGAGCCCCGTTGAGTGGACCTGCGAGGATGATGAATTAGAACAAAACTGGTTTACATAGCGTCATTCGTCAAACCGACAAAAATCCATACCTCGGCATGCGGACGAGGATTTCTGTTGCTGCAATTAGACTTTTAATGGCTCATTGTTCATAAGCTAGCCGTGATGAATACGGTTTCCTTTCAGACGAAACCTTGCATGCACAATGACGCCCCCCATACATACCGCAGATGTTGACAAATTACGGCCTCGTTATTGGTTTGACGATATTAAACCTTCCTCCATGCAATTATCGTGAACAGTTAATGAGGACGTCGTTGGGAAAAGCTCATCATTAGAGCTTTTACTAATGCATATTTCTCCTTCATGGCTTTCACTTTTAACAATGAGGAATTATGCGTTTTAAAGATAGGACAACATCTCTGCATATCAAATTAATGACCTGCACAAGTCCTGGCTAAGCTTTTCTGTTTCTTGTGGTGCTGAGTTGGACTTTCTCCAAGTTGAAAACATCCTTCTCTCTTTCAATCTATGATCACAGAGTAATAATGAACACATTATGAACTACACACAGAAAAAGGGAGTGTAATAAAATAGCAAATGTGAATTAAATTGGTTTCATCATTGTTCTGTTTATTTTGAATGACTGCCAAAAGGTTCTGTGTGGGATATTGATAAACTAATTGATAAATGAAGATGCGGGTGTTATTTTTACCCAATAGATTCATATAGCTACACATGGATGCCTTGTAAGATCAGACCAATAGATGAACTACAGGGAACATGTTGTCAAAACCTGTCCTTTTACATAAAACATATATGTTTTCTTCTCTCCTTACGTAGCTGGTGTGCCCTTCCTGATCACTGCAGAGCTTTTTAAGCAGTCTCACCGACCAGCTGCCTACACGGTGGCTGGTGTCCTCAACTGGATGTCCAACTTCACCATCGGCTTCGTCTTTCCCTTCCTAGAGGTCAGAAAAACTTTCAATTCTTCTGTTGGCTTTGTATTTTGAAATATACGACCCTACAAAACGGTGATACACATCTCATGGGTTAACTGTCTTAAATAAAGTGGTGCAGGAATGAGTCCTAAAACCCAGAAATGAGTTAACCTTCTGGCACTTCAGGTTGAATCGCTCGTGTGGAAGTCAATATACTTTTAGTATATATATATATGTTTTTAGTTAGATGCCTGAAATCCCATATGTGGTTAACAGAAGCTTAAGTTCTACAACAATAATTACATCAGTAAAAATGTTGGTTGTTAACAAGTGACCTAATGGCACGTTGTTACGTAGCCTTTATCTTAGCGGTGGTGATGCGCAGCCTTGGGACAGTCATCTAGTTCCTTTAAAGCCTAACGTTAGATTTGTATTGCTTAACCATAAAGCGGTGTTAATATGTGGAGATTATCCAGCTTAAAAAAACGTGTCATAACTGTTTGTTTGCCACAGAGCTTGTTGTTTTTCTATAATCTAAAAGCCAATGTAAAAATCCTATTAGCATATTGTCGAGGGAGCCCTTGTGATGCTAACATCTTGGTCGGCCTACAAAAATATGTCATCCCTGCATCACTCACCACTAAGGTTCGTTGTAAAATCATCATCTTGTAATGATTTCTAATATTTTGTATCTTAAGTCCAGTTGATATTGAAACACTCAAGTTCATCTTGACATTGCACCAAGGATCTGATGTGGCTTCACTCACAGTGCCAGACAATTATGATATGGGCTGTCTGGTTTTGTTTGAATAGAGGCGACTCCCCACAAAGCAATACAATTACTAATTAAAAGCGACCTTGCTGTGGCTTAAAGTTTAGCAAAAGACTTGTCTAGTAAAAAGGCACAAAGTAAGGAGGACGCTGATCTGTCTTGTGGAAAGGGTTTGATCTGTCATCTTTAATTTAATTTAGAGAAACAAAATGAATCGAACAGCTTCAGAGCTTTCCAAAGCCATACTTTCCACTTGGACTTATGCTAGCAGCTAGTCAAATACTTATGTGTGATGTAAGTGATGAATCCGAAGATTAGTATCCGCTAACTTTGCAGTCCCTTAGCTCAACAAGGCGCAACAAAATGCAGTTTAGCATCTAAAAGAAGTGTAAAAGGTGGAGAAATGTACATGGTAAAAGAAAGGAATAGAATATATATCCAGTAAGGTTTATGAACACACTAGGCAATACATTGTATGATATGTGTAACTTAAAGGGGGCCTATCATGCAAAATGCACTTTTGTACGTCTTTTGTACATGAATATGTGTCCCCGGTGTGTCAGGGAACTCACCAAGTGTCAGAAAACACAACCCTCTCTCTTTTCCTCCATACCCAAATCTCTAAAAACGGGGCTGCAACGGAGCTGATACAGATTTGAAATTGTTCTGACGTCAGAAACAGGGAGCTCCGCCTATATGGGCAACTCTCCACCTATCAGGGGAATGGGGGGTTGGGCCACGGCCACGGCCATTGCTGCTCGAAAGCGCTGGAGACGCTGTAGTACATATGCCAGGCCTGTAAGTGGCGCTGTAGTCTGCCACAAAAGCAGCGAAGAAGACTTCTCACAGAATCAGCCCTTGCAAAAACAGGGCTGGAAAAGAGCAAATAGAGCGAAATGAGGCATGGCTAAAATGCATGATTTGTTTGGTATTTTGAAAAAAAAACCTTCACAGACATGTTTTATATAGGTATGGCCCTACAATATATTATTCAAATATAGCACGATAGGTCCACTTTAAGGTATGAGTTAGCCGCTAGCTGGTGAACATAGCGGTGGGTGCATTTAGCAGCTAAAGAGACATATTTCCTGAAGATGTTGGTGAAAACCCTATGGGGAAATAGAAGGAGAATGAATATTACATGAACATGATTCCAAATGAACGATCATGTTACTCCGAATCTACTGTATGTGTAAATAAGCAACTTGCCAGAACATTTGTTTTCCTTGATTAGACATTTGTAATCTTGTATTCACTGTGACACTGTGTGTCCCCCCACTGCAGATGACTATGGGCCCTTACTGTTACCTGATTTTCTGTACCATCTGCTTGGGAGTGGCCCTCTACACCATCTTCGTTATTCCTGAGACCAAGAACAAAACTTTTATGGAGATCAGCCAGATGTTTGCCGCCAAGAACAACATCCTGGAAGAAGAGCTGACCTCCAATGGGCATCTCAAAATGGCTGAGATGAACGGCTATGGAACGCTTGGCCTCCACAGCTAAAGATCAGAGGGGCGAGGAGACATACCTACATTTAAAGATGATCTTCTTAGTATGTAATGACTGAAGTTAACGTAGTAGAGGTAAAAGGGGGAACTTCTGTGACCAAGACGAGATCTGCTGCTTCAAATTTAAAACTACAAAGACCCATGCCAACACACACACACTCACACACACACACACACACACACGCACATAGAATAATTTATGTTTCAACAGTTAATCTCCAGTCAAAGCGCAGCTCCTGTACATAACGTGAGACAGAAGTCACGCGGTAATGCTTTTCAAATCAAGCATCACTGACATTTTAATCAGTTTCTCCGCATCTTAAAGCATTTTACAGGAGCCGAGTTGGTTTCTCACAGTGCTCTGAGAAGTTTTAATCTCCGCATTAGCTTCACTTTGTTCAAACACATCCCATGATCACTTCATTGTTCACAGTCAGTGTTGAATGCTGTCTTTGTTGCTCAATTGACACTGAAATATGTTCATTTAGTGACACAGCAATAACAGCACACACTAAAGGAAGATATATAATTTCTCCAATGTTTCATACAGCGGTTAAATAAGTCACAAGACATCGTGAGAATGATATAACATTATATTTAACTGTGTGTTCACAGTGTTCAGCTCAAGGTGAACGTTTCCTCCAAGAACTTGAGCTGGTGTTTGTTTCTTCTTCTGTTCACTTTGTCAATTTGATGTCTATTTTATGAGAGCTGGATATTGTGGCTGCTGTCGTAGCCATTTCATTGATATTGTCCAAAGATACGCACATATATTTAAAGCTTGTTAAAGAGCTATAACTTATATAACAATATATCAAAACAACATTTAGTTTTCTCTTTTTGAACTGGTCTGTTTTACAAGAACTCTGTGTTTAAAATACAGTGGAAATAAAATGAAGGCTGTTCGAAAAATGGCTTATTTAAATGTCTCACTTTTTAGTTTTTCGCTGTAAGAGCAAAAAAATATAATGTAATGTATATGCAATAAAGTAATTTACTTACCAACCACCAATATGTAGCGCAGCGGTTCTCTGCTACCAAAACAATTATTTTAGGGCAAATGTTTAAATCACATTACTTTAGCTGTTTCGGCGACCTTTAACTGGAGATTGTGTCCATATATAGAATGTAATACATAAAGTGAAAATACAAACAGACAGATCTGATCTTCCCACAAAGCCAAAATGATTCCTAATGTTGACCTAATAGAAAGTATCGTTAGAAAACACTGAACCCCTATGAGGTTGCCTAAAAGGCAGTAATAAGACACCCTTGACTCTGTCTTGGACAGATCAGTTGTAACTAAGAGCTTTATTAATGATTATTACATGATTTAAAAGTTATGTGCAAAATCGTGTTGACCTTAAAAACAGCAGTTTAGAAAATAAACGCCCCCATGAAGGTCAATGTAGTGGTATGATCTGGAGCATGTATCATATCACATGATCATCATCAGCAGACCCAGTGTGCCTAGCTGCCATTGACTCTCCAACGTGAACAATAAGTCCTTAAGGTGTTCTGAAGAAATTGACATTTCAATATTTACAATTCCATGCAAATGTAGCAAAAGTCATTGCTGATGAGGATTATAGGATATGAACAGAAGCTCATTGAATTGAATTCAGTTCAAAGCTGATAATAAGAACAACTAGTTACAGAAAATCCATTTGGCTGGGTTTCATCCATTGTACTTGGTAATTATTCAGTCGAGCCACGGTTATTTATAGTCCAACTTGCGATGGTATCACGCCGGCCTTCACGCAAAATGGAACATGGGCGTATAGAAGGGGAGCAATGGACTGGCCCCTTCCCAACTACCTACTGACGTGCACGGTTGCTAATCTGTACGCAGTGACACAATCTGTCCACAGAGAGATAGACACCTACTGGAGAGGAGCACATTTCATTTTGCCATCATGACACACACAGAGTCCTGACGTGACAAGAATATTCCAGCGTTGATGTCGCGGCTGTTAATATAAGGCTTTCAAAAATAATCAGTTTGTGTCTGTGATTGGTGAAGTGGCTATATATATTAAATCATTCTATACTAGTCCACCATATCAGCTTAAAAGGGGTATTTCAGATGCTCTGCACCTCTTTATTGTAGTATTTCCAGCCAAAAACACAAAGCAAGTGCCATTAAATATTAATATAGCACCAATAAGAAAAAGAAACATTTAAACTACTTACACTAAAACCAACCAACACACTTCTTTCTTACTAATATGGATCTATAATAGTGTACATTTAACATAATCTTAAAGGTCCCTTATTATACTGTTTTTCATCAATATATTATAGGTCTCAGATACAAAACATGTCTCTGAAGTGTTTGGCCTCGAAATACCAAACAGTTGGTATTGCAGCATCCCATAAACCCCTCTGTTTCAGCCCTGTTTCAAGGGCTGTCTGTCTGTTACTTTAGATGAAAATAAGGAGCCCCTCCCCATGCCCCTCTGAGAGATATTTGGTTAAAAAGAACCCAATGGTGCTCTAGAAGGAGATTCAGGTGATAAGGTGGGGGGGGGGGTTACCTTGGTTGGTGATTGGCTAATGGTTACACAAGCCAAAAGATCGTTATGACATCATAAATTGGCCAAAATCTGATCAGCTCATTTTCAGACAGGTTTTTATATAAATGGATCAGGACAAAAAGAGAGAATCTTTTTTCCTGAAACTTTCAGAATCTCTTAACGCAGAGGGGACACATGTTTATGTATAAAAGACATGAAAAAGAGGACTTTGCATAATAGGTGACCTTTAACATAGTCTCTGCTTCTTTTCCTACCAAGAATTCTGCCCTGCGTTTTGGAATCTTAGGGAGGTTGTGACCATCTCTGATATGTTTGACCTTCACGTCAAACTGTGTAGTTTGATCATGGTGTGAATAATCTCCCAGTGTGTGAAACTGCATCATGAGTGCAGTCCTTTGCCAGCCAGGGTTGTGAATTTGCCATGTGACGCTGTATGGTAAATCTGGGAGTCATACAGTATGTTCAAGGATGGGAAGTGGCGCTTCTCTCTCTCTCATCTCAACTCACTGCCTTTAGGCTGGCTGATCCATCTGTCAGAGTCCTGCAAACCCCCAACTGAGGCAGGATGAGAGGAGGGTCTACCAGGCCATCGTTGGAAACATCCCATCTGGATTGTTTTGGTACAGAGGAAGAGTGCACTTTCACTTTCAGACATGGCTCCCTGTCACAGCAAAGGAAGGAAAAGGAGGTTGGTTGATTGAGAGTCAACCTTTGGAGTTGTTGATTTGCTGCTGAATGACAAATGGACAGCAGAGTCCTGAGAGAGGACAAACAGGGGCCGTGTGGCTGTTCATATGTAACTTCACTGCCAAACAAAGGGCTCCTTGTCACTGCGACTACAGTACATTTCTGTGGATAATGCCAAAGCACATGTGAAAACACACACACACACACACGCAGGCTCACTCCGCCTGGGGCAGGCAGAAGCTATAAATCAAACAAATAGCATCACAGCCAGGCGAAGGAAGCATTCCAACAGATAAAATGCTCTCCCCCACAACAAAGCCACACTCACTGCGTAATTAATTGCAACAAATTACCTCTCCCTCTCCCTGTCGGCCCCCACCTCGCCTCTTTTACGGCACTGACAAGCGCACTACACGCCGTGCGTTCGCAGGGTGTGTGTATGCGCACGCGGCGCACACTCCTGCGCGCATGGTGGCACCGGTGCCCACACACACATACTCGGCCTGCACCCTTCATAAGTGCTTTAATGTGGCTTATTGCAGTGTGCGGTCCCCTTAGCCGTGGAAATATTCGCTTGACGGATGTGCTTTGTCGCCAGCGCTCCCCGGCGGAGGGCGGCTGTCAGGGAGGAGATGATAACATTAACAGGGAGGCAAGGCGATGACAAATGCCTGTTATCAGCGAACGAGGCCGGTGACAAATCGAACGGCAGCGCCCAGGCAGCCCCGGCGCGGCGTAATAAAAAAGAAGATGGATGGCACACCCAGGCAGGGCCCGCGT
Source organism: Trematomus bernacchii (assembly GCF_902827165.1). Lineage (NCBI taxonomy): Eukaryota > Metazoa > Chordata > Actinopteri > Perciformes > Nototheniidae > Trematomus > Trematomus bernacchii. Next base: position 743,947 of record NW_022988066.1, on the reverse strand, counting down.
TAATGCGATTTCCACTGCTCTCCCTGACTCCCAATTAAGGCTGGGAGGGAAGGAGGAGGGTGGGGGTGAGGGAGAGAGAGTGTGTGGATGAGAGTGTTAGAGGGAGCATGATGTGAGGTAGGGGTAGAAATGTGAGGGCAGGAAGGGAATGGGTGCAGTCAGTGGCATTATGAAGAGGCTGGATGTCACCGAGGATGAGGCACGAGTGACAGGAACAAAGTGGAGGAAGCCTCAGCAGAAGATGCAGCTTTAATTGTCTGCCGAGCCCATCTGCTCCCCGCCTCCTATCCCCTTTTACTCACATCTCAATCAGGGCCATGTCTCAGAGGTGTTGGGTTTGTAATATGTCATTGCGGCCAGGTGGAACACCATTTGAGCCCCTCAAACAGAGACAGTAATGAACAACACCTCCCTCTCTTTGCATTGACAGCTTGACGCTCCTTGATTAGCCATCAGGTGTGTCAGCACTGGATCGAAGTATTACAAAAAAAGAGTCCTGCATGCTCTTGTGGTTCTCTATTGGCTCAGGATTCAAAGGCTGCTCCCTAAATCAGCTCTTATAAAAACAGAGCTGACAGACAGCCCATGGCTTACAGGCAGACAGAGCTATAGAGATGAGCTACGACTCTGAGCCGGGATGACTGTTCCAACTAATCCTGTCCAAGGACCCAGATGTTATCTCTTTGCTAAAAGGATCAGCGCAGGATATTGAGAAATCGCCGAGGGATGGTGGGGGGCATCTGTGCCCCGAATACCCAAGGGCTGCTGTTTTGTCACTCTGACAGTGTTTTATAAAAAGGCTGAGGAAGCTCCGAAGACTGCAGAAACGAGGGCCCATATATCTCCTGCTATTACACCCAGGCTAGGAAGAGAGGCTTGAAATGACAATGAAATATAGCCCCGGCTCAACGGGAGAAAAAGAACAGGGTCTAAAGAGGGACGGCTGAGTCTCCTCAGGAGCCTGCAGGGGCTGTGCTCCAAATCGGAGACAGATGCACGGCAGTCCCAGACACTAACCCTGCGCAATACTGCAAGTACTCAGAGGTGAGGAGGAGAAGATATGTGGCTCATAGAGAGGAGTCCTTGGAGAGAACATTCTCTGTGAGCCTCTGATGATATTAGTCTGAAAGAACAAGGAGAAATTAGAGCCCCGCAGGAGGAGAGGAAGGGAGAGGAAGAGGGTGAAAGTACAAACTCGGCAAGGACCCCTGCATCATTAAGTTGTCAAGTGGACGGGAGGCCCCGAAATATGACTTGGAGTTATGGCTGGGGCCGGGGCTGATGATATAAGAATTACAGTACATGGATCATGGCCGGATCGATAGGTAGACAAAGTCATTATGGAGGGGCTAGAGTTCAATGCCTCCCTGGGGCTGCAAGCGGGGACAGAGGGCTTACATTTATCACCATGGCAATGTGTAACACACACAACACACAGGTGGGTAGCTGTTATATTTGCCCTTATTTCCAAAGCTATCCGTTCCAGCTGTATTGATCGGGCTGCAGAAACAGACCTCTGCATGTGTGTGTGTGTGTGTGTGTGTGTGTGTGTGTGTGTAGGTTTGGCATTTATTCGCCAATGCTTTTGTGAAGGATGTCCGCACATATGTGTGTTTACAGGTAAGCTAAATGTCTTGGTGCAGGCACATCATTCAGCGGCCAACATTTGTCCTTCCTGGCTCTCTTGTCTTTGCAGCAGAGGGATGGGGAGCAGGAGCAGGGCAGCATCGATCCTCTCTGTGCCGAGAGAAATTAGGCATGAAATTAAAGCTCCCATCAAAGGCCGGGGCCGGCACTGTCACCTGATCCAGCACTATTTATACTCCTGGGAGATGGCGATGATGATGTCTCCATCACGCTGACGATAACAGGACAGAGAGGAGAGAGGGAGAGAGGTGGAGAAAGAGAGTCTCTCCCCTCCATCCGCCATGCCACTGACCTGCCATCATTTATACTGCCAGGGCCCAAGTGCAAGGTTAGCGCCAGCCCGAGCTCCCATAAATCACTGCTCTGCTGGACGGAGAGAGGCCGGGGTCGACGCCTCTCGCAGCCAGCCTCTGCTGATGAGAGAGTATTTATAGATCAGGAGGGAGAGAGGAAGGAAGAGGAAGGATAAGTGGCTTAAAGGAATACTTCACCCACAAAATGACCATTTGTATACCGATTACTCACCACGTGTTACCCTGAGTTGAAGAAAACTTTGTTTTTCTTGCAGGCCTCCATGGTGAATGAAAAATCCGATAGAAATTGAGAAAAGTCTTGATGAGTTTAAGGGAATAGATCAACAGCAAAACTATCTGTTTTCCAACTCTCAAACAACTCGTGAAGTGTAATTCAAGTGTCATTGATTCAGGTGTATTCTTACTACTTCTTAAATTAAACTACTTTGACTTCACTATAAAACACTTTTGCCTTCAATGGATTAGAAGTGTGCTTGCACAAGCGTTAGATTGTTTAATTAGTGTTTTAAGGTTTTAGTGAACTTTTAAGTGGATGTTTTGATACAGTTTTGCCGTAGTTAAACATAGCAATCTTTACTTTAATGCTTCAAGAATATTCTCAGTTTTTGTATTCTTTGTTTAGTGTTGAATGCACGATAGAAAAACAAAATGTTCTTCACAAATTCAAGGATACACAGGATAAACACATCGTCATTTTAGGGGTTAAGTACTCCTTTAAGAGGACATGTGCTCACAGATATAAATATTCGAGGAAATAATCTAAATGCATCAAATCAACTTTAGTGCTGATTGCAAGTTAGAACATAAGCTGAGCTGTTTAGCTGCAGTAAAATGAAGTCAGTGAGTGTACAGGAGTCATAGAGTTGTGAGGAAGTCAGGAGACAGCAGGGGGAGCCCACCGCACATCACACCCCATGTGTTGGGTTTCCTTCACCCTCACACACTCTGACTTTTAAAAGGGCAAAGTTGCCTTTTGTCCTCTACTTAAGACATCACGTTAAAACAAGACACTCAACCTGCAAGTCACTCACAAGTTCAAAAATGTCCATGTCAGATCAGCAGCTTTAGACACATATTTTATCCAGTCACATTGTGCTGTAGCAGTCCCTGCCAGGAACAGTGTTTTGACAGCAGGACAGCAGGGCCCCGCATGGCGCTGTAACAACCGGGGGACAAAGGTTGTCCAGGCTAAACACTGGTTACGGTGAACCACAAGATGACGGGTTGTCTCTCAGTCTCACTTTTTTTTGCATGCTGCTGGTGTGCCGCACGGCATCCACCTCTCCAGCAAAAATAAACGTTGGCTTTGTGCCAGATATTCAAGATTTCTTGAAGAAAAAGATCACTTTAAAAAAGATTTTTTTCAGGATCACAGCTGATTCTGTCATGTGTGGTGAAACAGTGATTCGATAATGACTTAAAGTTGTTTTTTTATTCACTCTGAAAACCTTCAACAATTACACGAATTGTGAAGGGATTTCAGTATGCAGTGTTTGAACAGGGGCAACAGAAGCCTGGGGATTAGAAAGGAAGGCTTGTGATTGGTTTAAATCCAAATTGGCTCAGTTTTGGGAACATAGTTGGAGAGTAAACTTACTTGGATACTGTACAGTGTACACCCTCAAAATACTGAGTCATTTTTCATATTAACTAGTTATTATTTTAATTACGTTGTTATATTCTGAAATACTTTCTAAAGATGCATTGATGAGAGAGAATTATTGTATATTTACATTTATAATCTATCTGTGGTAACTTTACAGAGTAAGGCTACTACTCAAACTGAACTCATATAATGTATTGCTAGAGTAATAGCAAAGGATAGAAATGTGCTGGTGTGTTTTTTAAACAAAAGAAGAGAAGATTTGAAAATAAAATCAACCAATTAATTAATAATGAAAATAAACCAGTTGCATTGCAAGGATAACTGTATTACATGTTATGGAGTAATCTATGCAAAGCGTCACTACTTTTGACAATCAAGTAAAGTTTACTGTAGAAACTATACATACATTCTGAGTGTTTTTACCTTTAAAGAAGTGTTACTACATTACATTGTGTTTTTGATTTGCTTTTTTGCTTTTTCACTCAACTTGAAGTAATAAATTACTCAAAGAGCCTTCAATAAAAGCCAATAAAAGTCAGAAACAGCAACTCACATAGATAAATAGATTATGCATATGTATTTCTCTGCTATACGCTCTTGTATTGTATTGAATTTACTATGTCAATCACAAGACAGCACCCCCCCCCCACCCCAGACCACGTCTCCCATTACAGCCTCCCCACCCAAACACCCCTCCTCAGGACATGAAGGTCAGCGTGGCAGATAGCAGGGGTGTTTGATCGATAAGCACCACCCTCCCCTCGGCTCACTGACAGCTCCTGTCAAGTGTCCAGCAGGGCGCGTATCAAATGGATCAACCCTTTAGCCCCCCCCCCACCCACCGCCGCCTGCCCCCCACTTTAAAGGAGAACTGTCACTAACTGCCACTGTCACATACCAGTCAGGTGCTTTCAACGCACTGATAATGTGCCAAGGAATTTCACCAGGACTGTTATCCCAACTGTAAGGTGGGGGGGAATGTGTGTGTTGGGAGGAGAGCTGTTGAAAGTTGGCCGGTATTATGCGAGTGTGTGTGTGTGCCCTTTCTGACCCTGTTTTCATTTCAGATCAAGCCACTAGAATATAGGATTATTCTGCCCGTTTGATTGATTTTACAGTTTCTCTTCTTCTGTCGACAAAAGTGCCCGGAAAGACTCCGTCCTGCAAGAAATCATCATATGTGGAAAGAAAAAGTGACTAGTTGAGATGAGTTACGAGGCTGGAAAGCTATACTTTTTTTTTTTAAAGGGAGTCCTTGTTAAAAGAGACCTGCTACTCTCTGCATTTCACCAGAGGAGTGGTGCTCCTCCTCTGTGACCCATATCACAGATGTTGGAGGTGGAAGAGTCCTTTGTGTGAAGTCTGAGAAATCTGTGTTGGTGTGTCCTACGCCATCCACAAGACCCACATTCTTAGGTGCTTAACACATCGACGACTGTGTCCTTAAACTGAGACGCAGCAAAGCGGCCTGCAGGCTCACAGAGTTGGTGTGTTTGTGTGTCTTGGAGTGGGGGGGGGGGGGTTTAAAGGAGCGACAAGGCGATAGTGTCGCTGATTGACACGTGAAGAGCGACTAAAAAATGCTCCCCTTTGGAATGCGACAATCTCCCACCGTCCCGTGTTGCTCTGCGTCCGACAGTGAATTGTTAAAAGCATTCCTGGCAGTTGGGGTGAGGGTGAAAAGAGGGTGAAAGGAGACGGTCTGGTGCTAAAAGAGGAGTTTGTTTACCCCCAAAGAGGATGAACCGTATCCTCAAAGGCCTGAAACATAATCACACACAAAAGATCAAAGATGGAGGACAAAAAAGGGATGAATATTTGAGCTTGTGTCTGAGCATCTCTGTGATGTTACTGTCATTCTGAAAGGCACAAACAATCTTCCATCCTTTCTCTTTAAGAGGTAGTCAAGCCAACATTTGGGATTTTTACTGAGGACAGGGGTTCAAAAGACCCTTGGTGGTCCCTGGGCTCCTGCGGTCGCATACACCCCCCACCCCACCGTCCCAAACCCACCCACTGAGGCAGGCAAGGTTGTGGTGGTCGCGCTACGGGGCAAGGGCCTTGTTGGAGCGGCAGGTTAAACCGACCACACGACAGTGGCAAAAGCCCCCCGCTTACAAGGTCTAATTGGTTCCACAGGTTGCAGACTACAGAGGAAAGAGGGGAACGGGGCAGAAGAGGAGGGTGAAAGAGGGGGGGGGGAGGGAAGAGTAACAGCAGGGAGTAAGAGACAGATAAATGGGAGGAGGAGAGAAAAAGGAAAGAGGAGGGTACAGGAAGGAGACATCGGGCATGAAGAGTAAAGCAAGCCGCGGGGGGAAACGCAGAACACAGATAGAAATCAGATGGATGGAAAACACAGAACAGAGATCAAGCTAGAAGGGGGAGTGAGGGATGAGGAAGAAGGGAGAGATGGAGAGGTGGAATAGAACATACAACTACATTATAGTAACATACAATTGTTGGGTTTTGCAGTGACTTTTACTGAGAGCGTTAAGGACTGGACTGGATTAGGATTCATTGGTTAAACGCTGGGCAGTGGCCATCCTAAATGGTTGCCATCTTGGTTACATAGCAGATAGGAAAGGGACAAACAAACTTGGTGTCGGGCGAGGAAGCTGCAGCAATTGCAGTTGCTCCAGTAGATACAGGAAAACATTAATACAATTGTGAAAAATATAAAATAAATGTTAGTGGCTGACAAACGCTGTTAACAGTAAAGCTCCGTCCGGTTGCAATTTGCCATTGAAAGATGTCAAATGTTGCGATCGTCATTTCCAGTCAGCTAAGTGCACAACAGCAGTGTTCAATCACAGAGAAAAGCATCGTTATTCAAACATTTAATAAGTACGTAAACGGTGTAAACAGCATACTATGTGGTAGTGTACAGAAAGAATTGTCTAAATGTTTGTAATATTATTTGGAGCCCTGCTGACTGATCTTCAGTGTGTGTGGCTGCACAGCTGAACTTTGAGCTAATCCTAACATGCACACAGTACAATGTTTACATGCTCATCTTTAGCAGGTAACATCTTAGCCATGTGCGGCGCTATGTTAGTTTAGCTTGTTAGCATGCTAACATTTCTTATAGGAACTGAACACAAGGTAGTCTACCGCTGAGGCGGATGGGAATGTCTAAAAGCTAAGTATTGGACAAAACAAAACAAACAAATTGACTTGATGACGGTTCTAGCTAAGGGATCACCAAATTATTACAGTTTATCCTGAGAAGGAAATGTAATGCAATTGCTAATTTCATGGCGGTGCCAAAGATATTAGGCTGCATACCTTTGGATTATCAATATCTGTGAAAAAAAAAATTAGTTTTTAGTTCTTAAAAACTACAATCCATGAAAAGAGGTCTATTTTTGTAGTGTCTTGTTAGTGGTCTAGTTACAAAAGTTAAGGTGATGAGGTGTTCCTGTGCCGGCATGTCAATCCCAAAAGGGGAAATTGTTTTTTTAACTCGCTCCCCTCCACAGGAGGTCAGGGAGCAGGGTCAGCAACAGAGCGGCATCCCACCAGCAGGACAACTACTTGTTGTCATTCATGGAGGCTTGAACATGGGCCTCTGCATTCAAGGTAACACTGTCTGAAACCCATTAAGCCTAAGCAGACTTGGAATTCTTTCAAATATTTCTACAATTCTACATAACAAATGTGGTTTTTTCTCAGAAAGTCGTATGATTTTGGATGTTTACTTACAAGAAAGTATATAGTTACTTATTTACTCAATTATTGACTCTAACCTGATAAAGACATCTCATAATTTGTTTGTATCTTTAAGGAGATGAAAACGTCCCTAAGCAAAGCCCACATGTGATCCTATATTGCCTGTTATGTGTTTTTTTTGTATTTTGTTAGATTTACATTACCTCTTAATTTTCAGCCTATGACAAGAATGAGTCAGGCCAATAGCCAGAAAACCACAGCACAAAGCCTTAAAGCTGTAATGCCATTGAGAAGTAAAATCTGGAACTGTTCAGCAGATGAAGGAGTGACTTTGTGAGTCCTCAGAGTATTTATTTATTTTTATACCCCTACGAGCTTTAGTCTGTATTATTGGTAGTTATAGAGCAGAAAATGGTATTCCCAGAAAAATCACCCTGGGTGCTATCACACCACAGGAAATCTTACAAGTCATTTAATCTAGTTAGGGCTCTTTAAATATTATTTTCCTTAAAAAAGCGGTTAAAACATCTAACAAGGTGAAGTAATTTAACATACTTCTAATGCAAATACATAAAATGCTTGAAATGTCTTGAAGAGTGTCCTTAAAAGAATACCTTTATGATACTACAGGAGCATTCAGCTGGTTTTATAGTATTATATTGTTTCTTATTTCAGCTACATGTCTGAGACACCTGATACTGTGCTAGGAAAACGTAGAATTACCTGACTGTTATACTTGATGTTTTGGGAACAATATGATTTTCCTGTTATACACTACTTTTTATTGCAGACACCGTCACCGTGTTGCATAGTTTATTTTTTTATATGGAACAGGTCCAATTTTACATCTCCATGACATCTGTCCTAGACTGTCTAGACCATAGTAATAACACATATACATTCCTAAAGTGACTGGCATTCCCATTTTATGTAAATTGATCTGCTGTGTGCTTGCCAGGAATGAGTGAACAAGATCACTGACACTTCTCCTGTTAGACAATTTATTTGTAGGATTCACTAAGTATAAATGTTCCAAATCCTTGTGTTTTTGTACATGATACTGCAGCTGTAAAAATGGAGTGAAAAGTACTCGTGTCATTTAAAAGCTTCAATTGGCACTCCTCTCAGCTTTTGTCTACTAAAACATCCATTCAACAAAAAAACATTGTCAACTTCTTTCTGCCAATTCCTTATCTCTAAAGCTGCTAAATGGGTTGTTTTCCGAGCATGGACACCTTCAGCCAGTACAGCTGCAGTTAAGTAATGTCATGGATAAACTATTATGGTCCAGATGTTTTGAAAAGTATGCAACACAGATGTTAAATGGTGTATTCATAGATGTGTTATGAATGTGTCAAATATCTAGTAAATGTAAGCCTTTACCACATCTTTTAAATTAAAAAGAACTTGAAATAGTGTAAAAATCTGGTTTCTCAACTATGTGTCTTGACTTTTAACGGGTTATTGGACTCTATCCCGACACATTTATATAGAGCCCAAATCCATCCAGCTATTCAACGGAGTAATGAGAACAACTCTGCAACCAGGTTGTGTTAACAGAAACAAAGATTTAAACATTAGTGAAAAGGCCAGTGTGGTTGTTTTAACTAAATACTCCTACACCGCGTTATGGTGCTTGGTCAGAAAAGGAATAATTTCTGAAAGTTAGATGAATGGATTGATACTACTTTCATTAGGATGACCATATGGGAATACCACAAATTCCGGACTAAGGTTTTGGAGTTCACGTGGCATCCAATATTTTTCACATCAAACAGTATGATAACAGTAGTATGTTTTCCTTGTTTGGTTCTCGTAAACAGCAATAATACACAGGTATTTCCATCCCCAGTACCCCCCTAGTATCTGTAATATGGTCTTGCTTTTTTTACGTTTTCCAGGGCGCCAGGCTCCATGTCAGCGAAAGATGGTTTCATTTCCCTCTGCAAAACATCCTGTACACAGCTTGAAAGAACTACAACAGCCATTATTCAAGAAGGAAACAGAAATAACAGAGGCCTTATGTGGCAATACCAAATCTTTCATGACAACCAGGACAGCATTAGCGATTTGGCACAACTTTGTGTAATGGGACTTACCATATTTTTCTAAGGTTTCTGGTCATGCTAAATTCTATGCTACCGTTAAAACTGATAGGGCAAACAAATAGCTTGGCAATCCATAACAATTCATCAAAATCCAAAACACATGTTTTTACTGGGGGATTATTTGTAGAACCATTTTTTGGCGATACATAGATAGAAACATCGTACTGCACTTGGAGGTTTCACATCCTGTGAAACTGACGTTTTTTTCCCTTTGTTTTAAGACAATCAGTGAGCTTTACAGATGCTGATCAGCATATTTGTTTTACCTTTGGACAGATCAAGGCTAGTTTTCCTCCCTGTTTCCAGTCTTTATGCTAAACTAATCTAATCAGCTGCTGTTTATAGATTTATATTGACCATATAGACACAAAGGGGCAACAATCGTTTCATCTTACTCCCCTCAAGTAAGCCAAATAAGTGTATACTCCAAATGTGAAACTATTCTTTTAAAACTGTACACTCTACACTCACATACTGTGACACTGTAACGTTTTTCCACTTAAATGTGTCGCACTGACAAAAATCAAACTATTCTGCAGGCAGAGAGGGATTCATTCTTTTGTAGATGCTTTGCTGAGTTGGACAGGAAATGCGTGCATAGTCATCAGTTGGCTCAATGTGACTGGATGAAATATTGCAATAACCAAAAGTGGATTATAGAGATTAAAAACATACAAAATAAACAAAAAAGGATTTAAATCATGTACTGCTCATCAAAACTCTTACTTGTTAGAGATAAATATCTAAACCTGGTTTGGAATGAATGTTTGAAGTATTTTAGGGGTTAAGCCCCCAGTTGGTCGGAGGAGATAGGGACTAAGAGCAGCCCATGAATCCTGCGGTCTCTGCAGGCACAGCATGGTAAAATAATTAGGCCCGCCTTTGAAGGGGACTAAACAAACACAACAGCACTCAACACCAGCCCATTCCACTCTCTATCCCTTTCCCCTCCCTGCCTCGAAGTGGACTTCCCTTCTCTGCTTTCTCACTCTGTTACCTGCTGCACTTAGCCCCCCGTGTTAACCAGCCGCCATCCCACCCATAATTCTCAATCTTTCATCTTCCTCTCTCGTTTACCATTTTGCCGTCTCTCTCTCTCTGTGCAGATTCTCCTGGGGAGGGGGGGCGGGGAGTAGGAGGTAGAGAGAAGGGCCAGGTGATTCACAGGTCAGTTTTTTACATCTTCTACAGTTGGCTTTAAACTGAAGGGGGAAACAGAGCTGCTGGAATACTTAACTAGTAATCCATAAGTGTTATGATACTATTAAAGTCCCCTCTGTTAAGTGGCCTTTAAAACGCTTGACAATAAGCGAATGGAAAACGTGTGAACTGATTCTTCTTGGTACTGTAAGTTCTTCTGAGGTTGGTTTAACGTGACAGAATGAGAACTCGTAAGACGGTGGTTTTTGCAATTTTTGACATTTTCTGCGAAAATGCCTTTTTATATATAATTCTGTCGTAGTTTAAAGAATAAGAAAAAGATAACGAATAGACATTTAGGATTTGACGTGTTGAATTCAAATTCAGAACAGTCATTGTTGGGAAGGTAACTTTTGAAATGTCATCAGTTAAAGATTTGTAAACTTACTGACGATTATTGGAAAGGATAGTTTGAGATTTTGGTAAATATAGTCATTTGCTTTCTTGTCTAGAGTTTGAGGAGAAGTTTTACTCTCATGCACGCTAATACGAAGCTAAAGCCTGCAGCCAGTTGGCTAGCTTAACATCAAGATTGGAAAAGGGTTAAAATAGCTAGCCCGGCTTTGTCCAAATGTTTGTTTTTTTACTTGCCAGCATTTCTAAAACTCACCAATTAATGTTATATCTTCACTGTGCAAATAACTCTCACCTGCTTTGTGTTGTATGATTAAGCTGTTAGCTAGCTGTTCACCCCTGCTTCCAGTGTTAGTGCTAAGCTAACTTTATGATAAATGAGGCTGCTGAATCCATACAATTGTATCTGTGCCTGTTAACAGCTAAACATGTTGTGCATGTATCGAAAAACACAGATTGCTCACACATGATATTAATGGAAATGTATCAGTGATGCAACCACAGAAACCACACATGGCAATTGTTAGTTTGGAGGTTCAGCACACCAAGGAAAGCCAATTACATACAATTGAGCACCTGCTTTCTGACTGCTCTTATTCCCACACACACTCCCTGGCCGAAGAACTAAAACTTGAGATTGCCGTAAGTGCACACTTACAGCAATCTAAAGCAATCATGAAGCCAAGCTGCTACATTGTTACATCCCAGCTAGCATAACACTGTCCAACATAAACACATCAACTAATAGAGACAGCGTACAGTGTGGCTGGAGGAGAATTAATAGGATTAGAAAGCCTAAAACTGAGCAGTTTTAAAAGAAAGAAGCTATTTGAGCAGTACCAAAGGGGATGGTGTGTATGGAGGAGTGTGAGGAACTTACAAACCAGGACGGTGATCTCACCACAGAGTGGACTGATGGTGATGATGCATGAGGGACATTACGTTCAGCTCCAAAACTCCAGCTCCTCTGTCTCATTTTTCAGAAGCCGAGGTCGAACTATGCTAGAGATGAGAAATTTGGCCATAGGTATTTGTTTCATGCTGCCGTTCATGTGAATATCAGAGCAGCAGAAAGTGTTTATTGTATGAAGGTTGCTGCAAAAACTGAACTAGTTGTGTTAAGCTAAAATCTTGAGTGGAATTATTAAGAAATGAAACAACTAATGCAATGCACAATACAGATTAAACATGATTACTACATCAATTTAACATTGCACTCCTAAAACAGGACACAGGATGGACAGAACAAGGATTTCAAATGATAGATTAATTATTCATTATAATTCATTACACATAATCCTCTTCCCTGACAAAACCTTGCACTGATGTGTTATGCTAGAACCGCTAAAGTAGCTTTGAGGCGCTAGCCTAAAGCAAAGATGAAGAGCACACTGCAAAGGTCTTGTTACTTCACTTGTTTCTCTACCGCCCAGGTTTTTCTTGTAGTCACTTAAGGCAAATAATCAGTCTATATATTATGTGCAGCTCCCTCTGGAGCCGTAAAAGGCTTTATACAACTTTTCTCACATGTTGTCTCATACTCTGCAAGACCTGTTAATAGTCTTTGATCTGTAAAATCATTGGAGTTAAGAAAAACTCAATTGCTAAAATCAAAATATTTAACAACAAACCAAGTTACCAATGCTTGACTGTTTGGTTGAGTCTCACGGCTCTCAGCAGCTCCGAACCGCGTTTGGTCTCCATACACTCTTACATGATGAGTCATTCGAAATATCTGAGTGAGCACTTTACTGGAACTTCACCGGGGTAACTGCAACAGAGACAAAGAGGTTTCAACAAGAGCAAAACATTTTCCCTTTTATGAATCTATTTCATAAATGTACAGAGATGGAGGAAATTGACAGAAAGATTTCCTTGTGGGTTTTGAGATCAATAAGAAGGTTGTGTGGATGGAGTTCACTAGGGGGCAGACCCAATTGACATAAATGAATGTCTTTATATTGACTACATTTAGAACATAAGGTTCATAAGCACCAATCTTATTTTGATGTACTTCATTCACTTGCATTTCAAATTCCTGCCAGCAATGGGCTACTCGACAATAAACATTTGAACTAACAGACATTTGTGAATGGTCGCAAAGCACAAAACTTGGGCAAGATTAATTGTTTTATTTGTTTAAAAAGTTGCAATTAAAATGTCTAGCATAGCTAATTTCTTTCATTTTTGTCAGGTAATAAGTCTTTTAAAGGTTTACATTTCCTGAATTAAACTTTTGATTAAGAGTTTGGCCCTACTCCTAGTCTTCTTTCACTCTATGGTTGACCTTCAATGAAATGTCTTCCTGCGTCTCAATTTGTTTTAAGGCAATTCAGAAATGTAGTGGTAAAAGGGAGCATGTGAGGTCTGTTGCAGGAGGAGAGGTTGGTTAACGAGAGATGAGAATCTGAAGCACAGTGGTTTCAGGTTTAATAGAGACAAGCAGTAACTGCAAGACAACTAAGTAAATAAGAAGACAGAAGGACCGACTGAGAACACTTTGGAAGATAATGAGCAAGCAAGAGAAAGATATAAAGAGAGGAGGAATAAGGTAGAGAGAAAGAGGGGAAGTAGAAAAGAGTGAAGCATGGGGAGGTATGATTCCCGGAGGACCATTGAATTTCCTTTCTTTCTTCTCTGCGTTTTTCATGGTCCTCTCACTCCCAGGTCTACACAGCTGTTTCAGGGCCGGGGGCTTCTTTCTCCAGAGCCCAGATGAAAGAGCCGCCCTAAGCAGCCCTGCAGGTAGGTCTGTTAAAGCCATTGCTCTGGCTGTCCACTGCCCAACGCAAGAAATAAAAGAGCCAGAAAGAGAGAGAGAGAGAGAGAGAGAGAGAGAGAGAGCGTGTGGGGAGTGTAGGAGAGGGGGAGGGGAGGGGGGGAGAGGATGATATGAAAACAGGGGAAAGAGAACCTCAAAGAAGAGGAAGAGAAGGAACAGACGACACAGATGACAGACAAGGAGAAAACATGGAGATGGAGGGATGGAGGGGAGGGGGGGGAGGCTGACCTGCCCTCAGCCACCCCATACCTCCCTCTCTTCCTCCCCCCCCAATACCAGGAATGATGTCTGCTTTTATTGACTTTGTTAAACCATTTTCAATGCTACTTCCTATGTGTTTACAAGACAGTAAATCACGCTCCATTCGGGGTGGGGGGTTATGGGGGTGAAGTACGGGGGAACATCCAAGTAGTGAAAAAGGAAGAGCTCTTCGACGGAGCCAACGACAACTTTGCAGCTTTCTACCTCACCGCTTGCACCTCACGCACCTTTCCTCGCAGGGAATCGATGGGGACGCCATTGCGGGCCCCTTTGTCTTCATTGCTTTCAGTTCCATCTGTTCTAATTGGGGGCAATGAGTAATTTAAGACTCACTGACATCATTAAATTGATGTAGAGATACTTTAAAAAACAAGCCTACCACCAAGAGAAATAGCAAAGCAAAACGGCTCTGCTCAACAGTTGTTAAAAGGTTCAACAGAGAGCTTTATTTAATACCACCAGGAACAGCGCTCAAAGTCGTTACGCAAACACATTTGGGTTATGGCAAAATCGGGTCCCCTTAATCACTTCTACACACCGGGGTCATTCCCAGACAGTCGTTTCATCCAGTTAAAAAGTCGTTCCGCTCCCCTTGAACACGAGTAAGTACTTCAAACGTCATACGGTGGCGAGAACTTCGACTTGATTTTCCAAATTTTCTCACCGTGACAATTTTCTCAGGCGCTGGCGCTGAGAACCACCACATACACACTCAATCAAACACACTGCAGCCCACTCTCCAGATCATCGCCACCGTGTGAATGAGCGGCTCTGGGTAGCTATAAGGTAGACAGACCCCCGCTGCCCCCTGATTACCTCATCGTAATGGCACAATTACTGTCCCACTCACGCTGTCTTTCCATCAGTCCGAATTCACTTCTAAGATAACAAGAAAAATGACCTTGCGGAGGCAACGTCTTGTCTGCATTAATTTGCATACAAATAAAATGGGTTCGTATGGATATCCTTGAAATATGTCGCAGACAGCTCTGCATTCGAGGCGTACATAATTCTAATTCGCTTAGTGAAGAACATTGCTACATGTTGTGTGGTATAATAGGAAATATCAAGTACTTGACTGGGAAAATTAAGGTTATTTTACTCCTGTGGCCCCTTACAGTTTAATGCGGCCATGCTAGAAATAAATGATTTAATGGTAATAAACCATCAAGTCTGCAGTTATAAATGAGCATAAGTCATTAATAATAGTTCAAGAATTTCAAACTGTATGATAAGCCTACAACAAATGGGAATAATTAATCTATACGTTTAAATTGTAATAAGTCTATGTGTGATTAAAACACATTCTTATGTCTAATAGACAGAAGAGATAATTTCCCATTGACTCTATATAACATCTTATATGGGGGTGGGAAAGTACCAGGACCAGGATGTTGGTAGGTAAGGAAAAGATTATGGTTTTGGTTAGAATAAGTATGTTTGTAACATTACTTACATCAGTGAATGGTACATTTGCAAATGGTAAAGGTTACAATGTATTTGAAGTACACAATTTCAACTACGTTAAGTATATCTCAAATCACATCTCAACAGTGATCACTTGGGCGAACGTGTGTTTGTTGGACCAACCTCTTCCCTACAATGTCGTTGTCGCTTTTTAAACTACGCAACCTGGCTTCCGCCTTTGCTATTCTCATAATTACTGTGGCCACTAGGGGTAGTCACTCCAAAATAAACATTAAATATTGGTCGTAAAATTAGCTGCTTTAACAGACGATTTAAATGGATGATTCTTAGTGGAGGAAGGACTGGCGATAAACCAAGTCTCCAGTTGTTAATGATGTTAAGATCCAGCGCCCTTTTCCAGAAGGTCAACCCAAAAGTTGTTCTTGTTATACAGCCTTAGTCAATAATAAATTAACATTAAAGGGGACCTATCATGCAAAATGCACTTTTTGATGTCTTTTATACATAAACATGTGTCCCCGGTGTGTAATGGAACTCACAAAGTGTCAGAAAACAAAACCCTCTCTCTTTTCCTCCGTAACCAAATCTCTAAAAACGGGCACAGCACTATCAGAAACGTTGCTATCAGAAACAATGCCCGACTGTTTTGGAAGTAATATGGTCTTTGTTTACATTAGCAAGCATCGCTAACACTCAGAGCTAACCTGTACTGGAGAGAGTATGTGTAAAAAAGCAGGACATAAAAAAAGGAACTCACCTTGTGGTGAACCCGCGAGAGAAAAAGCATTTGAGCTCCATTCTGTTCAGAAATAATCCTTGATGTGGTTTAGAACATGATATGGCATTTAATCACGGCAGCATTTAGCTGAGTATCTCGTAGAATTCTGAGCAGTCATAAGCTCATAAGCTTTTTTTCAAGCTAAGGACCCCGAATCAGCCCTTCTCTAACAGGGCTAAAACAGAGGGATATGAGGGATGTCTAAAATGCATGATCTGTTTGGTATTTTGAGCAAAACACATCATAGACATGTTTTTTATATATTTGTATATATCTGAGAGCCATAATATAAGCCTAACCATAGCATAATAGGAGACCTTTAATACAGTTACAACATATGAATCCTATCCAGGATAACCTACTAAGGGGGTTTCCATTTTCCTTTCAGTTATTTTTTTAATATATTAAAGAATTAAACGGTTCCATTCTATTAGTGCTTAAATGCCTTTAATGCTCCATGTCATCCTGAAAATGCCCCAGGAACAAACGACTGTACACTCTCGAACCAGTTCAAGGTAAGTGTTGTGAAGTGGTTCCTGGCATATTATGTGGTTCCCGTTGTTGCAACAAAGCAGCAGTGCATAATTACAACAGGTGATTGAAGAGTTTATTCCTTCTAAAAAGCCGCTGAGGTTTGGGCGGTGAGCGACACTGCTACCAGATGACAGTGGGAATCCCAACATCCCACATTTTCTTTCCACACTCGAACATACACACACCCTCTCATATTCTGTCCGTCTTTCTCTCTGGCTCCGTTTTTGTTTCTCTTCCTCTATGGTGTCTACCTTTCCATTGGCTCTGCCTTGTGCAAGAGTGTGTATTTTTATGTCTCACATTAGCTAGGGGGAATAATACCTCTCACTGAATGGTAGTCTGCTCTGGGGCCTTTTCAGACATTCAGTCACTCTTCTTCTAAGAATAACCAATGTACGTCTTTGCCAGAAAGTTCCTCTTTTTCGTGATTGCTGTTTTTGTGCCTCATTCGCTGATACCGGGGCTTTGTATTAGTTAGCAAACTGTGATCCAAATGAGAAAAGCAGCATTGGGAGACTGGGAGAAAAGACAAAAGGAGTCAGGATCTGGGGCAAAACTTGGACCTGTGTCAACTCTTCTCAAACTCATTAAGAGGCCAGAAAAGCTAGTCACTAGAGAATCTCAGGAGTGAGGCAGCAGCCAGTTAGGTATGTAAAAGCGAGAGTAAAAAATGATAGCTTTTGATCGGGTTTCAGGGGAACCTTTCATGTACAGTCTGGAGAATTGTAGCCAAACTGTCTGACAGGTCACCTTTACCAAATGCCATTTACATTGGCAGAGACAGAGTTCTTTCTAAATTGTAAGTGGCTGTTGTAGACTGTGGTGAACTCAAAGAGAAGTATCGACTGTACTGTACAAGACCAAATGTTCTTACTCAAGTTTTGTTAAGAAGTTAAAACTGTGGGGAAGATACTGCATGTAAGCATTAGTAGCTCAAATGTTGTGTATAGTTAAATTAAAGGAATAGTCCAACACTTCTTAGTTGAGACTCAGATTGAAATATTCTTGTGTACACTTGAAGGCATTACATGACAAATAATGACACAAAAATGCGAAATACTTGAAAATATGACATGTCCATAGGCCTTTTATTTAAGAAGACACAGAACCATTGGATCAAGTATACACTGCTTATATGAGGGTTGAAATGAGTAATACAGTTTGATGCCTTGGTTGGGACCACGGAGCCTGCAGGTTTTTGTTTTTATAATGCATATAAATATAGGCTCAACTCAAGCCGTTCCGCAAAACTTGATTTGTTGAGGCCTTTATTCGAAAAATTGACCTCATTCTGTTGCTCTTATGCTGCTCAACATTCAAATGATGTGTGAAAGTAATCATTACAAAAACAACAGTTTGAAAAAATGTATTGGTGTGCAAATGTATCTCAGGAAAGAAACGCTACAGTCAGTTAGCTTAGCATAACGATTGGAAACATTTGGGAAACTGCTAACAGGCCATGGGTAAACTCACGTTTTTTTAAAACTCACTAGTTAACTTGTTATACCTCGTTTCTTTAATTCATACAAATTATACTCTTTGTGGTTATGAACATTTCTGACACTTTCTTAGCTGGGTGCAGTGAGTGCTTAGATTCACTGTTATATTTGTGCGAGACAAATGAGATGGGATCAATGGTAAATGGACTGTACTTATATAGCGCTTTATCAGGTCTTTACGACCCCTCGAAGCGAAGTCATTCATACAGAGCAGTGCCAATTGCTCTTGGATAATAACATTCACACACATTCATTCACCATTGGCCATGCCATTGGGAGCCACTCAGGGTTAAGTATCTTGCCCAAGGATACTTTGACATGTTGACTGCACTCTCAGCAAGAAAGCAAATAAGCGTTGTCTGAAATGTCCACTTTAAGACGTAAAAATCCAAAAAGGTATGTCAAAATTCTGTGTCAGTACAAGTGGCACCCTGTAAACAACAAATATTGCTAAGAAAAAATGATTTAACAGAACTATAAATTAACAAACGGATGTTATTCTTAAGGCTGCTTACTGACAAACGCTGACTGTTCTGTGCAAATCTAGTCTAAAACAAGAACTGATTAAAATGCTTAGGTAGACAGGTTTTCATCTTCACACAGCTATTGCAATAAAATCCTATAGATTTTTCTTTCTTTTCTTTTCTTTCTGGCTGTCACTATATTAATGAACATGTGGGAAAGACAGCTTCATAGCAATCATAGGACTTTTGTCTCTGTCTGGTCTTAACTGACCCAAGGCCATGACAAGAGTATGAAGTAGGCTAAGAATCTCAGAGAGAACATACATTTTGAAATGAAGTAG
This sequence comes from Trematomus bernacchii, assembly GCF_902827165.1. Lineage (NCBI taxonomy): Eukaryota > Metazoa > Chordata > Actinopteri > Perciformes > Nototheniidae > Trematomus > Trematomus bernacchii. The sequence continues at coordinate 724,959 of NW_022988066.1, read as the reverse complement.
TGTCATGCTCTCTGCATAGACTCAGCTATGTGCTTGAAGAAGGCATGTTGACCGATATAAACAATGGAGAGGAGGGGTTTCATGTTTTTATCTGAAGGAATTTGGATTTGCTTTAGAAAATAAAAATACATTATTTCTCTCTAAAATAATGTATTGTAATGTATGTATATATAATGTTGGGTTATGAACAGTTGATTGTTACAAAACATAAAAAGAGACCTTCCATCTCTCCAGGTTTCCTCTTCCTAATCGAATTTTCTTTAAATGATTTGTGACAGAACTGATCCGTAGGTCAAACATGATGCGTCATTGTGTGGTCTTCATAAAAAGTGAATCACTTTCATTATCATGCATGTGGATATTAGCTTTAAGATGTGTGATCATTGCTTCATATGGGGTCAAACTATAAGAGAACAAAGAGCTGAATTGTTCCAGGTGGCAAAATGACTTGTTACAGTGTCCCGCTGGAACTAATAAGGCAGGTCCATTTTCACCCTCTAAATCCCCTGCATTGGCTGAAATGACTGATTTACAGCTAAGACATGGACCAAATTATAACAATTATATACTATATGTTATACTCCACTCTTGTACAGCTGTGCTCTGGAAAAGGTGCAAAGGTTTCCGACCATCCAGAGAAAGCCGGCCTGTTTTATGAGAACAATCACAGGTCAACGTCAAGAAACTGTATTCTTTCTCAAATAATCTGATTTGAGGCTTGAATTCAGTTACTGCAGAGTGGCTCTTCTATCCGACTCAAATCGTGTACATATGATCTTGTTGCCTAAAGTTTTGATGTGTCCCTGGCCCTACAGTCACAGTTTTTTCATGCATATGAAAGACATGGTGAATGATTTCATAAGCATAAACCAGAATAGTAGAGGTGGAATACAGTGGGGATCAATATAAGATGTTCCATCCATTAGTCATACATATATAACTGGTTTATGACAGAACTTTAGCATCTTTGAGTAACACATAATCTGGATAAGAGCTTTAATTATTATTCAATCGATTAACTTGGACTATTTTGATAGTCAATTCATCGTTTAAAGTAAATATTTGTGAATTAAAAAAGCAGAAAATAGTGTTTTCAGCCCCTCAAATGTTAAGATGTCCTCCTTATCTGTTTTATTTCATTTTAAACTGAATATCTTTGGGTTTTGGAGTTTCACATATATTTAAAGACATTGAGAAACAGGGATGGACATTTTCCACTATTAGCTGACACTTTATAGACCAAATAGATTGATTACTCTAGAAAACAATTGGCCAATTAATTGATAATTAGAATAACCAAAGCCCTCATTAACTGAAGTTATACAACCAGTACTTCAAAGGCAGTACTTCATCTATTTTATTAGCAGTGAGAGTGTAGATCAAACCTATAATTCATTCAGAGAATGAAGCTACTTCAAAATCTTCATTTATAATTAATGTCTGCTTGTGTTTGATCAAAAAAAGTGTCAACACAATTGATCAATGTAGTTTGTGACAGGCCAGAGTTCATAGTATAACTTGTAAAGAATAATCACCTTATAATTGCATGATATAGTGCAGTATGTCTTGCTGTGAAAGTAAAGCAGACCTAGGCCAGAGACACTTTTGAAAATCAACCCAGGTTTGTAAAAAGTTATGGAAGAGTGACTGCAAGCAGGAGAACATTTGTATCCAAGGCGAAGGCTTTAGATGTTATGTGAAAACCATTCTGTGTCATGTGTTCACATGGAATACATATTACTTACATATGTAGGATGAAAAAGTACATCAAGGTCCGTCCTGAGGGACCACCAAACAACCTCTAACCTGCAGCCAGGGAATAAGTTAATGTAACTGTAGATTTTCTTAAGTACATGCCAGGGAATTTTTCCATGTGTACATGTCTGCTTATAGACGTACACTGTGATTTAACATGGATGAAGATACATGGCATGTGCATGATTTAGATGAATGTGTATAATTGTGAATACATTCAACATTTGGAAGAAGCCGAAAGTAGATTTTAAATGTGTTTGTGTGTTGGTATCTTTTCTCTTGATATGTCTTTTTTTTTTTTATATATATAAAATTGGAAGTTGTCATATGTTCATATTATTGAAAAATATACATTCAGCTCATTGGTGAATTCTGTGCTTGTGGATTTGTGCGCAAATACGTGCAGGCAAAGCGTTTTAATAAGTATTCAGTTTCAAATTGGCTCCAGCTCGGACGCTCCGCCTGCTCTCGCAGAGGATATTGACTTTCCCGCAAGTTAAAGTATTTAAATGTAGAGGGAGACAGATGCTGTATGTGGACTAGAGGCGACCACAAGAAACACACGTGTGGGAAGAAGGTTGACGTTCGAGTTTTTTTCACTATCCGTGCATCTTATAGAGGGACAGCTGTAACACAATTAGCTGCAACTGCACAGCAGATCATTAAAGCCTTGTTGGTACTTGTGGGATGCATTGAACATTTTTAATGTAACCGCTTGTTTTAAGGAAACTCAGGGCGCGCATCTGACCGCTGATGCGTAAAGATCCGTGCGTAAAACTACAAATAATCGCCACTGCTCTGCCATTGAATGTCAGAGAGGATTTATTTCGACTTGATACCTTAATCAAGAGCTTCTTTACTGAAAACAAGTGATTGACACGGAGAGGATTTAATGGAGGTGGCTCGGTGACAGCGACACTTCTCCGGACTTTCAGTTTGGATTGGAACCGAGGCGCATTTAAATCTTCTGGACTTTATTCATATTTCACTAGAGAGGAGAGGGGATCCTGTATCCTGCATGGGACGTTGACAGTTTTTGGATCTCTTAATTGTCCCGGTTATCATCTTCTATGTGTCACAAGAGGGGGATAAAAACGGACCTGAAATCCCCACCAGGAGGAACTTTATTTCCGAGAGCTCCCAGCACCGAATCTGTGGAGTATTCATGAAGCAATATTTGAACTATTACAAGATGAGGCTGAGAACATCGAGGTTAGGTTATCTGTAAGTAAACATTTGCCATCATATTGTAATTGTAACTTCATTTAAATTTGAACATAAAGTCTAATATTCTAATTGCTTTTTCTTTTCCCAGGTTACTTCAGTTCACGGCGCTTTGCTTTTACGCACAGGTAACTCAAATTTGCACTTCAATAAAAAATCATTAATGTTGCGTGAAGTTTTATAATTAAGTAGATAACAGTTAACACAGGTATGCAGGCGCCGCACTTTAGCGTCTCTACATCTGCAATAGGCTGCAATAACAATGAAAACATTTTATTATGAGTGCTATGGCAATTGGCAACAATTCAAACATCTTGAAAAGAGGTAAGCTCTGGCCCATAAAGTAATTGTTAAAACATATGTGGATGGAGAAGGGCTGAAAGGAGAAAAAAAGAAGTCAAGAAGGGGTGAAAGATCATCGGTGGTAAAAACAACCTATCAGAGGGAATTGTCATCCCCGAGGGTCCATGAAAGCATCTCGAAAAGGAAGATAGACCTACATGTCCATGTACAAATAGGCCTACATGAAAGAAGAAAAAAGAAGGAGGCATTATTTTAAATGTGATGAATGACATAATGAACTGTGGGCCTGGGACTCGGCTTTTTGACTGGCAAGCTTTAGTCTCCTCACTCATAGTTGACTTTTTTCCCGAGTTGTTAAGTAAAAAACATTAAAAAGTAATTTTACATGTAGTGACATGTGTTTTCTATTGTTCGACAGAACACTGTGCAGTCCCCACCTAATTTCAAGCACCATGTCACCGAGCAGAGCCGGCTGTCGGACCGGATGAGTCGCAGGTTGACCCGAACCTACCAGCTGTACAGCCGAACCAGCGGGAAACACGTCCAGGTCCTGGCCAACAAGAGGGTCAACGCCAACGGAGACGACGGAGCGGTGCACGGTAAGAAAAAAGACTAATGTATATTAGAAACTATTAAAAGAGATAATAATACAACAACAAATTACAAAAAACACAATTCAGTGTCTATTTAAAGATGTTACGTTTTAGTAATAGGCAGGACATGGACAGTGAATTTGCGAGAGAAGTTTTCAAAATATCGCGAGAACAATAATATTTAGCTTTAAGCATTATAGCCTAGCAAAACTCTTACCTTAAGTGGCGAACAAATACATATTCAAACATCTCTTATGCCAATTATATAAAGCTAAAAAAAAATGTCACACGTTTCTTTCTTTTAAATGTGAGATCTTTTTTGCTGTCTTTACAATGATGCAGAAACTTTACTTGAAGCCCCGGTGTGTCACAGCGAGATTAACAAAACCGTTGACAGCTAAACGCCATCTTTTGTTACATTTCAATTATTTTAAACCTCAGAAAAGCAATAAAAAAAGTGAACGTGTTCACATTACAAACACGGGAATAGTTTAAATGCAATGGTGCGCGGGGTGTTGTTGAAAATAAGTATAAATTATGTCGTTCTTGGCAGGCTGCTGGAAAATGTTAGAGCCAGGAGAAACCGTTTGCAATTGTAAACATCGTTAGTGGCATTAGTGTTGCAACCTTTTAAAGCCTTTGAAGATGATATATATATATATATGATATATAGGCCTACATTGTTGTGTGTTTGGCAGTCTATAAAGTCCTCGGTACATCTACATGTAACGATGGACTTAAGTTTGCTTCAAGCAGAACAACTAGCTTAAACCTAAAGGGACTAGAAATCTTGTCACCAAAGGAGTTTGGTGTGTCTAGCCATCTTTCCACCCCAGCCACCACCAAGATCCATCCCCTTCTCTATGCCTGCTGCCTGGTTTCTGGAGGTTCATTTTATGAGGAATTTTCATTGCTTTACAACTCAATGTATGACTCAATTTATTAGGAGCGGTGAAGTCAGCATCTTCACTTTATACCTTTTCCTCTCCTTGCCTCTCCTGTGTGCTCTTTTGTCTTTTAAACCTTTCAGCACACACACACACACACACACACACACACACACACACACACACACACACACACACACACACACACACACACACACACACACACACACACACACACACACACACACACACACACACACACACACACACACACACACACACACACACACACACACACACACACACACACACACACACACACACACACACACACACACACACACACACACACACACACACACAGAGAGAGTCAGTCATGCACACATTGGCTGCACATCCTAAGTGGGTGTCACTTTTGTAAGTGGCCCAAATCTGACCGCTGCTCTGTGCTTGTGGCTGTGTCCCTGACCGCAGTATTCTCACTCTCCTTTCTCCACAGTCTGAGCTGCATCACAGCACAGCATTTACTGACGTTCGACAACAATCGCCCCGTGCGAAATAACTATCATTTGGTGCTTTTTTGGCAGGCTTACATGCTTTGTTAAAGGTGGCTACTGGACCATAAAAGGGTAAAGAGAGGGAATTTATATGTCATCTTCATGATACTGGTTCACTGCTCCTGAAAAACCATTAAGTGTTGACATTAAATGTTGAAGTGATGTAATTCCAGTTCATTACAGTACCCACCGTACATAAAGAATTCATTTGTCTCACACACCGTAACATCATTATCTGCATGCCTGCACCATGTCAGGACTGTGTCATCTCATTAGTTGTGATGTGTTTGTCTGCGCAGCTAAACTGGAAGTGGAGACGGACTCTTTTGGAAGTCGTGTTCGCATCAAAGGGGTGAAGACGGGATACTACATATGCATGAACAAGAGGGGGAAGCTGATCGGCAAGGTAATCTGGAATTCATAGTTTGTGTGGCTGAATATGGCTACAGCAACACCTTGAAGTATGTTTTGTTTCTTAGACATTTCCAGATTTGCAGCTTATGGCAACACATTGTTGAGAAGCATTCAAAAGCCAGAACAAATTGGATTTTGAGTTTTTCTTAACAGCCCTCTCATGGTTTCAAAGAGTATTTGATTGTCTGGAAATAAAGACGATTTTCTCATTCTGGATGTGTTCCAACATACCTCAACTTCTCTCCCCCGTCTTTTTTCTCTCTCAGCGGAAAGGACGAGGCAAGGACTGCATCTTCACCGAGATTGTTCTGGAAAACAACTACACGGCGCTGCAGAACGCCAAGTACGAGGGCTGGTACATGGCTTTCACACGCAAGGGCCGTCCGAGGAAGGCCTCCAAGACCAAGCAGCACCAGAGGGAGGCCCACTTCATGAAGCGTCTACCCAGGGGCCACTTGCTCAGCGAAAGGAGGCCGTTTGATGACCTTCCTCTCCGTGTCCCTGCGAACCCTTTAGGCAAGCGGACTAAGCATTCGCATCACCAGCGCTCAGGGGGCCGCTGAGGACTGAAACCACTGAGGGACGAACCCGCACAAAAGAACCACTACAAGGGGAAAAAGAAGTGCTCCCAGAGAAATTAACTTTTACAGTCAAGTGCCCATACACTTTTTGCCTCATTTTGTGGACTTTGTGTAATTCTTTGTACTGGATTGTATGTAACCATTGACTATCTAATCTGTTAGTTATTTCCAATGCAGACAGATTTTAGGACAGATTTTTACTTATAAAATCAATGGGCAGGAAAGGTACCGAAGTGCTCAACAATATTGTCTTGAATGAAAACCTCTGGTTAGAAGTAAAACCAGCTCAGCAACAAAGAATGTTTTAAAAGAGAAATTAGTACAATGAAGCTAGACACGGCAGCTATCTGTGGATTTACTTGTGGTTATAGCATCTGAGTCTCAGTCGACATGCTATCCTGCCTTAAGGAGGCCATTCTGGAGAATCTTTAACCTGTTTTTTTTTTCTACATATATGAATATATTTTTACTGTAAAAATGTAAATGACGTCAAATGATGGAAATATTTATTGTAGAGTGTATATTAAAACCACTAAAGAATCAATTCACAAGCTGTGCTGCTTTTCTCTTGAGTGTTTTGGGATGGAAAGCATAAGTTGTTGGTTGCCCCCCCGAAAAAACTGTTGTTTCTTCTTCTTCTTCTTCTTCAAGCTAGAGACCCAGATAACTGAGGGGCAATATCTGTGACAGGCTACTGAATTCAATGTGCTCAGCAAGTGAGACTTGGGCCTGAATGGCCCGAGCTATGCATTAAAAGCGATGAGGTCAGCCCACCATTTTGGCCCAAACAAAGGTTACCACCATGTAGTTGCATTTCTCACGATCGCACACCGTAACCCTCTGATCAAATGGGCCCTTTGTGAAACCTCATATAAAAGGGCATGTTATACAATAGTGGGTTCGAATAATAACACGAGGAGGGGTCAGTTATCAAAAAGAAGCCAGTCACACAGGGAGGGGTTGAAGGGGGGGGGGGGGGGGGGTTGCGGAGAGGGAGTTGAAGGGTTGCAGCAAAAGCATCGGGGCCTGTGTGGCAAAATGTGGCATCGGCTGAAAGAGGGGGAATGGCTGGGAAGAGGCATTCGGCAATGAAAGGGAGGCAGAAAAGAAACCCTCTTCCCAGAAGCAGTTGAGCATGACCATCAGAGGCCAAACGACAGGGGAGGAAGAAGACCCCGAACACAGGGACCCGGCTGCTTTCACAGTGCATGAGCTGGATGTCCAATTTGTTAGTTGGTGTTTGTTGCTGCAGGAATTTGTTTTGACAGCAGTTCAAGCTCCCAAAACTAAAGCATTGAAGTACATAACTAAACTTCTGAATGAATGCTTGCTATTTATCCGCACAAAGTAGTATCAACACAGCACCTATTTTAAAAGAGAACAAACGAATCAAGTATGCATTTCTTTTTCTAAAATTAGATCCCTCAAAGGAATTTGCAAAACAACAAGACAGGCTATGTTTTTTTTGTACTCTTGTTCTTTCCATCTGGAAGAAGACAAAGCACTAGTGAGAGACCTGTGGTTTTGTCTCTGCTTTTTGCACTTGCTCTCTGGGTTTGGACAAGTGGTAAAAAAAATGCTAGGAATCACACGGTTGAAACAAGCTATACTTAAATGCTATTGTCTCTTTTGAACAGCTCTGCAAAAAATTGTATCCACTGTCTAAGTATTTTTTGACTGGACAGTGTTTGTCTGGTCCACTGAAATAAGTAAACAAATCAAAAAATATTCTATCTGAAGGATTTGTTATCTTTGGTACATGCTGTATTATAAATAGCAATAAAAAAAATCCAAAAAGCTTGTAATGCCGTGTTTATATTTGTTAGTAATATCAAATTTGATGGAACAAAGCCCTGCAACATTCCTAACTTTTGTGCATGTAGTTTGAGCTGCAGACCACAGAGTCAGAGTGACCCTCTGTTGTAAAGGGGGAACAGTAACACAAGCTCGCTCTCTGACCAGACTTTCAGTAATGGCTTTCAGGGTGGGCTACTACATGCAAAGAACATGAGGGTATTCAGTTAACACAAATGGGATGTGCTGGTAACGGTGACCCCAGAACGAACAGGGATGAGGCATTGTGTGTTTTACAAGGACATCAATGAAAGGAGGATGGTAGGTTATGTGATCCTCATCAAACTTGCTCCCTAGTAGTTTTGGTAACGAGAAGCGAAAAAAATAGACACTGTTGTGATACAATTTTTTATGTAAATTATTTTTTGCAAAAAGAATAATTAGAGAAAACACTTATGGTTCACCTAGAAAAGGTAATACATCTAGTTGTGAGGGTTTGAAACACCAATATCTGGAATGTCTGTATCAAATATATCCAGAAGGAGAAAATGTTAACATTGAAAACTGTAATAAATGAATCCCAATTAGGAACAGATTGACAAGGCACTGTGCAAATGCTTTCTTAATGAAGGGATCCGAGTAGAAGGAATAAATAAACGTGGGCTCACATGTGACTTGAACATGACGCAGTGAGGTTCTGCTTTAAATTCAACGCAGAATTTATCCCCTCGCTCCCACAGTCCGAATTCACTGAGTTTTGCAGTCCACATCCCCTTCGTCGGTCCCCTTCAGTTTCTTCAGCTCCTTCAGTAGCTCCTGTTCCAGGGTTAAGATCTCCTTGGGTTTCTTGTACTGGACGAGAGAGAAGAAAAAATAAATTACTTAAACATTCGCTCCATTTCCCTCCTGCAAATCCTTCACTGTAAATCTTTTTGCAAGAGCCTGCAAAACATAAAGAAATCATAAACAAAGAAAATATTTATGTCAAAAACTTCAGTTATTGATGTTCCAAGGGAAGGCTTGAGTTTAAAAATTGGTATCAAATACTGTATAATTCCATAAAAAGCTTTAAATAAAACACAATTAAACTTTTGCAAATTACTGCTGAGAATAAAATAATTGGTTCCCTGCACTCAAGATTTTAGGTCAGAATAATAAGAATCAACCTTTAGTTCTTACATCTTTACATTTAAAGCAATTGGTAACACAACATTATTGGTAAAGATTCATGTATTTGTGATTGTTGTGTAGAACTTACGCTGATAATTAAAGTGTTGTTTGCGTGAGAGAAGTTGAGGGCAGAGTTATCCAATGGCAGCTCATTGCGATCCAAATCAGGAATATTGAACTTCTTATAATACCTGGGGAGATATAGAGAGGATGTCAAAGGTTTATCACGCTCCCGTGTAAACAAATGCATTGTAAACAGTGCCATCTATAGGGAGGATACGAGGATTACATGCAACAAGTGTACAACACAGGAATTATAAGAACATATAGAATGGGAAACCCAGTGTTTTCACTTTTTGTTTGACGTTTTAACGACGATGCATCGGTCAGACGGCTCTGCAGAAACACTGAAAACATCTTTAGGGAAGGGAAGGTTGCGGATTCTCCACTGAAAGCTGTTCTTTGTGTCTTTACGCATTAGCACAGGCTGTGGAAACAGAAACATTCAAATCCATGTTGCAGACATGACATTCACTAGTGTTTTCTCTTGAAAGATTAAAGAGAACTTATAAAGTAAAGAAGGAAGAGGATTAACTGTAGAAGAAAGAAAACCTACGTTGGAGCAGTTCTCCTTGATCACCTCCGAATCCAAAGAAGTGTCAGGGCCCGCTAGAGGCTCCCCGACCTCCACCTGCCATGGGCTCTGATCTCCGAGTGTACTTTTATGGCGCCACTTTCGTACTGTAAAGAACCGAAAGTTTTTATAACATACATAAACTTATGCCATTAAAAACCAGAAGGGCAGTAGCTACATGCTTCTGTTCAAAACTCAAGATGTATTTCTCACCAATGAGCTCATCTGTTTTCAAGTCGTACTCTTCTGACATTTCTTTTCCATCTGTAAAGAGGTAGTGGATTTTCCTTTTGCCTGGAGGCGGAATTTGAAACGATTTTTCATATAAAATTACCATTTAACAACAAAACAAAACACACCAGAATACTATAATGTTAGTTTAGCACAACCTATACAACTACAGTCTGTACTAACACAACATCACATGGCATTATTGGTTAATTTTGTATAGCTGTAAAAAAACAACAACATGGATGAATAAAAGGTACTTCAGGGAGTAATGTAAAGCGAGCAGAGATGCTAACAGGAAGCAGGACCAGACTCAAAATTAGCTAGATGCTAAAAGTAGAAATGCATAACTTCTCTCTACAGGCACTTAGAAAAGCGAGTCAAAGTGTACTTCTTTAGTCAGACACAACTTTTTCTGAAATGTTGCTACATGCTCCTGGCGAAGAGCTTAATAAATTGTCAAAACATATTTTACAGCATGAGTTTAACGGTCTATTTCTGTTAACAACATGTGTAATCTGCTACAAGGCTAGTTGTGCCACCTGGTTGTCGCAAAGTGACATTGTTGTTAGCTTGAGAGCTAGCTAGCAGACTAAGTTCATGAAAATGAATAAAGATAAGCAAAAATATAGCAATGTTGGCAAAAGCATATCTAACACTTGTGTAGCGTCGTTTTCTTTTGAAGTCCCTCACCATCGCTTATTAAAGCTGTTTTCTTTGATGATTTCAGGATATCAGTCCAGTTTTGCACAGCCATGTTTCTAAAGAGGTTTCTCGTGCAAAGGGCCACTTCCGGACACGACCCGTAAGTTACGGGTCGTAACCACAGCAACTGATAAACTAAAGACGTAAACGAGAAATTGTATTCAACTATATAAAATAATTTAATTCAACTGTTTAGTGGTAAAAGTAATTTTAAAAATCCATGGTGTAATATAAAGACATCAAAGCATTATTGAAATAGATTAAAAAATATATATATTCGTAAATGACCCGGAAGTGAAGCAATTGATTTGGCTGTTGTTCTGTTCGTATGGTTCCATCTGACAATGGGTAAGAGCCCAAATATTAGTTTTTAAAAGCGTTTTGGAAATAAAAGTACAGTTGTATTTTGTATGTATTGTAGTGAATTAAACATTGAGTAAAAATAACAGTTTAAACAGTTTTAATATCGATTGTTTAGGGTTAGAGCCCGATAGCACAAGCTAAAGAAAGTTAGCTAACACGATTTTATCGTTAAAAAAAATCTCGTGAGACATTATATTGTTATCACAGATTGATAATTAAGCCTTTTGTATTAACTGCTGTGTCAGCTAGCTGGATATCTGTACTGAGTACAAGCTAAAACTGATCCCACTGTTTTCTATTCCAGTGTGTTTAAATCATAGACTGTATATGGTTTAAATCAATATATAATGTTGACAATGCAGAGCAATGTTATGCAACAAGTGTACAAGAAGTGTACTGTTCTGTCATAGATAAATGAAAGTAATTCGAGATCAACAGGCATCAATGAAAAGGCAGTCCTGCAATAGCATTTACTCATTCATTTACTTAAGTACTTCAAACACATTTAAGGACCTACTAATGCGATTTTAAAATTATATATATTACTTTGAAGATGAATACTTTCATGCTTTCAACATAACTGATCATGTTAATAATTACAACGTTTTGTTAATATAAATGTAACTACTCCACCGACTCCAGACAAAATTACTTCCACAATGACCAGATTTAACATAAAATGCTGCACATACATTTATGGATGTATTGTAGTATTACATAATTTAACATTAACAGGTGGCAATCAGTCTGCATACACAGTCTGCATATACCTTTGCTACCTAGTTAATTAAGATGAAGATAAATGTGCTTAGTACATTTAGATTAGGATACTTGCATTACTTCATTATGTAAATAAGAATGCACTACATTTTAATATAGCATTCTTCCAGTGTAACATCGCTACTGTCAAATAGTAAAAACTATGGCATAAGTATCACACATTTAGCAGGCAAAAGGAGCGTTTTGCAAAGGTTTAATACTTGTATTCAGTCAATATTTCAATGTGTAACTACTGCCAACTCAGACATAGTTAAAATGGTTGCTCTTTATGGTATCACACAGACATTATTATAGGTTTGTGGATGAATTTTACTGAACGAAATTCTAAATAATAAATAAATACATCTGTTTACCATTTCACAGGCCTCTGGCACCCCTCCTTCAAGAGACACAATGGAGCCTCGTCACGGTATTATGAAAGCCTTTCCCAAAGTTAAAAGAGCCCGAGTGTTACAGGGAAAGGATGCTCCCCCAGTGAAGAAGAAACCTGAAGAACATGATGTCAAAGGTTATTTGTGTGTGTGTGTGTGTGTGTGTGTGTGTGTGTGTGTGTGTGTGTGTGTGTGTGTGTGTGTGTGTGTGTGTGTGTGTGTGTGTGTGTGTGTGTGTGTGTGTGTGTGTGTGTGTGTGTGTGTGTGTGTGTGTGTGTGTGTGTGTGTGTGTGTGTGTGTGTGTGTGTGTGTGTGTGTGTGTGTGTGTGTGTGTGTGTGTGTGTGTGTGTGTGTGTGTGTGTGTGTGTGTGTGTGTGTGTGTGTGTGTGTGTGTGTGTGTGTGTGTGTGTGTGTGTGTGTGTGTGTGTGTGTGTGTGTGTGTGTGTGTGTGTGTGTGTGATCACGGATGTATTAGGAGACGAAACCTCAAAGTTGAAGCCAAAAAAACATATTCAACATATTCCCTCTTTGAAACATGTTCCTCTTTCTGTCCCAGGAAACAGTTTTAAAGGCGTCACAGTGTACATTCTGCCTGCTGGAATAGGAAATGCCAGATGCCAGATCTTTGAAAGGCAAATTGAGCAGAATGGAGGACAGACAGAGAGAGCGCTGTCTCCCGGTGTCACCCATGTTGTTGTGGATGACAGCATGGACAGTGACAGGGCGTTGCGATTACTTAAAGTGGATTGTATGCCCTCTGGAGTCCAACTGGTGAAATGCATTTGGTTGAGCTCGTGCATCACTCAGAAACAACTGCTGGATGTTGACAGCTACAGCCTTCTTTTACCCAAGAGGTAAATAATCTTATTGAACTTTTTTAATGCTTAACTGCATCTTGATTTTACTATGTTTCCAGTTTATCACATACATCGTTTTTTGCAGAAGAGAAAGCCATAAATGTGAATCCACTTTTGAATTGTACGTCACAGTTATTTATTTATTTATTTATTTGACCGGGACAGTGCACATTGATTGACATTACTGTAAACGCGCCAACAGGCTATTTTTCATCTGTAGTCCCTGGACAGATGGACAGATGTTGAAACTACTTAAAGGGAAAATTAAGCGCAGAATTCTAAAGTACATATATTTTATTTAGCTTGTAGTGCTTTGTATCAATCTAAATTGTAATATGTTAAGTTGCAGAGTCTTAAATTCCAGCCATAAAGATGTCTGCCTTCTCTCGAATAAAATGGAATTAATTGGCATTTGGCTTGTGGTTTTCAAAGCGCCCAAAAAATACATTTGGAAAACTCAACAACAATTTGTCATTTCATTAATTCTGAGTGTTTTACTCAAGATAATCCACAGATCTTGTTGCGAGCAGTTTTATATAGGAACTATTTTCTTTCTATTGACCTACTCTACTACTACTGTTCGGCTGTCCCTTTCAAAACGAAGCATTTCCACAAGTCCTTTGAAATGAAACGCCATACATATGTTTGAAAATGCAACGAGTTGTCAGTCATAAAATCTCTTTTAATGTTCTCCCCACTTAGGCAATCTGAAACAAAGAATGAAAACATTGAAGAAGAGCTGCCAGATGTCCAGCCGACTGCAAACGCTATTGTTGAGCCAACGTCTGATCACAGCAAGCAAGAGGAGACCTTAGACATGGTAGGTATCCTGCTCCTGTGTACAGCTTTTGCAGGTTTTGCAGTCTGTAATCATTTTGTACCATAGGGAACAAAAGCTTGACATTGAATACATAAAAACAACACGTCTGTGTTTGTTATAGTTAGGGCTGCACGATTTTGAGTAAATTATATTTATTTGAAAACATTTTCTCATTTTCATTCAGTATTATAAAAAAGATCATCTTGTGATTTTCTTTTAAGATGATCTCTACCAAACACAGATTCTTTTTTATTAAAAGGGCCATTTTATGGTTTTTAGGTTTTTCCCTTTCCTGTAGTGTATTATATAAGTTTTTGTGCATGTAAATGGTCTGCAATGGCTAAACTACCAAAGTTCCCTCCAGAGGCATGAAAACGCCTCTAGTATTGTCCTTCATTTCTTCCGCAACATAGTGACATCACTAGGTAACACTCAAGCTTCTATAGACTAGGGCTCCAACACATTCTACGTGATGGGCTAATGTGCGGGTCATCTCTAAGCGATTGACCAAGTACAAAAGAGCCAGCCAGCTAACCAATCAGAGCAGACTGGGCTCTGGTTTCAGACAGAGGGTAAAAAGAGGTGCTGCAGCACAGGCAGCATTAAAGCATGGAGACATGTCACAGTAGAGACACTAAATATGAACTTAAAAATGAGTATAATAGGGTCTATTTAAGTCTGTAGAATACTGTTTAGCATTGACCTCTCTGCAGCACCACAATACTTTATTAAGAATGTATTTTTCACATATTTAGCATTTACCAAATATTGCACCAATTGCCATTTGGATATTGCACTATTCCATATTGCAATTTTGATAACATAACCTTCATATTTTACTCTCAGGCAGTCCTAGGCACTCAAGAGGAAGTGCGCGGAGAAGAAGACGGGGTCTCTCAGAGTGACCTGGAAGCTCTTATCACTGGTCAGACCCCCCAAGAGGAGACTCCTGGCCCCAGCCTGGAGCCCGCTACAGACTCTGCTGCTCAGAGCGTCGTCCCAGGGAAGTGGGTCTGTGCCCAGTCTTCTCAGTCCAAAAGTAATAACTTCAACAAGGACATCACGGACAAACTGGAAGTGCTGGCCAAGGCCTACACTCACCAGGGGGACAAGTGGAGGGCACTGAGCTACTCCAAGGCTGTCAACGCTCTGAAGAGTTACCACAAGCCCATAACATCCCATCAGGTAGCCTGAAAGCCTTTTGTTGGTAGTGTCTGGACTGTGTGTGTAGCAAGTGCTTTTAATTTGATGACGGGCAAGTATAAATATTATTCTAATGCACAATAGGAAGATTGACCTTTTTTAATTTGTTTTAGGAGGCTTGCCAGATCCAAGGAATTGGAAAACGCATGGCCGACAAAATCGATGAGATCATGGAAAGCGGTCACCTGCGGAAGCTAGACCACCTCGGGGATGCTGTGCCAGTGTTGGAGCTTTTTACTAACATCTGGGGTGCAGGGACTAAAACTGCACAGCTGTGGTACCAACTGGTAAGACAGACATATAACCTGATTTAGAAAATCTTCTTGCTGATTTATATTCCCTATATTGAAATTACTTTATTGCATATTTTGTCGCGTATCTGCTGTCTGACAATTAACAAGAAACTGCACTGCAGGGAAACCATACATGAAGGATTAATAGAAACGTTTATTTTCTAACTAAAAAGTCCCCTTAGTGCTAATCTTGCTTAAATGTTCAAGGGCATTGTTACAGGCCAAAATGTTGTCTGTTGAAATAAATAATCAGTTGCTGTATTGTGTGCTGCGTTTGTGCAGTTTTAGACACAGTAATCGTTGTCCAGAGCAGACCAACCCCAACCGATTAGAAACCCCTTGTGAGAGTTGTTTAACATCATTTCGAAGCAATCCCTAGTGCAGTTAAAATGCAATGAGAATATACACCGACCCAATGTTTTTGGTTCTGCCAAAACATAGGGATTATAGGCTGCCTACGCAGGCATTTGTTGAGATCAAGACAGATTAACAACCAATGCTTGTTTGACATCTCGCCTGAAGATAACATGTAGAATATACTAAATGAATTCCATAAAAATAGTGACGTTTGTAGACGCAGGGTTTTCACTGTTTCTGTGTATAATTTTCTAATGCAACATTTTCAACCAATAAGAAAGGCTTCTGAAAGTACATGTCCTGGTCCGCCTCCTATGTACATGCCCCTTGAGTATCAATTTCCTTCAGATTTGGAGTAGACAAACAGACCATGGCTTGTGAAAGCGCCCATAAGAGAACCTTAAATAAAATATAAGTTATCCTTTCTAAAATGTTTGTTTATACATGTCGGATGCATTGAATAATATGTTAATATATATGTTAATATAATTATCTGATTTTCTCACATATCAACTGAAGTATCATCCTTAAAAATATAATTTGTTGGGCTGTGAATCCCTATAAAAAAACAAAGAAACTATGAAAAACATTTGCGTTCTTCATCAAAATCATCAAGGAATTGTAGTTAGGCTGTGAACTAAAATATGTTATCATAATTAAGTGCATAATAGAGAAAAGAACGACACAGGAGACACATTTCTATTATATAACATGCTTTTTTCTTTTAAGATTTATTTAAAATGTTTTTTCCTTTTAGGGATTTCGCACACTGGTGGACATCCGCACAAAAGCCCACCTGAGCACCACTCAGAAAATAGGACTCAAGCACTACGATGATTTTCTGGACCGAATGCCCAGAGAAGAAGCAGCTGCCATAGAGAAAGTGGTAATGCATCTTCATCTGTCGCAATATTTACATATATCATTCTGTATAAAAGACTCAAATATGCCTGCATCTTTCACCACTTTGAATATGTAACATGAGGTGAGATATCTCTGAAAAAAGATTCCCCCTCTAGCCCTCAGTAATTTGGAAGGAGATGCTGGAAGTAGAAAAACGGTTGTGTCAGCTTTCCTTGACTGCTTGATAATGGGAAAACCAGACTGTGCTCTCACAGAGTGGAGCATCCCAAAGGGGAAAACTACTCCTTAAAAGTAGCCGCATCTTACGTTAGCCAGATACCTGTTCACTCCAGGGCGCTGAGTACAAGACTAGTTGTTTTCATATTGTATTACTTATTTTTCCTTGAAAGCTGCCAGATAGAAAGTGCACATTAGATAGATGACTAAAGCAGGTGTATTCCCTCCGGCTTGTCAAAAAAATGATGTGCTGGTTCAGCAAACCTACCTCCCAGGATAAGGCTAAAAAGCGTACTTGTAAGAGTAAAGAACATATCCAAATATTTGAAAAAAATCCTCCATCATACTCGGAAAGACGATAGCCTATATTCTCTGTCTTTTAATGTGCAGGTGAAGGATGCTGTCCATGCAGTAGACCCAGGCCTGTTATCGATGGCGTGTGGCTCCTACCGTCGGGGAAAAGCCACGTGTGGAGATGTTGACGTACTTATAACTCACCCTGATGGCAAATCTCACAAAGGGGTTTTCAGCAAACTGTTGCAGAGCCTCCGTGACAGTGGTAAGCTCCATCTTCTTTAGGTGTTAAAGGTCCCCTATTACACTGTTTTTCATCAATATATTATAGGTCTCAGATATATACAAAACATGTCTCTGAAGTGTTTGGCTCCAAATACCAAACAGTTCATGCATTGTAGCATCCCATAATCCCCTCTGTTTCAAAAGTGCTGATTCTGTGTCTGTTACTTTAGATGAAAATAAGGAGCCCCTCCCCACGCCCCTCTGAGAGATATTTGGTTAAAGAAAACACAATGGTGCTCTAGGAGGAGATTCAGGTGATAAGGTGGGGGGGGGTTACCTTGGTTGGTGATTGGCTAATGGTTACACAAGCCAAATAAACGTTATGACATCATAAAGTGGCCAAAATCTAATCAGCTCATTTTCAGACAGGTTTTTATATAAATGGATCAGGACAAAAAGAGAGAATCTTTTTTTCCTGAAACTTTCAGAATCTCTTAACGCAGAGGGGACGCATGTTTATGTATAAAAGACATGAAAAAGAGGACTTTGCATAATAGGTGACCTTCAAAAACCGCCTGATGTCTTTCTAAGATGTTTTCTTTCCTAAAGAGAAACCTTAATAATAAACGTTATTTCTAAGGGTTTTTGACGGACGACCTGGTGAGCCACGAGGACAACGGAGAGCAGAAGAAGTACATGGGCGTGTGCCGTTTGCCAGACCACCGCCATCGCAGGCTGGACATCATCGTCGTGCCCTACAACGAGTTTGCGTGTGCTATCATGTATTTCACCGGGTCGGCACACTTCAACCGCTCAATGAGAGCCATGGCAAAGACAAAAAGAATGAGCTTATCGGAACACTCGCTGAACAAAGATGTGGTGCGTCAGGGTAGCTTAAAGGTGTTTGGCGGCACTCCGTTCACTACAAAGACAGAGAAGGATGTTTTTAGTATTTTAGGCATACCATACAGAGAGCCCCATGAAAGGGACTGGTGAGGTTTCCCCAATCACACTGTTTTGTCTGTTTTTAAAGAATAATCATGATGATGAATGATGACAAACTGCAATTATGGCCAAACAACTATTTTTAAGAATGTTTTACTGCTGAACTTATCATGCATGAGCCCTGTTTTACTTAAATACCATTTTATTCTACAATTGAATTGATACGTACCATTTAATCATAAGAACTACCTTTTTTCTTACACTCAACCCTAATTGTATCTTTTCTTCCAGATTGTTTAAGGGATGTGTACCAAAGTTTTGAGATATCCATCTCTGAAACTCCTACTGACACGCCATTACAAACAAATATTGGGAATTTTGCTGTAGGGTCCAGAAAAAGTCCAAAATATTTTTAATTGTATTCTTAAGGAAGGTTTCTTACGTGTATTATTCACAGTGTAGAAGGTAGCTGAATTAAGCTGACTAAACAGGAACACTATGAAAAATAAATGTTGCTTTGAAGTTTAATCAATGTTAAATTGTAAAACTTCTATTATTCAAGGCTGACATCAAAGGTTTTAAAGGTGAATATATAAGCAATTCAACAGGTTAATCAAAAAGCTGTGTGCAGGCCTGGATACAACTTGAGGTGAATATAAATGTATATATATATGATTTTGCAAGTTGATTAAATGTGTCTTTTAAAGTCATTTTAACATATATGCTTGATACTTTGTATTTAAAAAAATAAAAAAAGTGGGTTATGGTAATAAAAAAAAGGGAATTGAAAATATCTTCCTGTGTCTTGCTTTCAGAACTGCACAATAGAATGTTTTATGTTTACAAGCTTTAGTCTGAAACGACAAGACAGTTCTAGCTGCAGTATTTACTGGCTTGTACTTTTGTGACATTCTATGTAACTTGACCGGCGTTTGGTACAATCAAAAACTTCTCTAGTCATTTTTACATTGAATATGGCCTCATAAGGGGGGATACCACATTTAAAAAGTCATGAGGAAATAAATAACTTTCCCCATAAACTGGAGAAGGGGCACCCAGAAAGACAACAAGGCCATGCACTGGAGACGCACCGGTCCCTGATTGGTCAGTCTCTCCCCAGCTGGCCTTTGCTGTCCAATCACGATTCAGTCCGCAAAACCGGTGGCGATCCACGCAACCGCACGCGCATCACGTTGTGCACTGCACATGGATCGGGTCGAGGTTACCACGCCACACCCAGCGGACCGAGGCGGAGTGGCTGTGCTGAACTGTATCCGCCAGTAGCACCCACACAGCCAGCGCCAGCTCCGAGTGAGATGTCCAGAGGAGGCGGCGCGTCCAGCGGCCTCTCAGCGCCACAGGGGCCGCGAAACAGTTGAACATATTCGGGCATAGTTTGCGAACAACACTGTTTGCGTGCGTATATTTTTGTCGGAGCTGTAGCCACTTTTTTTGGAGGAATGAGAGGCGTATGTCCGGCTCTCAACATGGGATTGTTTTTGCACGCTGTTGGCTCTGTCACCCCCACCGAGTCCGCAGCAGACAGGGTAAGACTGAGCAGTCAAAAACAAGGCTCTCTCTCAGGGCTGTTAGCTAGCTAGTTATCCGGCTAACTTAGCAAACTGGAAAACTTTATATTAACTGGCTTATAAAACAACATGTCAAGTCAGTATAGCAACATAGTGTTTCTGTTTTCATTCTATATTGACTTTCTTTCACTTATAGTGTGCTGTCAAGAAAGATATTCGCATGCTTGTTGACTTCGTCTGCTAGCTGCGATAGCTAACCCAGTTAGCATAGTTAAAGTGAAGGGACGCTCGAGTCAGGGCCCTGCTGTGTCTTGTTTATGGTAAAGGCAGGGTTTGACATTTCAGTCAGAAGTGTGTTCCAAATAAAAATAAAAGCAGTTCTACAGGTATGGAAGTGGCCACACAGGTAGACATAACAAATAGCATTGACTGGTACATGTATTGATTACTGCCATCTAAAAAGAAAATAGTTCTAATATTATAGCAATTTATTTTATAAGATAATAAAATATGTTATTGGCAGTGTGTTGACAATGACGTTGTTAAAATAAGTTGACCCAGTCATGTCATCAAGCAGATTTATTATTTATACAACTGTTTTAAATACAAGAATAACTGTATTATTATGTGTTAGTGTTATCGTATGTAGAACATAATTTGAAGTACAGTCTCCATACATTCTCCTGTCTTTTTTATTATAATAGTCACCTAGGCAGATAATGATATGCTGTTAAATAATTCATGTTGATTAATAGGGGATAAGAGTTACCTTTTTTAAACTTCTGAATCGATATTCTTAGGGTTTCTTCCTTACAGCTAAACTTGTATTGTAACCTGGTGTTATTTCCTGTTTAGTACATTCACATTGCAACTTCTGAGGAGGTAGACATTAGTAGTGAGCTTCAGATTATTGTCAAAAACAAACCTACCTGCCAAGAGGGATATTTGTTTTACATTCTCAATTTTTGCAGTCTTACCCTGCTTTTGTTTTGGAGAAATGCTGTGGTTGCAATAATACACATTGTTGTGTTTCTTATGGCGTCCCTTGTGCATGCACAATATATATAACATAGAGTATATTTAGTCATGCAATTGTCCTTGGTCTTGTGACTTTTCAGTAAACATTTTAAAGGCGTTGACATTGCTCTGAGAGAAGCAGTTTGATTTGTAGTGTTATTTCAGGACAAACATTAGTACAAATGATGCCTTCAAGAAGTATGTTATTTGTTCATGTATGAAAGACTCATGGCCCTTAGGAGACCATTTCAATCACATGGCCCTGAGCTATATCTTCTATTTGAATTCATCCAAAAACAGAGGCAGCTATATTTTTTCTGTCACAGTATTTTGGTAACCTGTTATCGTCAGTTATTATGATTAACACTCAGATCTGTTTTCATCACCAGTTTACAGCAAAAAGGCAAACGATTTCTTCTAGTTTGCATCATTTCTGTAATCTGTCAAAAATGTGTACCTTCCACTGATCGATTTGAAACGTGATGTATTCAAGAGCTGGAGTCTCAAAAGCTTTACAAGTGTTTTTGTTTCTTTACACAGCTTATCATAGCACCTAGAATAAGAAACAAAAGTTGTCAGTTACTTTTTTCACATGACATCATGGGGTAAAAAAAAGCTGGGGTCTTGTCAGCATCCTCCACACACACATCTTAAATGTATAAATACAGTGTTTTGTTTTGGGGGGAAAAGGACCGTTATTAATTTCTTTTTTTATTATTACTTACTTGCAGGTATTAACATAGCAAGTTATCAATCTCATGAACTTTATCATACCTGCCACTTTAATATATTAACTGTGTAACCAAAATAAGACTTATAATCATGATACTACCATCATTTCTGAAGCCATTGTCAAATGTCATGTTTTTACATCAGTGCATTTCTAACAATGTTCCTTAGAGACACCTCTAGTTGACGGCAACATGTTTGTGTCCCAGTTTGATTATAGTCCTTGAATAGTACCAGCTACAGTAAGTGTAATCTTGTATTCTAAAGTCCTGGCAAAGTATGTTCTGACTTGTAGGTAGAATGTAGCTACTTGTTTGTTCAACTGAACTCCTCAGCTATGTGGGATAGTATTGCATTTCAGGGACAGTTCACACAAACAAATGCATACTTTTTTCTTTTACCTGTCAATCTAGATTGTTTTTAGAATTTAGGGATTTGAGAAATCTCCCAACTAGGCTCTTGCTGGTGACAGTGCCAGATGTAAACAGCTGTAACGTTAGCCAACTCAGTAGGGCTAGGTGAGCTAGCATTAGCTTCATTCTCCGCGTTGATACATTGGCCGGTGTTGTTCGTTAGAGAGAAAGTAGTTCCTCTATGAACCTGTGCACAACATGCCTTTTGGATTATCTGAGTAACCGGGCCTTAATTTCTAAGAGACATTGCTGTCGAGTACTACTTCCTTTTTCTCCCTTTTCTTTTAGAGAAGGTAAAAATGTCTACGACTAATACCTCCAAAACAATTTAGATTGATAAATAGCTCTTTAAGTAAGAGGGAAAATAGGTGTTTTACATTTTTGGGTTGAACTAGCCCTTTAAAGGCTGTTTGGAACGTATCAGTGGTGTTGTTACATCCATGACCTTGATGACTATAAAAAGCGCATTTCTTTGTTGCAAGACAGAATAATAAATAAGGGGTCGGCAAGGTCTTTATGTGCATCAGCTAACTTGCCAAGTCCCTACAGGCCTGTATTAAGTGGATCAACTCAGAATTAACTCAGAACTGTACCCTCTTAACTCCAGTGACTGTAATCGATAGCCGTTCTCACTGTCTGCTCATTTCAGCAGCTTCTCATTAATAAGGATTATTATTTTCTAACGCAGCGATCATTTCTGGGACGGAAACCAAATCCAACTTTAATCTTGTAGCGTAGCGTAGCATGAGAGAGTGGATTGTTGCCTGTTTGGATGATAGACAGAGGAATCTAGTCTCTCCAGATTCTTTGCTCAGTCACTGTCTCCTATAAGATAAAGGTTACAGGGATAGTCTCAGATGAGCCGCATTTTTTTCAGGTTAAGGCTTGATTGACGTCCCATCCCGCAATTTAACGCGCTGAGTGACATGCATGTCAAAGATTAGATGGAGCACTTTTTCTCCACGAAAGGCCTGTTTACGAAGCCCCCCCCGACCCACTTCAGTGCTCTGCTATCTTTATGCGGCACAGGCTGAAGACCCAAACAAACTAGATCTGTATCCAATTCCAAAAAGGGCTCAGCCTGCCAAGTGGGGAGCATATGGTGGGGAGTAGTGAGTCAGTGGAAACAGCTGAAGTTATCAGAGGAACAGAACATTATGTGTTTATTACACAGACAATTAAATCCCTCCGTGTTGGGGGTGTTTTTTTTGATAAAATGTCATGTTGATAAGGTTGAAACAGCTGTTGAGAGAACTTTTGAAGGTTGCGTCCACATTTAATGTCAGCAGTTTAGATTGTGCTGATCCAGCGTGTGACGAATCATTCCCGCGTTACCTACCGCTCTGTGTCTGGATTTCACTCTGCTTTTCTCTCGCCCGTTCTCCCCAGGCCTCACACTTTAAAACACACACCTCTCAGCACCCTGTACGCCTTATTATCATGCCCAGCTAGGAGCTCGCCCTCCGCTGCTGCTTGGAAATTTCCGTAGAGCAATCCTTGTCCATTGTTTGGGGTGAGGGAGTGTGTGTGTGGGGTGGACAGAGGGAAGAAAAAAAGATAGAGAGGGAGGCAGGGACTGGGAGAATGAGAGTATGTGTGTGAGTTTCTTTTGAGGGATAATGACCCATGAGGTTGGAGGGACTTGTCTGGGATTTTTGGAACCTGGATCCTCATCGGCATGCATCGCAATCTGGGACCTGCACTGGTAATCTGCAGGGATCAAACCTATCCTTCTCTAGATCTTGGGCTAGCTAATCATTAAGCTCATTTAGAAGAAAACATCTGAGGGATCTAGCTGGAAAACCCCATTTGAACGGATTTTGATTACTCCCTTGTCTTCTGGCACTATGGGAATCATCGGATCTGATTATCCTCCTCAGTCAGGTTCGCTTTTGATCATTTCATTGACACTAGACAAATACCTTATTGGTTTTGGATTAAAGTTGACTCTTGTGCCTCTTTTAGGCCTCAGCTAAATCTTTTCAAGTTGAGTTTGTGTCTCAGATCTTGGGCAACATACTGAGAGGTTTTCACTGGCTGCCGTTCAGAAGTTTGCACTTGATATGTATCTTAAACACTGGTGAAATTCAAGCACCTTGTTTACTCCAGAGCTAAGTTTAAATGTGGCTACAAGATATGTCTGCAGTGTTATCATTCTAAATCAAATATCAGGGCTAGGCATGTAAGACATGCTTTTTCCAGGGTTCTTTTCACCACCGTTCCCAAATATTTGTGTTCTTTCTTTCAGCTTTGAGTCCTGCTTCTCTTTCCCTTAGTGAATTGTTGTGTGGGAAAGTGTTGTACATCAAAAGAAAGTATGCAAATACATCATACTACCTAAAACCTGTTTAGAAATGTGCATTCTCTTTATACAACTGGAACATGGGCTGCTTAGCAACAAGGGTTTAGGTATTTGACTTAGAATACACATTTCAATATAATTGCATGAAGCTATATTCTAAAATTGTCTAAAAAAACGGAAATGTATCTTTAAAGTTCAGAACAAACAACAAAAACGTACAAACATGACTTCTTATGTAGCTTCTGAGCAGGTGAAATGTTCTGCAGATTATCTTTTATTTTTGCTTGCTTAATGCAGATCATTTTATCTTTTTGTTTCGGCAATAAATAGTTTTCCAAACAGAGCAAAACATGGCACAAATGTAATTTCACACTGTGTGTCAAGGAATACAAACATGAATCATTGTGGGGGGGTTCTGTTATTTTTAATTTATTGGCACAGCTCACTGTAACCAGATTACTTAAGATTATGTTTCTTTAAGGTTGTTTTCTTTAGTAGAGATTTTGATAACACTTTCCTTTTAAAGGGACACTGCTCCTCTCTTGCAGAGCCTACTGCACTGTGAAGGTGTGAACAACCAGAGCTACGTCTGTGAGTCCGGACACTGCTGCGGGGAGTCCCTGTGCTGCAGCTACTACTATGAGCTCTGGTGTAAGTATCCTGCTTAAGATATACATACCCCTTGTCACTTTCTCGCAAAACCCCTCCACTATTGAGGGATTGACAGGCCTGGGATATTTAGCTACCTCAATAATTCTGTTGTTGCCGAAACATCTCAGCACCCCTGAGGATTATTAGTAATAACAAATACATTTAGATTTATTTTAAGTATGGGCGTGTTTTGGATTCTCCAACATTTTTCAAGAACTTTATTGTTATTATGAAAGCACAACCACATTGGAGTTGGGACAGCCTCAAATGGTACATATAATTAAAAAAAGAAACACATGGAATAGATAAGGCATGGATTGGCCAATATAACAACATTTTAGCATTATAAGGGTAACATATCCATAAATTCCAGGAAAAAAAGTGTAATATATTAGCAGCAGCAAAAGTTACAGCCAAGCATCGGTCCAGTTCACCAAACCGACATTGGGACAAATCTCATCTGGACAACATTGGTCAGTTTCTAGGAATTCTTTTTTTCCCCCTCATTCCACAACCCATGTGCCTGTGGTACCCCATCCCCTGCAGGACACTGGTCTGTGTTACAGAGTACATGTTGAGATCAGGGAGTCCTCTCCGGGCCAGTGTCATCTACATGACTCCACAACACCAACCTGTGAGAGGTGTCATGTTCGATGTTCAAGAGTCTGACTGCCGAGAACTGGGGCGTGACTGACTGCCAGCACAACAAGTAACTGCACTACTGATCTACTAACAAAATTCTGAATGAACACTTGTGTCCCCACCTTCACTGGCAACATTTCCCTGAGGTTCAAGGGCAGACTTTGGAAAGGCGCTCGCTTAAAGGCCAGCTCAGATGGACATTTGGACTCAACACTGCTCCTTTAGATCAAATGTCACATTTCTCAGACGGCAAAAGGGTGATATCAGACGCTCGACTGAAGGGCAGGATGTTCCTCACAGCGGGGACTGCCTTCAGGCGGGTGAAAAATACATACCAACCATAAATTAGTAACATTCAAACTAATTTGACAACATTTTGTGAACCTGCATTCTAAACCATTTGTAAGCTATGTCATATTACCTTTTTTCAGATTCAGCTGATAGAGCATCAGAGCTTCCGGAATTTGACAAAGACTACGTAGAAAATGTCCAAAAATGTTCATTTTTTTACAAATTCTTCTTAGATTGGAGTTTTTTTTGTGCAAAAAGTAAAGAACCTTAAGTTTAAAATAATTAATAATGTAAAGATATCTTTCTTGGGATTACCATAAAATAGTGATGGTAGGAGTCCCTGGGTTATTGAAACACAAAAAATGTAACGTAAATGAAATTATTACATTTTTTGAAACATGTTAAATGTACTTTTTGATTCAAGGTATGTTATGTTTCAGCTAAACCTCCTTTCCACTCTGAAAAATGTTTACATGTGATATAATGTAATGATACGTGTATATGCAGTATTAAATGTATTACTTTACACAGATTCTGCTTGGAAAATATTCAATAAATGTCTGTGATAATGTAGCCGCATTATTTCCACAAGGTGGGCATGACATAAGATGTTTGATATGCTCAGACATGATGTCTGTCTGGGCTCCATCCATGTTTCTGACCTGACCCTGTAACCTTTTTAAATCGTCTGCTCCAAATCTTCCATGACAGTTTCTTCTGGCTTTCATTGATGTCATGAGGCTTAGGAACAGGCATTAATGATGGCATATGGGCAGTACTTGCAGTCAGGATATAATGGTTTTAACTTAAGGGCTGGAATCCTTGTTTACACACACTACAGAAACATGTTTTCTACAAGATAACCCTACTTACCTTATTAGATAAGACTTTTAAAAAAAGGGCGTGAGAAATGCACTTGTGATGATTTAACGCAGATTATTTCATACGTTCCTGTTGCTTTAAAAGTCACCATGGGTTTATGTGCTTAGTTAACACAAATATGGCATACATGTATTTACTGTACATGCCACTATATAAGCTTGGAACCACCAACATAGAAAATCATATTTTAGCCTTTGGTCGTTGCCTGTTTTCAGAGAAAAAAATTCACATGTAAGATAATATAACGTGTTGCTGCATGATTTGCAAAGTGTCATGCTTCCTCCTGCAGTAGAGGCTGGAGTTTAGATGGTACAGTTTTCTTGTTTGTTGAAAATAATAATAATCACCTACAATGTGTTGTAGCGCTAGCCAATAGAAGCGCAAGTGTACATAGGGATGTCACTATTTCGTGGAAATAAACAAAGAAGTCCAATGGAGGCGTTTCAGGCAGAGGGGGGAGTGTGTGGGAGAGCATTTACATGCTCAAAACCTACATAACCTATATAAAGGGAACAAAAATGATAATAGAGCCCCTATAAACAATGAAATTGTGCTGGGATGTGGTATTCATAATTGATATACCCAAATAATAACTGCGTGTACAAAAGATATTTCTGTTTTATTTATTTTGTCTTTATTTATTTCAACATTCACAATCAGAGTTTAGTGCGTGTCTAATATCTGTGGTTGCTCCACAGAGTAAACAGTGTCTTGTTGTGGAGATAAGTACGGACTTGGACCTCTTGATGATCGAATTGATTATATGACGTCAAATTCCTAATGCAATACATAAGTTTACAAGCACGTAAATGTTTCACTATTATAACCAGAGGTTGGTTGTATTGGATCTGTTTGTGTTCCCCATGATATACAGCGTACCATTCAAAGCCGTGTGATTTATTCTGAGTCTAGCGATCGTGATTTCCTCCCTTCTGTTTCTTTCTTTATAAATATGAATTGTAATTGTCTTTTGTACTTTGTGATAGTCTTTGCCTTTCTGGTCTTTCTCCCACCTTTTCTGCCAGATCTCCATCCCTTTTTTCTTTAGCCAGTGTTCTTGTTTTCCATGTGCTCAATAAAGTGTCTTTAACCTGTTAAGCCCTGAGCCTGTTTTTCAGCTTTCAGGCTCGAAAATGCCACTTACACAACAAAGACTATATCTTCACTTCTAAAAGGGGGAAATTAATAATCTTTTTTCTCAAAGCAAGGTTACATCTGTGAGTTGGATGAAGAAGTGTCAGAAATCAATATAGATGTTTTTATTTTTAAAATAAATTCATATGGAACATAGTAAAAACATGTAAATTCTATCTCCGCCTAAAAAAAACCCATTACAGATAGTGAAAACCACCCTTGGATGATGGGTTAGACTAAAAGCTTTAGGAATCCAAAGTACAAAATATAATAAGTACCCTGTATCAAGATTGATGCAAAACAAGATACATTTGACCTTTTTAGAGAGATTTAGAAAAATAAAGTCTAGGCGGACTCACCTCTGGGTAATTTGGGAACCATCAGTTCCATTTGACCTTTTTCACTGTAAAAATCATTTTATTACTTTGAATTATCACTATAGGTATTCATTCCATCCAAATACAACTGTTGTAAAAAAAAAATAAAAAAATAAAAAAAATATACAAAATGAAGTTTGACTCCAACTGGAGCAGATTTATTTAAAACTTTACAATTTAGCATGCCATTCCTCGTAACAATTTTTTTTGGAAGTGAAGCACAGAGGGACCTCACACTTTCTGCAGTACACAGCTGTCTTCACCTTCTTTTTGCCAGCATCATGGCAGTTCCTGCAGTTCTTCCTGATCCGGACATCTTTCCCATAAAACTTGGGCCCGCATGCGAGTGGTGGTGGGGGTGGTGGGGGTGGAGGTGTTCCAAATTCCAACATTTCTGCAGCAAGCTGCTCCCTGAAAGTCTTCTGTGTGTGTGGCTTTGTCCTGCTGGGGTCACTCGTCATCTTGTGCAGCTCCTTGTGGAATCACCTGGGAAATTGAAGTTATATGGCCATTTCTTCCTCCAGTAGTCCGATCGGTTGGGAACGGTGACGAGGCCTGAGAAAATTATAATGGACAGGAAAACATAGAAATCCCTCACAGTCAGCATTTTCCAAACATGCTTCTTTCCAGCCTGCAGTCTTTTCAGGGCGTTGGCGTTCGTGTTGGAAATGATTGTATGAACCACTGAAGCGCTAAAAAAAAGTCTGAAAATGGAGAGGGGAGACCATGCTACAGTGGAGTCGAGCGCTGGGCCTGGGACCCTGGCTGGTGTGAAATTCAGTGGCTCTGGTGTTTGGTCATTCTCCTCTCTGTTGTGCCACCCGAGTTCTTCTTCTGTCATTCTGGAAGAGGAAGAACCTTGGCCACGCTTCCTGCGTTTTACACATTTATCTGATGCTTTTCCTTTTCCTGGCTGAGGAGCGGGAGCCCCACCTCGGCCACGCTTCCTTTGGTTTACAGATGCATCTGACGCTGCAGAAAGCTGGTAGAAACCAGACGATGGTAAGTGAGTGCTTTTTGGATGCAGGCTGAGTGGCCAATACTGGTGCAGATCTCTTTCTGGAGGAATGTGATGGTGAGGCAGGTGTGGCAGGTGTGGTCTGGGTGAAAGTAGGCAGTGGTGAAGCCATTGCATCCTCATCTCCATCACTATGAAAAGAAATGTGGAAAAACAAAGAGATTAGATTAATTCCTGTAATTCCTGTTTCCTTGGCAGTAAACATGCCATTTTGAGTGTGTGAATGAAACACATTTAGTGACTATAGAGCCATTTCATCCCCATCACTTTGAAAAGAAACACTTTTTTTTTTTAGATAATGTCTCAGGGCTTCTTAAATTTATGAAACTATTAATGTGTAGCACCAGATTAACGGTAATAATCTCAGCTAACTGAAGATGTGAACCATTTTTAGCTAAAAGAAACACAAGAGTAATACCAAGCCTTAGAATTAGCATTTTGCGAAAAAATGCTAACTAATGCTAACGGAGTTTTGCACAGCACTCACTCTCAAAATGCCCTTATTACTTATCGTAACTGCACAAACAAGATATCCGATTAAAGCTGAGACTCCACATATTCCATACATGTAGTGTCATCACTGTACGACCCCGAATTTGCGGAGCTTTCAGCCAGAAAAGAGAAAGTAAACAACATCCGGTTTCAAAAATATTACAATAATTACATCTTACCTTTTTTGATTTGTGATCAAAAGTTGTGTTCAACGGAATAAAAACGCTGCTCAAGGTTAATCCAATGTGTCTGTGTCACGTAGAATTTTTTACTGATAATACATCATCATATTTATGGCAATAAACTGGGTATAAAGTTTTGCAGTCAAGGCTTGTACTTTCAGATGTGCTTCGTTTGTTTCTCTATTACCTCTTAATTATTTATTAACTATATGAATAATCGTACACCAAATAACTAAGTAATAGATAAAAACAGAGAGATTACATACCTTTCCCGTGGTGGAATTTCATCATCAGAGTCACAACGCTCCGGGTTCCGTTCGGGCTGCAAGAGGTCCTCGTCGTCTGACTCAGAATCAACAGGTAACATGTCTGCATCGCTGTCAGCATTAGTCACCATTTCCATTGCCTGTAAAGTCGTAAGCATCTCTTTCCTGCAAGCCATTATTACAAGTATAGAGCAAGTATAGCAAAAGTCCTAAACGCCAATCTTGTAGTCTGCTCCGTTATCTGCTGTCCGCTCTGTGCGCTCTGGGTCCTGCTGCAATTCCTCTTCTTTACGTAGTAAACACTGCGTAGAGTCTGCTGCGTAATGTGTGTGCCGCTGGCATTCACAATTTATACTTTACGCAGGACCATATCTATGGAACCCATTGGTCGATTTGAGTGATTTACACCTTTTTCTTAACCATTAGATCCAATAGAATCCGATGGGCAGTTCCAAAATCTACGTAAACATTACCATTGCGGAGGTAATAGAGAAACAAAGGAAGCACATCTGAAAGTACAAGCCTTGACTGCAAAACTTTATACCCAGTTTATTGCCATAAATATGATGAAAAAGAAGAGGAATTGCAGCAGGACCCAGAGTGCACAGAGCGGACAGCAGATAACGGAGCAGACTACAAGATTGGCGTTTAGGACTTTTGCTATACTTGCTCTATACTTGTAATAATGGCTTGCAGGAAAGAGATGCTTACGACTTTACAGGCAATGGAAATGGTGACTAATGCTGACAGCGATGCAGACATGTTACCTGTTGATTCTGAGTCAGACGACGAGGACCTCTTGCAGCCAGAACGGAACCCGGAGCGTTGTGACTCTGATGATGAAATTCCACCACGGGAAAGGTATGTAATCTCTCTGTTTTTATCTATTACTTAGTTATTTGGTGTACGATTATTCATATAGTTAATAAATAATTAAGAGGTAATAGAGAAACAAACGAAGCACATCTGAAAGTACAAGCCTTGACTGCAAAACTTTATACCCAGTTTATTGCCATAAATATGATGATGTATTATCAGTAAAAAATTCTACGTGACACAGACACATTGGATTAACCTTGAGCAGCGTTTTTATTCCGTTGAACACAACTTTTGATCACAAATCAAAAAAGGTAAGATGTAATTATTGTAATATTTTTGAAACCGGATGTTGTTTACTTTCTCTTTTCTGGCTGAAAGCTCCGCAAATTCGGGGTCGTACAGTGATGACACTACATGTATGGAATATGTGGAGTCTCAGCTTTAATCGGATATCTTGTTTGTGCAGTTACGATAAGTAATAAGGGCATTTTGAGAGTGAGTGCTGTGCAAAACTCCGTTAGCATTAGTTAGCATTTTTTCGCAAAATGCTAATTCTAAGGCTTGGTATTACTGTTGTGTTTCTTTTAGCTAAAAATGGTTCATATCTTCAGTTAGCTGAGATTATTATTATTATGAGAGTGCTACACATTAATAGTTTCATAAATTTAAGAAGCCCTGAGACATTATCTAAAAAAAAAAAAAGTGGGAGGGGTCCAATGGGGGGATCGCCGGGTTTAAGAGGTTAAAACAAATTCTAAAGAATTCAACCAATCAGAAGTGGACCCACTTGTCTTTTCATCCAATCAGATTCCGCAGCAATTGCGCCACGTAAAAATAAGTAGCCACGCCTAGTGTAGAAGATTCCAGTACCGCCAAAAAACGAAGAGAAGAAGAAGAAGAACATACCAGAACATACCCGTTACTTCTTACCCTGCTGTGAGAGATAACTTTGCCTTTTCCTCTTCTTTATCGAAACCCTCCGTTTTCACATCTTCAGAAAAATGGTGAGTACGATAGTACAGGTTTTCTCCACTTAGAAGATGTGTATTTAACCAAATGCAGCGCTCTGAACGTGTGTCATCATGCGAAAACGTAACCAGCTTAACGTTTTTCAACCGCTTACTCTTTAAAGAAGACTCATCATTTTTATAGTGAAACAAAAATGTTGCGGTATAAGCTGGTAAATCAAGCTTCGTCATTAATAACTCGTTTTAACTGTGGTGTTGGTAAATTAAGTGTAACTCGACGTCACAGTAAAGATGTTGAAGTGACGCATTTACAATTGGCGCGAATTGTTGGAAATAAATATACTTCCTGTCTCATTAGTGGTCAGGTTTAATGGTTTCATATTTAAAACATGATATTTAAGGCGAGACACAGCAGGCAAAAACATCGTTTTTCCTGCACTGGTCAATTTTGAGATTTTGTGCTATTTTGATTCCATAACATGTTTTCTTTCAGGCTTTTGGAAGGAAAACGTACAAAATACACATTTAGGTGTTTATTTTACTATAGTTTGTCTATTTGCGTCAGTAGATTTCTCCTACATTCACCAAAAGTTAGCTTTCTAACGTAACATAAAGTACCGCGACCGCTGTTTGCACCATGTCTTCAGAGGTATCGTTGGAAAGCTCCGTTTCTCATGCGCAATCTCATCGGATCCAAATATGGTCATTTCCTTTGTATCAGCAACCAATCGTGAAAGTGCAAAGGGGTCTTAAACCAAGAAACGAAATCTCATTGGCTGGTGTCAATTTCTGACAACGTGATTCGTTCAGATGCGTCACGTGGTGTGCTAAAGCACTTCCTGGTTAGCTTTCCGCTAGAAATTTAAATCTGAAAATGGCAAAATAACGGAGAAAAAAACGTTCACAGAGAAGACGACAACAATTGTCACTTGCACAAAGCAAGGTTATACAAAAAACAAATGACCCCGAACATGAAATACCTTCACGGAGTGCGTCGATGCGCAAGCTATCATCCAGATAACAGGAGGGTTTAGCTAGCGTCACACTGCAATCTTTAAAGGTCGTTTTCTCAAAATGAGTTTTTTCTCCTACTCTGAGTTCGAAATTTCCACTTCAGTAGCAGT
Organism: Trematomus bernacchii; assembly: GCF_902827165.1. Lineage (NCBI taxonomy): Eukaryota > Metazoa > Chordata > Actinopteri > Perciformes > Nototheniidae > Trematomus > Trematomus bernacchii. The sequence goes on along the minus strand of NW_022988066.1, from coordinate 691,690 downwards.
TACATACACCAAACCTTCCAGTTATATTCCTATCAATATTATGAAGGCTTTTACAGAAGGGTTTGGTCATATATAATTCATAGCCTGAATTATATAACATTTTATACCTAAAAACATGGTGAAAATTGATATTTTAGGGCTGTTGACAGTATTTTCTGATTTATGGAGTGATACAAAGAGATATCCAAAATCCCTTCTGTAAAAGCCTTAGATACTAATATGACTACAAAATGAAACAATAATTTTGATCCTGGCTTTATCCAAAGTTCAGATTTCGGTTCCTGAAATGTGTTAAAATATGTGCATATTTCATGAGATAATGGCTCATTTGCATATTTAAACATGCTATTTCAGAAAACTTGTAATACAAAAAACAATTGCCTTATTGTAAGTAATTAACTGGAGAAATGTTTAGCTGATATCTTTAAGTTAAAAAAATTACCCTATTCACCTGGGGTGTCTCGCCTTAAGCAATAGCTCACGACAGGCCGTGGTATATGCTCATATCACAGCTAAGGGGCGTGGTTTTACTTGTCCGTTTTATAATAACACAGATACAACATTTACCGAATTTCAGTGAACCATGGCGTTTTTCCAACGTACGTCTGAAATGATTACTCTCTGCCGATATTTAAATTAAATGAACGGACGGATTTGTGTCAACCTCTGTTTAGTGTCTTTACATTACATTGCATTTAGCTGACGCTTTTATCCAAAGCGACTTACAATAACGTATTGTCAATAAGTGCATTTCGACCAAGAAGATACACACTTGAAGAAAACAGAATCATATAAGTACATCAGGTTTCATAGAGCCAAAACATTTCAAGTGCTACTCAACTGGCTTTAGATAAGCCAGTCCTTTATTAGTAGCTTATATAAGTGCGTTGTTAGTAATTGTATTGCTCGAAGTGGAGTCGAAAGGGATGAGTTTTCAGTCTGCGCCGGAAGATGTGTAAGCTTTCTGCTGTCCTGATGTCAATGGGGAGCTCATTCCACCATTTTGGAGCCAGTATAGCAAACCGACGTGTTTTCTCTAATGTCTTCACATTAGAGAGATGAGAGACATGGTTCCAATTTTTACTTTATTTAGGTCGAATTAGATGATTATTAGCCTACATGTATGTGTGTTTACGTTCTGGCCTGCCACGCCAGTCTCCTAAAGGGGTGTGGCAGTGGCGCAATCCGTGTGACACAGTTGCAGAAAATGTAAATGCGTAGGACCCTCTCTTAACACTGGCCCACATTCACGTCCAATCGTGCCACCTGTCTGCCAACAACTGCGTCATTGTGCTTTCGGTATTAGACATAGGCTATAAACAGTATTTAGCCTCTTTTTGTTTTTAATTATAACAGTCTTTCTGTTCAGATGACAAATGTGTGCGTCAGGTGACTTAAATCATGATATGATGTTTGGTTCTTATTAAAATAGCCTTTTTCTCTAGAGCAGTCCTCCCACATGTGATGATATGCCACTAGAATGTATGCATGTTACACTGTTTTTGCACAAGAATCAGCCATCTAGGCTTCCTTTTTATGATAGTTTCTTAACAACCTTTTTTTCCTTTTACAGCGCGAGTGCATCTCTATCCATGTCGGTCAGGCTGGTGTGCAGATTGGAAATTCATGCTGGGAGCTTTACTGCCTGGAACATGGGATCCAGCCGGACGGCAGGAAGCTTGGTGACCAGAACATCTCAGGAGGAGGAGGGGACGATTCCTTCAACAGCTTCTTCATGGAGACTGGAGCTGGAAAGCACGTCCCATGGGCAATGTTTGTTGACCTGGAGCCCACTATCATCGGTAAATTCTCATTAATTATAAATGATAAAAGTATCATAAATGCCTTTTCCCCCCTCTGTCATTCAAAACCTTAAATAATCTAATGCTCATTACCCTTAGATGAGGTGCGCACGGGGCCTTACCGCCAGCTGTTCCACCCTGAGCAGCTGATCACTGGCAAGGAGGATGCTGCCAGCAACTACGCCCGAGGACACTACACCATCGGAAAGGAGATCATTGACCCAGTGATTGACAGAATCCGAAAGCTGGTCAGTACATTTAGAACAGAAGTCAATTTTTCTGAAGAGTATTAAATGGAAATGAATCAGTTTATTGCCAAGTAGGTTTTCACATACAAGGAGTATGCAATCATATTGTGGTGAATGGCAAAAATAAGTATTGCAAAAGCCAAGTGTCATAACTAATAATAAATATGTGAAGTATATGTTTTAAAATGTAGAGCTGTACAGTGTTTTAAACAAACACAAGACAAAACAATCTCGTATCACTCTTTCAAAGTGAGCATATTTCCCCGATTCTGGCCCACTTGCATCGGCTTCCTCCACCCTGCAGAATTCAGTTTAAGATCCTCCTGATCGCATTCAAAGCCCTCCATGGTATGGCACCCTCTTATCTCTGATCTGTTTTCATTGAATCTATATGTTTACATGCTGTGCACTAATACGCTTTTTATCATTAGCTGTGAACCCTTGGCACTGCTGTCTTTGTATTATATAAATACATTTATTATTATTAGTGCGAATGCTGTTTACAGCATTCCACTATAGTTCTTCGAATCTTTATTCTTCCCCTTAATATTATTATTATTTCAGCCAATACTTTGGCACTCCATAACTTCAGCTTATTTTCAGCTACAGAAACCATTCAAATATTAAACTATTCAGCCTGTTCAGGAATCGATGGGAAACCTTCAACTTTTAAAAAATATTTTATACTTTTTGAAATATTCAGCTTTTTAAACTCTTTTTTTTAACATTGAAGTCAATGGGAGATGCCTTCAAATCCTCTTTTCCTACACTTTGCGCCAAATGCTACTCCTTCCACATACTTTCAGCTAGACACTTCATTCCAACTTTCAAATTATCACAACACCTTCAGCTATTCAAAATTGACTTTTATTTTTGATATCTTTTACACTTTTTGAGATAATTAACTTTGTTTGGAGCTTGGTAAAGAGGCTTTCTTCAGATTTTAACATTAGTGTGGATGGAGCAGCTCGTTAAGTCTAGAGTGCTTTGATCTCAAAACAGAGTGCAGCAGTGCTCCCCAAAAAATGTTTTAAACTTGCCATAATTCCCAAACCCTACATTCCTCAGACATAATTTTTCATGACAAACGTAGGAAAACATCTCGTAGCTTGAAAAATGACAAATAATTAAGTAAAATAATTAAACAAAATGCCTCTTGAGGGCATGAAGTGACAAAAACGTTCAACATGTCTCCATTAACCCTTGTGCCCTCCTCGAATTTTCAACCTTTCGACCCCTTCGTGGCAAAAATGTACACGCCCATAATAACTGCTACTAAATCATCATACATCAACATTTCTTTCTACTTTTTTTTTCATGAATCACTTAAACAACTTATAACGTACTCAAAACTACCAAACATTCAATAATTTTCAGGATTTTAACCCTTTAAATGCCTGTTTAATTAACTGAATTATTTCATTATTTATGACAAAAAACACAAAAAATGAATTTTTTTCAATATAATAATTAGTAGAGGGATGGAACTTTGGTGGTTATTAGAGTCTTGGATGTGTCAAAGATTAGCAATAAAATTGATTCGACTGCATTATTATTTTTTACGTAGTGTCAGATACTACCTCTGGACCCCTTCGTGGCAAAAATGTACACGCCCATAATAACTGCTATTAAATCATCATACATCAATATTTCTTTCTACTTTTTGTTTCATGAATCACATATACAACTTCTAACGTACTCAAAACTACCAAACATTCAATCATTGTCAGCATTTTAACCCTTTAAACGCCTGTTTCATTATTTTAATTATTTCATTTTTTCTTACGAAAAAACACAAAACATAATTATTTTTCAATATAATAATTAGTAGAGGGATGGAACTTTGGTGGTTATTAGAGTCTTGGATGTGTCAAAGATTAGCAACAAAATTGATTTGACTGCATTATTATTTTTTACGTAGTGTCAGATACTACCTCTGGACCCCTTCGTGGCAAAAATGTACACGCCCATATTAACTTCTATTAAATCATCATATATCAATATTTCTTTCTACTTTTTGTTTCATGAATCACATAAACAACTTCTAACGTACTCAGAACTAGCAAACATTCAATAATTATCTGGATTTTAACCCTTTAAATGCCTGTTTAATTATTTGAATTATTTAATTTCTCTTAAAAAAAAAACACAAAAAATGCATTTTTGTCAATATAATAATTAGTAGAGGGATGGAACTTTGGTGGTTATTAGAGTCTTGGATGTGTCAAAGATTAGCAACAAAATTGATTTGACTGCATTATTATTTTTTACGTAGTATCAGATACTACCTCTGGACACCTTCGTGGCAAAAATGTACACGCCCATAATAACTTCTATTAAATCATCATATATCAATATTTCTTTCTACTTTTTTTTCATGAATCACATATACAACTTCTAACGTACTCAAAACTACCAAACATTCAATCATTGTCAGGATTTTAATCCTTTAAATGCCTGTTTAATTATTTCATTTCTCTCAAAAATGCCTCATTGACTTCCATTCAGACCACATTTGTTGATCTCACTGCCATTGCAGTATAAAACCATGCATTTTGTAATGTCAGCATTTCATTTAGAAGAAAAGTAGTGATATTTGATATTTCTACTCTATTCCAACAGATTAAACCATTTTCCCACTGTAGGCCGATGCATGAAATTCTTACATTTTTGCCAGTTATATTATGGAGCCGTGTGACTACCAGGGGGCCCCGAGAGTGGTGTATGTATGTATGTATGTATGTGTGTGCGTATGCGTGTGCGTGTGTTTGTGCATGTGCGTGTGTGTGTGTGCGTGTGTGTGTGTGTGTGTGTCATTTCCAGCAGCAGACTAGCAGGTCCTGCAGCATGTGACCTGGTGCTCTCTCAGGTGATAGAACAACCATTTTTTAGGCCTGTGCACAACCAGCACACACCTCTCCTCCCTCTCCGTGTGTGTGTGTGTGTGTGTGTGTGTGTGTGTGAGAATCTGTAAGCATGCACAGATCATTTCATGGGAACAAAAGGCCATCTTTTGAGGGATGTGTTTGATGTGTCTTTGAAGAGCTGCTTGATTACTCAAAAACAAAAAACAACTGTTAGTGTGTTTATGCACCTGGCTACGAAAGATAAACATGCAGTTTGACCAAGGGCTTATTTCATTAGTGAGCAGAGAAGGAGAAAGACCTGGAGCAAAGAGAAGGAACTCAAATGAAGAAGCATGTCAGTGCATAGGAGACTTCAGAAATAATCTTGTAGCCTTCTTCTGCCAGCGAGCTGCAGGACTCATCTGAAGAAGACACAAGGTTCGAGCTGGGGTCTGACACTGAATGCTTTCTGGAGTCCAGCATTTCTTTGAGTTCCTCTGACCCTTCATCTGAAAGTGGAGAGGACACTGAGGGTCCCGTCCACAGTGAGGGGACAGAGAAGAACGGAGGTCGTTCTCCCAGGAGCTGGGGAAAACCAGGGTGTCCTCACAGATTGTGAGAAGAAAGCCCCCTGTGATGGTGGATGGTGGGCCGGACCCTCAGTGTCCTCTCCACTTTCAGATGAAGGGTCAGAGGAACTCAAAGAAATGCTGGACTCCAGAAAGCATTCAGTGTCAGACCCCCCCTCGAACCTTGTGTCTTCTTCAGATGAGTCCTGCAGCTCGCTGGCAGAAGAAGGCTACAAGATTATTTCTGAAGTCTCCTCTGCACTGACATGCTTCTTCATTTGAGTTCCTTCTCTTTGCTCCAGGTCTTTCTCCTTCTCTGCTCACTAATGAAATAAGCCCTTGGTCAAACTGCATGTTTATCTTTCGCAGCCAGGTGCATAAACACACTAACAGTTGTTTTTTGTTTTTGAGTAATCAAGCAGCTCTTCAAAGACACATCAAACACATCCCTCAAAAGATGGCCTTTTTTTACCCATGAAATGATCCGTGCATGCTTACAGATTCTCACACACACACACACACACACACACACACACGGAGAGGGAGGAGAGGTGTGTGCTGGTTGTGCACAGGCCTAAAATATTGTTGTTCTATCACCTGAGAGAGCACCAGGTCACATGCTGCAGGACCTGCTGGTCTGCTGCTGGAAATGACACACGCACACACACACACACACACACACACACACACACACACACACACACATATACACACACACATACACACACACATACATACACACACACACCACTCTCGGGCCCCCTGGTAGTCACACGGCTCCATAATATAACTGGCAAAAATGTAAGAATTTCATGCATCGGCCTACAGTGGGAAAATGGTTTAATCTGTTGGAATAGAGTAGAAATATCAAATATCACTACTTTTCTTCTAAATGAAATGCTGACATTACAAAATGCATGGTTTTATACTGCAATGGCAGTGAGATCAACAAATGTGGTCTGAATGGAAGTCAATGAGGCATTTTTGAGATAAATGAAATAATTAAAATAATTAAACAGGCATTTAAAGGATTAAAATCCTGCCAATGATTGAATGTTTGCTAGTTTTGAGTACGTTAGAAGTTGTATATGTGATTCATGAAAAAAAAAGTAGAAAAAGATATTGATGTATGATGATTTAATAGCAGTTGTTTTGGGCGTGTACATTTTTGCCACGAAGGTGTCCAGAGGTAGTATCTGACACTACGTGAAAATTAATAATGCAGTCAAATCAATTTTGTTGCTAATCTTTGACACATCCAAGACTCTAATAACCACCAAAGTTCCATCCCTCTACTAATTATTATATTGAAAAAGATTCATTTTTTGTGTTTTTTTTTAAGAGAAATTAAATTATTCAAATAATGAAACAGGCATTTAAAGGGTTAAAATCCTGAAAACTATTAAATGTTTGGTAGTTTTGAGCACGTTAGAAGTTGTTCAAGTGATTCATGGAAAAAAAAGTTTAATAAAATATTGATGTATGATGATTTAATAGCAGTTTTTATGAGCGTGTACATTTTTGCCACGAAGGGGTCCAGAGGGTGCAAAATGCATCACGAGAGTATACAAAACATGTAAGAGTAAACGACATTGGATTTCAAAAATGTGACTCAAAAGAAGACTTCTTGCAAAAATCCATGCCAAAAGCTGTAACACAGCTGAAATGATCACCAAATCAAAAAAAAAAGTCAGGAAAAATGTACAAAAATGCCCGAGGAGGGCACAAGGGTTAAAGCCCATTGTAATTTCAGGCTGATATTTCCTCACAGCAGCAGCCGCACACCTTTCTTAAACTGCCAAAAAGGCCACATTATTAACCCGAAAGTAAACAAAAATTACACTTCAGATACTCAACTTCCTTGACATGCTTCACGTTTTGAAATTTCACAGATATCTGTTATCGTTCTTCCACAAAACGTTCACATGTAAGAGGTTCATCTCTCATTCAGAACAATGAAGCCTTTGATCTATACATAGCTCGTTAGCTCAACTATAAACACCTGTGTTTGAACACGATGATGTCATCACTCCAACTGACAGTTTTCAGTTCTCTCTCTCTCTCTCTCTCTCTCTCTCTCTCTCTCTCTCTGTCTGCAAAATTGTCAGATATACTCCTCAATGCATTATTATGGGACTCAGTGCTGCAGTTGGCTGTCTTTGATCTCTGGACACACACACAGGTGTTATGATTGGGTGTTATGAGTAGGTGCTCAGGAACAACACTGACAGACTGGACTTTAACAGACTGTCTCAGCCTATTATTTTCTGTCTGATGGAGACTTCATACTACTTACATCTGATATTTAACTCCTTCAGCCTAATTTCAGCTGCAGAAACCATTCAACTATTAACTTATTCAGCTATTTCAGGACAATGTTCTTTTAAATATTAAGCTTCTTCACTATTTTTCCTACTCTGCAATGCATTTGAGCTGTAACAATTTTTATTCAAATCATTTCACTTTTCTGCATTTCTCCGCTAAGTTCAGCAACACACATACTTGGTTTTTGTAGCTACAAGCAGCATCTAATCAGAGCAGACATGCCCACAGACAGACAGAGACACAGGCCCCGGCCCCACACGAACGAAAACGGGTTGTATCCGCATATTTCTCTTGTGTATAGCCCTTTTTGCCACACGAGGCCGTAACGAAACGATAGAAACGGACCCCGCAAACGACAACGGGTCCAAAGGTGGATAGATCTGGGAACGGAGCGCTCTGGGGGGGTCCAACGGCTTGTGATAATGATGACACAATAGCCCTGCCTCCCCCCCCCCTCTGCTGCTCACCCCCGCAAAAGTACACTGCACACTGAATTCAGATTATTTATCTTTATCTCGATATGGACATAAACGCGAGTGAAGTCTAATCTGACAGGACGGAGACACGCAGCTCCTACCGCTGTGATGCAGCGGGAGCAAAACACACACTTCAAGTCAGATCATCACCCTTAGCTATTTTAATTACCTCTCAAACTAAACTAGTTATAAATATGTTTATTTTTACTGTCGAGTCATCATTACTGGATCAGCTGCTGCATGAGACAGACACTGACACTGTCAGAATAGAGGAAAAAGAGAGGCTCCGTATATTTTATTATTATATATCATTATATAGAGTCGTTATTCATTTGTTTTAAAGCTCAATAAATAACAAAGAAGACCTTTGACCGGCACTTTTATAATTTTGTCCGGAAGATTTAAACTTTAACACGCGTTGACCGGCGAAAAACTCTGCCCGGTTCCCTCGGCCCCCACCGCGGAGAATAAACAGAAGTGCAGCCATGACAACCATTCTTCTTCGCTGCTTTTGTGGAGGAAGTTGCTGCTTTTGTGGAGGAAGTTACAGTGCCACGTACAGGCTCGGCATATGTACTGCAGCTTTTCCAGAGGTTGGATGTAAACGGAGCTGTCTCATGTGGGCAGACACTATCCGGTGTATATTGCGTGTGGACGGAAGCTTTTTGGCGATTGCGTTTGCGTTAATCCTATGCGTTTTGCCGTATGCGTTCCCGTGGGGCCGGGGCCACAGACAGACAGACAGACAGACGTAAACAGGTATTTTGATAATGTCGTCACCATGGTAACCTTTGATCTCTGGGCTTACACACACAGGTGTTTGTAAACATTCCTTCACTACTACTTACATGTAATATCTTTATTTAACTCCTTCAGCCTAATTCCAGCTGCAGGAACCATTCAAATATCAAACTTTTCAGCACATGATGGGAAACTTTCAACTTTTTCAAAATATGTTATACTTTTTAAAATATTCAGCTTTTTAAAGTCTTTTTTTTAACATGGAAGTCATTGCAATGCATTTGAGCTGTAACAATTTGATTCAAATCATTTATCTTTTCTGCATTTCTCTGCTAAGTTCAGCGACACACTGACTTGGTCTCTGTAGCTAAAAGCAGCTACCATTCAGCTAATAACATATTCAGCTTTTTCTGCATTTTCAGCTAAATTCAGCCACAAATGTTCACAGTTTACAGCATTCACACGCATTTTCTGCAGGAAATGCATTTTCTAGTTATTTGATGATTTGCTCTTTTTCTTTCAGTCCGACCAGTGCACCGGTCTTCAGGGTTTCCTGGTTTTCCACAGCTTCGGAGGGGGCACCGGCTCTGGTTTCACCTCCCTGCTGATGGAGCGTCTGTCCGTCGACTACGGCAAGAAGTCCAAGCTGGAGTTCTCTGTCTACCCAGCTCCCCAGGTGTCCACCGCTGTGGTGGAGCCCTACAATGCCATCCTGACCACCCACACCACCCTGGAGCACTCTGACTGTGCCTTCATGGTTGATAATGAGGCTGTTTTTGATATCTGCCGTAGAAACCTCGATATTGAGCGTCCCTCTTACACAAACCTGAACAGGTTAATGAGTCAAATTGTGTCCTCCGTCACTGCCTCCCTTCGTTTTGATGGTGCCCTCAATGTTGATCTGACAGAGTTCCAGACCAACTTGGTGCCCTATCCCCGTATCCACTTCCCTCTGGCCACCTATGCCCCTGTCATCTCCGCGGAAAAAGCTTACTATGAGCAGCTCTCGGTGGCAGAAATCACTAATTCCTGTTTCGAGCCAGCCAATCAGTTGCTGAAATGTGACCCACGCCACGGTAAATACATGGCCTGTTGCCTTTTGTATCGTGGTGATGTCGTTCCCAAAGATGTGAACGCTGCCATTGCCACCCTCAAAACCAAGCGCTCCATCCAGTTTGTGGACTGGTGCCCCACTGGTTTCAAGGTGGGCATCAACTACCAGCCGCCCACTGTAGTTCCTGGTGGAGACCTGGCCAAGGTCCAGAGGGCTGTGTGCATGCTGAGCAACACCACTGCTATTGCAGAGGCCTGGGCTCGGCTTGACCACAAGTTTGACCTGATGTACGCTAAGCGTGCCTTTGTGCACTGGTATGTGGGTGAGGGTATGGAGGAGGGCGAGTTCTCTGAGGCCAGAGAGGACATGGCCGCTCTGGAGAAAGATTACGAGGAGGTTGGAACTGATAGCCTGGGAGATGAGGATGAGGAAGGAGAGGTGTATTAGAAAGGCAAACATTCCACTTTATTGATCTCTGATCCATGCTGTTTTGTTAATGTCAAGAAAATAAAGTTGTTAATTGACTGAACCTGAACCTATGCTTTCCTCTCGTCAATAAATACACTGTTAAACATTACCCATCTGCCTAGATGGGTTGTATGTTTTCACTTGCTCAGTTCAATCAAATGTTTTCACACAGAGATGCTATTGCTCAATTCAGTCACTTGGAGGCAGTGGTGTTTAACATGTGTGTGTGTGTGTGTATATGTGTATATATATATATATATATATATATATATATATATATATATATATATATATATATATATATATATATATATATATATATATATATATATATATATATATATATATATATATATATATATATAGATATATATATATATATATATATATATATATATATATATATATATATATGCCATGGCTGGTCTGTTCAGAGAAAATATATATATATATATATATATATATATATATACATATATATTTTCTCTGAACAGACCAGCCATGGCATATATATATATATATATATATATATATGCCATGGCTGGTCTGTTCAGAGAAAATATATATATATATATATATATATATATATACATATATATTTTCTCTGAACAGACCAGCCATGGCAATCTAGTTAAATGCTAGATGAATCACTAAATTATTATCTCAAGCTGGCAGACAGGTGGTGTTTAAAAGTACTTAGTTCTGCTGTTCACAGACTGGAAAATGAATGAAACTGAAAGCAATACAGTAGGAACATAGACTGTATATATAAATGGACGTAGGGTCCGTGACGTCACCCATAGGATTCTGCAGAGTTGCCGAGAAGCCCTTAGTAGGCGGAGTCGACCTTCTGCCACCAGCTGACAATGGGTAAGAGCCCAAATATTAGTTTTTAAAAGCGTTTTGGAAATAAAAGTACAGTTGTATTTTGTATGTATTGTAGTGAATTAAACCGGGATTTAAACATTGAGTAAAAATAACAGTTTAAACAGTTTTAATATCGATTGTTTAGGGTTAGAGCCCGATAGCACAAGCTAAAGAAAGTTAGCTAACACGATTTTATCGTTAAAAAAAATCTCGTGAGACATTATATTGTTATCACAGATTGATAATTAAGCCTTTTGTATTAACTGCTGTGTCAGCTAGCTGGATATCTGTACTGAGTACAAGCTGAAACTGATCCCACTGTTTTCTATTCCAGTGTGTTTAAATCATAGACTGTATATGGTTTAAATCAATATATAATGTTGACAATGCAGAGCAATGTTATGCAACAAGTGTACAAGAAGTGTACTGTTCTGTCATAGATAAATGAAAGTAATTCGAGATCAACCGGCATCAATGAAAAGGCAGTCCTGCAATAGCATTTACTCATTCATTTACTTAAGTACTTCAAACACATTTAAGGACCTACTAATGCGATTTAAAAATTATATATATTACTTTGAAGATGAATACTTTCATGCTTTCAACATAACTGATCATGTTAATTACAACGTTTTGTTAATATAAATGTAACTACTCCACCGACTCCAGACAAAATTACTTCCACAATGACCAGATTTAACATAAAATGCTGCACATACATTTATGGATGTATTGTAGTATTACATAATTTAACATTAACAGGTGGCAATAAGTCTGCATACACAGTCTGCATATACCTTTGCTACCTAGTTAATTAAGATGAAGATAAATGTGCTTAGTACATTTAGATTAGGATACTTGCATTACTTCATTATGTAAATAAGAATGCACTACATTTTAATATAGCATTCTTCCAGTGTAACATCGCTACTGTCAAATAGTAAAAACTATGGCATAAGTATCACACATTTAGCAGGCAAAAGGAGCGTTTTGCAAAGGTTTAATACTTGTATTCAGTCAATATTTCAATGTGTAACTACTGCCAACTCAGACATAGTTAAAATGGTTGCTCTTTATGGTATCACACAGACATTATTATAGGTTTGTGGATGAATTTTACTGAACGAAATTCTAAATAATAAATAAATACATCTGTTTACCATTTCACAGGCCTCTGGCACCCCCTCCTTCAAGAGACACAATGGAGCCTCGTCACGGTATTATGAAAGCCTTTCCCAAAGTTAAAAGAGCCCGAGTGTTACAGGGAAAGGATGCTCCCCCAGTGAAGAAGAAACCTGAAGAACATGATGTCAAAGGTTATTTGTGTGTGTGTGTGTGTGTGTGTGTGTGGTGTGTGTGTGTGTGTGTGTGTGTGTGTGTGTGTGTGTGTGTGGTGTGTGTGTGTGTGTGTGTGTGTGTGTGTGTGTGTGTGTGTGTGTGTGTGTGTGTGTGTGTGTGTGTGTGTGTGTGTGTGTGTGTGGTGTGTGTGTGTGTGTGTGGTGTGTGTGTGTGGTGTGTGTGTGTGTGTGGTGTGTGTGTGTGTGTGTGTGTGTGTGTGTGTGTGTGTGTGTGTGTGTGTGTGTGTGTGGTGTGTGTGTGTGTGTGTGTGTGTGTGTGTGTGTGTGTGTGTGTGTGTGTGTGTGTGTGTGTGTGTGTGTGTGTTGTGTGTGTGTGTGTGTGTGTGTGTGTGTGTGTGTGTGTGTGTGTGTGTGTGTGTGATCTTAAATTCCAGCCATAAAGATGTCTGCCTTCTCTCGAATAAAATGGAATTAATTGGCATTTGGCTTGTGGTTTTCAAAGCGCCCAAAAAATACATTTGGAAAACTCAACAACAATTTGTCATTTCATTAATCCTGAGTGTTTTACTCAAGATAATCCACAGATCTTGTTGCGAGCAGTTTTATATAGGAACTATTTTCTTTCTATTGACCTACTCTACTACTACTGTTCGGCTGTCCCTTTCAAAACGAAGCATTTCCACAAGTCCTTTGAAATGAAACGCCATACATATGTTTGAAAATGCAACGAGTTGTCAGTCTTAAAATCTCTTTTAATGTTCTCCCCACTTAGGCAATCTGAAACAAAGAATGAAAACATTGAAGAAGAGCTGCCAGATGTCCAGCCGACTGCAAACGCTATTGTTGAGCCAACGTCTGATCACAGCAAGCAAGAGGAGACCTTAGACATGGTAGGTATCCTGCTCCTGTGTACAGCTTTTGCATTCTGTAATCATTTTGTAAAGAGCTTTTTGAACATTAAAGCATGGAGACATGTCACAGTAGAGACACTAAATATGAACTTACAAATGAGCATAATAGGGTCTATTTAAGTCTGTAGAATACTGTTTAGCATTGACCTATCTGCAGCACCACAATACTTTATTAAGAATGTTTTTTTCACATATTTAGCATTTACCAAATATTGCACCAATTGCCATTTGGATATTGCACTATTCCATATTGCAATTTTGATAACATAACCTTCATATTTTACTCTCAGGCAGTCCTAGACACTCAAGAGGAAGTGCGCGGAGAGGAAGACGGGGTCTCTCAGAGTGACCTGGAAGCTCTTATCACTGGTCAGACCCCCCAAGAGGAGACTCCTGGCCCCAGCCTGGAGCCCGCTACAGACTCTGCTGCTCAGAGCGTCGTCCCAGGGAAGTGGGTCTGTGCCCAGTCTTCTCAGTCCAAAAGTAATAACTTCAACAAGGACATCACGGACAAACTGGAAGTGCTGGCCAAGGCCTACACTCACCAGGGGGACAAGTGGAGGGCACTGAGCTACTCCAAGGCTGTCAACGCTCTGAAGAGTTACCACAAGCCCATAACATCCCATCAGGTAGCCTGAAAGCCTTTTGTTGGTAGTGTCTGGACTGTGTGTGTAGCAAGTGCTTTTAATTTGATGACGGGCAAGTATACATATTATTCTAGTGCACAATAGGAAGATTATTTTTTGTTCATTTTAAATCAAACCTTTTTTAATTTGTTTTAGGAGGCTTGCCAGATCCGAGGAATTGGAAAACGTATGGCCGACAAAATCGATGAGATCATGGAGAGCGGTCACCTGCGGAAGCTAGACCACCTCGGGGATGCTGTGCCAGTGTTGGAGCTTTTTACTAACATCTGGGGTGCAGGGACTAAAACTGCACAGCTGTGGTACCAACTGGTAAGACAGACATATAACCTGATTTAGAAAATCTTCTTGCTGATTTATATTCCCTATATTGAAATTACTTTATTGCATATTTTGTCGCGTATCTGCTGTCTGACAATTAACAAGAAACTGCACTGCAGGGAAACCATACATGAAGGATTAATAGAAACATTTATTTTCTAACTAAAAAGTCCCCTTAGTGCTAATCTTGCTTAAATGTTCAAGGGCATTGTTACAGGCCAAAATGTTGTCTGTTGAAATCAATAATCAGTTTGTGCAGTTTTAGACACAGTAATCGTTGTCCAGAGCAGACCAACCCCAACCGATTAGAAACCCCTTGTGAGAGTTGTTTAACATCATTTCGAAGCGATCCCTAGTGCAGTTCAAATGCAATGAGAATATACACCGACCCAATGTTTTTGGTTTTGGCAAAACATCAAACAATCCCTTTTTTCACAGATTTTTTTGGTTCTGCCAAAACATAGGGATTATAGGCTGCCTACGCAGGCATTTGTTGAGATCAAGACAGATTAACAACCAATGCTTGTTTGACATCTCGCCTGAAGATAACATGTAGAATATACTAAATGAAGTCCATAAAAATAGTGACGTTTGTAGACGCAGGGTTTTCACTGTTTCTGTGTATAATTTTCTAATGCAACATTTTCAACCAATAAGAAAGGCTTCTGAAAGTACATGTCCTGGTCCGCCTCCTATGTACATGCCCCTTGAGTATCAATTTCCTTCAGATTTGGAGTAGACAAACAGACCATGGCTTGTGAAAGCGCCCATAAGAGAACCTTAAATAAAATATAAGTTATCCTTTCTAAAATGTTTGTTTATACATGTCATATGCATTGAATAATATGTTAATATATATGTTAATATAATTATCTGATTTTCTCAGATATCAACTGAAGTATCATCCTTAAAAATATAATTTGTTGGGCTGTGAATCCCTATAAAAAAACAAAGAAACTATGAAAAACATTTGCGTTCTTCATCAAAATCATCAAGGAATTGTAGTTAGGCTGTGAACTAAAATATGTTATCATAATTAAGTGCATAATAGAGAAAAGAACGACACAGGAGACACATTTCTATTATATAACATGCTTTTTTCTTTTAAGATTTATTTAAAATGTTTTTCCTTTTAGGGATTTCGCACACTGGTGGACATCCGCACAAAAGCCCACCTGAGCACCACTCAGAAAATAGGACTCAAGCACTACGATGATTTTCTGGACCGAATGCCCAGAGAAGAAGCAGCTGCCATAGAGAAAGTGGTAATGCATCTTCATCTGTCGCAATATTTACATATATCATTCTGTATAAAAGACTCAAATATGCCTGCATCTTTCACCACTTTGAATATGTAACATGAGGTGAGATATCTCTGAAAAAAGATTCCCCCTCTAGCCCTCAGTAATTTGGAAGGAGATGCTGGAAGTAGAAAAACGGTTGTGTCAGCTTTCCTTGACTGCTTGATAATGGGAAAACCAGACTGTGCTCTCACAGAGTGGAGCATCCCAAAGGGGAAAAACTACTCCTTAAAAGTAGCCGCATCTTACGTTAGCCAGATACCTGTTCACTCCAGGGCGCTGAGTACAAGACTAGTTGTTTTCATATTGTATTACTTATTTTTCCTTGAAAGCTGCCAGATAGAAAGTGCACATTAGATAGATGACTAAAGCAGGTGTATTCCCTCCGGCTTGTCAAAAAAATGATGTGCTGGTTCAGCAAACCTACCTCCCAGGATAAGGCTAAAAAGCGTACTTGTAAGAGTAAAGAACATATCCAAATATTTGAAAAAAATCCTCCATCATACTCGGAAAGACGATAGCCTATATTCTCTGTCTTTTAATGTGCAGGTGAAGGATGCTGTCCATGCAGTAGACCCAGGCCTGTTATCGATGGCGTGTGGCTCCTACCGTCGGGGAAAAGCCACGTGTGGAGATGTTGACGTACTTATAACTCACCCTGATGGCAAATCTCACAAAGGGGTTTTCAGCAAACTGTTGCAGAGCCTCCGTGACAGTGGTAAGCTCCATCTTCTTTAGGTGTTAAAGGTCCCCTATTACACTGTTTTTCATCAATATATTATAGGTCTCAGATATATACAAAACATGTCTCTGAAGTGTTTGGCTCCAAATACCAAACAGTTCATGCATTGTAGCATCCCATAATCCCCTCTGTTTCAAAAGTGCTGATTCTGTGTCTGTTACTTTAGATGAAAATAAGGAGCCACTCCCCACGCCCCTCTGAGAGATATTTGGTTAAAGAAAACACAATGGTGCTCTAGGAGGAGATTCAGGTGATAAGGTGGGGGGGGGTTACCTTGGTTGGTGATTGGCTAATGGTTACACAAGCCAAATAAACGTTATGACATCATAAAGTGGCCAAAATCTAATCAGCTCATTTTCAGACAGGTTTTTATATAAATGGATCAGGACAAAAAGAGAGAGAATCTTTTTTTCCTGAAACTTTCAGAATCTCTTAACGCAGAGGGGACGCATGTTTATGTATAAAAGACATGAAAAAGAGGACTTTGCATAATAGGTGACCTTCAAAAACCGCCTGATGTCTTTCTAAGATGTTTTCTTTCCTAAAGAGAAACCTTAATAATAAACGTTATTTCTAAGGGTTTTTGACGGACGACCTGGTGAGCCACGAGGACAACGGAGAGCAGAAGAAGTACATGGGCGTGTGCCGTTTGCCAGACCACCGCCATCGCAGGCTGGACATCATCGTCGTGCCCTACAACGAGTTTGCGTGTGCTATCATGTATTTCACCGGGTCGGCACACTTCAACCGCTCAATGAGAGCCATGGCAAAGACAAAAAGAATGAGCTTATCGGAACACTCGCTGAACAAAGATGTGGTGCGTCAGGGTAGCTTAAAGGTGTTTGGCGGCACTCCGTTCACTACAAAGACAGAGAAGGATGTTTTTAGTATTTTAGGCATACCATACAGAGAGCCCCATGAAAGGGACTGGTGAGGTTTCCCCAATCACACTGTTTTGTCTGTTTTTAAAGAATAATCATGATGATGAATGATGACAAACTGCAATTATGGCCAAACAACTATTTTTAAGAATGTTTTACTGCTGAACTTATCATGCATGAGCCCTGTTTTACTTAAATACCATTTTATTCTACAATTGAATTGATACGTACCATTTAATCATAAGAACTACCTTTTTTCTTACACTCAACCCTAATTGTATCTTTTCTTCCAGATTGTTTAAGGGATGTGTACCAAAGTTTTGAGATATCCATCTCTGAAACTCCTACTGACACGCCATTACAAACAAATATTGGGAATTTTGCTGTAGGGTCCAGAAAAAGTCCAAAATATTTTTAATTGTATTCTTAAGGAAGGTTTCTTACGTGTATTATTCACAGTGTAGAAGGTAGCTGAATTAAGCTGACTAAACAGGAACACTATGAAAAATAAATGTTGCTTTGAAGTTTAATCAATGTTAAATTGTAAAACTTCTATTATTCAAGGCTGACATCAAAGGTTTTAAAGGTGAATATATAAGCAATTCAACAGGTTAATCAAAAAGCTGTGTGCAGGCCTGGATACAACTTGAGGTGAATATAAATGTATATATATATGATTTTGCAAGTTGATTAAATGTGTCTTTTAAAGTCATTTTAACATATATGCTTGATACTTTGTATTTAAAAAAATAAAAAAAGTGGGTTATGGTAATAAAAAAAAGGGAATTGAAAATATCTTCCTGTGTCTTGCTTTCAGAACTGCACAATAGAATGTTTTATGTTTACAAGCTTTAGTCTGAAACGACAAGACAGTTCTAGCTGCAGTATTTACTGGCTTGTACTTTTGTGACATTCTATGTAACTTGACCGGCGTTTGGTACAATCAAAAACTTCTCTAGTCATTTTTACATTGAATATGGCCTCATAAGGGGGGGATACCACATTTAAAAAGTCATGAGGAAATAAATAACTTTCCCCATAAACTGGAGAAGGGGCACCCAGAAAGACAACAAGGCCATGCACTGGAGACGCACCGGTCCCTGATTGGTCAGTCTCTCCCCAGCTGGCCTTTGCTGTCCAATCACGATTCAGTCCGCAAAACCGGTGGCGATCCACGCAACCGCACGCGCATCACGTTGTGCACTGCACATGGATCGGGTCGAGGTTACCACGCCACACCCAGCGGACCGAGGCGGAGTGGCTGTGCTGAACTGTATCCGCCAGTAGCACCCACACAGCCAGCGCCAGCGCCAGCTCCGAGTGAGATGTCCAGAGGAGGCGGCGCGTCCAGCGGCCTCTCAGCGCCACAGGGGCCGCGAAACAGTTGAACATATTCGGGCATAGTTTGCGAACAACACTGTTTGCGTGCGTATATTTTTGTCGGAGCTGTAGCCACTTTTTTTGGAGGAATGAGAGGCGTATGTCCGGCTCTCAACATGGGATTGTTTTTGCACGCTGTTGGCTCTGTCACCCCCACCGAGTCCGCAGCAGACAGGGTAAGACTGAGCAGTCAAAAACAAGGCTCTCTCTCAGGGCTGTTAGCTAGCTAGTTATCTGGCTAACTTAGCAAACTGGAAAACTTTATATTAACTGGCTTATAAAACAACATGTCAAGTCAGTATAGCAACATAGTGTTTCTGTTTTCATTCTATATTGACTTTCTTTCACTTATAGTGTGCTGTCAAGAAAGATATTCGCATGCTTGTTGACTTCGTCTGCTAGCTGCGATAGCTAACCCAGTTAGCATAGTTAAAGTGAAGGGACGCTCGAGTCAGGGCCCTGCTGTGTCTTGTTTATGGTAAAGGCAGGGTTTGACATTTCAGTCAGAAGTGTGTTCCAAATAAAAATAAAAGCAGTTCTACAGGTATGGAAGTGGCCACACAGGTAGACATAACAAATAGCATTGACTGGTACATGTATTGATTACTGCCATCTAAAAAGAAAATAGTTCTAATATTATAGCAATTTATTTTATAAGATAATAAAATATGTTATTGGCAGTGTGTTGACAATGACGTTGTTAAAATAAGTTGACCCAGTCATGTCATCAAGCAGATTTATTATTTATACAACTGTTTTAAATACAAGAATAACTGTATTATGTGTTAGTGTTATCGTATGTAGAACATAATTTGAAGTACAGTCTCCATACATTCTCCTGTCTTTTTTATTATAATAGTCACCTAGGCAGATAATGATATGCTGTTAAATAATTCATGTTGATTAATAGGGGATAAGAGTTACCTTTTTTAAACTTCTGAATCGATATTCTTAGGGTTTCTTCCTTACAGCTAAACTTGTATTGTAACCTGGTGTTATTTCCTGTTTAGTACATTCACATTGCAACTTCTGAGGAGGTAGACATTAGTAGTGAGCTTCAGATTATTGTCAAAAACAAACCTACCTGCCAAGAGGGATATTTGTTTTACATTCTCAATTTTTGCAGTCTTACCCTGCTTTTGTTTTGGAGAAATGCTGTGGTTGCAATAATACACATTGTTGTGTTTCTTATGGCGTCCCTTGTGCATGCACAATATATATAACATAGAGTATATTTAGTCATGCAATTGTCCTTGGTCTTGTGACTTTTCAGTAAACATTTTAAAGGCGTTGACATTGCTCTGAGAGAAGCAGTTTGATTTGTAGTGTTATTTCAGGACAAACATTAGTACAAATGATGCCTTCAAGAAGTATGTTATTTGTTCATGTATGAAAGACTCATGGCCCTTAGGAGACCATTTCAATCACATGGCCCTGAGCTATATCTTCTATTTGAATTCATCCAAAAACAGAGGCAGCTATATTTTTTCTGTCACAGTATTTTGGTAACCTGTTATCGTCAGTTATTATGATTAACACTCAGATCTGTTTTCATCACCAGTTTACAGCAAAAAGGCAAACGATTTCTTCTAGTTTGCATCATTTCTGTAATCTGTCAAAAATGTGTACCTTTCACTGATAGATTTGAAACGTGATGTATTCAAGAGCTGGAGTCTCAAAAGCTTTACAAGTGTTTTTGTTTCTTTACACAGCTTATCATAGCACCTAGAATAAGAAACAAAAGTTGTCAGTTACTTTTTTCACATGACATCATGGGGTAAAAAAAAGCTGGGGTCTTGTCAGCATCCTCCACACACACATCTTAAATGTATAAATACAGTGTTTTGTTTTGGGGGGAAAAGGACCGTTATTAATTTCTTTTTTTATTATTACTTACTTGCAGGTATTAACATAGCAAGTTATCAATCTCATGAACTTTATCATACCTGCCACTTTAATATATTAACTGTGTAACCAAAATAAGACTTATAATCATGATACTACCATCATTTCTGAAGCCATTGTCAAATGTCATGTTTTTACATCAGTGCATTTCTAACAATGTTCCTTAGAGACACCTCTAGTTGACGGCAACATGTTTGTGTCCCAGTTTGATTATAGTCCTTGAATAGTACCAGCTACAGTAAGTGTAATCTTGTATTCTAAAGTCCTGGCAAAGTATGTTCTGACTTGTAGGTAGAATGTAGCTACTTGTTTGTTCAACTGAACTCCTCAGCTATGTGGGATAGTATTGCATTTCAGGGACAGTTCACACAAACAAATGCATACTTTTTTCTTTTACCTGTCAATCTAGATTGTTTTTAGAATTTAGGGATTTGAGAAATCTCCCAACTAGGCTCTTGCTGGTGACAGTGCCAGATGTAAACAGCTGTAACGTTAGCCAACTCAGTAGGGCTAGGTGAGCTAGCATTAGCTTCATTCTCCGCGTTGATACATTGGCCGGTGTTGTTCGTTAGAGAGAAAGTAGTTCCTCTATGAACCTGTGCACAACATGCCTTTTGGATTATCTGAGTAACCGGGCCTTAATTTCTAAGAGACATTGCTGTCGAGTACTACTTCCTTTTTCTCCCTTTTCTTTTAGAGAAGGTAAAAATGTCTACGACTAATACCTCCAAAACAATTTAGATTGATAAATAGCTCTTTAAGTAAGAGGAAAAATAGATGTTTTACATTTTTGGGTTGAACTAGCCCTTTAAAGGCTGTTTGGAACGTATCAGTGGTGTTGTTACATCCATGACCTTGATGACTATAAAAAGCGCATTTCTTTGTTGCAAGACAGAATAATAAATAAGGGGTCGGCAAGGTCTTTATGTGCATCAGCTAACTTGCCAAGTCCCTACAGGCCTGTATTAAGTGGATCAACTCAGAATTAACTCAGAACTGTACCCTCTTAACTCCAGTGACTGTAATCGATAGCCGTTCTCACTGTCTGCTCATTTCAGCAGCTTCTCATTAATAAGGATTATTATTTTCTAACGCAGCGATCATTTCTGGGACGGAAACCAAATCCAACTTTAATCTTGTAGCGTAGCATGAGAGAGTGGATTGTTGCCTGTTTGGATGATAGACAGAGGAATCTAGTCTCTCCAGATTCTTTGCTCAGTCACTGTCTCCTATAAGATAAAGGTTACAGGGATAGTCTCAGATGAGCCGCATTTTTTTCAGGTTAAGGCTTGATTGACGTCCCATCCCGCAATTTAACGCGCTGAGTGACATGCATGTCAAAGATTAGATGGAGCACTTTTTCTCCACGAAAGGCCTGTTTACGAAGCCCCCCCCGACCCACTTCAGTGCTCTGCTATCTTTATGCGGCACAGGCTGAAGACCCAAACAAACTAGATCTGTATCCAATTCCAAAAAGGGCTCAGCCTGCCAAGTGGGGAGCAATATGGTGGGGAGTAGTGAGTCAGTGGAAACAGCTGAAGTTATCAGAGGAACAGAACATTATGTGTTTATTACACAGACAATTAAATCCCTCCGTGTTGGGGGTGTTTTTTTTGATAAAATGTCATGTTGATAAGGTTGAAACAGCTGTTGAGAGAACTTTTGAAGGTTGCGTCCACATTTAATGTCAGCAGTTTAGATTGTGCTGATCCAGCGTGTGACGAATCATTCCCGCGTTACCTACCGCTCTGTGTCTGGATTTCACTCTGCTTTTCTCTCGCCCGTTCTCCCCAGGCCTCACACTTTAAAACACACACCTCTCAGCACCCTGTACGCCTTATTATCATGCCCAGCTAGGAGCTCGCCCTCCGCTGCTGCTTGGAAATTTCCGTAGAGCAATCCTTGTCCATTGTTTGGGGTGAGGGAGTGTGTGTGGGGTGGACAGAGGGAAGAAAAAAAGATAGAGAGGGAGGCAGGGACTGGGAGAATGAGAGTATGTGTGTGAGTTTCTTTTGAGGGATAATGACCCATGAGGTTGGAGGGACTTGTCTGGGATTTTTGGAACCTGGATCCTCATCGGCATGCATCGCAATCTGGGACCTGCACTGGTAATCTGCAGGGATCAAACCTATCCTTCTCTAGATCTTGGGCTAGCTAATCATTAAGCTCATTTAGAAGAAAACATCTGAGGGATCTAGCTGGAAAACCCCATTTGAACGGATTTTGATTACTCCCTTGTCTTCTGGCACTATGGGAATCATCGGATCTGATTATCCTCCTCAGTCAGGTTCGCTTTTGATCATTTCATTGACACTAGACAAATACCTTATTGGTTTTGGATTAAAGTTGACTCTTGTGCCTCTTTTAGGCCTCAGCTAAATCTTTTCAAGTTGAGTTTGTGTCTCAGATCTTGGGCAACATACTGAGAGGTTTTCACTGGCTGCCGTTCAGAAGTTTGCACTTGATATGTATCTTAAACACTGGTGAAATTCAAGCACCTTGTTTACTCCAGAGCTAAGTTTAAATGTGGCTACAAGATATGTCTGCAGTGTTATCATTCTAAATCAAATATCAGGGCTAGGCATGTAAGACATGCTTTTTCCAGGGTTCTTTTCACCACCGTTCCCAAATATTTGTGTTCTTTCTTTCAGCTTTGAGTCCTGCTTCTCTTTCCCTTAGTGAATTGTTGTGTGGGAAAGTGTTGTACATCAAAAGAAAGTATGCAAATACATCATACTACCTAAAACCTGTTTAGAAATGTGCATTCTCTTTATACAACTGGAACATGGGCTGCTTAGCAACAAGGGTTTAGGTATTTGACTTAGAATACACATTTCAATATAATTGCATGAAGCTATATTCTAAAATTGTCTAAAAAAACGGAAATGTATCTTTAAAGTTCAGAACAAACAACAAAAACGTACAAACATGACTTCTTATGTAGCTTCTGAGCAGGTGAAATGTTCTGCAGATTATCTTTTATTTTTGCTTGCTTAATGCAGATCATTTTATCTTTTTGTTTCGGCAATAAATAGTTTTCCAAACAGAGCAAAACATGGCACAAATGTAATTTCACACTGTGTGTCAAGGAATACAAACATGAATCATTGTGGGGGGTTCTGTTATTTTTAATTTATTGGCACAGCTCACTGTAACCAGATTACTTAAGATTATGTTTCTTTAAGGTTGTTTTCTTTAGTAGAGATTTTGATAACACTTTCCTTTTAAAGGGACACTGCTCCTCTCTTGCAGAGCCTACTGCACTGTGAAGGTGTGAACAACCAGAGCTACGTCTGTGAGTCCGGACACTGCTGCGGGGAGTCCCTGTGCTGCAGCTACTACTATGAGCTCTGGTGTAAGTATCCTGCTTAAGATATACATACCCCTTGTCACTTTCTCGCAAAACCCCTCCACTATTGAGGGATTGACAGGCCTGGGATATTTAGCTACCTCAATAATTCTGTTGTTGCCGAAACATCTCAGCACCCCTGAGGATTATTAGTAATAACAAATACATTTAGATTTATTTTAAGTATGGGCGTGTTTTGGATTCTCCAACATTTT
Source organism: Trematomus bernacchii (assembly GCF_902827165.1). NCBI lineage: Eukaryota > Metazoa > Chordata > Actinopteri > Perciformes > Nototheniidae > Trematomus > Trematomus bernacchii. The sequence goes on along the minus strand of NW_022988066.1, from coordinate 667,347 downwards.
TCAAGAACTTTATTGTTATTATGAAAGCACAACCACATTGGAGTTGGGACAGCCTCAAATGGTACATATAATTAAAAAAAGAAACACATGGAATAGATAAGGCATGGATTGGCCAATATAACAACATTTTAGCATTATAAGGATAAAATATCCATAAATTCCAGGAAAAAAAGTGTAATATATTAGCAGCAGCAAAAGTTACAGCCAAGCATCGGTCCAGTTCACCAAACCGACATTGGGACAAATCTCATCTGGACAACATTGGTCAGTTTCTAGGAATTCTTTTTTCCCCCTCATTCCACAACCCATGTGCCTGTGGTACCCCATCCCCTGCAGGACACTGGTCTGTGTTACAGAGTACATGTTGAGATCAGGGAGTCCTCTCCGGGCCAGTGTCATCTACATGACTCCACAACACCAACCTGTGAGAGGTGTCATGTTCGATGTTCAAGAGTCTGACTGCCGAGAACTGGGGCGTGACTGACTGCCAGCACAACAAGTAACTGCACTACTGATCTACTAACAAAATTCTGAATGAACACTTGTGTCCCCACCTTCACTGGCAACATTTCCCTGAGGTTCAAGGGCAGACTTTGGAAAGGCGCTCGCTTAAAGGCCAGCTCAGATGGACATTTGGACTCAACACTGCTCCTTTAGATCAAATGTCACATTTCTCAGACGGCAAAAGGGTGATATCAGACGCTCGACTGAAGGGCAGGATGTTCCTCACAGCGGGGACTGCCTTCAGGCGGGTGAAAAATACATACCAACCATAAATTAGTAACATTCAAACTAATTTGACAACATTCAGATTCAGATTCAGCTGATAGAGCATCAGAGCTTCCGGAATTTGACAAAGACTACGTAGAAAATGTCCAAAAATGTTCATTTTTTACAAATGCTTCTTAGATTGGAGTTTTTTTTTGCAAAAAGTAAAGAACCTTAAGTTTAAAATAATTAATAATTTAAAGATATCTTTCTTGGGATTACCATAAAATAGTGATGGTAGGAGTCCCTGGGTTATTGAAACACAAAAAATGTAACGTAAATGAAATTATTACATTTTTTGAAACATGTTAAATGTACTTTTTGATTCAAGGTATGTTATGTTTCAGCTAAACCTCCTTTCCACTCTGAAAAATGTTTACATGTGATATAATGTAATGATACGTGTATATGCAGTATTAAATGTATTACTTTACACAGATTCTGCTTGGAAAATATTCAATAAATGTCTGTGATAATGTAGCCGCATTATTTCCACAAGGTGGGCATGACATAAGATGTTTGATATGCTCAGACATGATGTCTGTCTGGGCTCCATCCATGTTTCTGACCTGACCCTGTAACCTTTTTAAATCGTCTGCTCCAAATCTTCCATGACAGTTTCTTCTGGCTTTCATTGATGTCATGAGGCTTAGGAACAGGCATTAATGATGGCATATGGGCAGTACTTGCAGTCAGGATATAATGGTTTTAACTTAAGGGCTGGAATCCTTGTTTACACACACTACAGAAACATGTTTTCTACAAGATAACCCTACTTACCTTATTAGATAAGACTTTTAAAAAAAGGGCGTGAGAAATGCACTTGTGATGATTTAACGCAGATTATTTCATACGTTCCTGTTGCTTTAAAAAGTCACCATGGGTTTATGTGCTTAGTTAACACAAATATTGCATACATGTATTTACTGTACATGCCACTATATAGGCTTGGAACCACCAACATAGAAAATCATATTTTAGCCTTTGGTCGTTGCCTGTTTTCAGAGAGAAAATTCACATGTAAGATAATATAACGTGTTGCTGCATGATTTGCAAAGTGTCATGCTTCCTCCTGCAGTAGAGGCTGGAGTTTAGATGGTACAGTTTTCTTGAAAATAATAATAATCACCTACAATGTGTTGTAGCGCTTGCCAATAGAAGCGCAAGTGTAACATAGGGATGTCACTATTTCGTAGAAATAAACAAAGAAGTCCAATGGAGGCGTTTCAGGCAGAGGGGGGAGTGTGTGGGAGAGCATTTACATGCTCAAAACCTACATAACCTATATAAAGCGAAAACTCCAAAAATCATAGAGCCCCTTTAAACAATGAAATTGTGCTGGGATGTGGTATTCATAATTGATATACCCAAATAATAACTGCGTGTACAAAAGATATTTCTGTTTTATTTATTTTGTCTTTATTTCAACATTCACAATCAGAGTTTAGTGCGTGTCTAATATCTGTGGTTGCTCCACAGAGTAAACTGTCAGTGTCTTGTTGTGGAGATAAGTACGGACTTGGACCTCTTGATGATTGAATTGATTATATGACGTCAAATTCCTAATGCAATACATAAGTTTACAAGCACGTAAATGTTTCACTATTATAACCAGAGGTTGGTTGTATTGGATCTGTTTGTGTTAGCAACAGGCAGAACAAACTAGCACAGTTTATGGACATTGTAGAAGACACTTTCCTGTTCACACGCCTTCATCATCCAACAAGTTTATTATACAATATAGTGCCAACCAATCTTATATATTTGTTATAGTTTCACTGTAAGCAGAACATGACAGTGTTGATTCCTCTCTCTTCAGGGTTTTGGTTGGTGTGGGCGATCATCTTCATCCTGAGCTGCTGCTGTGTGTGTCACCATCGCCGCACCAAACAACGTCTACAGCAACAACAACGGCAGCACGAGATCAACCTCATCGCCTACCGCGAAGCACACAACTACCCCTCCGTGCCCTTCTTCTTCAGTAAGATCTGCTACACCAACACAGACAAAATAATAAGGAAATATGATATAGTTGTTTGTATTTTTGTACGCCAACCAGGAAATTATCATCGCAAAAGTTCCCTTGACAAAAAAACGCAGGATTCTCTATCGGATTTTTGGAATATTGCAGTAATAAGATTTGTGGCAAACACACGTTTATGACACTTTGAGAAAAAAACATTCTGATCAGCAGGATAATCTCAACACACGATTATAATAGATGAAGCTTAAATGCAATAGCTGGAATTAAATTGCTAACACTAGTCTGTAAACAAACTACATTTTGCTCATGGAGCATCACCCCCGCTAAACTAAAGGCTGTCTCGTGATGGGTGAGAATATTTTTAGCAATCACATTTAGTTGGCTCAGTGTGTTTGTGTTGGAACGTCTCTCTCAAAAGGTAATTACTCTCACTGCCAGATGGGGGAGACAAAAGTTCTACAGTACAACTTAAAAATGGATGAATACCATTAACGCCAACAAGTGTTAGCTTGCAGAAACATTTTACAGAAAAAAATCAAAATAAATGTGTATTTAAGATCAGTGGCACACATTTGATTTTTGGGGACATTTTCCTCAAAAGTTGACAAAAAAAACATTTGTTGTGTGTTTATCATGTCAAGGCATCTTGAGTGCGTAAACAAGGCCTTCCTGTCAGAATTTCAGGTTTAAATCTAAATGGATAAAACATATTGACGTATGTTTTTGAAAGTGTAATTTTGAAGTGCAATTGTGCTGAAGCATTTAATTGTTTGGTATGTACAGTAGTGCAAGGGGTTAAAAGCAGGGGCATCACTCTGTTTTAAAAGTGGTTATTTAAAAATAAAACTGTATTGCGCGTAACCCTTTTTTTGCACACACTAATTTCCGTCAGGCTACAGACTCATTATATGTGTGGCCAGGGAAAATGATTGAGGAAGCCAATGTTCTCTTTGATGATCTCTCGTCTTGAACCCGCCTGTTCTCTAAAATCTATGTTTGCTTCCTCCCCCCATTATATATATATTTTTTCTTTTAACATGTAAACTACGCATTCTGGTACTCTCTGACAAGAAAATAAAGCAAAAAGACAAGATGAACTTCAGGCAAACAGGCCAAACAATATTGTCGCAAGCATGTTGTTTGAGTCATTTTAGAATCAGTAGAGTAAGGAGGAATTCTTTTTAGTTTACTTTTTTTAAATTACATTGCCTGCTGCTGCAAAGTGGGAGCAATGTTTTTTTTTACATTTTCTATTAAAAGTTTACTAACATGTCCAAATTGAAATACTTTGTGCACGCTATTTTTCAGAACATTTATAAGTTGTATTGGTCATTTCAAAAAGTGGTGGGGACATGTCCCCAGCGTAAATGACGCCTATCCGAGAGCCAGTGCTGCCCCCCCCCCCCCCCCTGCAGTCATGCATAATGTTGAAGTGTTAACCCCAAATTGCTCGGTAGGCATGTCTGCAGTATTGAAGTGTATGTTAGTCGCTTTGGATAAAGGTCTCAGCTAAATAACATGTAATGTAATAACTTGACCCCATTACAAGGATTACCAGCTGCGTGTCGAGTGTACGACTCAAAGGTCGCCTATGTCAAGTCTATCGTAGAGGTGAAGGTGTTTTGGAAAACAAAAACTCAGTTCCTAACCGTTAGAATTTCAAGCACTAACACGTAATTATCAAACTGAGGAATTAAAAATGAGTGACAAACAGCGCGGTATGAGCCTGGCTCAGTGTAGTGTTTGCACTGACATGTATCCCTGGTTTCACACAGCGTCAGAACCTTCCCTGTTTGCATGCCCCAGTTTTCAGGAAACGGCCGGCATCCTTGGGTCCTTGCCAGTGTTGCAACAGCATCGCGCACAGAGCTGCAACGGCCTTCAGCACAGAATTGACCCAGATATGAGCTTGTTTTGTCACATTTTTCCCCCTATTGCTTTGGGAATGTTTGAATAAATGGAAGTTCAGTGAGGTCATGTTAGAATCTTTAGGGGTCAGACAGCGAAGTTATGTGAATGCAAAAATAACTAAGTGTTGCTGCCATGAAACATTTTCAGTGCTTAAGCTGATTTCTGCTTTTTTTTAATCAGGGTTTCTGCCAAACTACCTCCTGCCTGACTACGAAGAGGTGGTCAACCGGCCCCCGACTCCCCCCCCTCCCTACAGTGCCTTACACACAGGCCCATCCTCAGTGGCTACTAGCCCCCTGGCTCCTGATCAGCAGGAGGGACACTGTCCAAACATCCAGCCCACTCCGGTGCCCCCGGTCTCTGACAGTCTGTGCAGACCCGGGACAGAGGAACCACAGCCCCCCACCTTAGACTTGAGGCCAAAGCCTGACAACAAGCCGCAAGAGTCTGGCGTGATACCGCTGTCAGATGGACTCAGGGAGGGACTTAGCAGCCCGGAGAAAAGGAGCGGAGGTGCGGAGGACTGCTGCAAGGACCCCCTGTTGAAGGAGCCGACGGAGGGTCCTGCTGAGGACAAAGATCGACTCCCCAATGGACGGAGGAGGCGATTCACGGGGGACTCCGGGATTGAGGTGTGTGTGTGCGGCTCACGAGGGAGCAGCGGTTTTAGTGGAGCTGGAGGGACAGGCCAGGAGGGAAAGGAGTTGAGGGAGCTAGAGAGCCTGCTGGGGCATGAGGGGGTAGATGAGGAGCAGGGGGGAGAGGAGGAGGAGGAAGAAGAGGAAGAGGCGGGCGACTTCTGCGACAGCTGTGGCAATCGAGCCTCCTTCAGTGTGGAGGAGGAGCAGGCGCCGGGCGAGCCGGAGAGGCGGGTCGCACCCGGGCCTCCTCAGCCGGCTAACCAAACAAGCGGTGCCGCGGCCCACCCCCCCGTGTGCCTCCTCCTCCACACCATCAACGAGCAGGAGGGGCCGCACCTCGGCCCCAGCACTGAGCCGCAGGGCTGACACACACCTGCATGTCGGAGAGGGAAGAGGCTTTTGTATCTGACGGGTGTTTTATGTCTAAATACTGAGTGTGAGTATATGTGTGTAGATAAAACAGGTGTGGGAGCGGGAAGTTGAAACTCAACGAAATATGACTGAGAGAGTTAAGAAAACCTGCCCCCCCTCACACTGGAACGGTGGCCTTAACCTGTGTGTTTTTGGGTTACGTTCGGGCAGTCCAAGCCCCTTTAACAAGCCTGGGGCAAATTGAGACTCCTCACACTGAATCTCACACACACACGCACACACACAGTCCTTCAGTTGACCTTGTCATGCAACAGAAACTACTGACACACAGTCAAAGACTTGAAAGCTAAAGCTGTGACGTCAGGAAGGGACATTCACTGCCCTGGATTAACGCAGCTCTACATTTTGGGTGCTTGCAACGTTTCTACCAAGCCGTTTTTCAAGGCAGGAAACTAGGTAGTAAAAAAAAAAAGGAACACACAGCAGGAACATTTTTGGGTGAGTGCAATGTGGATTTGCCACTGTGCGTGCTTATGCAAACTGATACTGTACAGGGACGCTAGAACAAGGCTGTGTGTGACGTCCCATCAGATTTCAGAAGTGCTTTTTTAGCTATTTAAAAACCGCTCTGCCTTGTGTGTGTTTGTGTTGCTCTCTATCTGCCCCAGCTAGTCATAGACAAGTATAAGTGCATTTACAAATGTTCATGTGAGCAGTTCCTATTTTGCACAAAGTGTATTTATCTTTATAAATGAAACTTTAATGGCTTAAACAAATCAAAACAGAAATAGCATTCAGTCTTAAATTGCAGTTACATAATTTAGTGTCTTAGGGTTTTGGGGCAACATCAATAAGAAATGGACCTCTGTGGATTGTTAGTAGGGAATGTAACAGATTCACTCTGTACACAATCACTTAAAAAAAAATAATGGAATGTTTGTAGTATGTGCCTACGCTCCCCAAAGAAAATGCAGAACTTTTATGAACAATGACGGTTTCTATGAAACTGAGAGACAATGAGAAAGCAGGTACAAAAAATAATATATAAAAAGCTTCTTAGAGATTACAGATGAGAACGTCAGACCTCAAACTCAGTCACTTCTATACATAACCACCTTCACCAGCTATACAAATATTGACACCCTGTACTGGAATTTCATAGTAGCACAACCTGAATACACTTTTGCTGTGGTATTCATCCATTACACATCAATAGCAGCTTCCTGTAGGGTCTGTTAAATTGGATTTAATTAGACTGGTGCAATTTAACCAAAATAGCTATATGAACAGCTATATAACTATAAATATGTTTTACTAATTGATGACTCAATATAATGCACTGTGCTGTACAATCTGAGAGAGGAAATGTTCCGTGTATGTGTATTTTCCTTTATTTTTATACCATAATTTAGTCTGTTAAATGGAGTAATACCTATATGGGGACTTGAATTAATGAATAAAGTAAAATAAACCAAGTAGCAAAAAATAAGATAAGGTAATAAAATAAGTTTTGGTAGTTGTCCTTTGTTATTATCAATACCAGTAAACAAGAGGATATTACTTGTTACATGTTTTATGGACAAACATTACAGTTTAAAAAGCAATATTGATAATGCTGCAATGCGAATAGAAAGCAAAGACCACCGTTGTTCCATCATAAGTATGTTGTAATGCCTTTAAGATCGTGAATGTTTTAAATCTAACCTTTTAATCCAGATTTTACAGAAGTTCTGATGATAAATGGGCCATGAAAAATGACACTGGTTGTAACAGGAGCATGCTATGTAAAACTTTTACAAAAATAAGTGAAATTAGACTGTCCATTCCCTAAAGCGAACTGGAACTTGGTGATGCGACATGTCATTGTGTCATGATAATGTATTTTTTTTTCTACTTTGGAGCACCCTGAAAAATGCACACGTCCCAATGTTTGCAAAGCACAAATGTTTCCTTTCACAGATTTCTATATAACGCTAGATTTTAGGGCCTAAAACAATCTAACGAGATCTCAAAACTTCTAGCACAAATTAAATTGTATCGTGAACTTTCTGTATAAGCAGTAAGATGATTGAATCTTACCCATGAATGCCTGAACACTCTAAAGTGCTTTATTTGTTAATTCTTTTTGTGAGCTAAAAAGTGATATTGTGAGATTGTGGTACATGTAGTATCAAGAAAAAATATTTTTCATATCGACTGAAAACCTTTAAAAAAATATTGGAACTGTATACAATTTCAGAACCACTTTTTATTTGAAAATATGTAAAAATATACTGTAACATGTTTTGTGAACCAAATAGTTGCTTTCATAATTTTTATGAAATCATGAGCTTTATTGTTATGGACAGCTTTTCTCATTATGGCTATTATTTGTTTCTGTTATGAGAAGATTTCACTTCTTAAGCTGTGTGAAGGGTACGTTTTGACTAACAATACAGTCGATACATGTAAACAAGATCAGGGGCATCTTGCCAAAGACACCTTTTCTTTCTTAAACCAGTGTGTATGGTGGTTTTGCACGTATTCTTTGAATGTTCTGATCAGCCATTTATTACAACCAACAAGATGGACGTATGTTAAATAAAACATGCCCTTTCAAATTCAAGCTGACTCTTGTTAAGACTGAGTGAAGCTCTATTTTTGTGTGTGGAAAACTAAACTTGCACTTCTAAAGACTGAATAAAAAAAGTATAACATGCATGTCATATCATTTGATGCGTCGTCGGAGGGCTTGAATAATTGCAGCAGCAAATCACTAGCTCAACGTTAGCTAGGGATAGCAGTTGGTATTCAGCAACAGACACCACGATAAAACATTCTGACAGATATAATAACCCAATATCTTCTATCCGGCTCAAGCGCCATTTTGTCTATTGTTTTACAGCCCATCCATTTAGCTATGTAGGAAAAATGCCAACTATTAAGGTAAGAAACCATTGATAGACAGGGTTCCCGCGGGGTCTTAAAAAGTCTTAAAAAGTCTTAAATTTGATAATCTGAATTTAAGGCCTTAAAAAGGTCTTAAATATGACCAAAAAAATAAGAAAGGTCTTAAATATGATTTAGAAGGTCTTAAAAATGATGGGATTTGAAAGGTACTTCTGTGTTGCGATCGCGTCTATATGTGTTTTGGGGGAAATGTCCGGGCTGCAAAGTAACCAGTACGGTAAGAGCCTTTCAGTTCCCCCCAACAATTTGTATTGAAATAAATCAACATGGAACCAGTAATCACTAACTTTGTTTCCCCCGGCCCCTTATTGGAGAACACCCAGCTAGTAACCTAGCAAGCAAGCTTCAGCTAGCGACAGTCAGAAACTAATGTATCTTAGAATCTACTTACAAATAAATATGGGGAAGTGTAAGTTCAACCGTATTTGGTTGGAAAACATCGAATTTAGTGCTTGGTTGAAACCAGTGGAGGGGAACGTGTTTGAAGCCCGCTGCACCTTTTGAAAAATAAATTAGCGTTTGTTTTGCTAATGTGTTAATTATTTAAAACAAATAATAATTTGAACAGTATCTTTTTAACTGATTACCCTGAACCTATAATTCAACTGCAAAACCAATACAAAAATAAATAATATCAAAATAATAAATACCAATAAACAAGATCAACAAATATTTTGGAGCGCACTTCCACAAGCTATTAAACATGTATAAATATGATAAATAAATTAGACTAAAATTAATTAGATCAAATATGTTGTAGTGCACTGTCACAACCTAGCAAAGCAAAATCATTTCGTAATTGTGGCAGGCCAAAATCGTAATTGCGATTAAAATATGATTAATTGCACACCCCTAACACACAGACACACACACATACACTTTTTGTCTAACACGCTAACACAGTGCTGTACTGTTATGCCTTTACATTTACTTTGTAAGTAATTATGGGACGTATTTCTTCTTTCATAGCAATTTTCCTTCATACTTTCTTGCCGTGAAATAGGTCTTAAATTCTATTCAAAGTGGTCTTAAAAAGGTCTTAAAAAGTCTTAAATTTGAGTAGGCGAAACCTGCAGGAACCCTGGATAGAGACACCTCTTTTAATCCTATGAGTTGTTCAGTGGGCATGAAGCCAAAATGGCTGACTTCAGAACAAAAATATACTTTCTTACTATTTTTATATCCCATGTCATTATTTTGGGATTGTTCTTATATACATATATTTTTTCAGTGACAGAAATGTGCTTACATACCGTTTAACTCAAGCTAATAAATGAAAGCACTAAATAATTTGGTCATAGTTCAGTTCAGGAACAACACGATGTAGCACCAAATCATAACTCTGTAGTGATCACTGATGCATACACTGGGGTTACATAATCCAATCATGGAACTACAGGTTGGGGGTATTGTTTCCGCCCGGACACATATGTTGACGGTACCTCCGGGGTACCTACTGTGTGTCCTCCTCTTTCACTTTCTCTTCTCCTCTTTCCTGCAACCCGACAGCACGTCGATTTCTGCTCTCCAATAAAGAGAGATTTGCAACTCTGATACACCGCCTCCGTCTCCCTTCTCTCGGCACTACAGTGGTGACCCTGACATAAGTCTCGCGAAGGATCCGGGACTGGACCGAACACGGCAAAAAGCAGACTCTGCTTTTCTCGAAATGCCGGAGATTTTTGGGGACCTCCGTTGCTGCCACGTGCGCACGGACTGAGGCTCGGTGCGCCCCACGGAATGGACGCGGACGACGCTCGCCATTTTCACGGCTTTTCGGCTCTGGGGGACGGCAAGCCTTCCATGGGGCCGGTACGCGACCGTGCCGGGTTGGTTCGGGACGTGCGGCTGCATGTCCGGCCAGCGACTGACGGCCGCCGAGAACGGCTAGCGACGACTGCTAGCATCAGCTAACGCCTTGCAGCTACCGGCGGCTATCGACAACCGACTGTTTTTTTTAATTTATTTTTAATTTTTTTGTGGTGCCGGAGAGGGGGTTCGATCATGTCTGGTCGGCCTCGCGTGGATCCTCTCGCTATTTCGCCCACCTGTTTTTGTTCGTGGACAGGACGACCTTTTGAGCTTTTTCTGGTGCCGGAGAGGAGGTTCGACCATGGCTGGTCGGCCTCGTGTGGACCCTCTCGCTGTTTCACCACCTCGACGGCGGCTTCGGACGTCACACAGTGGCGCGCTTCTGGACCCCGTCTCGCCTCTTCCCTCGCCTCGGCGGTTCCGGACGTCGCCCATGCCTTCATCGGCCCGTGGGTGGCGCGCTTCGGGACCCTGCCTGGCCTCACCTCTGACCGCGGCTCACGGTTCGCCTCGACGGCGCCCCGTCTGGCCTCTCCCCTGTCCACGGCTCCTTCCTCCCGAGGACTTCGTGCCCGCCGCCGCTGTGCCTTCGCCTGCGGCCGGGCAGCGCTCCTCCCGGCTGGGGACCACCGGGTTTTTCACGCCCGTCCCCTGGTCTCGACACAGCGACCCTGCTTTCTGCGGCCCCCTGACGACGGCCCGTTCCGCTTCACATTTGATGTTATAACATCCCAGTACACGCATTGTAACAGTGAACAGTTCCTTCAAAACAATTAAGCTTCATATCAAAAACAAATGAACCTTGCAACTTGAAAAAAAGAGTGAACAAAAGACACAAGATAAGAACATTGATATCCAAAGCAGGAAAGAAGAACAGAACGTGTAAGAACACAACAGACATTTAAAGAACAAGGCGGGACAAGAACTGTTATCATTGTGCGACATGAAGAATGTTGACCACGCCCTAACTTTAATCGTTTGTTTACGTCCCTCACTTCCGTTTCGCTTCTCATTTGCTAGCTGAACAGCTGATCAGAGTGGTTTCTTGGCCCGATAGCTTGTGTCCGACACCCGGCCGATTCAACATGTTGAATCGGCCGGGTGTCGACCGTGAAAGGCCAAATAAGGCGTGTCACGGCCGAGGGTTCGGGACACACCAAATTGACTTTGGGCGACAAGGAACCCGTTGTCGCCAAACAACGCAAGACGGCCGATATCGGCCTGGTGTGTAGGGGCCTTTAACAGTGGAAATTGAGTCCATGATGTCGGATGATCTGGCCGAGGGGATGTACTTAAAGTATAACAAGTTAAGATAAACATTGCACAGAAAAATTGCCTTCATGTGTGATTATCATTATATTTGTAAGCGACATTTCTAGATACTATTGTTGAATCACGTAGCATTTAACTGTTTTAGACAAACAAAGTTCTGATTTACTTTTTGTAAAATATTTAAATAATTGTACTCTTTTGTAACTTGGAAGAGTCCATTAGTTTAATGTTGAGGGATGCATTTTGTTAGAAGTAGCTCAAGCTGTTAAAGAAATGTAGTGGAGTAAAAAAACATTGTTTCACTTTTAATTGTAGTGGAGTAGAAGTATAAAGTAGCATAAAATGGAAATACTCAGGTAAAAGTACAAGAACCTCATAATTGTACTTAAGTACAGTACTTGAGTAAATGTAGTAAATTACTTCCCACCTCTGATATGGACATCAGTTGGGTTTCAAATAACATTTCCAGTTTTTCTAGTAGGTAGTCTACTCAATTGTTGTCTTGGCATGTCTCAGAGAGACAATTGTTCCATAATATTAATTTCCTGCACTATTGCTTTCCACTCTGAAGTTGCTGGACATTGTCTACTCTTATCTTTGGGATTTGTTGACTGTACCAGGGTTCAGATGTGATATCAGACCGTGAGGGGCAGGACGTGCTATTAAGTAGGAAGTCATTTCATATTAATTTTGTTCGGAGAGCAACTAGGTGTGCATCAGAAAGCTTTCCTCTACAAATAAAATAATACTTTACTTCAGTAGGCTACTTGAAACACTCGAGACAATGGCCGAAGAAAACAGGTAAGAACATCAAAACATGCCTCTTTTCTCATTCATCATATTGTATGTTCATGTAAACTATCATAATAAATTGAGCGAGTGGCGTGTGACATTCGAACCTTCAACTTGAATGACCATAGTGGTAACGTCACATATATTACGTATTAAAAATAGCTTGTGTGCAGTTATAACTTGTCATGTTGTTGTTGCAAACTAGCAAACTGAGTGAGCACTTAGCAGATAGCTAACATTAGAGTTAACGACGAACATGCAATTTGAAGTTAAGTTCACTTTCAAATACTTGTTGTTAAAGTGCGTGTGCCAAGGGCTTCGTCGATAGCAGCATTCATGTCGACGTCAAGGTAATTTCACGTGCATCACATATTTACACAGCACATGTCATAGTGTTTGCTAGCTTAGCTTAAACTTGTGCTTTCATGAGCTTAACCACTGACAACTTGTAGTAACAACGTAATGTCTATTTAACGGTTTCAAGGTGAATTAAGCGATCAAAGTACATCTCACCGTATGAGTCAGTTTACTACTACCGTGCCATGTGGGCTACAGTAACATTGATGACAACCTGATGTAAAAGTAACTAAATACAGTTACTCAAGTAGGCTACTGTACCGGTACTTAAATACAATTTTGAGGTACTTGTACTTTACATGAGTATCTGTATTTTTGCTACTTTGTATGTCTACCCCACTACAATTCAGAGGTTAATCGTGTACTTTTACTCCACTTAAATAAGACTTTAGTTACACCTGGACTAAATAGCATGGATGTATAATAAGAACTAAATAAATAAAACTAAAGAAAAGAGCTAAATACCCAGCAGTAAATAAAATAATAAAAATTAGTTCCGCGGTGTTAACCAGCTGTGACAAACATATGAATTCATTCAAAACAAATGATATGTATCATTCTAAATGGGCCAATCTGCATAATGAGTACTTTTACTTTTGGTACTTTAAGTATATTTTGATGCTAATTATTTTATACTTTTACTTGATAAAGATTTTGAGTGCAGGACTTTGACTTGTAACAGAGTATTCCTACTCTGGAACTTTAATTCTACTTTAAGTACAACATCTGGGTACTTCTTCCTCATCTGCAACCTGCTGTGTGTGCTTTTCTGCACCCAAACAGGATTATTATGGCAAGGTGCTGAAGAAAACCTCTGACCTGAAGAGCAATGCCTGTGTGGCTCCAGCTCAGCCCATTCCTGCCTTCATCCGCCAGGCTCTGAAGAAAGTGCACCCTGAAGTCACCGCCAGGTAACCGGGCAGCTTTTGTTTCACCCTCAGTGAAGTGTTAGCAACCATCACTGATCCACAGAAGCGTACTGTTGGTGTCTCTCTTCTCCCTCAGGTACTATGGCTGTGGTCTCGTGGTGCCAGAGTGCTTGGAGGGCTACAGGATCCTGGACCTGGGCAGCGGGAGTGGGAGGGACGTGTACATGCTGAGTGAGCTGGTAGGCGAGAAGGGCCACGTCACTGGCATTGACATGACTGAGGACCAGGTATTGTATTAGACATATTTATGGTAAATATTGTATTCTTCTTGATATACATCATTGTGTTCATTCTGTATCAATGTTTCTTGTAGCTGTATAGCATGTTTGAATACTTAGTACATTTCATTTAATTGTATAATTATAATTATTTATGTATTTTTTCATTATATTAATAATGATCCCTTTTTAATTTATCATTATTATTTATATTTATTTATTTTAATTGGTGAGTGTGTACTTTTTCTGTACTGCTCTTAAGTTTACGTTACATTTCAATAGCTCACACTTTTATCCAAAGCACCTCTACAGAAGCAGATCACACACTGTTGAATTTGGGGTTCAGTATCTTGCCTACAACCTACAAAAAAGATATATATTTCAGCTTTAAATGCAAGAGTGTTCTATTTTCTAGCTTGACGTGGCCAGGACGTATGTGGACTATCACACGAAAGAGTTTGGCTTCAAGAAGCCCAATGTGAGTTTTGTCCAGGGCTACATCGAGGCTCTAACAGAAGCGGGTCTGGAAAAGAGCTCCTTTGATATCATTATGTAAGAAGTATTTCTCAACTCTCTTCCTCTGTCTTTATTTTGAATTGTAATGCTGTATACTTCTAGAAATAATGTGTTCAAACGTTTGTTTTCTGTCATAGTTCCAACTGTGTGGTGAATCTCTCTCCAGACAAGAAGCGAGTACTGGCTGAAGCCTACAGTGTGCTCAAGGTATGCTTCTCTCTCACAAAACATGAAATAAATGCTATGAAAAATAATTTGAACATTCACCGTTTACCTGTTGATCTTTAGGATGGTGGTGAGCTGTACTTCAGTGATGTCTACAGCAGTGGAAGATTAACAGAGGAAATAACAAATCATAAAGTCCTCTGGGGTGTGTAAAATTAATATCCTACAGCCATAAAAAGCTCACAGATAGTGCTACCATATCAAGATGTAATTTATCTTGGCAGGCGAGTGTATTGGTGGAGCGCTCTGGTGGGAGGATCTGCTGCAGTTGGCAGAAGAAGTTGGTTTCAGCCCGCCACGCCTTGTAACAGCCAGCTTCATCACCGTGGACAACAAAGAACTGCAGGACATCCTCGGTTTGATATTTATTATATTTGATTTTTTCATAACTTTCTTTATTAAACACATTTTTTAAAGCATGTTATAAAGGAAAAGTGGGAGACACATTTCCAGACTGTGATTGATTTTTAAGTAGAGAAATGTAATCTTTTAACCAAAAATATGTGATAGTAGTTAGGATTTCTGCTATTGGTTCTATTTTATTCTTAATATGTTTCTTGTTTACTCATCTTTCTATATCACGTTGTTTAGCTGTTGAAGTAACAAGCATTCATTTTGAAACTAGACATAATTAAGGTTCTGCCAACATAATTTTACGACACAAATTCTCTTTACTGATTTAAATATTTAAATAATTTTTTTTCTAAATCAATCCTGAAAAACCCTGCTTTTAGAGGCTTTCACACCCATAGGTGTCCACTTATTCTTGCTAAGTAGACGTAGGCTCTGGTCGAAAGGGGGCAGAGAATCTAATGAGGTCACCAGACATGAACCATTAAGAGTGAAACTTGTCCCACACTAACATGTGCGTTAAGCTCACAGTACAGAGGGGGAGATGTCAATCAAGCACAGTTTGCACATGCCCACAGAGAGGTCTAATTAGGCATACATTGGTAACACCTGTGTGGATTGTGCAGGTGTTAATAGACAGTTTCATTAGGTTTAAATGTGTTACTACGTGTCCTTACTTGCCTTTAGTCCTGTGCATCTAGTAGCATTCTGGACATGTTTTCTGGTCACCGAATATCTAATTGACCACTAGTTTTCTCTTTAGAGTTTCATGTTCTTGTTATATACTTTACATTCTGTGCAGTTATGTTGACAGTGGCATTCTCTGGTAGCTAAATTGCAAGGAACGTGTTGTATTTAACAGGAAATATTACATTCAAATCCAACTTTAATTTGAAAAAAGAAATTGAGAAACCCAACATTGCAATTCTTAGAAATCCCATTAGCATTGAACAGCTCCAACTTTTACATTGTTTGTTGCATTGTGGAACAAACAATATAAAAAAAAGGAACAGATTCCGTATTGGGATTTTTCCAGCGATTTAATACTCAAATCATCTACATGTTTTTGGTATCCACCATACAAATATTTATAGTATCTCTGTAAATGAATTTATTCAGGTTTGCTTCATTTAGATTTACAAAACTAAGGGTAGGTGTATATTGTGCTGCAAAGCTTTGGTTAATGTTTAACTTATGTTAAATTGAGGTCTACTGAAGTCGTATCACAAACTGTGTTTGTGAAACTGTTGTTCATTGAATATACCATACAAGACATTTTAGATTGTTCTCGATGTTGACTGATTCTGTTCTCTCTGACCTGTTCTGACAATACAGGCGACTTCAAGTTTGTCTCTGCCACATACCGCCTGTTCAAGGTCCCTAAAGGCGCCACCAATCCCTGTCAGGTCATATATAATGGGAGCATTACAGGAGTAGAGGACAGCTTCCAGTTTGACACTCAGTTCACATTCAAGGTCTGTACATACCACAGTTACTTCAGCTCAAGCTCTGTATGCACATTTTATAAGACATGTGTGGATGTCACAGGTGGATGAAGTGGTGGAGGTTGATGGAGAAGTGGCCACCATACTGACCCATTCCAGATTCAGGGAAGATTTCACTCTCCAGCCTCAGGGAGGCCCCCGTGAGTCCTGCGGAGTCAAACCTAAGGTCAGTGTCACGACTGAATTCCAGGATATGTAAATGTCTGTATGATTATTTTTTTGTTAAACACTAGAGGTCAGTGTGTTTGTCGTATTCGTTACAAGTGTGTGACACACCCAGAGAGCCCCTCTGTCTGAACTGTGCACACAGTCACACACACACATGTGTGCACCAGGACGCATGCTGCAAGTTCTTACACACACTCACATACGCAGTCAAACATACATACGCACACATCCACACGCACAAGGTCAAGCAGCTGTCTTGGAGTCATAACCAGACTGTGGAGTCCTGCTGGGGAACATTGAACAAGAAAGAATGTTCTCTTCTCAGCTAACGGAATGCCATCTTATCAGCTCTCATGGTCGTTCTGTGCACACACACTCACATCTACAAACACCACTATATATTTTTCAATGACTACCCTAATCCTATGATCACTTGCAACATTTTATTCTGCTATTGAGGAAGTTCCATTTGGTTTTTGTGGAGCAAAAAACGAAATTGAAAATGTATCATCTGTCCCTGGGTTCACCCTTTGGCCTGTCCCTCTGAAGTAAAATCATGTCCAAGATACTTTTCCCTTATCAGCGCGGCTAGTTGGTGATAATAGGTAATACATAGCCTTTGATCTTGTTTTTGAAAGCATTGCTAATGTGAAATGTTTATTTCACGAACAACTAGTATCTCATAAAAGAAATAGCATGTGGACACAAGAATTAAAAAACTCAACATACAACACCTTTTTATTCTGCTATTATGAATATTTTTTAGGATGTTTAATCC
The DNA here is from genome assembly GCF_902827165.1 of Trematomus bernacchii. NCBI lineage: Eukaryota > Metazoa > Chordata > Actinopteri > Perciformes > Nototheniidae > Trematomus > Trematomus bernacchii. The sequence goes on along the minus strand of NW_022988066.1, from coordinate 649,799 downwards.
TGGAATATCTGAAAAAAAAAAGGGAGAATAACCTTTTCAAACTTTTCTATAATTCTTAGATTTGCTTTCACACCATAAATATAATACATACGTACATAAAACTGTGTGTGTGTTGTTAACTCCTACTGATTTCTACCTTGTTTTACTTTTGATACAGGCGGGCACTGTGGATCCCTTCCAGCTGGTCCTTCAGCTGGGGAAACAACAGCCAGGTTCAGCCACAGGGGGATGCTGCAGCACTCAGTCTGCCTGCTGCAAGTGATGGTGTGAAGAGCACTCAGAAATACAGCCCCATCATGATATATAGCATAATAACAAAAGCGCAAATGTCCTGACTTAATTATGCTTCATTCGGTGCTATTATGTCGTGCCATATTAACATTTGAAATTATGACTTTAATTTATGTGAATAATAATGTTGCATAAATGAAATGACTTTGGCTTTGTATCAAGGCAAAATCAAGATACTCACACATTCAAAACGTGTGCACAATCTTCTTATAAGTCTATTATTTTCATATTTCTTAACAATTCTAGACATCTGAATTTTCTTATACGTGTCATTGATTTATTTTATTGGGACTTTTCCATCTTTATTATATAAAAAAGCCTTTTGCTGTAACACCTCTAATTGAATTCATTCGTTAAGGGAGTATATTGCCATAAGTGTTTTAGTGCACTGCTTTGTTAATTGTTTTGTGTTATATCTTTTATTATAATAAATGCTGTCAATCAATCTAATTAATAGTCATTTATTGCACATGCCATATGATGGGATCTTTACAGCAACAGGTGGGTATGACTTAAAAAAGGCCTTCGGTACTGATCACTGATAAATACAAACCCTCTCGGAAACTGTATAACGTAGGCAATGGTTCCCAACATAAATCTAAAAAAACAAAAGAAGAAGAAAAAAAATAGATAATATGTATCTGCTATATAAAATCTTTATAGTCTGGAACTTGTCTCCTGTAATGTGATTTTGTTCATTAAGAAAGGCTACATTTCACCTCTTCAGGCCTCATGAAATCCTTCAAATAGAACACTTGGAATTATTTGATGCAACTGCATATAAGTCACATACACATTAGGATTTGGATGTTGCTTTTTTTAAGTGGTCACAGCTCAACAAAGTTTGGAAACTACTGGTTTAGGAGACATATCATTGCATTTTCTATTATGTGTTCAATGCATTGCAAGATCATAATATGGACTCCCTCAAAAGTAACAATGTAGTTTAATGGGCATTTTCAATATAAATATATCATTATAAAGTAGAATTCATTTCAATGAGGTTATATTGCATTCAATTGGGCAGTTGCTAATGTTACCGTTTTTATCTTTATTGATATGTCATTTTTTAATTGAATACGTTTTAAGTTTTATTAGTTATCTTCTGTATGTTAAAAAAAAAGTCACCAGTAGAGTCCTGTCTGTCTCTTAACATGAGGTGCACTTGTTTTGGAATGTGATTGGCCAAGGAGGCTGCGGACGCCCCGCCTCCGGCCAAACGCCTCTCCTGATTGGTCGCCTCCGTCGCCTGTCTTGGGGACATCAGGGGAGGCACGAGTTGGCCCGTAAGCCTGCGCTCGCGAGTCATCAGTGTCGGACACGTAGTGGGAACGAGCAGGTCCCGATGCACAAGTCACGGCAGCCCTCGGCGGAGATGAAGGCGGACTCCGACTGGCTCTGATTTTTAAAAGCGCTTTTCATTCAGGCGGTAGGTTGCCAATGGTTATCAATATGGCAGAGCCGTCATCCCAAGCACCCACTGCTGCAAAAATGGCGTCACTTAACTGGGTCCGAGCTTTGGCGATGCTTTTCTTGACTGTCACTGGCTGTTGTGTCGCCCCGACAAGTGGCAAGGAAGGGTCCGAGGAGACCGTCATCATAGGACTCCGACTGGAGGACACGGACGAAATTTCCTTCATGGATAGGGGCTACCTGCGGTTGAGTGAGCGCTCTCGGGTGAAACTAAGGGTGTACGGGCATAACATCAACAACGAGACCTGGTCCAAAATTTCTTTCACGGAACACGAGCGGAGCAGGACGGTAGGGAGTGTTGACAGCTCCTCGGGGGATAACCAGAGCCAGGAGGACTCGTCCAGCTTTCATCCCTGCGGTATTAGGACTTCGGATATAATTATATTACCCAACATCATCCTAAATCGAAAGTCGTCGGGAATAGTTGAAATTGAGGTCAAACCTCTGCGCAAGACCGAGAGGAGTAAATCGTATTACCTTTGCATCGCTACCGCGACACCGGCCGTGGGCGGGATGCACGACCCGTGGACGGAGAACACCTGGATCTACCACAACGGGGATGACACCAACGTGATAGTGGTGGAGGAGAAAAAGTTTCTGCTGCCTTTCTGGCTCCAGGTCATCGTCATCTCCATGTTGCTTTGCCTGTCAGGCATGTTCAGCGGGTTGAACCTGGGGCTCATGGCTCTGGACCCCATGGAGCTCCAGATAGTGCAGAACTGCGGCACCGAGAAGGAGAAGAATTACGCCAAAAAAATCGAGCCGGTCAGGAGCCAAGGGAATTACTTGCTATGCTCTCTTCTGCTGGGGAACGTGTTAGTGAACACCACGCTGACCATCCTGCTGGATGACATCGCCGGTTCTGGGTTGATCGCGGTGGTCATGTCCACCATTGGAATAGTGATTTTTGGAGAAATCATTCCCCAGGCCATCTGCTCCAGACACGGCCTCGCTGTCGGGGCCAACACCATCTTTCTCACCAAGTTCTTCATGTTGCTCACCTTCCCTGCTTCCTACCCGGTGAGCAAACTTCTCGACTACCTCCTGGGTCAGGAGATAGGAACCGTGTACAACCGGGAGAAGCTTCTGGAGATGCTGCGCGTAACGGACCCCTACAACGACCTGGTGAAGGAGGAGCTGAACATCATCCAGGGCGCGCTGGAGCTCAGGACTAAGACGGTGGAGGACGTGATGACGCCCCTGAGAGATTGCTTCATGATCCCCGGGGATGGCACCCTCGATTTCAACACCATGTCCGAGATCATGAAGAGTGGCTACACGCGCATCCCAGTCTTTGAGGGCGAGAAGTCCAACATAGTGGATCTGCTCTTTGTCAAGGACCTGGCCTTCGTGGACCCGGATGATTGCACTCCTCTGAAAACCATCACAAAGTTTTACAGCCACCCACTGCATTTTGTGTTCAATGACACGAAGTTGGATACAATGCTGGAGGAGTTTAAAAAAGGTGAGGCAACAACATAGAATGCACTATTTTCACATGTTTTATTTTTATTATGTATCTATAAATATGATTCCATATACAACTATAAAAGAGAGCCTGCTTATTATTAGTTTAATCTCAAGTGAAAAAAGTCAGGGCACATCCTCCTTCCTTTGGATGAGGGAGGATAGCAGGTGAATTATTAGGGAATATAATACAATAGGAGTGCCTCATGAAAAGGTCACATTGTGCTTCATGAAAAAGGTCATATTGTGCCTCATGAAAAGGTCATATTGTTTGAGGGAATGGTAAAATAAAAAAAACCTATCTACAGGACTTAAAGGGGTTAGAATAATGTGTGTCCCCTTTTAAGATTGAACAAGAAACTTCTAGGTAGTGAAGGAAGACAAAGTTATTTTGTCATTTCCTATCCGGCCTTGCATCACTACATTTTGAGGCAGCTGTAGTGAGGTGCACTTGCCCACAGCCTCACAGGTCATTTCCTGTAAAGGGGAGGAGGAGGTTATCTCTCCATCGCTTCCATTCACTGTTAATGTTCACACGGTTTCTCTCTCCTCTTGCTCTAACCTTGCCCTCTCATTCACTCTTTTTTACTCTTTCCCCTCCTTCCTTCTCTTTCTCTCTGATTTGTGAATGCATTAGGACATGTGGGAATGGTGCAACGGCAGTGCTAAGGTTATCAGGTGGGGGCATCTTGTTTGAGAACCTGCTTAAATCCCTCTCTACCTCTCTTGTGCTTGCCTCTGAATGATGGTGGCGATAACTCCTTTTGTCCAGCCCTGGAATGCAGTCGTGTGGATAATGAATAACAGCCTTTAACACCCTCAAGTCCCCCACTCATGTGTTTTGTGTGTATGCGCATGGCGTTTAAGAAATATGTTTACCTCACCCATGGTTTACCTGATGTTTTGCGTAGCCATCCCCCCTCTCGGTTGTTTTCTCTGACTCAGTTGTTCCTGGCAGCTTGTGTGCGGAATTTGGTACTTTCTTTATTCCCAGATAAGCAGCTACAGGTGTGACCAAGTGATACATGGGCACACATGTTCAGAAACTAATTTATCAATGCTTAAAATGTGGTGGAAAATGCATGATTGTTGCATTGCGTGCTCATTGGAATATTCACTTCACCTTTAAGACGATTAATTGGGGGGAAAACAGGGCAAATCATTGAGCTCCATTACTAGAATTTAGCTGTAGCGCTCATTGCCAAATTAGCATTACATAATACGGGGGTTTGTTTGTTTTCATCACAGACTATTTACAGACACGCACTAGCAGCAAGAAACATCGATTCCCTTGACCTTGTTGATCGTTTCAGAGACAGAAAGTTCAAAAGAATATGCATGTTACAGAACCAGGGGGTGCCATGTTCTGCTGGATTATTAAAATAACCGTGTGACCGAATATGACCCCTGCAGTATCCCCTGATTCACTTTTTATATTAGTACAAGTGGAGTGTGGTCATCTGAGGGAGGAGATGTTACTTTGTAAATATTATTACATCATTTTGACCTGTGAGTCTGTGTGTAAAGACTATTTTGGGTATGAAAAACATCAGATAGGAATGATGTAAGTATATCCCGCTACATCAACAACTTCTTAAAATACACATACATACACAACAGGTGATTAGAAGTTGTGTCATCAAATCACACACATGATTTTTTAATAATTTTTCAACAGAAATCAATACTTCTGTTATACTTCATTGCTGTTTAAGGAGCTGTCACAATACAGAGTTCGGATTTTAAACCACAACTTCCTTGGCGGATGTAACAAAGTGCAGCAAATAACGTATGTACCTATATTTGAAAATAGTCTTATAGTATGTGTGGTAGATATAAAGTCCTACAATCCTGCAATGTTATAAGCTACGTTTGCAATATCAGTTTTAGAGGGAGGGACAGTTTTTTGGTCTTTTATTATAGTTTTCATTATACCAGTTTTTTCCAACTGATTTAGCTTGTATGCTAGTCTGACACTTGTTGAATAGTAGCCTAAATTGTCAACTGCTTCCATAGCGGTCTCAGGTGTATCTGTTTACTCATGTTGTTAATTCTGTTCCTTTCCTCCCAGTAAAACCCAAAACAGCGCATTTTGTCGGCGACATAGTTCTTCTCATATGTCCAGTTTTGGTGTGTAGTGGCAGAGTGTTTCTGCGGCTGGCCCCTTGCCAGAGGGGATTCGCCTTCAACCTCTCATGTAAGTCATAAGCGACTGTTGTAGGGAGGGCTGCAGGGTCAAAGTTTCCCGTCAATCTGGCTCTGTGCGCAGGGCACACTCTGTTCAAAGTGCTTTGTATTGTAAGTCATTGTTAATTAATTTGATGCCGCTTGCCGAGCTGCATAGACGTCTGAAAAAACGCTCATATTAGAGACTGTATCGCAGTATTGGGTATAAACTTTGTGGCGAGGTGGTTTCACTTTCCAGTTTTATAGGATTTACTTTCACGCTCACATTCTCAACCTAAAAACTATTCAAATTTCAATATTATACTAGTTTAAGCACTCAGAAATCAAACTGAACAAAGTAATCCTAAAATAATTATACATATAAGTAGTTGAACAGTATTAATGGAGCTTCAAATGTAAGATTTGCTCTACATTTGATTGGTAGTGGAAAAATGCTCACATGTTTAGGTTTTACCCGGCTTGACCCTGGTCCTAGGTTAGGGGTTACAGTCAGATTCATGCAGGAGCATTTTAATTTGGGCAGACACCCCTCTGGAAACTTCTGACCCATTCTTTAATTACTCTCCGTCTGCGATTGCAACAATTACTGTCATCCAGGGGGTTGCTTGTCAGGCTGCAGCTTTACCGGTTAATGAGTGGGTCACTGTGCACCATTTGGGAAACAAAGCAAGCAGCACCTGAGTCAGAAACAGGAATTTAGCTGCCCTTCTCACCTTCAATTATTTGTGATATTCCTGAAAGTGAAAGCTATTCACTCGCTCACATGCAGTGTAACCAGCCTTGTTGGGGGGGGGAGACAGGATCTACTGTATGGATATTTGGAGAGCTCAAATCAGGTTATGTGTGTTCTGTTCCCCTGGGGAAGGAAGAGTACTTGTCTAACTTGAATTTGGGAGTCCAGACGGGGGACTGGGACTTGACCCAACAGAGGCAAGGAGAAAATACTGTCCAAAACAGTCCCCATGCTTTGCTAGCAACAAACACACAGACACAAACTCTCAGTTCTTCTCATCTCTAAACCTGGTTTCTAAATGTATTTAACAACTGCTTATATCTTATACAGACTTTTGAGGTCAAATATATAATCCTGACTAAGAATGACATGAACAAACCCCTCAGTAAAGTCTTTCAGAATATATATAGGAATGGAGCTTAGAGGTTTGGTGTATGAGTGATGAGTGATGCTGAAGTGGACATTTCTAGCTAAAAGAATGATAAAAAGACACACTTAACCTGTTAAGCCCCAAGCCTGTTTTTCAGGTCTCAGGCTAGAAAATGACATTCCCTGAACAAATGACTATATCTTCACTTCTAAAAGGGGTACATTAATAACCTTTTTTCTCAAAGCAATGATAAACCTGTGAGTTGGATGTAGAAAAGCCAGAATCAATATAGATGTTTTTATTTTAAAGTAAATTCAGATTGAACATAGTAAAAAAATAGTAGACAAAAAGCTTTAGGAATCCAAACTATGACACATAATAAGTACCCTGTATCAAGATTGATGCAAAACAAGTTAAATCTGACCTTTTTTAGAGAGGTTTAGAAAAAAAAAACACTTCTGGGGTCATTTGGGTGTATTTGCCATATCTCTGGAACCCATTGGTCGATTTTGATGATTGACACCTCTTTTTAACCGATCGAGCCAATAGAATCGAGGGGAAGTTCCTAAATCCATCTAAACATTACCATTGGTGAATGAGAGTGATGCGCAGCCAGCACGCCCAAAACCGGAAGCTCTCATACACTCTCGTAGCTCTCATAGCAGCTATATATGAAAACTACTCTTATTGACATAAATGTTATGATGGATTATCAGTAATCATTTCAAAGTGACACAGAGACATTGGATTAACCTTCAGCAGCGTTTATATGCGTTTTAATGCCATTGAACACCACTTTTGATCAGAAAACAGCAAAGGTAAGATATATTTGCCGTTTTGGCCCCGTAAAGCTAAGTTGTGTGTTGTCTGGTTTTGCCTTCGCTGCCGCTGGAATCTGTGGAATCTCAGCTTTCATATGATATCTTGTTTGTGCAGATCCGATGAAGCATAACATATTTCTACCGTGAGTTATGCGCTAAGTGCGTTAGCACCCTTTCGCTTAGTTCTAATTCAGACGCTTGGCGTTAGAGTTGTGTTTTGTTTCGGTAACAATTGTTCATATCGTCAGTTAGCTGAGTTTCTTCCCGTCAAGTGGGTACGACACATTAATAGGTTGTTAAATGGTAAGAAGCCCTGAGACACAGTTTCGTGAACCACGTGCACCACGCTGCAGTCTTATGGAGCGCCGCACGTTCCCCAAAACCCTAACCCTACCCCTAGTATAAAAGAACACAAAATTGCCCAAAGTTTCTAAACTTACCAATGCAGGAAACAGCAATGTTTTTGCCTCTGGTGTCTCACCTTATTGCATCCAATTATATTAATGTTTTTATTTATGTTAACAGTACTTCTTTCTCACCTTCCCACTGTCTGTTTAGTTATCCATTCATGTCTCATAGCCCAGGGTATACATGCTGCTCTGTTTAAAGTAAGGTCCCCAGTGTAAAAGAGCCTACATGAGGCCTGGCACGTCTTGAACTAGTTCCCCCGATTGCTGCAATATAGGCCAATCTATGCTTAATTCAGATTCAACAGCCTTCACGGTCTCTTTGCTCAGTACTTTGTCTTAAAGTGAAACTCTTTTCTCTGTCGGCCTTGCTGAAAAATGGTGACAGGAGTTTTGTGGTTTGCTTGAAACGCTCTGTTTCTATCTGGGTGTTTGTGTGCAGCGTATCATAGCAGAATGTCTAGAATTCTGTGTGTTTGCCTGGTAACCCTTGGTGCTAATGCTGCAATGAGTGTTGGGATTAAATGGCATCATGTTGGTAAGAACACTTAATGTTTCCTGATGAGGGACACCCCTTTGAACTCAGCGAGAATTCTCCTGCCAGCCGCTCGCTTTCTCAGAACTAATTACCTCGAATTAAAGCTTGTCTGCATTTTGCAATACCGTTTGGTACGGGAGACTGCAGTAGTAGTTATTTTTTGCTTGTGCATGGAATGTCATTTGATGGAAACCGTTCATATCACACGCACAAACAGCACAGTTAACACATTGACACATGCTGTCAACTTAAAAATCACAGCAGCTGTTTTTCTTGCTTATGTTTCAAGTAATCTGTGCTGCTATTTAAGGTTTTTATGTAGCCATAGTTAGTTTTTGTAGTCAAGTGTAACCTGTTCATCAATTAATCATCAGTGTTTGAGTTTTTATGCAACGCCTTTGGAGAAAAGGCCAATGCTGCTGTTGTAGAAACCTGTTGCGTGGTAACTTTTCCTCCATTGTACTGTTGACTCTCAATTTTAAGGACCACCTGTTCTTTCGCATGGTTTTGCTTCAAATCATGAATACTTTATGTATCTGCCAACTGTTTCAGTCAAAGCATAGTTCTGCAGAGACTTGAAACCATCTGGAAAGGTCTAAGGTAATCCATCACAGTGAAAGTGTCATTGTCTTTACATGTTGTTGCAGTAGGGCTTACATGCTAATGTTGCTATGGCAAATGGCAAAAACAGTTTGCTTTGGCCAAGGAAATGTATACAGCAGACTTAGACTTGAGTTTTTTCCCAGACATTTGGTAAATATAAGTCTATATCTCTTTTCAAATCTGTTTGGGCTTACTCCAACTTCACAAGGTTAATATATCTGGCTCTTTACCTGCTTAATACTCAACTATGCTAACCAGCTAGTGGCTAATGGTGTTTGTCTTCTGTCTGATGTTGAGTTGTTAGCTTCTAGTGGGTTTATGGATTAACAGTTTGTGTGGTGGAAAACCAAAACGTTGGGCTAAAAGACGCTCAAATGGTCTGAAGACGTTTGGTCATATAAGTGTATGTATAAGGGGTTTTCAGGAATCTTAATTTAAAAAAAACAACATCAAACTAAACAGACATTATCTATTTATAACATGATTGTTTGTTCTTTGTCTTCTTGGTTTGTTTTTCATGAATGCACAGCGCTAAATATCCTAGTGTCTATCAGTGAACAACCGAGTAGAGTTTTTTTCTTTAAATGGTCCATTCTAACAGTTTCAGCACTCCACATTATAATTATTTTGATAAAGAATGAAGGTGTTGATATCATTACTATAAAATATTTTGTGAAGTCGAGTTGTCACGATGTGGTTGATTTGAAGGTAGAAAATCCATCTAAAACACAGTTTGTTAATGTAAAGTTTTTGTCAATAATCCATCCGCCTACTTTAGTAGTGATATAGGATGATAATGTTGAACGTAGCAACAGGGTAAAGTATCTTTGTTTGGAATTTCCAAATTGATTATTCACGTTTATTCAGATGTCAGACTTGTTAATCGCAACGTGAAATATGAGCAAATGAGTTCTCGATTGACTTTAGGTGATTTGGACATTGTCTTGATTGAACTCTCGGGTTTGTTGTGTTGGCTTTTGAATTGGCCTACATTCTTCAGATTCTGGTACAACATGGAGTAGGCTTTTAAGACCCGATTAGTACAACAGTTGAGGAGTGTGAATCAAGGCGCAGTGCATTCCCAAAGCTTGTCTGATCTGGCATTATGTCTTTTACTTTAAATTTGTATTTTCTCCTGGGCACCCCATGCTAGGCATTTCCCCCGGAAACATCATTCATTTGCACAAGGTGATGCTATTATAAAAAAATCTCTTTGTGTGTGTGGTCATATCTTAAGGTCTCTAGCATGATGCTTCATATAAGCTTCTGTCTTTTATCAAACTGTATCGGTGTCAGCTATATTCGGCATAAGTTGCTATATGTGTAACCCCATACATTTGCCCCTCTTGGCTGAACCCGAGTGCAACCAACAAAAGGTAAAACTGAAAATACAATGTGCTACTGTTTCGCATAAATCAAAACAAGGTTGTTTTCCTTGAAAATGTCAAGTTTTTTAAGCCTCACTTTGAAGAACAAATTGTGTGAATTTGTCTTTCATGAAAGACTTTTGATCCAAACCTCTGTGATCCGGCTTCATCGCCTCTGTATGGCAACACTGATGTATCAAAAGACTGCTTATAGTAGAGGCACAATGGCCTACTAAGATAGAGCGCATACGAATAAGTCCCATATTGTACCCAGGACATGAGTAGGATTCATCTGAGGCACTTTTTGTAACAGATACTCATCTTTTTGTATTACTACTGTGTTTGTTGGTCAGAATCCTGTCCACAGAAATCAAAACAGTATAGTTTTTGTTTTTCAGCACAGTTGCACATCGTGCTTCACCTCTTTCCTTCTTAATACCTTGACCCTCGCCATGGACTCACTTCATTACTCATGATGATGCCTATTCCTGAAGCAAGGCGTTGGTACTTTTTGTGTTGTGGACGTAGTTAAGGAGCAGAGTCTGCTTCCAGCAACATGTTTGTCTGTAGCCATGCACTACTGAGGGAAATGTGTTATTACGCAATCGAGAATGCAACCACCCCCACGTTCTTTTTAATAACCGGTTTCCAAAAACAGAGATCACACTCAACCTGTGTGCTTTTTTCATCTTTTTGATGGACTAAAGTGTTAAGAGGTGTTTTGATATGATGGCAGAACTATAACCCTAACTGCAAACGGAGACCGACAAATAGGTGTCTGTTTATGCTGTAAATGGTACTGGTTGGTGCTTCGTTGATATCAACCAGTGGTGGAAGACATATACAGTACAGATCCCTTAAGTTTAAAGTGAGTAAGAGCAATCCTCAAAATGTACTCAAAGTATTACACGTAAAAGTATCCGAAGCAAAAATCACCCACAAAACTTGAAAATTAATGTAATGTTTAACAATGCAAAATAATTATATCTCAATGGGCTTGTTGATTTAAAAGCTAATTTGTTCTTTGATAAAATTACTGACTACTTTAGTTTTTAACAATTATTTGTTAACCTTTCATTTGTTGTACTTTCTTTTTTTAATTGTTTTTTTGTCTATGAATCTTAATTTGAAAAATAATACCTAAAGCCAACACGACAACTAAGTTCTGTATGTTTGAGTGGCCAACACAATTTTGCTTAAAATCAAATCAAAAAAACATATCCTATCTAATTAAATGGCACATTGGCATCTCTGAGCTGTCCGTGTTGATCGCATTCCAGATTCAGCTCTTGGTTTTGTGCTCTCAAGCTCTGAGAGACATTGTGAATGTCCACAGTGTTGATTGAATGGTCGAGGCAATCATGAAGTTACATCTCCTTTGTCTGAGGGAAAATACAATAAAGAATGACACAAAAGTGAATTCAAGACCATTCAATCAGCGTTGCCAACATAAACACTCTCCCCTGGAGCTGAAAAACACTTCATTGTGTAATGTAATCTTTAATGTCATTAAGACATGACAACACTGCTGATGCTGACTTACACTGACTCATTCAGATCTTGTCTTACTCAAGGACACCAAATAAAGGTTATTTATAAAACTTTGACACTGTTCTCAGTAAAAATCCATATTTCTTCATCTCTAATGAGAGAGGAGGTTTATTTTGAGTGCAGTCATGTCTTTAAGATAGTATCATGGTAATGGGGGTGCATTATGTCATTCTCATGAAATGAAGGGAAATTACTGCTATTAGTGTCGCTGTCTGAAGATACTGAGGAGGAGGATAATGATGATGGTGTTACAGTGAGGGTTGAAATGTACATATTGTGAAAGATGTGTTCTTTCTGTCACCTTGTGAGTCTTTGACAAGCTAAAGCTGCTGTCAAACACGTACTGCTGTCAATATTTTATTTATTCTTTAAACCACGCGCTCCATTCCTCCCACAGTTGAAGCTTTACTTATATGTGTGTATCCGCAACCGAAGCTTCAAATAGTTTCTTCTAACTTTTACTAGAGCAAAAGGAAAAGTGAGGCCCTTTCAGGCTGTGCCCCCGAGAGGGACAGAAAGCCCTCCAGCTTGGTCAGCCTAGTAACCAGGCTCTGTGCAGCACACTCAGGGAAGCAGAGCCACTTGCTTGTGCAGCGAGCGGTCCCATCCCCCTCCTCCCACATTCCCTCTCTCCCTCTTCTCTCCATATTGTCCTCTTGCCCATTTCCCTCTGTGTTATAAATTACAAACGACACAAACCTCCAGGCCTAATGCCTTGCCATGGACGCCTTCCAAGCTGCACTTTTCCGAGAGCCAAGAGGCTGGCTTCATTGATAACACCGGGCACACTGTCCGTCTCTCCATTTGCTGGCAGGAGGAAATGCCCAAGACAGACCCTTCCCAGGCCCGAAAGACACCAGCGCCTTTTTTACAATCGACTGATGAAGCCTACTTCTGTGAGACTTCACCAGCACTAGTGTAGAACACATCAACAATAATAAGTACATCAGTAAAAGTAACTTCAGGCTTATTCTTACATGATGCCTTATGATTTAAATATTCATGGGTAAAGTTGTCCATAGCCGCGTTCACACCAAGTACTTTCCTGTACTTAGTTCCGGCACTAAGAGCCCCGGTGCTTTTAACCCCAGGGCACTTAGTACAGATCGCGTTCACACCGGAGTACTTTTCCCTGAGGGAAGATTACGCAAATGAGCCGCTGACGTCACTTCTTCTTCTTCTGCTTTGGCTTTACTGGCAGGCCACAAACCACTTCACGGCGAGTACAGTAGGTGGCGGTATGCACCTTAAAGTTGTTTGCAATCCGCTGCAAAACAAGAGAAGAAGAAGAAAAACTTCCCGCGTATACTGCGACGCCCACCCACTCGCTGTACATTAGGCGTCTGTTGTTTACCTTCCGACCTCAGACATGATGGAGATGGAGTCGACTGAAGTTGTGCTGTTTGTGCTCATGTTATACAGCTTTGTAACTGAGTTAATGCAGCCTGAGCAACTTGCGTACAATAACAAAACAAGCCGAGCACGAGTGGTGGTGGAGAACGCTTTTGGCAGACTGAAGGGCAGGTGGCGGTGCTTGATGAAAAGAAACGACTGCAAGATGGACAAGATCAAAATCCAGGTGGCAGCATGTTGCATATTACATAACCTTTGTGAAAGTAATGAGTACAGGGACGAATGGACTGCCTTACCGGCGACCCAGCTTTATGAGGCATCTGAACAGCGTGTAAATTGTAAACATTTTGACAATAAAGCTGATCTTTTGTACAGTGCTTTTGTTTCTCTTTTATTTTCCAGTCAAGACAGGCAACATTACAATAGTGTACAGTGTGGCAATATAATAACAATAAACTGTGCCAGGTGTGTTGTATGCACAGTAAATAGTAGGGATGCTCCGATCGCCAATTTTGGGGCCGATCGCCGATCGCCGGAATCAGTATCTGCCGATACCGATCGCCGATCCGATCGAGTGGGCGGGGCCTAAATGGAAGATTTAAACATCACTTTAAATCTTCCATTTAAAGTGATGTTTAAAACTCAGTTAATGGGGCTCATTCACTGGAGCTTCCACAAACAACAATCAACTTAATTATTACATTCAAATTATGTATATTATTCAAGTTTACATTCACTTTGGATAATACCACGGGAGAAATGAGCAAGCGCTCTCTTTTCCTCTCTCTCTCCCCCTCTCTCCCCCTCTCTCCCCCTCTCTCCCCCTCTCTCTCCCCCTCTCTCCCTCTCCTGACAGCCCGTCAGTATCGTCTCATGCAGCTCGCTGATCCAGTAATGTGTGAGGCCGACAGTGAAGAATAAACATATTTATAACTAGTTTAGCTTGTTCCAGAGGTAGATAAAATAGCTAAGTGTGTTAGGTCTAACTCTTGTGTGTTTCGCTCTGCTCACCGGTCCGTCACAGCGGGTGGAGCTGCAGGATTTCTGCTTCACACACATTGCATACCGCTATTTTACTGTCTTTTTCGGACACCTTAAAATAATGCCAGACCGGTGAAGCCATTTTGGCGAGCTTGTTTTGCAGCGCACAGAGAAAAGTGTCATGTATTTTACGTCATGCGATCGGCCCTCGCGATCGGCATGTTTAGAGAGCACCGATCGATCGGAAGAGAGTGAGTATCGGCAGATCTCGATCGGTGACCGATCGATCGGAGCATCCCTAGTAAATAGGCTCAGCAGCAAACCCACCGTTATTATATATCTTCCTGAGACCCACTGCATCCGTCTGCCATAAACACTATGGAAACATACATGTTAGTTTCGGCCCATAGTGGACTCCATTTTGTGTTGTGTAAAATGGGGGGGGGGAATTAAAGGTTTGCAAATCCCCATGTCCTCCTCAGAGGACAATCATAAAAACATTTAGTTTTAGGTCAAATAATATTTAAAATGATATAAATTATCATATTTGTGTATGTGCCCCTGCCATTCCTCCACAAGGTTGCAACATTGATGATAAATAAATGACAAATAAAGCTTTGCCAGTTTATAACCGATGAAACATGATGGTATCAGAATAATCACTTACATGTGATGTATAGGATGCTACGGTCACTAAAGATAAAGTGTCAGGAGAAATAAGCAAGCTACAGGATCTGTTTAACAGTAAATAGAAGTTCACATTTTTAATGTAAATAAAATAGAAGTTGTACATGTAAATTAACATTATCAATATAAAATAAAGTGTCAGTTGTATCAAGACTATATAATAACAGTAATAACAATAATATAAAATGAACTGGTGAGCATCTTGTCCTCCGTTTCCTGGGCCTTGGTGAACAGCACCATCTGATCCCCGTGCATCGACTCTTTCACCACGGCACGCCGGTCCTCCAACGCCTGGACGGTGTCAAAGAAATTCGCATCCCGTGTCCGCTTTCCTAAGAGGGGAAAATAAGCAAGATACAAGATCTGTTTAGTCGCCATGTAGTTTTACAACATACTAGGAATGTGTTTTTTGTATTTTCACAAATAGAATTAAGGTTTCACAAATCTCAAACTGTGTTATAAAGAATCTTTTGACTCTCTGGGATAATCCAGTCCAGATTTGATGAGTCTAGGTATAGTGGTTTTAGATCAGGACCTGGTCTAATGTGGTCTACATGTAAAAAAAGCACTGAAATCTCCCTTTTTTGTATTTTCACAAATAGAATTAAGGTTTCACAAATCTCAAACTGTGTTATAAAGAATGTTTAGACCCTCTGGGATAATGCAGTCCAAATAAATTGGCTATGCAGCGATTTAAGAGGTTCAAACACGGAGGATTGTGCTTCATGTATGCTTGAACTTTGTTTAATGTTGTTGAGGCAAGTTTTCGTACCGGAAGTCATGTGACCTCTAGCCCGGATGTTTACAATGTTTGTGAGAGAGTAAAAAGGCGCAAACATTTGTAAATGCCGGTCTAGGCGAATACGTTTTCACGCTGTTTCATAATTGTACCAAGAAGGAAATAAACATGATTGTGAACATCAGTTCGATGCGTAACGTTCTTTCAACACAAAGTTACAGTGTGTGTACCTTTGCGTTTGGTTGCTGGTAAGGGGGGCGAGCTAGCGCTGTGATCTAGAATGCAAAGCTCGCTTGTTTCCAATCCCGAGAGTTGTCCATCCTCGCCTGAAACAGACGATTAGTGCCATGAGTTAGTGAAGCAAATTACAGAAACACTACACAGTTATTCACAAGTCAAAACGTTTTCATACGGCCGAGAATATCTAGCTAGCTAGATGTAGCTAGCTCGGGGCCGGTGTTAGCCTATTCAGCCTAGCATGGCTAGCTTGATCTACTGAGCAAATAAAAGTACATCTGAGACCATTATTGTGCAGATTAAAACCCCAGTGCATGTAGTTGATTTTACCTTCGTCGTGGTCGTCATCGTTGGCCACTGAATCTGCCGTTTGTAGTCCTGCCTGAGTTTCTTTATTTTTAGCTGGTGTGCGGTGGGGCTGTGCACGATTCCCAGGTCGAGTGAAAGCTACTGAACTGGCTTCAGTAGCATTCCCTGGGTCGCGTCCTCGGCGTAGATCTCCAGAAGCGCCGACACCTCCTCATCATTTCTTGATGCTTGCCATAACTGCTTTCAAAAACAACTCCGTCGGTGCGCTGGATTTTTGTAGCGAGGAGAAACAATGGCGGCTCTACAAAACATTTTCACAGTTGTACGGGGCGTGGTTTGCAATTCACCCAGCCAATCAGCACTGGGGCACTTTTCACCCACAGGAAAGTACGATCTCTCAGCGGGCTCTAAAAATGGGGGTAAAAGTTCCCGAGATTAAGTACGATTTTTGGTGTGAACGCGACATAAGGGGTACTAACGGAACTAAACGCGAAAAGTACGGTGAAAAGTACTCCGGTGTGAACGCGGCTCATGAGAAGTATTTTTTGGGGGCATTTGGAACACACTGTTTTGGTTTGAGAGAAATTGGCACCAAACATTGGTAAGCATTTATTAGCAAAGCCAACAGGTCATAAAGTGTCAATCTCACAAGTTCATCTGACCATTTAATGCCCTCACACACAGTACTGGAATTAGCTGTTTCCACTGACATTGCAGGCATAACAAGAGGTGCTTGCGCTGCTTTTATTTTACAGTTTCAAATAGTTTCACACTGCACACACACAGGTAGGGTAGGTAAGAATGGAGAAACCAGCTCGAGTGCGCTAGAATTTGAAAGTACGCAGCCGAAAAAAATCTGCCCCTTCCTTCAGACTTCCTTACAGAGCTCCTCCTCCAACACACACGAACACGCACATGACCAATGAGGGCACGGGCCGGCTCAGATAATTGGTCGTGCTTTTTACAGCGCTACGGCTTCCACAGATGACATTTATTTATGTATTTATTGTCAAAGCATTTAATGTATTCATTGCTATCGAGATGTTAAGAGCATTCCATGGAATATAACAAAAAGTGTTTCTGAAGTGAATTACCTACCCTACCTTTAACCCGCTTGAGGACTTTTTGAAATGCACGCCCTGTGTCGGGAAATACAAATAGTGGCTCAAGTAGTTATAATTGTGGCTAGTTTTGGTATGTAATCTGCTGAAACTACAAACTATGATCTCTCAAACCCCAGTTTATTTTATTTATTATTTTTGGTCCATAAATGACTTTTGTGAACCCAATACTTTATGAAATATGCACATTGTATCCCTGGTGCATCCACATGTCTTCCACATTTTTATTAAGCCAGTGTAAAACTAATCTTGGCATTGAAACGGGCCCGGGTGATGCAGCAGAATTGACAGCTAGCAGCGCCGGTTAGCGGACTGAGGTGGCGCCCACCTGTCACTCAAAGCAGCCACGCCCCTCTTAATGCATACCTTTCAGCCTTACTGATACGTTTCAGTTATATAGAACGCAAAGTTTTGTTTAATATGGGAAAAGCTATAGAGACAACAAGTTAGCCATTTTATCAATGATGATTGACACCTTTTGGAGGCAGCCTCAAGTGGCCATTGGATGAACTGCAGCTTTGAAACTACTTTTTATAGGCTTTACTACAATAAGTATTGCTGTAGTTCAACATTTTCAGTGTGAAGTAACTTATTGCTTACACACCTATGCCTAAAAAAGGAACTTTCCCAACCCAATGTGCTTAATTGCGTGCACTGATGCATCCAAAAGCCCATTTGGATGCATGCGCTCACATCAAAACTATTAAAGTGTTAGTCACCAATTCACAATTAAAACAAACAAACTCCAAAAAGTGTAACCTCAGCTTCTTTCATGACACCATTCAGATGTTTTTCTTACATGTCATAAGAAACAGATAATACATGTATCATGTTGGTGTCAACATGAAAAAGTAGCTTGAAAAAACACTGTTTACAGATCATTTTTGCATAATTTGTAAGAAGAATTCCACCAAATGGAAACCAAATATCTTCCTTTGCAGCTGCAGGCCGGTGTAAATGCACATGTTTGAGGTCATATAGAGCTCTTAGTATATTTGCACTTTTACCCTCTCCAGTGTCTCCCCTCCCCGCGGGGGTGGGGGGAACTGCTAGTAGAGCCCCTCTGCTCCAGCTGACCCCCAGACCCAGGTGGTGCAGATGGGGATTTTGCAATGCTCATACAGTGTTTAAAACATGTGTGTTCAGTGGGTATGAGTAAGTCTCTATATCTCAGGTCACAGCTGTCAGTATTTGTAGATATTAACTTCACATATTTGGTTTTAGGGTGGATTTTCCCTTTGGGTAGAAGAGCTGTTTAAATCCTTGTGTTATTTTAAGAAGAATGGTTAATTAGTGGGAATTTGTGTATACTGTAGAGACACAGTATGTATGCCATTTGAAGAGTTGCAGGGTAAGCATTTGAATAGTTTAACCAGAATCTTTTCAGATAATATTTATAGAAAATTTGTGTTGATTTTCTTTGTTAGGGATTTACATTATTTGCGGACACAAATCATCGGTCGTTTTTCATTTTAAACGCAGGAAGTTCTTACAGATTTCGTGTTTTCCTCATCAACCCACATTCTCAAAGCTTATTGCACAAAGCACGAGAGCTTTTTTTATAGAGTACTTAGCTCATTCTAGCTTTAAGGATTTCCCCCCAGCTAATTGTTTTTATTAAGGTATTAATTATTAGTTTCAAAGCTCAAAGAACCCGGTGCCAGCAATGCGTGTTTTCAGGTGTTTAATTAGCTTTCTGTGTCACAAGTGAAGAGTGTGTCAAATAATATCGCATATTAAATACTGTGTATTTAAAAAAAAAAAAACATACAAGTTTATACATACTGTAATAAGAGATGACTAAAACAAGTTGTATTCTAGTACTTGTAATCAAAGAACTTTACAAAAGCCTATAATGCTCCCACTCATACACACAGCGATGGAACCGCCAACCCTGTGGGGGGTGTGGTAGAAAAACTCCCTCTGGTGGGAACACAGGGATTTTAATCTTTAAAGATCATTTACATGCACACAAACCTATAGAACACACTACAGGAGAGAGGAAACCCAACAAGCATTATAGGGCCCTTTTAATAAAAAGCTGGCAAGTAAGCTGAATGGTATGACATTATTATTATTTGACAACATTAAACACAAATCATATGTCAAAACATTTTAATGTCACAGTGAAGTTGGAGTGTTTTTAGGTTCCAAGTGATCCAGAATAGTGGGTCTGGTATAATTTAAAGAAGGCCTGATATTTAAATGTATTGGTGGATCAAAAGCAGATGTGGCTAAGCAAATATGGCCTGATGTGGAGCTTTACAAAGATGGGACTCCCCTAAAACTTGTTATTTCAGCCTGGGGGAGATGCCTCCCTGCGACACATACAGTGTTGTGTGCCTGAAACATATTTTCATCAGCTTAGTGGGTTGTCTTCCCCACTGTACCCTAAATAATAATAATACATTTTATTTAAGGCGCCTTTCATGACACCCATAGGACACCGAAACATGGTTGTATAATAACCTAATGATTGCCTTAACCTCAAAATAAAAAGTACATCTGTTTGTTACTTTATATTAAGATGATTTGATATTATGTTTTTGTGAACATCAATAAGAAAAAAATACACTTAAATGTTTTCTGCTTGTATTACCGCAACCACAACTAGCGTTACCTTTAGACTTTTGTCTGACCCCTGATACAATTATCCTGCAAAAACCTGCTCATCGGGCTTGAATACCAAGTTTTTAAGCGTCTTTCAGTTCCTAGAAAAGTGCTATATAAGTGTCATGTATTATTATTATTATTATTATGGTTGAGGTTAGCTTTATCCAAATCATGAAACAATATATGTAAAGGTGCACAAGTTCAACATGTATGGCATAACAAAATATGATGGAGCAAAGAAGACAGTCATTTTTACCTTTAGAAAATATAACACTTTGAGAATTATCCTCATTTAATTGTTCATTCTGAGAATAAGAGTAAACAATTAAGCAACTCAGTGTGCATGACTCTAACTCTTACTGAACAGTGACTACTGTGGCGTCACTTGGGAGCTACAGGATAAACACACTGAATGTTCCTTCACTTCCAAAAAGATGAGTCAGTTCTTTGTTTGACTTTTG
This sequence comes from Trematomus bernacchii, assembly GCF_902827165.1. Classification (NCBI taxonomy): domain Eukaryota; kingdom Metazoa; phylum Chordata; class Actinopteri; order Perciformes; family Nototheniidae; genus Trematomus; species Trematomus bernacchii. The sequence goes on along the minus strand of NW_022988066.1, from coordinate 629,490 downwards.
TGATTAAACATCACTGATTTGTTATTCTTTTACGTACTGAACCAAAGTTTAACAAAAGCTCAAGTAGAGAAAAGTGATGATTTCACAAACGGACTCATTTACACAACAACATCTGAAGTTAGCTAACATTAGTCACCATAAGTCATAGCAGACCAAGTAGTATGAGCAAAACACCAGGGTGTATAAAAGAAAATAAATGTTAGCTTGGTGTCCCTTTTTCATTAACAATCCAATGAATCACACTCTGTTACCGTCTTTTTATTTTCTTAAACACCAAGCTGTTGTTAATACGGATGGATGGATGCACTTAACCTAGCCAACTAAAAACATCATTAAAACTATGAGACTAATATCCTGCCACCTAAAGAATGAAAAACATAGCTCACAACATGTCTCGGTGAGGAAACTGCTGCTTTTTCTTGTATAATATTTAAATACACAGAACATTTAGCATCATTTTCTGATTGTTCAACATTGAAACATTCTAAATGATTACTGATACTGAGTATAAAAAGTTCTTACCATTCCACATGTGTTTAATGAATCATAAGGAATGGTTGTGAATTGTGACTTTCTTTTACCTGTTGCACCAAGTTAGGGCTTAAGATCTTTGAGTATGTTGTCAAAAAAAGTAATTTAACGTGTCCTGGTGTATATAGATGCCGTATGAGAGCAGCCAAGCTTGTATTTCTAAACCTGATCAAGAACCAGAAATTAATGACCCTAGTGATAAAACGTGAATGATTTTAGCACTTTGATTGGTTTTAGCGTGGACAAACTAGTCGCAGAAGTTTATAAGAACACAATTTAGTTTTACTTAGCAACATTAAAGCTAAAAATAGTAACGCACAGATGTGTACTTTTATGTGTTTTAGCTACTTTAAAAACACCCCCAGTTCTTGTCATTGTTGTATGATGTGCTCACCATTCAGCAGTTGCAACACTCACTAACAGAGCAGCACCTGACCGCGCGGCCCATTCAGTTATCCCCACTGCTTTCCCATTGATGCCTCTCCTTATGACTGAGGCCCAAAGGAATCTCCACCCAGGGGACCTTTCAACAACAAACGCAGCCAGCTACGACAGCAAGCTGCTTCTCTGAATGAACAACAATGTCATTCCAGCAGTGTGCGGGTGTGTGGCTGTACTGTATGTGTGTGTGTAGTGAAACACCACTGGCAAGTAGCAGCAGAGTGATCTTGTGACCAAAGCCCCTTAATGACGGTTAGTTAGGAGCCCCAAGCAGACTTAACTTCTCTGCGTTAGCACTTATCATGCTAACTATTGTTTGACCCGGAGGAAAAGGGACCCAAGTGTCAGGGACTGGAATGTAATTAAATACATGTACACATTTCTACACATTTTCTGCTTAATACTTTAATGTATTTTACAAATGGTTAAAGTGAGTGAGCTTGTAGACTTCTTCCACTTGTTGATTTCTGTTGCGGCAGGCTCCGAATGTGATACAGGTCATGTAAAAGACATATTGCGCTAGGATATCGTGAAATATGCAGGACGTAGCATTTTCTTTACACATGTAGGATATGCCGATATTATGGTCGGGAGTTAGGTTTAGGAGTATTCGTTGAGTATTCGTTGGACATGTATGGTGCACGTTAGTGTACATGCATCCAATTGGGTTTTTACTGCCCTTTGCGACACAAAAATGTTTCGCAATGTTTTCTTTAGGAATGTGATTGGTGTAATTATAGAGTGAGTAAGAGGGAACTTTCCCCCAGTGGAATATTTAAAAAATAATAATATCCAAATATAGACATTTGCATGTTAACGGCATTGTGATTGAATATTCATTTTCTTTGGCAATTTAAATAGTTTATCGTAGTACTTTTTCCAAAATAAGGCAAAAAAAACGGAATATTTTGTGCATGTTAACGTATTCACTGAATGTATAAATGCTATGTCTTTTAAACATAGGACAGTGCACAAATCTGTCTCACTTCATGCCGGCAACTACATTTCCCATAACCCCCTTAAAAACAAAGTAATACTTTTGTGCCATTAATTAGCCTCGGCTAATGACTTGTTGCTACAGTCCTTCAGAAGTGAACCAGCTTTAATGTTTGGTTTCATCAGTAGAACATTTTACCTGTTTGTATATGATTGGAATCAGACATTAAATAGAAGTATAAGATTTCAATATGGTGACAATTCAAATTAGTTATACTTTGTGATCTGTTTAGATGCTTAATATTTTTTCTCTTTCTGAACTTTGAGTGTTCAACCTTGTTTGTGTGAATGCGTCTCATATCTGTGTTTCCTGGCTATCTATCTGGATGACCAGTGATTGACAGACCATTCCCCTTACTCAGAGGTAATAAATTGAGATTAGGAAACCCTACTTTTTCACAACTAAATCGCAGTAAGAAAACAAAGTGATATGGTGAATATAGCACCATGTAGATTAAATGTTGAACAATTTGTGTAGGGGAAAGCACAAACATTGTGTCACAACTGTTAACACGCCAGCCTTTTTTTGGCACATGGGTCCCACTAACTGCTGATGTGTTGTATTAAGTCCCAACTTATCCTCGATTTAGAAAGAGAGGCAACAAAGTCATGGCATGTCAATAAGCTGGGTGCGTAACATTTAAAAATCATGACTAAGTGGGAACCAAAGAATCCCTTGCGTAGTCACATTTTCTGAGTGATGTCACTGTTAGGTTTTCCTCTGAGTTTTACAGATCAGCTGTACTTCCAGGAAAGTGACTATTTATGGTTAATTTGTTCCCTCATTTATATTAATAGCATTCAATGTATCCATAATGATTCCAGACAAGAAAATACAGACTCTACTAAACACAACATACAGGCAGACACACATTCCACTTGTGTCTCCAGATAACACAGGCCAAGACATAGAATAATGTTATTACATTGCATGTGTACTCAGACTACAAGCTTTAAATGGTCGACATGCCACCAGCATCAGGGTAAAGTTTGTGTCTGTGTCAATGGAAAAAGGGGTCAGGATGGCTGGAAACTTTCACTGGAGGTAGATTTGGAGGAAGGACTTTCCGATGGGTTCCCATCACCCTAATATTGCACTATATTTGTCAGTGCTCAAATATTTGGAAAAATAGGGGGAGAGCAAGACAAGGAGGGGGGCAATGATGAGTGTCCACAACAGATACTGACCCCTCATACTCCCACCCCAACTCTCCGAGCCTTACGTGCCTATTTATAGGGGGAAATTGCGCTATGGAAAAATATGACAAAGCTGCATTCCATAAATAAGCTGGGAATGGTGGAAAAGAGCACACAGCCTGGTCTCTGAAGGTTTAAGAGGAGGTTCTCAGGCTTGGCTTTGGATCACGGATAAATAGACTGATGGATAGATGGATAGATATTGGTGCAACTGAGTGTTTTTAATGTGGGCCTTTGTTAAAGGGGCCTTATTATGCTTGTTGAGGTTTTCCTTTCCCTGTAATGTTATAAAGGTGCAACATAGTGACATCATTATGTAACACTCAGACTTCTATTGGCTTGCACGCCAACCAGTGGAAGTGATAGACTTTGGGGCGGGACATCTCTAAGCAGTTGACCAAACACAACAGCTAACCAATCAGAGCAGACTGGGCTCTGGTTTCAGACGGAGGGTGAAAAGAGGTGCAGCAGCACAGGCAGTATGAGAAAAATAAAGAGCATTTTGAACATTAAAGCATGGAAATATGAATTACGTCTGTTTTAATCTGCTGTAGGGCTATATTTTACGATTATTTCATTATCGAATAATCTGCCCTTTATATTCTCGATTGATCAATTAATAGACTCAAAAGTCCAAAGTTATGTTTAAAGTTGTTCTTCTTGTTTTGTCAGTCCAAAACCCAAAGTTTTTCAGTTCAATATAATGTCAAACAGAGAAAGCAATAATCTCAATATTTGAGAGGCTGAAAACAGCATTTTCTGCCATTTTGCTTGGAACATAACTTTAGCAATGAATTGATAGCAAAATAGTTGGCGATGACCTTCTATCGATGGACTGATGTATTCTAACTTAAAACATTTTTTTTCTTCCAATGGATGTTATTTATTTGTGAACAATGGGTGCAACAATTAACCTGTATCATCAGAGAGTATGAAGAGTTTGATGAAGTCAGTGTACATTTTTGAGATAAAACTTCACTGAGTAAAGTTACACATAGTGGGAATATTAAAAGCTCATACCAGCATTTTTAGCTACACTATTATGGCATCTGAGAAAGTACTGGCATATGTTACATGACACAAAACACTCACCAGCATTGTAAAATAAATACATTTATATTTTGGAGTGGAAAAAAGGAAGCTGTATATCTATCTGGCTGTATTCAGATAGGCAAGTCTCCAGACTAAAATATCTCAACAACCTTACATAGACTTCAAACAAATGTAAATGCATGTATTGTCCCCAAAGGATAAAGCCTATAGAGTTTGATGACCCTTTGACTTTGTCTATAGTACCAACAACAGTAAACAACTATTGGTTTAGTTGGTATTGATTTCAAAATCCCAGTTATGGCGCTCTTGAGTAGATGTTTTACCGTGCATCTTCATACTTCTGCAGCTAGTGTTTAATACACACAACTTGGGATCTCCAACCTTCTCCTCAGTGAGATTAAGCACTTCCTGGTACCTGAGTCATCTGCTGCTTTGTTGTTAGGGGAAACACAATAATCCTCTGTGTGTATGTGTGTGTGTCTGTGTGTTTACGTCACCCAATTACAAATGCAAACTAAACCTGCCGGTAACAGGTCTAATGACACAACCATTATTCTCAGAAGTGTTTTCGAAATGGAATAAGAGAGCTTTTAAGTGCATTTTAGGCTTTCAGAAAACACGCTCCCTTAATGAAATTGAAAGTGAATCAACCCCCGACCCCAATATGTGCAGTGTGCCTGTGTGCTGGAATACCCAGCATGCATTCAGCCTCAGCCCAGCTAGACAGCCCCAGATGTCAGGCAGCAGTGATGGCGTATAGGACCCCAGACGACTGGTCCTCGCAAGGACACACTCTCCCTGTGGCCCTCTGCCAAGCTCCAGTATTTGTGGGAAACTGGAAAGTATGCACTCATCTTGTGGGACTGCGAGACAATACGATGAGGACTGGAGCTACTGTGCAAAAGACCAGTGTGCTTGCGTGTGTGTGTGTGACTGTGTGTGTGTCTTGATAGAGACAGAAATAGATTTTTGATAGACTAGGCAGAAACACCAGAGTGGTCTACATGGGTAAATTGCTTTTAAATTGGCTGCATTTAGACTTTCACTGCATTTTGAATGCACTTTTTATTTGTCGCAATGGACAAAAGCTTCCAAAATAAAAACATTTGTTTTAAGTGGAAGAAATTATCCAAATATGTCTATCCTTCTGTCTTGAAAAGTCAAATTCTACTGTATATTTTCAACTCTGATGTCTGTTCTTATTAGTATAAAGACTTATGTTCTGTCAGTCGATATTCAGAGAAAGTACTGGCATATGTTACATGACACAAAACACTCACCAGCATTGTAAAATAAATACATTTATATTTTGGAGTGGAAAAAAGGAAGCTGTATATCTATCTGGCTGTATTCAGATAGGTCTGTCTGCATGAATGTACCCATGTTTGAAGCATGGCTCTGGGGATGGCTGTCCATCACTCCAACACTAAAGTCCAAAAATGGTTAATTGCCATGAACTTTTGTACATTTCTACTGACCTTTAGTCTTGCTTATGGCAATTCTAAAGGTCTACAACCACGCTAACAGGACTGTTCTTAGACTCAGTGATGCTTTGAGCTAAATGCTAACATCAGCTTGCTAGCATGCTCACAAAAATAATGTTAACATGTTGGTGTTAACAGGTAATATTTAGTATGGTGACATCTGAGTTAACCATGTTAGCATGCTAACATGTGTTAGTTATCACAAAAAGCACAGCTAAGGCTGACGTGAATTTCATGTTGTACCAATCCACCAATTATGGTTCAGATACATCTCAGGATAAGGGAAAACTTTGACCTGTTCATGGTTGCTAGAGGAAAAGTCAAGAGTTCCCCAAAGTTGTTCCAATTTAACCCATGGGAAATGGGAATTAACCACTTTGTAGTCCTTACCATTTGTTATATCGTAGCCATTTCTTGAATGTCTGTACCGCACATTGTGCCAATCCATGTAGAAGATGGGAATATTTCACAGGATAAGTAATACTATATCTAAGTTGCTGATGGCGTTATTGGAAAAGTAAGGACTTCATGACATCATGGTCTGTACAAACATGAATTGCAATCCATCCAATATTTGTTTACATATCTCAGATGGACACTTTTTACATAAAGTGGTTGCTTAACCAACACTGTTACAGATATTGCCATTTTTGGCACTTTGTGGCAAAATATGTGATCAATAGATGTCACTAGTTTCTATTTCCATGAAACATACCAAATAGTATGATGGAATGATGGGTGTATCCATATCACTTTATTTACTTTTTGTCATTTTAAATGATTAGCTTCCCCTTGTTTTCTCCTTCTACTAGTGACCTATGCTTCCTCTGTTAAAGCTCTTACAATGAGTCATCTCTAATGGTTAACCCCATGTAAACTTTTGTGTTGAAGGAGGTGATAGCAAGTGCTCTTGATGGGAACAAACATCCTGATGGGATTAGTTTAACTTGTCAAACGAGTCACTCGCGCTGTCCCATGTGTGTTTAGTGAGTGTGAGCTTGTAGAGATGAACAGATTGTGAGTGGTATCAGTGATGGCCTCCATTTCTTATCAGGTGGCTCATTTAAAAGTCGTAGGTCAGGCCTTTTTTGTGTCTTTGGAATGATCACTTTTTGTTAATCAATCAATCAATGTTTATTTATATAGCCCAATATCACAAATGTTACATTTGTCTCAGTGGACTTCACAGTTTGTACAGAATATCAATATCAAGTTAAGACCTCGACTTTGATTATTGATTTGACTTTTAATGTTGTACAGTCAAGATTCTTGTTCTGTTGAGCATTATGTAGTGATTTGAAAGAGTATATTGTGTTTTATCAACTGGTTTTGAGTCCTTGCTGATGGTCTCAACCCAAGGTCCACTTACCATCTTTTTTTCTGACCTTTCAATTAAATCACACAGTAGTTGCTCATTGTAAGTAGTTCTAGATAAAAACAAATGTAAGTCTGAAGAAGAAACAGAGTAGAAGAGAGAAGAATAAAACAGTGCCAGACGGAAGCAGACATAACGGTTTGTTCTTGAAAGCTCTTACAAAGTTTTGATTTAAGATTTATTTGGTCAACCTTAACTTTTGCTTACCACCACATCCCCTAGAAGAATAGTTTAACTATTTGGTCAAATAAACTTTCTTGCTGAGAGTTAGATGAGAAAATCATTACCACTCATCATGTCTGTATTATACATTTGAAGCTGAAGCCAGCAGCTGGTTAGCTTAGCTTAGCATAAGTACAGAAAAGCAACAACAGCAATGTCCTATTCAAACCATGTTTCTTTTATGGAATAGCATGTAAGATATAAGTGAACTATTGCCTGGCTAGTCGGTAGATTTTTTAACCTTTGCACAGGCTAGCTGTATCCTTCTTTCTTTGATTCCTAATGCTAAGCTAAGCTAACTGGCCGTTGACAGAAGCTTTATATTTATCATACAGACATGAACGTGGTGTATGTTCATCTAAAGATAACGAGATTATTTCCAAAAATGTATTCCTTCAAATATTAAGAACTAAATAACGACTCCAATGTTATACAGAAAAAAGTCTTGACAAGTGTATTTGTGCTAAAAAACTAACTATTTTAAATTAGGTAATCTCACTTTCCCAGCTGGATTTTCATGTTCTGTTCACTCTAACAGTATAATTATGTGACATTAAGTTCGACCACCACCTGCCATGAGTGGAGTGGATACCATTAAAGAGAAGGAAGTAGCATTGATCTGTTTCACTGTACTCTGCTTTGTAGAGTACATTGCTTGCCCAAGGACTTCTGAGGCTTGATTGCTTTAACCCACTGAGGCTCCATGTGTGTTTGTCCTAGTTAAACCCAACCCTCAGTGACAAAGAACACGCTCAAGATCGACATTTCACTAGAAATAGGACGCCTTTACCTTTTTCCCAGATTTCCTGCCATTTTGAAAACTATTTTTCATGTTGGATTTCTGGTGTTTACATTATTAATACCTTTCCCTGCCAGGCTATTAAGTGTAACCTGAGTACATGTTTTGAAAGCATCAGTTCTGCATCTAATGCTCACAACATTCTCACATTGATACTCTCAGGGTCTGCACATCAGTGTGGAAGCTGCAGTGCAATAAAACAATCAGTGCTCTCAGCCCTCAGTCCTGCACCAAAGCAGACAACATTAGCTGAAACAGCATGTGAGCACTGACTCAGTGATATACCTGTGTTCTCCAGAAACACACACACACACACACACACACACACACACACACACACACACACACACACACACACACACACACACACACACACACACACACACACACACACACACACACACACACACACACACACAGGCTTGTGCACTCGTACCCTCATGCACTCTGACACACTGGAGTATCTGCATGCAAACGGCCCATTCCGAGACAATCTGATCACACAGCGGAGGCTTCGCCGGGTCTGTTCCTCCGCTCGGTGAGAATATCGCCGGGGCTGAATGGAAACTTCATTTTGAACGGGCTAATATTAGCCTGGGCCTCTGGAAAATTCCTTTTAAATGATCACAAGCTGAGAAAAGGCAAAGAATTTGTTTAGCGTTTTACTTGACAGTATTCTCTGCATACACGGCAGTTTGTTTCTTTTTTTTCCTTTTTTCCCCCGGATGGTACGGCTCAGAGGAGGGTCCTGGGAACACAGATGTGGAGGGAGGGAGGGCTATGGGGAGCTATATGATGAAATTCTGACTGTTTGACTGTCACTTTGTATGTCTCTGTGGCTGTTTGAGCTGGCACTGTAAACACTTGAACTACCATTGTCCTGCATCCCTGGTTATTTTAACTGATATAGAGATAAAAGTCCTCCTTCAGATCACTTTGTGTCACCTGCTGTATGACAAACTGCAGCATCAGTGTTCTGTGAGTCTTAGCTGACATAAGTGATTTATTTTGTCTATTTCACAGTATAAAATACCACTAATGACCTATGATACAGGGTGTTGAAAAGAGAAACTTTTCAAATCAAAGTGGATATAGCCATGTGTTTCCTTGCCTGTACGTATGTTCCCTTGTACCTCCATCATCACCTGACCTTTTTTACTATACTATATAACTCCCTTTATCAATGTATGACCCTGACTTTATAACCTGTGTGCATCTGTGTGTTTTGATAGGTAAATCCCACCTGGCCATAGTTCAGAGGGTGAACAACGAGGGCGAGGGAGACCCTTTCTACGAGGTTCTGGGTATTGTGACCCTGGAGGACGTTATTGAAGAAATCATCAAGTCGGAGATCCTGGACGAGACTGACCTGTACAGTAAGTTCCTCTCTCTCACGTACCCCCTTATACTGTAGGACCCCAACAGGTATATAGCCTGTTAAAGTATCAGGGCTCTATTTAACGGTTAGGATTAGGGTTAGATGGGGACCATCTTAACCAACTTAATGTACGCTAACCCAGGCAGCAAATGTATTTAAATATAAATGTTGTGTCCTTTCGGGGGCTTTCAAATACACACTAATGCTGCTACACCTAAATGGCACATGGCACAATATATCATGATACAAACATGTGACAGAAAACAGGCCCCAAAATTAGCATCATAAATATATCTGATGCTAGAATTTGTAAGTGAGGAAAACATTTTTTTTTTCATGCGCCTAATATACATTTTAATGATCAATATTGTTATACTACCAATGGATCAAATTAAATGTAATTGAAAAGGTATTGCTTGTATTGATGAACCCACAAATAATTATCATCTGGACTCTGCTCTGTCTAGTACCATCTTATCTGAGAAATTGTTAGTTTCTTAAAAACGAATGTAGCTCTCTTCACGTAACAGACACAGGTCGGTTCTTTGAAACGGGCGTTTATTCTTGGAGATAATCTTGTAGTCTCCCCTCTTCCGTTACGCAGTGAGAACTACACCAACGAACAACATATATACATAGCCCAAAGACATTAGCATAGTGTGCTAGACATACAAATAAATTAAAGAAAATAGGACATGGCATCCAAACCGATTGTTGTGAAAGGAGATTATTTGAATCCTGAAAGTTCTTCTTCTGCTGATAGCTTAATGTCACGAGCCGCAGCAGAGCTTCAATAAAGACGTCTACCTGCGTTGAGTTGCCTAGTGCGTCAACAAAACACGCAGTACTAGTACATGAACAAACATTAGTTCCGAGGCACCAAAAACAACAAACCCTTACGGTCACAAAGCATAGTTACCGGTCTGCACATCGGTGTAACATATAAAACTAAATTGTTTAACGATTTTAATATTACATTAAATAAAGTATTTATTTATTGTATTTAATTATGAAATGAATTAAGTTATTCTTCTTAAATAAGGCAACTTTGTTAGGTCATTTACATCTAATGTTCATAGCTAATCGCTAACGTCGCAGTTCGTAGCAGTAGTAGGTAGGTACACTACTGTAGTTTTTTATAGATATGTCAATGCTGCCTCGGTGAGTGTAAACCGAAACAGTGAAGTTCCAGCAGCTAAACCAAAACAATAGAGCTGAAAGATGCTAAAACGGGGAGGAATCGATAGGAATTGCTGGTTCATCAATACGAGAGATCCCTTTCATTACATGTGGATTATTGTTTATCATCATTTTGTGTAACAATTTAATTTAAGTTTAATAATTGCGTTTTTTTTAGAAGATTCGATTAGGTTATCATGGTTGTTGTACACCGAAAAGTTAAAAAGTCGTTTTTTAAAGCAAATATACAGAGGGAGAAATCAATAATGTTATAGTGTCACAATCTGTTTTATATTTTTCTTAACGTTTTAGTAGAGTGTATTTGACCAAACAATGAGCTGTCTGGTGGTAATGGCCAGCAGATATAGCGTACGTGCCAGTCTACATATGGCCTAATACATATGGCTTTAAGTAATGCTAAGAATGTGGTAAGCTAACAGTGTAGCCCCCTATAGCTCCCTTTTAGTTCTGAGAAGAACGCCACAGCTACATTTCAGGAAAAAGCAATAAGCTTTGGGTAACTCAAGTTTAGTCACCCTGTGACCCGGGGGACGAGCTCACAGTCTGTGGAGTGGCGTGGGTCCACTACAACTTTTTAGTTTGTGTCTTACTTTTTCATTTCCCCTCCTCAGCTGACAACAAGACGAAGAAGAAAATCACCCATCGGGAGAGGAAGCAGGATTTCTCGGCCTTCAAGCCTAACGACAATGAAATGAAGGTTAAAATATCACCTCAGCTTCTGCTGGCTACCCTGCGTTTCCTAGCAACAGGCAAGTGGGCTGCGTTGCTGCTTGACTTCCCCCAGTGTGCCCTCAGCCCCATCGCTGCGGGGAAAGTGTGTGTGTGTGTGTGTGTGTGTGTGTGTGTGTGTGTGTGTGTGTGTGTGTGTGTGTGTGTGTGTGTGTGTGTGTGTGTGTGTGTGTGTGTGTGTGTGTGTGTGTGTGTGTGTGTGTGTGTGTGTGTGTGTGTGTGTGTGTGTGTGTGTGTGTGTGGTGTGTGTGTGTGTGTGTGTGTGTGTGTGTGTGTGTGTGTGTGTGTGTGTGTGTGTGTGTGTGTGTGTGTGTGTGTGTGAGCTGTTTGTGTGAGCATGTGCCAGTATGGGCTTTGAGTTTTGGGCAAGTGGGTGTAGGGAAGAATGAGTATGTGTGTGGAATGAGTATCTGTTGTTTGTGTGTGTGAGGGAATGAGTTGTGTGGGGACTCACAACAAGTGTGTTGGTTTGTGTGTAGAGGTGGTGAAGGCCTCTCAGCAGCGCGACACGGGATGTCTGTGCAGACTGCGCGCAGATCCCCCCCCAAAAAATGCAGGCTTCTATTTGCTTGCGTGTCATACTCTGGAGGTTACATGTTGAGATCTTAGCTCACAGCTTTAAAAACACCACCCTGTTTGCTTACACGCGTTCCTCAGTGACATCACATCCAGCATTTTTGGCCTATGATCGTGGTTCTCACACAAGTCGACATACTTAGTGTAAAATGTGAAATATTTCACCCGCGTTCCCTGGGGAAATGGATTTCTGTTCAGGTGGCTGAGTATCCGAGTACTACTACAGCAGCAGAGGTTGACGATGCCTCACTGCAGTTGGATTTGCTTCAGAACTTTGACCTAGCAGCTAAGCGATGATTAAGTTCCTCTAAAGGCTATTAGGGAGTTTAGTTCCTGGTGGTGGAGCCAGCAGCCAGCTGACACATATCACCGCCGCTCAGCGGAACGAGCTGATTGGCCCGTCAGCTGGTTGAAGCAGATCAGTCGCAGTATGGTTGTTTAAAAATAAAAAATAAAAATTGGGCAGGTTTGGATGTTAGTTTCCTTGTAGCATCCTATGATAACATATCACACACTTAGAATTGGATACATAAAAACAAAACTTTTAAAGGAACATTTCACCCCCAAAAGTGTGTCCATTTCTCAAGAGGGAGTTTTTTCTTCCACACATTACCTCCCTGCCTGAAACACCTCCATTGGACTCCTTGGTTTAGTTCTGGAACATAGTGACATCACTATGTAACACTCATGCTCCTATAGGCTAGCGCTCCAACACATTCTACGTGATAGGCTAAGGGGCGGGACACCTCTAAGCGGTTTACCAATAACAACAGAGTCGGCCAGCTAACCAATCAGAGTAGACTGGGCTCTGGTTTCAGACAGAGGGTGAAAAGAGGGGCTGCAGCACAGGCAGTATGAGAACAATTTTTCAAAGTTTTGAACATTAAAGCATGGCGACATGTCACAGTAGAGGCACAAAATACAATAGGGTTAGGGTTAGATGAGTATTATATGCCCTCTTCAAGATTGAACATTTGTACAAGTCATCCCCGCACGAGGCCCAGTCTGCACATTTGATGTTTATTCATTGAAAAAAAGTCAGATTTCAGTATAAAGTGTCCATCACAATTATTCTGGAAGATGACGTGGTATAAATGTTTTGACTGTCCTTATAGCACTTAATAAAAAACATTTTTGTCCTGTATTTGTTGTGTAAATAAAATGCTGTGGGTCAATATATTACAATATTTATATATCTTTTTTTAACTAGTATATTAACATTGGTATAAGCCCCATATATATGTGTTGGATTTTAATTGATATCTCAAATTCCTTACAGTCTCCCTCTCTGTCTCTCCCCGGTTCTTCAGAGATCGAGCCTTTCACACCGATGCAAATGTCAGAAAAGATTCTGCTGCGCCTGCTGAAGCATCCCAACGTCATCCAGGAGTTAAAATACGATGAAAAGAACAAGCGGGCGGTGGAGCATTACCTCTTCCACAGGAACAAGCCCGTGGATTACTTCATCCTCCTATTGCAGGTGTGTGGAAACAACGAGATACAAAGTGAAGAAAAAAGGTCCAACATCAGACCCACTGCTCAAAAAGGAATTTGTGTAACATGCTGAAGGACAATTTATCATTCAGTGATCACAGTAATTGATCAAACTACTTTTTACATTACATGCAATGTTAGTGCTACACGCTCTATTTCCCTTGTTCCCATAGTTTTGAACAGTAAAGCCATCCTCCTAACAGAGCTGTACTGCAGGTTTGTTCCCACAGGGGCATCCTGAAGAGGTATGCATGGTATGACTGTACTGCAGGGCCGTTAGGATTAAAGCAAGAAACAGTACCCAAGATAAACAGCTCATTAGCAATACAAATGTCTGGCCGGAGATATGTCTGCCCACTGTCTTTTTTTCTACTAATTTCTTTCTTTCTTATCTTTGTGTGCAGCAGGGGGGGAGCAAACTGTCTCGTCCACAGTCAAAATGTTATTTATAGTTTTGACATAGAATATTTTTCGCAAGAAAAAAAAAAGAGAAATTATATTAGCTTTTTCCCAACCAAAACATATTAACTTTAAAACCCTCTGGAGTTATTAGAAATGTTATCCCTGCTGGAATATCATTTTACAAAAGTATCATAATAATAATGCTAAGCGCAACTGTGGAAAATACTGGGACAATACACATTTAAAAAAATGCTGTGCAACATTCAGAAGTTAATTTGGAGTGCGACATTATATTAACCTCATAATAAGAACATGAACAATATAAGAAGACATGATGTATTCATTTTTGACGGTAGTGTAAATTCCAGAAAAAAACACCAATCAAAAGTTAAAATATATCTGTTTTCATATTAAAAATGATCAAAATGTCATGCTACTGTCCTTACCAATCTCTCTTTGCAGGCAACTAAAATAAATCCCCCTATAGAGTTACACTTATTTATTCAAAAGCAGATCAAACAAAAGCTGCCGAGCTTCATGTAGCCAAACAGTTTGAAAACTGGTTTTAATTGTGCGCTCTGTCTCTGAATACACTGGATCAGAAGAAGACCTTAATCACTGGCACTAAATATGAGTTGAAAGTCATGTTTGAATCCATATAAAATCGAATATTTTGCCGACACTTCCCCTATGCACCCACTTAGATATGTGTAATATCCCTGGATCAAATAAGGTCCAGATTGAACACGTGGGGTGTCAATGACCTTCAGACCAGGGTTTTGCAGCAGATCGGAAGCTATTAAACAAGAGTACGGATTTACAAATAGTAAAAAGGAAGGGGGGATTTGTTCTAAACTCACGGCAGCATGAATACATATAGCAGGGAAAGTGGTTTAAAAAGAGGTGAAAGTGTGACTCCAAAGCTGTAGCGGACATCCACAACGAAGCACTATGGTTACAAACTGCAAATGTACAATGAATATGTTTTCTGTATGTGGACAAAGTAAATACCAGAGTAAAGAACATAGTTTGTGTAACACTATCTTTATGTCACAGGGGAAAGTGGAGGTGGAGGCGGGAAAAGAGGGGATGAAGTTTGAAGCGGGACCGTTTTCCTTCTACGGGATGTTGGCTCTGACAGCCTTGCCAGGTAAGATCAAAACTAGTTTCAAAAAAGATTCTTGTCAGGTTAATTTTGTTGAATTTTCAATGCAGGTGTACTCTTACTCTTTATTATGTATTTATTTTGAATTCATAGTCTTACTTCTTATGTTATATAAATATTTGTTTTAGTATTTTATTTTTATTTTATTCTAAAATGGAGTAGCTGTCACTAAAGCAAAATTCCCAGGATAAATAGTACTCTGATTACTATATTTCTACTTAAAAACATATTAGGAAAATATTTAGATAGCTATCTCTCGCTATATCTGACACATTTCTGATTAAAAATGTTCACATCCTTTCTGTCAAGTGAAGAAAATGTAAAAAGTGATATGGATCAAATTTGACTTGTCCAATTTCTACCTTCACATTGCCCCATGTGTCACTGAAGTACATGTACGTTAAGGACCTTCTGTGATTTTAGGCCTACATTTCCCTCTGATGAATGTTGACATACTATGATTGTAATACTGACTGCCGTCCTGCAGTGACATCATAACAAAGCCTAGTGATCCTCTCAGTCCATTCATAAACTACAGTCCTATTATTCTCAGCCCTTTTTCTGAATCACATCGGTGATGAGATCTGAGAGACACCTACTGGTGAAATAGTAGAATACATTTTCTTGTCATGTGTGCAGGAACACAAAAATCAAGAAAGAAATCAAATACTTTATGATGAGACTTGACAACTTTGCTCCTGTTGTGCCTGCTAATGATGAGGCTTCCCTACCAGATTGAATCCACATTTACCATGTGTGTATATGCATCGATTGTTTCTCAACTTGAACACATTCTTTTTTTTTCCTTCTCCTTTTGGATCTCCCCCTCAGTGCCTCTGTCCCTGTCTCGTACCTTTGTGGTCAGTAGGGCTGAATCATTAGCAGGATCTCCAGGTACAGTGGCCTTTTCTGCACATCCTCACATATAACATGCTGTGGTACTGTTTGTGCTGGAATACAACAATGTTCCACATGTAACCCTGCATGCTTTGCATAAACCTACACAGGGTTTTAATCCTATTTTCTCCTGTTTGAGTAGTATCTTTTCTGATTGTTCAGTGTTCCTTTGTAGTTTATTTAGTGCCTCTTTGTAGTTGTTTTGTCTCTTTGTAGTTGTTCTGAATTTCTTTGTTGTCATTCTGTGTCTCTTTGTAGTTGTTTGTGTCTGTGGGTTTTTTGTATCTCTTTGTTGTCATGTTATGTCTCTTTGTAGTTATTTTCTCCCTCTTTAAAGTTGTTTTGTGTCTTTGTGGTTGTTCCTTTTTTCTTTGTTGTCATGTCGCTTCTCTTTGTAGTTGTTTTGTGTCACTTTGTTGTCATTTTGTGTCTCTTTGTAGTTGTTTGTGTCTTTGTGGTGGTTTTGAATCTCTTTGTTGTCATGTTATGTCTCTTTAAAGTTATTTGGTGTCTTTGTGGTTGTTTCTTTTTTCTTTGTTTTCATTTTCAGTTACTTTGTAGTTGTTTTGCATCTCTTTCTTTTCATTTTGTGTCTCTTTTTTAGTGGTTTTGTGTCACTTTGTATGTGTTTCATGTCTCTTTATGTTTTTGGAAGCATGCCTGAAAGTCTGTTTTCACCTGAATGCAACATGCACTGTATTTCCATGCGTACATAAGTGAAAGAGAAGGGGGGAGAGAGGAAAACCGATTCAGGTTGAGACTTAACACCCTCATCTCCTGAGCCATTAGTCAAGTGGCTGAATGGTGTTGGAGACTGGAGGCCCCCGAGCGGACCCAGGCTCCGCCCCGCTCGCCCCTAACCTTTAACCCTCCGCCTTACATAAACAAGACCTACAGCTACAGCCCCCTGCCGGACACCGCTGAGCGCACATACAAAGACACATATGTTCACACGCTCATGCACATGTACGCACACATACCTACGGACATGCTGCCACGAACACAAACACACCCACATGAATCCGGAAATGCAGTTTAACAAATACACTCTCTTCCTCTCTGTAGCGGTGACCTACATTGCACCTCTAAACATGTTTTTTTCACCCGAAAAGCACAATCGTTTGAGTGTGGCTGTATGTAAATGCATTATGTGTGTGTATCCATGACACACATCTTTGCATTTTTTTTTATTGCGTATTGACCTGGCCCCTAAGGCCCCTAGAAACTGGAGTACTAATCCGCAAGAGTTCACATGCCAGGTCTTTGGCCCACTGTGCTCGGTCCGCGCGCGCACACACACACACACACACACACACACACACACACACACACACACACACACACACACACACACACACACACACACACACACACACACACACACACACACACACACACACACACACACACACACACACACACACACACACACACACACACACACACACACACACACACACACATTCTAACATGGGATTACATACATTCCAGTCAGCGTAGTAGCATTAGCGTTGGCCAATACTTTTCCACTTTGTTGTGTGTGATTTTCACTAGGCTTCTTTAAGAAGTGGAAAACATAATCTCGCTTTAATTAAAAAATGTCTAACAAATATTAGAAAAAATAACTAGAAGTCTTCCATGTGGTAACCGTAGAAGGAAGCAGCATCACTGGAGACCACCTACTCAATACCTGCTGTATGAAGCTCCCCCCTAGCACCTAAAGACTTACGTTAGAAATTAGATTTCCATACATCACAGCAAGCATCTGTACTGAGGTCTTAGAAGTTGACCTGGAAAAATGTCACCAATAACACAGGATTTTAAGTGCTGCTGAAGCTGTTGAGCAGCTAAGATTAGGCGCCTGTCGCCACACCGCAGATCTGTCAGGCCATACTTAAAGGTATAGTTCAATTGATTTTTTTAAGTGGGGTTGTATGAGGTACATATCCAGGATCAGTGTATTTCCTTCAGTAGATGCAGGTTGGCAAGTTTGGAGAAACAGACAGGTGTAACTGGACAGAAGTAAAGCCTGGACAAGTAAACTGTGGACAGCAGAAAGTTTTAGCATCCTAAAAAAGTATAATGTAATCTCTATTTCGATTTTTTTCACACATTTCTGTGAGATAAAATGTATGTTTTTGTCAATCAAGTCTAGTCTGGTCTGCTTTGAAGAAAGCATACTGGCTTCTGTTAAAAAAAAATTCAAATATAGCATACACCTACCTTTTCAAAAATCGGAACTATCCCTTTGAGTGCAGAGGTGCTTGGAGCTAAAGGCTAACATCAGCATGCTAACATGCCCACTATGACATTGCTAACACGCTGATGCTAGAAGTTTTAGTGTTTGCCATGATCCCCATATTAGTTTAGAATGTTAGCAAGCTAGCATTAGCCTGTTACAACAATACAAAGTACATCTGTGGTTGACAGGACTTTGATTAGTTTTGCAGATATTTTGCCATAAACCAAAGCCAATGTTGCTAATACGTCTAATTGTTATGAAGCAAGTTCATGTAAAGCCCGCATTTGAACCTCATTTTGTTGCTAGAGGGCAAGTGTAGGGATTACCAGAGTCATTAGGACTTATCGCCTTGGCACCACAGTTATCTATACTAAATGTCATAGTAATTCTTCTAATAGTTACTGAAATATGGACCAAAGTTGTGGACTTGCTGACCGACTGACCAACATTGCCATCCAGAGCCAAGCTGCTGCAGGTGTGACTAAAAGTGCAGATCTGTATATTCAAGAAGTACATTTTGGCCCCCGGGGCGTAGTTTGGACAACCCTGATGTAGTATGAGCAGCAATGCATTATTGATGTGTGAAAGGGGTTTGGTTGCACTACATTGTAAAATGTCAAAGTAATTTAAAATAGTTTGAAATAAAAAAGCCTGAAAAATATTTAAAAGCATATTTATTCAAAATAAGTGTTATACTGTAACAACAACATAACCATTGATGTGTTAAGAGATTTTGGTAGCACTACATCTTAAAAAAATGAAATTATTGAATTTTTCTATGAGTATATATTTTTCGGTGTTGCAGTTTGTAGACGGTCCCTAAGCACTCCTCCCTCCTCCAGCTGCAGATTGTGACCAATTCTTGATGTTTAGCTCGGATGACGGTGCGTATCAAACTGTTCTGATAAAAACGACTCTGTAGTTCGTTGTCTATCTTGTTATGATTGTAAAGTCATGTTATGTGCATGAGTTATTGATCCGCGAAATTCAAATCTGTCAATAACTCAGCTCAGAGTAGGCTATGCTTTGCGACGTGCATGTCCCCTCGCTCTGAGTGTTCTCTTGAGGTGTCTTTCACTTATGTGAAACCCGTGACTATTGCCAAGCACTGATGTTATATCTTTATATTTAAGGCCAAGCTCAAAGTAAAAATCGATGAACCGCTCCATTATTGTGGTTTCTGTGTTGCTGAAATGACCCGGAAGAACATTGAGCTAAATGAAAAGTTTTGCAAGATCTCACAAAGGTTTTGCGATATCTCGCAAAACAAGATCTTTTTTAACCAATTTTGTGTTTCTTCTCCATGTCCCCTAGGGGGCTCCGTAGAATAGTCCCCGCTTCAAACTCTGCATATAAAAATGGCCTCAAGCTATTTTTCTCTGGATATGGCAACCCAGGAGGGACAATTGAAATGACAGAATAGATGACAGCACACATGTGAAGTAAAAGCATTCCCTAATAATGAGTTCAAGCAGAGATCAGACTGTGACATGAGCTCTCTGTTGTTTTTCCACGTCTTAAAGGTCCCATGTCATGCTTTTCTGGTTATTACCCGTCCCCTTGTGTGTTATGTAGCTTTTTATGCATGTAAACGGTCTTCAAACCCTCAAAGTACACCCTGTAGCGAGTAAAACTCTAACACAGAAAAAACCTGTCTATGCTGCCCCAGAACGCCTCGTTGGAGATTTTTCTTTTTCCATTTTTTTCTTCCTGGTCATAGTGACGTAACAGTCATAGTGACACACTCACTCAGCCTTATCTTTTCTCAGCCGCGGCTCCACGGAACTCAGTCTAAGCACACACACGCTGCGGCTCCGCGGATCTCCGCACACACACACACACTCACAGCCTGGCTATGAGTGTGTGTGTGTGTGCTCAGGCTGAGTTCCGCGGTGTCTCGGTGTCTCCCTGTCTCGCTGACCCCACGCAGCAACCAGGAAACGACACCAGTAATCCAGCTCACACTGTCCGCTCCTCGAGCCTCAAAGGGCGGAGCAGCGAGCCCCGCAACGTCCCGCCAACACGGCACCCAGACCCCACGCAGCATTCTCATCTGTTTGTCATTACTGGTGTCATTTTCTGGTTGCTAACAAACGCCATTGTAACACATAAACACTGATGTTCCGCTGTAACTGTGGTGGACTCATCAGAACAGAGTGGGCGAGCTGACCAATCAGAGCACAGTGGGCTCATAGGGAGGGTCAGCAGCTCCAACAAGGCGTGTAGGACAGAGAGTGAATACACATACTATACAGAGATGCTGTATGAGAAACCAATGTGAGTTTGGAACATTGAACAATGTAAATTTATTCTAGTAGACCTCAACAATGGAATTATGATCAGTAGAAATGGCCATGACATGGGACCTTTAACCATTTTTAGTTGTGAACGAAACATATAGGCACTGACGACAGCCAAGGTTGAAAATATATTTTCTGAGATACTTTTACATTTACTGGTTTAAATCCATTCTGTTCTCTCATCACCTCCTCACAGAAAATAAATCTCCTCCGCGGCCATTTGGACTCAACCACTCAGACTCCCTGAACAGAAGCGACCGTATCGACGCCATCACCCCGACGCTCGGCAGCAGCAACAACCAGCTCAACTCCTTCCTGCAGATCTACGTACCCGACTACTCAGTCAGAGCGCGCACAGACCTGCAGTATATAAAGGTGAGAACACACACAGATGAGCAGTATATAAAGGTGAGAACACACACAGATGAGCAGTATATAAAGGTGAGAACACACACAGATGAACAAGACCGGCCCACTGAGACTCAAATGTGTAAACATAAATGCTGGAATAGAAGATTCTTACAGGCTTTTTACTAAACTATGACTTCTTTTTTAAACTTTTTTTATTATATACTTTAGAATTACTTTTACATTCCACACTATGATATTTTTACGTATAACTATTACTTTTTTATGCTTGACTTAATTACGACTTTTTGACATACCTTTTTATGACATCATATATTATGACTTTTCCAAAAAGTTCATAATGTACAATACTATAACTTGTCTAAGACGATACAATACTGACTGTTTTTGGAATAATATACTGTATGATGACTATGTTTTATGACAGCTTCACAATTTCTTTTGAATAATATATCAAAGTATATACCGTGACTTTCTTATGATATTTAATACTATGACATTTTAATAACTAGCTATACTTATAATATAGTATACTGTACATTATTATATTTTGGCATAATATACTTTTGTATTTTACACAAAGGAACTTGAATACACAAATAAATACACATATGCAAAAAAATATATAATATAAAAACGTTTTCATATATATATATTTAAAAAATGACGATTTTCTAAGTGTGAAATCATCAGGCCGGTTGCTCTGGGAGTACCTACCATCACAACTGCGGTGACATTTGACCTTATTATCCTAGGTAACACGCCAGCAGTACCAGAACGCTGTAATGGCGTCCCGGATGGACAAAACGCCACAGTCGACGGACAGTGAGTTCACTAAGATAGAGCTAACGCTGACGGAGCTCCACGACGGAGTGGAGACCCCCACCGTCGTTGTCACCAGCACCGCCAGCACCACCAGCACCACCAGCACCACCAGCACCACCCCTGCCGTGTCCGTAACCGTCGCCAACGAGACGTCCCAC
The DNA here is from genome assembly GCF_902827165.1 of Trematomus bernacchii. NCBI lineage: Eukaryota > Metazoa > Chordata > Actinopteri > Perciformes > Nototheniidae > Trematomus > Trematomus bernacchii. Next base: position 607,657 of record NW_022988066.1, on the reverse strand, counting down.
CTGCTCAACCAGCAGCAGCAGAACTGTGTGGGTCTCAACAGGAGCAACCACACCGCCCACAACGAGGGACCCATCTAGCCCCCGCCGAGCCCGGTGGAGACCCAGACTCTCCACCCTGTCTCGTGGACACGCGCGGCGTTGTGGCGTAGGTGATGAGGGAAAGTGGGGAAGTGGAGGCGGGTGGAGTGAGGGTTCTGCTCCAACCAGTAGCCCCCAGTCAGTCAGTGAGACCCTTTCATGGAGGGGCAAGTGGGGAAGACGGGTGCTGCGCCCCCTGAACGCCCCCTACCTGAACGCTGTCAGAATCCCTGCTGTACTCACCCTCTCACAGGGGGTGCACTCAGACAGTACCTGCGACTGAGCTTCTTTTTGGGACAATCTGACACTTTCATAGTGCTGACTAAAAGATGACAGAGTGCATGCAAACCCAGTTCCTATGCCTGAAACACACAACAAAACGCAACACTCGCTGTATTTTTTTCTCAGGCCAAAGACTTTGGTCCCCCCTTCTTACACTGGACACAGACTGTTTTGCTACACACACGTATTCAAACAGTTACAATCCCCAAACACACACAAATGCAACTCCCCCACCCGTGCATCTTTCAGGGAGGCTCAGTCGACTGTTGATCCCATCAGCAAGGACTCAAACCCAAACAAGCAGAGATTGGTCAAAGACTGCACCAAAAACCGCTTTGAAGGAAAACCGTTAAAAACCACGAACCAAGAATGTTATCCTGTATTTATTTATTTTATAATATTGTATGTATATATGTACGCGTGGAGACATGATATGACATAAACTGGCATAAGAGCATGCACAAGCATGTACACAAAGGTGTGCGCAGGGGCGCACGTGTCATATCAAAAAGGACATGCTACATATATGGAGACGAACATCCATTCATGTAAATGAGGAGGTGAGGGTCTTTTACAGATACAGTATGTATATTACAGATCTTGTTATTTTTACTATTATCCTAAATCAGGCTTATGGTACACTATCTTTTTCACCTTTAAAAAAATCACACTATTGCCTTTAAGAGAAATCATATAATTAATTATTTTAACAAAGTGCAATGAAAAGCAATTTATTTAAGAGATGATTATGAATTTTTAAAAAATCACTGTATTATAAATTGACAGATATATTTGTATGTACTGTATGTATATTTGTTTTTTGAAAAATGCTAAACTGCAGCCATCCACAAGCAAATTTGTCCTAGTCAGTCTCTCTTTCTCCTCGTCTCTTTCATGTTTCTGCATCCTTTGACCTCACGTTCATATGGGATTAATGATGCCGACACTATTCACCACAGTGTAATGAAATGGGGAGGGGGGGGGGAAACGGATAGGGTGTGAAAGTGCCAACACGGCACCTATTTGTGGGAAGGTTGTGTCTTTTTTTTTGCCAATTTTACGCATAATCAAGCTTGATAATTGCACAGTATTAATGACCTCATCTAACATGTTGAGCATCATCAACGTCACAAAAAGTAACCTCGACATTAAACATGTCCATGAATGATACAAAGCTATGCTTTTCCACTGTTTATGTGTGTGAATGTGCTTTTTTGTGTGTCTACAAAACATAGCCCTTTGGTTTAGTTGATAAAGGCTGTTGACAGGAGTGAATGTGAAAGAGACTAGACTTTCCTTGTTTTGGCTCCCCACACATTGTGGATTTTAATCCATGTTTAATAATTCCTGATTTAATTCAGTTTGACGTTTTAAGTATATTCTTCACAAATGTTGGCTGCTATTAAAGAGATATATTTATATTGATTTCATTTTATCTTAGAAACACTGTAGGCCTACCCATATATGTTTGTTTCTTTCACACTTTAAAGAACACACAATCAAGGAATAGTTTGACATTGTGGGAAATACACTAAAATGTCTTCTTTTTGAGAATTAGACAAGAAGATTGATACCACCATTTCTTTCTGTTCAAATATGAAGCTACAGTCGGTTAGCTTAGCCTAGCATAACAACTGGAAACAGCTAGCCAGCAAGCCTGGCTCTGCCCACAAGCTAATAAAAAACACACTCTACTACTCTACCATATATGAAGCCTATTAATTTCTCCTTAGCCTTCAACAACTTTTTTCTTGGACTATCACATCCCTCCTGGAGTAGTAATTAATAATCTTTAGTCTACATGCTAAACTAAGCTAACACTCCTTGCTCCAGCTTCAAATTTAGCATAGGCATACGTGGTCTCAATCTTCTCACGGAATTCTTGGCAAAAAAGTAAATAAGTGTAAATGTCAAACTATTCCTTAAAGTATTTTTTATGTTATTAGTATTTTCTTTCTTTTGTACTTTCTTGCCCTAATTGTTTTACCCCATAAAGACAGGAATGAGTGATAAGATACTGTAGGCTATTTGTGCTTGAAATGTTTCCTAAAAGTACATTATGTCTTAATGTAGAGTACATTCAGTTTACTTAATATCTGTAGAGGCGTAGATTTTTAACTCTCTAACAAAAATTACTTTAATTCCACTTTCAGGCCTGTTCATTAACATAACTGTTGGTTGGCAGTTTTCTGGCCACCTTACAGGCAAACAGTGTCCTCAAAGCTGAATTATTTTAAATATTCAGTTGCAGTTTGAATCCACTGGTGGTCGCTGTTTCCACATGTAATCCAATGTGTCTGTAACAGCCCCTGAACACAGCACACATGGACAAACAGCCCCATCATCTGCTTGGCTACGAGGGTCGTCTCGGTTGCATAACCAGAAATAGAGTACGTCTGCATTGTTTGCAGCTGTGTTGTTTATTGTTTACTTGAAAGTGCTCCTATGCAGCGGGCCGCTCCTGCTCTGCTGGGACAATCACTCCGGAGATACAGCAATGAATGAGATCAGATTGTGACATTGTGCTTTACAGACTCAGTGCCTGACAGGATAACAAGAAGCATGGAGACAATTAAAAAAACGCACAACAGGAAACACTGGGGAGAAGCATCACCTGTGACTGAATATTCTGTTATACACACGTTTTATCTTCTTTTCCTCCCATCCTCTGCTGAACACAAGATTATTATCCGTCCATTATGTGAATGCTTTGCCGGCCTATGTTTAACTGGTCTTTTGTCCATCCCAATGCTGCTACTTCTGTACCCATGTGCTGTCCATAATGCTTCTTCTACCTGACGACAACATTCCCATTGCCTCCTGCAGCTGGTGGTTTAATAAAAAAGTGAATGATTAACAGACAGACAGTGGCTTAATGTCCTCGATTTAAAAGCTCTGCTGCTTCTGAATGTTCTCTTATCAGGTTTTTTATTGGTACGCTTTAGAAATGTACAAACACTTTGTAGTATTGTACAAGATTAGCAATTCTAAGTGAAGTTCATGGGCAATAAAATGCACCCCTAATCAAACTTTAGCTGGATATTGCTTTGTGACAGACCCTGTGGTCGCTTTGCTGACTTGAATGCTTTTTGCTACTGCTGTATACTACTTTACAGCATAGTACTATCCTGTAATTGTGACTAAAGTGGCTACTTTTAACCAAATAGTCTCACTTCAAGACTTGGAAAGTCACATTTTTACTCATGTATAATAGTATTGGCCTAAAAATATACTAAAAGTACTCCCTATAAAGAATAATGTGAATTATATTACTACATTATAATCATTATGCACTGAAGTGAAGAGTTGGAGATCTTTGAATTACTTTTCATACTTATTTTGTTGGTATAATATTACCCCAATAGATACAAGTTGTATCTTAATCTGCATTACATCATAATTGATTTGTTATATGTATTTGATGTATTATTATTATGAATCTGCAGTTATAAAATTAATGCAGTGGAGTAAACATAACCTGTGCCTTTCAAATATAGCAGAAAATGAAAATACTCAAGTCCAAGTAGTTCAAAAGTTTACTTGAGTATAATACTTGAGTAAATGCATTTAGTTATTTTCCACCACTGTGGTAGTTCTCGCACAATTTGCCATGATGACACAGACTCACAAAGTGAAAACACCACCAGCGTTCAGACCCAGCTGGTAAATAGAGGAACGATTCTTAGGGTTTGAACAGCGTTTGGCTGCGCAACATGAATGTGTATTGAGTTACAGCGGTTTGTATTTACTGCCCTTGAACTTATTCTTGCGTGTGTGAACCACCATGACATGCACGTCTGCCATCAGGCATTGCATAAGTCTTACGCCAATGGAAACATTACATTGTAGAACTTTCTACAGCCTCCACCCCTTTGTCTTCTTTACTGTTTCTACTCTTTCTAGATCCATGATGACGATCAACCTCAGGGTCAAAATGAGCTGTTAATTAATTTTCCATTAATGATGTATTAGCTATGGATATGTGTTGGTCTACTGATAGATCTTGTTCATTTGTACCTTGTTAACTCAAAATGCTGTTTATATTCTGTTTTACTTAGTTAAAAGCAACAATACTACAGTGTAAAAATACAAGAGTCTGGCATGCAAAAGCTAGTTGTGTACATAAATACCAGCATAAAATAAACATTACCAACAATAAAAGTAATTACTATTTAGAATATCCAATTCATTATTAAATATATCACTAAGTCCATAAAAATACAGCATCATTTATTTGATTTAAATTTTGTATTTAGAATTTGAATAATTTGAATTACAATACTGGCTTCCAAAATATGAGGAAGTAGAGGTAAAGATAATCATGTGAAATGGAAATGGAAAACCCGAGTTAAGTAACTAAAAATTCAGTATTTGAGTTTGAACCTCTGATCGTGAAGACATGTATCACAATAAGCAGTTGATTTGTATACCAATATATATTTATATTTTTCGCATGTAGATTACCATCCAATTTACATTTTTATATTTATCACACAATATACTATACTAAATTAATATTTTGGACAGCATTGCTATTTACAAAATGTTAACTCTTTCAACATTTCTCAAATGAATATACTAAATACTGTATACACTGTAATACAGTGCAGGTCAGCATATTTATAATAAGTTGTGGTATCGATGTACATTGCACATCCTAGTTCAAACACTAGATGTCAACTACATTTTGTGAAGTCTTCCGATTGGCACAAACCCATTTGACCATGCCTGTTTGATAGTTACATCTGAATATTTAGGTGTTATGGTCTAGAAACAATGATCAAGAACTGGTTGAAAACTATGCAGTTACTTTTGTTCGCCCGTGACTGCAATTTTTTGTATGTATGGCCCACAATCAAAAAAGGCTTGGCCACCCATAAGAGGTTTTGTGTACTTGAATACATTCCACTTTTTTATTTAATTGTTATTAACAAAGCTATCAGCAATTAAAGAGGCCCTATTATGCTTTTTGGGAGTTTCCCTTTAGTGTGTTGTTAAGGTTTTTGTGCATGACATGTAATTGAACATTAAAGCATGGAGACATGTCACAGTAGAGGCACTAAATACAAATATGAACCTGAAAGTAAACATAATAGGGCCCCTTTGTGTAAAAACAACCTGACACAAGGTGAACCTGAGGTAAATAATATCACAGTAGTAAAAAAAACAAACAAGAAAATTATGAAAAACTATCTTTATTCTACATTTTTATGTAATTTACCTCAATGTACAGTCTGTAGGATAATTTCTGGAAACAAACAAACAAAACACTGTTCGGGAAAACATGAAGTGATATGCATAAAAACAAAAGATAGTTTAGAAAATGAAAGGTGAGTGGCACCTGTTAATGTTGATGCATTAGGGCATATTTGCCAGGATTAAGTCAGGTAAAAAGGTAAGAAAAAGAAAATGGAAAGGTCTATTTACAGTTCTGTAAACCAGGGCCATTTAAAAACACTAGCTTATAAAAATAAAAAGAACCCCATGGTATTGATAACAAGTCACATCTGTTACAGTCCCCTCATGTACGTTTTTCTTCTTTTAATTTACAGGTTTGTCGTTTTTTCTCTCCGTGTAAACTACAATGACAAATGAAAAAAATAGCTTTCCTATAACGGTCCACATAGAATTCCAACAAGACGCTACCATAACCACCGCCTCAGCAGAGCAGATATGTTTGTTACTTTCACATGCATATGCAAAATATGCAAAGAAAAGACTACTTCCTATTAGCAGTGCAGCTGCCTGGTGTAGCATATCCAGTTATTCTATGTTAACAAATCAAAATGAAGATACAAATTATTCATTTGTAAAGAAAAAGGAGGAAATATAAAAGAATAAAAGAGAATGTCCTACAAGCTTTTCTTCCATTGAGTAGCAGTTAAACAAATGCACCTGTCTCCACAGCAGATCAAGCCAAACCAAAGAAATTATGCAAAAAGTAGACGGCATGTTTCTTCCCTTGTGTTGCCTCAATCAACAAGCCGCTCCAACACTTACAGTATCAATACAGCATGTAGAGACTAAATATAAAAAGGTGAGGAACGTTAACATACAGGATACAATGGTTAAAATAAAATAAATGTGTTTTAAAAGAATCAGGCAGTTCTCTTGGTGTTCTGCAACACTGATGCATTTGGACGTTTTTAAAGAACACAAATGAACAATAAAGGATCAAAAAAGATATTGTCATTGGTGTTGGGGTCTTTACATGAACTCTCTTTTGACTGACGAAAACAGCTTGTGTTGTTTCACACAACAGATATCGGAGTTTCTGCTGGTCTCTGTGCTCTTCCCAGTATTTGAAGTGGGCGGGGCTCTGTTTAAAACAGGTGATGTCACTTCTGTTAGCCAATCAGAATTTAGGAACATATAAATCAAAATCTAATGACAGTAAGTTGGCTAATGCACATTTCTGAACATGCTAGTTTACATACACGGCTGTTCTGCATATATTAGGAGTTGAATCAAACCGTTGGTGGTGTCATTGCAGAAGAGGAGCATGCAACAAGTTATTATATTTAAAAACTCATTAAAAAAAGACTGCTTCCATTGCACTTGTCCCACTTTGCTGGTGCTATCCACCTCACACAGGCATACAAAAATGTCTTGTCATGTCTTCAAACTCCTGGCGTTTCCAATCCTTTTTTGCCAAGTAAAAAAATGGATGGATGGAAAAGAATGTACTGTCAATAAAGTCTTACCACAACGACCTGATGAGCTTTTTCAGAGTTTAACTCTTCATAAAGAAACCGAACGATTTATATATCTTGATAACTATCGAGTTGCCGTTTTAGCCATGCAAATGTGAAGTCAAGCGCTTAAACTCAGAGATCATCATCTAGTTTTCAACTGCTAACAGAGCTAGAATTAGCATATAGTCACTTCACAGTGTTTAGAGGCTGCACAGGAGAATACTATACAAAACTGTTAGATACACAGCAGATGTTACCCAACAAAGCCCCAAAACCAAAGAGAAAGACAGTCACAGTCTATCTAAAGTTATCTGTATACTATACATCCTGAAAACACCTTATTTCCTTGCATACTAAGGCCACTTTCACACTACACACTGGACAGATCACATCTCTAAATCAGCTTGGACTGCAACATCTACCCTTTCAAAAGGCAATCTTCAAATTAACTGTGCAGAAGAAATACTGCATGTTAACAGCTGGTGGCATTAAACCGCTCGCTTGCTATTTCCAGCAACACTGCGGCAGGCATAATACACATGTACAGAACTCCGTCCTTATTGTTGCTTGGTAACAAAATATCGTGTTTTCTCTCAACCAAAAATAAAAGCATCTGTTTAACGCCAGCTTGTGCTTCAGTTTAGTACGAGGCATTCTTAGCTTACCGTCACTCAGGATGCTGCGCTCTGAGTGAGACACAAACACAGAAACACACACACAAGGTTCAAAACAAAGTACTAGTGAAAGAGACAAAAAGAAACTAAACAGGTGGCACACTGAACATTGTTCCCATGTTGCATAAAAAGAAAAAGAAAGTGTTTTAATACAGTGTGCATCTTTTGTTTTTACACTGAAGCCGAGCAGTGTTTTTTTTCTGTTATCGAACAATATGTTAGGAATCTACGCAATCTACTTCATTCACCAGCAGGCCTTTAAAGTCAGATTATAAAAACAGTATGGGATGTTCTTTAAGTCTGACGGGGAAAATAAAACAGAAATATAATTAAGTTCATTAAAAAAAATCATAAAGTGTTTCTTTTTTATATAGGAAGGAAGCTAGGAAAAGTGAGCTTTTTGAGGACCGAGCATGCATACAGTCTTCTGACAGTCATATGATCTGTTTGCTACTGGTCCGTTTTTACTTTCCTCAGGAATCTCCAGTGTGTGTGTGTGTGTGTGTTTGTGTGTGTGTGTGCATACAGTATTGATATATACACACACACACACACACTGGAGATGCCTCACTTTGAGAGACAACTACCCAACTCTACTGGGAACATGAAAAGGAAGGAGCAGGAAGTGCCTTTCATCTCCATGTCCAGCCTATTCCTCCTCCTCCTCCTCCTCCTCCTCCTCCTCCTCCTCCTCCTCCTCCTCCTCCTCTTCTTCTTCTTCCTCCTCCTCATCATCATCCTCGTCGTGGCAATGAGTGATCTCCTGAGGAGTCTGGGGGAACAGGTTGGGGGGTTTGATCTCGCTGAAGGAGCGGGTCAGCTGGCTGCGTTTGCACTCCAGGTCCTTGCAGTCGCTGCAGTGGGTGCGGTTGCGCGTTGCCAGCGGCGACTCCATGTCGATGTCCACGTGGGCGTGTTCCACCGTCGACTCGTGAGGCATCTGGGGAGGAGGAAGTAGAAATGTGAGGGGAATAAAAAGAGTGTTTAACAGAACAGTTTATTGATCTTGCTGATTAATTACAAGCATAACTCCCTATTTCAAAAAACAAGAAGAAAAGAAGTCCGGCAGTGGCTCAGTCAGTAGGGGCTTGGACTGTGAGCTGTAGGGTCGCCGGTTCAAGTCCCCGAATAGATCTAAATATGGAGTGTGGACTGCTACTTGGAGAGGTCCCAGTTCACCTCCTGGGCCCTGCCGTGGTGCCCTTGAGCAAGGCACCGGCCCTCCAGAGCGATATAGCATTAACAACGTACATTTGAGTTACCTCTGTCGGGGGATCCAGGGGGATTTTTTAATAACCAAGATTTATTTTGATGCTTTTCTACGTTCTTTCTACTCATTTACATGCATAGAAAATGCTTCAATCATTGAAACATGTACATGTGTAACACTGCCACAAACTCACACGTTTATTTTGAGATGAAATATGATTTTTGATGTTAAAGTATTCACACTCCTCTACTGCCTGTGTCACTCAGGGCTGATGGCCAGATTCACACACAGGGTAAGTTCAAAGACCTGTTAAATGAGACCTAGTGCCCTACTTATGAGCCTTGTGGGTATCTGTGTAACAGGATATGATAACCTACTTTTAGTTAGAGATAGCGCTGAAGCTGTAGGGCGGAACTAGCATTTAGTTTTATACTCGTCTCATCCTGTGTCTGCTGTATCCTAGAGGCAATATTTAGTAAATGTCTTTTTGACTGTTTGTTTATTTGTTTACCATTACCCACAACTTTTGCAGTTGATCCCGCCCTTGTTTCAGTTATTGTGATCTGAACATACTTGTGTATCATTTTCCTAAAATGCATTTTTAATCTTGAGACTTATGTTTGGTGACTGGGGAAGGAAAGCCCTTTTCTGACACTTGTGTTTTCCTTCTCTCTCATTCGAGGTCCTTCATAACAGTACTTTTTCATTTCCACACAGACACTCACCAGCACGTGAGCGGCTCTGAAGAGGTAGCTGAAGGGGTAGTACAGCAGGTTGATGAAGGAGGCGGCGTACAGGTCGGCGTAACGCATCACCTGGGAGGCAAACAGTGTCTGTCTGGAGCCGCTGCGGAACAGACTGCCCATCATGCCGTAACACATGTCCATGTCGTGGGTCACTTTCTAAAAGAGACAAAGCAGAAGAGAAGACGCGGGTGAGTCGTCAAAAATAACTTTGACCCACAAATGATTCATTAGGGCTGCACAGCTCACTTAGTAGAGCTGGGGTCCCATTTGCAGAGGTTTGAATAGGGCCTGGGGTCCCTATAGGCGAGACCCTTGATCCCCCCCCATTCATATATATCTCTCTGATAAAGGCTCAACTGGCTCAGAAATACTTTTTATAAAAAGGTACAATAAAAACAAATTTAAAATCAGAATCAGTTTTTTACGCCAGTTGAAATTGGTTAAAATATTTATAATAACATAAAAAGTAAGAATGTGCCATAAAAGGATAACATAAAAGATAATATAAGAAATGTAAATAAGTCAAAAAAATTAAGTGTAGTATCTTTATCAGAAATATAGGTGTGGTTGTTCATTGATAAGACCGTAGTGACTCAATGTTAATGATTCACCAATAGTAGGCTCATAAACGGTATCATACACATTGTAAATGCGGGCATTGATAACTAAGCCGTTTCCGGGCGGCATGTGGAAAGGTCTCCTGTTGTCATAGAAACAGGGGTGATTAAGGCCGTACCTTGACTCTTCTCTGAATAGTGCTGATGTCCGGCCTCTCATTACTGCTGCTGTCCAGATGTCTGAGGAAGGACGAGAGCAAGACAGTGAGATGATGAGAGGAGGAGGGGGGGTGGGGGGTATAAATATGTCTGCTGAAAGGTAATCTGTCACAGAGTTGATGCAACGACAAGTCGTGCCAAGTTAAAAATAACATCAGTGAACCCCGCTTATCAGGATAGAGTCGACCCTTTCGACTTTACTCTGTCGAACCTGTTGTTCTCCCTCAAACAGAAAACTGATGTAAGTCACGTGAAGAGGTCAAAGGTCGGAGTTCTTACTTATAGAGTTCTGCCAAGAAAATGTCCAGGCCCTGCAGTTCCTCGAATAACGCTGAAAAACACAGGAAGAGTGTGAAAACAGGGTTCTAGTATCAGTGTATCAATGAAGCGTTCAGGAGGCAGTGTTTTGACTTTGTACCTTCTGGTCTCATGATCTTTATCACATTTAGCGTATTTACTTAGAGTGTTTTTCTGAGTTAACAGGTCTGACATTGCGGCTGCTGTTCTAGGTCACATCCCTGCTGAGACGGTTTCTATGCCACTAGGACTGCAGTACTGGGAAACCAGTCTAAATTCAGATACATACACATATACCTACTAGAGGTGCACCGGCTCACTTTTCTTGTCTGATAAAATGTCTTTCAAGTGGGACATTCTGACTTGGTTTTCTTCTTCCTACACAATATTATTTACAACATGAATATTTATGTAATTTTTGGAAAAAATCTGTGTGCTCACAATAATACATAAGACACAAGAAATACACAAAGAGACATATGTTATACATTTAAAAATATGTAAAAGAAATGGTATAATTCATTTAAAAGAATGAAAAGGTGTTTATTAAATTATATTAACTCCCACTCCTGCAGCAAGCGTTGTCCTTCTGCCTGCCCCACACCCACTGACTGCACACACAGCAAGATGAGGGGGAGAGACCCCCCGCTGTTGGCAGAAGAGCCAGTCACTACGGTTACTTTATATGATTTACAATATGATATTTTTGCTAAAAATGTGGCTTGTGGCTTTTTTACAGGCCATAGTATCTCTATGTGCATGATGTAAACGATTGTGCATGTATGTCAATTTGACACTGAACATTGTCCAAATCCGCTCAGCAGCTGATATTTCGGGGCATCTCTAGTATATGCGGTCAAGCTAGTATTTCTATATGTCACTACACACGTGTGTTAGGGCCCGTGTTTACGTGTTTGCCTTCAGACTCACAGCTCTTGTCGGTCCACACGTGCAGCTCCTGGGCGAGCTCGGGGATCACCAAGAACGTCCTCCAGCCTTGGCGCTTCTTGGACTTGAGGATGTCTCCGAAGATGTGGTCTCCGATGTACACGATGTCCTTCCCCTTGGCCCCCAGCAGGTCGCACACAATGTCCGAGGAACCTGGAGTAGAAGGAGTTTAAAATACCTGTACCTGTAGATACCTGTATCTATCTTTGCTTTTAAATGAGTGTTTTCAAATCCCATTTTATAATGTGTTTCTTCTGCACTATTTCTTAATTCTCTTAATGTCTTTCATTTTTGTAAAGCACTTTGAATTGCCTTGTGTTGAAAGGTGCTATATAAATAAACTTGCCTTGCCTTGCCTATCTAACAAAACTAACACAAGGTCAAAAAATGGAAGACTGGTAGACAATAATCAGACCTCCAGAGTAGACGATGCCGTGCTGCAGAGGTCCAGTGTAGGTTCCAATCTTTAAACGCCCTGTTATCTGAAATAAAGAACACAACATCCGATTGGTTAGAAAGGCCTTCGCACAATCACAGAGGTGAAACACTCAAATGGACCAGAATAAAGCCACATGCTAAAACTACATTTTACACCTTAACACATTTGAAGATGGATCAATACACGTTTTCTTTTTTCGTGCATAACTAGAAACTCTGTAGTTGTTCCCCATGTCATTCATGCTAATGATAATGCTAATAATGCTAATGCGAGCAAATAAAATGGCGGCTTCACAAAACTTTTCGGAGTTTCACGGGGCGTGGTTTGCAATTCGCCCAGCCAATCAGAAATTGGAACCTTTTCCTCCCCAGGAAAGTACCACCTCTCCAGCAGGGACTGAAAAGGGGTGAAAAGGTTCCCGAAAAAAAGTTCTAGTTCCAGATCTTTTTGGTGTGAACGCAAAATCCCAGGAACTATCGGAACTATTCCTGGGAAAAGTACTCCGGTGTGAAAGCGCCTAATGACTCATGCTTGTGTTTGAGACAATTACTGTTTTTGTGACATCAATTCAGCTTTCCCCACTCTGACCTGAACCATGAGTGAAGCTGAATAAGAGCACGAGCATCTAGATGTTGTCTACTTTTGTCTGGGTGCTGTATTTTTGAACTATATGTCAAGACAACAAATTTGAAATCCATTCTTTAAAACCGTTTTTTCAAGAAGCAGTGTCAGATGTCAGACTAAATGGGAGACAATGTGACACATATTATAATTTTAGTCTGAGAAAGGTCATGTATTTCTAGAAAAGAGGCTTCAACGTGTCCATAACTCTCTGCGTTCCACATCGATAAACACTGTCTCAGGTCTGTGTCTGCTCACCGTGTCCACCTGTCTGAGCACCGTCCCCTCTCCGAAGAACAGAGGCTTCCTGGCGTCCACCAGGATCAGATCGAAGTAGGACTGCCAGGGCCGGTGGGAGGTTCCAGGCTGTAAAACCAACGCACACACAGGATGTAAAGCCACGCGTAGGTAAGAGCAACAAATGTGTCTTCCACCTTCACCTGCATGTTCAACACATTAAAAAGTGTGAAGAACAGGGGGGGGGGCAATGTTTTACCTTGGGGCCGTGGGGGAAGTCAAACAGGTAGGTCATGATTTTCTGAAAGAACACAACACACACAGCAGTGTTTAGAGTAGATACAACAGCCTAACAGAGAGATTTGGAGCGCACAGTTCATCATAATCCTTGAAAACACCGTTACTCACCTCTGTGTATTTGTAGTCGCTGTTGGTAGCCAAGAAAACCTTGGCTACTTCATTCATTCTGCTGAGGAGAAGAGACAGCTTCCCCTGGAGGGAAAATAAAAAGACTTAAGCATCTTTACAAACCAGCAGATTATAACAAGAATGTGTTCCTATGTAAATACAAGTACTACTTACATCTCTCACAACATATTTCTCCAAGTTCTCCACCGTCTTCTGCTTCAGAGTACCCTGCAACGAGAGACACGAGAGTCAGAATAATAAATGCCACGGTAACAGTTGAGTAACAGTTGTCAGTGGCAACCCACACAGAGCACATAAGGACTTGTGGCATTTAGCAGTAAGTACTAAAAAAAAGGGAGAGAGCAAAGCAAGGTTTTTTATTTTTTTAGATAGTGAAAAGATGCAACTGGTCACACAATGTGAGAGCAGTTGCAACAGAAATGATTTGAAATAGAAAGTGATTATGCTATAGAATGTATTGGCCCTTTTTCCCACAACTAGAGAGTTAATGGCCTATGGATTTTGAGGAAAATGTTGCAACTTCCACGAGGTCAAATTATTGTTTTTGTCTGGTGGCATTAGAGAGCTTAGATAACACACTACTTAAACTTGTAATGGGAATTGTTCACCATTTTGTATCATTTAAAGACAATACAATGAATTCATGAATCTAACCAAATAACCAACCCATCAATCAAAATTGAAAGTAATTTTTAGTCAAAGAAATGTCTGAATATCTTTTGAATCCCACGTTCTGTGAGGTGAAATGACTGTTTTTGTGAATGAGTCTGGTGGCTTTGAACAGGGGGTAGATAACAAACTACTTAAACTGGAGATGAGCGTTTTCAAAATGTAACTCATTTTACGTGATAGGCTAAGGGGAGGGACATCTCTTAGTGGTTGACTAATCACAACAGAGCCGGCCAGCTAACCAATCAGAGCAGACTGGGCTCTGGCTTCAGATAGAGGGTGAAAAGAGGTGCTGCAGCATAGGCAGTATGAGAAGAATACAGAGCTTTTTGAACATTAAAGCATGGAGACGTGTCAGAGTAGAGGCACAACACACAAATATGAATCTGAAAAAGAGCATAATTTTGAAGGGCCTCTTTAAAATGACTTTTTTTGTCATTTGTGACTGGTGGCTGTAAAGAGAGTGTAGATAACTCAGTATTTACTAACTGACAGACTGAGAAAAGGACTTTCAAAGGGGTCTGACCTTGAAGTGGACCCAGTCGACGGCGTCGCGGACGTCCTGGAACATGCTCTGGTAGGACATGAAGAGGTCGCCATTTTTGAAGCCACTTTCACAGCTGGGGGAGAGGAGCACAGACACACACGAGCACAGCCGTCGGACAGGCCACATTTTTACAGAAGGTTTTCAAAAACATGACATTTTGTTTTTTTGTTTGCTTTTAAATGGGATAGCCTTCCCTTGTTGGAGGGGTCCCCAGCCAAACAGGAAAGCATTCTCCCCCTAAAAGACCAACAACCAGGTTTCAGAGGACAAAGGACATGCAACCATTCCAGATTACACTCTCAACAGATTTACAGGAAATTAGATCTCCTCCGAGTAACATTTGAAAAGATTATCTCGTAGCTATATCAGGATTTCATTCTCTTTAAATAGTTAGTGAGAACATCGTTCATTCCTATCTCACTCTGATAATAATCCATGCTTTTCTACCATTAGTAGAAGAGAGATTAATATAAATCATTGTTACAGAGAAACAAAGATGGCTGTACTCCCATTTGATTTCCATTTAAAACAATTAGCTTAGATTAGCGGTTGAGACACCTGCACCCTCCCATGCTGACCCAGGTTTGGTGAGCAACTGTCTTTGTGTCACCCGACACTTGTTGCATGACAGATAGTGTTACAAAAAATTCCTTACCTTGTGTATCTATCACAGTTGGAGAAAAAATCCCCAAGACAAGCAAAGAGGTAGGTCTCTGTGAAGGAGAAAGAAAGGAGGGAAGGGGGGTCTTTAGTGAGGAAGCAGCTCGATCATCTGACAGGGGAAATGTTCGGTTTGAATCTCCCATAACATCATGTTCAGCTTTTAATCAGATTAAAAGTCTTGCAGGTTTATATTCTCTGCAACAGTCCCGTGATGTTTCTCTGAGCTCAGAGGCCTTACCTGGCAGGTTGAAGAGTGTGTTAAGGATATAAAAGCGCTCTGTGTCATCCCTCTGGATGAACTTGTTTGGGTACCGTTCGCGGATCTCGGGGCTGGGAAAGGAGAAAAAGACAAGAGTAAATCTTTGTTGGCCCTTTTTTTTTTTTTTAGCTCACATATATTTAGAGCTGACAATGTCAGAAAAAAGCTAAATCAAGGTTGGTAAAGCATTTTAAGAGTTAAACTCAAAGACTTTTTAAGCATTTTCGAGGTCATTTTCCAACCTCTTGTAGCCTAAACTGTTCCTTTCCCTAAAGCAATTCATGTAACTGCTTATTCTAACAGCTGTTCATTTCATTTCTTGATCACGATTATTTAATTTTGAGCTAACTAAATTCCCAGAAGACAACCAACTAACAGCTTATAATTCAATAACATATTTGTAGACATGTGATTATAATCAAGCATTTCTAAAGGAGTTTAATTGAAATCAAAGTATAATACCAAGCTTGAAAACAAACTGTTATTTTAAGCATTTTCCAAACTTTCAACACTTTGAACAAACCTGCAAAGTTATCAAACTGGATTATGATTTATGATCCTTTTCAGATGATGGGGGGGGGGGGGGTGTGGGACACACTTACCCTCGGAGGAAGTTGAATCCATGGCAACAGACCAGGATGTTACCGTAGGCATCAACCTTCAACAGGTTTCCATACATGGTATCATACACAAGACCCCTGAGAGTCGGAGGGAACAGATGCTTCATTAGTCTACAGTGCAGCATTCACACCGTGTATCACAATGTTGAACATTATTGACATATAAAACTCTCAGTGTAATACAGAGCTAAAAAAAAACTGCATAGTTGTATAGAGTGGCGAAGTCCCTCCCTTTCCGGTGGACCTCCATGGGACCTTATTTCGGAAAAGTTATGCATTGAAGTCAATGGAGAGAGAAAGATTATCTTTCGATCCCGTTTGAATTGTGCCACGAATTACACATATGATGTTTGTCAATTTAAAAGATAATTTTACAAGTCAAAAAAATAACACATATGTGTAATTCGTGGCACAATTCAAACGGGATCGAAAGATAATCTTTCTCTCTCCATTGACTTCAATACAAACTTTTTCCGAAATAAGGTCCAATGAGTCCCACCGGAAGGGGAGGGACTTCACCTCTCTATTGTAAACTATGTAGTTGTATAGTACAATAAGTAACCAAAAGAGACCGAAAAATAGATTTGTATATCGAGACATTTCCAGTGTGTATTTCCATAATGAAACACATCTAGACCTTACACACACAATGACAAAACTAATTTACATATGGGTGTCTCGTTTACTGACCTGGTGGGGAAGGTCGGGTCGTAGACGAAGCTGAGCAGCTCCTGGGGGTAACCGATTGAGACCAGCCGCTCCACCGTCAGCTCGAAACCCAGGGACTCATACTCTGGTGACTTGTACACTGGAAATTAAACAGACACACACATTTAACACAATCAAAGGTAACAATGCATGTGATGCTACAGTACAATTTGGGGTCTAATCTGCTATATAAAAGGTTTTAGTTGTTGACATTTAAAAAAAAAAGATTCAATTCTACATATACAGTATGTTCATAGGTTGTTTTATTTCTGGCTTATTGAACCGATTACTCTGATCGCTGCTTTATTGTTAGACTTTGTTGGTCACTTTGAACTGAATAACAACAGAGTCAATTAATCAATTAGTCGTTCGTCAGACAAGGAATATATAACAAATATCATATTTGACATTTATGAAGAAAAAATTCAAAAAGTCCCGTGATTTCAGCTTTACAAAAATGAAGTTTTTCTTCAGCTTTTTCTCTGATTTAAGTTAATATAATGTTATTATTTTTTAGGTCTTTTGATTGTTGATCTGACAAAACAAACTATTTGAACTTGTGATGGCCATTTTTACCTATTTTCTGACATATTAAGAACAAGAAAGAATCTGATCAAATGATTAATATAAAAGATAAACAACATTTCAATCAGTAATTAAAGTCATTTTGAAATTAAAACTTTAAATTGTTGTATATGTTGGTCAGAAAATCACAAAGCAGTTAAAAAAAGCGTATTTAAAAAAAAAGTGTGTATGGAAACTTGGTTAACTACAGATTTCTTCAAAAGGTGACAGTAAAGTTGTCCTGCTCTACAACAGTCACCCATTTACAGCTGTTGAAGTGGTACAGCTCAAGCCTGTGGAACATGTGACATACATGTAGA
The DNA here is from genome assembly GCF_902827165.1 of Trematomus bernacchii. Lineage (NCBI taxonomy): Eukaryota > Metazoa > Chordata > Actinopteri > Perciformes > Nototheniidae > Trematomus > Trematomus bernacchii. The sequence goes on along the minus strand of NW_022988066.1, from coordinate 589,875 downwards.
ATGTACACAAACACTATATTATGTATACAGTTAAAGGAACATGACCTGCCATTACACAACTAACAAGGTTTCATTAGAGGCAACACACACTCAGTGGAGCTCACAGTGTCACTCAACATGCACACAAGACTTCTCTCATCCCCTTGAGAGTCCGTTGTGCTGTCTCAGTATTTTGACATGTTCTCACTCTCCAGTGAAACCCCCCCCACACCCCTTCACACACACACTTGCCCTTGTCTTTCCTCGCTATCAACAAGGCCCTCTGTGTTTTGCACACAAATCCACAGAAAGAAACAGGATCAGGCGTGAAAATGAAAAGTCACTGATGAGCCCTTCCAACCATGTCACCGCAACATATTTACCAAAACCGAGAGGAGGGAGGGGGGGGGCTCTGAAAATAAACAAAACTCAGATTGATGCTGTGCTCAGAATAACCCTGCAGAGGATTTAAATGCTATGTGACACTGGGAAGAGAATATGTCAGATGTTATAAATACGATGGGAGAATGTGCTTGTGTTGTTGCCTGCTTTTCACAGTCCCAGTGGGGCTTGCGGAAGGCCCTTGGAGGGGGGGGAGAAATGTTGGCTGATGATGCTTGGATAGAGGACAGTTAAGGGTTGGGGGGGGGGGGCAGCATTGGACAAACATCTGTGTCCTACTCCGTGCTGAGTTACACACAGAAGCTTAATGTATGCACGGGGTTACAGGAAAATCTTGTGTAGAGCAAAGCTTTTGTTGATGCAGCTCTGAAAGCATGAGCCTGTTTCTGCATTACAATCACGTAACCTCTACCCCTTTCTCCCTCCACAACCCTGCTGTGGTCTCCCAGCAGAACTGAGGCTTTGGGCCGGGTGCCCGGAGCAGCAGCATACAGCCACTAAACTGCCCGTACTACTCCTGCTTCTTGTCCATCGCTTGTCATAATCTTCTTTGAGCTCTACAAAGAAACCTATTTTAAGAGTCGTTCCCCTCCGTCACCTTTGCTATCATCACTCTCTCTTTCTCTCTGGGGCTCTTTCCACGTGTTGACCTTGGGACACTGGGGGGCGGTCCTCCCACTCGCATAACAGGCAATAAAATCTCATCTCTAGGTAATGTCAAAGTGAGTCACGCTTGTCATTTAGGACCAGGAAGTTGTTTTATTACATAATAACAGATAAGGGTTGTTACACGCCATCAATTTCACAACTGAATTGAACCGAATGAAAAACCTGGTTTCAAATCAGAGGATATAAAAGGCTCATTTTCAGGTTCATATTTGTATTTTGTGCCTCTCCTGTGACATGTCTCCATGCTTTAATGTTCAAAAAGCTCTTTATTTTTCTCATACTGCCTGTGCTGCAGCACCTCTTTTCACCCTCTGTCTGAAACCAGAGCCCACTCTACTCCGATTGGTTAGCTGGCCGGCTCTGTTGTGATTGGTCAACTGTTTAGAGATGTCCTGCCCCTTATCCATACACTGTGTTAGAGCGATAGCCAACCGTAGCGCGACTGTTACATAGTGATGTCATTATGTTACAGAAGTAAACAAAGGAGTCCAATGGAGGCGTTTCATGCATAAAAACCTATAAAACACACTAAAGGAAAGCTGAAACCAAAACATCAAATGTTTAAATCTGATTTGTCCAAAGAAATACACAACACCTTTTTTCCCTCTGAGCCCCTCTCACAGAAATATCTTATCGGACATAATAACCAGATCTGTGCAAACAAAAATGTAAAAACCCTGACCATAAAATCTCTTTCCCTGTTTCTGTGACGTTAATGACACTGAACCCATTTGACATCTGAACGACCCCCCCCACCACACAAACAAACTCAACACTGACACACAACACCCCTGCCCCTCACTATCTGAAATGTTTAAAGGCTTGAGCAGTGGAGTCATTGACAGACCTGTTTCAATGACTGAGGGCTGTCATGAAAGGATGCATCCTTTATGAAAAGAGGCATCTGAGATAATACAACAGAAAAGGAGCGGAAGTCCTGTTACTGTCGTTTGCCAGGTCTTTGACTTTTTCACATTTCTGTTTTATTGAGGTATTTGCTCCACTGCTGCGCCCCTTCTCACATTTCACACACACACACACACACACACACCTCTTTTACGTCCAGTCTGATGAGATCGTTGCCAGTTAATTATACTCCCGCTGCTCCGATTGCTGAGGTGTGAGTTTCTCTCCAGAGTCTACAGGCCAGGTCACCTCAGGCCTGAATGTAATGTACTCCCCCCTCACACACACACAAGGTAAACAACCCGCACCCTTTTCCTAATAGAGCCCTCAAACACAATCCCATGAAAGTGTGACTTAATCTGAACCATGCCACATAGCTATCTATATTAGAATCTAATGCAGCATCGGTCTTATTTTATCTGCGGCTGCTGACACGCAAATGTAGGCCTTTGTCACAGATTTATGACACCATGAAAGATATCGGGAAGAAAATAGAAGCGCAGCCTCTGGGATCTACAGGGCAGCCAAAAGTGTGTTTGAAAACTAGGACAAAAAGATGTGTTTCTCTCTGTGAAAACTTGGCTTTACAGAGTGGTTGGGTAACATTCTGCAGGCAAGTGCTTCCTTTGGGGCACAAAGAACAGATGAGGCAATGTTGTCTGATGTTGGTTGCAGTCTTATGAAATACTACAAAATGTGACGTGTTATGCACGCATTGTAGTAGTTGTAAATCCATCTGCAACCTTTGAGCTTTATATGTTTTTATGGATGAATTAAGATCAATGTTTAATCAGAACATGAAGAGAAACTAAAAGCAACTTGGGCTGTGACATGTTCAATCAGCTTGATCTTGATAAGGTGGTAAATGCAACTATTGCTCAAAATATACTTGATTGTTTAGTTTTAAAACCACATAAAAGGTGAAAAGGTATGAAACATGACTGAATAAGGAGTGTCCACTTAAAGGGCTGAAACCAATGACTATTTTTTAGTATTGATTATTAATCTGCCGATTGTTTTCCAGATAAAACAGTCTCCGAAGTTTCAGAACATTTGTAAAACATTTCTAAAAGCCCAGAGAAATGTTTAAATGTCTTGTTTTGTCACTCCAAAAACCAACAATATTATTTTCTAATATGTTATTAAACAGAGAAAAGCAGAAAATCTCCACATTTTAAAATCTACATTTTTTGCATTTAAAATGACAGTATTATTACAATTACAATTACTCGTGATTATTATGATCTTATAATATAATTGTCAATATAATATATTTGTCAACCAACTTATTGATTAGTCAACAACTGGTTGCTGCGCTAGTCATTAAGGATAAACTTCTCTATGGTGGAATATCTGATTAGTATCATTCACATAAGTTGTTATATAGCAATTGGTATACAACATCAATGGACTCCTGTTGGCCAATCAGAAAGGGCGTACCATTTTTTTCATACCTTGATTTTTCAAGGCAAAATTCCTCAATATATAGCAGACAAATTTGTCAACTTTGTCAAAACATTTATTTACTTTTCAGCTTGATATTTCCTACTTTCTAACTGAATTCCGGAAAAAGTTGTGTTTTAGATTTTTCCTCACAGAAATACTTTGTATAAACAAGCCCACATTTCGAGCATTTTGCACATTTGAAATGCCGTTAACAACCCCCTGATAAACAAATACCAGGGGGGCTGTGGTTTAACTGCAGCCAGGCTGTGACACCACCAGCTCCCTGATGATGGAGTACCTCTGTGAACCTAAACCTGAACAGCATTCAGAAAGATACATGATAGCCGTGCTTTCAGTAAACATTAACACTCGGTTATGAGCACCCATAAAGAGCCTCATGTCAACAGCTGAGCGTCTGTAATATCTCCGGCGGCCGGAGCGGGGATCGGACCGCGGAGCCGGAGAGGGACTACGAGTGATCCCCGTTCTCATGGGAGCCATCACTGGAGAACTCAACAAACAAACGTGACCCGCTTTTTCAAAGTCAGGGAGGATGTATTTATAGAAACAGCGAGACCAAAAACTGCAGCTGAGTCACAGCGCAGAGTGGCTTTAAAATCAGGGTATTTTCAACCAGGTTAGAGGTCAGTAGGAAAAAGAACATCTCTATACTCTGTGTATCAGGGAGCTCGGCTTAACATTTTGTTATCTAAGTGTCACCGGCGTTGACCTAAATAATATTTTGTGGAATAGCTGCAGTCCTGGGGGGATGGTAGGGTGGCCAGATATAGAGTTGAAAAGATAGGATAGTGAGAATTTAACTTCCATGCAAAATATGTTCATATCCAATATTTGGAGATTTGTTTTGTTATGGATTCCAAATTCTTTAAAAATCTAAATTCACCCAGGAGACTGAAGATCTGTTATGCAATCCTCTGGCCAACTTTGACTGCTACCGAACATTTAAAAGTACCAAAAAGTAAAGCGCAGTGTTGGAACTATAGATTACTTTATCAACCAAGACATTTATCAACTGTGTTCCAATCAACAATAATAATTTATGCCACATAGTTTTAGAATAAACGTCACATTTCTGTAAAACATTTCGCCAAAGTTCAATTGTGAAATTTAAAAAAAAGTTAGAAAACCCATCGACTTAAATCCTTATTTTCCTTAAAAGATACAAAATATATAAAATGTGCATCAAACTTACCTGCTAAAGTGTAATCCATGTCAAAGCCAAAGCATTTAATCTTCTCCATTGCCAAGCTTCTGTTGACAAACACTCTGTGGGACACAAGTAGAGGTACATGTTTTAGTTTGAATGCAATTTTCAACAATAAGATTAGCATGAGCAATCTGGCAGACCCAAAAGAAGTTGTGTCTCTAACTGGATGGACTCACTATAACCAATTTGTGGGCCTAAATAATCGGTCTATTCAGTATGAAGAAAAGCTGGCAATGTGAAACTGTCTAAAAATACTGCTGCAACTCAATAAGCCAATTACACGTACAATGACATTTGCAAAAGATCAAGCCCTTGGCCATTTGCATTCAGAACTTTGGGTATAAATGTTGACATTCTTTTTTATCTGATTAAAGAAGACAAACGACTTGCCCTATTTTCATGAAACTTTGTTGACGTGAAATAGGGCCAAGGAAGCATCCATAACATTTAGTAAGTGATCCGAATCACGGGGCATTAAGCTCATGCTTCACTTGTATTAACAGTGCCGTAGGGTATTTCTGCTTCTTTGATGTGACGTCGGAATAATCAAACAATGTTGTACCCAACGCCCTCTTAAGTAGGACCAACAACTCAGCTTAAACAATTAACGGGTTGTTTTAACACTGTGAGCAATAAAGACAACACATCTTCTTTATAGCGCTTGTAAAAACAACTTCCTATCCCAGAAATCAGAACACCATTGACCTTCGCGGAGGTTCCACTTTGTCCTCAGGTTAAATGATCAGTCACCTAACAACCTTCTCTGCATTGCAAGAATTCTAAAATCAACCAAAACTATTAAAGTAGGGAACGCCATTCAAGTTTAGTCTTACTGTTAAAGCGTGAAAACTTCATGAGGTACCAGGAGGCAGTTTACTAAGTGTTACATTTGGGTTGTATTTCTAGGTTGGTGAAAAGCAAACCTAGCTAATCAAAAGCAAAAGTACAGATACTTAAGCAAAGATCATCAGTTGTTAAAATATAATAAAATAAAGTCCAGGGAGGCACCAAAAGACACAACTGTACATAGCAATTGATGACACTTTGATCAACATATTCAAAAGGAATATGTTCAACTAATCAGGGATCAGAAACTACTATCATGTGACACATTATTGCACAGCATAAGGATAAACTTGGGTAACAAAGACTCAAAATGGTTGAGTAATGCTAAACCCCATGTCTTGAGTCCAGCGGCTGCTAAAACCACAGGAAGTTCAGAAAACCAGGGTGTGTTGAAACCACACTGAGCACATCTGACAGGGATCAGCTCTCCTGTGATGAGTCATAAATCAATCAGGAGACCGCGGAGCTCACACTGACAGACAGTGTTGACACGGTGACAGGGCTACCAACCAAAGGACACATGCTGCTAGTTAAACTGCTGGCACAGACCTTCATATCTTATCCTCAGCATCTGTGTCTGAAGTCAACATGTAGCTTCCTAGATCTTTCCACACAAGTCAATATTTAGTCAAGCTACAAATAGGCTGAAAATCGGCCAAAGGGTAATCAAACACTCAAACAAAAACAAGGTTAGATCTCTCTAGCAAATCTATCAGCAAGGCATCTTATCTTGTTGTAAATCTGTGACAATGAGCTTCTCATCATCACCAATCTGTAAATCTGTTGTGAAATACCTGGCGGCAGATCCATAGTGAACAAGTTCCCATTTAGACGTAAGTCCAGCAGACGAGTGGCGATGCATTCTGAGCAAAATTAAAGCTCACTTTGACCCTCCGTTGTTCTAAACTGCTCGGGCTACACACTGTAGCTCTGGCTCACAAACAAAGCCCCCCCACCCTCCTCTCTCTCTCTCTCTCTCTCTCTCTCTCTCTCTCTCTCTCTTTGCTTTCTTGCCATTCACACATTTTTCTGACTTGTTGCAAAAATGATTGTGGCCATTCTGCGTCATTCTCTGTTGTTGTGAGCCGTCAGTCAGGGTTGTTGTTGTTGTTGCTGCGCAGCGTGGTGTTTGTGCGCCCTCAAAGACATCCAGAACAATCACAAGTCAGGTAGAAATAAGCAAGCCCCCCTTAACTTCTCTCACGGGAGCATTAGGTTTTTTCTAATTGTATCTTTTATAAAACATGGATGTATTTTATGCACCTCACTGCCTGATTGTTAAATGTAAATAATAGTAAATGTTGTTTAAGACATTCATTACATCTTAACTGTTTATACTTGGAAATTCAAATAAAAAAAAGAGTTAAATATAAAAAGAAATGTTTAAGATGCTCAATTTTGATTGGTCAAATTGCATCTCAAATGTTAGTCAAATTCAAATTTGCTCAAATCAATTAAATTGCTAGCAGAGAAAGAAAATGTTGTTCAGTTTCATTTGATTCAAGAAAATAAGTTTAGAACAATTATTAACCCAGAACAATTACTTTTTTTTTTTTTTTTTTTTAATCTGAATTTATTTTGGGAAACTTTTTTTTTTTTTTTTTTTAAATAGCCAAACTTAAATATTAACATATTTCTATGTTATCCATTCAGCGGCATTTGAATACCATTTCTGGTTGTTTATCTGGCTATACAGTTGCTTATACAAATTAATATGGCCTTACCGTCCCTCCATTACCGACATCGTCTGTCTAAAGCACAGATATGCCTGAATAAAAACCAATATATTACTCCTGTCAGAATTTCTCAGCGTTGAACGAGCCTACGCCTTTTCAGGAGAGGGATTCAAATCGAATTCTTTACTATTTTGTTGAGCAGTTGTCATTTCATGTATGACCTCTTGCTTAATATATGTGGGAGGTGTAGTAAATGAGAGCCATAAATCATAACCTAAGTGAGATCATGGTCTAAAGCTCGCCCATATTGACAATGGGTGGGGGATGGGATGGGTGGGGGCACCTTGATTAACGGAGTCGGCCTGGACTTTGGTCCGACTGACAACACGATTGCCTCAAATATCCCTCATGGGCCGCACCACATCTAGGACAGAATCCTTTAACCACTTCTACTCCATGTGAGCTCAGCTGTGTGACAATCGGTCAGATTTTTTCCACTGCTCTCTAATCTCCTGCAGACAGTGGTTCTACTCCCTGAGATAGAAAGTTTATCTTTTCCGAGCAGAGTCGTCAGCCCTGTGCTATGTGATACCCACAACTCGCTGCATTGTTTCAGCTGAGCACTTACTTTAAAAAGGAATGCTCTTTGTCCCTTCTTGAGATAAACAAAAACGTCCCTTTAATTAAACTGAACTGAACTGAACTACTCACTTTAGATTGTTTCTATTGAGCTCAACTCCACCTTTGTACCTTTTGTTTTTATCTTTGCACGTGTGGTTGTTTGCAGGAGTGTGTCTGGAGCGGGTGGGGGGGGGGGGGAACTGGGCACATGCAGAGCTAACAGATGAGTGACAGTTTCATAAACCCTGTCAGCGTTCTGTTGTATAACAGTGTGAAAGAGCAGAAGTGGACACGCATATCTCAGGCTGAGTTAAACATTGACCAGCATAACATGTTTTATAGCTCTCACAGGGATGAATGCTTCCTAACATGAGGCTTTCAGAATGACTGGAGGGCGTTTCCAGTGAGCAGGTATAACTATAATGAGACTCTTTATTGTGCAAGTTAACAAAAGAACAAACAACTTAATTCCATATTCAGCAAATGTGGAAAGTATCGTTTAGCCCCTAAGCCAAGCTGATACATGCACTCACTCACTTCCAGGACCTCAACAGACCAGTGACATTTTGCCATGCGTGGGGCAATAGTGTGAAAACCACACCCAAAATCTAATAGACCAAACCTGTTCTAGAAATAAAGGGTTCCGCGTGACTAAATAACAGGTTTATGCTGTATCACTCCCCAGTTTAAAAGGGGAGTGATACTAATCACTCCCCTTTTAAACTGTCCTATAGTACACATTGGAATGATTTCTTACTTTATTTTTTACAACTATATTAAATAGATAAAGGTACCTGGCTGGCGCCCCGTAGCATCGGCGCGCATACATTCAGCAGCGGCGCAGCATTAAGAGACATACTACACTGAATAAACTAAAATGTTGACTTTAATTAAAAGTATTATGTCAACAATTTACACATCATTTAGTTAGGTTGGATGAAAGCAATTATATGAAGTTGAACTCAAAAGTATTGCTTTCAATTTACCTAATACAATTATGTGTATTTTGTTGACATTTAATTAAAGTCAACGTTTCAGTTGAGTTCAATGATTATCAAAGGCCTTGCTTTAAAAACAGTCTGGTTAAAATTAAATAATGTAACATATTTTGAGTCAGTTCTAAGTGGAAATGTAAGAGGATGGAAATAGACCCAATGTTTTTTGGATGTATATTTCTACATGGAGATGACTTTCAATCTTTAGTTTCATGATAAATATGATCAAATATGCTGCTGATGCATCTACTTGACACATTTCAAATACAACCAACTGGAGTGGACTGACCTCAAAGTGTGGCTGTGTATTTTATGGCCTGAAACACTCCCATCTGGATGTAGTTTCAGTTAGTCAGAAATGCACCTTGTACCTCCACATGTGTTCCTCACCTGTGGTAGGACTCTCTTCTGTATTTTTTCATTGTCACGCGGTCCATGTTTGCAGGCAAGTCTGCAAAGTTCTGCAGTCTGTCGCTCCATGAAGTGGTCATCTTTAAAACCGTTCAGTGTCTGGGAGAAAGAAACACAAATGGAGGGGTTCAATTAGAAAATATTCAGTTAGACACAAACACAATCTAATGCCATCACATTAGACGATTGTTGAGTAACAAGCAAGCTAAACTATAATGTTCTTCACATTTAAGTAGAGAACATATTGTCAATCGTAAAAGAAGCACCCAAATCTGACTGAAAATAAGCCCTGTTTGTTTTCATCTAATCTCTTTGTCCGTGCACCTAATTGTGCTGTCAAATGACAAGTTTTTAGATATAGAAAAAAGATTCATGCACTGTGAAAAAATATGCATGAACACAGCGTTTTTTCAACCAAATGTTATTCGAAATGTTGCACTAAAATGGTAAATGTATCTGCAAACGAAGAACTGAACAAAGCCATATGGTGACTACTGTTCAAACCACTTCTCCAGCATACAAAATACAATATGTAAAATGCAGTCATGTGTAAACTGACCACTTGAGCATCTATGTAAATGTTTTATCATTGAACACATCTGTAACTTAAATAACCTGAACATTAGTCTGTCCTCTCATAGTTAATGTACATGTATAATCAAACTATGCTCTGGTTTGAATCAGAACCTAGTCTTCCAGTCTGCACGTACACAACGCTGTGCAGGCAAAACCAAAGCTGTAGCATTTGCACCTTCCACGGCATTCACATATGCATCCACACTTCATCTTGGACCAACTCTCGGTCTGCAATAGATCTCCCGCAGATGACCTTTCCTGATGCATCCCCAGTCTGCAGGACTTTGTGCTTCTGGTTGAGAGTATTGATTGACCCATATGCATTCTGCTTGGTTGTCAGCACAGTATTACATGCAGGAATAGCTGCAAGAGTAGGAGAGATCGCTTCGAGAAAACATGTCCAGCCCTCCATCATCAACACCATCCGTTCACTTGACTTGTCATACATTTTGACCACAATATTTCGAAGGCGTTCAAGTCCACATTGACCATGTTTGGTAGATTCTGGCTGAGTTTGCTGACAGAAACATCCCAGTTGTGCCTTGTAGACTGGTTCTTGCCACACACTGCTGCCGTCTCTTGATGTTATGCAGGTCTTTTCAAAACATGCAACATGGTATTTGAACTCCTGTGCAATAGCAGTCCCACCAGCTGTTTTGTCCATATGTTTTCATTCAGACTTTCATTCAACCGTTCATTAGGATGCATTGTCATTACCTGCTACTGGAGCTTCTTTATCACAGTTTCTGCATCTCGGTCTTCATTTTTGCTCTAACAAAAGTTTAGCAATCTTCAGTCAGCTGATAACTTTGACTAGAAGTTCTTCTTTTTTATGCCTATTAGCGATTTAATGTTTGTGAAGCGAATGCGACAGGTCCGATGGTACCTTGTGTTGTTCTTTTTAAATGTTCCAATATGCAGTTACGGGAATCCAGACTTGTTGGGTCAAGAACAATAAGGAGTTGGTTGACGGCTTAAAACAGAGGAACATTGGTGGCAATCATGGTGTAGCCAATATTATCGTCTAAGGTATAAGAGGTGGTTTGAGGGCTTCCTTACTATCCTTTGACAGAGGCAATATTTGATCCAGAATGCTATAGCAGACGATCAGAATATAATATAAATCTTCTTTAGGTGGAGTGCATGGCAGCCCTAAAGCTTCAACCACCTACACAACGCATCTTAGCAGCCAAGAGCTTAGTAAGCAGGTTTTTTTTTAATGGATGCAATATGGTAGAAAAAAAGGTTCCTATCAAAACATCCCCGTTTCACAGCTGGAGAAGTGCTGGTTTAACCTGCAAAGGCAGCAACAGAAAGTTTGAAGCCCCCTGGGATAAACCAGCTGTGATGTTGCGTTTTCTTGTTTCAGCCATTATGATTTAATTCCTATAACCAAACTAAATTACATGATGGGACAGGCCCAGGCTAGTCAGTTAGCATGCTCATTTCAGCAGATAACTATTAAAAACCGCTCTGACATAACATCAACCTGTAACCCCCTTACATTCTGTTGATAATTGTAGTTATCCATCATTGCACTGTTATTCATCATCATCATCATTTAATGCGGACTTTGTCATGGTGTGTTCAACTGCAAATAGAGGTCATGGTGGGGGAGCAGAGGATGGGGGGGGGGGGGGGGGGGGGGGGGGGGAGCAGAGGATGGGTGTGGGGGGGGGGGGGGGCATACTGTGTCAGGCCAGTGAGGCCACTGGGTTCATTTATGAGACAGATCAAACCATGAAGATTCAACCTAGTCTGTTTATCAAACCATAACTATATCACAAGGCAGAGTCAAAGAACAAAGCCATGAGCAAAAAGACTGCATCAAAAGCTAATGAAACAATTTAACACGGCCAGGTCATAATAGTACAGTATTTTACGGAAATAACACAATCAAGTCTTTCTCTGATAATGAATCATCAGATTACGCACAAAAAGGATCAAAGTGGAAAGGACAGAGAGGATCATGTGTGGAATCAATGTCTCGTGAATGCTATGTAAGCCTAGTCTCGTCCTAAAGGCCAGAGTTGTAAGTTTGTTTTCTCCCTATAATTCTCCTGTCACTGGAGAGGCTGTGCTGCAGGAAGCAAAGGCAGATCAGCTTTCTTGTTTTTGGTGCCAACAAGATGCAAATTAAACTAGCACGCTGACGCAAGTGTCAACAAACACTGCGTTAGAGTACTAACAACGCAATAAATGTTGACTTTACATGAGGGTAAACAAAAGCGTTGACATGTCTGTCTTTTACAATCTGGAATCTAATTTCATACAGGGTCTGAAAATAACATAACTAGACAGTTTCAAAGATGTTTCTAATCGTGGTAATGCATTTCTATTATTTCAGCTAATGCCTTTATGACACCTTGGCCCATTGTCTGAACTGGGTCCACTGGGCTCTGAAGCTAAAGGGAGCAGTGGCTTGGAGAGATTCACATCCCAACAATAGGAACACCTTCAGTTCTACCCTGCAAACATCCTCTGGAGAAAGGGCATACCATAACTTGTTACAGGCTTTGTTGCCGCAGGTCAGACTTGAGAAAGAGGGTCGACGCTCATCTCAAACAATGGTACACGTAACGTTAGCTGTCACTCAACATAGGATGTGGTTTACGTGTAGGAAGATCGTTTACATAGCTGTTTACATTTAAAAGGGATATTATTAAACCAACGGTGGGTGAAGCGTGAGAGATTAGCTTAAGCTAACTTACTGTAAAAGTATATTTTCAAGCTAACAGCAAAGAAAGCCCTTGTTCGCAGGGGTTAACGACGGTACAAGACAACGTCCAGTTATTTGCCTAACTGTGAAGCTAGCTAACAGTCCGCTCAAACAGTCTCTGTCCGGCTCTGTATCTCATAGCTGACATTAGAAGGACGGATAAAAGTGATTCGGGCAAAGCTAACGCGCTAGCTGGCTTTGATGCAAAAACAAAAGCCACAAAGTGTCGGGGACAGATTTCACTGCGTTAAGTCGTGACTGGCATTACTGTACTCACCTCCGAGTTCCTGAATAAAACAACTGCACCGTCACTTTGTCTGTCTGAGCATGCGCCTTGAGCTGTGTAAAAGTCGGAGGAAAATAGCCGCTGTGTTTTCCTAAGTGTCTTCACTGTAAAACGCCAGGCAGCAGATGAGTGCTGTTCCTGCTCTCTGCTTAGCTCTCACTCTCTTCCTCTGTGCTACCAGCTGTTGTTGTGAGGCGTTCAGGGGCGACGCGTCTCCTGTCTGTCAGGAGGAGGCGGGACTCTCTGTCGTCGTGGCACAGAAACGTGACACCGCGGTCCTGCTTCTGTTATCAGTTCACTATAAGAGACACCTAAGCAGCAGTGAAAAGATTACTGAGTTATCTACTCAGGATTAAAGACAGTCACAAACCTATTAAAATCACAACAAACCGCACAAATTAGGTGATGATTGGATTCCCATCTGATCAGGTTCATCTGATAACATGTATTCTATGATAAGTATCAGATATTTTACTTTGGTGAAATTAGCAATACCACAATAAAAGTCTTGCATACAAAATATTACTTATATTATCAATGAGCTAGTAAATCAATATAGTACAAAAAGTACCCTGCACAATGATGATTATATCATTTAATAGCAGTGGTGGGAGAAGTACTTGATCTTGTACTTGAGTAAAAGTACCAGAGTGTAGGAATACTCTGTTACGTAAAGGTCCTGCATTCAAAATGTTTCAAGTAAGAGTACAAAAGTATCAGCATCAAAAAATACTTAAAGTACCAAAAGTAAAAGTACTCATTATGCAGATAGGTCCATTTCAGAATAATTTATATTATGTTTTGATTGCAATCATTGATGCATTAAAGTGTTATCAAAGCTGGTAAAGGTGCAGCTAGTTTTAATTACTTTGTATGAAATACTCAAGAAAAATACAAGTATCTCAAAATGTTACTTAAGTACTCTACTTAAGTAAATGAACTTGGCTACTTTACACCACTGTTTAATAGTAATGATTCATTAATGAATGTGTTTATCACGTGTTTACTGGTGCAGATAGTAAACGTGGAGCTCTCATTTTCCTTTACTACAGCTTTTACTTTGTTAATTTAATTTTATAATGTCAGGTAGCTTGTGAAATTTCACCTAATCTATAATATGACATGTATTGATAATATGTTGTGTTTCTAGTCCGAGTTGGAATTTTCAAATTAATTAATGTAAACAAAGTAATGTATTTGAGTAAAAAGTATAAAATATACAGAAAATGTAAATAAACAAGTTGAAGTGGTAAATGTACTAAGAAGGTGTCCACTACTGATAATGAATCAATGCATACATGTCCAAGAACATGTTCCTTATGTAGCTGGTCAATGTGGAGCTATAGTTATCTGCATAATATAGTTAAGAGTTTATCCCTGAGGTTATCATCTTAGAGGTCGCCGTTCCAAAGTCTAGTCGTAAAAAATGGTGAAGGAAATAAGAAAAAATTCTCTGACACAAAATGTGTCAACTCTTAGCTTTTTTTTGTTAAATGTTGTAGAATAACCTCTTTGGGCCTCAAACGACTAAGTGAAACCATTTGAGAAGTTATACTCTTTAGTGAAACTGCTGACAACTCACCAAAAACTGTAGTGGAATGAGAGGCCAAAACTACACCCTTTTATTTAAAGGGGACCTATCATGCAAAATGCACTTTTGTACGTCTTTTATACATGAATATGTGTCCCCGGTGTTCCAGGGAACTCACCAAGTGTCAGAAAACACAACCCTCTCTATTTTCCCTGACGTCAGGACAGTGCGGCACTACGGCTATTGGGCCAACTCCACCAATCAGGAGGAGACAGCCACGGCCATTGCCGTTCGAAAGCGCTGGAGACGCTGTAGTACATATGCCAGGCCTGTAGATGGTGCTGTTCTCACAGAATCAGCCCTTGCAAAAACAGAGCTAAAAAATGTCAAATTGAGCTAAATGAGGCATGGCTAAAATGCATGATCTGTTTGGTATTTTGAAAAAAAAAAAGTATAAATATGCCTTATATAGGTATGGTCCTACACTATATTATTCAAATATAGCATTATAGGTCCACTTTAATGGATCACAAGGATGGAGGTACTATTACCAATATTTTATACTTGTTTTAATGTTAACTGGTAATCTGTTAAAGGACCCCTATGCTTTGGGGGGTTTTCTCTTTCCTGTAGTGTGTTATAAAGGTTTTTCTGCATGTAAATGGTAGGCAAAGCCTAAAATCCCAAAGTTCCCTCCTGAGGAAGTTTCTCTCCCTCAGATCCCCCCCTGCCTGTAACGCCTCGAGTGGACTCCTTTGTTGTCACATAGTGACATCACTTTTCAACATTCACGCTTCTATTAGCTGGCTCCAACACATTGTACGTCATAAATGGTTGGCAAATCACAACAGAGCCAGCAGCTAACCAATGAGAGCAGACTGGGCTCTGGTTTCAGACAGAGGGTGAAAAGAGGTGCTGCAGCACAGGCAGTATGAGAAAAATAAAGACCTTTTTGAACAATAAAGCATGTAAACATGTCACAGTAGAGGCAGAAAAGAAAACCTAAGAATTACCATAATAGGGCCCCTTCA
The DNA here is from genome assembly GCF_902827165.1 of Trematomus bernacchii. NCBI lineage: Eukaryota > Metazoa > Chordata > Actinopteri > Perciformes > Nototheniidae > Trematomus > Trematomus bernacchii. Next base: position 574,553 of record NW_022988066.1, on the reverse strand, counting down.
AACTTCTAATTGTAGTTGTCGGACTGTGGAGTCTGACAAATATGCAAATCTTGTTATGCCCTGCAAGCTCTGAATGAGCTGCAAGGCATACTTAACTCTTAACTCTATCTTGACTTGCTTTTAACATTCTTTCTAACAAGCACTTCTTAATTCTTTAAAGCCCTAAGTCATGTATGTTTTGTGTCTGTTGTTTGGTTGTGGTCTGTTTCTGATTGCACAGCAAATCTGCCTCAAAACCCTAGCACATTTTTTCTATCCAAGAACATAGTAAATGCAGCACAATGACTGACAATAGATCATTAGGAAACCGATTTTTTCTAACATACAGTAACTCAACAAGAATTCCAAAAACTACTCTCAAACACACATTGGTTACTAATGTGTAATCATAAAAATAAACAATAATAGGAAGTTCTATTAACATTTCTCGTCTACATCGTATGCTGTGCACATTGGGTAGAAACACTTAGCATGCCATGTCCTTCCCTGATGCTCTAATCCACACATTTACAGTTAGATAAGCTATTTTTCATTTGGCAATATTTAAGGTTTTGAACATATTGTTTTCATTCATTTATGGCATAAACATAAAAGTATCCATAAATGAGGACATGAAAACGATGTGCTGTGTTAATATTGTTCCACATCAGATGGACGTTGGACAAATTGGGATTCAAGCTTTGAAAATGTGACTACAAATTAATCAGGATTGTAAAAAAGGATATAAAACAACTTTTAAAGTGCCAAGTGGTCCTAGCCTTTATATTAAAATGTCCCGTCTGCCAGTGCTGCAATTTGACGACAGAGGGCAGCAAAGGCCTGTAAGTGGAGAGATGTGTTCAAGGGATGTTGAGCAAACTTGAGTAGCCTATGCACCAAACTAAAGTGATCAACTATTGTTTTTGAAAAAGGTAAATTAATATGAATTACGATGTGGTTCTAGTTCAAACTCACACGTAATTTCCCCCCCATTTTAATTAACTTGTAATAAGTGTCATTGTAAAGAAACACACGATACAAAGTTTCTGTAAGCCTGTAAAACGATGTCTCACCGTGCTGAATTTCTTGGGACTTGTGGGACAGTGTCACTGAAATGTTTTAGAGAATAACTATAATTCTCTGGTGCTATTTGCAAGTAAAGCCTATCTTCAAACGTTTTGAAGGAAAGTGCATCATCATTGTCCTTCCTTAAAACAATTTCAGTCTTTATGTAAATATAGGGTTGTTTTTCACATTTCAGATATATTTCGTCTTCAGAAACAGATGGAGAGGCTCCCTTAATAGGAATGATATAAGCATTTGCTTATGGAGGAGCATTTCCTATATTATTAGTTTTAAGTGTAAAACAAGCGATACAACTTTGACGCACCACTGCGCCAAAAAGGACAGTTCCATCTGCTCCACTCAAAGAAAACTTCCCACTGCGCACATCTGGACCAATAGTAGGATTACCTCAGACTAATTGTAGAATAGTAATAAGGAAAAAAATGCAACATTGATTCTTATATTTGCTGTTCTACCTGACGCATATGGGAGCAATGAGTCCGGATGTTCCCATGTTCTGCATTAATAAGTGACTGGGCTGGTCCCCCTATATAAAGGAGACGCGCCCACTGCTCTGCTCTGTCTCTTCATACACGCCAAGATGAGCTTCGGGTCTGAATCCTTCTCCGCCTCCTCCTACCGCAAGATTTTTGGGGATTCTCCCCGTTATGCGTCCTCTCCGTCGCGGTCAACCGTTAACATGTCCTCCAGGACAGGTTACCGGTCCTCCTCTGCGTCCCGGAGCAGCGCATCAGCCCTGGGCTCGTACAACAGAAAGTCCGGCCGCTCCATGCCACTGGAGACCTTCGACCTGACACAGAGCAATGCCCTCAACAATGAGTTCAAAATTGTCCGTACCAATGAGAAGGAACAAATGCAGGGTCTCAACGACCGCTTTGTCATGTTTATCGACAAAGTGCGCACCTTGGAGCAGCACAACGCAGTGCTGGAGACGGAGTTGACCGCTCTGCGCCAGAGGCAGGCCGAACCGTCCCGCTTGGCGGAGCTCTACCAGCAAGAGATCCGCGAACTGCGCTCCCAGCTGGAGGAGCTGAGCGGGGAGAAGTCCCAGTTCATGATAGAGAGGGATTCCGTCGAGGACGAGCTCCATAAGGTCAGGGGGAAATACGAAGACGAGTTCCGCGCCCGGGAGGAAGCTGAGGCCACCCTCAAGGCTTATAAGAAAGATGTGGATGATGCCACCATGGTGCGCCTGGACCTGGAGAAGAAGGTGGAATCTCTCCTGGACGAGATCAACTTCCTCAGGAAGGTGCACGAGGAGGAGGTGGTCGAGCTGACGGACATGATCCAGGCTGCCCAGGTGTCCGTGGAGATCGAGGTGGCCAAGCCGGACCTCACCTCTGCCCTGAAGGAGATCCGAGGCCAGTACGAGTCCATGGCGTCCAAGAACCTGCAGTCCGCCGAGGAGTGGTACAAGACCAAGTTCGCCGACCTGTCCGAGCAGGCCGGCAAGAGCAATGACGCCATCCGCGCCAGCAGGGAGGAACTGAACGAGTACAGGAGGCAGCTGCAGTCCAAGACCATCGAGATAGAGAGTCTGAGGGGATCCAACGAGTCTCTGGAAAAGCAGCTGCGGGAGATGGAGGAAAGGCACAATATGGAGATTGGAAACTACCAGGTAATCACCTTTAATGACTTTTTAAATGCTATAAAATCCTTTCATTTTCAGTTGAATAAAGGTGTTATAACATTGAACAGTAAACATTGCATATGGGCATTTCTTCTTATATTACAAATAATTGTCGGTGCGGTAATAATGTGAGGAGCAGCTGAGCTCTGTCCGTGGTGCTGAAACTCACTCCCATGGGACAGCGCGCTACTGCTGCATCTGACAACGCCCACTGAGTGGATTTGCTAGATCAGTATGTTTTCTTTGCTGTTTGGGATCCAACAATCCTAGCTGAGAAAATGATTTTTTTAGACCAAACACAATTTTGCTTATAAATGACTGGAATGCCAGCTACACACTGGATTAAAAATAGGATCGACAGAGGTCTATGTCTGGGCACTGCCATAATTCCCTTTAGAGAAAGGTGCACACAAACTGTTATTTTTTTAACTATTTTTCTTCAAACAAGTGTTGAACCCTGGCCTTCTTTTCCTGTATTGTTTGATTCCCCTTAGGACAACATGATGGAGCTGGAGAACGACCTGCGGTCCACTAAGGGCGAGATGGCTCGTCACCTCAGGGAGTACCAGGATCTGCTGAATGTCAAGATGGCACTGGATATTGAGATTGCAGCTTACAGGTAGGCTGTTCTCTCATAGACAACTCACTATCACTATTAATTATGATAACCATAACAAGGAATTGAAAAGACACGATACAGACATAAAATGGGAGAAAAATCACTTTCTCCATTGTAAAAATGCTCTTTCTTCCAATTACTCTTTAACTTTATGTTGTCTCTATCTGATCTAAACCTTTCCCCTATGGTTCTCTCTGCAGGAAACTGCTGGAGGGTGAGGAGACCCGCATCGGGACTGGGATCAGCTTTCCCGGCTCCTCCATGAGCAGCATCAGTTCCGGTCAAGGCTACAACTACCAGAGCCGCATGTACAGCAGCTCCGGCAAGAGCTCCAAGAGCAAGGACGAGGAGCCGCAGCAGCAGAGCAAGTCCATGGGCAAGGTGACCCAGCGCGAGGTTTACGAGGAGACCGCTGTCACCACCAAGAAGATGGAGAAGCAGCAAGACCCCAGCGACAATTCCACCAATCAGAAAAACTAAGAGCCTATACTATAAGCTAGTTTTCGACCCTTAACCCGCCATACTTCTATTCATTTCCCAAGCTAGAACAAACCCTGAGCCTTCACACTCACACACTTGTGGGCGTCTACCCTGAACGCCTTGCCTTGTGTTATAAGCAGATGGTCATGGTTTCTATCTGCTAAATGTCCGCAAGTGTGTGAGTGAGTGTGGGATTTAGATGTTTGTTTTATCCTTCCCGTTTTCCCCTTTCCCCCCACATGTGTTCCCCAAAGGAAATCCATTATAAATCGTCTGTAACAAACACTCTTAACAAAAAACACAGTGCTCTCTCTTTCTAGTTCACACACTCAAACAATAACAAGCACTTTCGTAGCATCTCTTACAGATCTTTCAGAAAGTAATATTATACTGGTCTTTCACACTACTGAAACACGACAGACAATACAAACTCTGGTCAGGCACAACTACCACAAGCTGTGAGGTACTCTCAACACATTCCAATGGAAGCATGTGTGTGCATCCACTTACACGGAAAAAACAACCTGCGACAGTTTAGTCAGAAAGCACACAGTTCAAGGAAACCCATATGATAGTGTATTGCTGAGCCAATATTTCAAAGACTAATTATCAGGTACATGAGCAAATAGTGTCGTTGCACAATTTCTTCACATCATTCTCTTTAAACTCCTTCTTAACTTCCCCGGTGAAGTTTCATTCCCAAAAGTGGATTCCCTAAGCTATTTAAATAAAATGTAATTCAAACAGCAAAATAATAATGGAGCATAATTTGCATGTTGTATGTAGATGATTGCATGGAATCCATCGGTCCATTGCTCTTTGGCCACAATGTCATTGTTCGGTGTTAAAAGGCCGACTCATGCCTTCCTTTTCACCATCTTCTATGCTGAGCGTCATCATGCACAAAACTCATAGAAGTCATAGACACGCGCTTGTTAGCCTGTAGGCTAGGTAGGAGTTAGGTAGATGTAAACGCTGTGAAGATAAGAATGAGGAAATCTCTTTAGGCACTTATACAGGAAGTTATCTTGCAAATGTAGAAAGCAGATTGCACAGTTTGTCGAAGGATACAAGGAACAGCGGACGTTGAGCAAAGATGCAGCTAATATGATATTAAAGTGGAAGCGATCTTTCTCTTGAAACATGCGCTTCAGCACAAATGAACAAGACTCTGTATGATCCATATGGCTGTATGCCTACGCCATTTCATTTCCCATGTTGCCATCAATGATGCTTGAAGCACATGTGAGCCCCAGAATCCATACCATATCACTCCGCCAGAAGAAAACCATGGCATCACCTAGGGCTGGGTATCGTAAAACATTTTCGATACCAGTATCAACGCACTCCAATACCATAACAGAGAACTTGATTTGATACCTTTTTTTCTCTACTTCATGGATACCTAAAATGTAAATGGATACTTCCTGTTTCCTGAATTGCCTCCACTAAATTCAAATGATTTCACACCAATACATTTTGAATGTAGGCCAATCAGACGTCGCGTAAATCAAAGAATGTTTGCATGGATTGGCTGTGAGCATACCCATAAAAAAAGTTGGTTTCTTTTTTAGATGTGGGTATAAAAATGCATCAAATGCAGGTTTTGATGGACTGGAGAGTTTTTCGAATGTTTTGGTTGATTTCGGACAAGACTTTCCCGATACAGATTACTGATACCCAGCCCTATAATCAATGCACAAAATACGTCACAAAATCAGTTGGAAACGCCAGATTGCAACACATTTGAAACAAATTGACCTCTCACTTTATTACAGTGGCCATGACTGAATAAAATGTCTGTTGTAGTAAGACCTCACCACTAGAAATACTCAGTATGACAGACTAAGGAATAGCTTGTTTTTTCTGCTTGTGCACTGCCGAATTTAACACATCTTATTGTACTGCTGCTGGTCATGGCGACCCACGCCTTGACAAACTGCACTCACAACAAAAAAACGACTGATTGTACGGCAGACTGTTCTGGAACGGGTTTGGTTGTTTTACTTGAGGATTGTGATATTCATGAGTACTTTAGTACTGTAGTGAGTGTGTCTGTATCTCTACACAGCGGCCTATCATAACAGGGGATATTCAGAGCGGCAGCAAATCTGAAAATTGGGCATTTTGTTTCACAGATTACTGAATTCAAGTGTAAAGCAGAAGAAAAGATGTGAGATGTACAGGAACATACAAATGTTAGCAGCATGTTATAGTATACAGCTATAACAATGGATGAATGTTTCATGGTTGGAAATGTCAAGCCTTTATCTTTACACTGTAAGCCAAAATAGTTTTCATTGGTGTCTGAACGAAAACCATCCATACTGCTACTACCCCTGCACTGCCAAACCTTTCTTAGTGCACATGCAACACCACTTCTTCATGGAATAAAACATCAAGCATTTTCTGAAAATACAGTATGTCACCAGTGCAAAACCAACAATCAAGATTTAGCCATAGATCAAATAACTGTAGGATGTGAAATGCCTTAAAACACCAGCAGCTTTTATTTTTCTGGTCGTGTGTGATGTGTATGATTCTGTCCAGTGGGGTGTTTAATCATTATTATGTCTTATTAGAGCTACCATGGCTACAAAAAGCATAGGGATTGAATGTAGTTGACATACCGTTCTCTTTACTGTTATAACTATGTATTGCTGTACGACACCATATATATCAATAAAGACTTGACATTATTGAGGCTGCCTACGATTTTCATTGTGTTCATTTGTTATGCAACACCCACTTTTCATGTTTATAACAGTGGTGTAAAGTAACCAAGTACATTTAGGAAGTCAAATATTGAGGTGCTGTTACTTCAGAAAGTATTATTGTACTACTTACATATATTTGGTATATACAATCATATTTAATGGAGATTCAAGTTAATAAAACATAATATTATGAACAAAACAACCATAATGTTGTATTAAGGAATACTCTTTTGATTGCCGAGGGACGTTTCTCTAGCCATCCAGCAGTATGCAAATGAATAAATTAGGGCTGTCAAGTTAACGCGTTAATAACGCGTTAATAACGCGTTAATAACGCGTTAACGCAAAAAAAAATTAACGCCACTAATTATTTTAACGCGATTAACGCATGTGTATTTTTTGTCCTCGGCCGCCGTAATTTCAGAGCGCATCGAGTGTAAAATACCATCTACAAGCTGATGCTGACAGCCCCGCTCCTGCCGCCCGCTTGTGGCAGACCACACTTCCACGCTCACTGGCAGGCCCGGACTGGCCATCGGGAGGACCGGGAGGGAGTGTGTATGTGTGGCGCGACTCGCGCGAGCGAGGCACACCTTACGTGTTGTTGTTGTTAGCATCTGGTGCTAGCTAGCTGCGCTAACGGATATAAGGAGCTGTTTCAATGACATTTCGCCGACAACTGCGCCGAGCACTTGACTTTATGCAGGTAGCCAGACAGTGGGACATTGTACGAAAAGTCAGCACACTCAGCACGGATAGTGCGCGCAACATGATTGCAGCGTCCAGGCAGCTCCCATTCGAGCATATATGCCTTGAGCTGCACATAGCTCCAACGATCCATCACAGTGTCTCCACACACACACACACACACACACACACACACACACACACACACACACACACACACACACACACACACACACACACACACACACACACACACACACACACACACACACACACACACACACACACACACACACACACACACACACACACACACACACACACACACACACAGTATTATTGTATGAGAGAGGTTCCAGGTTGAATTGAGGTGAATATTTGTAATGTTCAGAGGTTGTTGTGTTTAATATTCATGAGAATATTTGTCATTGTTCAAATGATAATAAACAAACAAATAAAGCATATTTGTCCACTCATATGTTGATAAGAGTATTAAAAACTTGAAAGATATCCCTCTAAGGTACATTTAGAACAGATAAAAAATGTGCGATTAATTTGCGATTAATCGCGATTAACTATGGACAATCATGCGATTAATCGCGATTAAATATTTTAATCGACTGACAGCCCTAGAATAAATACAAGCCCGCCCTTTGCCAGCTGCAATATAGAAGTGACGTAGGCTACGCATTAATGCATCAGTGATAATAATCTATTAATAAAATATAAAGAGTCCAAAAAGGGGCAATTCTGCATAATGAATACTTTCACTTTTGGTACTTTCAGTGGAAACATATTGTATTTCTATATTGCTTACTTTTTACGAAAGTAAAAGATCTGAGCACCTTGTCCATCATTAATTTTCAAATGTGATTTAACGATATTATGAAAGGATGGAGAGAATATCCACAACTGTGTGTATGTAGTTATATCTGTTGCACCCTTAGAATGATGCAGTAAATGCAGAACAATCCGCATCTAAAGCAAAGCCATTCGATCAATTACCATGTAAGGTTCAATGTTCATTCTCAGTATTGCAATGGAAATATTATTCCATCATGTTCTCAGGTCTGAGGAAGGAGATAATCATCTTCGCTTTGATTTATCTCATAACATAAATGTTGCTTTGGAACAAGACAAGCAGGAAAGCAATGTCACCTTGACCTTTTTCTGGACATATTCATTCTACAGGGCCACAGTACAGACGTGTATTAAAGGAAATATGATGGATCACCAGCCGCTGTACTGTACGTTGATCTTTGTACCCCCAGCCAATGCTCCACACACTTACACACAGATAGTCCTAGACCCTGAGACCTTGGGCCTCCTGTGTCTCTTATTAGTTCATCTCCCCTCGCCCACAAACTGGGTGGGACAGTATCAGCGCTGAATGTGCATGTGTGTGACGCTGGTTGCAGTTCTTCAAAGATTTATACCCCTGCAATGCTGCTGAGTAGAAGGTGTGGTGGGAGCCATCCACTAAGATGCCAGTGTAAAAGCGCTGTTATGAAACAGCCCTCCCTTCTCATGCTTCAAACTTGAAGAGTGCTTCAACTTTCTATTTTTAAGTTTCACCTTAGCCCCCCTTCCTCGCAATAACCATAGAAAACACAGGAGAGTATTACGAGGCTATAAAGACCTGTGAATACCATGTAGACAATAACGCCTCTTATCGGTAACTCCGGGAATAATTAGACATTTATAGCGTCTGAAAGCTATCAGAGGGGGTTTAGGTCTTCAGTCCCAATGCAATCAGCATACATTGCAAAATGGCTGATTTCTCAAGAGTCACTTTATAGTTATTGCACTATTGTTTATCTTAAAATACTTGCTGTGTTTTGTAAAAATGTATGCTTTAATAAAGCAGTCAAACCTTTTATTTCCATCTATGTTGTTTTAAGCTTAAACAAATTCCCCCTATTTCACACCCATTGAAAGTATCACATGTTTATTATGTATCATCTATTGAAGCTTTAACATGGTAACTCTGAGTGAAAATGCAATCTCTAGATTCCTAAAGCCATTTTACTTAACGTAAATATTCTACATGTCTTGTGCATTTTTTAAGCGCTTTTACAACATTTCTCCTGACATGTCTGGACATATTGAGACATTTGGGGAGCTACCATAGGGTTACAAATGACTTCCATGTATGTAAGTTTCAACAATGATGTACAGTGTGAGTTGGAGAGGTTAATTAGTAGTTTATTTATTTAATAATTGAAATGCACCCTTCTCATTGACTGTTGCAATCATTCCTTCCCAGGTCTTAGATGAATGAAGGAGGCTGTGTTGAGGGGAAAGCATGTTTTATGTTCTGTCTAGTAATAAGTGTCTGTGTGGGGCTGTGATGGTGAGAATGAGAATCAGGACGTGCAGCGAGGAGGCCACAGCCGTAAATTGCGCCTATATGCCAGCGCCTCGGGATCAAAACCATCCCTCTTCACTGGACTGAGGCGTTGGCTCAGCAGACATTAAGAATGTGATGGCGTGTGACCTTCCACACACACAAAAAAGCTATATCACACTACTACTAGAATGTAGACATTTTCAGGCAGTTATTCCCTGAACAAGGGAGATGGTCACATTATTTTGTAACCTTAATCTAAGCTTCTACGAGTCTAAAGCTCTTTTCTGACCAAACACGAACATTTTGTGATCCAATTGGTCTGGAAAGATAGTTCTCTTGTTCGCATGCAACGTAAAGATTTATTAGAGGCATATTAAGAAAAGATACTATGCTAAGCTAGGCTAAACACGTAGCTGACCTTGCACAGAGATGAAACAGCTATATCTGGTAAGATAATTAGCTGATTAATAGACAGAGCTCTTTTATCTACACATAGGAAGACATTTTCAAAGCTTTTTTTGTATTAGGAATCATTCAATTTGACTCAGCAACAGATGGAGATGCATGTTTTCCTTCTCTTTCAACCTGTTAACCGAATGTTAATTTGTGAGTTGATGCTGCTGTTTCCTTGGAATCTGTTGCTAGCATCCTGCTGCGCTTCAGTACCTCAGGGGAATGAAAGCTCTCAGAGAGACAGAGTGCCCTCGTCCAGACAGGCAGACAAAGATACGACTGAAAAGAGGAATATAAAAATAATACTAAGCCAACGTTATGGGGAGTAGATGAGTCACAGTTTTAGATAATGGCACACTGAGGTAGGTGGTAATGTATGTTGGATAACCCTTATGTGAAAGTAACACCCAAAAATGCTTTGTTGACAAGAAACATTATATTTTGTCGGTGAAATAGCAGTTATTAAGGAAGTATTAAGCATTACATTTCAATCTGTTTCCATGCCTGGGAGAAAGTACTGAGTCATTTTGAGGTAGGCCCTTTGTGTGACGTGGCGTTCTCTCTATTAGGCCATCTTTTTTTCCCTTTGTGCTAATAATAGCATAGACAGAGCCAGCAGAGCCAGACATGCAGACAGACAGGCGGATAGAAGGAACATCTTGAACAAAGGGGAAGGTCACAGCCCTATTCTGGACCTCTGTCATAGGATGGAGTGATATTGGGGGTATTCAACCTGAGAAACACAATTACATTAGGAGGAAAGTGCATTACACTAATCAGAAAATGGAAAACGGCATGGCCTCTGTTCTTTTTCAATTAATTTTGATATTGTAGAGAGATTTAGGTGTGAAGATTTCATTTGTAGAGTAAAGGTTAACTGACCCTATCAACTATGGATTTGATCATTTTTTTTCTTTTTCTTTGGTCAAATGATCGGACAAAGCAAATGTATCGCTCAATCAACATTTAATCTTATATTTAACATTTATAGACATATAGACAGGTTTCTGAAATGTTGGTTGAATTAGTAAATGGAAACGGGTTAATACAAATGCTTTATTATACAGTGTGCGTACGTTTTAGAGAAAGAGTAGTAGCTATATACACATGCATACTGCAAGGATTCTACACCCAAACAAATGATGTGATGATTGCGTTAGTGATGTCAAAGCAGTTTGCAACACTGGAATCTTCCCAAACCTTCATGGAGGCTATATTTAAAACGCATCGCAAAGGACTATCTTGGATGACATCTAATTATTTCTTCAGTTTTTGAAGAGTGATTCATCGCTACCTGCAGCTATTAAACGGAAATGACTAAAACCCATTCCTATACAGGGTCTGATAAGATGTTAAAAAGAAGATCTTTTTGGTTAAGAGGGAGTAATGTACATTTAGAAACTGATATGAGCATAAGCACTGCACCCTGATGTTGTGCACAGGAGCCACAAAGCCAGTGTGGAATATAATATAATATAATATAATAATATCTAGTTAAAAAGTACCTGCACGTGCCTTTCAGAAAATTGTAATATTTAGTTTTGCTTCTTATTTATGCATTCTGTCATTATTCAGTTACCTAAGGAATTATCTTTGTTGCGTGATAAACTTCCAGCCATAAAGAGTTCCTGAAAAAATAGGTGATGACCTTGATTTGACAAATACAGTAAATTCGAATTCCGACCTACGGTTACTTTCTGTCAAACGTTTGCAGAAATACACACAGTGGGTTAAAGAGTGAATTGATGCTTGGTCCCATTCAGATGGGACTCATTATTTTGGTGATGGAGGGTGCAGCAAAACAAGTTCAATCTGCAGGGATGTGTCCTTAGAGAAACCTGGAGCTGAAGGCTGCAGCCTCACAGTATCAACGCCGGATGTATTTTGAAATAAAACTCACATTAAGGTATCCATTTAGGTGGTGACATTCTGGTTTATAGGTCCATAACAAAGCAATCCTCATAAAGCTCAGGCCAATTTCAGAAATGTCTTTCATATTAGCAATGTCAATTCAAGATTGTTGTTCCATAATCGAGTAAAAGACATTGTATCAGTTATTTACAACTTGATCCTGTGCTGTCATGTTCAGATACAGAAATGGAAAAGTGCATACACAATGTGACAGTTTTTTTTATAATTGGTGTATAAGATCACAGTGTACCGTCATGTTCGAAAATGTTCCTTCAGCTCTTTGGGGTGTGTGCTGCCGCTGCTTAATCCATAATGGAGCAGCTGAGCCCATCTAGGGCTTTCTATTCAACCTCCAGCCTGCAGACTGTGACACAGCATTCTGAGGGAGAACAAAGAGAAATCCAAAGTATCAAAATGATGGGAAAAAATCAGCTGGGATTCAAACCCAGCTGATTCATTTGAAAAACACAAGAAGTGAGTGTGACAAATGGAATAATTAATAATAAGGAGCTGAAAGGGTTTCCTGTGATCTGTCTCAGATTCTGTTTCAATGCTCAGTGTTGAAAATTCCCTTTTACACTTATGTTAGGGCCCTAATGACACATGTATCCTGAGCTGAAAGATAACATGAAAGATTTTCATGATTTTTTTGTCAAGGCTCCTTCTTTCTTTGTTCTTGTACATGATCAGGAAAATATTAAAAGTATTTCACCACCAACTTGCCATTAAACACCTGCTCTTGAATAGTTTGTGCAGATTTTCACAACATGTTAAAAAAGCATCTATTTCCAGTGATATTATCAAGCCTCACCTGAATTAAATATAACATTTGATCATTAGCTTTGTTTGGCATTATTAGGCCACATCAGTGTGACCATTCATTTCCTCTACTGCTGAGCAGCTGTGAAACTGTCAGAGGTCAGAAAGAGTCGTTGTGCCATCATTAATCTTCACACTGCAGGATGTTATCAAATACATTAAAGGATCATGTTTAATAAGGCCATTATTTCACAAAAGGAACACATTTCCCATGAACAAGGTACCAGCACTCTGTAGGTCTATGGTCTAAGAGAATGGTCTTCTTTTTGTTGAACCAGAATTAAGTGGTTAACCTAGGAAAAGGACTACAAAATGTAGGGGCTAATTAAACCTGATTTTGCCATGATGACTGATTTTCAAGATAATGAATACCCTGGTCTGAAGGACATACTAAAGGTCACCTTCTACCGGAGATTGTTAATAATTGGATCTTTTGCCTCTCAGTTGAAAACAAACCAAATTGGAGGATTCATAATGATGACACTCTTTTGGGACATAGATAAGACTGGAAGTGTTTCAAGCTGTTTAAGGAAAGAAATGTAAAAGATAACAATCCACTTCATTTAGCATCAAGATTTCAAACAGGAGTTAAAGCTAGCCTGGCTCTGTCCAGAGGTAATCAGCCTACCAGTAGCTTTAAAGCTAACTCATTCACTATATCAACACGTTGGTCTTAGGAAAATATAATAGTTGAGGTTAAATAAAGTATGTTCACTAATTAAGTCACGTACGTATGTTATGGTCGTTTCGTAAGTCATGTACGATACAAGTGTTAAAAAAGTCATCGTCAGGTTTCATACAGGCAAGAACAGCTGTATTCTGTGTCAGAGTCCTGATTTGTATTTAACGTATCCATCAACCCTAACAATCATTTGATGTCACCTTCCACTTTTAATCCCGTGGCCACTAGAAGCAATATTTCATGTGCAAAACTGATGCTAGTTTGTAGAGCCTCACAGTTTGATGCTATACTGCCACTGAACAAGCTGTCAGATTTGGCTTTTATTTGTTTATTCCACATAAAAACCGAAGTGTAACAAAACCAATTTGCAGTTTCAAAGGGGGTTTATATTCTGGACTATTTACTGACCCCTGTTTCCATTCTTATGTTAAGATAAGATAACCAGCAGCTGGTTGAAGCCTGATATTCATTGGACAAATATAACACTGGTATTTATTTTCTTATCTAACACTCTGCAGGATCGACAAGTCAGTATATCAACCAAACAGTCAAAGTATCACTTTTTTTCTATTACCACCATAAAAATGGTGACTGCATTAGCAAAGTGTTACCTTTTACACATCAACAAACACAATCTTATCTGTTCTCCTTTTTACTTCTATGGTCTCCAAAGACTCCTGAAAGAAATATTGCTAAATGCTGGACCAGTTACTAGCTTTGCAGTTTCCCTTTTCCCCTTTACAACAGGTTAATGGTCTTTTCCCGCTTAAAACATCTGGCCGCTATTAGTCAGAGAACTATAACGGTACAGACGTGACACATTATACCAAGATGATGCCCTGAATAATAATGAAACACTCAGAGGGATACCTCTCAGAGAGTCAGGTGAATTCTCCCTGGGTTCATAAAAGGGCCTTTTTGTCATTAGATATTACTGTTTGACCCATCATAATAAATAAATGAACCCTGGGTGACCATGAGGCAATTGCTGTAAGCTTGTGTTGCCTCTCTCTCCAACGGTTTTTCATTTGTGGTGTTGATTATCTTTGAGATGATGAGTGTCCAACCTTGAAAACTCCCCTCATTATATTGTGTTCATTTTGCAATTGAATCACTGCAATTTTCTCACAGTATTGTTGGTTTAGACAGGATAAAACACATTTTTGAAAACATTTAATGTGGCCTTAACTGGATTGATCTGCTTCTCAGGCCCATGTGATCCTTTTAGGCCACGTTTACACGGAGACGAAACGGGTTGTATCCGCTACAGTTCTCTATCGTATGGACGGTTCGTTCACACGAGGCCGTAACGGAACCGCGGAAACGGAGCCCTCAAACGATAACGGCTCCCAAGGTGGGTAGATCTGCGGACGAAACGCTCTGGGGGGCCAAACGGCTCCATGTGTACGTCATATACGATCATTTCCTGATAACGATGACGCCATAGCCCCGTCTCTCCCCACCTCTGCTGCTCACCCCCGCGTCACCCGCGTCATTGCTGATGTGTTTCGCCAACAACAACAACAATGGCGGATCACAGGGTTGCTTTCGTGTTCCAGACGCTACTGACCATGCTACAGATGTTAGTGCAAAATCTGCAGCTCCTCTACCACAACCATCAGCAACAAGTGGACATGGAGAACTACATGAACTACATGTTGCTAAATCCACCGCGGAGAATAAACAGAAGGGCAACCAGGCAACCATGGCAACCATGTTCGGGGGGTCTTATTCGCTGCTTTTGGTGTATTTTGTGGCGGAAGTACAGCGCCACTTACAGGCCCGGCATATGTACTACAGCGTCTCCAGTGTGGACGGACACGTTTCTTGAGCCGATTCCGTGTGGACGGAATACTTTTTTTATATCGACTAAGGTTCGTTTTCGTCTCCGTTTCGTCTCTGTGTAAATGTGGCCTTAGCTTCAACACAACAATCAGCAGCTTTTATTTGTCTTATCAACGAACAATTATACAAGCGATCCCTTTTGAAGTTGTCCTCTCATTCAGTCTCCCACTGTGAGTGAGATTACGGTTTGATTTAGACCTTGCATCAAACTGCATCAGTAGCTACCTACCAATGTGCAGCAGAGGGTGTGAGAAGTGGAAAGGGACACAGAGGGGACACAGAGGGGACACTCCCCTCCCCACACAAAGGACCGCAGGCTGTCAGGCTGGAGGAATAAAGATTACCTGCCTCCAGAGGCCGACTTATTGACAAAGCTCCCATGCAGTATATAGTCTTCAAACATCCAGACGTGCACAGGGGCCGATTGGAGGGGGTGGGTTTTGGCTGCTTGGGGGGGGGGGGGGGGGGGGGGGGGGGTGGTGCTGTCCATATACTCCCCTGCCCCCTCTTTGAGAGGTGCAGAAACAAAAGTGACACGTGTATCTAATGAGGTAAAGGTGAGATGTTATATTCGCTGCTGCTGCAAAACAACAGCATTACCATTCAGCATTGATCAATCACCGACAGGGATTGATAGCACTTAAGCAATTTCGTACATGTTCACTCATTGTGGGATAGCTTTATCTTTATATTGTCAACTAATTCTTTATATAATCTTAATTTTAAGAACTGTTAACATCTCTGTGTATTAATGACTTCTGATTACACATATACACCACTGACCTGTTTCAATTTCACACTATTTCTCTGCCAGGCGTATAAGATATTGTGTTTGGTTGTTCTGTCAGCAATAAATCTTGCATACAACAGGAACCAATAATAAATCATTTTAGCCTCTGCACTCTTTTATGTCTTAGGTTCTCGTTTTTTTGTAATGCTAAGCATTTTAAGCATTGTTAAAAGGATCATGAAATGTTCATTGTCAACAACCTTTTTCTCCCTATTTGTTGTGCATATGAAAGATAATGACTTGAAGCCCGCAGGAGGAATGTTTTTTCACACTGCGTACATGGCTGCCACACCTTGGAAAATCCTGCATCAGGTCTGGGTTAAAAATATCTCATTGCATCAAAATGCAAAGCACACCCACTGTGCTGTTAAAGGCATGAAGGTCATGTTTGAACATGTCCTCTTCATACGGAAAACTGCTTCAGTCGAAGTTTTAGACAATACATGATAAACACACCATGCTGTCCACATTGAGTATAGGTTTAAGAAAAAAATCCTCCTATATCATCAATGTGTTTTGAGAGAGAAAGTAATAATTGTGCGAATGGGGTTCAAAAGGAAGTACACAACATGAACTAATCAGACAAAAATCACTGCACTCCAGTTTAAACTACCAGATAATTAATATAAATTGGCTATAAAAACATAAACCCTGAAGAGCATGACAGTGTTATATGTTTGCAGATAACTCTAATATAACCAGCCATGACATTGTTTCAATGAGATGGATGACATACAGCAATTTCCTAAGGATATAAGGTTAAAAGCAAAAGTGTTTTAGTGGTTAAAATGTAATTTATCAATCTGAGATCCATAAAAAGCTGTTAAAAAGAACAATCTTTGCTATGAAATGTTTTGAAAAATCACTTTGGCTGGTGCTTGTGCTTTCTTGCTTTGTCTAATTTGCTGGCTTTTTTTATTCTCCTCCCTGGTGCAGAGCATCCTTACACATCCTAACACATTTATAAAAAATTCAACATTTTGGGAAACACCCAATGGCGTAAATATTGACGGTATGATCAGTGCATCTACACAGAATCCCAGAGGCTGTCAGAATGGAGGAAGGCAATGTTTTGCCATGCTTCTCTTCATTAAGGAGCGGCAGCAGGGTTTTAAATCTATAGAAATGTGATTTCTACTTTGCAAATGTTAGAAAATAAGATCGTTCTGGTATCAGTGTCTACGATAACATTTGCCCGATGAGTCCATTACAGGCTGTTACATTAGTGTTAATGAATTGGGCACTTTGACTGGTTGGTTGCAGGATGGGGTTTGCTCAATCATCTGAAGTCTTTAAGTGAGTGTGTGCATCTGTTTAATGGAGAAGAAATTGCAATATTGTGGCCAATCACATGTATAATATGCTACGAGAGTCTTCTTATAACTCCCTGAAAAATAGTATATTCCCCAAAATGTCAAACTTGCCCTTTGACAACTTATTAACAAACCGGAGTAAAACCAGACTCAGGGACAGTTTTATCCCACAGGCCATAAGACTGCTAAACACCTGAGCTCTGTTAAGTGCCCCGATAAACATTCCTGTTTGTCATCTTGCAATCTACTTATTTATACAAATAGTTATCACCGCAATAAACCGTATTTAATTTTGTCTTAATGTAGATTATTTAATTTCATATTCTGTTCTTGTACATATAATATTCTATTTACATGATGTATATAGACTTCTTGCACTATTTTTTTATTTGTATTTTTACATTTTATTATATATGTTGCATTGTAGGAGGAGCTCGGGTCAGAAGAATTTCATTGCCATTTCTACACTGTATAGCTTATGTGCATATGACAATAAAACCTTTGAACCATTTGAATTTGAACATAAACAAGCCAAGCCATTGTATTGTATTAATATAAGAAACCTGAGTTCATTTATTAATGAATTAGAGTTTTTCCTAAAAGTAATCTTGTCTGATCTGTAATGCAAAAATAAATGATTTATTAACCATTAATAAAGCCATTTGTCGCATGCCATAGTGTACCATATACCATTTTCTGTGAGTTGAATTATTTCTATGGATGGTTTAGCTGGGAAAGCGACTGCCGGGGTTTATTGCCCCTTTACTGCCGCATGCATCCCTCAGCCTTCACCCGCAGAAGGTGATAATGTCTTTGTAGGGGATGATGTGTGATGTGTGGGTGTGTGCTTGGTGAGTGGTGCTAAAGTATCGAGCAGCACCGCCATCAGCTTACTCCCCTGTGCCCGTTTGAGCGGCGGTATCTATTTCCACCTTGAAGCTTTAAAAAAAATGACATTAAGATTAGGGTCGTACTGCTGGCTGATTGTTTCCCTGGAAGTAAATTATTCAAGCTAACCTGCTAGTCATGGGTGAGTGCAGGGTAATTACAAGGCATCATTCAAGATCTTAAGGCGGCAAAGAATGACCTTTATAGCGTTATGATTCTCTTGGCCGACTGAAGCTAACAGAGCGATTGTCCTCTTAATAAAAGCAGAGACAGTTATGGCAGCAGATCACACTAATGGCTGCTTTCATTAATCAAACGTCACCATTGATCAAAGGTATTGCCCTATCGAGTGGGAAGAACAGATGTTGTTAACTCATTGACTCAATTTGTTTTGACAGTGTCAGCTGCGGTGTTACCGGCCGGGCATGAAGACAAACTGTAGTCTCTAATTTAATGGTCAGCACAGCCCATTTATTTCACTTATGTTATGTGCAGCGTCACAAGCTCGACACACATTCTGCATTATATGTGGGGGAAGGTTTGAACATTCAACACTCATGCAAGAGTGTCTACAGCTGAGTTCATTAAAGGCACAATTTGTCCTTTTCTGCCACCAGGGGTCTCTCAATCAAGACAAAAATAATAATTTGGTTGGCGTTAAAGTAGCGTGCATGGGATCATGGGAGTTGTTGTCTTCCCCAGTATTGCAGTCAGCTTCAGTTAGGATTATTTGAATTAGTATTAATCTTTCAGGTCTAATTATCTGCAGAGTTTTCCTCTACAAAACAAAATAACTCGCAATTAAAACCACTAAAAACATCGGATAAATCAGTTATTGTTGAAAATCAGTGTTTCTTTCACAGTATTGTGCGGACAAAGGACATCCATGAGGGGCTGAGAGTTGATCCTTCATCTGGTTCATCTTCATTATTGTAAAAATGTGGTTTAAAGACCCCCTATACTGTTTTTCATCAATATATTAAAGTTCTCCGATATATACAAAACATGTCTCTGAAGTGTTTGGCTGAAATACCAAACAGATCACCCATTGCAGCATCCCATAAACCCCTCTGTTTCAGCCCTGTTTCAAAAGTGGTGATTCTGTGTCTGTTACTTTAGATGAAAATAGGGAGCCACTCCCCACGCCCCTCTGAGAGATATTTGGTTAAAAAGAACACAATGGTGCTCTAGGAGGAGATTCAGGAGATAAGGAGGCTGTGGCTCAGTGGATAATGAGCTGGACTTTGAATCAGGGGATGGCAAGTTCGAGTCCCACTGCAGTCAGCATGTTGTTGTGTCCCTGGGAAAGACACTTCACCCCAAATTGCTCCTGTGGGGATTGTCCACAGTACTGAGGACATGACATGGACTCTTCACACCACCACCATCACCAAAAAAGCTTGACAGCGGCTCTTCTTCCTCCGCAGGCTGAGGAGGTTCAAAATGGATTCCAGGATACTCTGCAACTTCTACAGGTGCACGATAGAGAGTATCCTGACTGGCTGCATCACAGCCTGGTACGGCAGCTGCACCGACCTCAATCGTAAGGCTTTACAGAGGGTGGTGAAAACTGCACAGAACATCACCAGGACGGAGCTGCCATCCATGGAGGACCTTTACTCCCAGCGGCTCAGGAAGAAATCCCTCAGGATTATCAAAGACCCCCATCGCCACAAACTGTTCTTTCTGTTGCCGTCTGGCAGACGTTACCGCAACATCCTGGCAAAAACAAAAAGATTCTGAGACAGTTTCTTCCCGCGGGCAGTGAGACTGTTAAACAATTGAACTGCTGAAACAATTTCAAAACATTCATCTTCTACTTAGTAATATATATCTACTATCTAATATATATCATTCCAATAACTTGTATATAGACTCGTACTGCACTATTCCACATACTCACTTTATTTTAGAACTATTTTTCTTTTTGTATTACTTTTACTATCTGTATTATTATGTTGCATTGTTGGAGAAGCCTGTGACATAAGATTTTCAATGACATAATTACTCTGTAGCTATGTCAGTTTGACAATAAAGAACCTTGAACCTTGAACCTTGATGTATGTAAGTCGCTTTGGATAAAAGCGTCTAACAAGTGACATGTAATGTAATTTAATGTAATAAGGTGGGGGGGAGGTTACCTTGGTTGGTGATTGGCTAATGGTTACAAAAGCCAAAAAATCGTTATGACATCATAAAGTGGCCAAAATCTGATCAGCTCATTTTCAGACAGGTTTTTATATAAATGGATCAGGACAAAAAGAGAGGGGGTCTTTGTTCCTGTTACTTTCAGAATCTCTTTACACAGAGAGGGGACACATGTTTATATAAAAACATGAAAAAGTGGATTTTGCATAATAGGTGACCTTTAAAACGTGATAAAAAAGTCAATGGTTATTGGAATCAGTTTGTGGTCAGATTTGAAGCTTTTAATAGGCTTAATAGCGGCCGGATGCTAACTCCACATCGGCCTACTAAAATACCTGCAACACTCATTATTATTTTATATTTGCCGCCTAAATAAATCATTACTGTGATTCAAATCAAGCATTTATCTAAATCTGTAAAGTGTTTATACATTTAGGATAATGCAAGAACACGACTCAACAACATTCAACATTTAAGGTTGTTTTTAGACATGTTAATGCAGAAATGTCACCCATTATACCTTAAGTCTTTGCCTGTTTTCCTGAGCATTTCTATGTCTTTCCTCCTCCTTTTGTCCGTCTGTCTGTGCTTCTCTTGTCCGGCTCACGTTCACACCGCAGTGCTGCAGCACGCAGTACCCATCAGAGACAGCTTTTAAATCCATGATGCGAGGAACCTCTGCACCCATGGCTCCACCCTCTTTGCTGCACTACAGCAACACAGCAAAAACACGCAATGTCAAGGCGGCATACAGTATGCATGTGTGTATTATACCCCCACCAACCCCTCCCTTCTCCTCCCCCCCTCCTCTCCCATCACATAAAGTGCTGACAGGAGTCCTTCCCCACCTACTGGCAGCCTGCCTAGAGGCTGATATACTATGTCCCTGTACACACATTAACAGCTATTGATCGGCCACAAAACACCAAAAGCATTCCATTATGTTGGCGTGACCGTAATTAAAAATGGCAACTCATTCTGAGCCTGTGTGGCCCGAAGACTCATTCAGGCAACCTTTTTTTCCGGATGGCAAACTTTAAAAAATATTTACCTCCTCTAATGAAGTGAAGGAATCCGGCTGAGTGGTGTAAAAGTATGCATGATGAGCCTGTGTTGTTGTGTGTACTACAAGGGCAGCTGATCCATAGCAAGCCTAAGCCCTATAATTAGAGAGCAGATCGATGGAGCAGGATCAGCTATTCATTAAAAAGCAGTTGAGAGGCTTTTTCAGTCAGCTTTTGAGAAGACTGAGAGGTCATATATCACTTGACTGTATACATCCATCTTTAGGCCTGTTCACAGGTTTGTTTACTACTGGTTTTTGGGTTTTCCAGTATTTTTTGTATCTTGTTTCTGAGAGCTGTGAGAGTTGTTGTCACTGTGAGCTGTGAGGCTAGTATTTGATTTGCACATGTATGGATGAGACTATAATCTCATTGACTCTTAGGTGTTAGCCTTGCGTTTCTTTTCTCATTAAATAGCATAATTACAGGCTCTCTCAGTGGGAAGATTTCCTGGTATTACCATGGAAATCGAAATGTTCATTACACTGAATAATTTGCAGTCCTTTTACTCAGGCCATAAAACCCAGAGTAGATTCAGATTCCATTAGAGATGGATATAAAATTAGCAAATAACTAGTTACTCTGATTTATACTGTAAGGGCGATTTTAGAAATGTTGTAAAAATAATATATTATTAATTAATATATTTATTTCCCTGTGAATGGTCTTCCTTTTGAAACTGCTTTTATGATTACTTACCAACCTAATTAGGCTATATTTGCCATAACGTGTATTGGTTTTTAGGGTGAAATACATTTCATCTTCAAAAGATTATGGAGCTCACCCATGCAAAGAAGGAAAACAAGAAAAATGATCACCACACAACAAATCCCATGACATTCTTCAGGGAATACTTCTAACTAAAGGGAGACAATAAGGTTGATTAGGGAGGTGTCTTTTAACACACACAGTCACACACACACAAACTACTCAGGAGAACCAAGAGCATTGCTTTACCATTGACTCACTTGTTTGTGCATTCGCCTGTTTGTCATTTCAGATGTATGTATTTTTTATTCTTTAGATAGAGAGAGAATGATTGATTGCATTTTGACCCCGACCTCCCTGATGAAAGGCAGAATGAAAATCAATGTGTCCTTTTCCGACAAATTACCTGATAACCTACGTGGGAAAAGGTGCTCCTAAACACTTTAGCTCACAGAGAAGATCAAGATTTAGTTCTGGTCCACATAGACAGATTTCTGGAATTTACCCAAAGCTCCCTATGCGCGAGACATGGATCTGCCAGTCTATTGTCCGGGATGTCCTCTGAGAAAAATCCTGCTAAAGTGACAGGCTGGTAGAGAGAGAGGTGCGTTACCCCTCCATAAATTATTCAAATTTCTGATGGGATGGACAGAAAGAGCTAATAATATCACCATCTCCTTCTTCTTCTCTTTTTGGATTATTCACTTAGTGGTCCATACAAGGCACTTGATCGAATGTCATACAGCTAAAAAAACATAAATAACACACACATCACTACATTATGCTAATTATTTGTCTCTAAATTGTCACCATTGGTTACAAATTGTAAAATATTGATCCAGGCTTTAAGTACCAGGCTCTGACCTTTAGCAAATTGGAGGCCACCTTTTTCCCTCAAAGCAGCTGTCTGTGTGTGTGTGTGTGTGTGTGTGTGTGTGTGTGTGTGTGTGTGTGTGTGTGTGTGTGTGTGTGTGTGTGTGTGTGTGTGTGTGTGTGTGTGTGTGTGTGTGTGTGTGTGTGTGTGTGTGTGTGTGTGTGTGTGTGTGTGTGTATGTGATAATCTTTAGACATGCTCATTGGACCGCAGCGGAGACTAATTTAGTGGGGGTGCTATCTAAAGAGGTTTTGATTGCATGGACCAAAGGACATTCATGCAGAGAATTATCTCTAACATAAAGCTTAATTCTGCAATAACAACATGTGGTTCAACAACAAGGAGTTATAACAACAGCAATATTTATGATCTAATATGTGATACGGAGACATGCAGTTTGGGGTGCGTGGAATAAGGAGTTGAATCAAAATGCTTCAATAGGACTCTGCGTGTCTCTTGGTTGGAGTCTCACTGCGCCGCGCTGCCTTATTAGTTTTAGATGGGGCCTGCATTATTTATAGTGATAAAGAAAACAGTGGTGCACAACATTGTGTTGGGAAGGACCTGCAGTAGGGGGGCTGCTAAAGTGCCTGGTTAAATCCTCTGACAGAAAAAGCGTGGGAGGGAATAGAGAGAAATAATACAGAGGGAGAGAGAAGAGAGAATGTGCAGAAGTGAAAAAAAACAACAATTAAAAATGACGGTGTGTAAATAAGATCAATGCAGACTAAAATAATTGTTAGGACAGATGGTTTTTGCAGTGTAACTACTCAAAACCACCTCAGAATAATCTTTATAAATAGATTCTGAATTCATAAGCAGAGTCTCTCCAGTCAGCAGAACAAGATTTTAGTTTTAAAATTATTTGGTTTCTATTTCTATAAAGCACATTTAAGGGCATTTAGATTGTCTGCAAGTATACAGCCTGTGTAAAGCGCATATTAATTGAGCTCTTTCTGAAACAGCTAAAGGGATGATTTTGAGAGAAAAAAACTTCCTGACAAGTTATCGAGACATAGGCGGCAAAAGAGACCAGAAATTAATCTGGTAGCCCATTGGCTAACGTCGGGCAGCGATTTAGCTTAAAATTAGCTTAATATTAGTTTGTAAAGTGGCTACATGTAAAACAATGCGGTTATAGTCGTTGACTCTCAACTCGATTTTCCTTATTGCGTCTTAAATTGCTAATCAGACTGATCAGTGCACAGAAAACAAAGTCTTAAATTGTATATATGTTAGCAACGGCTGCTGTTAGAACAAGTGGTTACCAAAAAACAAGTAGTCCAAGGTTATCAAGGCTAGGAATCGGGATTCATAGACAAATTTAAAGTGGCGAGTACACCAATGGATATTCTGTTTGTATGTGGGCAGGTTTGTACACTTATTTTCATTTTATTACAACATTTCATTCAGGAAACCGTAAGCTAGCTTTAGTCTTAGCTAACATTAACACTACCCTTCAGAGGGCGTAAACTTAGCGACTTTTGCCCAAGGTAACGCAACATTCACAGCCCCAAGAGGATTACCGTCATCAGACCGCCATTGGTTCAGAGTTTGACCTCAGACTTTAACAAACTACAGAATATTTCCCTTAGTCACCGTGTACATACTCCATTAGCTGTTCTTGGGGATTGAACCGGTTGCCACCAACCATCTGTGACGCTCGCATGGTCGACAACTGCGTGCGAGAAGCAGACTTTCAGTTGGGTCAGTATTGAATAATGCAGGCTCCCCGCATTTCACCCCCCACCCCACAAAATGGAGATCTCTAGTGCACCACTTCTGCCTTCACACCCATTATTCCACTTGGATGGGCAAAAGGCTCCAAGATGCACTCATGCCAACCGCGCACAAGTGCACCATCACACACACACACGCACACACGCACGCACGCACGCACGCACACGCACGCACACGCACACGCACACGCACACACACAGTGAGATTTTGAAGGTGGTATTTAGAGTATATAGAGGTCCGTACAAATAAAACCTACATTTACTCTTTCTCTGACCCCTACCAGTGAATATGAAAATGTAGGTGAATAAACTGGAGAAAGATGCAATTCTTCTTCGTTGCTAATGGCTACCAGAAGAGAAATCCTCATCCCTTTTCCCCCTTTCTGCTCACTTCTTACATCACTGCAGGAAATCTGCTACTGTTAGCTCTGCTGTTTCACTTCATCACACCACACTTTACACTTGCCTCTTACCCCTCACATTCACAGTCTCTCTTATATGCTCCTCTCCTATCAGACGAACATCCTCTGAGTTTGAGACACCATCCTTTCTGTCTTGTTACTGCTCCCCATGCGCTGCCCCACCCCTCCTGTTGCCTGACCCCCACCCAGCATGCTGCCTTCCCCACGCCATTCTCTCCCTTCATCTTTCTCCCCCCCTCCTCCTTCGCTTCTCTCAGGGCATTTTCCACCTCTTCTGAGAGTCACACCTCATGAATTATTAACTTCTGCATCTCAGTTGAGGGATTTTTGCTGCGTTTCCTAACCATTTACTGCTCATAGATAGACAGGTAGTGGTTTCTGGATTCAGGAACTCCTTTACAGTGCGTATAGGTAAACATAACAGTTGGCCTGATTTTCAGTCGAGTGCCGGGGGTCCTGCCTGAAGAACAATGACACCATCTTAGAAAAGCGAGGATTGACAAACACAACAAGCCAGAGGGGGGCATTTAGGTGTTACATTTAAATATAAGGGATCAAATAAATAGTTGTGGTTGTAACCTTCATATAAAAACATGTACATGTATTTTAAGTAGTCAGAACATGCAGCACGACTGCGGCATTTCTCAAAGCTGGGAAAAAGAGACCCTACACGTGCATGCATTAAAATCAAACACAAAAACACTGAAAAACGAAATCTGCCACGCCCCACCCTGCACTCCCTCCCAGGACGACATCACTCTCTGTTGTCTCACACACATACACACACGCACACGCACGCACGCACACACACACACACACACACACACACACACACACACACACACACACACACACACACACACACACACACACACACACACACACACACACACACACACACACACACACACACACACACACACACACACACACACACTTTCCTGCAGAGTAAAGGTTCCTTTTCAACAATAGTTTTCCCCCGTTTTATTACGAACAATTGTAAAAGTAATATCAAAGATACATAACCTCAACAACTGAAATCATTTTGTTCACACTTGGGGTGAGGCCAAAAAATACCATAAACCTTCCCTCCATCTCTTAGTGGTCATTTATACGGGCACACAACGCGCCAGCTTGAGTGGACATCCAGCGCATCATCTCCTGAGGCGCATTAACAATGTTAACACAAAGCAAAAGCCTTAATTTAAATCAGTAATGCATGACAGTGGAATCAGCCACAGACTGGATAGTAGAGAATGTACTCTCTTACAATAAGTGCAGGAACGGCTGCAATTAACATGACAACGACAAGAGAGTAAGTATGTGTTATTCTGAAACACGCAGGGATTTTCTACTGTTTGGACTGCATAATATGCTATTTCATTGCTCTTAAAAAGTGTGTTGCGGATCTAGAGCAATACAAATGTTATTCTTTCTTATTTTAGGGTCTTTGTGTGCTCCTAAAGAGCTTTGTCTCCTTTGTGATGCCACACCCTGCTGCCTAGTGACACACACACACACACACACACACACACACACACACACACACACACACACACACACACACACACACACACACACACACACACACACACACACACACACACACACACACACACACACACACACACACACACACACACACACACACACACACACACACACACAGGGAGAGAGGTGGGGTGTTGGTGTGGGAGTCCTCCAGCTTCTGCACAGACACAGAGAGGAACTGAACAAAATCTGCACTGAGGTGTGAAAGCAGCAAATGAACGTGTGTCTGTCTATAAATGACTTGTGAAGAGCATGCAAGCAGCTTTTTAGACCCCATTTACACGCAAACGCAAACGCATACGAAACGCAAACGAACCGAATACAATATCAGAAAAGTCTTCCGTTCACACGAGACCGCTCGGGAGCGCTGGAGGCGCTGTAGTACATATGCCGGGCCTGTAAGTGGCGCTGTACTTTCGCCACAAAATACACCAAAAGCAGCGAAGAAGACCCCCGAGCATGGTTGCCATGGTTGCCCTTCTGTTTATGCCCCGCGGTGGATTTAGCAACACTCCATGTCCACTTGTTGCTGATGGTTGTGGTAGAGGAGCTGTAGATTTTGCACTAACATCTGTAGCATGGTCAGTAGCTACTGACAGTAGCTACTGACCATGCTACAGCAGTGAGCAGCAGAGGTGGGGAGAGGTGGGGCTATGGCTTCATCATTATCAGGAAATGATCGTATAGCGTACACACGGAGCCGTTTGGCCCCCCAGAGCGTTCCGTTTGCAGATATATCCACCTCGCGACCCGTTATCGTTTGCGGGGTCCGTTTCCGCGTTTCCGTTACGGCCTCGTGTGAACGAACGGGCTATACGAAAGAGAAAAGTAGCGGATACAACCGTTTGCGTTCTCGTGTAAACAGCATTACATTCACTGAAAATTAGACCACATACCAAACTGAGAGGATAGAAAGACAAAAGGGTACAGAAGTGGGCGACCGGCGAAGGTCACTTAAAATCCATAAAGATTCTGGCAAAACGACTGACCTTAACGGTCTCCTTTAACACAGAAATAATAAAAGGTTGAACATGGTTGCTGCCAGGTGCTGTAGAGGAGGGACAGATGAAGGTGAAATTGTAATAGATATTTACGAAAATAGCAGATTTCTGGGTATGGACTGTCTGTAATTACATCTAATGTCACAATATAATGTAAGATAGGAAGAGAAGTCTTTCAATTGCTTGCATTTGTCCTTGGTGATGTTTCAAGTGGAGCTGCTGTGATGCAAGAGACATTTCCAACTTGATCTGACAATAATTGTTATCGCAATGTAATTTATCGTATCGTTTCCTACCTTTTCGTTTAATATCGTATCCTATTGTATCATTTCCTATAGTATCGTTTCGTAAATACACTTACATCTAAATTCATTTATAGCAAGTGGAAGGAATCAGTTAAAAAGTATAGCGATGGATGAAGAAATATTCCACAAATTGTAAAAGTGTGTTACAGTGTTATCACTACTTTTCCCTCTGAAATGCATTAGAGGAAAGCTATAACGTTAATTAAAGTGTAGGGCTGCAACGATTCATTTCATAATCAATTAATCCGATTTTTTCTTTCTCGATTAATCAATTAATCATTTTGTTTCGAAAATGTCTAAAGTCCAAGAAGATATCTTTAAATATTTAATCGGTCCAAACACCAAATATACTTTTTTACTGTTTAATATAATAGAACATTGGTTAAAATAGCAAAATCTCTATAATTTAGAGGCTGAAAAAGTATTTTCTGCCATTTTTGCATCAAGAGAGATTATATTTCTGTTGATCAACTAAATGTTTATTCAACCAGGCGCTGCAGCTCTCATATAGAGTCACTTGTCTTTATCACTTACGCAATTTATTCCTCCGGCACCAGCCTACTTCTGCATGTAATCACTCAGTTTTATTTCAAATCAATGTCAACACTGTTGAGCTGCCATGAAGCGTTAGACTAAACAGGTGAAATTGCTTTTTTCTGTCTCTATTGTCATTCATTATCATTTCATTTTGAAAATAAAAACACTTAAACAGCCAAGTGAAGAGATTATATAAAAACATAAAAGCACATGTCACTGTCCTCCTCATGGTGGGGCATTCAGGTGCAGCACAGCAGGCTCTATGTAAATCGCTATATGAAGATAACACTTATAGATCTTCAATCAATAACCTTTAGCCTGACACACGTGTTTCAGCCCAGGTCATCTGCATATCTGCTTGGTAAGAGACACGTTCTATCTTTCAGTGACACCCCAAAGGAGCCACGTTATAATGAGCCTGCACTGAGGACCACGCCCTTGGTGCTGATGTTTGTCTCCTACACCCTCCAACCAACCAACCAAACAACCAACCAACCCCACCCCAGCCCCCACATGGAGCTACACCACTGCAATGTTATACAACGTCACCTGCTGCTTCTTCTTCTGCTTTTGTCCCACCCCTCAACGTGGACCTGAGTCTACCACACGAAAAGAAAAACCTGCTGCTGAGTTGCTCTTATGAGCCAGAGCAGGGAAAAAATAAGCTTTAAGTACATCCAAGCTTTAATTCAGTAATTGCTGCACAGATTTCTAAGTATGTACATACAGTCCATAAGGTGTTATTAATTAGGATATATCTCGATCAAAGTACTGTAAAGAAGGGATTTCTAACGAATGAGAAATTCTGACATTGAGTTTACATTGCACTTGTACTGTATGAAACTAAAATAAAATGCTATTAAGTTCTGATTTTCGACGGACAGTCTCTTAGAAATGAAAATAGATGCCGTGATGTCCCAGTGATGCACAGTCAGCGGTATACGACTGCTTCTCTGAATGGGAGTTTAAAGAGGGAAGGTGTGTTACTCTGTAAGGCAGAAATCCCACGTCAGCAGAATGCAAAGTGAGCACTGCTGGAACTTGTATATAGTTTCTATATGGCATGTGCTTTTATATAAGTATGTAGATGATATATATAAGTGATATATAATTATTCGCTTTTTTTATATAAAGCAGTTGATCAATCCAACTGCCAAACACAAAGTTGGGTTGATCAAGTGCTTATCAGGATCACAATTTTATAAAACTTGTATTTTCTCTCTGTTTGACATTAAATAGTTGTGTATCAGATATATAAGGAGATTCTGCATTATTTTAAAATCATGTGAATGTGAAGCAAATAAGGGTGGATCATGAAAAGATGCTGCATGTCCTAAATGCATTACTAAGTTACAGGTTACATTCATTAGAGCTGTTGTCTTAAAAACAAAGATATAGCTACAATTAACTGGTTTCAGCTTCCTAATTGTGTCTGCTTTTATAACTCTTCTATTATAGCAAGGTGACTATCTAGGTTTTCGATATTGGTTGGAAAAAACGACACATGAAGCATGGGCTCTGGGAACGTGTGACGGAATTGTTTTATTTGAGGATCTTTTATATACAAAACAAATATCTGATAAATTAAGAAAATATTCAGTAGCTAAATTAAAATAATCATTTGTTTTCAAATAATCTGTTTTTCTTTACATTTGTCCAAGAAGGAGGCGAAATTGTTGGGACACTCTTGACTGGGCAGGGGTTGTGTGGGACCAAAGTGCCCCCATCTGGTGCAAAATGGAACATCAATATTATAAATTAGTAAATGAAATATGCATTCCTGTTTGCAGTTTATTTATAAATGTAAGTCTTTAATTTCGTAATAATAAAAAAAAAAATTAAATGATTATTGCTGCTCAAATTAATTACGTTTACATAAAAAAAGATAAGCCTTAATTGGTGAGAGTTAAGGAAGTTCAGGGTGAAAAAAACGACCTAAATAAGTACAGATGATTAGAAGTAAAAAATAAGACTATATAAAAAACAAGTAGAAAATAAATCTTAGTTGAATGAAAATGACAAAAGGTACAGTAGGTGTACTTGGTAAACATTAGAATATCTTATTTGAGAAGTTTAGGAGCATAATTAAGCCTGTTGAGGACAAAATTATAAGGTATACATTTGGATTTAATCAATTTTCGCTACTAACCAGCAGATAAGATGCTGATGGAGCGGGAGGCGGGACTTCAGCGCTACGTAGGGTGACGCTGCATCATAAGAACCAATCGGGTGACCTAAACTTACATTTGAGTGTTTTCCGTTTTTGAACCTCGCACATGCGCAGTTCATTTTTAAAATGGCGGCCGTACAAGGTGGTCAGGTCGACGCGGTTGAAGAAAAAGACATTAAAACAGAACCATCAAACGATGGCGGTGGAAATAATAATGCAAATGATGGAAGGCTGCTTTCTACGTCCCCTGGCTCTAGTTCTTCGACTGGAAGTATTAAATCAACGGCAGGACCCCCGGAGGATCAGCAGACGCTGCTGGCGGTCCTGCAGTTCCTCCGAAAGAACAAACTGACTGAGTCTGTCGAAATATTGCGTCGTGAAGCCGGATTACCGGAGGATTCACTGGACCTGAAGGGGGGTGACTCCTCCGGGGCAGGTTCTGGTGCTGCTGCGGGCAGTGTGGAACTAGCAGACGGGGATGCGAGCTCTCTTCTCAGCCGAGTGACCAGCTCAGCCTCCGCTGTAGCTCCGGCGCCAACTAAAGGTCCGATTACAACTTGGCTTGTGCTGTATTATTGTGTGAAATTATTTTGCATCTGTAATAGGTGAATATAAAATCACCTAATAGGAGTGAGAAGCATGTGCTCCTTGGATTACTATCACGTTAAAAAGAGTTACACTCAATGACCTGAAGTCCATAAACTACTATGTGTTGATCCAACTCCAAAAATACGCCTTTATCAATCCCCAGCGGGGGAATACGGTTGTTGCAGCAGTACACGGATATTACTCAGTCTATGATATTACTACATACAGATTAGTATCGATTAAATAGAGATAAATCATAGAGTTACCTATGTTGAAATGAAAGTGTAAAATAAGCTACACAGAGTAAAACCATTATAGAATGAAAATATAATTAGAGAGAAAATGACATGTCAAAAAGTATGTGAATAACCAGGGTAAAATATTATACAATTAAGTAACAGTATGTGTATATCTGTATTAATTTAATAGAATAGAATATATATAATATGGTATGGTATAATATGAGACATTATATAAGGTGTAGTAATGTAGTAATATAGTAGTATAGTCCATACTGTTTTGTATAATACAACATTGTGTAAGATATGCCATAATATGAGTAGTAGTTTAGTACAGCAACATAACATACATGGAGGTATAGTCATTTTTGTTTCACAAAGGTATATATATCGGGGATGTATGGATTTCATTTTATGATACAGGTGTTTATTGTGTTTCTGGTAACTGTTGCACATTTTCATGTGATCACAACTTTTTGTTTGGCTTTTTTGAAACAACTATTTTCCCATTCATTCAAATGTTCAAGTACTAGTACTACTTCAGTTTGAATGTATTTCAGGTAAGGATACTAAACAAACCGTTTTTCAGACATGCCTTCTACAAAACATGTAAAGAAAATCTGACTCAAGAAAGAATCCATTTAGTAGCTTTTTTATTTAATTTGTGGAGTCTTAGGAATGCATACAGAAAAATCCTGCTAAAGAATAAGACAATAAATAAATATATATACATAATATAGTATACAAAATGAAAATGAATAAATTAGATGATAAAAAGTTCATTAAACAGTTGAAATGTTAAAGATAAACAAACAGAATTATTGTTTGTATTTAAAGTTGCCTCTCTGCCTTGATTGGGTAGTTTTAGTGTTACTATGTGACTTGGTGAATTCGAACTAACACTTTAACACACCGACGTACTTATCAAATGAACATGAAAATAAATAAAACAGCTTTTTAATATATTAAATTCATTTCTTCATTATTGTATTTATTTCTCTTTATATTTATATTTATTTATTTACCTATTTAATTATTATTATTACAGTTTTTTTTAAGGCATCCCTATGACTCAATACTAACCAACAGTTGGCTTGGTGTCATCATGTCATCTCTCTAGTTTAAAATTGTGTTGTAAAGCAACATACATTTTCTTATACTTCAATGACAGTTAAACTCAGCTAAAACAAACAACAACCTAAAACAATAGTAACTTTAAAAAGCCTTCCTTAAGTTACACATCTCACTCTGCCTTGTTCCCCCCCAGCTGCTGGGGAGGATCAGCCGGACGTCAATGTGGTGCTGTCGGCCTACAGTCAGCAGGGAGACCCCCCCCTGTACCAGGTTTACTACAGCGGCCTGAAGAAGTTCATCGAATCGGTTCTGGACTGTCACCGAGCGGAGCTGTCCCAGGTCTTCTACCCGCTGTTCGTGCACATGTATCTGGAACTGGTGTACAACAACCACGAAAGTGAGGCCAAGGCGTTCTTTGAAAAGTGAGTATCCTTGACAAATTGTGACATATTTTGACTACTGTTAAGAATCTTTGGCAATTTTTAAGTTATTCCCAGCTGGTATTTCACTACTTCAGATTTTCTTTACCACTGCTGAGAGACAGTCAGTGTTTTGTACACTTTTCTACAATTTAATCATAAAACTGGTTGCTACTTCAATATTGTTCAGCATTTCATTTATCATGCTTCTACTTATGTTTACCAGTGATGTGTATATTTTGATTTTGATTTTAGTCTGGTAACTTTAGCTGCACTGTCCCTTTTCTGTAACATTGTGAATTTCCCCGATCTGGGACTAATAAAGACTGACTTTAACTTTAAACTCTTTATTTTTTTCAGTAGCATTACATCCTGCTTATTATAAACCCTTACCTCTCTATTTGTCCCCTCTCAGGTTCAGTGGGGATCAGGAGTGTTACTACGAAGACGACCTGCGCATTCTGTCCAGCCTGTCCAAGAGGGAGCACATGAGAGGCAACGAGACGCTGCTGGACTTCCGCACCAGCAAGTTCGTCCTGCGGATCTCCCGAGACTCCTACCAGCTGCTGAAGAGGCATCTGCAGGAGCGCCAGAACAACCAGATCTGGAACATCATACAAGAGCACCTCTACATCGACATCTTCGATGGCATGCCCCGTAGCAAGAGCCAGATCGATGCCATGTCTGGCAGCCTGGCCGGGGAGGGCAAGCGGGAGGCCAACAAGGCAAAGGTGGGTTTATACACCAGCACAGTTGAATGTGTTTGCTTTGTTTCCCTATCAGGGTGTTTTTTGTCACATTGAACTCACTGGGGCCTGGTTTTTAATGTATTTAAAGTACTGCAACTCCTTGGGAACAGCACATTATTGTCTAGAGATAGAGACAACTAATACATGTACAGTATAACAAAGTTAAAAAAGGCAAGTTGAATTTGCTTGGTCATTTTCTTTTTTACATGTTGGCACAATTGAATATATATTTCAACATTTATTTATTTTTCTTCTAAAACTGTTTATTGCAAAGGCTTTATTTTTGACAACATTTAAGACCTGAAGAATTAAGTATTTTGGTCACTCTTTTAGGTTTTTTGTCTTTCTTTTTTTGTCTTCGTTTTGGAACATTTGTCACACCTGATGTGTTCAAGGATCGTACAACATTTTAAAGACCTGTAGTTTCTGGCTATGATAAATGATGTCATTTTTACCTTTCTCATTAATGAAAGCATGCCCTTCTCATGGTGGTTGTGGAGTTAAGACGGTTACCGGCTGTTGCAGTAAAAACCTTTTTGGTTCATTCAGGTTTACTATGGACTGCTGAAGGAACCAGAAATTGAGCTTCCCCTTGACGACGAGGATGAGGAGGCAGACAATGAGGAGGGCAAACCCAAGAAGAAGAAACCCAAAAAGGACAGCATGGGCTCCAAGAGCAAGAAGCAGGATCCTAACGCACCTGCACAGACCAGGTAGAGGTTTCTGACACACAGGGGAGCATTTTGTGCTCATAATTACATTTCAAATTAATGTAACAAGCCTCAGTACAAGAAGGTTGATAGTGTTGTCCTTGCTAAACATCCAAGCTTCCCATTCTAAAGCTTCAAGGTTCAAGGTTATTTATTTAGTCATATGAGCATAGCTACAGTGTAGTTATGCCGATGAAAATCTTGTGTCACAGGCTTCTCCAAAAGAGCAACACAAAACACAGATAAACAGAAAAAATATAGTGCAAGTAAATAGTAATACAAAAAGAAAAATAGTTTTAAAAAAGTGAAATAGTGCAATAAGAGTCTATATGCAAGTTATTGAAATAGGATATATAGGTAAATAGATAAATAATTTAAAAATAATTTTTAAGTAGCATCCAGATGAATATTAGGGATGTTGTTTGAACTGTTCTGGGGCCTCATTTATAAACGGTGCGTACGCTCAAAAGACGCCAGTTTCTACGCAATGTTTGCGATTTATAAAAAACAAACTTGACGGGAAAATGTGCGGACCTCTACGCAAACTCTGACCCATGCGTACGCACTAAGCACAACAACGGGAGAGACGAGAAACTGCGACACCGTTGGCAGAAGGAAGAATGGAGAGAAATATGTGGAAATAATACCATAAATAAAATGTTACCTCTCATGTATCATATATGAAGAATTCATTTTCACAAATTGATTAAAGCCAATCTTAAAATTATTTAACAAACGCCTGTTTGAGACTCCTCAGTGCACACAAAAACATAACTTGGAGAAATAAATAAATACGGATATGTTATTGATCACCCCTCGATTATGTTCTCTTGTTAAGAAATGTATTCTCATAAATGATGCGGTAAACAGAAGGATAGAATTACTTTAAACTGACGCCGTTTTGCATTTCTATAGGTTGTAGATACGAGCATGGTTTTATATACTATCATGTTTAATCATGTTTTATGCCGTTCGCCAATAGCCTACTTGATAAGTCGCTCGTAAAACACAGGAGGTATGGAAACTAAGAACACCATATGTGGTAAATTGTACAGCTAATATAACACAACACAGTTGTATTTCCTTTAACTGGTGGATTATGGATATATAGTTGCTGATCGACAGCTGGAACACAAACCACCAAATACAACAAAAATAATTCAGATCCAGTCGTCATGACTCCACTCCGGAGGGATTCCCCGATCATTTCTTACAGTTTCTCATCAAGGGGGTGTCTCCTGTCCCCGGGACAAACACACTGCCTGAGTATTTGTTTTGTCATTCACTTTTTTCGGACCACTTATTTATTTATTTTGGTGACGATCCGACCTCCATGCTGCTACTCTGGTTCAAACTGCATCCACCAAACAATATGATTTATCTCGACCTCCCCAAAATAACCAAAATCTGACACGGTGTGAGATGTCTTTTTTAGCTGTTCTGTCGTCATTTCCTGCGATCTTCTTCATGCAGTCAGTCAAAATGAATGAATGAATGGGCGTTTCTTTTACTATTTATAGGCAAATATGGGCGTTACGAGTCGATTGTGATTTATAAAGGGAAACAGGCGTAGGAAGTGCCGTACGCAAGTCCTACGCCGGTACGCAGTCTTTTATGAATCGGAAAATGTCTGTGCGTATTTATTTGCTTTGTCCTACGTAAGCAACCTTCCCACGCCAATCCTACGCAAGGCGTTATAAATGAGGCCCCAGGTGTTTAACAGTCTTATTGCCTGTGGGATGAAACTGTCCCTGAGTCTGGTGGTTTTAGTCCGGATGCTGCGGTAACGATGAGATGCTTATAAGAACCTCATAGTTTCAGTTATTAACTTGAACATCCTTAAAAGTGTTACCTTGTGCTTTTGGTTATTCAGGATACCCCTTCCAGAACTAAAGGACTCAGACAAGCTGGACAAGATCATGTACATGAAGGAGGCCACCAAGAGGATCCGCCTGGGACCAGAAATCCTGCCTTCCATCTGCTTCTACACTTTCCTCAACGCTTACCAGGTCCTTAGCAACAGTCTGCTAACAAGAAATATCAGACTGCTGAATGTCCAGATTGCCCAATGGGAATCAAGAACTCAATCATGACGTGTAATAAGTAAGGGATAATGTGCGGCGAGGCGGTCATTATGGGGAAAAGAACAACCGACAGATACTAAACAAACTAACGACTCGACTCCCAATATTAATTGAAATTATTTGATTGACTTAAAAATGACTGGTTTCTTCCGCGAAGCAAAACAAAATTATGTTCCACGCATACCAACGGCTGGAACTGTGACAACAACAACTTTACGGAAGCACTGTCCAAGTCTGTTTATAGATTCTGATCCACTAACAAGTCCTTAAACACTGCAGAGCCCATACCGTGTTAGTGTTTACTTCCTGTCTCTTTCTTGATCCTCCTTAGCAACGGTCATTATAGTCCTAAATCCTTGACAGCGGTCTGTACTGTATTAACAACGTCTCACATGTTCTGAATTGACCAATCAGAATCGTGTATTCAACTAAGCTGAGTAATAAAGGATAATAATCTCTAATTATTTTCATCTTTTTCCCCCTGCAGGGTCTGACAGCTGTTGACTTCACAGACGACTCCAGCCTGATCGCGGGGGGCTTCGCTGACTCCACAGTACGGGTGTGGAGCGTCACGCCCAAGAAGCTCCGCAAGGTCAAGTCCGCAGCAGGTACAGCGAACGACCGTTACCACTGTGAACCCGGCTTGATGTTATTCGGACCTTCTATAACACAAGTCTCTTCTCTCCCAAGACTTGAATCTGATCGACAAAGAGTCGGACGACGTGTTGGAGAGGATCATGGATGAGAAGACGGCCAGTGAGTTGAAGATCCTGTACGGACACAGCGGCCCAGTGTACGGCATCAGCTTCAGCCCGGACAGGTACAATGCACGTTATTGTTCATTTTTACAGATACTCTATAATGTGCACTCATGACAACAAGTTTCTAAATGAGACTTAAGAGGTTGCTGTGAACATTAAACGTCATCTCACCAAACAGAAAACTCAACCACTAGTCAGCTTTCACAGCCTTGTTGTTATACTTCTCTAGCTATATCTATCACAGAGTAGAAGAAGTAAGCTGAAATCACAAGTTGGAGTGGGGCTGGAATTCATGATGTACCATGGTGTAGTTCTTCTAGAGACGTTAGATTTTGACTTCAGCTTTTTGCATCAAGGCTTAAAGAAATATAATAAGTTGTGTTTAATTTGTACGATTATCTTGCGGAAAAACAGTGTAAGTATCAGATGTATGCAATACTTTTTGTTGACATTCTCGTTTTACATTCCAGAAACTACTTGTTGTCGAGTTCTGAAGATGGTACGGTCCGGCTGTGGAGTCTTCAAACATTCACGTGTCTGGTGGGCTACAAAGGCCACAACTACCCAGTGTGGGATACCCAATTTTCCCCGCATGGGTACTATTTTATCTCCGGGGGACATGACAGAGTTGCCCGGTAAGAAACCGTCGTTCTGTAACACAGAGTGAAACACATATTGATACACCAGCCCCTTCTCTTATCTGACATTTTCCTTTCTCCAACAGTCTGTGGGCGACAGATCACTACCAGCCTCTACGGATCTTTTCTGGTCACCTAGCTGACGTCACTTGCACCCGCTTCCACCCCAACTCCAATTATGTGGCCACAGGGTCATCGGATCGCACCATCCGGGTGTGGGACGTCCTGACCGGAAACTGCGTCCGCATCTTCACCGGTCACAAGGTCAGAGAGGTCGACAGAGCTGCAGATCTGTGCTCTCTCCGTTAGGAAGAACATCAATGTGTACATGTTGTCTTAAGTAATGTAGTAAAGCCTTTATATAATTAAACAAAATGATGTATTTGTTGAGGAAAATGTCTTAAGAGTTACTTCAAGTTTGGTATCTGCATAGTAGGTTAAGTTTACACAATGTCACACACATCAGCAATTATTGTGATGTGATTGAAGTCATTACCTTGTGATTTCATTCCACAAAAATGTACTGTATTTGACAAACAGGGAATCATTGTGATGCAATAGCAAAATAGCGCCATCTCCTGGAATGACAAGTTCTTGTTTTTATTTTTGTTGAATATAGCAAGAGTTTATGGAATTAATGCAATCTTGTTTTCCCCCCCTGTAGTAATATATTAATGCTTTAAAAGTAATTTGAATTCGTTTTTATTTGAGTTATTCAACCAGGCAATACAGCATTTCCTAAGGGATATCGTTTTCATTCAACAAACATATTTTGGTTTTAGTTTATAATAACCCTGGTCAATTTGTGTTTTTGCTTTTATTATTTTTGAAGGATCCTACAAAGTAATAATTTATCCAACACATGGAGAGTTAAATGTTTTTAAATACACTACAGCAGTTATCAGAATTGTGACACTGCTGTACTGAGCCTTTTACCTCTCATCTTCCAGGGTCCTATCCATTCGCTGGCTTTCTCTCCCAACGGGAAGTTCCTGGCTTCAGGGGCCACTGACAGCAGAGTGCTCCTGTGGGACATCGGGCATGGGCTGATGATTGGCGAACTGAAAGGCCACACAGATACCGTGTACTCTCTGCGCTTCAGCAGAGACGGAGAGATCCTTGCCTCCGGTGAGTTGAATTTATATCAACTGTTGCATTGTAGGACTTAAAATCTCCTGTAGAAAATGGTAAAGCTACAAAACCCAACATACATTGACAATGTTTCATCTCGTTCTTCTAGGCTCAATGGACAACACAGTTCGTCTTTGGAACGCTACAAAAGCATTTGATGATTTAGAAACTGACGATTTCACGGCGGCTACAGGGCATGTCCATCTACATGATAACTCCAAGGAGCTTCTGCTGGGCGCCTACACGTCTAAATCCACCCCCGTCATACACCTTCACTTCACCCGCAGGAACCTGCTGCTGGCCGCCGGGGGCTACAATCCATGAGACATTATTGAATTATGAGGAAAATTATCTATAATGCTTGAAATTAAGCAAACATTTGGTCCCCAAGGAACTGAAGAGATTCGTGGTTCAGTTGGAATGAAACTGTTATCAACAATACACCTCTGCTGAGAATCCAGCTGTGAATGAAGATAAAATATTTGGCTATCCTTCTCCTGTTCTGTCTAACAGATCTTTCGCAGACATCCGCACGCCATGCCTAGTGCCATTGATTAGGGATCTTTTTTTTTAAATCACTGCCATGAGTACAGCTTTGTTCAACATGTGGCTGACATTTCTGTTTCATAGCATTTTATACTGGTGTACACTGTAAATAAAAAAACGTTTTCTACATTTGGGGCATAAATTGTCTTTATTGTTTACATAGGGAAACAAAAACTTATTTTTATTACAAGCATGTCCAGCTGCTTCCTCCACTCCAAGCTGTTAGAAATGTTGGTCAAAATGGAAACCTGTAAGGAGAAAATAAAGAGCTTCAGTTACTGGAATAAAGCAGTACTTTTCTAAAGTAAACTTTAATAATGAACTTACATGATCATTCTTTGATGGCGGCCTGTTTCTTGGGCTTCAATTTGAAGAAGAGGGCAATGGCTAATATGCTAGAATATGTGGCCAAAACACACTAAAGGAAAGACAAAAAAAAGGTGCATGAGAGAAAAATCATAGAAACATGACAGTTTTAGGCTGCTTGAATTAGAACAGAATGAAAATGTGGTATATTTATAGTTAAGTTGCACACAACTCACATTCCTCCTCCCTGTGATTGTGTATGCGTTGAAGTACTTGGCAAAGCCAGTGAACTGTTGCTGGGTTCCTGCATCGTGGCCTCCCATGATGGATTATTTATGTTCCTAAAAGAGAAGAAAGGTGATTGAGTTATGAATATTAGAATATACGAGCAAGACAATTCTTGACCTTTACAAAAATGACATTTGAAGACTTCACCTTGGGCCCTGGGACATTTTTCAAAATGATAATATTGAAAATCAGATCGATCATTAGAAGAATACCAAGTTTAACTACTTATGAGGATCTTAATTTGGATTTCAAGTCACACAATACATAATTTAGTTGTTGCAGTGTTGATAGCTCTGCAGGACAGAGTGTGGGGAAACTCCGTGTTAACTCAAGTGAAATATTTTACACAAAATATGCACAAAATAACCTTATTGCAAGTGTAAACGGCGTGCTGAATTGACTAGCCTTATTACATGACATTGTATGGTGATTAGATTGACGTGCTAGGATCAAATGTAGCTGACATGTCAAGACGCTAAGGACATGCTTTCGTTCAATACACCTTTATATATACAGTCTATGCAATACACCTGTAAAACATTTGTACCGTAAGGCTAGCCAACTTCAATGCAATAACATTGTGGTTGACACATGCTACAATAGTGGGCTTTCATTCATACTGACTTTCATTAACAGTTAGCTTGTGGGTTCAAGTTAGCTTCCTATGTTAGCTTGCTAGCTAGCTACTAGTTTAATATTCAAACCGCTGCTTATCGTTTAATGGTACATTGACACACGCATTTGGATATAACATGAATACAACTTGACATTGTAAAAAAACAATGTAAATCGTGTTAATTGTTTCTAAATGCGTTACGACTTACCTTTAACACTCGACCCTTGAGCAAACAGAACGAGACAAGTGTCCTTCAGTAAAGCAGAGGCCGCGATGCTAAATTCGCAAGGAAATCCCGCCTACTCCAAGCAACCCAACGTGTGTCAGTATTGGTCTAAAGTAATGTCACTCAAAGTAAGTGTGTGACTAAACCACCTATTGGCTTAAGGTGGTGCCAATCATTCTTTCTTGTATGTGAGTGGTGGAACATTGACACGCCTATATTGGATGTACTTCCGGGTTAGGATCATGGCGTGTTGCTGAACAACATGTGAGTTTTGCCGGAGATTTAATGTAAGGAAACATTTCATGATAAATTCTGAGAGAATCATTTGATACACGTTTTAATCCATTCGAGGTTTATTTATTCTGTATAGGCTTTTTTTTTAATGCTGCCACACTGTCTTTGTGGTCAGTCTGAGTGCTTTAATACGTTAGATCATGTGTTCTTCTCGTGCATTTGTAATGGTAACTTTAAATGCAGCAGAATTGCAACTGATCTTTGTAGGGTTGGTTATATTTTTCGCACTTAATGATTTACGTATTTAGATGTATATTTGATAAAGCAAACACTATCTGATTAGAGAGGCAAACTGCTGTTTGTGCTACCATTCTTCTGTATTTGTAACACCAATGTAATAGTAACTAGTTTTAAAATGTAAGATTTCTGGTTAAGTTACATGAAAGCAGAGGTGGGAAGTAACTAATTGCATTTACTCAATTACTGAACTTAAGTACAATTTTGAGGTACTTGTACTTTGCTTGAGTATTTCCATTTTATGCTACTTTGTACCACTCCACGACAATTCAGAGTTAAATGGTGTACTTTTAGTTCCACCTGGAGTAAATTCACAAGCTACCCTGCAGTATACAAAGTCATTAAAACTAGCTGCACCTTTACCAGCTGTGATAACACTTTAATGATCAGTAATTATAATCAAAATGTATCGTATATATTATTCTGAAATTGACCAATCTGCGTACTAAGTACTTTTACTTTTGGTACTAAAGTTTTTTTCAAAGTACTCCTACACTGGTATTTCTACTTTTACTCAAGTACAAGATCTGATTACTTCTCCTATCTCTGCGTGAGAGGCACAATCTAGTTCTAATAACATCTATTTGTCACTTGGCTTAACATAACTTGTTTGTTTCATTTGCTTGGGACTTTGTTTATCAACAGTGCGTTTAATATTCTAAGACATCTGAAACAACATCAAACATGGCATCTGTGGAGGAGGACTTCCCTCGAGGAGGGTCGG
The DNA here is from genome assembly GCF_902827165.1 of Trematomus bernacchii. Classification (NCBI taxonomy): domain Eukaryota; kingdom Metazoa; phylum Chordata; class Actinopteri; order Perciformes; family Nototheniidae; genus Trematomus; species Trematomus bernacchii. The sequence goes on along the minus strand of NW_022988066.1, from coordinate 532,155 downwards.
CAAAGAAGCCCATCGAGAGTAAAATAGCTGTGCAGAGGACAGAGGTCGACAACTTGTTCCAGGTAAAGTCCTACTCTTTTCTGACTTTTTGTCCATATAACTGTGAACATACTTTACTTTGACTAGCCAAATCACTCAGGATTGTGCGTATGTAGCTATCACCAAAAAGAGGATTATTATTAATTCAAGCTAAGCATCAGCTGTTCTGCTATCATACCCCTCTCATTCACTCTGGTTCACGCACACCTTCATATAGTGTTTGAAGATGTGAAACAAGGCAAGTTACAGTTAACATTGAGATCTATTTTCAAATATTTATATGAAATACAGTATTGTTCTTCATTTAAATACTGTATATGGAAAAGGCTAGGGATGCTATTGTCAAATACTATCTTAGTCGCCTTTTGTGAGTTAACATATGTATGTTACCAATTATCTTTAATGTGCTCATGATATATTTTAGTATCAATCACAAGCCCCTGAATTGAATCAAATCAAAATGGTATCCTTGCTGACTTAATGATATTAACAAAACTCATTTGTGAATGATTGTTTGCTTTTCTGTCGCAGTCAAATGAACCAGCAGAAACAAAGAAAAGAAAGGGGGCGGGCAAAGATGACGGCAAGAAGCTCAAGAAGTCAAAGACGGGCAAGGAAGATGGCCTGACACTGAACGCAGCATCCAAGTGTGTGGAAATCCTGCACATGAAGGTAAAAGCGTCCTTGGGTTTCTTGGAGGCGCTATATATAAATCCAAGTTATTATTATTAACATTGGTGAACCAGCATTTGTGAATAAATTGTTAAATGTGCTTAGCAGGCTCATTTTCCCCAAATGATATAGTTTATTCGGCACATCTGATTAAATGTTATTTTTGTTTTTCTTGATCTTCTGTGTATTATTCCTCATTTCCTAGAATCTGAAGGAGGGCATCCTGATGCTGGGCTGTGTGAAGGAGGTGACTGACTTCGAGGTGACGGTCAGTCTGCCCTGTGGCATGCAAGGCTTCCTCAGCATCAAGAACATCTGTGACTCGTACACCAAGCTGCTCAGTGAGCAACTGGAGTCAGCGGATACAGAGGTAAGCCTGCAGGGTGGGGATTAGAAATGTCACTGTGGGATATATCATCAATTATAAACAATTCCGTCCAAATACCTTTATTTGCCCCACAGAGGGGAAATTTGCATTTTTTTACAGCAAGAAAAGAGCTAAAGAAAGCTTGATAATAACCAAGAAGCATGCATAAAACATTTTTATTTTTTTTTAGTACACAATTTACAAAATACACATCCTGTGATAGTTCTGAAGATACAGCAGCATATATTTCAATTTTTCTTAGTATTTTTAACTGGGATGATATATGTGAGTTCTGGCTTTATTTGATATGTGGAGTCTAGATTAATATAGCAACTAACTTAAGTCTGAGGGTTCTTTATTTGCAATTTCTATGTCAATACTTTACTAATTTCTTAGGATACAAGCCTTGGATTTAAGATTTTCATTGCCAACAACCACGCTGTCGCTATTGTGCAAACGACATGATTGGTTTTTGAATCTTTGAATCTGTAACAAGAGATTGTATTCTCCCTTCACAGGAGATCTGCTCTCTGCAACACATCTTCTCCCCGGGCATGCTGTTCAGGTGTGTGATTGCCAAGTTGGATCTAGCCAAAGGAGGCGCTCTCAGCATCCAGCTGTCAATCAATCCAAAGCTGGTCAACAAGGCTCTCACCTCAAACTCTCTGAAAGCTGGCATGGTCAGTCATAATGATCTTTAGTTCAAAATGTGGTTACCAAAAATCAGCTACCTTTTTAGTTTTATTTAACAATATATTTTACATATATTTTGTGACAACTCAGGTCTTGAGTGGATGTGTGGACAGCGTGGAGGATCATGGCTACATAGTTGACATTGGCCTCAGTGGAACCAAAGCCTTCCTGCCCAGGGAAGCAGTAAAGGACAAACACCCAGAAGGTATGACAATCTTAGTGGATTCCACATTTTCTGTTGCCGAGTAGCAGTAGTGCAGTTGTTTCCCAATTGTTTAGCATAAAGTAATGGATTAATGTCTAAAGCGTTTGTTCTTGTCTCTCCAGAGCTGAAAGTGGGTCAGAACGTCACTTGTGGAGTGGACGAAGTAAAGAACGATGGGCGCATGATTCGCCTTTCTTTGAGCACCCCCACCCAGGCCTGTGCTGAATCCGAACAAGGCTGGAACCTCACTAACCTGCTGCCTGGACTTCTGGTCAAAGCCACCATCAAAAAGGTAGAGAAAGCTTTTATTTTGGTAATGAGTACATCTTTTCTCTGAGGAAAACAATTACATTTTTCTCTTACAGTCAATGTCACATCTTCAGTAGTAGCATTGCTTCATTTGTATAAAGTATTTTTGTTTGTATTGCAGGTGACCAAACATGGTCTGCTCCTGGACTTCCTGTCCTCCTTCACTGGCCAGGTGGACTTTCTCCACATGGAGCCAGAACAGACAGACAGCTACACCGAGGGCGCCCAGGTAACACTGACATTGAACATTGATCCTGTTGGCTTTTACATTATAGATATAAATAATAAACGTTTGACTTATTAATGGTTTTACATCTGCTTATATTCAAGTATAAACTGTTTTGCATTAATCCACCAGGTGCGAGCCTGTGTGCTGTATGTGGATCCCTCCACCCGTCTGGTGGGCCTGAGCCTGCGCACCTTCCTCACTCAGCCCGGGTCCTCAATCGACGTCTCTCCTGCTGGAGGAGACCGCATCGGAGAGGTGGTGAAGGACTGCAAGATGATCGCCATGCACCACATGTCTGGAGCCTTGTTGGAACTGCCTGACAACACGATGGCCTTCGTACATGTGAGTCAGGGGGACGCTTTTTAAATATTTTAAGCAAATTTGAGTCTTAAGTAGAATAAATGCTCTCTGTAAACATTTTTCTGACTCAGCATTGGGTTAATAACTTAAAGGTCCTATAATGTAAATAGTGAGATTTTATGTATTATTATAATGGTTAAGTGGAACATAAATACTGTGAAAGTAACACATTGCTTGGTCCACAAGTAAATGAAAACGGCACATATTTAAAAACTTTCTTTAAACATACCGTTAGGAACTAGGTATAGTTGTGATGTCCCAACTATGATGTTATACATGTAGAAAGTGCAGCTACACTGTCTGCTGACGGTGTATCAAGACTTGATTTGAAAGACCCAGTATCACTGACCAATCAGAGCAGTCTAAGCATCTTCAGGTCTTAAAGAGACAGGCACTAAAACAGAGCGTTTGAGACAGATGGTGAATACATGTACATTCCGACAGACAGTATGTCAAAACGAATGTGTTTTTTGACATATATATATATAAACATGATTATAAGAAACTTAAAATACATGTATGAATCAGAAAATAAGCATTATAAGTCTCCTTTAAATGTATCCTTCATCACAGAGGAACCATGTTAAGGAGTCTAGCGAGCCGTCCAATGAAAACCGAGTGCTGGCCAGGACTGAGCACATCTGCAGGATCATGGACTTCAGCCCCATGGACCAAATTCACTTTGCTAGTCTGCGAAAGTAAGTGTTACCTCATTTGAGTGATATTGTGTAGTTGGCAACAACTTCCCAACTCTTATTTGATATGTTGACTAACCTTCTTCTGTCCTGTTTTCAGGAGTGTGATTTCAAGGCGTTTCTTCAGATATCATGATCTTCAGGCCGGACAGGTTGTAGAGGTGAGAAAAAATTAAAACAGTAGTTTTTTAAAGATTCTGTTAAAGCAATGCAGGACAGGGCTGATAAAATCATGCAATATGATGTATAATCTATTCTAGCTAGTTTTGATATGATAGATTATAAATCCTATATTTATGTGCACTGAGAGGATGCCTAATACACTAATGAATTTAGTCAAATCTCTGGGGTATTAGGAAAGGAACACATTTTTTGACATTTGTGCATAAAACTACTTCTCTTTGCACCATAAAGTAATCCAATCCAATCAGAATGTGGAATTAAATGAATTGTAATTTAAGATAGTGAAGTAGTATTAGTAATTGTTTAACATTTTGAGAAATGAGTTTATTTGCCTATAGTGGTGACCAGCAGCTTTCTGTAGTACTGTCAATACTCTGAGGTTGCCTAGACAAGAGAGGAAATAATTATTCCCTGGATATTCTTTCAAAGAACCTATGACAGCCCATTTTCTCCAGTTAAAAATAGCGACTTAGCCAGGTGTTGAAAAAAAAGATCCTGCAAGTCATTATAATGACAAACCTTCTCGTTATAATAACCCAGTTTCTATAGATAGGTTCTATAGATAGGTTTTCTGAATTTGAGGCAGAAATTATTTTTATTTTGTACCTGGTGTAGTTATCTGGAACATTTTAAATCAATTTAGTGAGGAAGTTTATGCTTGGTAACAATATATTTTTGAAAAATATATTTTCACTTATGAACAATTTATTCATAACTCATTCTGGACTCGCTGTGTTTATTGTCTCTCACTTTGTCTTTCTCACTTTTTCCCCCGTCTCCCCCTCTCAGGGCACGGTATCAGTCCTGCTGCCTCACGGCATGATGGTGAAGGTGTCTGACCACATCAAAGGCCTGGTGCCCCGCACACACCTGTCCGACATCCTGCTGAAGAACCCAGAGAAGAAGTACATAGAGGGCATGAAGATCAAATGTCGGGTCAGTGAAGAATCCAAAAGAGAAATTCTCTAACCTGCAGATTCACCTGTCATTTTGAATATTTGTTTTATTCCTCTGTGTTTGTGTGATGATGTTCCTCCAGGTGCTCTCCGTGGACGCAGAGAATAAGAAGCTGTACCTGACCAGGAAGAAGGCCCTGGTGGAGAGCCCCCTGCCGCTGTTCCTCAGCTTCAGCGATGCCCGTCCCGGCCGCGTCTCCCACGGCTACATCGTCTGCATCAAAGACTTTGGCTGCATCGTGCGTTTCTACAACAACGTGAAGGGCCTGGTGCCGACCAGCGAGCTCAGCTCCGAGCCCATCGTCAGCCCGCAGGAGGTCTTCTACGTGGGGCAGGTGAGGAGATCCTGGAGGATTATCTCGGTCAAAATGATCCGCCAACTTTTCTCTATGTCTTTTGTTCAGGATGTTGGAACCATTATGAATTATCCTCTTTTTGCCGGTTACATTTGGTATATGAGGGTTTTTTGTCACACACATAGTGGTACAGACCATAACATCACAGCCACACAAACGCATACAAAAACAGGAAGTGAATACGAATATTTTAGTTGGCGTTTGATTTAGTATAGATTTTCTTTTTCACCACCAGATGGAACCCTTAAATCTTCATTATATTTGCCCAGGCTCACGGGATAAATATTTGATATAAATGATATTAGGTGTATAAATGCCAGAGTGGGATATACTGCACATTATTTTCAGTTTGATTTTATTTGTCAAGTAAGTTGAAACATTTAATTTAATTAGGAGATCTGTTTAGTTTAGAAAAATGTCTGTAACTAAATACAGTTTTGGAGATTTTAATTAAAAAAAATTATAGTCAATGTTTGTGAACATACCGTTACATTTCCAATTTAAATGAGAAAAATGTGAGCTGGCAGTTATAGTTCTTAAGAAAAAATATGAAAGTCGGAATCTGTAGGTCCGACTTAAAAAATAAATGAAATTGGCCACATTTTCAAAATCAATGCATCTATAAGTGTTAACCAACCTTTGGCTGTCAATTACTCATTTCCTTTTTTTGTTTCCCATTGATTTCCCAGGTGTTAAAGGTTAAAGTTCTCAATTGTGACCCCGCTAAGGAGAAGATGGCGATGTCCTTTAAGGCGGCAGTGGAGGGAGACACAGAGGAAGCCCCCCAGCCCCAGTTTGACTGTGAGGTGGGGACGGTGAGTCCAAGACCTTGTCTCTCTGGGTTTTTAAAATCTTATCTTATCAAATGTTGTCCTCAACCTGTGTATTTGTATGATGTAGAAACTGGAGGCCAAGGTGCTGAAAAAGTCAGTCAACGGTCTGGAGGTCGCCATCCTCCCTGACGAAAACCGTGCCATGCTACCCACAATGCACCTTTCCGATCACATGTCCAACTGCCCTCTGCTGTGGGAGAGCCTGCAGGAGGGAGACCACATCTCAAACATCGTCTGCTCCAGCAAGACCAAACAGCATGTTGTATCCTTTCTGTCAAAACATCACAAAGTAGAGTTAGTGTGATTGATTCTGTACAGTGTGAAATGTGTTGCTACCCTTTGGGAAGAAAGGAACATTTTCCCAGTTTTCCTGAGCTGCTCCTCTTTGAAGATCGTCACCAAGAAGCCAACAGTGCTATGGTCTCTGGAGGAAGGCGTGGTGGCCAAGGACTTCTCTGAGATCACAGTAGGAATGCAGCTGGTCGGTTGGATCAAGAACATCATGTCGTACGGCGTCTTCGTGGAGTTCCCTTACGGCCTCGTTGGGCTCGCACCCAAGTCGGTGAGTAAAGGGTTTCTAGCCTGAAAAATCTCTACATAAAAGTGCTTTTACTGTGTTTCCAACTACCTCATGTTAAGCCCAGAGTAGGTTTAAAAACAAAAAAGAGAGATTACAAAAAAACAGTAAGAGAGAAAAATCTCAAATGTGCAGGTTTAAAGAAGTACATTTGCGAGAATAAAGGTCGAACATTACAAGAAAAGTACAGAATATTCCTAGGTAATAAAGTAATTTGTGTGAAAAATCAGAACAGAAATTGGAAACCCTCCACACTGCCCTCTCACACCTGGACCCGAAGAACAGGAACACATATGTGAGAATGCTGTTCATTGACTACAGTTCAGCATTCAACACCATTGTGCCCTCCAAGCTGGCCATCAAGCTCAGAGACCTCGGGCTCAACAGCGCCCTCTGCGACTGGATCCTGAACTTCCTGACGGGCAGACCCCAGGCAGTGCGGGTGGGAAACATCACATCCTCCACCCTGATTCTTAACACCGGTGCCCCTCAAGGCTGCGTGCTCAGCCCTCTCCTCTACTCCCTGTTCACCCACGACTGCGTGGCCACACACAGCTCCAACACCATCGTGAAGTTTGCTGATGACACGACCGTCATCGGCCAGATCACAGACGATGACGAGACGGCGTACAGAGAGGAGGTCGAAAACCTGACATCTTGGTGCCAGGAGAACAACCTCCATCTCAACATCAGCAAAACAAAGGAGCTGATTGTGGATTACAGGAAGCAGCAGGGAGAGGGACACGCCCCCATCGCCATCAATGGGACTACGGTGGAGAGAGTCAAAAGCTTCAGGTTCCTTGGGGTCCACATCACTGAGGACCTGACATGGTCTCTTCACACCACCACCATCACCAAGAAAGCTCGACAGCGGCTCTTCTTCCTCCGCAGGCTGAGGAGGTTCAAAATGGATTCCAGGATACTCTGCAACTTCTACAGGTGCACGATAGAGAGTATCCTCACTGGCAGCATGACGGCCTGGTACGGCAGCTGCACCGACCTCGATCGTAAGGCTTTACAGAGGGTGGTGAAAACTGCACAGCACATCACCAGGACGGAGCTGCCATCCATGGAGGACCTTTACTCCCAGCGGCTCAGGAAGAAATCACTACGGATTATCAAAGACCCCCATCACCCCAGCCACAAACTGTTCTTTCTGTTGCCGTCTGGCAGACGTTACCGCAGCATCCGGGCAAGGACAAGAAGATTCGGAGACAGTTTCTTCCCGCGGGCAGTGAGACTGTTAAACAATTGAACTGTTGAAACAACATCAAACATTCAACTGCTACTCAGTAGTATGTATCTAATACCTAATATATATATATCATTCCAATAACTTGTATATAGACTCATACTGCACTATTCCACATCATAACTTTATTTCATTTTTATAACTATTATTATTTTTGTATTGCTCTTGCTCTTATTGTTATTATGTTATGTTATTATGTTGCATTGTTGGAGAAGCCTGTGACATAAGATTTTCAACTGCATAATTACTCTGTAGCTATGTCAGATTGACAATAAAGAACCTTGAACCTTGAACCTTGGATAAATGTATGTTTTTTTCATCAGTTAATTACATTTTTTATTTGCAATGGTTAGATAAACGTCTTTGCTTTGCCGCTTATTATTCCTGCGATGGATTATACTCTGATTATACTTTGCAATCAGATTGACTGTCAAGCAATGAGAACAAATTGGATATTACATTTAATCTCAGAGAATAGCATTTTTTTCTTGCAAATGATTGACTTTATTCTCTCAAAGAAGTCATTATCTTGTAGATTTACCACTTAAGTCCTGGGCAATATCAAAGTTATTTAATGTAAAGTAACCCATGAATCTCGGATATTCAGTTCTATACGCCTTTCCCTAGGTCAATCATTTATTTCGTCATATTTCCCCACTGAAATCCTTTTATTTATTTATTCTTTCTTTCAGGCCATGACCAACAAGTTCCTCAGCGACACGGCGTCTGCCTTCCAGCCGGGCCAGACAGTCCTCGCCAAAGTGACCAACCTGGATGAGGAAAAACGGCGCTTCCTGGTCACGCTGAAGATGTCAGAGGTCATCTCTCCGGACGGCAATGCCCAGACCAGGCTCTTCAACGGCGTGCAGGAGAGAAAAGCTGTGTCTGAAATGTTGGCTAGCAGAGGTAAGAATTCATCCCTCTTTACATTTTTAATTGAAAGTTTGTCTACTGTGTCCAACCTCTTGTCGTCTCCGTTTCCCTCTCAGAGAACAGTGAACTCCACCAGCAGCTGTCTGCTCTGGCTGTGGGGGAGAAGCTGAAGCTGACTGTAGATACTAGCTCCAAGGACAGCGGCGCCACATTTAAGTCTGATGATTTGACCCGTGCCACCATACTGGCCACCAAGCACCATGTCATGGGTATGTGTTTCACCAGGAACTATTTGAAATTAGCTTGACATGTTTGAACATTTAACTCCTCTGTCACGATTCTTTGGCATCACATATCGTTCTTTAAATGTCCTAACATGCATAATAGAAAAGGACTGGTATTAGGTTTTTTAAGTTAGGATTGCATCAAACTAAATGATGTGGTAAAAGATGCCACTGCATTATTGAACCTACATTTTTATTCTTATTAAATTAAAGTATTTTAGGGCAACTTTACACTGTTTATACAGAGAGCAAGAGATGACAGGAAAATAGGAAATGCATGATCATTGTCTTAAAATAAGCCACTTTCATAAAGTTGGAGGGCTTGCAAGAGGCAAATGAAAACCTAAATGGACAGCATTAATACAGCCAAGGCTATCTGGTGTGGGTCCAATACAAAAAAACACCCATAATTCAAAAGCATTTTTCATTGGTCTTGTCCTGCTGACGTCAAGTGACGTGACGTGGCGTGAGGTATTTTTTCAGAGCTGCAGAGTTTCCCCTTGTGGCCCTGACTCCCTATGAGTTAAACTAATTCACATATTGATACTTTTAGAAGATTGTTGATTTATTTAACAATCTGTCAATGTCACGATATGTTCTGTTTCAGGTGCTAATCTGAGCCCAGGACAGAAAGCCACTGCGGTGGTCCTCCATGTTGACATCCTGTCCGGACAGGTCCATGTGTCCCTCCTCCCCAAGCTGGTGGCAAAGAAGAAATCTGTGAGTATTACTTTAGTTGTTTTAGAACTATAGCATATTAGTTAGTTATTATTAAAGTGTTACATTTTAATATTAAAAAAAATGGAAAAAACTTATATTACTGGGATCATGCAAGTCATACATTTGCTAGAAACAGATGAATTTGTGACTTGTATCTAAAGAAAATTATAATAATTTATCATTTTTATCATCTCGGAGAACGTTCAAATGTTTCACTTCTCCTCCTGTAAATGTACCACTTAAATCTCTTTTTTCTCAGTTTTTACCTCCCTTCCCCAGCTTAGTAATTATTATTTATTTGTATTCAAATGAAACTAACACATGACTTCACTTTGGACATTTTGATTAAATCCAAATTTCCCAACACTGCTTTCTTTGGAGCAGCCTGATCAATCTTTGTCTATGGTCTTTGTAGATGTACTGTCAGAACATAACCATTTCCTGTAGTTATTGACTTTTTGTGTATTTTTATGCGTGTTTACATAGTTAACTGAAGGAACAAAGTACACGGTGATGGTGCAGCACGTGGACAAAGACTTCGCCGTCATCTCCCTGGAGGACACGGCCCAGCTGACGGTGATCCAGACCAGCAGCCAACTGAATGAGATCTTCCTGACTGACTCGGAGAGGCTGAAGGCGGGCATGTGTCTGGCAGCTGAGGTGATAGAAGCCAGCTGTGAGGCGCTGCAGGGTCTCCCCCTGGTGTCCTGGGCGCGCAGCGCACCCAACCGACAGCGCACCGTCTCAGAAAACCTGACGAGCACCAAGGGCCATTGCTTCGGGGACATCGTGCGGGGCAAAGTGAAGAAGGTGAAGCCCACCTCCATCATGGTCACATTGGATGACGGGAGCACGGGCAGCGTGCACGTGTCCGAGGTGGGGGAGGTCGCAGATGTGCGTGAGGGGTCCTTCCCCACATCCTCCGTTAAAGTCGGCAGCGAGGTCACCGCCAGGGTCATCGGAGGACGGGAAGCCTCCAGTCAGAGGTACACACTGTCGAAGGGTTCCCTTTACATACATTTATTATGAAACCGGGCTGTGGAGTGTATAGATATTATATCAATGTTGTGATATGATCCTTTATATCCTCTTTCTCTTCTGATATTCTAATATTAAATAAGTGTCTTTTCCTAGTTTTAAAGGCTGCATGACAGTTAAGCAATGATTTTCCTAAATGTTCTAGTTGTTAGTATTTGCCTTTACTAGGGCTTCACAATTAAACATTTAAAAACACTTGAATTCACATTATTTTGACTGATATTGCAATTGTAATATTCACAGAATCAAAGGGAAGGATAATTTTTTTGAATCGCTATTTACATTATCCCATTGAAAAATAAATAAAAAAGTGATGTGTTTATTTTTATTCTTTTTACGTGACGGTCTGTAGCAAACAAAATGATTTTATTTAGTCAGTAGAATTCTATTTATAGTTGTAGTAGGCCTGGCCCTTTCTACAGCTACACAGTCAAAAGTGTTAAGAACGCCATGACCATGATGTGTTATTTGAACTGTATTGAACTTGAAATGAATCTCACCTTTTCTGTTTCTTCAGATTCTTGCCCTTCTCCCATCCCAAGTTTACATACACCATCCCTGAGCTCACTCTCATACCCAGGTAATTATACTGCACTATTACCTGAATATCATTTATTCCCAAAGTAGCAAATGAACAGTATTCTCAATTTAAAACCAGTCATTGTGTTTATATCAGTTTCCTTCTGTTTTAATCAAATATTATACAGATCATAAAATGCTCATTACAGAAATAGAGCCCTGTGGTGTTTGGATGTGTCAGCGTGTATTCTTTATCTTTTACTCTCTTTTTTTTTAATTCGTCAGTTTCTTATTTGTGTTTTTTCTTTTTACAGCAAACTGGATGAGAGCGCAGATTTCAAAGCAGTTCCAACAAAAGAAAAACTAAACGGCTATAAGGTCGGGGAAAAAATTCAATGCTTTGTTTCAAAGGTAAGTCTGGAAAATCATAACGTCTTGCTTTTCTTTCTTTCTTGCAGTTCTTCATTAATCATAAATGATTTGAAAAGAGAAACAACTGCTCTCCTGATCTACAGTGTATTCATGTTTTTGTCCCCAGTTTGTTCCAGAGAGGAAGACTCTGGAGGTCACCACTGATCCTTCTGTTACCGGGACAGTTGAACTGCTGGCCCTGATCACCAATCCAACAGTACGTTTTTCCTATCAATTGGTCCATGTCCGATTTATTTGTACTAGTACAAACAGCTTAGGAGAAAATGAGAATAAATAAAACATCATTTGTAACTGCTGTGATTTGTTTAAACTTATTTTCAGGACGCCAGACACCCAGAAAAACTCTACAAGCTGGGTCAAGCTGTCAACGCCAAAGTGGTGGAAGTGAGCTCCAAACCTCAACGCTTAATGCTGTCACTCACGGGTAGGAGAAGCTCATTATCATTATGTTCCTGTTGCATTAAATCACATGCTATTTACTTACCTGACTTGCATACACTTTAATATGCCTGCGGGAGCCATTTGGGGTTGAGGTATTTTGACCAAGGACTCTTCAACAAGCTGAATGCAGGGGCTGGGGCTCAAAGTGCTGACCCTATGATCTGTAGATTAGTCATCTGAATCTCTCCGATGTCTATTCAAATCAAGAGACGACAATTCATTTGATTCTGTGGCTCTGGAGATACAGCGGTCGTCCATGTCAAAGTATCCTTGGGCCACATGCTTAACCCCAAATTACTCCAGATGCAACAGTGTATGAAAGTTAGTTTCCTTAAGAAGGTTCACCTTGTACAGCAGCCTCTGCCTCAGTTTGACTGTTTGAATGTTGAATTGTATGTGAACACAGACTGGAAAAGCGCTTCTAAATGCTTTCCATTTACCATTCCAGGTGTCCACAAGCTGGAGAAACACAGTGTTGCTATGGGGATGGTGACCAACATCCAGCCGACCGTCGGCCTCCTGGTCAAGCTGCCGTTCGGCGGCATGGGGGCTGTGGCTGTCACCGACCTGGCCGACGCCTACAGGCCGAACCCTCTGGACGGGTTCAGCAAGGACCAGCTGCTCAGGTCAGTGGAGGCAGCAGAGGAAGAGCCTGTTGTTTAACATGCATAGAAAATATATATGAAACACTAGTGATAAATACATTAATTATAGAACAACAATGTTAATGAAAAAAAAAATGTTCATCAAATAATATTGCGTCCCCACTCCAGAAGTCCTGAAAAAATCACACTATTATCATTTTAATATATGTTTTAATGATATTGTCAGTAATTCTCATTCATTCTCATCGTGTCCAAATTGACAATATCAGTCAATAAAATAGCAATTTGATGTTTTTTCTAAATCTTATAAGCCTTTTACTATTTATTTATCAGGCCAGTTAATGCCTGGCAAAATTGTATATATGGTATTGTATTAGTGGACCTGTACTGTGGCGCAAAACCAAATCAATCTATAACATGTAGATTTCTATCAGCAGGTTTTTATGTGAATCACTCCCTATGCACTTTTAAGTCTTGTTCTGTTGTTTTCTTGCAGCTTTGTTAATTGCTGGGTTTAGTTTTCTTCCCGATGTATCTTTTTATTGTTGGTGCCTTTGCGGTATATTGCATATAAAGCCCTTTGTAAACATTGTTTTAAAAAGTGATTATTAATATTTTTTTGTATTTTCTTCATGTGTCTGTGTAACCCTAAAGTAAACAACGTTAAGTTGAATTTAGCCTAATTAAAATGAACTATTAGAATCCTTACTGCCTTATAGTAATACATGTAAAGGCAATATAAACTACCAGCATCCCCAATGTATCTTTATTTATCTTTCATTGTAATGTACATTTTTGCCTCAGATGTTTCCTTCTCGGGGAAGAAAATGGAAAGTGGCAGTTGTCCATACGTCCATCGAGGTAAGAGCACGTTTGGTTGGAGTTTCTGTAATAAATTGCATCGTATCACAGCATTTGTTGAACTGTAACTCTGCTCTTCCAGACTCAACCAGAAGCAGACCAAGCCGGCGAAGGACCCGGAGGTTTTATCTTTAGACACACTGACGGCAGGCCAGATCATCAGAGGCTACGTCAAGTCTGTGGGAGAGCAGGGGGTCTTCATCAGGTAAATGTTCTGCGTCAGACTAGACAGACGTTTTTTATAGATTGTGTGGTGACTCGTAAAAGGAACAACATTATCCAAATGTCTCCTGGGAAATGTCGTTTCAATAGTTGTATCAGCATTTAGCTTCATCTTCTTCTACATGTTTGCCATCCAGGTTGTCAGCGAACATCACGGGAAGAGCTCAACTTCAACAGTCCTCCAAATACTTTGTCAGCCACCACAAGGTCCTCTCTGATCACCTGACCCCCAACAGCCTGCTCACCACCAAGATCGTCAGGTAGGAAGGAGCAGATTTTCTAAAGATGTGATTTCAGGAACTGGGCCATTTTTTGCTTTTGGACTCACCATCGTTCAGTGTCAGTTAGGCGATCCTGTGCCGGTCAAACCTATGTGCCACACTATGGTTCATGTTAGGGCTGTGCAATTAATCATTTTTTAATCGCAATTACGATTTTGGCCTGCCACAATTACAAAAACAACATAATCGAAAAAACCGATTATTTTGCTTTGCTAGGTTGTGACAGTGCACTGCAACATATTTGATCTAATTTATTTTATAGTCTAATTTATTTATCATATTTATATTTGTTTAGTAGCTTGTTGAAGTGCGCTCCAAAATATTTGTTGATCTTTTTTATTGGTATTTATTATTTTGATATTATTTATTTAAATGTAAATATAAATGTATCATTTATTTTATTTATTGGTTTTTCAGTTGAATTATACGTTCAGGGTAATCAACAGTTAAACAGATACTGTTCAAATTATTATTTTAATTTGTTTTAAAGTTCAATAAATGGATGTTTTCAAAGTCAATGAATAATCGTATTTAATAATCGTGATATCAATTATTGACCAAAATAATCGTGATTATGATTTTTGCCATAATCGCACAGCCCTAGTTCATGTCACACAACTCGCACGGGAACAAACAGCGACAAACACACCGTTTTCTGGCTAGATTATATAACATTTCAGACAAAACATTTTTTTTTTTCAGACAATCAGGGAAAAAGCTAGAAAAACATATTCAAACATATTATATTGACTTTAATCCAGAATACACCTTTTTGTAAAAAGATACTGATTCATAAATAGTTTGGTGAAAATGTAAAGACATAGAGAATAGGCCAATTAACTCTTTAAAAGGCCTATTTGCACAGTTTAGAATTGTCTGTGATTTTTGTAATTGATATCCATACAATTGCATTTTCTATTAAAGAAAAGTTACAAAAGTGCAATCTGCATTTCCATAGATCTCCATTCTATTGTTGGATATAAATAGAGAAAGGAATAAGCCATCATACTTGACGCTAGACAGTGGTTTGGACAAACAGGAAGACAGTAGCGCTGTAGTGCTGATCGGGTGTCTTTCCTTGTCTATCCCCTTGCAGCTTCAGGTATCGGCTAATTATAGAATCACTGCTGTCATCGTTTTTCATCCTGCGGCTCTTTTTCTATTCTTTTCCTCAGCATTGACACAAAGGAAGAGCTGGTCCACCTCTCTCTGCTCCCAGAGGACACTGGGAAGCCAGACGTCCTCCCAGAGTCCCTCGGCCTGCCGCTGCGTCTGCTCGGAGAGGAGAAGAAGGAGCACGACTCGAACAGGAGGAAACGTGCAGCATCCGAGAGCGAAAAGGTAACAAACAGAATCCTCTCACTTAAGTGTCTGCCTTCCTTCCTGCTGTGTACATTAAATAGTAAACACACTTAAGAGGACTTACTTCTCAGCTGCTGGAGGTTAACTGCCCTCTGTAATGGAAAAAACACTTATCCGTTATGACCTGCTCATTATCATTTGGGCCGGAAGTAATAAAAGCTGCATTGATCTCAGCCTCAGGTCAAAACTCTCTCCATACTCAGCAGCTTGAAAGAAACAAAGAAGTGGTTGACCAATCCCAACAGAGCTGGCCAGCTAACCAATCAGAGCAGACTGTATGTGAGAAATAAAGAGCTTTGTGAACATTAAAACATGGTAACATGTCACAGTAATGGCAGAAATACTAATATGAACCTGAAAATGAGCAAAATAGGGCCCTTTTTAAAGGCATTTGGACTCTGAGGAGACATTGCCGTGAATTGGGCCTATTTATAGAAAACAACTTAGTGATTTTGTACATCAGGAACTAAAATGTGATAGACGGATGAATGATAAAGTCATGTCTTTACTGAACTTTATACAATGCACGCAATGTGGTTTCCTGACAAGAAAACGTGTTTTCTTTGATAATAAATATAAAATTCTTTCTCATAAATGTATATGTAGAATATTAACCCTGGTTATTTTATTACAGTATATTTAATCTTAATGTGTGTATTGACTTTGTTTTTTATCTCCCAGACACCAGAAGAGTCCACCGTCTCAAAGAAGAAGAAGAAGAAGACAAAGCAATCGAAGAGTGATGAGAACGACAGCGGAGTGGAGGTGTACTTCAGAGAAGAGGAGGATAAGGAAGAGGAAGAAGTAACCAAATCTGTTTCTGTGAAAGTAAGTGAATACAATGCAGCGCAGTATTCAATCCAGTAATATCATCATCCAGAAGAATGTACTAAATGTCCCTCCTCTGTCTCTCTGCAGGTGGCTCAGAGCTCAGCAGCTCCGTCCAGACTGCAGCTGGCAGCAGGTTTCTCCTGGGACGTGGGACTGAGCTCCCTGAAGCCGGCCTCTGTAGCGCAGGAGGGCGACTCCAGCGAGGGAGAGGACGAAGATGGAAGCAGCAAGGTGAGCTCATCATAAAGAATCTTCTGGTTATTTAAGGTGTTAGAGCCAGTCTTTTGTTTTGTAAAAAGGGCCGAAAAAACGACATATCCCATGGCCCCAGCCTCTTAAGAGACACAGAGATAGGCAACGTGTGAAAGATGCTGTCGAGACACAGTTTTTAGTATGTCGTTTTGTATAGGACTACACAAAGTAAAAAAAGGAATATGATCCAAGTCGTTTATTATTTTATTTATTTGAGTTTTGCAAAGGCCTATTTTCTTTGATTAATGTTTGTGGAAATGTTTTTATTTTGTTGTGATTATACACGAGTGGCACAACATATCATTGGAAGGCAAACAAGTTATCACAACTGTAATGAATACATATAGAGGAAAGAGAAGTCATTAGAACTGTCTGTTTAAGGCTTGACGGAAACAAAGGAAGGCAGCAGCGACAAAAGGAATACAACTTCTCTGTCATCATCATATGTTTGCAGCCTAAATATTATCTCTAGAAGTCTCCTCCAATCTCTGAACCTGAAAATGTTCTACCATCACGACTAATTTTCTTCTTGGCGCACCATTCTCCTCCACCAGACCCAGAAGAAGACTCGCCACGAGCTGGAGCAGGAGAAGAAGGCGGCAGAGAAGGCCCTGGTGCAGCGGGAGACGGAGCTGATGAACCCCAGCCTGCGGCCCGAGGACGCCGCCGCCTTCGAGCGCCTGCTGCTCGCCTCCCCCGACAGCTCCCTGCTGTGGCTGCAGTACATGGCCAACCACCTGCAGGCCACGCAGATCGAGCAGGCCCGCGCCGTGGCCGAGAGGGCCCTCAAAACCATCTCCTTCAGGTGATTGACTTATGGTTAAAGAAGTTTTTAGCTATTTAACCGTGTTATTCAGTTCCATTTATTTTACATGGAGATCATTAAAAGACAGCAGGAATAAGTTTCCATCTGTCAATACAATCTTAAAAAGGTCAATCAGTAGAGAACAGATCTGCTCAGTGTTTCTCCCCTCCAGAACTGAAACGATTTAAAACTCTCAATTGTCCTTCCTGGCAGTCAAGACAGAGGCCAAGATAAAAAACAAACGGTTGCCTCGTAGCGTGCCTAACTTTAATGGATCATAACAAATCGGGTATGGAATAAATTTGCACATGCCCATTGTCAAAATGAGTTTTGAGCCCCTACATAGTCTGTGTTCAATAAGAAGGAGTGCTGAGTCAGCAGTCTGTGGCAAAATTCAGATAACTGCAATAACAAAAAACGCCTGGAACATACATGAACAGAGAAGAGACCAAATGTTAGAGAGAAGGGTACGATGGAAAATATCATCTCCCCACAGTAATGTATAGAAATATTGTGTTTGTCCCACAGCAGGGACATTTAAATTGCAGTAAAGGGACAGATAGGGGCACAAATATTTTATATATAAAAATGTTTATAATCCTTAATAATTAAAACAAGTATTTCTTGAGCTGATAAGATAATATGTGCATATCTGTTGCAATAGGGTGTGCCCAGGAAGGTTTGATAACATATTATTGATTTATATTTGTGTAACTCTTGTCCTGTCTGCAGGGAGGAGCAGGAGAAGCTGAACGTGTGGGTGGCGCTGCTGAACCTGGAGAACCTGTACGGCACCGAGGAGAGTCTGAAGAAAGTGTTTGAGCGGGCGCTGCAGTTCTGCGAGCCCATGCCCGTCTTCCAGCAGCTGGCCGACATCTACGCAAAGTGCGACAAGACCAAGGTACGATCGACAGTGAAGAGTAAAGGATTATGATTACTCAAGAGCTGAGCTTGTGGACATTTTTTATTTCCCCTTTACCTTCCCTTTGCTGTTTTACTAACAGCTTTTGTACCTTTGTAGAAAACTATTTACGCACCCTAACTGTCCAGTGTAACTATGTGGTTCTCAACAAACACATGATAATCCAAAAGATTATTGCATTGCTGCACAGTAAACTACCCAACAGTGTATATAGAGCACTTACAATGAGCACAACCGTAAACATCTACAGCAGTAAAACACAACAGCATTATTAATGCAGAAACATCTTGTAAACATATTTAAACTCTGACAGGGAACACTTTACACAAAATGACTCCTTTTTACTTGAACTACCCTTAGTAAGATGTGGTCATATATTTTTGAATGCACGACTATGGTACCTAAGTAAAGGATCCAAATACTTCTTCTACCACCAGGTACTAGGATCTGCTGACTGTATTTGTTTAGACGAATGGTAAAATACTGTCCTGTAGCCACTAATGTCCACATGTCCCTGTCTCATGTGTTTTTCCAGGAGGCAGAAGGCCTGTATAAGACGATGGTGAAGCGTTTCCGTCAGAGTAAGGCGGTGTGGCTGAGCTACGGGACCTTCCTGCTCCAGCAAGGTCAGAGTGACGCTGCCAGCGCTCTCCTGCAGAGGGCGCTGAAGAGTCTGCCCTCCAAAGAAAGTAAGAAACCCAAACATCAAAGGCGTAGTCACAAAACAGTTGGAGTTATACTTTTTGGCTGTACACCCACCCTTCAGATCTCATGTCAGAGGGCATTCGGTCTTTCTAATAATAAAAAAAAATGAACCCCCCTTACCATACGTGCTGTGTATATCCATAGGTTTGAACCTTTCCATATTCCTATTCCTCTCAGGTGTGGATGTGATCGCCAAGTTCGCTCAGCTCGAGTACCGTTATGGCGATTCGGAGAAAGGTCGCACCATGTTTGACAAAATCCTGACAAGCTACCCGAAACGCACCGACCTGTGGTCCGTCTTCATCGACCTCATGGTCAAACATGGGTCGCAGAAGGAAGTCAGGTGAGCGAAAGACCCTACTTTAATCTCTAACTCCTCATTGTCACTTCTAACACATTTTCAATCTCTAGACATTTTCTTTATATAAAGAGGGAAATGAAGTTGCTGAAGGATGCGGTGTCGTGTAAACTACAGGGTTTCTTAGGATGTTTTGAGGTGGAGTTAGTTACTCTTCCATGGTCAGTAAATTACCTACAGCAGATAGCCGTCAGCAGAACCCTAGTTTTGGAGACGTAGTACTGGCACGGAAGCAAAGTAATGTACTACTTTGGACAGGTACATCAGACAAACATACTGGCAGAAAGTGCATTTGCCTGGTCTTCAATAACACATTTAACAAACCAAACAGTGAAACACCACTAACTTCTATCTTCTGCAAGGTAAAAGGACTGTTTTTGTCAATGGAGTCTGGTAGCTACAAAAAGAGAACAAATTACAGCTTCAGTTCCCTCCTAGAAATAGCTGTACATTTTAAATATAGCACAGAAGTACATTGCTTATCCCCCATGCCAGTACCTCGGACTGTTACTCCAAACTGGGCACATCTACTGTAGGTACCTCATACTAATTGTTTTTTAAATTATCCCTTTAATGGTTTACATGAGAAAATCGGACATCCGGTTAAGTGATTAAGACCAGTTTTATGACCAATCATAATGAATTCTTCATGATGTTTTCCAACTTCCTGTCTCCTGCAGGGCGCTCTTTGATCGAGTGATCCACTTAAGCGTTTCAGTGAAAAAGATCAAGTTCTTCTTCAAGCGCTACTTGGAGTACGAGAAGAAGCTCGGCACCCCGCAGAGCATCCAGGCTGTCAAAGAGAAGGCCATGGAGTTTGTGGAAGCTAAAGGCACAGAGGCTGCCAACTAATGACCAAACCGCACACACCTTTGTGTTTCGGTGTGGACTGCAGCGATCTGAGCCTCACACATGTTTGGAAACAAGTGTGTGGCTCCCTGCTAAAGATTATGAACTCCTCAGCTTGTAACCTAGGTTTTTTTATTGTACTGGAGACTAAAGGTCATAACTTTTGTAAAGTGAGTTGTAACCATCTATAAATGTCAAAACAAACTTGTATTTAACATTTCATTTTAGGCAATTTTGTGTGTAATGCTATGAAGAGAGAAATGAATGTCATGACTATTAATTACTGCATATTTGAATGGCTACCAAACCTTTTATGGGAGCATGTTTCTATAAAATGACAATGACGCTTCAATAAATCCAACACCAATACAATACATTACGTGACGTTTTATTTAAAAGCAACAAATACAAAATAACAATATATAGGGACATGTTTACATACAATACATACAGGCAAGACTAGTTTTCTATCAGTCTCTTTTTAAAAGGAAAAGGGCATGGGACATACTCTGTAACAATATTGTCTACTTTAAATTGCCATGGTTGTAATACCGCTGGTCTTAGTTTGAGACGGAGGTCGTGGCTCTACCTCTGACTGCGTTTCACCTACATTGGCAGTATTGAAGATGCATGTGTGGCACAGGGTTATAGGGTGACTTGACATGGGTTGTGCTGGCTGTATTGGTAACACCCCTGAGATATAAGAGGTATCCATACTGATCCTGTACTCTGAAGTCCCGCTCAATG
The DNA here is from genome assembly GCF_902827165.1 of Trematomus bernacchii. NCBI lineage: Eukaryota > Metazoa > Chordata > Actinopteri > Perciformes > Nototheniidae > Trematomus > Trematomus bernacchii. The sequence goes on along the minus strand of NW_022988066.1, from coordinate 511,322 downwards.
CCTGAAGTGTTTGTCTCTGGCAGTGCTGCACTAGTCGTCCAATGACAGTGGCAATGATATCCTGCTCTCTAATGTGGCTCCTGTTTCCTGTCATGTTTTGTTTTGTTGGTGAACAGTGCAATATGGAAGTTGAACTAGGAGCTAATTTTTTTTATGAAAAGATCCTATTCATCCACTCACTCCCTGACTGATCTGACCAAGTCATTTTGGCGCTGTCAATATCCAATTCCCTTCAAGGCGTATTGCTCAAAGGTCAGCAGCAGGGCGGCCACTTTGGGATCATTATCAACATTTCCTGTGAGATGTCTTTAAGATGACCGCTGTCCATCATCCCTAGTGTATTTAATGTGTGTGTTTCCTGTAAGGGGAGTTCGGTTTCCTCTCACACAGCTCTTTCACACCTCCTCCGGATCCAGCGGACCCTCTGAACCCTGGGGAGCGTCTGTGTGGAGCCGGAGGATGGGTTTGTTGCACATGGGGCAGACGCTGCGGATCTCCAGCCACTTGAGCAGGCACCTGACAGGACAAAAAACAGTTTCTTAAAAAAAGGAACAATTGAATCTAGTTTAGGACAACACTATCACCGCTTAAGAATCCTTATTTGCTGAAATTAATTTATCAACAAAGATGTGTTTACTTATAAGTAACTAAGTTTTGTAAGGAAGCCCAATTCTGCCATTGTGATTGAAAAAAATCATGTTAATTATGAGAAGCTTTTCACAAACTAAATGCATGTTATATGTAATTTACTATACCTGAATAATAAGAAGCTTACAAGAAAATATATTAATTGGAGAAAGGCTGTCAATCATTTTGAGAAAGTTTGTCACAAAGACTTGCAAACATATTTTATCCCATAAGCATTACTTGTTTATTTACTTTTTTGCGGAAATGTACTTTTATATCTGTTCGACTTACTGAATAATGTAACAAAATATTTGTCTTCAACCTGACAAATCTTGGTGAAAACTGCATAGATATTTGACTTTTTTGAAGTGTTTGTTCAACTCAGCATTATGAAAGAGTATGTCATAGTTCAAAATATTTAATACCACTCAAGTGTGCAGGGCAAGCTGCCATATCTTGTTTGTTTATTCAGCATATATGGAAGCCCATTTAAGCCAGTGTGATGGAAAAAGAGATTATGCAAGTCATTATGTGAAACTCGAAAGTAATAAATCAGTATATACAAATATTGAAGTCGTAACTATATATTACAAAAAATTGCCTTTAAAAAAACCTTTAGAAGGCTTTCTTGTATAGGCCATATCATTTTGACATTCTTACTAAATTAACTTGAATTTCGAAAGAAAAATATAAATGTATATATTAAATATATAATACTAGATATTAGTAGTATATATATTTTTTTTAAACAAGTGCTAGTTTCCATGTTTAGTTTTTCTTTTACAAGCAGCATTGGGCCTCCATACCTGACAAATCCAAGGTGTAAACGTGGGCTAACTGTTTCTCCCTATCCAGTCCTAATGCTAAGCTAACCGTTGACCATTTTAACAAAAGCATCTTCTTCTCATCTTACTATTGCCCAGAAAGCGAATAAGCTTTCTATTTATACGTTCCATTGTAGTTAAACTCACTTCTTGTGAAATGCATGTGAGCATGGGCACACTCCCAGTTCATCTCTGGTCCTGAACTCTTCCAGACACACTGCACAGGTTTGCTGCAAGGACGGAAAAAACACCAAGGTTAGTTCAGCAATCTACATTTCATTACATTTATTGTGTTTTCCCCTAATCTGTATTCCACTGTGGGCCTGTATCTCACAACAGCCAATAACATTGCCATTTGTAAGTAAGGTACATTTCAGTAGTAAATCAATTTCATCTGACCTAGATTTTGAGCAAAGCACAAGTAAAAGCGCCTGTTTTTAATGCTTTTACCTTAACTATGTTCTCTATTAAAAGGGCTCATAAGACCTTGTACATAGGCAGAGGTTGGACAGTTAATTAAAAATGACGGCTGACCACCACTGCCTTGGAAAGGCAGCAAAGAAATTGCAAAAGCCATCTTTTGAGCAATCACAAGAGACAGAGTAGGGATCTTTTTATAATGCATATTGAATGAGTGCAGTTATTCCTGGAGTCCTAAATTCTGCTACAAGGAGAGAGCAGAGCAGGCCCTCTCACATTTTTTTTTTAAATGGCGGCATTTGAGTTACAAGATCTTTTGAGGACATCTTGAGTGTGTGCTGCATGTTAATCACATCTGAGAGGAGAAATTGATTTAGTTAACTAACCGAACCCTCCCAGCTCATGTGTCATCTGAGCTGGAGTGCAAACAGTGTGGGGGTAACATTATGTGTACTGCTGCCAGGTCATAACATATACATTAAGCACAAGTGATGTGTATGAGCTTTTGTTTGCAGAAAGAATGACTTACTCCGAGAAGGCTCAGTTTCTTGCTGGCTCCCTTCAGCACCACCTATGGTTAGAAATATGAAAAGGACTGAAGTATTGTGTCATGTGAAGGATGTGTCAGCACTATTATTCTTGCAGAAAATCGATGGTGTAAAACAAACACTTCAGATGGCTTCAATAATCTGCCTGTGACGGGCTTGCAAAGTATCAGCAGGAGTGGTTTGTACTCTTGTTTGTGATATTTGTATCTTTCATATAAAAAAAAATATCATAATGAATACATAATACAGATGGCTGGAGTTGAACCTTCAATGAGGCTGAAAATATTTTCATCAACTGTCACCCCGCTACATTGTGACACCCTGTTCCCAGATCACCATATCAGGCCTTTTCACACTGCAGCTGGATGAACAGCTTTGAATCAGAGGGCAGGTAAGGACACTCGATGAAGACAAGGTCATCTATAAAGGGTGGTGTTATGTTTCACAGTTGACAATAATGGTGTGAAATGCTATAGTAGTATTTATAACCAGCCTCAGAAGCGGGTGTTACATGTTCAACCATAGTGACATATGCTGCAGGGACATACCTCATTGTAGCTGAACTGCTCCCTTGTTCCTTGTTGTTTCAACCTGAGAGTGGCAGAGAGAGAACAACATCTGTACGGTAGAAAAGATTGGCGTAATAACTGTAACTTAATTCAGTGGTTCACAACCTGGGGGCTGGGGCCCTAACTCCATAGTGATCTATTTTGTTTACCACTCAGATACTAAACCCTCAGTAGCCAAGCCAGTTTTCCATCCAAATCTACCCTTCATTTGTACCCCATTTTGAGGTAATCAACAATGAAAATCACTGATTCACTTGACTACAGACATGCAACCGGTGACTAGGGGTCATAAGATGATATCCTTTTATATATGGGGGTTTCAGGGCAAACTGACTTAAAGGAACTCATAAAATACATCAAACCTCAGTATATTGTCATATCAACAAGCAATTTAGTATAATCTAATAACTTTGGATGAATCGGCACTATAGCCTAGGCCTACACATTTTAAGAAACTGTCTTAACTCAATTGATACATAACATTTTTGATCATATAATTTTATACAATACTATTTAAAAACTGATAATGATTTATTGGTTGTATCATTGTGTCATTTATAATAACTGCACAACATGTGCAAGTTTTGAGTCCTTTATGTGGTATTCGCATCTGCCACATGGGGGTAGCGCAAACAGTTTTAAAATACAACATTGAGGTTATACCACTTGATGAAAGGCGAACATTTTTGTAAACAGTTACTTATTTGCACTTACAGCTGAAGTAAGGCCAAACTAGAATTGATTTGGATTTGTGTTTGTGCGGACCTGATAAATGTAAGTCAAACATTGACTCGTCTTGTAGTTGTTTTGGCTGTAGCTAGCTGGTGAGCTAGTTTGTTGCTAACTATTGTCTGCTTTTTGGTGCTTGGCAGGTAGCTTTTTGTGAGTTTTACAACCTTTTAATGAAAACAGGCCGATTTATCAGTCTCAATCTCTATTACTTGGCGATTTTTAATTAATAGCCTTACTTTTGTTGTATGTTTTAAGATGTAAACATTATCATAGCACAGGGACAGATTGAATTAAGCTGGTACAAAGCATTGTTTCTTTTTTTAATTTATATTTTTTGACATGGTCCCCGATATAAATGTAGTGAACAAACTATAAATAATGAAGTCATTTTTGTATTTGTTTTCTAATCAAACAATTATAAACCATATTTAGCATGTTTGACAGCTCTGCAGGGCAACACTCCATACATTTGCATCATGATAGCTGCTATCATCACACATTAAGATGGTATTCCCAAGATGGTTTTTCATTAACATTTAACCTGCTGTAGCACAAACCAGGTTGCACTCTTGCTGTACCCAATGACACCACTTTACTTTTTGTACTTTCTGTTTTTCCCCACATTTCTCATGTAGCTACCTTTCTCACTTTCTCCCCAGATTTTCACAGTCACCCTGTCAACATTCCTCCCAAACCTACCTGAAAAGGTAGCAGCAGAAGATGAGGCTCAGCATAAAGACAAAAAGGCCGATGCCCAGCACAATGACGTATACATTGAGCGGGAGGTGATAGATGTCAGACGTCATGCTGCAGTAGTGTTCAGAGCGCTGAGAACCCAAACCACACAGGCATCCTGGCAGGAAGAGTTTACAGATACAGATTACATACTGGTAACTCTTAACTTGTAGGGTCAAAGTTTAGTTCAATACATATTCTTTCTCTTTAAAACCCAATATTGTTAAATGTAGAGAAGCAGTCATGATGTGGGACGAAGTCTAGTTTTCTGTATTTTCAGCTATTTTTACAAACTCAATCTTTTAAACTGAATTTTACTTCAGGAAATAGAGAGCTACTGAGAAAACTGTCTGGCAACCTAATTGTTTCCTGTCAAACACCAAAGCACCCTAAGATAACAGTATCCAGTCCAGCATTACAGTGCAGGCTTAAATTGGCAACCTAGACTTTGCAATTTGAACAGCCAATCGTTATGAGCAGTTGAGTTAAGAAAATCTATATTATTTACAAGCAGTAAAAAAATCTAAATTGTTTGGTGATGAGAAACAAATGGAATCCTGGAAGGGCAGCAGGACATTGTTGATTTTGGTATTTGTTGCAAAACTTAAACCATACGTGACTGGTCTTTTTTTAATACAATTATTTTGGTGTTTGTTTTGGATGCAGGTGTGTCAAGGGAGCTTGTGACTGGCACTGTGGTGGAAACTGAGACGATCACTGGACTGCACGTTAATTGTCTGTGAACAAGACAAACATGGAGGAGAGACACCACTTCCGCCACACCGCCATCTGTTCCACAGACTCTATAGGGGTGTGTGTGCGTGTGTGTGTGTGTGTGTGTGTGTGTGTGTGTGTGTGTGTGTGTGTGTGTGTGTGTGTGTGTGTGTGTGTGTGTGTGTGTGTGTGTGTGTGTGTGTGTGTGTGTGTGTGTGTGTGTGTGAGACAGCACTGGGGGATGGAGGATAGGGATGTGTGCTGTCTGAAATGTGTGTGTTGCAGGTGGTAGGGGTTGGGGGGTATTAAACAGATTAAACTCCAGGGACTAAAGGACCATTTGGTAAAACAATAGCGGAGGAAGCCCCACTTCCACAGGCCACATGTGTTCCTATTCATTTGCAGCGAGGATGTTCTTTGCCAGCCTCGAAGTCCATGTGTCTCTCTTTAGAGGGAATGAATGGGTACAGCTTGCACATCGTGGGGGGTATGGGGTGGATAATTTGACATGGCTGGGTGGTTGGGGGATTTACAGGGGAAGAGGGGGGTTTATTGTAGGGAAGACCTAGGATAGCATAATGAGAGATACAATTATGAACATCCTGGATGCACTTCGGAATCAGTGGACAGTAACAAAACAAGAGTTTATAAAAAAGTTAGGGAATAAAAAAAGAAAGACCAGGACAGCACTCCATTTTGTCTAGTTAATATTGCCACATGTACGTTTCGTAGGATTGAAAATGACCAGAATACACGCTGAAAAGGGCCTTTAATGTCTATAAATAATCATTATAAATAGTCAAAGTGGAGTGCTGTCATAGTCCTCCTTTTTTCTTCTACATTAAAGATCCAGCAGCCAGTCTTCAAGGTCCAATTGTGGTTTGAGTACGTTTTGTCTTCTTCTTAGGGAATTTAGAGGATAAATATCTTCAGTTTCGGTTGTCAAACAAACATGACCTTGAGTTATTTTTATATTTGATCTGCATTCTCTCAGAAATGTTCCCTTTCACAAGTACACCCATTACATGGATCCCATAAGCTGAGCAGAAAGCTGAGTAACTGACTCTACGAGATATACAAGTTAGGACACGCACCACCACCTCTTGTGTATTTGGCAGACAGCAGAGAAATCCACTCACTTACCGTTACACCATTGGAATGGTTGCATGAAATTTGACTCCCAGGGTAGCAGCAGTAAATGCAGGCCCTGTCAGGAGAAGGCTGGAGGGTAGCCAAGCTCGTGGGCTGGAGCTCCGGAAACTGGATCTGTTTGGAGCCTAATATTCAGTCCTTTTGTTGGCTTGTGTCAGACTCCTCTGAAAAAACAACCATCAAGATTTTTCAGATTTACTCAGATTCCACAAATCCTCAGGGAGGTGCAGTTTTGTTGGCTCAGCAGTCTGTGCTGCCCAGCATTCCCCAAATCTGGATTAACCACTCCGTGTAAAGACTGGGAGATTTGGTACTGGGATTTGGACCGCGACTGGAGACCTCATGTGCTCCTGGATCCCAGCGAGGATGATGTCATTACATGGGGGAGAAGGAGAAACAAAGAAATGTTGTTGATTGTTTTTGCAGATACCTCATACTATGTGTTATTCACGAGTTGTTATGTTGGAAAGCTGAATCTCACTCAGACACAATGTCATAAATAAACCACACAGGCTGCTCAGAAACAGGAAATACTTACATTTTCAGTAGAAATGGGCCTCTTAGACTTCTCTTTTGCATCTGCAGTGTCGTCCCCTGGCCAGATTCAATGACACCCACCGTTTAAAATGACAGTCCTCGTCCAATGAAGGTAATTATCTGGCATTAGTCTACGCTTTGTCTTCCTCCCCAAAGCTGCTTTTTTAACCGAGGATTTTCACAAGTCTCAACCCCCTCTCCTCTGTTGTCTCCTCCTCCAGTCCTCTGATCTTGCAGTGGGTATTCCTCCTCAGTGTAGATGTGCTCCCTTCAAAGCCCAAACAAAGTGAGCACAGCTCCATGCAGTCAACAACAGTCCTCTTGCTGGGTTTGGTGTTTTGCTGGTGTTTGTGTGTCAGTTAGTGTGTGTGTGCAGGGTGGGGTGGGGGGGATCCTACTCTCCCTCTAACCATCTGCTCCTTCAATTGAGGAAAAAAAACAAAGGCGCAGTGTGTGCAGGAGTGTGTCTGCGTGTGTCGTGTTCAGACTCTCCAAACCTCCAGCTGGCTTTGTCATGGCAGGCTTCCCCTCTTCCTCTTTTCAATCCAGGATGATGCTCAGAGAGAGAGAGATTGACAGAGAGACTGCAAATTGCCTTTCCCTTCCTCCCCTTGCTCCTGCTCTGCTCTGCCTTGGGTTTGTAAACAGATCTGTGCTCATGTGACCAGCCGTTTTGCCTCGCAACTCTCCTCTCCCTCAGCCCTCCCTCGCTCCCTCTGTCCTCCAATCTGCAGGCAGAAGGAAGGCAGAATGAGCCCGACACTGACGAATAGGGCGCCTGCAAGCATGCTGCTGTGTGTGTGTCTGTGTGCGCACACAGCCGTGTGTGTGAGAGCGAGGGAAGAGAGAGAGACGTTTGCAGCAATGTGGAGGGAGGCCCCGGTCAGCAGCATGCCCATGGCAGATGTCCTGACAACCATAACAAAGCCATTTGTGTGTGGAGTGGGGGTCAGCAAAAGAAGCAGAAGACGCAACCTCATTCACTATTTCCTTCCTTCACTTGTACACACGGTTGTATTTTTGGAGCAGATTGTTATTCATGTTTGCTTGGTTTGATCTATATATAAACATCTTGTCACTCTTTTGCAAAGGGAGAAGGAGGAAGGGAAGATGGGGAGGAGGAATCTGTGGATAGAGGGAACAAAGTAGGAAGTAAGGAAATATTAGAGAAGGAAAAATGGTAGACACAGAGAGAAAAAAGTCACAGTCTGGACAAAGACGTCCATCCACCCCCACACCAGCGGCCTTGGCTGGGGGAAGAACAGCTGTTGGGCGAGTTGTGAGACGGTCAAGGGGAGTGCTACTTCACCAATCCCCAGGGGGGGAGGAAGGGAGGATTCGATGAGATCCATGCCATTTTCATTCCCCCTCCCCTCCTCCCCCTCCTTGGCTAGTAATGACATTACTGCTGAATACAGGAACAGCTGGATTGAGTGCACAGATGCATGAGCATATAAACACTGTTCCTGTACAAAGCATGCACTGTTGGGTGTTTACAGGTTTCAGAATCCGATGGGATGTGTGTTGTTGGAGCTGCAGGGTTGGTTCTCATTGTTGGCTTGTGGAGGATGGTGGTTTTGTTAACAGCACGCCCTCTTGTGAAATATGATGAAACACATTATTGTCAACAACAGCTTCCTGAAGATATACAGATTGTGAGAACAGTGGCTAGGGTTAGGGTTAGGGTTCTTTTTACCCCACTACATGTATTTGATAACTTAACTTACTTTGCAGATTCAGGCTCTTAAAGAGGCCCTATTATGCTGTTTGGGTTTACCCCTCACTGTAGTGTGTTATAGTTTTTGTTCATGTAAATGTTCTGCTAAGGCTAAAATCCCAAAGTTTCCTCCAGAGGGAGTTTCTCTCCACCACAAAAATCACAATCCAGTGATAATAAATATTATTCTAAAATATGTCATCCTGCTAAATTTCTATTTTATCTTAAGTACTCATGCTAGTACTTTTGGTCTTCATCATGAGTTAGATTCGAATGGATTTTTGCTTGTAAAAAAGTAATTTTTACATAGCAGTATTGCTATTTTTACTTCAATAAAAGATCTGAATATTATATATTACCACTGTAGGGAAACACCATGTTATATACAGTTTACTAGAGCTGGGCACGACAAAATGAGGGAGCAAGAGAGATGCAAATGTTGGCCTTGTTTTCTTAGTGACATGTAAATTATTTTGGCTGTCCCAACCTTTTTTTGTTTTGCATAAATCATAGCTTTGCCAAATTGGAAATACAGCAGCATTGTAGGTTTATGTTGAATAACAAGGTTAGAGGCTAGAGATTTGCCTCAAGGCCTAATAAATGATATAACATATATGTTCTAATTAAAAAGTTGTTGATTCTAGTGATTCAATTCAGTTCTTGTGATTATTAAATTTAGGCTAAATAACTCTAAGTCTTGCTTGGGTGGCCTCAAGTGGCAGTTACTGGGTAATAGAAAAGGATAACATGTAGTATTGTGATCTGTTTACACCAAATGCAACATTATTTTTTAGTGTTGATATAGCATCTACAATGTTAGCATAGCCCTGACCGACCCAAACTCCATACAGAATACTAGCATTTTCAATGTTAGTTGTTAGTTGTAGTTTTTGTAAGGGGCCCAGTTTATTTCAGTCTTTTGAAAATAAACACAAATGATTAATGGTCAAACTAACCAAAAATGTGCAAACTGGAATCTAATTAAGTAATGTTGGTTGAACAGCAATATCAAGCTAGTTAGCTTTAGCTACCATATGCTATTAGTCTTCCCAGACAAAGCAAGTCTGTAGCAGCAAAACATATGAGTGTATTGCATTTAGAAAGAGTGTTTTCTTGGTATGAATTCATCTTTTTATTTCTAGGAGACAGATTGTGTTATTACTTATTTCTTTCTTCACAGGGTCCCTTTTTATAATGCAAGGAGCAGCAGAGTCTGGACGTCCACACACCACTTTTCCTTGCCCTGGAGATATTTTTAGTGGCTTGCACTTGAGAGCAACACAAACATTAACTAGCGTTGTCAATCAACACAACTGTGTTGTTATAATGTTTTACTACCAGCCTGACACAGCAGTTCGGCAGGCTACACTTTACAGACTTCAGATTTTTGCCAAGCCCTGTCCCACAGAGAGCCGCGGCACATTGTTTTACAGTAATTCATCACTTTTAGCTAAAATAAATTTGATATAAGGGAAAAAGACAAAAAAAAACAGGTGGGCGGTTATACACCCAGCACTAGACATCTTTTTAAGTTGGCTGAAATTAATGTGAACAAGAAATATGTTGACAGTCATATTACATTAATGCCATCAAAATATATATCGCAATTAATTTGTATATTCTAACTCACTTTGACAAATTACTAATACTAGCTAATAGAAACAAAAATAATTCTGAAAGTCAAATACGAGCCAATGTAAGCTTTTCTTATCCTCTTGAACGTTTCAGACCTTACTGTAATAAACCGCCCATTCCTTTTTCGCCACTTCATGGTTGTGTCCATTTACTAATCCATTGGCAGCTCCCTTGGCGTTCCCATTCAGTTTGCCATTGTTTTCACCCTCCATTTGTTCCTTTCTCAGAGCCAGAGCTGGCTTACAGGTGTGCCAGTTCCATAAAACCTTATTCATGTCATCCTGCGCTCTGATACCCATAAGTTTTTCTTCGTCACTCCTCTTATCCTCCTCTCCGTCGTCGCTGTCGTCCTTGCCGGTGGTGCGATGGTGGTGGAGGGTTTGCATCTCCCCGCTGATGTTCTCAAAGTACTGGTGAATGCAAACCTTGGCGAAACTCTTGGCGTGGTCCTTGCAAGCCTCGTCAAACATCTTGCGCTCAACGTCGATGTAATGGGACCAGTACTTGGTCTTGAGGAAGGTAGCTTGAGAAAAGCATGGACGAATAGCTCGGATCAGGAAGGCCGATAAGGTCATCATTAGCAGAAACATCCATCCACATGCCTGTAAAAAATAGATACTATCAAATGTTTTGGTGTGCCAAAATTACCCCAATTCTGAGCACTCATTAATGATAATAAGGTGTACGAAAGTAGATAAAAGAAAGATGGCCTTTGATTAATATTGAGTTGTGTTTGTCTTCTTGCAGATACTGAAGTGAAATTGTCCTATATGTGACCAAAAAAGCATCTCACTGAGCTTCCTGACAGTTCCATAGCTCATTAACAGAATATGTATATCAATAGACTTTTCAAAGACATCTTACTTTTAAGCCTGTATAATATGGCCTGCGGCTGATCAAAGACTTAAAGAACAGAGTGGGTGTTTTTTGGATGGATTGAAATAGGTCCCAGTGCCATGAATAATACATTTAGAGGCTTATCTATCACTCTAATAAGTGAAGAGGAAAGCTTCAGTGAACTCAAAGTGCAAGTCTGGTGCAGATTTAGGTTAACTACAGTTTTTGAGGAATGGAGCAAAGAAAATGTAAGATGCTTCGTCATCATATGCTGTGTTAAAAAAACGAATAGCTTAAAGTCTCCCATCTGTTGGAGACACTAACTATAAATCAACTGATTAATCAGACTATTTACTTTATTATGTTCTATTCATCTTTACATTATTAGTTGTATTTACACTTGTGCCTTTTATAGACAAGAATCATGTGCTCAATAATTAATTCTGTTGATTTACAAAGTAACAAAATAGAAAAACTGTTTGATTATTGTTATTTTCAAAGGAGAGGGTAGCTATGGTACAGTAGCCCTGAGAGGCAAGCAAGACAGAAATCAGGTGGTCAATGTTCACATTTTGTTAAAACAAATATTTTGAAACAAGCTGACAGAGTATTGCACCATCCTTGTTTTTTTGTCAGGTTTTTTGCAATGCAACTCTACCCCTTGTTCTGAAAAGGAATCAAGGGGAAGTATTCATTTCTACAGTGCATTACAAAAATAGGCAAGGCTATTCAGCTATATTGAATGCTCTTGTTACTATCTAGCAATTACAATCTAGCCATGTTGTCTTGGTTAGCTAGCTAGCTTTGCTGAACCCACATCTTCAAAAAACATGCTAGCAGTAACTTCTTTTTGTTCAACAATGTTGGTGGTTTTTTCAGGAGAAGATGGAAATAAATAGTTTTGACATTCAGCAAAGGGCTGCAGGTCGGATTTCTACCCAGGTTGCTGTTAAGAGCTTAGCCTTAGCACAGATACTTCTAATCATCACATGGTGGCCTCCTACGCTAATCAACCTTGCCATTTAAGTGAAGTTTGGTCTTTATAAGTGTCTAACCTGTCTCTGTCAAAGAATGCCAGGTTATGACCCCTCAGTTTAACATCATTCACAAAAAAGTGGAGAAAATAAAATCCTCTGGGTACCTGTGATATACACTTGATGTATCGCGAGGCTGCCAATCGTATTTCCTGGTGCTCAAATAACATTTCGCATGGAATCCTGGCCAGGAGTTTGAGCTTATCTGTTTCTGTCAACCCGTTCATGACACTGTAATTCCCAAACATTTCAATGTCCAAGTTGATGCTGAAAGCACAGAGGAAGCTTTTCCCATCCATGAGGCTGACGGTGACCCACACTGCAGGTGCTATCAAGGATCTCTGTGTGATTGAGCAAAACATGTAGCGAAGGATCGTTGGATCCTTGTGCCGTTTCCCTATTGGTCTTTTCCATTCCTCCGCGAGCACTGACACATTATTGTTCAACACAAACCCTAGAAGAAAGAACCATATGGGTGGGACGATGAGCAGTCCGATCCCATAGGTGTAGTTGTATTCTGGCATACAGGGGCAGCTGAACTCGAAGACCTGGTACATCTGGGCACTGGCAAGTGCCATGATACCGCAGATCCCATTCATAAAAGATTCCTGGTTGGCTTGGAGGAACTGGAACATCATACGAAACTTATCCATTGTGGGAGATGTGGTGGATCTTTAGTTCAGATGGGGTTGAATCTGAAAGAACATGCAATAGGAAGTTGGAACTCAATCAGTGGAAAAGTGGTAAAAAAAAAGAGGCCCCACATCATGCTGATTCTCTTGGCACTATGGAACACATAATTCACTTAAGATAATATTCTATTTAAAGACTTTCCATTAAGTGTTGAATTAAGAGTTAGAAAGTTCATATTCAGAGATCGAAGATTAGAGTAAAATGCTTGGACATTGTTCTGGATTCAGAGTTATGTTCAGACTTTTACTTTGTTATGCTATGTTTTAAAAATGGTTTCTTGTCTGAACTAATTTTAACCTATAAGAATTAAAATATAGTATTATTATTATTATTATGAAGGATGACCTATTCTATTAGCAAAATGGTACCATAGTATACTTATAATGCCCTGACTTTTCATCCTGACCAGATTTCATGAAGACTTGAATCAGTTTGTCAGAGTATTATTAGAAAAGTGATATTTATTTATATTACACTGCGTGACTAAATATAGATTTAATTAAATAAAAAACAAGAACAAAGTCAGGCATCCCAATGATATTGATCAAGAAGGAATTTCACAAAAGTACACTTACCGTTTTTATTTTGAGTAGATGAAAAAACGGAAAGGAAAATAAATCATATACTGATATAGTCCTTGGGAAATATATTGCAGTTTTACTCAGAAACAGTAGCTCGGACCGACTGAAAGGTTTTCCTTGAACTCTCTGTGGTGATGTTCAAAGCCGACCACATCACCTGTCATCATGCTCCTCCCCGCACAGGTGTTGAAGGTGATGTAACAAAAGATTCTCATCCAGCTGCACAGTTTCTTTAAAAGAAAACCTGTGACAGCTGTCATAAACACACTTCCAAGTCAATACTTTTGCAACTCACATTTGTCCTGTCTTATATTAATGTAGTATTTATAGTGTTAACTGAAGTTCCCTAAACCTCTGGGATGCAGTGTAGTTCAGCTGCAGCCCGAACGATCCCGACATGCAAAAATCATCTCCAAACATTCAAATACACAAAGCTTTGTCTGGAAAATGTGGTTTGAAAAAAGGTTGAATCTGTTTCCACTTATCTAATCAGAGGCAATTAAAATCAAGGGACAATAGCTTATATCATGGAAAATATGATAATTATTCAATCTTTTTTTTTCTCTCCACATAGTTCTCTGAACTCAACTGCACCCACTGGGGGAGGCAGTGCTGAACAAACCAGTTAGAAGTCCACCACAATATAAAAGGCAGGGGCTTACCTCCTATTCATAGCTAGTACACAATTGTGTCAATAGTGCATGGCCTAATGCTTGGTCCTTTAAAACCTAATTTAATTTATTGTGAAAGTTTGTGGTTCGTTATATGACTCAGTTGCTCTGAGAAAATTCACTTCAGGCTTTTATGACTATTCGGTTAAACTTACAGGAAGTCAGTGCTATCTTTTTTCTTCTCTGTAATGCACAGGGAAATGTCACAGCAGAGGGTGTGCAGGAAATAAGTCACGAAACACAACCTGCAACGACATCTAAAAAAGGAAGAGATCACTGAGTCTCTTGCTTCCTCTTTTGTACCTATCGTGCAGATAGGTTACCGGAGCGCTGCAAAGCTGAGATAATTCATCATTTCTTTTGGTGCGTATTCTTGATCTTTTCCTTTAATGTTAAGTGCAGTTATAAATGTTGTTCCATGTCAAATGTAGTTACAGAAATAAGTAAAGAGATGTTCTCAGGACTTCCAGGAAGTAGCTTTCGTTTTGCGTCATTATGAAAGTTTGCCTGCTGGCACAATTCACATTAAGTATTTTTTTAATGTAATTGCAGGGACGTTTTTCACTTAAGCGTTTTTCTAGGGCTATTATAATCTGCAGATTATTCTATGGATGAATTGATTGGTCTATGAAATGTCTGAAGAAGAAAAAAGAAAAGTATGGATGTTTTAAAAAAAAAAAGGTGTTGTATAAGCTATGTAAATATTTTATTTTGTTAAAGTTGGTCACAAAAAAAGGAAGGAAAACCAACAAAATATTCACTTTTAATTTAACTAACTTTGAAGTCCTGTCTGTTTCTCTATACTGGGGGCGTGGGGGCTCACATGTACTTTAGGCTACATTGACTATGAATATGTATCTCATACAACCAAATTTAAAACTATCCAAACTCTCTCTTCAATACGATATCAAACAGAAACAGCCAAAAACATTGATAAGCCTACTAGTCTTTGCAGCTCTATTTTTTTTTCAAATCACTGAAATTATTTTGGACCATTTTTAATGGTGTTTGACTCATTCACAGACGATGCAAGATATTCTGCTGCGAGTGTTTGTGGTGGCTCTGGGTCTCCTAACATATCCAAGGGAGGACCCCGGGGTTGAGAATTGGGACGACTTCACCACACTGGGCATGCAGAAGCATGAAGAGAGGCTGCTGAGAGAAGAAGAGGAACTGGACCATGTAATGGCCGCTGAAGAAATGATACATATCAATGGAGATCCTCATGATGACTTTCAGCCTGATCAATATGTTACTAAAAACATATCTGTCTTAGAAGATGTGTCTGTCACCAAACAAGAATCAGATGAAGACTTTGCTGATCACAACTCGGATGTTACAGAAAGTCAACCACAAAACTCCCAAAGGGAACCTGAAACGGCTCTGCAAACTTCACAAATTGAACAGGGGCTTAATGGAAATGTACAGTTTGACAAGAAAAGTAAAGAAGACACCCAGACTGTACAGTCTGTCCCCTTTATAGACCCAGGAAGCCCACAAGGACAACAGGAAAAGCCTGAAGTGATTGGTTCGAATGAACAAGAATCCCCTCCATCACACCCTCACACCTCAACATCAGAAAATGAAAGTTCGGCGAAGGACATGGCTGACTGGGAGCGGGATTACCTCTGGTACTTATGGAACGCGCTCTCTGTAATTTCCATGATCTGCTTCTTTAGGAAATACCTCGGTAAAGATTCCCAAATTAAACAAGAAGAAACCAGGGCCTTAACTGTGACCTGCACTGCTGCTGAAGTGCTGCTACCAGACAGCAACACTCTGCAGCGATTTCATTCTAAATGTATTCAAGTCTCATCTGATAAGTTGAAGGAGTTTTTGGAGGGGTTTGCAAATGATCTATTGGAGGCCATGAGAGCCGTATGTGATACAAACGGTGGTATGGTGATTGAAGACTTTCAGATAGTGGACATGTGCAATATCATTGTCCCTTTTACCCCTCCAGATAATTATAGTTTCCAGTGTCTGCTCAATCAGGCAAGTGACCAGCCGCCAGATATGCAAGCATGTGGTCAAATCAAACTAGTGGAAAATAAGACAATCCAAAATGTCTGCCCCTGTCAGTCTCCTACTTCAGAGGACATGGTGTGTTTGCTGCATTGCGAGACTGAGAAAGTAAAGACAAAAAAGACTGATGGCCTTTTCTGCATGAAGGACTCCCCCTTTCTGTCAAAATTGAAGGTTACAAAATGGTTTCAGAGCACAATCAAACAAGCATGGGAACAGATTTCTCACAAGTATGAGTTTGAGCTGAACATTCGCTACATCAGTGCTCCAGGTGCTCTGGTTGTTCGATTTAGATCGGGGAAGAAGGTTAGCTTCAGAATGAATCCCGTGGTTAAAATAAACACCGATGCTCATTTCTTCATCGATCCAAACTCCATGAATGGCTTTGAAACTTTCTGGACGCTCTCCTTGACCAACTATGAGGACCACTTCTTGGAACACATCTCTAAACGCCTGCCTGTAAATTCATGCCACAGACAAACTCTTGAAATTGCATATTTGCTCCACAAGAGACAAACAGCAATATCAGGAAATAATGCCCTCAAGGATATCCATTTTAAAACCGCACTAATGCATCTCCTTTTGACTAAAGACCCATCACAGTGGAAACCCAACTTTATGACTTGTAGGCTACAAGACTTATTAGCCTTCATGGAGAGAAGCCTCAAGAAAAAGCAGCTGCAACACGTTCTTATTGGGAACCCTTTAAGGCAGAGGATTATTGAACTTCCTGCTGAATTTACTCATGCAAAGACAGTGAATCTCTTCCATCCCCTTGTGGTACACAACTGCATCTACAGAAATGCTGTGGTTCATTTTCAGGAAATACTTAGAAATGCACACATGCTGATAAATGACTATGTCAAGTGTATTGAGGGTACCAATTGTTCCATTTAAATAAATAAATGTACTCAATTGTGAAATTAAGTCTGGTTTAAATCTGTACCCTTAAAAAGCAATGAAGGATTCATGTCACAACTTCAAGAATAGGCCATTGAAACATCCAGTACACGAGAAGCCATTTATTTAAAAGTCTGATTATTTTCACATCACATATTTGTTTTAATAGTTATGTCCCAGTGCTGCAGGAGGCTTTGTGCGCTGCCATGCTTGGGTGCTCCAAAGTGAAAGTGTCAGCATCCAAGAACTTCATCCGGGGGTGAACGTTCACCTTTCCGTCCCTCTTGTTCAGGTCCACCTTCCAAGAGTGACTGGAGACCATATTCCTGGTAGCTGAAAAACAAAATTCAAAATTTGAAGTAGTCAGTTTTTACATGTTAAGCTTTTCTCATTGTCCCTAAGGATTTGCCCTCATATTGCCCGTAACAGTCATAAAGTGATGCTTCACTTGTGTAAAGTCACAAATTAATATGGCCAGGTTTTGTCAAGATTTCCTTTTATAACACAACATGTCTGAACTTACTCTTCTTAGGACTTGCAGAGGAGCAGGTGGTTTCACAGCAGGTGCACAAAGAGTCATCGCCATACAGCTCCTTCCACCTAAGCCATACAAAATAAGTAATCAGGTCTTGAAATGCTAGCAAAATAATAAAATTAGCTGAAAAGCACATGGCATCCTGTAAGACTTATAAAGCAAGCTGCCTCCACCTGCGGAGGGATTTACTTTAACCACAGTCAACTCACTTCGTGGTAGCTTTGTCATAGTTGCAAGCCTTTGACTTTGCAGTTGGAGTCACAGCCCCCATTGAGATGTCACAGTGCATGTAGATTTGCTGAAAGACATTTGGACTTCAGAGTTAATTTACACTTTCCATATAAAGAATTAGAGCTCTGTAGCAGTTGATCTTGACAGTACCTGTGATGCAGATGAAATGGAAACCTTGTCCTTGAAAATCAAGGCAGTCATGCCGAATTTCTGGGACGTCTTTGAAGTACCGGTGATGAACTTTGATTGCAGCGACACCTTGCTATCAATCATGCAGCTGCAAATAAGGAGTAAAGGCATGTTTTACTTCCAACCAACACACAAGATGCCCATTTTAGTAAAAAAAAAAAATCAAAATCTCACCCAAAGTTGTCAATGACTGTATATTTAGGTGTTGGTGTTGAGGTATAGTCTTGGGAAGCAGTCATGAAGCACTTGTTGATGTACATCCTCATCGCTCCAGTGCGTGCAGCAGCCTCCTCAGGTTGCTTGGCCTCAAAGTACATTTGCTGACCAATGTGCAGTAAATATTTGGTGACAGCGATGTCATTGCCAGATGCTGTGGAAAAGAATGATGTCGGCAAACTAACGTTTTAGATTCATATAAATTAAGCAAGGCTGTCACACATTTGCCGTTTGGTAACACAGTAGGAAAATGCTTGCTGCTTTGGCTTTTTAGCAGTGATACATTCCAGAGAACACTTGTAGTGCATGTATTGAATACACTCATATTTTTTAAGGGAACCTGCAAAAGTCTTAATAGATCAGACCTTGGCATAACAATTGGTAATAAAACAATTTATTAAAGAAGTTGCAATACCAAGTTTGTCCTGCTTTGAATTTATTGTTGTTTCTTTCCCCCATTTAGGTATTACAGGTGTAGGTTCTCAAATGAAGCTAAAAGCTGCCAATAAAGTAATTGATCTCACAAGCTTTGACCAATTTTTTGTTAAACCCCACTGCTAGTTTGAGACAATGTGCATTATAATTAGAACACTAATGTACTTGCGCATTTGGGTTAAAGTGTACCACCACATTATTTTATTCTGCTCTAAAATGTTAAGCAGTTTGAAAAACCATGCAACATTAGGAGGATCTTGTAATACATCTAAAGTTTCTCCCCAGATCTGTTCAAGGTTTATATTGAGACTTGGAGAAACACCAAGTGAGAAAAGGAGAACATTCCTGTTTAAACGAAACATACCATCTTGAGGAGTAAGGGTGAAGCTGCTCTTTGGTGAGAGTTCTTTTAAAACAGTGCCTCCCTTCACTTCAGGGTAGAAGCCAACTTTATAGGAGTGAAAGAATCTGCAACAGACAAGAGAACATTACGACAAGGTAGGGAATAGCAGTTGTCACAGTCTTACAAGTTTTCCATTTTCTGTATTGAGGTCAGCAATATAGAAAAATCATGATTAAATATCTTACCTTGGATATTTACACTGCACAGGAATGGTAAATGGCATTTCTCTTAAAACTACTGTGTTTGGCTGGTAGTTGGCCACATTGCTGATCACCCGGAAATCTGCATTATTCTGGATCAGACAAAGATTTGTGTTGGTTGAGGTTTGTCAATATAAAAGCTTTAATGTTTTCAAAACACATAAAACTGCTTTACCAACCTCTGTCTTGAATCCACAGCTATCCGTCAGAAGGTAGAGGAAGTAGTAATGGTCTTTGGTACTTTTGTTAACAGAACAGGTGCCTAGTTTAAGAGATTTCCATGCATCTGTGTACTTAAAGATCTCTTTCCTTACTCTAACATACATTCTGTCAACATGGCACACGATTTCAATCAGCTTTGGTCTGGCTGTTGTTCTGGATGCAATAGTAGTGGTGGCAGTCTGAAGTAACATTTGTCTGAGCGAGGGTGGTAGGGGTATGGCACCCTTTTCTGGCTTGAAGGCACTTTTATGGTCATCGGAGGAAGATACAACCAGATACACAGGAACTTGCCTTGGTGCAAGTGTTGTAGATGCACTACTTGCCGCCCTCAGGAATTTCGGTTTGAGGTCCTCACTCATTTCGTCACTTATTACTTTCTGGATTCTCTCCCACTCTTGTTCAGGGTTTCGCACAAGCGGGCCATTGCGAGCTCTTCCTCTGGACCGATAACAGTAGGCAGAACAAAACAGCACTAACAAAATCACAGCATGCATCGGGGCCATTTTCACTCAAGACAGCGCCTATCACTGACATCAACAAGAACAGATACTTTGGTGGGGTTTCAGCTGGCTTTTACTTTGCAATCACTAGAGAGAACTCCCCACAGCTGCTGCAAATGCTAATCAAGATCAGCCAATGAGAGGTGACAATAACTAGCAAAACAGACATCTTAATAGAATAAGCTTAACAAAATGTCACGATGTAAGAGACTGTAATGTTGTTGTTTTTTATTGATAGTTAAAACGTAATGGCTAATAATTACAAATGCTAACTCGCTAGCTAGCTAACTTCGGACCTCCCCTTTTTTCTTGCATTAAAGTGAGCAATATGTAATTCCTTTCAAACCCACGACTTACCGTTCTTCTGTGTCTGCAACAGAATATAAAAAATGTCCAAAGAAATGTCGAAGAGTTTAAAAACTACCTCAACATCCCGTTTTTTACTCCACTTCACACAGCAACTTCCGACGGGTGCTATGCTGCATGAAAGGGGCGTGGCTTCTAGGGTGCTTATTTTGGCTTAGGACCAATGAGAGCAGACTATATTTTGAGTGACGTGTCCAGTATCCAATCACCAGGCTTCTTACAGATTGGTGCCACCCAGATTGGTGCCACCCACAAGGAGTTCACAAGTGGGGCTACAAGGGGCATTTTGAATTTGAATCTGTTATCTGTAAATAAGTAGCCAATTGATAAGGAGCTCGTTGAAGATAGACACAAACATTTGACTAATGGAAAGTCATTTATCTCCAAGATGATGGACTGTTATTGGCTGTAAACAAAGGGAATGGGATTCCAAGTAAAAAGATTTCCACTAATATAGCATGACAGCAGCTCAGAATATTGAAAAGAAAACGTCAATCATTTGTTAGATTCACTTTGCTCCAGTATTTATGCTGTTTTATACTTCTAATCCAGATAAACTCTGTATTTTTAACTCCACTATTTCACAAATACATTGTTTGTTCACTGTGACAATATAGATCCAACTCAAAGCATCAGCTATAATAATTCAGCAATATATCATAATATGACACGGACAGAGCAGGGATTTATTCTTTTAAACTCTTTTTTATTCGTTTGAATGTAAAATGTACAGTTATACAATTATCCTGTGCTTAATGTGTTATTATCTGCAAAACGTTTGTCAGTAAGAACATTTTATACATGATCAATCAAGTTATTCCATTAATTGGCATATTGTTTTTTCTCTTGTCATTGTTTTGGGCTCTCACCAAACAAACCCTGCATTTGTCCAACCTAAATTCTCATATAATCACAGTTTTAAATAAAAAAAATCAAAGTGATCCCATGGCGGTGTTTTTTTGTGCCTTGGATTTAAACTAGAAACTTCTCCTGCAGGCTTTGTCGGTCACATCCACTGATCAATGTAAATGTTTCATCCTCTCAATGTAAAGCAAATGCAGACTCAGGATCTACACAAATGCAAACTTTTGTCTGAAGGGTGAATTAAGGTAAAATACTTCAACCCACTTAAGTACTGTATGTGCTAAGACACAGAAACACTTCACAAACCAATTGAAATTCATCATTTTTAGATGAAAGCTATTTACAAATTCCCCTTGTGTCAAAGAGATGTAAGGCTGAAATTGGCCCCATCTTTATGATGTGTAAATACGTTTGTTTTATTTGTATCAACTGCACGGTATGGGTAGAAAATGCACAGATGCATGCAATAAAGTAATTAGAAAAGGTTTTATAAAGAATATGGAGCCCTCTTGTGGTTATCTTACATTTGACCTCATCATCTGGTTGTTGTCTGACACAAGATGGATGTGGTTTGTGATTCTCACATCTGTCTCTTCCTCTCTTCTTCGTCCTCCGTGAGCTCCTGTCTTCCTTCCTGCCTGGATACTCTGAGGGCAGGCAGCTATCTGCGGCTCGCACTGTCCCCCCCCCCCCCCTGAGAATTCATAGTATTATAATTACAGATTATAATTAACATTATTAGGGAACTTGTACTTAAAACTAATATGTATGCTATTTATTACTTCTAATAAAGATACTTTTAATTGGAATACATTAGTTTAGAATCAGGTGTCAATTAAATACTGTTAGTTGCCTAGCAACTGTAACTAGGCAACTTGGAATGCAATTATTTGAATGACTTCATAGTCGGACAAAGTCAAGTGATGTCTCCCGGAATGTGAAGAGGTCACTATCTGCATTCATCTGGTCACGTGATGCGATGATGTCATTAATGGCTTTGAAATTGTCTGAACCAAATTCTTATAGGAGTCTTGAGTTCCGCAGTTATTTGAGACACAACACGGGTTGTTCAGGCAGTATTTTCCCAACACAACACGACAACACAGAACAAACTGAAATGGCCCATCCAATCTACAAAGGCTGCATATTGAAGCGGCGGGAACAAATAATGATGCGGAAACAGGCAGAGGAGGACTATAGGTCTGAGACGGCTGATGAGGTGGATTTCAAGAGAAAGGACGGGCAGCGAGCGCTTGACGCAGCCAATGATAAGAGGTTCTTCCAGAATGAAGATGTCAGAAAGTTCAATAGCGACCTCTTAAAAGAAAAAATAAGAAATGACAATGCAGCCATGGCTGCGTCTAAGAGAGAGAAAGAGAGGAAGGCTGACCAACAGAGAAGGGAGAAGGAACAAGAGATGCGTCAGATATGTATTGATGCTCAGAGAAAAGAGGAAGACAAAACTCGTCAGAAACGCCGTGATAATCTGGCTCTGAAAGACGAGTTTATTAAGCAGACCAAGCAGAAGAAGCTGTTGAGAGAAGAGGAGAGACAGCAGGAGAAGGAAGAAAGAGACCAACTCCGGGCCCTCGATGAACAGCATCAACAGAAGCTTAGAGATGAGCAACGAAAAGAACTGGAGACAAAGGATAAAAAACTAAAACTTCACAAAGAGGAAATCTATAGAAAAAACTGGCTAAGACAAAGGGAAATTGAAAAACTGAACATGAAGGATAAGGAAACTAAACGTGTTCAGACTGACATAGAGGAAGTGCTGCAGCAGAGAAAACAGGAGAAGTCAGAACAATTCAAGAAGAGGCAGATTCCTAAGGATATAGTTAAAGAAAAACTGGCAGATGCTATAAAACAGCAGGCTGCTCAGAAAATCCAGACAGAGAAGGTGAAGTTGTCCAAGGAAGTGGCCGAGGCAGAGGCTAAAGTGATAAAACGGCAGAAGGACGCGAAGGGGAAGAGGGCTGCGGCTCTGAAGAGCATTGCCACTCACAGAGTGGAAAAACATCATGAAAATGAACAGAAGGAGAGAGAGGAGAAAGCGAGCAGCCTGGACTTGTTAAATCAAATGAAACAGTGTGACAGGTTGTCTGAGGAGCAAAATAAACTAGAAGTGTATTTAGAAAGACAAAAGAACATTAAGCATAAAGAGGTTTTATTATCCGATGCTGCTAAAAAGAAAGCCCTTCTTCAACAGGAGGTAAGAGAGGAAATACATGCTACCAGAGAAATGGAGAAACAGATTGCTGAGGGAGAGAAACAAATCCAGCAATACATGCAGCAGGAGGGCAAGGATCTTCCAGCAGCTCGGACCGGACAGGAGGTGCCAGATTACAATTACTTCTGTCGAGAAACTGATGAGCGGTTGCCCAAACGTGGTACTGCCCCCCTAAGCAGGGCGTGCTTAATGAAACGGTATCGGGAACGCGGCAGCCTGCAGCTAGCCACGGTGGATGTGAGGCCGCACTTTCTGCCAACACTTTCCAGAGCTGGTGATGGTTCAAAAGATGCAGGTGAACTGTTGCCCACGAAGGCAAATTCTGGATGGCAGCACACCCTTTCCTCGGAGGAGAAGATAAAGCAGTACCTGGAAAAAGACAAATTTCAGGTCAAAGAGAGCAGTACTGCTGATCTGCGGCCAACCCGCCTCCCAACCATTAAAACACCGGGAGCTCCTGCAGGACGACACTCTGCCCCAACTGGGGTGGAGTCATCAAAGAACCGTGGGAAAGAAACAGGAGAACGGTTGCCCAGATTGGACACTGCTAAAAGCCGGGACACCGAGCAGGAGAACAGTAAAGGGAATCTGCAGCGTAGCTTCCTCCCACCAATCACAACAAAAAACACTCCTGCAGTAAAGATCTGTTCCTCTCGGGTTGCATTGCGGGCCCACATGACAGTTACAGGGGAACCATTGCTCACGAAGGCAAATTCTGGATGGCAGCACACCCTTTCCTCGGAGGAGAAGATAAAGCAGTACCTGGAAAAAGACAAATTTCAGGTCAAAGAGAGCAGTACTGCTGATCTGCGGCCAACCCGCCTCCCAACCATTAAAACACCGGGAGCTCCTGCAGGACGACACTCTGCCCCAACTGGGGTGGAGTCATCAAAGAACCGTGGGAAAGAAACAGGAGAACGGTTGCCCAGATTGGACACTGCTAAAAGCCGGGACACCGAGCAGGAGAACAGTAAAGGGAATCTGCAGCGTAGCTTCCTCCCACCAATCACAACAAAAAACACTCCTGCAGTAAAGATCTGTTCCTCTCGGGTTGCGTTGCGGGCCCACATGACAGTTACAGGGGAACCATTGCTCACGAAGGCAAATTCTGGATGGCAGCGCACCCTTTCCTCGGAGGAGAAGATAAAGCAGTACCTGGAAAAAGACAAATTTCAGGTCAAAGAGAGTAGTACTGCTGGTCTGCGGCCAACCCGCCTCCCAACCATTAAAACACCGGGAGCTCCTGCAGGACGACACTCTGCCCCAACTGGGGTGGAGTCATCAAAGAACCGTGGGAAAGAAACAGGAGAACGGCTGTCCAGATTGGACACTGCTAAAAGCCGGGACACCGAGCAGGAGAACAGTAAAGGGAATCTGCAGCGTAGCTTCCTCCCACCAATCACAACAAAAAACACTCCTGCAGTAAAGATCTGTTCCTCTCGGGTTGCGTTGCGGGCCCACGTGACAGTGACAGGGGAACCATTGCCCAGATTTGCCACTAAGCAAACAAAAATGATCAAGAGGGCGCAGGAGCACCTCATCGACCAATCTAAATCCTCCCCCTACTCCCCTAACCCACTTTTTTATTTTATTTAATGTGTTCTCATTGTTCCCCCCTTTTCCCCTAAGTCCATGTAGTCTTCATGAATGGGTTTTCTCCAGGTGTTCTGGGTTTTTCCAACAGTCTGAATGTTTCAGCATAAAAAAAACACCGGGGTGGTGCTCGTGGAGCACGCTTACAGTAATTGCGCCGCATATGAATTGTAATGCTTAATGGGATAAAGGTGTGCCGCATTTGCGCTTCGGGTAAGGCCCCCTCTGCAAGACGAGGGCCCCTCCGTGAGGTGAGGCCCCCTCCGCGATGTGAGGCCCCTTGTGATCTGCGTGTAGGGAGGGGCGGGCCTGCTTATTGTCTTAAATGGAATAAGTAAACTGTTTACTGTTTTAAATATTTATTTAAAACGTAAACTTATAAAGAATATGTTTGCTGGAAGTGATACCGAGTTAATGAAGTGATAGGAAGATTATTTTCTTGTTAACTTCTATAAAACCTGATGTGTTCAACCAGAGGAGACGCCCCCTCTTGGATAGAGAGAATGCACATTCAGGGAAGTTGCAGGAATAGACCAGAAAGATAATAATTCACTGCATAAACACATATCAAAAATAATAACTGCAACATAAGGATAATGATGTGTTGCTGTATATCAAGAAAGTCATCACAGGATTATAATTCAGACACATTTTAGATTGCACACAGTCATTGTTAATATTACAATTGTTAGTTTTGCTTTGTAGTTCTTACAAAAGATTTCCACTGTAACTCCGTAACATTCACACCCTTCTCCGCCAGCTTCTTCTTGATCTGAAATAGAAAATAGAAAATAAAGAAATTAAAAGCAAAGCTCACAATATGTTTTTTTTTTCAGGAAAATGTGCAAGAAATTCAGGAAAATAATAATAAAATAAAACTTAAACTTAAATTGTACATGTCTATTGTTGAATTGTCTTAGTATGGTAGTCGCATAAACAGATATGAAATATTATACACCAATGTATGTCGTACAATTTTCGTGCAAAAATAAGGCTGCATACTTTTTTCTTTCAGTATGTACTGCAACTGCACTGTCACATCACTAGCAAGCAGTGAGCTCTGTGAAGAGAAGAGTGTCTACTGAAACTCAGCTAAACGCTGCCGTGATTAAACGCCATATTATGTTCCAAACCACTTCAAGGATTATTTCTGAAACAGTATGGAGCTCAAATGCTTTTTCTGCCGCATGTTTACCACAAGGACACTACCTTTTTATATCTTGCTTTTTTACACATACTCTCTCCAGTACAGGTTAGCTCTGAGTGTTAGCGTTGCTTGCTAGTGTAAACACAGACCATATTACATCCAAAACATGTTGCGCATTGTTTCTGACAGCAACGTTTCTGATTCACATTTTAGTAATGTCGTCATGCCCACAGCTAATCTGGATCAGCTCCGTTGTACCCCCGTTTTTAGAGATGTGGGTAAGGAGGAAAAGAGAGAGGGTTGTATTTTCGGACACTTTGTGAGTCTCCTTACACACCGGCCGGGGACACATATTTATGTATAAAAGACATTGAAAAGTGCATTTTGCATAATAGGGGACCGTTAAAGTAAAAATATGTGAGCTAATGCTCGCCACAGATGGAGAGCTCTGCTTCTCTCTCAGGGTTTCAGTCAATGTGATGTCTTCTCCGTAGCACCGAAGATGGTGGGTCGAATACTATGCACGTTTTCATACTGCAATATGCGACCAAATTCAGTAGGACTTCATGGTATTTTTGGCAACTTGCATTTGACATACAGTACTGTGTATTGGGACAAACTACTCCTTAAACGGCTAAAGTGCAATAATTATTCTTCCTCTGGCATGTTTGGCCATCAAAAAAAGCTTTAGGTGCATTACTACAAGCCTGTTGACTGGAGTGGAGCTTATGAAAATAATGATTTGCATCAGTTTAAAAAACGGGACAGATTGTTATTGGATTTTTATCTTGACAAGGAAGATGGCCATATTTGGCTTAAATCCAAAATGTCATCTATGTTTTATTGCAACACTTAAAATGGGACCTTGGACTCACTTGAATCAAGAGGTCATTCTTCATTGCAGGAAGGTTTTCTTCCAGCACTGCGTCCTGTGAGCTGATAGTCATTTTCAAATGCATCATAGTGAGACCTGATATAATGAGAGACACAAAATATTTCATTAATTCCATCATGACCGGAAAAGACAGAGTAGTTTATAAACTCTGCTTTATTCAGCGATTTGCTATCAAATCAGAGTATCAACATCTAGAACGTTCTCTTACTTTTGGATTACCTCAAGATCAAATGGCAATAAATACAAAAGAAAAGAAAAATAATAACCAATAAGATGTTTTTGTCTGTAAGACAACTGAACAATGTGAAGAACCAAGATATTTAGGGTCTAAAATGTGTCCTTTTCTCAGAGATTTTATTGATAGGAAAACCTGCCTTTCATGAAGCATCATCAGGCAGTAGCCTACACACCAACAATGAAACACACGAGCACATACTACAGTTGAAAAAAGCAGAAATAAAATCTGAGCTCACAGAACATTCCTGTTTAATACACACAGTTAAAGGTAATTCACTTCAGAAACACTTGTTGTTATATTCCATGGAATGCTCTTAACATCCTGATAGCAATGAACAAATTAAATGCTTTGGCAATAAACATATGCAAATATTTCATCTGTGGAAGCCGTGGCGCTGTAAAAAGCACGACCAATCATCTGCCTCGGCCCGCGGCAGATAATTGGATGGCCTACCTGCCTGTCAGCCTTCCATCTCGTGCACAAACTTATCTCGTGCCCTCATTGGTCATGTGCGCGTTCGTGTGTGTTGGAGGAGGGGCTCTGTAAGGAAGTCTGAAGGAAGGGGCAGATTTTTTTCGGTTGTGTACTTTCAAATTCTAGCTTACTCGAGCTAGTTTCTCCATTCTTACCTACCCTACCTTTAAGCTCACACACACACTATTGTATGGACATATACTGTATGTTCACCTGTTCTCACAAATAATAAAATAATTTAGATTATGAGCTCAAAAAATTAACTAAACAGGGAATATGAAAGAATCAAATTGAAGAACTCACCACATTTACAGAGGAACGGGTGTTTTTCTGCGCGTAGCCGTTCTCCCCATCGTCCAGAAACACTCTTCATCAAAGCTCCACAGTTTCCGTCAGATGGAGTATAAACAGCTTTGCCTGTTTTCCAGTATCTGAATGAGGATAATGTCTGGTCCGACCACACCCAGATGTCCCTGAAGAGGCCAACCCACACTTGCTGGTCCCCGGCTACTTCCCTGATGATCTGATACTCTGCATCATTCCTCACACTGGCCAGGTCTGTGTAGAATTGTCTGCAGTGGTCTCGAGCAGCAATCCAGGTCCTAGCATTTGCAACGTGCACGTACTGATCTCTACCTTGTTTTCCTCCTATGAAGAAAACCACAAGTTTATCGTTTTTGTGTGTCTCTCTGTGTATTAGAAAGACTGGTGCTGATTGTTTTGATCCTTAAAGACGCCTTGTGTATACAGGCTTTTTGGGGTTTCCCTTCTACTGCGTTATATTGGTTTGTGTGCATGTAAATGGTCTGCAAAGGCTAAAACCCCTGCCTGTAACGCCTCCATTGGACTCCTTTGTTTACGTCTGTAACATAGTGACATCACTATGTATCACTCATTTTCCTATTGGCTAGCGCTCCAACACATTGTACGTGATAGGCTAGGGGGCGGGACATCTCTAAGCGGTTGACCAATCACAACAGAACCGGCCAGCTAACCAATCAGAGCAGACTGGGCTCTGGTTTCAGACAGAGGGTGAAAAGAGGTGCTGCAGCACAGGCAGTATGAGAAAAATAAAGAGCTTTTTAAAGCATGGAGACATGTCACAGTAGAGGCACACATTTTAAAGTGTGTGTGTGTGTGTGTGTGTGTGTGTGTGTGTGTGTGACTCCAGAATCAAAGTGTCACTCACCATCAAAGCAAATTGAACGTTGTGTGGTGGTGCACTCTCTGACAAACAGTGTCCCGTTGTTGAAGGCTCCACAGTTGAAACGATTATCTTCTTGCATGTACCAAATTAAATACTCTCTTTCTCCCTTCTTGTAGAAATCTTTTTCAGTTATGGACCAGTGCCACCTCCGCTCCCCTTTCATGAGTCCTATCCACACGGCATCATCGTACTGGCCCTCAACAGATCTCAGCACTGTTTCTATATCTCCCAGGTCCTCTATGGTGGCAAGGTCGAGACAATTCTCTCTGCAGAAACTCTGAGCCTCTCGCCAGGTTTTCATGAAGACAGAGAGCACAGCGCTGTGGGAGAGAAGCCATGGAGATACATTTCAAATGAAAATACAATAAACATACTCAAATTATATTCAATTACACTTTTATATTTTAAGAGCCATTTAAATTATGATTTGAATTGATTGATTGATTGATTGATCTAGTTAGTGCATGATTAAGTTAGTGATTGGTTTGTTAACTGATTAATGTAGTAATTGATTGAGTTAATGATTGGTTAATTGGTTGGTTTGATATCTGGAGGAGAGAAACTGTGTAATAGAAAATCAAAAACATGCTGCAGCTGAGAGAAACTACAGTATTGTGACAAATGATCATTTTATATCCTTGTAAGTCACATTGGTTTGTCAAACGAAAACTAATGTTTATTCAGAGACTGTTCACTTAGAGAAAGTAAAAGGAGTTACACTTACTTGAAAGTATAATGAGATTTAGAATCCAATCCATAACTCTGATGAGGCGGAGAAAGCAAGATTTAGTTATACTGCTATACAATTGTTGAAAGACTGAATTTAACAGACAAAGTTCAAGATTTAAAAGTGGGATTAGCTCATGAAATAGTTGACCAAATGCCCAAAAATGATAGCATGAAGAGTTTTATTTTTAACATATTGAGATTTAATAATAAAAAGATGAACAACTGATTTACCTGACGTATGCTAAGTCTTCACTGGTCAATTGTTGATTGCATTGTCTGTGTCTTTTCTTCTTAAAAATAATATCTATGTTATTTTTTCAGCTCTGAATCCCTCTCTCCTCTGTGATCACAGGGCTATATGGTTATGTAGTTTGAACATACATGAATACATGGGTTGAGTTTACATCCAGTGTCTCATATCCATATACAAATGTTTCTTCCTCTTATGTAAAACGTGCAATCTCTGGAACGTGTACAATGCAAACTTTATAATAATAATGTTCAAGGGCAAAGTAAAGATACATACACACCTAACAACATCTATTTACATTTGTTGTACTAGACAGATATAGGGCTTGATTACCGACGAGCCCTGGTAAAAAGAATATTTTTTATTGGTAGGCGCTTGTAATATTTATTATTCACCACAACATAATGCAGTACAATGTTTTGGGGAAATATTTTCCAAGGCCCATAACTTTGACCCAGTTTATCAGTTCATACTGTCCTGACTGAGCACACGCACCTGTAACCTTGGCTGCTGTGCTCTCAGTGTTTTGTCTCCCTGTTCCTGCCTGTTGGCGTCAGCTGATAGAGGTGTTATGATTCTATCTTGTTATGCACAATGTTGATTATTCTCTCTGAACTAGCTAAATACATGTGTCTGGGGGAGAGTTCTTCAGAATTGACGTGGCAACTCTACCGTGAAGTCAGAACGTCTGACTCCTGATTTGTTTTGTGAATTCTCCGGCCGAAGCTCCTAAATAAACCATCAGTGTTTGACATCAAAGCTCCAGCTCTCCCCGTGTCTCCTTCCTGAGTCGGTGACTCCTCCTGCATTGCTACACAGAAGTTTCCCCCACATCTATGTTATTTTTTCAGCTCTGAATCCCTCTCTCCTCTGTGATCACAGGGCTATATGGTTATGTAGTTTGAACATACATGAATATGTAGGTTGAGTTTACATCCAGTGTCTCGTTTACCAACACACTCTCACTCCCTAAGCGTCCAGGAGCGACGCTTGGTCAGGGTCCCGTGGCGTCCAGTTGTGACGCGCCGAGGCTCCTTCAGCTTCATAAACGGACGCAAAGAGCTTTCAACTGATTGCAATGTATTCCCATCGGCGGCGGTATTTGACGCTTAGGGAAGCACGGCATTCGTTTGTGTCGGAGGCTGTTAAAGGCAATGTGAGCGTCCATTCCCATTGGATAACGGAGAATTGTACACCCGGAAGTAAGTATTCCCCTTACTGTCGATTGATTTGACAGTGATATCTCCACTACACATCAACTCAAAAACACCAGATTATCCTAATAAATAATACAATTATAAAATGCAATAACGTGCTTTAACCAGTAGGTGTCCCTTTCTATCAGCTGTGCACTGTTATGGTGTAAATACAGCCTATCTACCAATTGGATCAAATATAAAAGTCAGCCGAATTAGTGTTGATACTGCAAGGAGACGTATTGTGTGAAAAGAAATGTAAGATGTTGTTTAATTGCTTATATATTTAAGATCCACGTCAAGTTTTCAGTTTTGGCGGCAGTTCCTGTTTGTCTAGAAGTCTTGTCATCAGGGCTCTATAAATAGAGTTAACTACGGCAGATATGTCATATTTAATGCAGCCGAAACATGTATTACAATGCCGTTATGTGATGACTTTCAAAGAGAAAAGCAAGCACACTCGGAATAATGTATTATTTAATTGTTTTATACAGTCTATGGTTGCTACAGAGGATTGTGGGTAATGTAATGTCTTCGGCCGTCCAAAACTCATAGAAAACGACTAGTATATTCATATACAAATGTTTTTTCCTGTTATGTAAAACGTGCAATCTCTGGAACGTGTGCAAACTTTATTATAATAATGTTCAAGGGCAAAGTAAAGATACATACACACCTTACAACATCTATCTACATTTTTTGTACTAGACAGATATAGGGCTTACCGACGAGCCCTGGTAATGTTTTACTCAAATGGATGGAAATCTTTTTTATTGGTAGGTGCTTGTAATATTTATTATTCACCACAACATAATGCAGTACAATGTTTTGGGGAAATAATTTCCTAGGCCCATAACCTCTCTCCCTTCTCTCCCTTTTCTCCCCCCCCCCCCCTTCCACCTCTCCCCTCTCCCCCCTCTCTCCCTTCTCTCCCCTCTATCTCACCTCTCCACCCTGCCCCCACTGGACCGGGACTTTAAAACCCCCCCACACACACAGACACAACAAATCCAACACCAGTCACTTTTACGCTGCTATGGAAATGTTTGCACTCCCATTTGCACTATGTACATCATCTTTTTTTATATATATCTTGCTTACTTGAAGTAAACGGTTATTTTGTGTTTTTTTGTAAATATTGAGTGTTCTTGCATTACATTACATTTAGCTGACGCTTTTATCCAAAGCGACTTACAATAAGTGCATTCGACCAAGAAGATACAAACTAGAAGAAAACAGAATCATATAAGAACATTAGGTTTCATAGAGCCAAAACATTTGTGTGCTACTCAACTGGCTTTAGATAAGCCAGTCCTTTATTAGTAGCCTATATAAGTCCTTTGTTAGTATGTAAGTGCTTTGTTAGTATCTAAGTTTTTTTCGTTTTTCATTTTTTTCATTTTATTGTTCGAAGTGGAGTCGAAAGAGATGAGTTTTCAGTCTGCGCCGGAAGATGTGTAAGCTTTCTGCTGTCCTGATGTCAATGGGGAGCTCATTCCACCATTTTGGAGCCAGGATAGCAAACCCACGTGTTTTTGCTGATGGGAACTTGGGTCCCCCTCGCAGTGCTGGTGCAGCGAGCCGTTTGGCTGATGCAGAGCGGATGGCACATGCAGGTAGACCAGCCAGGAGGGAGTTGCAGTAGTCTAGGCGTGAGATGACAAGAGCCTGGACCAGAAGCTGCGTCGCTTTCTGGGTGAGGAGGGGACGTATCCTCCTGATGTTTTAAACTAAAGAGTGTATCTGCAGCAGCGGGTTGTAGCAGCGATGTTTGCAGTGAAGGACAGTTTGTTATCTAGGGTCACACCCAGATTCCTTGCAGTCTGAGTCGGGGAAACAACCGAGGTGCCGATGTTGATTGTTAGGTCAAGAGTGGGACAATCTTTTCCCTGAAGAAAAAGCAGTTCAGTCTTGTCAAGGTTGAGCTTGAGGTGGCGAGCAGACATCCACTGAGAGATGTCAGCTAGACAAGCAGAGATGCGTGTGTTAGAAATTAAAATGTATAACGTCAACATGGCTGTAAGATTCACAATTTAAATTTTTCTTTTAGGGATTGAAAGAAACCTTCCGCCCCAACCCAGATGTTCAAACTGAGCATTGAATGATAGTTTTAGAATTAACCTGCTCCATATCTGGGGATAAGATACTGTTTGATGAATGTTGACATGTTTCTAAATATTGATTGCATTTTGAACAGGTAACACAGATGCAGTGGCCAAGGGGCTACTGTGAGAGATGTAATTCCAGAATAGAATACAGAAGAAGTTGACCTGTGATAATGAAACTATTTTGTAATATTTTAACAGACATTAGAGTAACTGAGGTTTGAAATATAGAAAGAACATATTACAGTTAAGTTAAGCTAAAACATAGTAATGTAATGACACAGAATTTAATTTAGACAACATCTTGTAACTAGCCTGGTAAATAGATGTAAAAGCCATGGACTTTATTGTTTAGGCTATTATGGGGATATACATTTAATTTAAATTCATAATAGAAAGACATTTGATGACAGTATGTTGGAATTCTGCATTCATTTTTCAGCTTGATGATAGACAGGTAGAAGCAGTATTGCCAGGTGAAATTGATGGGATTTCTGCACACGATCCAAGCAGAGAATGACGTACCTTACAGGACAGATACACTCAGGAAACCACACTCTGACAGCATCATGACTTCAGTTGTTTTTGAATCCATAATGAAATTGTATTACATAATGTTAGTGTGTGTCTTATAGTTCATTGTTATATTTAGATTTGAGAAAGATTACAAGGATTTTATTTAGGAATAACACAGATGCTCATCAGACATTTCCGAGCTATTGAAATATGTTATTTAGTTCACCATGAAGATGTTTTATTTTGTTTGTAACATATGCCAAGTAGTAAGATTCAGATATCAGCAGGTTCTGAATTATTATTCCTCTGTCCCATAACCAACAAGAATGTGGATGGGGAGAACTATATCTGCTGTAACCAGCAGAGATTCATAAATTACACCAGAGACACAGTAACAAGATGACACAGTTAGATAAAAACAGACCGATAGAATGGCGCTAAAATTTAGTTGAAAAAGGGGGTGTATGCAAAAAAACTGAAGAGGATAAGATTGTTTAAAAAAAAAAAAAAAGTAATATTTAGCTATTTTCAGATAGTTTAATCCTTATATTTTGTAAAAGAACAAGTGCCTTAACACTGAATGTGGTATGAGAACTGTTTCTGTGAAAGGAGGGAGAAAGAAATGTTCAAATACCAAGCTAATTGCTGCTATTTTGAAAAGTGATATTGAATGTTAAAACTAGAAGTTTAAGCACAAGGGAAAACTTATGTTGAAGACCAACCGAAGCATTTTTTGTATTTTTGATGACGGTTATTTGAACCATTCCATTTTGATAGTATGTTTTTGATATGAGTTATGTACTATGCAAAGTTCAGATGAAGAACTCATTGATTTCAGTATTGTGTTCACACCTTAAAAGGTGTGAAAGGAGGGATTGTTAGAAATTAAAATCAATGTTTTATGGCATAATTTAGTCTAAAACATACCGTCAGTTTAAAAGCAGTCTTATGAAGAACTCATTGATTTCAGTATTGTGTTCACACCTTAAAAGGTGTGAAAGGAGGGATTGTTAGAAATTAAAATCAATGTTTTATGGCATAATTTAGTGTAAACATTCCGTCAGCTTAAAAGCAGTTTTATTCTGAAAATCCTTCATTTCCGGTTAGCATTAGCATGTGGCTAACGTTTTGAAACCGTGAATTGAAGGTGAAATGACATGTGATGTTGTACACTAAACACACTGGGATTAGCACTCATTTATTGACGCTGAATAACGTTTATCAGGGAGTGTTTAAATAACCACAGACACCAGAAGGATGTAATTTAGCAACAAAAAAGGCAGGAATTGCATTGGACCCGCCCCCGACGACGCTGGCCAATAGGAGAAGACCTCAGATGACAACAGGAAGACGAAGCCAAGAATCAGGAGTTCTCACCTCCTGACCTGGGCTGACCAAGACATGGGGAGAGTGTCTCCGCTTGCAATTTCATTTGTAAACCACCGAATCTTTTGTGTAATTAAATGCTGTTAACTTTTATAAGCTTGCCTTGACTCTTTTCAGTCTCTCCTGCGTGTCGTCAGCGTAGCAATGGTATGCATTTTAATGTGTGTTTTTTTGTTATACCTCGGGACTGTGGGAAACAGTATTTCGATTTTCTGTGTGTACTGTACAAACATATTTTGAGATTGACAATAAAGTTGACTTTGACTTTTACCTAGTTAATCAGTTTTTACTGCCCTCGCTGAGCACAGGCCTGCAACCTTGTGTTTTGTCTCCTTATTCCTGCCTGTTGGCGTCAGCTGATAGAGGTGTCTTATTGCTTTGCCTGATCTATCTGTGCACAATGTTGATTATTCTCTTGTCACCAGCTAAATACAAGGCTCTGGGGTAGAGATCTTGAGGATTGGTTGGGATACCGCCGTGTCAACTTCTGGCTGCAGCAAATGTCTTTGTCAATTCTCCGTCCGTAACTTCAAATAAATCTTCAGTGCTTGCCATCAAGCTCAAGCTCTCCCCGTGTTTCATTGTGTTTCGACTACATGCTCCAGAAGTTTCCATTACACAATGCAACACCCTATTTTTAGCATCACGTAAGTTAGCCATAAAGTCAAAATCCACACTTATTGTTTCCCACCAAAGGATATTTGTTAACATGGGGTAAATTAGCCCAGTTACAAGTGTTAAAAGGTACCTATTGAAGTCTATCCTTTAGGCAAGGCAAGGCAAGGCAAGTTTATTTATATAGCACCTTTCAACACAAGGCAATTCAAAGTGCTTTACAAAAATGAAAGACATTAAGAAAATGGCATTTAAAAACAGTCATTAAAAAGCAAAGATAATAAAATAAACATTAAAATGAATAAAAGTTACAGTGCAGTTTAACATTACATTACATTGCATTTAGCTGACGTTTTTATCCAAAGCGAATTACAATAAGTGCATTCAACCAAGAAGATACAAGCTTATCATATAAGTACATTAGGTTTCATAGAGCCAAAACATTTTAAGTGCTACTCAACTGGCTTTAGATAAGCCAGTCCTTTGTTAGTATATAAGTGCTTTGTTATGTAAGTGCTTAGTTAGTATATAAGTGCTTTGTTAGTAATTGTATTGCTCAAAGTGGAGTCGAAAGAGATTAGTTTTTAGTCTGCGCCGGAAGATGTGTAAGCTTTCTGCTGTCCTGATGTCAATGGGGAGCTCATTCCACCATTTTGGAGCCAGGATAGCAAACCGACGTGTTTTTGCTGATGGGAACTTGGGTCCCCCCTCGCAGTGGACTTCAGAGACTAAACTGAATTAAAGAGTGTCATCACTGTGTTCAAATTTGACTAAGATTTGCCAGATAAAGTTTTATTTGCATCTGTGTGTCTTTGGCTGCTCTTCTTGCTGAGAATGTAAATAAATACTATATTTACTCACTGACCGTTTTTGTCAGCCCATGCACCTGTCCCTTTGACCCCAAAGTGTCCAGGCCGACTTCATTTAGACAAATTCAGGATGAGAGGGACACAGTGGGTGTTTCTCAATCGCGAGTAAAGCTGCTTCAGAGCCACTATTTCAAGCATACTACGTCATCGAGTGCCGCCGAAGTACTGTTCCAATCTCCAGTATACTTGGAAATCTAAGTGACTCACTATAACAAACACCAACAATCCTCCAGATGTGTGTGATATTACTGTTCCCAGTGATGGAAGAAGCAGAGGTGGAAGAAGTACTCAGATCTGGTACTTCAGTAAAAGTAGAAGTACCAGAGTGTAAATACTCTGTTACAAGTAAAGTCCTGCATTCAAAATGTTACTCAAGTAAAAGTGGGAAAGTATTAGCATCAACATATACTTAAATTATCAAAAGTAAAAGTTGTCATCGTGCAGATTGGTCCATTTCAGAATAATATATATGATATGTTTTATAATGATTGATCATGAAAGTGTTCTCAAAGCTGTACATCCTCATCGCTCCAGTGCGTGCAGCAGCCTCCTCAGGTTGCTTGGCCTCAAAGTACATTTGCTGACCAATGTGCAGTAAATATTTGGTGACAGCGATGTCATTGCCAGATGCTGTGGAAAAGAATGATGTCGGCAAACTAACGTTTTAGATTCATATAAATTAAGCAAGGCTGTCACACATTTGCCGTTTGGTAACACAGTAGGAAAATGCTTGCTGCTTTGGCTTTTTAGCAGTGATACATTCCAGAGAACACTTGTAGTGCATGTATTGAATACACTCATATTTTTTAAGGGAACCTGCAAAAGTCTTAATAGATCAGACCTTGGCATAACAATTGGTAATAAAACAATTTATTAAAGAAGTTGCAATACCAAGTTTGTCCTGCTTTGAATTTATTGTTGTTTCTTTCCCCCATTTAGGTATTACAGGTGTAGGTTCTCAAATGAAGCTAAAAGCTGCCAATAAAGTAATTGATCTCACAAGCTTTGACCAATTTTTTGTTAAACCCCACTGCTAGTTTGAGACAATGTGCATTATAATTAGAACACTAATGTACTTGCGCATTTGGGTTAAAGTGTACCACCACATTATTTTATTCTGCTCTAAAATGTTAAGCAGTTTGAAAAACCATGCAACATTAGGAGGATCTTGTAATACATCTAAAGTTTCTCCCCAGATCTGTTCAAGGTTTATATTGAGACTTGGAGAAACACCAAGTGAGAAAAGGAGAACATTCCTGTTTAAACGAAACATACCATCTTGAGGAGTAAGGGTGAAGCTGCTCTTTGGTGAGAGTTCTTTTAAAACAGTGCCTCCCTTCACTTCAGGGTAGAAGCCAACTTTATAGGAGTGAAAGAATCTGCAACAGACAAGAGAACATTACGACAAGGTAGGGAATAGCAGTTGTCACAGTCTTACAAGTTTTCCATTTTCTGTATTGAGGTCAGCAATATAGAAAAATCATGATTAAATATCTTACCTTGGATATTTACACTGCACAGGAATGGTAAATGGCATTTCTCTTAAAACTACTGTGTTTGGCTGGTAGTTGGCCACATTGCTGATCACCCGGAAATCTGCATTATTCTGGATCAGACAAAGATTTGTGTTGGTTGAGGTTTGTCAATATAAAAGCTTTAATGTTTTCAAAACACATAAAACTGCTTTACCAACCTCTGTCTTGAATCCACAGCTATCCGTCAGAAGGTAGAGGAAGTAGTAATGGTCTTTGGTACTTTTGTTAACAGAACAGGTGCCTAGTTTAAGAGATTTCCATGCATCTGTGTACTTAAAGATCTCTTTCCTTACTCTAACATACATTCTGTCAACATGGCACACGATTTCAATCAGCTTTGGTCTGGCTGTTGTTCTGGATGCAATAGTAGTGGTGGCAGTCTGAAGTAACATTTGTCTGAGCGAGGGTGGTAGGGGTATGGCACCCTTTTCTGGCTTGAAGGCACTTTTATGGTCATCGGAGGAAGATACAACCAGATACACAGGAACTTGCCTTGGTGCAAGTGTTGTAGATGCACTACTTGCCGCCCTCAGGAATTTCGGTTTGAGGTCCTCACTCATTTCGTCACTTATTACTTTCTGGATTCTCTCCCACTCTTGTTCAGGGTTTCGCACAAGCGGGCCATTGCGAGCTCTTCCTCTGGACCGATAACAGTAGGCAGAACAAAACAGCACTAACAAAATCACAGCATGCATCGGGGCCATTTTCACTCAAGACAGCGCCTATCACTGACATCAACAAGAACAGATACTTTGGTGGGGTTTCAGCTGGCTTTTACTTTGCAATCACTAGAGAGAACTCCCCACAGCTGCTGCAAATGCTAATCAAGATCAGCCAATGAGAGGTGACAATAACTAGCAAAACAGACATCTTAATAGAATAAGCTTAACAAAATGTCACGATGTAAGAGACTGTAATGTTGTTGTTTTTTATTGATAGTTAAAACGTAATGGCTAATAATTACAAATGCTAACTCGCTAGCTAGCTAACTTCGGACCTCCCCTTTTTTCTTGCATTAAAGTGAGCAATATGTAATTCCTTTCAAACCCACGACTTACCGTTCTTCTGTGTCTGCAACAGAATATAAAAAATGTCCAAAGAAATGTCGAAGAGTTTAAAAACTACCTCAACATCCCGTTTTTTACTCCACTTCACACAGCAACTTCCGACGGGTGCTATGCTGCATGAAAGGGGCGTGGCTTCTAGGGTGCTTATTTTGGCTTAGGACCAATGAGAGCAGACTATATTTTGAGTGACGTGTCCAGTATCCAATCACCAGGCTTCTTACAGATTGGTGCCACCCAGATTGGTGCCACCCACAAGGAGTTCACAAGTGGGGCTACAAGGGGCATTTTGAATTTGAATCTGTTATCTGTAAATAAGTAGCCAATTGATAAGGAGCTCGTTGAAGATAGACACAAACATTTGACTAATGGAAAGTCATTTATCTCCAAGATGATGGACTGTTATTGGCTGTAAACAAAGGGAATGGGATTCCAAGTAAAAAGATTTCCACTAATATAGCATGACAGCAGCTCAGAATATTGAAAAGAAAACGTCAATCATTTGTTAGATTCACTTTGCTCCAGTATTTATGCTGTTTTATACTTCTAATCCAGATAAACTCTGTATTTTTAACTCCACTATTTCACAAATACATTGTTTGTTCACTGTGACAATATAGATCCAACTCAAAGCATCAGCTATAATAATTCAGCAATATATCATAATATGACACGGACAGAGCAGGGATTTATTCTTTTAAACTCTTTTTTATTCGTTTGAATGTAAAATGTACAGTTATACAATTATCCTGTGCTTAATGTGTTATTATCTGCAAAACGTTTGTCAGTAAGAACATTTTATACATGATCAATCAAGTTATTCCATTAATTGGCATATTGTTTTTTCTCTTGTCATTGTTTTGGGCTCTCACCAAACAAACCCTGCATTTGTCCAACCTAAATTCTCATATAATCACAGTTTTAAATAAAAAAAATCAAAGTGATCCCATGGCGGTGTTTTTTTGTGCCTTGGATTTAAACTAGAAACTTCTCCTGCAGGCTTTGTCGGTCACATCCACTGATCAATGTAAATGTTTCATCCTCTCAATGTAAAGCAAATGCAGACTCAGGATCTACACAAATGCAAACTTTTGTCTGAAGGGTGAATTAAGGTAAAATACTTCAACCCACTTAAGTACTGTATGTGCTAAGACACAGAAACACTTCACAAACCAATTGAAATTCATCATTTTTAGATGAAAGCTATTTACAAATTCCCCTTGTGTCAAAGAGATGTAAGGCTGAAATTGGCCCCATCTTTATGATGTGTAAATACGTTTGTTTTATTTGTATCAACTGCACGGTATGGGTAGAAAATGCACAGATGCATGCAATAAAGTAATTAGAAAAGGTTTTATAAAGAATATGGAGCCCTCTTGTGGTTATCTTACATTTGACCTCATCATCTGGTTGTTGTCTGACACAAGATGGATGTGGTTTGTGATTCTCACATCTGTCTCTTCCTCTCTTCTTCGTCCTCCGTGAGCTCCTGTCTTCCTTCCTGCCTGGATACTCTGAGGGCAGGCAGCTATCTGCGGCTCGCACTGTCCCCCCCCCCCCCCTGAGAATTCATAGTATTATAATTACAGATTATAATTAACATTATTAGGGAACTTGTACTTAAAACTAATATGTATGCTATTTATTACTTCTAATAAAGATACTTTTAATTGGAATACATTAGTTTAGAATCAGGTGTCAATTAAATACTGTTAGTTGCCTAGCAACTGTAACTAGGCAACTTGGAATGCAATTATTTGAATGACTTCATAGTCGGACAAAGTCAAGTGATGTCTCCCGGAATGTGAAGAGGTCACTATCTGCATTCATCTGGTCACGTGATGCGATGATGTCATTAATGGCTTTGAAATTGTCTGAACCAAATTCTTATAGGAGTCTTGAGTTCCGCAGTTATTTGAGACACAACACGGGTTGTTCAGGCAGTATTTTCCCAACACAACACGACAACACAGAACAAACTGAAATGGCCCATCCAATCTACAAAGGCTGCATATTGAAGCGGCGGGAACAAATAATGATGCGGAAACAGGCAGAGGAGGACTATAGGTCTGAGACGGCTGATGAGGTGGATTTCAAGAGAAAGGACGGGCAGCGAGCGCTTGACGCAGCCAATGATAAGAGGTTCTTCCAGAATGAAGATGTCAGAAAGTTCAATAGCGACCTCTTAAAAGAAAAAATAAGAAATGACAATGCAGCCATGGCTGCGTCTAAGAGAGAGAAAGAGAGGAAGGCTGACCAACAGAGAAGGGAGAAGGAACAAGAGATGCGTCAGATATGTATTGATGCTCAGAGAAAAGAGGAAGACAAAACTCGTCAGAAACGCCGTGATAATCTGGCTCTGAAAGACGAGTTTATTAAGCAGACCAAGCAGAAGAAGCTGTTGAGAGAAGAGGAGAGACAGCAGGAGAAGGAAGAAAGAGACCAACTCCGGGCCCTCGATGAACAGCATCAACAGAAGCTTAGAGATGAGCAACGAAAAGAACTGGAGACAAAGGATAAAAAACTAAAACTTCACAAAGAGGAAATCTATAGAAAAAACTGGCTAAGACAAAGGGAAATTGAAAAACTGAACATGAAGGATAAGGAAACTAAACGTGTTCAGACTGACATAGAGGAAGTGCTGCAGCAGAGAAAACAGGAGAAGTCAGAACAATTCAAGAAGAGGCAGATTCCTAAGGATATAGTTAAAGAAAAACTGGCAGATGCTATAAAACAGCAGGCTGCTCAGAAAATCCAGACAGAGAAGGTGAAGTTGTCCAAGGAAGTGGCCGAGGCAGAGGCTAAAGTGATAAAACGGCAGAAGGACGCGAAGGGGAAGAGGGCTGCGGCTCTGAAGAGCATTGCCACTCACAGAGTGGAAAAACATCATGAAAATGAACAGAAGGAGAGAGAGGAGAAAGCGAGCAGCCTGGACTTGTTAAATCAAATGAAACAGTGTGACAGGTTGTCTGAGGAGCAAAATAAACTAGAAGTGTATTTAGAAAGACAAAAGAACATTAAGCATAAAGAGGTTTTATTATCCGATGCTGCTAAAAAGAAAGCCCTTCTTCAACAGGAGGTAAGAGAGGAAATACATGCTACCAGAGAAATGGAGAAACAGATTGCTGAGGGAGAGAAACAAATCCAGCAATACATGCAGCAGGAGGGCAAGGATCTTCCAGCAGCTCGGACCGGACAGGAGGTGCCAGATTACAATTACTTCTGTCGAGAAACTGATGAGCGGTTGCCCAAACGTGGTACTGCCCCCCTAAGCAGGGCGTGCTTAATGAAACGGTATCGGGAACGCGGCAGCCTGCAGCTAGCCACGGTGGATGTGAGGCCGCACTTTCTGCCAACACTTTCCAGAGCTGGTGATGGTTCAAAAGATGCAGGTGAACTGTTGCCCACGAAGGCAAATTCTGGATGGCAGCACACCCTTTCCTCGGAGGAGAAGATAAAGCAGTACCTGGAAAAAGACAAATTTCAGGTCAAAGAGAGCAGTACTGCTGATCTGCGGCCAACCCGCCTCCCAACCATTAAAACACCGGGAGCTCCTGCAGGACGACACTCTGCCCCAACTGGGGTGGAGTCATCAAAGAACCGTGGGAAAGAAACAGGAGAACGGTTGCCCAGATTGGACACTGCTAAAAGCCGGGACACCGAGCAGGAGAACAGTAAAGGGAATCTGCAGCGTAGCTTCCTCCCACCAATCACAACAAAAAACACTCCTGCAGTAAAGATCTGTTCCTCTCGGGTTGCATTGCGGGCCCACATGACAGTTACAGGGGAACCATTGCTCACGAAGGCAAATTCTGGATGGCAGCACACCCTTTCCTCGGAGGAGAAGATAAAGCAGTACCTGGAAAAAGACAAATTTCAGGTCAAAGAGAGCAGTACTGCTGATCTGCGGCCAACCCGCCTCCCAACCATTAAAACACCGGGAGCTCCTGCAGGACGACACTCTGCCCCAACTGGGGTGGAGTCATCAAAGAACCGTGGGAAAGAAACAGGAGAACGGTTGCCCAGATTGGACACTGCTAAAAGCCGGGACACCGAGCAGGAGAACAGTAAAGGGAATCTGCAGCGTAGCTTCCTCCCACCAATCACAACAAAAAACACTCCTGCAGTAAAGATCTGTTCCTCTCGGGTTGCGTTGCGGGCCCACATGACAGTTACAGGGGAACCATTGCTCACGAAGGCAAATTCTGGATGGCAGCGCACCCTTTCCTCGGAGGAGAAGATAAAGCAGTACCTGGAAAAAGACAAATTTCAGGTCAAAGAGAGTAGTACTGCTGGTCTGCGGCCAACCCGCCTCCCAACCATTAAAACACCGGGAGCTCCTGCAGGACGACACTCTGCCCCAACTGGGGTGGAGTCATCAAAGAACCGTGGGAAAGAAACAGGAGAACGGCTGTCCAGATTGGACACTGCTAAAAGCCGGGACACCGAGCAGGAGAACAGTAAAGGGAATCTGCAGCGTAGCTTCCTCCCACCAATCACAACAAAAAACACTCCTGCAGTAAAGATCTGTTCCTCTCGGGTTGCGTTGCGGGCCCACGTGACAGTGACAGGGGAACCATTGCCCAGATTTGCCACTAAGCAAACAAAAATGATCAAGAGGGCGCAGGAGCACCTCATCGACCAATCTAAATCCTCCCCCTACTCCCCTAACCCACTTTTTTATTTTATT
This sequence comes from Trematomus bernacchii, assembly GCF_902827165.1. NCBI lineage: Eukaryota > Metazoa > Chordata > Actinopteri > Perciformes > Nototheniidae > Trematomus > Trematomus bernacchii. The sequence continues at coordinate 467,471 of NW_022988066.1, read as the reverse complement.
TAATGTGTTCTCATTGTTCCCCCTTTTCCCCTAAGTCCATGTAGTCTTCATGAATGGGTTTTCTCCAGGTGTTCTGGGTTTTTCCAACAGTCTGAATGTTTCAGCATAAAAAAAACACCGGGGTGGTGCTCGTGGAGCACGCTTACAGTAATTGCGCCGCATATGAATTGTAATGCTTAATGGGATAAAGGTGTGCCGCATTTGCGCTTCGGGTAAGGCCCCCTCTGCAAGACGAGGGCCCCTCCGTGAGGTGAGGCCCCCTCCGCGATGTGAGGCCCCTTGTGATCTGCGTGTAGGGAGGGGCGGGCCTGCTTATTGTCTTAAATGGAATAAGTAAACTGTTTACTGTTTTAAATATTTATTTAAAACGTAAACTTATAAAGAATATGTTTGCTGGAAGTGATACCGAGTTAATGAAGTGATAGGAAGATTATTTTCTTGTTAACTTCTATAAAACCTGATGTGTTCAACCAGAGGAGACGCCCCCTCTTGGATAGAGAGAATGCACATTCAGGGAAGTTGCAGGAATAGACCAGAAAGATAATAATTCACTGCATAAACACATATCAAAAATAATAACTGCAACATAAGGATAATGATGTGTTGCTGTATATCAAGAAAGTCATCACAGGATTATAATTCAGACACATTTTAGATTGCACACAGTCATTGTTAATATTACAATTGTTAGTTTTGCTTTGTAGTTCTTACAAAAGATTTCCACTGTAACTCCGTAACATTCACACCCTTCTCCGCCAGCTTCTTCTTGATCTGAAATAGAAAATAGAAAATAAAGAAATTAAAAGCAAAGCTCACAATATGTTTTTTTTTTCAGGAAAATGTGCAAGAAATTCAGGAAAATAATAATAAAATAAAACTTAAACTTAAATTGTACATGTCTATTGTTGAATTGTCTTAGTATGGTAGTCGCATAAACAGATATGAAATATTATACACCAATGTATGTCGTACAATTTTCGTGCAAAAATAAGGCTGCATACTTTTTTCTTTCAGTATGTACTGCAACTGCACTGTCACATCACTAGCAAGCAGTGAGCTCTGTGAAGAGAAGAGTGTCTACTGAAACTCAGCTAAACGCTGCCGTGATTAAACGCCATATTATGTTCCAAACCACTTCAAGGATTATTTCTGAAACAGTATGGAGCTCAAATGCTTTTTTCTGCCGCATGTTTACCACAAGGACACTACCTTTTTATATCTTGCTTTTTTACACATACTCTCTCCAGTACAGGTTAGCTCTGAGTGTTAGCGTTGCTTGCTAGTGTAAACACAGACCATATTACATCCAAAACATGTTGCGCATTGTTTCTGACAGCAACGTTTCTGATTCACATTTTAGTAATGTCGTCATGCCCACAGCTAATCTGGATCAGCTCCGTTGTACCCCCGTTTTTAGAGATGTGGGTAAGGAGGAAAAGAGAGAGGGTTGTATTTTCGGACACTTTGTGAGTCTCCTTACACACCGGCCGGGGACACATATTTATGTATAAAAGACATTGAAAAGTGCATTTTGCATAATAGGGGACCGTTAAAGTAAAAATATGTGAGCTAATGCTCGCCACAGATGGAGAGCTCTGCTTCTCTCTCAGGGTTTCAGTCAATGTGATGTCTTCTCCGTAGCACCGAAGATGGTGGGTCGAATACTATGCACGTTTTCATACTGCAATATGCGACCAAATTCAGTAGGACTTCATGGTATTTTTGGCAACTTGCATTTGACATACAGTACTGTGTATTGGGACAAACTACTCCTTAAACGGCTAAAGTGCAATAATTATTCTTCCTCTGGCATGTTTGGCCATCAAAAAAAGCTTTAGGTGCATTACTACAAGCCTGTTGACTGGAGTGGAGCTTATGAAAATAATGATTTGCATCAGTTTAAAAAACGGGACAGATTGTTATTGGATTTTTATCTTGACAAGGAAGATGGCCATATTTGGCTTAAATCCAAAATGTCATCTATGTTTTATTGCAACACTTAAAATGGGACCTTGGACTCACTTGAATCAAGAGGTCATTCTTCATTGCAGGAAGGTTTTCTTCCAGCACTGCGTCCTGTGAGCTGATAGTCATTTTCAAATGCATCATAGTGAGACCTGATATAATGAGAGACACAAAATATTTCATTAATTCCATCATGACCGGAAAAGACAGAGTAGTTTATAAACTCTGCTTTATTCAGCGATTTGCTATCAAATCAGAGTATCAACATCTAGAACGTTCTCTTACTTTTGGATTACCTCAAGATCAAATGGCAATAAATACAAAAGAAAAGAAAAATAATAACCAATAAGATGTTTTTGTCTGTAAGACAACTGAACAATGTGAAGAACCAAGATATTTAGGGTCTAAAATGTGTCCTTTTCTCAGAGATTTTATTGATAGGAAAACCTGCCTTTCATGAAGCATCATCAGGCAGTAGCCTACACACCAACAATGAAACACACGAGCACATACTACAGTTGAAAAAAGCAGAAATAAAATCTGAGCTCACAGAACATTCCTGTTTAATACACACAGTTAAAGGTAATTCACTTCAGAAACACTTGTTGTTATATTCCATGGAATGCTCTTAACATCCTGATAGCAATGAACAAATTAAATGCTTTGGCAATAAACATATGCAAATATTTCATCTGTGGAAGCCGTGGCGCTGTAAAAAGCACGACCAATCATCTGCCTCGGCCCGCGGCAGATAATTGGATGGCCTACCTGCCTGTCAGCCTTCCATCTCGTGCACAAACTTATCTCGTGCCCTCATTGGTCATGTGCGCGTTCGTGTGTGTTGGAGGAGGGGCTCTGTAAGGAAGTCTGAAGGAAGGGGCAGATTTTTTTCGGTTGTGTACTTTCAAATTCTAGCTTACTCGAGCTAGTTTCTCCATTCTTACCTACCCTACCTTTAAGCTCACACACACACTATTGTATGGACATATACTGTATGTTCACCTGTTCTCACAAATAATAAAATAATTTAGATTATGAGCTCAAAAAATTAACTAAACAGGGAATATGAAAGAATCAAATTGAAGAACTCACCACATTTACAGAGGAACGGGTGTTTTTCTGCGCGTAGCCGTTCTCCCCATCGTCCAGAAACACTCTTCATCAAAGCTCCACAGTTTCCGTCAGATGGAGTATAAACAGCTTTGCCTGTTTTCCAGTATCTGAATGAGGATAATGTCTGGTCCGACCACACCCAGATGTCCCTGAAGAGGCCAACCCACACTTGCTGGTCCCCGGCTACTTCCCTGATGATCTGATACTCTGCATCATTCCTCACACTGGCCAGGTCTGTGTAGAATTGTCTGCAGTGGTCTCGAGCAGCAATCCAGGTCCTAGCATTTGCAACGTGCACGTACTGATCTCTACCTTGTTTTCCTCCTATGAAGAAAACCACAAGTTTATCGTTTTTGTGTGTCTCTCTGTGTATTAGAAAGACTGGTGCTGATTGTTTTGATCCTTAAAGACGCCTTGTGTATACAGGCTTTTTGGGGTTTCCCTTCTACTGCGTTATATTGGTTTGTGTGCATGTAAATGGTCTGCAAAGGCTAAAACCCCTGCCTGAAACGCCTCCATTGGACTCCTTTGTTTACGTCTGTAACATAGTGACATCACTATGTATCACTCATTTTCCTATTGGCTAGCGCTCCAACACATTGTACGTGATAGGCTAGGGGGCGGGACATCTCTAAGCGGTTGACCAATCACAACAGAACCGGCCAGCTAACCAATCAGAGCAGACTGGGCTCTGGTTTCAGACAGAGGGTGAAAAGAGGTGCTGCAGCACAGGCAGTATGAGAAAAATAAAGAGCTTTTTAAAGCATGGAGACATGTCACAGTAGAGGCACACATTTTAAAGTGTGTGTGTGTGTGTGTGTGTGTGTGTGTGTGTGTGTGTGTGACTCCAGAATCAAAGTGTCACTCACCATCAAAGCAAATTGAACGTTGTGTGGTGGTGCACTCTCTGACAAACAGTGTCCCGTTGTTGAAGGCTCCACAGTTGAAACGATTATCTTCTTGCATGTACCAAATTAAATACTCTCTTTCTCCCTTCTTGTAGAAATCTTTTTCAGTTATGGACCAGTGCCACCTCCGCTCCCCTTTCATGAGTCCTATCCACACGGCATCATCGTACTGGCCCTCAACAGATCTCAGCACTGTTTCTATATCTCCCAGGTCCTCTATGGTGGCAAGGTCGAGACAATTCTCTCTGCAGAAACTCTGAGCCTCTCGCCAGGTTTTCATGAAGACAGAGAGCACAGCGCTGTGGGAGAGAAGCCATGGAGATACATTTCAAATGAAAATACAATAAACATACTCAAATTATATTCAATTACACTTTTATATTTTAAGAGCCATTTAAATTATGATTTGAATTGATTGATTGATTGATTGATCTAGTTAGTGCATGATTAAGTTAGTGATTGGTTTGTTAACTGATTAATGTAGTAATTGATTGAGTTAATGATTGGTTAATTGGTTGGTTTGATATCTGGAGGAGAGAAACTGTGTAATAGAAAATCAAAAACATGCTGCAGCTGAGAGAAACTACAGTATTGTGACAAATGATCATTTTATATCCTTGTAAGTCACATTGGTTTGTCAAACGAAAACTAATGTTTATTCAGAGACTGTTCACTTAGAGAAAGTAAAAGGAGTTACACTTACTTGAAAGTATAATGAGATTTAGAATCCAATCCATAACTCTGATGAGGCGGAGAAAGCAAGATTTAGTTATACTGCTATACAATTGTTGAAAGACTGAATTTAACAGACAAAGTTCAAGATTTAAAAGTGGGATTAGCTCATGAAATAGTTGACCAAATGCCCAAAAATGATAGCATGAAGAGTTTTATTTTTAACATATTGAGATTTAATAATAAAAAGATGAACAACTGATTTACCTGACGTATGCTAAGTCTTCACTGGTCAATTGTTGATTGCATTGTCTGTGTCTTTTCTTCTTAAAAATAATATCTATGTTATTTTTTCAGCTCTGAATCCCTCTCTCCTCTGTGATCACAGGGCTATATGGTTATGTAGTTTGAACATACATGAATACATGGGTTGAGTTTACATCCAGTGTCTCATATCCATATACAAATGTTTCTTCCTCTTATGTAAAACGTGCAATCTCTGGAACGTGTACAATGCAAACTTTATAATAATAATGTTCAAGGGCAAAGTAAAGATACATACACACCTAACAACATCTATTTACATTTGTTGTACTAGACAGATATAGGGCTTGATTACCGACGAGCCCTGGTAAAAAGAATATTTTTTATTGGTAGGCGCTTGTAATATTTATTATTCACCACAACATAATGCAGTACAATGTTTTGGGGAAATATTTTCCAAGGCCCATAACTTTGACCCAGTTTATCAGTTCATACTGTCCTGACTGAGCACACGCACCTGTAACCTTGGCTGCTGTGCTCTCAGTGTTTTGTCTCCCTGTTCCTGCCTGTTGGCGTCAGCTGATAGAGGTGTTATGATTCTATCTTGTTATGCACAATGTTGATTATTCTCTCTGAACTAGCTAAATACATGTGTCTGGGGGAGAGTTCTTCAGAATTGACGTGGCAACTCTACCGTGAAGTCAGAACGTCTGACTCCTGATTTGTTTTGTGAATTCTCCGGCCGAAGCTCCTAAATAAACCATCAGTGTTTGACATCAAAGCTCCAGCTCTCCCCGTGTCTCCTTCCTGAGTCGGTGACTCCTCCTGCATTGCTACACAGAAGTTTCCCCCCACATCTATGTTATTTTTTCAGCTCTGAATCCCTCTCTCCTCTGTGATCACAGGGCTATATGGTTATGTAGTTTGAACATACATGAATATGTAGGTTGAGTTTACATCCAGTGTCTCGTTTACCAACACACTCTCACTCCCTAAGCGTCCAGGAGCGACGCTTGGTCAGGGTCCCGTGGCGTCCAGTTGTGACGCGCCGAGGCTCCTTCAGCTTCATAAACGGACGCAAAGAGCTTTCAACTGATTGCAATGTATTCCCATCGGCGGCGGTATTTGACGCTTAGGGAAGCACGGCATTCGTTTGTGTCGGAGGCTGTTAAAGGCAATGTGAGCGTCCATTCCCATTGGATAACGGAGAATTGTACACCCGGAAGTAAGTATTCCCCTTACTGTCGATTGATTTGACAGTGATATCTCCACTACACATCAACTCAAAAACACCAGATTATCCTAATAAATAATACAATTATAAAATGCAATAACGTGCTTTAACCAGTAGGTGTCCCTTTCTATCAGCTGTGCACTGTTATGGTGTAAATACAGCCTATCTACCAATTGGATCAAATATAAAAGTCAGCCGAATTAGTGTTGATACTGCAAGGAGACGTATTGTGTGAAAAGAAATGTAAGATGTTGTTTAATTGCTTATATATTTAAGATCCACGTCAAGTTTTCAGTTTTGGCGGCAGTTCCTGTTTGTCTAGAAGTCTTGTCATCAGGGCTCTATAAATAGAGTTAACTACGGCAGATATGTCATATTTAATGCAGCCGAAACATGTATTACAATGCCGTTATGTGATGACTTTCAAAGAGAAAAGCAAGCACACTCGGAATAATGTATTATTTAATTGTTTTATACAGTCTATGGTTGCTACAGAGGATTGTGGGTAATGTAATGTCTTCGGCCGTCCAAAACTCATAGAAAACGACTAGTATATTCATATACAAATGTTTTTTCCTGTTATGTAAAACGTGCAATCTCTGGAACGTGTGCAAACTTTATTATAATAATGTTCAAGGGCAAAGTAAAGATACATACACACCTTACAACATCTATCTACATTTTTTGTACTAGACAGATATAGGGCTTACCGACGAGCCCTGGTAATGTTTTACTCAAATGGATGGAAATCTTTTTTATTGGTAGGTGCTTGTAATATTTATTATTCACCACAACATAATGCAGTACAATGTTTTGGGGAAATAATTTCCTAGGCCCATAACCTCTCTCCCTTCTCTCCCTTTTCTCCCCCCCCCCCCTTCCACCTCTCCCCTCTCCCCCCTCTCTCCCTTCTCTCCCCTCTATCTCACCTCTCCACCCTGCCCCCACTGGACCGGGACTTTAAAACCCCCCCACACACACAGACACAACAAATCCAACACCAGTCACTTTTACGCTGCTATGGAAATGTTTGCACTCCCATTTGCACTATGTACATCATCTTTTTTTATATATATCTTGCTTACTTGAAGTAAACGGTTATTTTGTGTTTTTTTGTAAATATTGAGTGTTCTTGCATTACATTACATTTAGCTGACGCTTTTATCCAAAGCGACTTACAATAAGTGCATTCGACCAAGAAGATACAAACTAGAAGAAAACAGAATCATATAAGAACATTAGGTTTCATAGAGCCAAAACATTTGTGTGCTACTCAACTGGCTTTAGATAAGCCAGTCCTTTATTAGTAGCCTATATAAGTCCTTTGTTAGTATGTAAGTGCTTTGTTAGTATCTAAGTTTTTTTCGTTTTCATTTTTTTCATTTTATTGTTCGAAGTGGAGTCGAAAGAGATGAGTTTTCAGTCTGCGCCGGAAGATGTGTAAGCTTTCTGCTGTCCTGATGTCAATGGGGAGCTCATTCCACCATTTTGGAGCCAGGATAGCAAACCCACGTGTTTTTGCTGATGGGAACTTGGGTCCCCCTCGCAGTGCTGGTGCAGCGAGCCGTTTGGCTGATGCAGAGCGGATGGCACATGCAGGTAGACCAGCCAGGAGGGAGTTGCAGTAGTCTAGGCGTGAGATGACAAGAGCCTGGACCAGAAGCTGCGTCGCTTTCTGGGTGAGGAGGGGACGTATCCTCCTGATGTTTTAAACTAAAGAGTGTATCTGCAGCAGCGGGTTGTAGCAGCGATGTTTGCAGTGAAGGACAGTTTGTTATCTAGGGTCACACCCAGATTCCTTGCAGTCTGAGTCGGGGAAACAACCGAGGTGCCGATGTTGATTGTTAGGTCAAGAGTGGGACAATCTTTTCCCTGAAGAAAAAGCAGTTCAGTCTTGTCAAGGTTGAGCTTGAGGTGGCGAGCAGACATCCACTGAGAGATGTCAGCTAGACAAGCAGAGATGCGTGTGTTAGAAATTAAAATGTATAACGTCAACATGGCTGTAAGATTCACAATTTAAATTTTTCTTTTAGGGATTGAAAGAAACCTTCCGCCCCAACCCAGATGTTCAAACTGAGCATTGAATGATAGTTTTAGAATTAACCTGCTCCATATCTGGGGATAAGATACTGTTTGATGAATGTTGACATGTTTCTAAATATTGATTGCATTTTGAACAGGTAACACAGATGCAGTGGCCAAGGGGCTACTGTGAGAGATGTAATTCCAGAATAGAATACAGAAGAAGTTGACCTGTGATAATGAAACTATTTTGTAATATTTTAACAGACATTAGAGTAACTGAGGTTTGAAATATAGAAAGAACATATTACAGTTAAGTTAAGCTAAAACATAGTAATGTAATGACACAGAATTTAATTTAGACAACATCTTGTAACTAGCCTGGTAAATAGATGTAAAAGCCATGGACTTTATTGTTTAGGCTATTATGGGGATATACATTTAATTTAAATTCATAATAGAAAGACATTTGATGACAGTATGTTGGAATTCTGCATTCATTTTTCAGCTTGATGATAGACAGGTAGAAGCAGTATTGCCAGGTGAAATTGATGGGATTTCTGCACACGATCCAAGCAGAGAATGACGTACCTTACAGGACAGATACACTCAGGAAACCACACTCTGACAGCATCATGACTTCAGTTGTTTTTGAATCCATAATGAAATTGTATTACATAATGTTAGTGTGTGTCTTATAGTTCATTGTTATATTTAGATTTGAGAAAGATTACAAGGATTTTATTTAGGAATAACACAGATGCTCATCAGACATTTCCGAGCTATTGAAATATGTTATTTAGTTCACCATGAAGATGTTTTATTTTGTTTGTAACATATGCCAAGTAGTAAGATTCAGATATCAGCAGGTTCTGAATTATTATTCCTCTGTCCCATAACCAACAAGAATGTGGATGGGGAGAACTATATCTGCTGTAACCAGCAGAGATTCATAAATTACACCAGAGACACAGTAACAAGATGACACAGTTAGATAAAAACAGACCGATAGAATGGCGCTAAAATTTAGTTGAAAAAGGGGGTGTATGCAAAAAAACTGAAGAGGATAAGATTGTTTAAAAAAAAAAAAAAAGTAATATTTAGCTATTTTCAGATAGTTTAATCCTCATATTTTGTAAAAGAACAAGTGCCTTAACACTGAATGTGGTATGAGAACTGTTTCTGTGAAAGGAGGGAGAAAGAAATGTTCAAATACCAAGCTAATTGCTGCTATTTTGAAAAGTGATATTGAATGTTAAAACTAGAAGTTTAAGCACAAGGGAAAACTTATGTTGAAGACCAACCGAAGCATTTTTTGTATTTTTGATGACGGTTATTTGAACCATTCCATTTTGATAGTATGTTTTTGATATGAGTTATGTACTATGCAAAGTTCAGATGAAGAACTCATTGATTTCAGTATTGTGTTCACACCTTAAAAGGTGTGAAAGGAGGGATTGTTAGAAATTAAAATCAATGTTTTATGGCATAATTTAGTCTAAAACATACCGTCAGTTTAAAAGCAGTCTTATGAAGAACTCATTGATTTCAGTATTGTGTTCACACCTTAAAAGGTGTGAAAGGAGGGATTGTTAGAAATTAAAATCAATGTTTTATGGCATAATTTAGTGTAAACATTCCGTCAGCTTAAAAGCAGTTTTATTCTGAAAATCCTTCATTTCCGGTTAGCATTAGCATGTGGCTAACGTTTTGAAACCGTGAATTGAAGGTGAAATGACATGTGATGTTGTACACTAAACACACTGGGATTAGCACTCATTTATTGACGCTGAATAACGTTTATCAGGGAGTGTTTAAATAACCACAGACACCAGAAGGATGTAATTTAGCAACAAAAAAGGCAGGAATTGCATTGGACCCGCCCCCGACGACGCTGGCCAATAGGAGAAGACCTCAGATGACAACAGGAAGACGAAGCCAAGAATCAGGAGTTCTCACCTCCTGACCTGGGCTGACCAAGACATGGGGAGAGTGTCTCCGCTTGCAATTTCATTTGTAAACCACCGAATCTTTTGTGTAATTAAATGCTGTTAACTTTTATAAGCTTGCCTTGACTCTTTTCAGTCTCTCCTGCGTGTCGTCAGCGTAGCAATGGTATGCATTTTAATGTGTGTTTTTTTGTTATACCTCGGGACTGTGGGAAACAGTATTTCGATTTTCTGTGTGTACTGTACAAACATATTTTGAGATTGACAATAAAGTTGACTTTGACTTTTACCTAGTTAATCAGTTTTTACTGCCCTCGCTGAGCACAGGCCTGCAACCTTGTGTTTTGTCTCCTTATTCCTGCCTGTTGGCGTCAGCTGATAGAGGTGTCTTATTGCTTTGCCTGATCTATCTGTGCACAATGTTGATTATTCTCTTGTCACCAGCTAAATACAAGGCTCTGGGGTAGAGATCTTGAGGATTGGTTGGGATACCGCCGTGTCAACTTCTGGCTGCAGCAAATGTCTTTGTCAATTCTCCGTCCGTAACTTCAAATAAATCTTCAGTGCTTGCCATCAAGCTCAAGCTCTCCCCGTGTTTCATTGTGTTTCGACTACATGCTCCAGAAGTTTCCATTACACAATGCAACACCCTATTTTTAGCATCACGTAAGTTAGCCATAAAGTCAAAATCCACACTTATTGTTTCCCACCAAAGGATATTTGTTAACATGGGGTAAATTAGCCCAGTTACAAGTGTTAAAAGGTACCTATTGAAGTCTATCCTTTAGGCAAGGCAAGGCAAGGCAAGTTTATTTATATAGCACCTTTCAACACAAGGCAATTCAAAGTGCTTTACAAAAATGAAAGACATTAAGAAAATGGCATTTAAAAACAGTCATTAAAAAGCAAAGATAATAAAATAAACATTAAAATGAATAAAAGTTACAGTGCAGTTTAACATTACATTACATTGCATTTAGCTGACGTTTTTATCCAAAGCGAATTACAATAAGTGCATTCAACCAAGAAGATACAAGCTTATCATATAAGTACATTAGGTTTCATAGAGCCAAAACATTTTAAGTGCTACTCAACTGGCTTTAGATAAGCCAGTCCTTTGTTAGTATATAAGTGCTTTGTTATGTAAGTGCTTAGTTAGTATATAAGTGCTTTGTTAGTAATTGTATTGCTCAAAGTGGAGTCGAAAGAGATTAGTTTTTAGTCTGCGCCGGAAGATGTGTAAGCTTTCTGCTGTCCTGATGTCAATGGGGAGCTCATTCCACCATTTTGGAGCCAGGATAGCAAACCGACGTGTTTTTGCTGATGGGAACTTGGGTCCCCCCTCGCAGTGGACTTCAGAGACTAAACTGAATTAAAGAGTGTCATCACTGTGTTCAAATTTGACTAAGATTTGCCAGATAAAGTTTTATTTGCATCTGTGTGTCTTTGGCTGCTCTTCTTGCTGAGAATGTAAATAAATACTATATTTACTCACTGACCGTTTTTGTCAGCCCATGCACCTGTCCCTTTGACCCCAAAGTGTCCAGGCCGACTTCATTTAGACAAATTCAGGATGAGAGGGACACAGTGGGTGTTTCTCAATCGCGAGTAAAGCTGCTTCAGAGCCACTATTTCAAGCATACTACGTCATCGAGTGCCGCCGAAGTACTGTTCCAATCTCCAGTATACTTGGAAATCTAAGTGACTCACTATAACAAACACCAACAATCCTCCAGATGTGTGTGATATTACTGTTCCCAGTGATGGAAGAAGCAGAGGTGGAAGAAGTACTCAGATCTGGTACTTCAGTAAAAGTAGAAGTACCAGAGTGTAAATACTCTGTTACAAGTAAAGTCCTGCATTCAAAATGTTACTCAAGTAAAAGTGGGAAAGTATTAGCATCAACATATACTTAAATTATCAAAAGTAAAAGTTGTCATCGTGCAGATTGGTCCATTTCAGAATAATATATATGATATGTTTTATAATGATTGATCATGAAAGTGTTCTCAAAGCTGGTAAAGGTGCAGCTAGTTTGAATGACTTTGTATCCTGCAGGGTAGCTTGTGAATTTACTCCAGGTGGAACTAAAGTCTGATTTAACACTTGATTATATTTCACATCATTCATCCACATCTGTAAAGTAACTAAAGGTATTAAATACATGTAGTGGAGTAAAAGGACATGATTTACCTCTGAATTGTAAAATAGAAAATAACCATAAACATCTCACAATATAAAAATGAAACAGAACTAAGAAGTGAAAGATATACAAGTTGACCGTGAAAGATGCAAATCTGTAGACTATCTGTTAATAAAAGTTGGATATTATTAGCATCAAGTGTGTAAAGAATGGCATAATAATTCAATATAAATGTTATCTGAATAGTTATCACCACAATAAACCGTATTTAATTTTGTCTTAATGTCAATTATTTAATTTCATATTCTGTTTTTGTACATATCATATTCTATTTACATGTATATAGACTTCTTGCACAATTATTTTATTTTATTTTGTATTTTTGTATTTTATTATATATGTTGCATTGTTGGAGGAGCTCAGGTCAGAAGAATTTCATTGCCATTTCTACACTGTAGCTTTGTGCATATGACAATTAAACCTTTGAATTTGAATTGAATTTGAATAAATGTACAGTGTGAATATAAGTCCAGTTAAAGGTCCCCTATAATACTGTTTTTCATCAACATATTATAGGATATAATCAGATATATACAAAATATGTCTCTGAAGTGTTTGGCTCCAAATACCAAACAGATCTCTGTTTCATCCCTGTTTCAAAAGTGCTGATTCTCTTTCTGTTACCTTACCTTGGTTGGTGATTGGCTAATGGTTACACAAGCCAAAACATCGTTATGACATCATAAAGTGGCTAAAATCTGATCAGCTCATTTTCAGACAGGTTTTTATATAAATGGATCAGGATAGAAAGTGAGAGAATCTTTTTTCCTGAAACGTTCAGAATCTCTTTACACAGAGGGGACACATGTTGATGTAGAAAAGACATGAAGAAGTGGATTTTGCATGATAGGTGACCTTTAAGAGCAGAGATGTTAAACACACACTGTGCTTCATCTTCAGCTCTGAGTGGAGATGAAGCCGGAGCACCAGGATCTGGTCCTGCAGGCCTGCGGGGCCTCTTCCCTGTGTGTGGGGGCAAAGATCCAGACGCTGTGGAGCGGGTACGGGGAGATCGTGCGGCTGCAGTTGCAGGGCTCTGATTGGCCGTCTGTGGTCCTCAAACACGTCAAGTTTCCAGAGGAGGCGGAGCATCCCGGCGGCTGGAACACAGATCGCTCACACACACGTAAAGTGAGATCCTACCAGGTGGAGACTCACTGGTACCAGAACTTCTCCACCAATCAGAGCTGCAGGACCCCCGCCTGCCTGGCTGCTCGTTCCTATGGAGACGAGATGCTGATCGTGCTGGAGGACCTGGATGTGGCCGGGTATGATCAGAGGAGGTATGAGATTTTGTAAGAAATACTGGTCGGTCTGTAGCTCTGCAATAGATATCAAAGTCAACTTTATTGTCAATCTTTCAGTTTGTGTGTACATACAGAGAGATCGAAATACCGTTTCCCACAATCCCGAGTACAAAAACACATATATATATACAAATATGTGTGCAAATATTTATACATATGCACACATTAAGACCTAAATAAAAGCACAACAATCAATATATACAAAATAACAGTCACTTTAATATCTAATGAATCATCATGTTTTACATTTCTTATTTCCTAGATGAGAAGCAGTTGAGCAAAACATACATTTGTTCAAAGACTTTCCGTTATAAATACATCCACATAAACAGCCAGGATTAAATAAATCAATATTGAGGTCATAGGTCAAAATTCTCACATTGCATGTTACTTTTCAGAACATATAATCCATCACACAGGGGAAGGAATAAGGTTTCATGAAATACAAACGAAATAAAAATACAGGCGTTTTGGTGGCTCGTCATAAATCTTATACGTGGAAATATACTGTTAAAAATGCTAATGTCTTTTACACTCGCAGGACATATTAAGGTGAAGAAATACAAAACCCCTTTATCATATTTAGTTATTGCTTAAAAACAATACAAATTAGACTAAAATATGATACAAATAAGCACTAAAAACTCACCAAAATGTGTAATGCGTGTTATCTCACCTCTTCTTCATGATGTTAAAAAGAAAACTCATATTTCCAAATACAAAAGTGTGAGAATCAAAGTGTTTTCAAGCTTTGGGTGCATGATGTATGCATGCAAATACTTCTCACCGCTCATAAAATAAGATGCAAATACCATAACAAGGCATTTTAACGTTTTAAACCATTATCCATTTTCAAAGAACCAAAATAAAACCAAAACAACATCTGGGAGTTCTTGTGAGCACTCTGTTTTTGACCATTCCTCTTCAACATCCTGTATATTACATGCTTGTCAGGTTGTACCACGGCATGGAGAAGTGTGAGATATTATGAGAGAATACAAATGTTTCATGCTGTATAAATAAGGATGTTTTCTCTGTAGGACCAGCGTGAAGGACAGAGAAATAAATGCTTGTCTCAGCTGGCTGGCCCACTTCCACACTCTCTTCCTGGGGGTGGAACCTGAGGGTCTGTGGCCCGTCGGCACATACTGGCACCTGGAGACCCGGCCCGACGAGCTGGAGGCCATGGGCCATCCCGAGCTGAAAGCAGCTGCCGGGGACATCGACAAGATCCTCAACGAATGTCGCTTCAAGACAATCGTTCACGGAGACGCCAAGTTAGCCAACTTCTGTTTCTCGGAAGGTGGGCGGGACGTGGCGGCGGTAGACTTTCAGTATGTGGGAGGAGGCTGTGGGATGAAGGACGTTGTGTATTTTTTAGGAAGCTGCATGGAGGAGAAGCAGTGTGAAAAGAGGGTACCAGACCTGCTGGACTACTATTTTAGTGAACTGAAGCAATCTGTGAAAAAAGATGTGGACTTTGCTGCCCTGGAGACGGAGTGGAGGGAGATGTTTGTTTATGCCTGGACAGATTTTCATCGCTTTCTGCTGGGATGGAAGCCTGGACACTGGAAGATCAACCACTACAGTAAACAGCTGACCAAGGAGGTGCTCCGAAAACTGAAGCTGTAACCAAAAACATTTAGGAGAACTGGGAGTGTGGCTGGAAGGCTACCTGAAAATCTGTAAATGGAAAAATGTATTACTTAAAAAACCTGTGTATTAAGCATGCCTTTTGAAACACTTCTGGATACATTGAAGTGTGTGCAAAATACTGTCACTTTACTATACTGCCGTTCTTTTGACAAGGAAAACATTGTACCATCTCAATAAAGGAAAACAAAAAAACAACTAGTCACTGGAGCTTGTCTTATACGAAGATTGTACTTTTCCCTTTTTTCAGTGTCTTTAGGTTTTTTCCTATATTATTGGGTTTTTTCTCTCTTAAAGAAATGTCCAGCTACGATGTTGAAAATATTATCCTATTGAAAGTAAAGTCATGACGTTATCAAAATCAGGTTGTGTGACCATTTTGAACGCATTAAATAAAAACATAAAATGGAATCAAATGTTGAAAAAAGGTAGGAAGTTTAAGTCAAAAGATGCAACTCAATTTATAACAACAACAAATATGTAAAAACATGTTTATTACAACAAATACAGTGATGTCATAATAAAGGTATTAATGCTTAAAACAAGGTTATTGATCAGGGTAATAACTTGAATGATATGAATTGTTTTAAAGTCTCGTTGCATTTTTTTTATTCTACAATATGAAGATAAAAAATGGCAGGACTTTTACTTTGTTGTTGTTGCAGAGTTTTACATACTTTCTCCACCTCCAGCGGTGTAAAGTAACTAAGTACATTTAATCAAGTACTGTACTTAAGTACAGTTTTGAGGTACTTGTACTTCCCCTTGAGCAGGGGCGTCGCCTGGACCTGAAAACATTCGGGGCTTAGCCCACAGTGGCAGTGGCATTTTTCACTGCAACACTCCCCACACGCACACACAGTACACCCACGACTGTTACAATGAAGGCTCGATAATCAGCTCACGGCATATAGGCAGGGGTAAAGTGGTATTTTTTATGAGTGGGGGGCTCACCTCCTCTAGGGGGGTCCGGGGGGATGCTCCCCCGGGAAGATTTTTTTTTAAATATTGAAGTTAAATGCATCAATCTGGTGCACTTTGAGAGCAACATGAAGAGATCTATGGATACCTCTCTCAGCACCCATATGAAGCAGAACTGTAAACAGATTTACTTTTTCTTTATGGATATTTTACTAATCACTCCCCTTTTAAACTCTATTCTTGTTTTACTGCCATATAGTATTTCATAACTGTTTTTCCGTTATTCTCTTATTTTTTTTATAACTATAATGATCATATGAAGGTGTGCCGCGGAAATAATCTTTTGAATAATTTGTGACCAAACCGTTTGAGACCCACTGAGATAACTTAGACTAAAGTTAAGTATCTAAACACTCAGAGAGTCCTTTAGCTCACCTGAGTCTCTCAGTCTGAGAGGAGAGGACTCTCCTCCAGCTTGTTGTGGAACAAACAGCTCCTTATGTCCGTTAGTGCAGCTAGCTAACCAGATGCTAACAACACGGTCCCTGCTGGCACCGGTCCCTCCCTCCCTCTCTCTCCCCCTCTCTCTCTCTATCACACTAAATGCGCTATTGCCACACACACACACAGAGCCGAGCTTGAATGACACAAGCACACGTTTATTTCCATGCAACTCTCTGATTGGTCTGGTGTCATGCCTCTGTTGCATTCACTGAACACGGGAAATTACAGTCCTGCCGTCCTCTCTTGTGTCATGATGAGGTTCACGTAAAGCACGGTTAATGTATTATATTATTGAGGGAGAATTGTCCGGGGCTACAGAAAAAATAAATAATAAACGTAAATAAAACATACATAAAGTGAGGGTCAAATACCATACATTAATTGCACCATTTTTATTTTGTGTAAAAGAGAAAGAACCTTGCATTAGTATTATAGATTAAATACATTGAGACATACAATTACAATAAAGCTTTAATGAAAAGCTGCAAATCCTATTTATTTTACTAAATTATTTTTAAATAATCCACGATCAGATTTATTATCTGTTGACTAATACATTTAAGGGCCTCAATGTAATTTCATAAATCATAAATATCAATCAAATTAAAAAACGAGGCAGATAAGGAATAGTTTTACTAGTGAGAATGTTGGGTAATGGTAATAAATAAATAAATAACATGTTGGCCTTTAATCATTTTATATTTTCTAAAATATGTTTTGTTGCGTTTCTTTTATTTGGTTAATCCCACCCCGGATGGGACGCAGCTCATGATGTCATCAACACCAGGAAGTTCCAACACAGTCCACATAGACGTTGGGCTTGGACGCTGAATATCTCTTTTAGGCTTTATTCTTTCTAACAAATTGAAAACAGTCACATTTGATCTGGTAGAGTATCGTTTATTGTGGAACTAAACAGCCTCGTGTCGACTGTTTGTGCTAGAATGCGTCATTGTCGCTTGCATTAGCTGGCTAGCTAACAAGCTAACAGCTAGTTAAGGTTGTTTTGGTTATTTTTGTAAGCGTTCCATCATATTGACGGTGTCTAGAGTAGACTCGGCTTTAATTGCCGATAACGTACATTGAAAGGCGTATTTGTAAAGTTGACCAGGACACCATTGTATTTGTGTCTGAGTTTACATAATACATAGTTAATGTAAATCGTGGGTAGTGTAGCAGCTAACGTCAAACGTCGGTCGCCTAGCTTTAGCTACCACTGTTAGGGAACGTCTGGTTTGTCCCTTTCCCCGAAGAGTGGACCTCTGGTGAGCTGCAAAGGCTCTCTCTGAACTGGACCCAATGCGCGGGATTATGGGGACCCAGAGTAGTCCAGTGAAGAGTTACGATTATCTCCTGAAATTCCTTTTGGTGGGAGATAGCGATGTTGGGAAGGGAGAAATCTTGGAAAGTTTACAAGACGGATCAGTGGAGTCTCCCTATGCCTACAGCAGTGGTGAGGAACTATCTATTTGTTCCCAGCTGTTTAGAAATCGATTTAAAAGACTGGACTGACTCACATTAAATAACTGTGTATTTACTCTCAGGCATTGATTACAAGACAACTACTATCCTGCTTGATGGCAAAAGAGTGAAATTAGAGTTATGGTAAGTGTTTAAAAGCAATAAACAATGAGGCAAAAGTGACTGTCCCATAGCATGTTAGTGTGCTTACTCTACATGTCCGTGTGTCTTCCACAGGGACACATCTGGGCAGGGCAGGTTCTGCACCATCTTCAGGTCTTACTCTCGTGGAGCACAGGTGACGACTTGCAGAGCATTTTCTGTGTTTCCCTTCATTATGTGATTCTGTATACATGTATACAAATGTACTGTAGCTACATGTTTGTTTTTTTATTTTACAGGGGATCTTGCTTGTGTATGACATCACTAACAATTGGTCGTTTGATGGCATTGACCGCTGGATACGAGAAATTGACGAGGTAATGCCATACATTTCTGCTTGAAACAAAGGAAATGCACCTGCATTCATCTGCAAAGAAAGATAGTTATTAGTGCAATGGCTTTATTTTTTTCTCCAAAATACTATATTTAAATATGCAACCCGTACTCAGATTGGTCTGAAGTCTTGAAATATGGTAGGAAATACTTTGGGCAAGTATCTAATAAAACTACCTTTTGAATCACAGGAAAAATATTTTTTGTATCAATTTTCAAATGCAGAATGTTTGAAAAGTTAGACAACTGTTTGTGTTAATTAAACTTCTTCCATATGAACTGTTTATTTCACTGCATACGTGTGATTTCATAATCAAGTTGTTATTCTCCTCATAGTCTTTGAGATACACCCATTTCTTAATATTTCTAATAACATTTTTTATTCTATATTTAGTCTTGGGGCACATGGGACTGCTGTTTTTTTCATAAAATATAATGAAATATATAGGACCAAACTGTAGTCCCATATGCCCAAAGATTACAGTTTGATAGAAAAACTCAGTTTTCTGCCAGATATGTGATTGACCAAATCCAGAGAACACTTTCACTAAAGGACATTCAAAGGGTCTTGCATGAATAGGTTACGAGATAGCATGTAACATTGTTTTTAGAAACTCATTTTGTTTTCCAACAGCATGCGCCAGGTGTGCCCAGGATCCTGGTGGGGAATCGTCTTCACCTGGCTTTCAAGCGGCAGGTGCCCACAGAGCAGGCCAGGGCCTACGCGGAGAAGAACAGCATGACTTTCTTTGAGGTCAGCCCGCTGTGCAACTTCAACGTCATCGAGTCCTTCACAGAACTTTCACGCATTGTGCTGATGAGGCACGGGATGGAGAAGTTCTGGAGGCCCAACAGAGGTGAGCTGGTTTGAAATAGCAGTTATGGCAGATTATGAATGCATTGTTTTTCTCAATTTGAGATAAATGACACAAAAGACAAAACGGATGAAGGATGTTAAAATTGCATTCGTCCAATTTTCAGAAGTGTATTTGACAGACTCAAAAGCATTTGGATTACATAGTGACCTGGACATTATTTCTGAAAAGACACACTGCTCTTGAGTGTTTTAGAAATAAGGTCGTAATTGTAAATATTTTGACCAACCCTTACCCCACAATATTGGAGCGATATATTTGAGCTCTACAATAATTAATTAAACATGGCACATATTCAGAATTAAACAAATATTGTGCTTCCTGTGACATAATGAACCGACTAGTCCATATTGAAGTTTTGATCAAATGTGATTGATTGTACAGCCTTAAATAAAATATGTTTATCAGTTGTTTAGTAAAATGTCCTTCACAATGCCGCGTTTTATGTGTGGCGCTTGAGTATCCACTTTCCCCTCGCTCTGTCAGTCCGAGAAGAAATCTAAATTTAACAGAGAAGCAGCCTCTGTAACTATATAATAGTTATATAATATATTTTGTCTTTCGGAATATTTGTTTTATTGCTTGCCCATATTGCATTAATCTGGGGCAACACATGAGTAGAGCAAATGTCGTATGACATCAGGTTGGAACTACAAGATTATTGCCAAAATCATGTTATTTAAAAATATTTAAGATCTATACATTATTGTTTTTTAATTTATCTTCCTATAAGACAAACGTGTTTGTTCATGTAAGCTATTTTCAACTGAATTGTTCGGGAACATAAGAAGGGCCTGGAAGAAAAGGAAGAATAAAATTCACTCAGCTAAATAAAACAAAGCTTAAATATTGATAAGATAAGAAGCAAATCATTCTAAATGTGCAGGAGCAAATATTTGTATCTGGCGGAGTGCCTCAGCTAAATGTTCCCTTTGTTGTGATGCCCACATTAGGGCTGCACAATAAATCAACATTTTACTTTTATTTACACAATTAGTTTTGTGATAACTAATCAGTAATGTGGATATAAGGGTTAGGTGGGCAAAGAATAGAGCTGAACGATTCATTGGAATTGTATCAAATTTGCAGTGTGGATGTATGCATGACTAAATTGCAGTAAAGGAACATTTCGTTATAGGCAAAATATGTGAAAATATCATTAATTAAAAGGTGTGATGCTGCAGAGAGGTGCCTGCCTACAAACAGTATTCTACAGGCTAAAGGGAAAATCTTCGTTTGGTACGGATCCTCTTAATAAAATCACATTATCTTTTAAAAATATTTTTCAATGATACTGTGAGTAATGTTTCAAAAGTCGTTTTTCCCTCTCATAGTGCAAACATATCGCAGTTGAAATATCATTCCAAATAACTGTAATTAGTTATTTTTTCTACATTGTGCAGCCATGGTCCAAATAAAAGTTTGAGCTATCTGAAAACGTATTTGAAGAGTATTGAGTATTTAACTTAAGGTTATTGTGACATAACATCGAGTCATAACGTCCACATTTCTTCTTCTTCTTCGCCCCACAGTCTTCAGCCTCCAGGACCTGTGCTGCCGTTCCATCGTCTCCTGCACCCCCGTGTACCTCATTGACAAGCTGCCCCTCCCCGTCGCCATCAAGTCCCACCTCAAGTCTTTCTCCATGGCCAACGGCATGAACGCGGTCATGATGCACGGACGCTCGTACTCGGTGGCCAACAGTGCATCGTCGGGCGCTAACGGCAGCGGTGGCGGTAGCAAAGCTAACGGTCTGAAACGCTCCAAGTCCTTCCGGCCTCCGCAGAGTCCTCCGAAGAGCTCGTCCTCTAAGGGGAACTGTAAGATCTCATAGTGAAGGAGAGGACTAGCGGTTAAAGTTATAAATGTGTTGTTGCTCCGAGAGGTCACGAAGGCCATAAAGGAGCACGGAGAGCCACCAGCAGTCTTCACCAGGAACAGATTTAGCTGTGAACTTTCATTGTCCTTTGTGGACTTGCATTGGTTTCTTTGGGACGTGCTGGGACGTCTTGTGGATGTTCCGTTTACCCGTACTCCTGACTGAAAGAGGCTCGCTATGATCAAGTAAAACCAGATTACCCCTGGGACCGACAGATGTGAATCTAGGGAGCACGGCTCACCTGTTTACACATGAGTAGAGGGATGTCAGCTATCTTTTATTATGAAAAAGGATCTATCGTATTTAAAGTTGTAAATAAGCTGTATGTGCTCGTTGTTTTGGTCTGTGATGGTGATTTGATCCAGTTTATGCTTGTTTTTGTCTTGAATGTTTTGGGAGCCCTGCTTTCGGTGTTCAACTTATTTGTGTTTCATGGAAAACTCCTTTTTAAGGGTGCTTATTTAAAATCAGATTTGTTTTTAAATGAGGTTTGAATTGAATGTCATGAGAAACTAGTTTACCAGACAGACTAATACAGGATTACAAATAAATAACGACACTGTCGTCTCGTTTTTACAGACTCCCTGTGGTGCCCCGTTTTAATTCCAGCCCAAATGAATTCACCCTCCGTTCTCATCGGGTTTGGACATCTGTTGACTTTCTCAGGCCATTTTCTTAATCTAATATTCTTAGTTGCAGCTTTATCACTTTAACTGGTTTCAGCAGCATGATCATTTATCAGAGTTTTCACTTTTTGGGGGAACTTCCAGAGATTGATGGTGCTGATGAGGAAACCTTGAACAAACACAAACGTACAGATGGAGCCTTTGGGAAGTGATCTTGTGTCTTAGCAGTACATTGTAAATTCACCTTGGTCAGAGGAATATTTTTTAATGGATTGCTTTTTGGGGATTTTTATATGCAATGTATTTATGAATGTAAAACATTACTCTTCTGCTACTTTGCTGTGGCCGTGCGGTAACTAAGAATCAGAGGTGGAAAGTTATCGCAATACTTTTAACACGTTTTGAGTATTTGTACTGTAATTTCATTCCAACCCTCATAATGTGTACAATAGGAGGGGTTAGAATTGTTTACTGTGGAGAAACAGGATGTCAGATGACTACGGAAAGTCTTGGACTTTAAATCAAAAATATTGTTTCTTTAAATAATCCGAACAAAACGCTTTTATACTTTTAAATTCTCAATTTTCTTTCCACCTCTGATTTAGCGTATTATACTTCCACTCCAACATTCCTAGTGTCATGGCTTAATGTCTGATACGCTCATTGAGGGCATACAAAAAAATGTGGTGCATGTTTTCTACTGGCGCTGTATGGAAATGTAAAGCACTATATGTAAACGTTTGGTAATGACTGTTGCTATCAGAACTGTGTGTTTGCATACAATTGTGACTCCATTGAAAACAGACAACCACCTAAATAAAGGGTAAAGATATTACTAAAAGGTTTCTGCCATGAATCTTTTTTCATTCATTTATCTTTGTGGGAATATATTTTGTACCCCTTTGTCCAGTTCGGGGGTCGCCGGTGCTCAAGTGCAATAAAACCCTTTTTTCGGGGGGGTGGGTAGAATTGATTATCCCTCCCTCGGTATTGGCCAGATTTTTTGGATAACCGGGCACGTCGCTGCAGCGCATGAATGCAGCGCGGTCAAAAGTCACCCAAAGGTTGCAGGGTCACTTCCAATGAAAAGATGGGGGGGTGCAGCTTCTCATCGCCTCGGAGCCGCGTGGGGACAAAGATGCGTCGCCCACTATTGAAGAAAGTGGACGCTTTACGCCTTCCCACCTGACCGCGGCTTCTCTGTCCCGTGTGAATGCGCGACGGTGCTAAAGTGACCGACGTCTAGACAAGAGGACGTAAACAACATGTTTTGCCAGACAAGACGCGACACGCCCCATGTTTGTTTTACACGCTTTCCCCCCCAGACGACTAATTTCTGTTTTAAAATGTGATTTTACACTAGGAAAACTTGCATATGCATACGTTTTCCGTGCGTAAAACCTCCGGGAATGCGTAATTATAACCGAAAATGACAATACACCCAACAGCCAGATAACAGGCTAATTTCCTTATGTATGAATGACACCTCTATAAATGCTGTCTGGACGCATTTAACGTTGGATGTCTCACCGGAATGTGTAGCTCCTTGAGCACGGTTGTTGGGACAGCTTGTCACCACGGCTCCACGTTTTCTTTGATGTTTTTACAATGTTTGTCCAGTTGCTTAGCGCATGGTGTTGCTTCATAAGAGTTTCAGACACTGGACGATCGTGGGGGCGGTCAGAGGGGCTGCCCTTTCCACCTCCATTCACTCTCTGAAAGACTGATGTTGCGTCTTTCACTCTCATTGTGCCGTTCCGTTCGCTTGTTTCGCTGTCCGGTGGAAATCGACCTGAATGAGAGTTTGTCCAATTGTTGCAAGAGGTTTGTTTTGTTTCTCAAGGCAAATATTGCATGCAACCCGAGTGCATGTTTTACACGCTTTTCTGGGATTTATTTTTTTCAGCGGATGGGGAGCCCGTGTTGATTTTCGGGATTTCTACAACTCTTTGTGCGCACACAGACAAACCTGACTTCCATAATGTTTACGCACAAAACGGACGGCTACATTTGAAAACCGACTTCAGAATTTCAAGACTTAAAAGGAGGAATGGATTTACTCGCTGGGGGACTCATGCAAAAGAGCAATAATGTTTAAAATCCCTTTACAACTTTTGGAGCACAGATGCATACAGGATCCACGTCTGGATATTAATGGACCAAACACAAATAAAATAGGATGGATTCGTGCGTGTTTGTTGATACTCCTGATTTGCAAATTACCCGAACTTTCTTTGTGTGCAAGTGTGGCAGGATCCAAAGTTGAACACGAAGGATTTTGTCCCAACAAGCTGAATTCCAACCTCTGGGTTGATGCGCAAAGCACCTGCGAGAGGGAATGCAACGTTGACGAGGTGGTGTTATTTATGTTTTGATAAACTAATAATCATTATTTTATTACTTTTTTTTTTTACATTTAAATCTGATTTTATAAATGCTGTTTTGTGTGTGCAGGACTGTGCTGATTTTGAGAAATGCTGCACCAACGTGTGTGGTCTCAACAGCTGTGTAGCTGCACGTTTCTCCGATGGCACTCCTGCCCAGCCAGATGGAGAAGAAGGAGTAACTGAAGCCCCCACCTCCACAGCTACCTGCGAGGGCTTCATCTGCAGCCAGCAAGGGGCCACCTGTGGCATCTGGCTGGGACAACCCATCTGCAAGTGCCAGGACCGGTGTGAGAAAGAGCCCAACTTCACCTGCGCCTCAGATGGCCTCACCTACTTCAACCGCTGCTACATGGACGCAGAGGCCTGCATCCGCGGGGTGACAATAACCGTGGTCCCCTGCCGCTTTTACCTGGCCGGGCCCCCCACCAGTCCACTGCCTCAGGACACTACGGCCAACCCGACCCCTACATCCTCCCAGGAAGACCCCATGTTCCCAATGCTGTACTCCAACCCACACCAACAATCTGTCTACGTAGGAGGCACAGTGAGCTTCCATTGTGATGTGATTGGATCCCCAAAACCTGATGTAACATGGGAGAAGCAGAGCGAACGGCGTGAGCAGCTGGTCATGAGGCCCGACCAGATGTACGGCAACGTGGTCATCACCAACATCGGTCAGCTCGTCATCTACAACGCCCAGGTGTGGGATACAGGTATCTACACCTGCATTGCGCGGAACTCAGCAGGGGTTCTTCGAGCAGACTACCCTTTGTCCGTGATTCGCCGGGGACTTGACGACTTCTCTGAAGACCCTGAGATGCCCATGGGGCGGCCCTTCTCGCCAGCAGACTGCCTGGCTCCCGTAGACTTGAGAGTGTGCAGCAGCGAGCGGCACGTGGACTGGTTTTACGACGGCAAGCTGAGCACCTGCCTGGCCTTCAGCAACGGCGGATGCGATGATAGCCGCAACCGATTCGAGACTTACGAGGAGTGCAAGGCCTCCTGTCAGAGAGAGGGGATGGGCATCTGCTTCCTGCCTGCTGTCCAGGGCCCCTGCAAATCCTGGGAGCCACGTTGGGCCTGGAGTTCTGTCCTGAAACAGTGCCAGGCCTTTGCCTACGGCGGCTGCCATGGGAATGCCAACAGCTTCAACAGCAAGAAGGAGTGCGAGGCCAACTGCCCACAGGCCAAAAAGAAACCTTGCAAGGCCTGTCGGGTGAAGGGGAGAATGGTGCCCAGCTTGTGCCGGAGTGACTTTGCTATTGTGGGGCGGCTGACAGAGCTGGTGGAGGATCTGGACTCTGGGTTAGCTCGCTTTAGCTTGGAGGAGGTCCTGAGAGATGAAAAGATGGGATTGAATTTCTTCAATACCAAGCACCTGGAGGTGACCATCGCCAAGATAGACTGGAGCTGTCCGTGTCCTAACATCACCATGGAGGAAAACCCTCTGCTGGTGATGGGTGTGGTGCAGGACGGCATTGCCATCATCCAATCAGACAGCTACGTCAGAGTCATCACTGAACGCAGACTCAAGAAGCTACGTGATGTTCTGAAAAAAAAGGCCTGTGTATAGAAATCCCAGGAGTCAGACTTGTCTGGGGTCACCTTCACCTTAAGCACTGAAACCAGGATTTCAACAAGAAAAGCTGATATTTAATTATGAGTCTTGAAATCAAAAGACAAACATTTTGTTAAAATACTGTAGGTTTAAGGAATATTTCCCCCTCAAAATGACCATCAGTTTCTCACACTGTGTTACCTTGAACGTTTTTGTAACTTAATTTCACAGAGAAGGCTTGTGGGATGAACAAACTTTTGTTCAAGAATTCTAATCAGCACAGGGTGAGTCATTGATGAACACATGTTTTATTTTGTCGGGGAAGTATTCCTTAAATTAAGACATGAGATATCTTGTATATATATTAATTACAACAGAGGTTGTACTACATTCCAGGTGTGCTGCGAGCCTAATAATACCAATGTTATTATGTTCTTTTTAAATAAGATCAAATATAGATGTTTTTTTTTAATAAATGTATTCTTCATGTTATTGAAAAATAGAATAGTAGGCAGAAGTAAAGCCATACAAAAGCATCAACTTGTAAAAATGCTTAGCTAGACGTCTATATTACCTCATTATGTTTTTCTATGAAATTGTATACATTTTATTCTATATTAGCCAGTCTTTTTTACATAGGTGTTATATATAGTTTGTTATGAATGATTTCAATATCTTATAAGCAGCACGTTCTCTTTTGAGTATCTCCCTCTGCAAAGCACTTCTGCTAACTTAGAAATAGAAAGGAGTAGGTGGCTGTATGGAGGTAAAAAAAAAAGTACAAAGACATCATATCAGTGAGCATGTTTTACTCAAGTGTGCAATACATAAGAATATAATAGAGTAGATGGAGTAGTATGTCAGGTCTGAGTAAACAATTGCGTTGATGTCAATGTGTACCAGAATATGGGAAAACAATTTATTAAAAGTTCCGGAGAATTTGGCAATGTATCTGAGCTTCAAGTGTAGGTTAAGGCGCTTGGACCGTTGTGCTCCACACACTGGACCTTAGGACACTTCACACCAAACTCTCTTTCCTGAACAGAAGACACTTGTTGTTGGCAGGCATGTCCATCTGGAAAGGAAAAGATTAAAAAACGAGACTTTAGTAAACCAGTAATCCCATAACTGCACTGTTTGTTTATGATGTTTGAATGAGCTTTATACTCACAACTTTCTCCAGGAATAAACCACTTTTTTCTGCTATAGAACCGAGGAAGGAGATATCCCTGAGTCCCCACTCGGAGTTCCTGTACAATTAAAAGGCATACAGTCACCTTTGCATTATTATTGATTTTTAATACAGTCAAAATATTACACATAACAAATACAACTAAATTATGAAATAACAATTTGCCCTCAATCAAATTAGGAACAAACATTCAAAAGAAAGAAAGGAAAAATAAATAATAAAAATAAACTAAATTGTATTCCTTCAGTAAATCAAATGATTAGGTAGATAGTGGCAATACATTTTCAAACTGAAATATATAAGTCAGGTAAATACATTTGTATTAAAATGTACTTATATATATAATGTATACAGTTCCCACTAGATTATTTTTGTTTATTTGTGTCACTTTGAAATGGTTTGTAGCAATAACTTTTTTCAAAATAAATGAGCTTTGCCATGTCATTTTCATTAAATATAGTTGAATTTTTAATCTGGGGACAATTTCTATCCATAATCCTTGACATGAAGTTTAACGGTGACCATTTAAAAATAATTGTTCAGTGACCTTATCCTACTTTAGATATTGGTCCCCAGACTTGCAACATATATAGACAATAAAAACACAAATGATTACATTATTCATGTTCAGAGTTTTTTTATAAACATTTTAGTTTTTTTGTAGATACCATCTTTTAGAATATCTTTAATTCAAACATTCAGTAGTAGGAACCAATTTGCTGAAGTTTATTGCATTCTTCTTTAAAATGATTATTGATGCCTCTCTCTAAAGAAAAACAGATGCTACTTTATGTCAAAGTGAAACACATTGGCTGTCCATGTCTTTGACCAGAAAATACTGAGACCAATCCTTTATAAACAGCTTTAGGCTAAGCATTAAAAATATGTTTTTGAACACTTTACCTCTGCCGTAGGCTGTAGTCAAAGTCAATATTACTTTGAGGCGCGATCTGCCCATTCACCGCATATGGCTGAGGGCAACAAGAAAACATGTTAAGTAGAATTTACAGGCACTCTTTTATGTTTAGATTTCATAACATGTCATGAATGTGGTAAGTGCATGTTTATGACAACATGGTCTTTCACTCACCCCGTATGTCATCAGGAGACCCTGCGGCTTCAGCACTGCTCCGGCCCCTTTGAATAAACCCTAGGAGAAAAATAGTGATCACACGCAGTGGGGGTTGAGTGGCAGGGGGGATTACTTTATGTTCCTGATCTCTTTTATAGACTAAAAGACCCGAGGCAGGAATAGTAGAAAGGGCAGTTATTATCTTAGGTCAAAGGGTTCATACTGCAGATACACTCTAGGGGACTTACACTGAAATATCTCCACTTTATGGAAACTAGAAACCATGGCCAGACTGTAAAAGTTGATGTAAAATAAACTATAAAATAACTTGAAGTTGAATTTATAAGCCAATGTTGCTCAATAGTGGTCAATCATTATGAGTAATAAAGCAGGTATATTTTGATTTTCTTTTGCATTTGACAAATACAACACTTTAATACTTACTTAAAATATTACAAATAATGATAATAATTAAGTCATAAATACTTAAGAATTATAAAACAAACTTGTTAACTTCATTTTAACTCGATCTGCACCACAAAACCCAGGAGTGGCCATAGAGAGATCAAATATATATTTCAAGTACACAATCTATACATTTGTGTGCAGAAAATATCATTTGTTACCCCAATTTATTGAAATGTTCCTGCATTTATTGCACTTTTGCAGTAAATTGAGGCCTAAATAGATTTATCTCCGGGGCACAAATTATTCACAGTGGGAAAAATGCATGTAAAATGATGTCTCAAATTACTATATTGTGCTTACACATTATTGTTTTCTAAATCTTATTAGCAGTTTTTTTTCTTTTAAGAAATAGTCACCATGAAAACATAGGGCCTCAATATTAGGAAATAATACCATTTCAGTTTTATTCAGGGATATTCCCGGACTGGGTCCTTTGGTCGTTGGGTTTGATAAATCCAATCTGAACACTGTGGCTACCTTCTAAAGCACATCACATACTTTCGGGTCATACTGCTTTGTAATAGCATAGGAATGTGAACCTTGACCCTGATTAAATATTCCCTGTGCAAAGGATTGTGGTTCAGTATAGCCAGAGAAGCACTGCTGCACTAGGACACCCAGGCATGTCTGCACTGGAAAATGTATTGGGAGGATACATTAAATCTAAATCTGTCTTCACTTGTGGTAGAATTGGTATTGGGACGCAGTGTATCGAGCAACTATAACACCAGCTGTCCTCCTACCTCTGTGCAAGCCATGGGAGAAATGTGGATCATGTTGATGTTGACCACCAGATCTATGCTCTCTGGCGGGATGCCCCCCCAGTACTGGTAGGGCAGAGAAGCATCCAGGTGGATGGCAGGCCTCACATTGGGCAGCTGGTAGTGTGCTCTGTACGCTTCGATACTGAGAATGGGAACAAAAGGCATTATTGTGAATGCAAGCAGACCCCCAAAAAACACAGCCCTGCATTAGAAGTATTTAATACACTACCGTAATACTGCAGATGCATGGCCAATGCCTTTCTTTAAATTAGCTACGCAGGAATTATTATTACCGTAATAACCGAGTAATGCTGTTAATACGGTATTTTGATGTACTAACTGAAACACACAGCCTGCGTTTACCTTGCAAGAGACTGGCGGTCAAACTCTGAAGGCTGCCAGACGATATTCCGCAGGGACTGGGCAAAGTGTGTGACGTGCTGCCCGGTACCGGAGGAGATCTCCAGAGCCTGCAGGTGTCTCCCGGTGTTCACGCTCTCCTGGAGCACCGCGAGGATGGGCTCCTTGTTCCTCTCCGCGGCGGCGGCGTTCAGCATCGTACCAGGCCCCGGGTAAAGCTGTCGAGTGATGCGGCACAGTCTGCGGAACCACTCCAGTGGAGCTGAGTAACGTCAGTCCAGATTGAATAACTCAAACACCACCCACGAATGTTTTGGTTTTTGGCCGAAAATGGTCTACTTCCGTACTGCCTCACGTGACTGACCTGTCATCCAATGGGAACACTGAATGGGAACACTGAGTGGGCACAAGAGCTCCTGCACTGCACCGTTAGTAATAATAAGAAACCAACAATGATAGTAATACTAAAATATAATGAGACTATTATAATTACAAATAATTCATTCAATTCAATTGATAGAAATAATAATAATATTAATAATAATACACATTTATTGGTAAAGGAACAACATTTTTTCTCGTTTTTTGCTTTAATAAAATCTGAAAAAAACAAGATGGAGAATGAACCACACTTGATTTAATTTGACCAACAAATAACATAAAATATAATATATGCAATATAACATGAGATGGCCGTAGATGGGTAAAACCCTTGAATAAGAATAATATGGAAATCAGCACCCATATTTGCTACATGTATATATTTAATGGTCCAAAAAAACCCACAACATCTTTCTCAAACTACTTGCATTCAATTCTTCAATCAACATATTTACTCAGCAAGGTGCTTTTCGGCATTAATGGCAGTGTCATTTTTAATTGAATAAAAGAATGACAAATCGAATGTTTACGTAGAGGGTTTGTTTATTTAAGGGAAAATAGCATTCAGGTATACATCCTATTTTACAAGATTTACAGTTTTTCACATGTGAATGTCACATTTCCCCAAGGCTCACATTAAAGTCTAACAGTACAGAAATCATATAATAACTTAACAGTTCATTTATAGTAACAGGACATAAATAGAAACGACAGTAATTAACAAAATATTTTTGGCAAACACAAATATACATAACAGGATTGTCAGTGTGGTAAAATAAAATTAAAAAACAGGCTCGAGTCCGAACAACAACCTAATTAATAACGGGCAAAATAGGGAAATCTATCCATACGTCATTCACTTATATCAAACATAATGTGTGCAAAGAGACCGAACGGATAAAGATAATGTTGTGAATATCTTGAACTAATACTCAGGTGTTATATGAGCTAAAGCTGTGTGGGAGAAAAATCACAACTCAAAACACCTTTTTTTTTACACCTTACATAGCTGTATAATCAGATGGAATACAATGGAAACAGATAATTGTGTGCTTCGGTTGACGAGATTAAAAGTGACCTTCCTACACAATATTGAATCGTTTGACAGCTACTTCCGTGCAACCGTGAGCGTCTTGTCCTTCTCCAGCCCAGCGTCACGTTTTACATTTAGTCTCTGCTCGTTCTGCAGCGTTTTCGTTGTCTCAGGTGGACAGTTTTGCCCCAGATCTGGATTCAGACCGAGGATTGTCTGGTTGTTGTCCAGGGCATCCAGACTGCTCATGGTTGGAACCACAGAATCGCTGAATATTGTGTTAGAGAAGACAGAGTTGAAAGTGAACGAGGAGCCCAGAAGTGACTCCTGCACGGGGGGTTTGGGTTCATCTGTGGGGACAACAGCGGTTGGGTCTCTGGGAGGTTTGACTGGAGGAATGGGCTCACTGTTTTTTGTCTCTAGTTCGAGTTGACCTGGTTCTTCCTCCTGATGGCTCTCCTCTGAAACCTGTACGGACAGCAGGTCAGCCTTCGCCCTGCAGTCGCTGTTTACACTGGAGCGTCGAGACGACCCCTCTGCTGTGGAAATGACGCTGCTGGCTCGTGGGAGACATGTGGGCGACCCCCTCAGTCTGCCCTCTTTCCCCAGAGGGGTGGAGAAGCAGTTGAGGCAGCCGGACATTGAGGATGACTTGCCCTGAACATACAGCACTGTGATAGGTGAACAAGCCAAGGCTCGGGTAGTTTCAACTTTGCTGGAGCTCGATTTTGAATTCACCCCATTGCATCCTGGGTTCACTTTGACTGTGCCCACTGTATCTGAAGAGCGACGCGTCACTTTCACCCTCGACCCCCTCCGGATGCTCTTTGTACCCCGTGTGAGCCAGAAGTCCTGAGAGAGCCCGTGGCTTTTTTGTTTTGGAGTAGACTGCGTTTCCGAATGGGCGATGGGCATGGTGGAGGCTTTCTCCTTGTGCTGCTGCCTCAGTGTGTGCTGGGGGGTGGAGGTATCGCTGGGGGGCTGGAAGGAGGAGGAGGAGGAGGAGCGGCGTGACGGGGGCTGCTGGATGGGGCTGCTGCCGTTTGACCATGGCTCATTCTCTATGCTCATGCTGAACTCACCGCTGCTCTCACTTTGGGCTCGACTCTGGACGCCATTTAGCCCTGGAAAGAGATTATAATGGTTTTAAGGGGAAACACTACAGGTGAATATGGTACAATATTTAAGTAAAACTTTCCCAGTTGATGACATACATTGAGACAGTTGTTTCTTGTGTTACACGTTTTCTTTAATGTTATGTTTGTATGTGCAGACGAGTCATTATTTTTAAGGTTCCTACAGGTCCTTGAAATCCTTAAAAGTGTAAACATTTGAGGGAAATAACTAATCGAAGAGTTTGAAAGACCTTGAGAGATCTTGAAAATGTATGACAGATTTCATTCCAAGTTCTGGAGTAGAAATGTAACTAAACTAAACAAAATAATAGATTTGCTGTTTTTGTCATAAAAAAAAAAAAAGTCACAGTATTATATGTCAAAGAAAAGTCATAGTAGGCTTACAGTATGCCATTTAATGTCATAAAACATTATTTGAAAAAGTCTAGAGGTTTAGTATATCTTACAATTTTCATAAAAGATTAATAGTATATTGTGATATATTTTTTCACGAAATGTGTTGTTTGAGGGACTTCTTTTCAAAAGTACATTATGTGTTATCAAAGCAAAATAGACATAACTCAACATTTAGCTACAATAAATACACACATTTTCATTTCTATCAGGAAATCATGTCAGCTGAATCAACACAATATCCTTAATGACCAACAGGGGGCAGCAAAGTCCAGTCTTTCTCTGACAGTTGTTGGCCTCTGTGGTCAGCATAGATAGACATTAATACGAAACAAGGTCATGAATGCAATTTGATGGATTTGCTCTAATTCCAGAGCTGGTAATACATCTGAATGTTTGCTGAATCCTCTAAACGACAATCCGCAGGGCTTTACCGTAATTCTGCAGCTCGTCGTTGTCCTCAAATCCAGATGGCACAGCGCTATCATTTGAATCCTTGTCTGTGGGGCATAACATGAGAAATCCCTGAATGAATATGACGACTTTTCAACATGAATTAAAAAAAAAAGAGGGCCGCCTTAGCTCCACTCACCTACACTTTATTCTAGCATCTAACTAATGAAGATGACATTGAAATAAAAAGCTCATGAATGCCTCATCTACCTGTCACCCAGAGCTCAGAAACATCTGGAACAGTGTCGGTGGTGTCAGAGGTTGTGATGGTGACGTGGCTGCATGGTGGAGTGGTGGGAGGATTAAGGTGGAGGATGGACATGGAGATGGATGTGGATGGGGATGAGGACAATGTGTTCTCCCTGTCCTCGTCCACATCGGCCTGGGACCCCTCCAGCCGATCTGCGCTCTCCGCCCAGCGCTCCCCCCGCAGCGGGGCCGAGGCGGGGGACACCAAGCTGCTCAGGGCTGCATTGTTGGAGCAAGGAGTGGAGGAAGTGGGAGGTGGATGAGGGGAGGAGGGTAAACATGGAGTTTAAGAGCTATTGTAGTTCTATGGTGTTGTGAATGGACACAGGGATGGTTCGCTCTCTCAATAACCACACAAATCATGGTTTTACATCACTAATCCCTACAGTACAGCTGCTAGCTCACACGGCACCAGTTTCCTCCTGCAATGCAGCATTTCTTTGACCTCTGATGAAAATAGCCCAGATTGTCTTCAAAAATAGCAACACGCGTGCAAAGGCTTAAATATGTTATATTCAATTATATTCATCTAAGTTAGTGTGCGGAAATGAGGTTGGGATGGAACAATTGCTAACACATGACTCCTGATTTTCCACCTTTTTGCAAACAATGATGATTCCTATTCAACATACTGTATGGTTATATAGGTGTTATGGCATCTAGAAAAAGAATACTAAAGCATAGAAGCACTTGATGGCGTTTAAGGGTCATTGTAGGGTAAATAACAATAATTGCAGAGCTAGGACAGGGGGGTAACATTTCCAGTAAAAAAAAGTAGAATTTCAGTTTAAACTGAAAAAAATGAAGGAAATTAGGAAAAAAGATAAAACGCAAAAATTCACAAAATAAAAAACCTTGAATATTCTCTGAGATTATAGTAAATAATAAGGGGGGAAATATGAGAAAAATCAACAAAATGTACGAAAAAACAGGTTTAATATTCTCTGAGAATATAAAGTTAGAAATGATTGTGAAAATAAATCTAAAATGTACCGATATTAAAGTCTCAAATTTCCCAAAGTTTCATTTCTTTTCTTCTTTAATTCCAAATAAAATCTGAGTTTTTTATTGTAAATGTACAATTTGAGTTTGATCTTTGAATATTACCCCCCTCTGCTGGATCTGTAGTTATTTGTAAACCTACAACGGCCCTTAAACGCTGTCATACTTAGTATTATCCAGTTAGCAGTGAAACAATAGGCTACAGTCAAGATGAGGGTAGACACGGGACCACAGTCTTTCTTACACATGGAACGACGGAAGAGGGACTTGACTTTGTCTCTGTCCTTCAGTCTGTTCCTCATGCGGGGAAACATTTTGGTGGCTATGATGTAACAGCAAAGGGAGGTAGACAAAGGGATTGATGCAAGCAGAGAGAGGGACGTAAGGGAGGAGAGAAGTAGGAAGGGAAGGAAAGGACAAAAGGGAAGGAAGGCGGGAATGAAGAAATACATTAGGAAACAAGAAACACATTTGGAAGAAATATTGAGGAAAGTAAACACACATCATGCATCAGGACTAAATGACTGCTTGGACACATGCTCATTTACATTCAAACACAATGCAGTATCTGCATTATTTAAGTATTTATTACAGTTTTACTTTAAAATCCATTCATTTGAGTTGCTGCGTGTCCTTGAATATAGCTGAGGCGGAGGGAGACTTTGGGGAGATGTCTGGACGTAACATGAACACACTACTAAAGGATCTTTGTGCCCTGCCTGACCTCACTTCCTGGTCTATGGCTGAAGCAGTGAGGGGGGGGGGGGGGACACGACGTTGGTACTTTGATGACACCGCTTCCACCAAGTCAATGGGAGATGTGAGATCCATAAGGTCGTACTCACTGCTGTGACGTTGGGGTGAGATGACGTCACCTGCCGAGGTGCAGGCCGAGCCTCCGGAGCCGTCTGAGCTGATGAAGGAGCCGTTGTCATGGGAGACGAGGTGCGGCTCCACACCCCCCAAGTGTGTGGGGGTGGGCGGGCAGTCGGGTCCATGCTCACGGCTGTTGGATTTAATCAACTTCTTCAGTTTCAGGGTGATCCAGTTTCCACGTCTGCGAAAGGGTAGATTTAAACATAAAGAAGAAATCAATATATCAACAATCAGATGTGAGTTTGGCTAGCAAAGGGATAGTTTGGATAGTTAGAAGTAGGGTTCTTCATAACATATGAAATATTCTTTTAAAATGCATTGTTTAAAGTAAACAATGGATACTTAAAGCTGCTCTTATCAATGTACTTGTTGTACAACTCTGCAAATCCTTTATGGAGCATTTTATTATCTTGCAGCTTCTTGTTTTGGTTTTAAAGCCCACAACTTTAGTTTTTTGGTTCACCCTGGCTGCTTTCGTGGTGGCATTAGAGGCTCCGGTTATTTTCAGTAAAGAAAACAAAGTTAATTTAAAGTGGACCTATCATGCTATATTTGAATAATATAGTATAGGACCATACCTATATAAGGCATATTTATACTTTTTTTTTTTCAAAATACCAAACAGATCATGCATTTTAGCCATGCCTCATTTCGCTCAATTTGAAAAAAAATTTGCTCTGTGTTTGCAAGGGCAGATTCAGTGAGAACAGCACCATCTACTGGCCTGGCATATGTACTACAGCGTCTCCAGCGCTTTCGAACGGCAATGGCCGTGGCTGTCTCCTCCTGATTGGTGGAGTTGGCCCAATAGCCGTAGCGCCACTTTACTGACGTCAGTAAAGTGTTCAAATCTGGATCAGTTTTTATCAGATCCATTGCAGCCCCTTTTTTAGAGATTTGGGTATGGAAGGAAAATAGAGAGGGTTGTGTTTTCTGACACTTGGTGAGTTCCCTGGAACACCGGGGACACATATTCATGTATAAAAGACGTACAAAAGTGCATTTTGCATGATAGGTCCCCTTTAATGGAGCAATTAGCAGTTTAAGATTGATTTTCTTCAGGAAGTTGGTTCGGACCAAAAACAGAACAATGCAGGTTTGAAAGACAATGAACAAATAGACATGTTCTGCCATACAGAGATGCAGAAGACTATGGAGCTCCCTGATCTATCATCTATTGTCTCATCAAAAAAAAAAATGTGTATTAGTACTACGAACATGTGTTGAGCTGAAAAGAAACTCTTAGTATTAAGTGAAGTACTACATAGTGATCAAAAGGTATAAAGTTATGTGATTACTGATTACTGAAATCTGACATGTCACAACCATTTCTCCATAGTCATGAAAAAAAGAAATCACAGTCTCTTACCTGCGAGGAGGCGACGGCTCATAAAACTTGTACTGGTCCATTATCTTTTCCTCTAGCTTCTCCTTCTGCCTCCTCAAATCATGAAGCTTGTCACTGAACAGAGACAGAAGAGAAAGACATTAATAAGATCATCAATTATAATTGTCAGCCTGATGCTAATTGTATTTTAAGTGTCTTCAAGTACCGAACACCAAGGCGTAATGCGTTAGCTGATTAGCTAATTAGTGATACATGGTGTAAATCAACACATAAGACCCTATTTGCTGCCACGTTATCTCATCATGTTGTTGGCCTTATTTGCTTACATATACTGTCGCTCTTCAACGTGAAACAGATCCTTGCTCTCCATGGTCTGCTCCAGCAGGGTCCGGTTCTGCAGCATCAGGGTCTCGATCTGGCAGAGCAGGTGGCGATTCTCTTCCTCCATGTTGCCCTTCAACTGACCCAGCAGCTACAAATCACATAGAAAAGCATGTGTGTAAGCAGGTATGTAAAACACACACTATCCATCCATGTTACCCATAAGTGTTTAGAAGTATAGAGGTCGGCCATGAGAGTTTTTCAATATGTGACCAGTGCCAGTAGGTGTGTCTGTATGTGAAAACTATATACACAGTAGACATGTAAATATGTTTGTCTTTTATCTTTGACTTTGATGTATAATTTCTATCTTTTGTGGAACTGCAGGACATTGAACAGAACACATTTCTATCAAGTCATGTCGTATTGTAAATGATTAACCCTTTTGTGCCCAAACACTATCCTTAGTAGGGAAAAACCCACAAC
Organism: Trematomus bernacchii; assembly: GCF_902827165.1. Lineage (NCBI taxonomy): Eukaryota > Metazoa > Chordata > Actinopteri > Perciformes > Nototheniidae > Trematomus > Trematomus bernacchii. The sequence continues at coordinate 429,941 of NW_022988066.1, read as the reverse complement.
ATCTGTTCCGATTGGTCTAAACTCTAAAGTCCAATTTGAGGGAAAAACGTATTTTTATCAATATTGTTTTGAACACTCTATATGTGTGCATATATTCATAGATACAAAATACCTAATCATACTCTTTGTGGTTTCTAAATAACACCAATCTTCCTATCATACTATATTCAGTGTTTTTGCACATTACTTTTTTCTTCTTCTGGCCTTTCATAAGAAGTAAAGACAGCAGTCCGATTTGCCCAAAAACTGAAATATAGTATAATAACACATATATTAAAGTATAATAAACACTTGGGTTGAAACTAATTGGTTGAACACAAACATATTGCACTATTAGAGTCAGCTCATTTAGCCTATGACTCTTAAGAGTGATCTTTTCCAGAGGGAGCTGAGGTACAGTCAGTACCTCACACTGGTTGGTGAGTTTCGTGGAGGAGATGTCCAGCTGCTGGAACTCCTTCTTGAGTTTGGAGAAGTCGGCCTCCAGCCAGGTGTGCTCCAGCTTGGCCTCGTTCAGCTGGCTCTTCAGCTGCTTGTGGTCCACCGTCAGCGACTCGTTGTCGTTGAGAAGCTGACGGTATGTCTGGTTCAGCCTTAAAGAAAATACAAATAAATTCATGTTTGTCCTTTTGTACAGCGGTGGAAGGGGTATTCAGAACTTTTACTTAAGTACAAGTTGCAATACTACATAGTTAAAATACTATTTAACGATTAAAAGTTCTGAATTCAAAATCAAGTCTAAGTACAAAGTATTTGCATGAAAAAATACTGAACGTTACAATATTAAAAAGCACTCATTATGTAGAACGGACCTTTTCAGAATCATGCATATGTTTTATAACTCAATTAAAATAATAATAATCACTAAAAAATGATGTTTAAATCAATGTGCATTGTCGCTTAACCTTCAGTCACACATCATAACATATTATTTTGTAAACATTTCTTATAATAATCAATAGTAAAGTAATTTATTCAATGTCTTAGTGAAATATACATTAATATTTGCCTCCGAAATGTAGTGGAGTAAAAGTATAAAGAAAGATTACATAGACATACTGATATAAAGTACCTCTAAATTCTATGTAAGTGCACAACTTGAGCAAGTATTCTTAGTCTAGTCTTGCCACTATGCCCTGGTAAAGTGTGTGGGTGTTCATCAGTGTGTTCCCCCCCTCACCAGTCCTTCTCGTCCCGCAGCCTGCTGCACTCTGCAGCCGTGCTCCTGTGCTGTTCTTTCTCCAGGGACATCCTCATCTGTTCTTCCTTCAGAGCTTTCTCCAGGTCTTCTAGCTTGGTGCGCTGCTGCAGCAGGCTGTTGTACCTGAACACACCACCAACACACACACACACATGTTACAAACTTATACAAACTTATTATTATTATATATATTATATATATATATATATATATATATATATATATAGATATATATATATATATATATATATATATATGCTATATATATATATATATATATATATATATATATATATATGCATATATATATATATATATATATATATATAGATATATATAATATATATATATATATATATATATATATAATATATATATATGCATATATATATATAAATATATATATATATATATATATATAAGCATATATAAGCATATATATATATATATATATATTATATATATATATATATATAAAAAATATATATATATATATATATATATATATATAAGCATATATATATATATATATATAAGCATATATATATATATATATATATATATATATATAAGCATATATATATATATATATATATATATATATATATATATATATATATATATATATATATATATATATACACAGACAGACAGACAGACAGACAGACAGACAGACAGACAGACAGACAGACAGACAGACAGACAGATAGATAGATAGATACTTTATTGATCCCAATTTGGGAAATTCTTTCGTCGCAGAAGTGTGTTCAGACTTTATAATACATTACTTACTTAAACAAGTGGAAAAGAGAATTAACAATTAAAAATAAAATGAAAAATATTGTATCAAATATAAACAATATAAACCAAACAATATAAAATATTCTGGATAATTAAAATACAAAAGTCAAAAATACTACAGGATCCAAAATATTACAGGTCTTTTATAAGAAAGTAGAAACTCAAACTATGGAGCAGTGAGTTCTCTGCCAGCCAGAGGTGAGGTGTTGAAAAGTGTTATTACAGAGGGCAGGAATGTTTTCCTGTACCTGTCTGTGTGACAGCGGAGCTGGAGCAGTCTGTTGGATTTAAAATAAAAGTTTTAAATAAATGATCATTAAATGATCATACCTGTCCTCTGTGGTGCGATGCTCCAGCTCCAGAGTGCGATGGGCGTTTTTCAAACAGCCGTGCTTTCCCATCAGGGCCTCGCACTCCATGGCTTGGCGCTCGTGCAGAGCCGCCAGCCGCTCGTGATCTCGCAGCAGCTGCTCGTGAACGCCGCGCAGATCTTCACGTTCCCGCACGGCGCCGTCTCGCTCGCTTTCTGTCCCCAACTGCTGCTGCTGGAGCTGAGCATTCTGGGCCATGAGGGAGGCGCTCTGCGAGTTCAGAGTGGACTTCTCCACCTGGAGAAGGAAGGGATTAGAGGTTAATGTATCTTTTTACTTTATACAGGTCAAAATATATGTTTGATTGCTTTTGATCGTCCATTATCATCATTTAAATAGTAAAACAACAGAGAGAAAGAGAAGTGAATTGGTCACACATACATGCACACGGCACACACAGTGAAATTTGACCTCTGCATTTAACCCATCACACAGCACTAGGAGCAGTGGGCAGCTATTGCACAGCTCCCGGGGAGCAATGGGGAGTCCGGTGCCTTGCTCAAGGGTACCATGGCATGGCCCAGGAGGTGAACTGGGACCTCTCCCAGTAGTAGTCCACACTCCATATTTAGGTCTGTTCAGGGACTTGAACCGGCGACCCTACGGCTCACAGTCCAAGCCCCTACTGACTGAGCCACTGATACTTTTGCAGTGGTTTCTTCACTTTTTCCGCGGCTAATTATATTTGTGTGTACAGGGCTCAAGTGCACCACAGAGAGAAGAGTGTGTGTGGTAGGCACCTGCAGGTTAGCGTTGTGTGTCTGCAGGGCCGTGTTGTTCTCCTGCAGCGAGGCGGCCTGCCTCTGCAGGGCGAGGATCTGAGCCTGCTGACTGTCACACTGACTCTCCAGCTGCCTCAGCTGCGCCTGCACAGCCTGACGCTCGGCCTCTAGTGTTGCATTCTGCAGGGGAGAAGATAGGTTACTGTCAAATGTGATGTGAAAACATGGAGGTAGTGTTAAGTTTAGGCCCTCAGCTGAGCACACTTAGCCTCATGCAGGAAGCGATATACAAAGAGAGTTCCCTTTTATTTTTGTTTGTGTCCACTTTTCCCCCTATCTTCTTAGTATCCATTAGTTTCTAGGATATCACCGTGTGTTATTATTTTGTCTTTTAGGTAAGAGAACATTTTCAGTATTCAAGGGCACTTTACGAAGATGGAAAACATTTTTATTTTTCCTATTTCTATTGTTTTTATTTTATTTTACATTCCACAAAGCCAAACAAGTTTAACATTTGAAAACAAAAGGGATGCATTTCATATAATTACATTTAGATCAATATTGCATGTAAGAGTGATTAAGCTAACAAAATAAAATGTGTACATTTATCCCTGATGAGAGTAAAAAAACTGTTGATGATATTGCATTAGTTCAGCTTCTGAATGGCTTACTGTCATGTTCTTAGATGTTTCCTGTAACGCCGGTACTGACTCTCTGGAAAATCACATGTTTATTTTGTTTAATTGTCTTAAACAATAGCTTAATTTCACAACTGTAATTGCTGGGCATGTGCCTGAGTATCTGTACCTGCCCTTAGTTGTTAGTGGATATCACCTATGCTAATGATTAACAATTAGCACGAGTTAGTCCAGTTTATGTTCAAGTGGGATTCATCATTAAACACTCCTGGGTTCGAGCAGATTTGAACTCTCCTAACAGAAAATGAAGAGCAATAAATACACACCAAAAGCGTGTCTACAAACCATTTGTATGTAATGGTCACGATATAGGTATTTTACTTTGATAAAGGCCAACAACTTACATTCCTTTCCACTTCAATGAGACGGTCTTTGAGCTTCAGCAGTTCTTTAGTAGCCTCCTGGCTCTCACGCAGCCATTCGCTCATTGCCTTTCCAGTCTCAGAGGTAGGGGAGGAAGTTGAGGCTGTCCACTCCTCCTCCTGCCTCTGCTGAAACGCCTCATAGCTCTGCTTCACCTGCGGGGGTCAAAGGTCACATCAAATCAGCGCAATGTCTTTTTTATACTCTTCTTTTTTTAATGTGACACTTATAGGCCTCAAAAGGTGACATTCTATGGCAGGACGTACAGTCTTGAGCTCTTGCCGCAGCTGCTGGTTCAGGTTGGAGGATTCCTGCAGACGAGCCTCCAAAGCTGCCATCTTGTCTTCTTTAATCTGAAGAGATCTTTTCAGAGACGCCTCCAATTCTGACTCCAGCATCTTGAACCTGCTGCACAAAGGATAGAAGGATTTATTTTTAACCAAATGTCGCATAATAACACTCATAATATTAATTTCAAAGGGTACAGGATGGGACCTCCCACCTGCTGTTTGGAGTCTCTCGCTGAGCCTGCTGTGCGCTCTCCTGGTTCAGGACTTGCATTTCCAAATCATGGGCCAGCCTCTCCAGGTCATTGTTCCTCTGCTGGGTGTTCAGCTTCTCACTCACCAGCTCCTAGAGAGGGACAGTATATGTGGGTTACATATTTTAAGGGACATTTGTTGATAATAACATCTTTTATGAAACTCACTTAAGTCTATTATGTTTTCTTTGGAGTTCTGTTGGTTCATGCAAATGTAGGACTTTTTTTATTCGCAGAGATAGAAAATTGTTTTTCGATAATTTGTGAGCTTTTTTCTGTAAATGTACGACTTTTATCTTTAATTATATCCAATTAAAAAGAGTATTAAAGTTTTATCTTTCTTGAATTTACAACTTAAATGTGGAAAATTCAATACGTTTTTGGGAATATTATCCCCTTCCACATTTCAGTAAGTTCACCTAAAAAACCCTATTACATCTCTTAGTAATTCCCAGGCCTAGTAAAAATGTAAAGGAGCCGTTTAAAAAAAATTGCACACAAAAAAAGAGTGACTTTAAGATAAGAGAATATTCCTCCTTCTCCTGTTGAAAAACAGTGCTTTATCGGTGAAATGTCATGGGAGGTCCGGTTAGATTATCTATTCAGTCAGCGTAAACTGGACAGCACAGACTTCCCCCCCCCTCACCTCTCTGAGGGTGGCCAGGGTCCTCTGGTCGATAGCAGCTTGCTTGGTCAGTTCTCTGTTGTCTCTCTCCAGGCCTTTCACCCTCTCAGCAGTCTCCCTTAACCCCTCCACCTCTTTTACAACAAAACGCATCTCCCTTTCCAGGCTGGCCATACAGACGTTGCTGCTGTCTAAGTTGGCTTCCAGGATTTCAGCCTTAGACAGAGGAAGGTAGAACAGTGGCAGGTTATTTAAGGGCTAAGTACGTTTTTCAAACAATGTCCTTAGAAAAACAAGCCTACCTACCTGTTGGCGGAGACGTCGGTTATCCTTCTCCAGCTGCCTCTTCTCCCTCTCCAGGACTGTGGTCTCTTGCTCCAGGCTTTGCTTCTCTGCTTCCAGTTGCTCGAGGCGTCGTGCAGAGATCCGAAGTTCCTCTAAAGTGGCTTGCAGACTGTGGTTCTCCGCCTCCAGCTCCTGAACCTCTGCCTCCAGGCGCTGAACTTTACGGTCTAAAGAGATGTAGGAGGGCGGAAGAATTACACTTTATAGTTTATAGTATCTGAGGCTTCCTTCACCCAACTCTTCTATTTTCTCTCACATGCCTCCACGGTGAACATAGAATCAAACATATTTACAAAAGTCTTGATGAAGTAGTACAATTCAAGTCCCATTTAGCCATTCATATACTTCAATAACACATGCCTTTTCACTTAAACCTTAAAATATTATAGATGTTGTTATCCTCTCGAACGTTTTCGCAAGTGTGAGAATGTTTAAGCTGACGTGGTCTATAAAGGGGCCCTATTACGCACATTTTCAGCTTCATATTATGTAGTGTCTCTACTGTGACATGTCTCCATGCTTTAATGTTCAATAAGCTCTTATTTTGCTCATACTGCCTGTGCTGCAGCACATCTTTTCACCCTCTGTCTGAAACCAGAGCCCAGTCTACTCTGATTGGTTATTTGGCCGGATGTCCCGCCCCTTAGCAAGTTACGTACAATGTTTTGAAATGCTAGCCAATAATAGCACGAGTTACATAGCGATGTCATTATGTCACGGAAGTACAACAAAGGAGTTCAGGCAGGGGGGGGAGTGTGTGGGAGAGAACGTTGGGATTTTAACCTTGCAGACCATTTACATGCAAAAAGGGGTAACCCTTTTTTTCATTTTGCTCTTGTTAACGCAGATCTCATTTACTTCAATTAGATTTTTCTTAGCTTTTAGATTCATAGTTCACTTTGGTGGCTCTCAAGAAAAAAGTTTTCTTCAGGAATTTATAAGGGTAGGTTTTCCTTTAATGTGGCTTTGCTCCACACAACCTACCGGTGTTATCGAGGGAAGTCTGTAGATGCAGGTTCACCGTGTCCAGGGCCCTGCACTTGGCCTCCAGCCGCTGTGTGTGCTTGCTGGCGTAGGAGGAGCGTGTTGGCAGACCTGTGAGGATGCTGTCGTGGCAGGGACTGCTGCTCTTTGAGCCAGGGGAGTGGTCACGTGATCCAACAAAACAATGGCGCCTGTTGTGATGGTTTTCTAAGTCCTCCATCAGTTCTTTGAAATGATCTCCATCGTCTCCATCCTCTAGCTGTCCTTTCTCCTGAACATGGAGGTCTGGATTATCTGTGAGGACGATCTGACTCTGGACCTCCTCCAGATCTTCAGTGACGAGTTGCTGATGGCAGTTTGAACCTCCATTCAGCGTCTGCTGTGTCACTGTGCTGAATGGGATTACATGAGTGCGGTTTTGGATATTTGAGCAGGTGGTCTGCAGCTCCCTGGGTTCATCTGTTGATGAGGTGCAGTTGTTGGTGCTACAAACCAGCTGGCGGCCATGTTTGTTAATGGAGGCAGCTCTGAGTTCCTCGATGATCCTTAAGAGACTTTGGTTCTCCTTCTCCAGCTTCAGCATGCGACTGCACGTCCTCTCACTCACCTCCTCGCTCAGAGTCTGCTGGCCTTTACACAAACACATGGTGGCAATTAACTGAAGGACAAGAGGACTCGCTGTAGACATTACAAAGTGTAGACAGAGTTAGACACACTCGTGGATAACTTTATTATGTCTGCACACAGTTTAAATGTTTGTTGAGTCTTGTTTTGCTCAATTAGCCAGTACCAGAATGTTTAAAGTGTTTAAAGGGACACCAACAATCTTAAATACTTATTTTTCCATCTACATGTAGAGCTACATATACTGTACATTTATAATATTGTTTGGTGGGAGTTTCCGAGAGCTGGAGATAACGTCGACAGAGATGTCTGCCTTCTCTCCAATATAATGGAAGTAGATTCTGTTGCCCAATGCACCAACAATCATGGAGGAACTCTTTTCTTTCTTGACCTGCCAACACTAATAACACAAAGATTGAAGTGTGCCTCTACTCGTGTACAAGAGGCTGTTGACATTGCAAGAGTTAAACATTAATGGCCGATATCTCCAACACTTGGAAACTCAAACTAAGACCGTGTCTGGTCAAACATCTCCTGAACGTGCCTATACTCTAGGTCATGTTTCAGCAGACATTCAAACTGGAATGCTGAAACATAAAATAAACTGTTTTAATCCAGAGAAAAAAACATCTCTAAAGCAGAAAGAAAGTGCTAACAGTATTATAGTAACTATTTCCCTACTTACCCCACCATTCATGATCCCATGACTTTATCTTACTGTATAGCCGTCTCTTACCCTGGGAGTTCTCAGTGGTCTGTGAGAGCTGCTCTAACTCCCAGCCCAGGTGCTGCGACTCCTCCATGCTCCTCCTTTGAGCCAAACACAGCGCCAGGTTCTCCTCCTGCAGCTCCTCGATGCGCCTTCGATCTGCCTCCCGCTCCTGGAGTGGAGACACAAAGTATCAGCAGAGGACAACAGATTCTTCACAGCTGCAGAAAAGGAACTGAGGGATCTAACGTTGAGTTTTCCTTTATTGAGCAGTCTGACCTGTTCCATGTCGTGGACCGTGGCCTTCAGCAGCAGACCGTGCTTCTCCAGCTGGTGGATTTTATCGGAGCGTGCCCTCCAGCCTTCCAACTGATCCTCCAACACCTCTTTGGTCTCCTGTAGCACCCTGTTGTCCTCCTTTAGCTCCTGAAATGCAAACAAAACAACAGATTCATCAATACGTGATTGTTGCATTCAGTAATTCCTAATTTCAGGTCTTAAAAGTCACTGGTAAATCATGTCTGAGACTGCATCTACCTCTACTTTGGCCTTGTAGAACTCTATCTTGTGAAGTTGCTCCCTGTAGCGTCCCACTTCACTCTCCAGCTTGTCTGCCTTCATGGCTCTCTCTCTCAGGGCGTCCAGCTCGTCTCGGTAGGTGCGGGCTGCGCGGGCGTCTACAAGCAGCTGGGAGTTCTGGTCAAAGTTGAGACAGAGGTTTATAGCAGAAACTGGAGTTTTGCATCATTCTTGAAAATGTATCTCAGCGGTTTCATGTCAGTGTCAGTTTGTTAGATGATATGTATTTCAAAGTCCCATATTGTATAAAATTAGATTTAGATTTTTAAGCATGTGCAGGTGTTATATAAATACTGTGAAAGTATTAATACCCTCAATCCATGAATAAATGCGCCATGAGGTGTCAACTATACTATATACTGTATAATTAGAATGTGCCATACAGTGCAGATACAGTGATTCCCCGTGTGCAATGACAGCGCAGATTTTAAAGAGTGACAGGGGCTAAACTGACATTTCAGACGGAGGGCAAATACAGATACAGTTAGTTCAGACAGGTGACATTATATGTCTCCCATACTAACATGTACAGGCACAAGGCTTAAACAGGGAATACATTTTGCGATTTCCTGATCAGACAAATCCATAGGAGCTTTGTTTGTATCTGTGTGGCTAAGAGTGGTGTGCATTAATCTGTATAATCTGCAGAGCGGTCAGGAGGTTACTGTGTGTCATCATCAGAAGGAGCTCTAATTTCCTTCTTTTCTAGTCTTTTCAGTCTTCAAACCTCCAGCTGGATCCTCTTCAGCTCTGTCTCCATGTTCTCCAGCTCGTGTCTGCAGTCCAGCATCTGCTCACTCTTCTCCTCTCTGGTGGGGTCAGATGAGCGGTGAGGAAAGACAAACAATGGCTGGTTAGTGAGTGTGGTCTACCTACTACTTTTTCAGTGCATATATTCAAATGGCTCATTTGATCAAACACAAAAGGACAAATTCAAATGCTTGGTAATTCTACACCTTAAGGGGATATGGTTGCAAACGTTGTTACAAACTTGCATTGCACAATACTAGATTTGATTTCAACTGGGACTGCACAATTAATCTGAATTTTATTGAAATCGCAATATAGAATAGTGTAATATCCAAAGTAAATATTTGGTAAAGGCCAAATATGTGAAAAAATGATTCTGAATTTAGTATCTAGCTTCTGCAGAGAAGTCCCAGACAACAAACGGTTTACAACAAACTATATGAAAAAGTCTTGTTTGTTACAGATCCCCTTAGAAAAATCACAAAATGATTATTTTAATATATTTTTCATTTATAATGTGAATGACATTTTATAAATGATAATTTCCTCTATTATCCCCAATCATATCGCCACTGTCGCAATAATTGCAATTAGGTTTTTTTCAAATCATGCAGCATTAACTTAAATCTCCTCGAACTATATTTCATTTTATTTTCCACAAGTTGAAAAACAGATACATGTTGGAAGAGCTAAAGCAGGCTCTGATGAACACACAGTATGCACATGAAAGAGCTGTTAAAGGCCAGGGCTATACATGATGCTTTAAGTGACATTGTGTTTGCTCAGCAAGTGAATCTGAGCGGCTAAACAAGAGAGCACAATACAGCCTGGAAGATGGGACCGAGAGCAATGATGGAACTGAGGTCTTGACCGGATCAGGGTTAGTGTGTGTGTGTGTGTGTGTGTGTATGTGTATGTGTATGTGTATGTGTATGTGTATGTGTGTGTGTGTGTGTGTGTGTGTGTGTGTGTGTGTGTGTGTGTGTGTGTGTGTGTGTGTAGTATCGGCTGAATTGCAGATCCAATGTGGGTCAGTGGTGGTGAGCAGCCATGGAACCTGCCAAGCTGGCTGTAATGTGGGCCAAACTCCCAGGGGCATCGCTTATCCTGTAGTATCTCTCTGGCTCTCATTCACTCTCTATTGGCAGTTCCCCAGAGGACAGGCTAACACTCTATACCATCATCCATCCTGTGGTAAAACTCAGACTGTACCCAGAAACAATCACTTACTGTAGGATTTGAAAACTTCTACCAGCAAATATTTATGATTTCATCCAATACGCCTTGTATTTAGATCTCAGAATAACAGTTTTCCTATTAATTGGCTTTTTTATTCTCCTGGTATTGTTAACTATATGTTAAACTGTTAGTTTATAAGGGCAATTTTAGCAAAAATGAAGACTTTATTTTCAGAGATTTTCATTTATTTTTTGGAAAATATATATTACTGTGTATAATCTCAAAGATTATTACAATTTGTATCTGTAAATTCCCCACTTTGATCTCACTTTTCTTTTTTGGTATGGTCTTTTTATTCTTTTAATTTTTTTTATTTTGTATCTCTTGGAAGATACCCCTGCTCAGTAATTTTAGTCCTATAATACACTTTTTTGTTATTTCTTGTTTAACCTTATTGTTTATTTTTTGTAAATAATAAAAATAGTTTTTTTACTCACAGTTCTTGTCTAAGTCGTCTGATCTTGGCCTTGGAGTCGGCGAGCTCCACCGCCAGGTGTTGCTGAGTCCCCGCATGCTGCTGCATGCTGGGAGAGTAGCTCCCTGAATGTGGGCTGGAGGGGCTATTGAGCAAGCTAAAAACTCCTTCCTTTTCCTGCATCAGCTCTGCTATAGTCTGCGAAAAGGACAGGTTACAGATTATCTTTAACATAATGACTCAATACCACATTTTTTACGTACAAAAGCTCACCATCAAGCACACTTTGCAACACCTTTATACCCAAATACAACATCTAAGCAATCTTGAATGACTATGAAATCTACCTCTAGATGGTTGTCCCTCTGGTCCAGCACATGTCGCAGGTGAGCGGCCATGTTTCTTGCTACGACCTCCAGCTCATCCGGATGCACCTCGCTGGACTCCAGCCACTGCAGATCCATCACATTCTCCTGACTGAGGGTCAACTGGTCAACATGGAAAGGGACAGTCAGGGTAGCAGGGAAAAAAGCTAATATAATATAAAAACAATACAAAATGATCCTCAATATGCAGCTCCACAATAACTTAGACATTTAATTCCCTCCTTTCCGAAAGAATCCTTACCACTTCTACCTAACATTTATTTTCCTCCAATAACATCACTGCTGGACAGGAAAACCAACCGTGTCCATAATATTTATTTGCAGGGTTGGGAATTACTTTAAAAATACTAAGTAATTTACTCTATACAAATGACATATATTTGGTTAATGTAATGTTACATTGTGGACTTTGATCACTGTCCTTTGTTCCAAATCGAGACAAAAACCCAAAATGCTGTCGCTGCAACTGCGTAAAAATGTAATCAGATAATTGTTGAATAAAAATGTAAACTGGGCTGTGTATAGTATTCGTTTTTTGTAATCCCATTAAATAATCCCAGTCACACGTAATCTGTTATTACCCAAGCCTGTTTATTTGACAAGCACAACAATACACAAATAGATTTCCTCTATGACACAGCTGGGGCTTTTCAAAGCTCATGTCATACACAGTCAGATACCTCCTGAATATGTGCAGCTATGGCAGCTCTCGTCTCAAAGTCAAGCGTCTGGATCCTCTGGATGTACTCCTCTTTTTTCTCACACTGAAAATCAAAACGTGAACAGATTTAGATCTCCACAGCTCATGCCGGCTATTTGAGAATTGATCTCACAGTCAGAATTTACCTGGACAGCACATCCCAAGAGCAGCAGCAGAAGCTTCTTCGTTTCCTCCAGACTTTGTTCTGTTGGGGATAAAAAGGTCATTATCTGATAAAGAACGTATCAGGTTAAAGTACTGAGGGCTGCTGGAATGGATTTACGTTGAATAGAGCGCTGGTGAATTTGGGTCACTACTCCCCAAAGCCCTGCCATCACTATGCAGTGTGGGTATCAGACTGATGGAGTGCCATTGAGTTAAAACTCTATTAGAAAATGGATCAGAGATCTATAGCAGTCAGTCTGTGAGGAAATACTGTCAACGTTTTCACTGCGGAAGTGATGTGACCTCATTTTCATTGTTCACTAATTGAAAATAGTATTATCGTTGCCGTTTTCTTATTGCAATTAACAATAACATTACTGCTACTAGTTCATTTGGTTTCAAGTATTAAAAAACAATGCTCTTCCTGTTTTCAATTAATGTGCAAATTACACAAAATGTTGTTTATGATTTGCAATAGGTGCAAAGTAAAAAGAGACTGTATTGTCCACGGAACTAGATTAAATTGAACATCTTTTAAATATAAATCCTTTACATAAATATGCTAGTTCCGCTCTAATATGTAAATTATCCTTTCAATTGATTTGTGCTTTGTCTGCAAACATTTTTTCATTACTCCAATACATTTTGTGGCGTAAGCAAGCTGAGGTCTTTGTCATTTTGACTATATTGTTTTTCTAAATATAAGGGAACATATTTGTACTATGAGGACACATCGCTTGTTTGATAAACTCAGATGTTTTTATGCAACTTGTTCAGCCGTGACACTAAATCTATAATACACAAGTCTTCAGTGCATATTGAGTATCAGCAAACAGAATAATCAGGCTTCCAACCACATACTGACTTAGCAGCTCCACTAAAGAGAAGCGAGGAGGAATAAAAGAGCATACCACAGTAAGGAGTCCTGCCAAACAGCAACACGTTTGGCAAAGGAATCATGATTAACTGTCTCAGATTCTCCTGCAAAAAAAGAGGCAGAGAGGGAGATGGGAAGAGAAAACAGGAAGATGAGGCACATTTTAGACCGAACAAAGGACACAACACTGAAGATTGCAGTAGAGCCCAAGATCTTGAATGGACAGGAGCGTATGTATGTACAGCACATAGCAGCTGCCTGAACACATGTATAGAAACACAGCCAAGAAATGGAGGAGCGCTTTGAATGGGACGATGACGGAGCCAGTTTCTCTAAGTACTGCCTAGAATCAGCCTTTAAATGGCTTGTGTTTTTGTGTACAGTACGTGTGCTGTGACTGTGTGCACTGTAACAGTGATTGCTAATAACTTCTGACGAGGAAAAGTGACCATGTAAAGTTCAGGAAATGACATCCATACCCATGAAAGCCACTGCAGACTGGAATCATTTAGTCTTTGATGGAATACCGTCCCACTGCCAACATTTCCCAGTGACTGCTACTTTGACCCTTTGAGGAAAGTTCATCTGACTGGCCATGCATCTCCCATCAACCTCTCCTTTCATATAGTCAGTATGGAGTATGGAGCTGTGAGAAAGTCTCAAGTCTCAGTCTCTTTAGGTAAGAGAAAACTCTGAACGAGAAACTTGTTTTGTAAAAAGGGTTTAGCACAGGCTAAGAAAGAACCCATAAACATTGGACCAGACCCGGGTCACAAGGCCGTCAGACAATATCTTTTTCACTTTCATTAACATTGCATGGTAAGGCATTTGGAAAGTGCATATCAGTTGAATCTTCATTAAAGGTGTGTCATGCTTTTCCGGTTATTACCCATCCCCTTGTGTGTTATGTAGCTTTTTATGCATGTAAACGGTCTGCAGAGTCACAAACCCTCAAAGTACACCCTGTAGCGAGTACAACTCCAACACAGAAAAGACCTGTCTATGCTGCCCCAGAACGCCTCGTTCGAGATTTCTCTTTTTCCATTTCTCTTTTTCCATTTTTTTCAAATGGACCAATCCGTGGAGCTCCTCACACACACACACTCACTCACTCAGCCTTATCTTTTCTCAGGCTGTGAGTGTGTGGCGAACTGTGTGGCGAACAGCCTGGCTGTGAGTGTGTGTGTGTGCTCAGGCTGAGCTCCGCGGTGTCTCGCTGTCTCGCAGACCCCACGCAGCAACCAGGAAACGACACCAGTAATCCAGCTCACACTGTCCGCTCCTCGAGCCTCAAAGGGCGGAGCAGCGAGCCCCGCAACGTCCCGCCAACACGGCACCCAGACCCCACGCAGCATTCTCATCTGTTTGTCATTACTGGTGTCATTTTCTGGTTGCTATCAAACGCCATTGTAACACATAAACACTGTTGTTCCGCTGTAACGGTGGTGGACTCATCAGAACAGAGTGGGCGAGCTGACCAATCAGAGCACAGTGGGCTCATAGGGAGGGGGGGGCAGGAGCTCCAACAAGCCGTTTAGGACAGAGAGTGAATACACATACTATACAGAGATGCTGTATGAGAAACCAATGGAACATTGAACAATATAAATCTATTCTAGTAGACCTCAACAATGGAATTATGATCAGTAGAAATGGCCATGACATGGGACCTTTAAACCGTTGTTTGTCATTTATGTAACTTAAAAAAATTCGCATTTTAGAACCAATTGAATGGGTTTTGAAGTGTATCTTGTGGCTCTTTGGTAAGCTAGCAACATTATTTTAGGATGGCTAGACCTAACAATTGTTTCAGCACTTTTCACCAAACTGAAATATCTCAACATCATACCCATTAACCAACAGCATGTTAACATTGTCCTTGTAAACTTGTTAGCATGCTGCCATTAGCATGTAGCTCAAAGTACAATTGTACTAAGAAATTGAGCAGCTAGCTTAGATGTACAGACTTTTAAGTCTAATTTGTTTTAATGTGACTGCCCTAAAAACACAGAAATAACCTAAATTGAACCAGTATGGTGAGTTAAAAAAAGCAAGAGCTGCCCTATTTCTACCTTGACTGCAGTGCACTTGAATAAGATCTGTTTTAATGAGCAAAGGCATGAATAAAAAGCTGCAGTCTTTCTCAAGCATAAAGGCATTCTAATGTTTTCTTCCTGTTAGGTCCATGGTTTTAGAGCTGTATTAACTGAGACCAATGTTACCAAGAATCAAGGATTCGATATGATGATCAGAGATCCTTTTAATTTGCTGTAACAAAAGAATATAACCCCATCAATCCTTTGCGGAGCTAATCTGTAGAACTTGATTGTCTCGTCCTGAGTGAAATTACTTTTCTTCTTATTTTAGCAGATCTTAGCAGAAGACAGCTTAGCTCGAGTTGTACTTAATTTCTCCGACACAGACATCAAATCCAAGACTCAACATCAGGGATGTCTGCCCATGAATCTTATGACTTTATATGTCACTCTAAAGCTCTGTCCAGCATGTGCAGATTACACTGATGTGTACATGGCTGGTATTTAGGGCAGGCATCTTAAGAAGAACTAGTTGATCTGCTTGGACACAAATACTACTGACCAACTATCTGGACTGTGCATGTTTCAGCCAGATTTCGCGTGATGGATAATTCAAAATTGAGGCAGAATGTAAGTGTTCAGATATCATAATCCCATGTAGAGAGAGATGGAAAGTTTAGCAGCTTGGAGAATTTATATAACATATTTCACATGGCTGAGACAAAAGGGGAGGGAAAACTCACCACATAGTACGTCTTGATTTGCTGGACGAGGGAGTTCAGGTTCTGGACCCTCTGACTTGGATCCCTGCTCACTTTGTTTGCACCCTGAACAGCCGAGGGATTTCTGAAGACAACACAAAGGCATTTTACTTCACATGTCTGCTGTTCACAAACAAATGTCAGTCAGTGGAGTGGAAAGAGAGAAGCTGCAAGCTGGTAGAAGCCCCAGAACAACGATCGCCATGAAAACATGTATGAGGTCTCTATTCATTCCTATCTTTAGCCCGTGTGACGTCATCCTTTCAGCCAACAAACCACACTGTTCTAGAGCCAAACGGGGTGGCATTAGACTTTCCAAAGGAAACACTTTAGACTGGATTTTTGGGCTGTTGGCCCAGGCCTAATGAATTCTTGTGGCACTGTCATAGAGGGCAGCAGAGAACAGGAAAGGAAATATGTTAAAACCGAAGTAATAGATTACTTATATATAAATGTATTCAAGGCCTTGGGTACAGATAGGCCTGTCACAATAGCAACTTTTGTTGGACGATATATCTTCATGGAAATAATAGCGATTAATGATATTGTCGGCCTTTTTAAGACCAATTTATGACAAGGATATAATGATAATTCAATAGCACAATATTGTACACCTTTTTTAAGGCAATTAACCTTTAAGAATATTCAAACATTAGAAATACAATAATCTTTAAATATAAAGTGAATAACACATAAATAAAATCCCCTCAACCAGAAACACTAAATAAAATGACTCTTCCGCTCAGAAATGTGCCATCAAGTCTTACAATGGTAAACCCTGCTGTTTATTCTGGTGGATTGGTGACCCTCTTATGTAAACAAATAAAAACCCAACAAGCAATATTGAGCTCCGCCGAAATGACCGAGGTCACGTCCATATATATTAACATAAATCAATAAAGTAATTATTGTGATGTGCCGTATACAGTTTGAAAGACGTCATGTATGAAAGAGAGACAGAGAGCTGCCAGTATGTCACATTTTTGTGTCTGTTTGTCTCCATCACTGTGCTGTTTGTCCCGTTTATGTCCCTCCCCCCTCCCTCCCTCCCTCATTCCCTCCCATCTGTGTCCCAGTGCTACTAAACACCCGCAACAAGGCCATAATCCCAGAGGGTCTCCCAATCCATGAGATTATCCCGCCTCCATCCCCTCCCCTCCACAACCCTTCCCTCTGCATTGTTCTGCATTTAAGGCTGGTTATTGTGACCCTGGGGGATTGTGGGATGAATGGATACTGTAGATCTGAGGGGGGGCTAGACAGCATTATCCACAAGTGCATGGGTCATCAGTTTTAGTTTTTTTACCAGTTCTCTTCTATTGTATCTCTTCTATTTTAGTTCTACAATAAAATAGTTTTTTCATCCTAACATGAACATTAAAGTGTTGCCCCCTGTCAGCTCACAACACTTTTTATCCAACTGTAAACAGAGCTGGAGCAATAAATCCACCAATTAGTCGATCTCCAATTATTTTAATAATTGATGATTCGTTAAAGTTATTTTTCATGCAAAAATGGCCGAAAATGCTGTTTTATCCCCTCACATCCGACTTCATATTGTTGTGTAGTATTAAAGTGAATATTTTAGGGTTTTGGACTGACAAAAAAGGACATTAGATAGGATTTGGAGTCTCTGGGAAAGACATTTAAACTATTTTTCTGAGTTTTTATTCCCCAAACAATAAATCCATAAATCTAGAAAGTAAACGTCAATAGTGAAAAAGTGGATTGCTAGCTAAATATATGTCAACATTTTCCAACATGATTGCTGATATAACATCAAGTCTCTACTGTAGTGGAGTTTACATGATGGCCCACTGTCAGATGAAGAAATAAAATGCAATGCTTCAAAATGTTCACATTCACTTGACAAAAGAAGAAAGCTTCTTAAACTTGTTTACATGTAAAACAGGCCTCTTTAATAATATGTTTGATGTAACATATCAGCCTCTCATATCATAGGAAATGTTCATCTTTGGCCAATGCCAATATTGTATTTTAAATCTTTTATCTCGGATATTGTGACATGCGGATATCATTGTGTATCCCAATTGTAAACTGCCAGAGGACCATCAGTTAGTGTTTTTTTATGGGTGAGGGTAAGTCCCTCAGAACATAAGGCACCCAAATCATAATCTCTTAAGTAGTGTCTTGACAGTATCTATGATGTCCCTCATGTCTTGGGAGTCATGTCTTTGCAGTCTTGTCCTTCAGTGTCTGTAACTTTAATGCTAATTGTAACATTTTTGGAGAAACCCAAACCTGTAAAGTAATAAGGGAAGTTGCATTTAAAGACTACTGCAGACTACAAAGATCCCCTTCATTGCTGCAAAGTGACAAAGCCAGTTCTGTTAGTGCTTGGGTAAAACTGATAGCAGACGCTTAATACTGTACCATTATCTGATATGGGAGAAGATACCCAATTATTTAACACAATACTGAATTATTATGGTTTCTAGTGTAAGAATGATGTACTTAATCACCATCAGCACATGCTTTATCAAGTATATGACAGCCAAAAGCTTCAAAACACAGGCTTGTATTTTGAACAAACCTGGAACACCTCTTACAACTGAGATTCAAAATGTGACAAATACATTTTAAGCTGCAAGAACAAAGCTGTGACTTACATTTGTGTCATTATGTCATTCAGAAAGACTCCATCCAGTAACTCACAGAAGTCCAAGTGCATGCCCCCATCATGTGGTACAAATGTCCTCACCTAAAAAAAAAAAAAGAGGAAATATTAAACAACATGACAGGATTAAATCACAGGCAGGAAATCATATTATTTTGCATTTCTTACCCAAGTGACAAGAGGGCTCAGCATGAATTGGTCCAGGCAGGGCAGAAACACTCCACTCTCCATCGTTACCAAGGTTGTGTGGGTGAATATCCCAGTTGTGTCAATCAGAAAAAAAGGACTGGTAACAACTACATTTTCTGCAGAAGTGAGGCATCCTTGCAAGAGTGCACCCTCCAAATCGTCCCATCCATTTTACTCAAACTAGTTGAGAATGTCCTCTCGGCACTGCGGTTTAGTTGCGGTTTTCACGCACAGACTCCAATCGGTACGGTGCTATCAGCCACATCCGGGATATAGTGCCGTTTAAACGTCTCTAAATCGGTGTTCAAGCCCAGTCCTGTTCGCATTTTGTCCCGCAACAGCATGCACCCTGACATCCTCCCGGCTCCTCTGCTGCTGCAAAGGCATCTGCCGTCAATCCCCCGCCACCACCGCCCCCCCCCCCCACCAAACCCCGCCTCCTCCACCCAGTTTCCCTGCTCGTCAAGAGTTAACCCTGATAGATTTTTCAAACTAAATATTTTACCACCAGAAGTGACATTTTCGCAAAGTGTGCTACAATAAACTCTCATTTCAAAAAACCTCGCTCCTTTTCGGATACATAGCCTAGTTGTGATGCCTCTGCAGCAGACTGTGCTAAATAGAGCTATGAAATATCTTCGCCCTTTAATCTGTCACCATGACAACAGCACCCCCACCCCTGCCCATCAGCCTCTTTTTCACACGGCAACAAAAGCAACACTGCTGCTAACACTGAACCCACTATAATGTTAGCCACTTAGCTAAAGATCAGCTTCTCTTGTTTTTATTCAACTAACATTAAAATAACCAAAACTCGATAAGTAAAAATGACATTTTTCAAATTATTTATTTTTAACAGAACAGAAAGTGAAGCAGAAAGGCAAAACACAAGCACCAAGTAGGCTACTATTTAAATAAAAACAAATAAAAGCAATAAAAAGACAACAAAAATACAAGCAACTGTTAAAAAAACACAAAAACAAAGTGCCCCTCCCCTTTATTCAGTTATAAATCAACTTTCAGCCTGTGATCGTGCTATGGCGCCTCCCTGTGTTACAAACTAGACATAACTCTGTTAATCTGTCATACATGTAAATGGAGATAAAACCAAATCAAATACAACTTTATTAATCCTGTGGGCAAACAACCTTGCCAGAGATTGCCTAAATGTATAATACAAATAATTATAAAAACAGAGTTATTATAATTATAAAGTGTATAAAAAGTAATACTACCTCCTATGACAGCCTAATAGAATATCAATACAAGTACGATTGCATTTAGTCAAATGGGTAAACTAATGTAAAATACTGTTAAAAATGTCTATCCTACCTAAGAATGTCCTACCCGTATACCTAAAATATATCTTACTTACATCATTATAATTTTGTGTTTTTTTAACTTCCTGGACATTTTGGAGGACATGTATTTGTTGTTTAGATGTATTGCATTCTAAATGCAGCGAGAGCAAAAGTCTGATCATTGAGAAAGAAGAAACAAGAACTGCAAACAAAAACCTATGTTAAAACAAAGAAAAAAGACTTATAGTTTACATGATTACACAAATGATTTGTTTGCAACTTATAGTTTCATTTTTGAAATTAAATTAATTTTTTTCCTGTGTCTGATTGTGCCTCATTGAGTTCACCTGTTGCCCTTGTTCCTGCCTCCCCTGCCCAGCTGTGTCTTGTCCTGTGATTACCCTTCTTTGTATTTAGTCTTGTCTTCCCCTGTGCTCCATGTCGGTTCCTTGTCTTTCCTGTCACCCTCTATGTTTGTCACTATCGGGTTTTGTCTGGATGCTACCTCGTGCTACCTGTTTATAGATTCATGGTTGTTGTTTTGCATTGTCAACAGCTTTTTGTAAATTAAAGCTCACCTTTTGTTACACTCTGAATCCCGCTTCTCCTCAAACTGCATTTGGGTCCTACCTTACCTCAAAACCTTGACATCTGTCGAGTAGCGTATGACCTTGTATTTGTTGGAATGTGTGTACAATATAACTGTTGGCAACTCTGTTTCCCATATAAATGATGCTGTAATAAACACAACAACAATTATAAAAAAGATGCATTTTATTAGGTCAGATGATTATAATCAATGAAATGATTAACAGCTTTAGCCACCGCTGTAAATCTACTGCATATACATTCAAGATACTGCCTTTTCTACAATTGATGGTAATACAGCATTCAATTATAAAAAAGTTTATAAAATACAAATAAAAATGGTCAACAAAAAATAATGCATCATCATTAAATACTAAATGTGATTTGTTTTGATGAGGTTTATTGGATGTGTTTTTGTATTTGTAAATATGTTTAACATTGAGCATATTGATGTTATAATCAGCATATTGTTTGTACTAGTAAATAGTTTGAATTTGAAATATTGCTTTCAATATCCATGCAGCATGTCATGCTCATATAACAGTCAACTTTTGATTAAGTAGATAGATATTATTTCTGTAACTAGTAGTGAGTCTAATTATAACCTCCACATTTTCATAGGGACTACGGAAGCCCTGAGAGGCTTGTGAGAAAAATAAAAAATGTAGTGTGCATTTTTAAATTCAAAATGTATTCTTTTCAATTTCGTTTGTGGCAAAAACATCATATGAAGATTTTATTTTCAGGTAAACAAATGTTGATCAGGTGAATTTTTGTTTCCTCTTCATCTGGAAAAGCATACATTATTTTCCTGATGAGTATTATGTTCTCTTCACACTCTAAACTCAAGGCACATATATTGTGTGTAGGCAAACCAAAACATTATATTACATTTTCCTTGTGTATATGTTTTGGATAAAATGGAATGCTATCAATTATTTTTGACATATTTGAAACATGGGCTAGTGGTGCACATTGGCCTCTTGTGGCTACAATTAGTATTACAAGAAGCAATGTGTAGATACAATGCCATTAACAAAGGAGAGAAAAAAAATATTATCAATTTATTATCAGAATTTAGTTTTATAGTTGCCTCCCAGTATTTTCCTAATTGTAAACTAAAATCAAGTCTAAGAGTGAAACTCACTTTCTCTAATTGTGTATACGTTTTTAGAGTATTCAGCCTTATTAGACTTATAAGGATTATAGAAATACATTCTGTGCTTATAAAGATAAAGGGTTGTTCCACTTGTTTTCCTCCTTAGACTCCATATACATTTCCCCTTGTTTCAGGTTTCTGTATTTGCCCTGTCGGTCTTTGTTTCCTAGTAGGTTTTTAGCATACCGGGACTTCCAGTCTCTCTCAAAAGCAGCCTTGAGTTGTTCTAGGATTGTCGCTCCTCTGTCTTCGAGACTATTTTTCATCTTGACAACCAGCCCAACTCCTGTGTTAATGGCGAGGTCACTCCCAACCCAGTCATGGTTACCTGTGGATAGATAGAAAAACCTTAGAAATGGTGTTTGTAAAAGGTATTATTTCAAGGAAAAGGGCCGTTAAACTGTAGAAAGCTGTGTTAGTGAGCAAACGTTTAAGAAAAAGTAAACATTTGGAAAATAGCCTTCACTTTCTTATCTTTGTTTAAAGAAAAGCACCACAAAATGTTTTTGGAATAGCATCAGAAGACATCATACTGTAGACAACCTGAAATATCTTCAAAATGTCTACATGCATTTTTCCTTTTTTTAAATAACAAACAGAATGTAAATGTTGCATCGGTGCTTAAGCAAAGTCCTGTTAAATAACGGACAAAAATAACAAACAAAAACAAATTAAACATTGCCTACCAATGTATACAGCATTGTCTGTCACCATGTATTTGTTGTGGTTGAGTCCATGTTGAATATCCTCCTCTTGCTCCTTGTTGCTAAAAAAACGCTGCAAAAATGTAATTAACAACTTTAGTTTAAAGTATGGAAGCCCTGAGAGGCAAGTGAAAAAAAAGCTGATGTTACATTTTCTAATGTAATCTATATAGTGTTCTCTCTTGAGATAATGACCTAAAAACAGGTAAAATAAATCCACAGCAAGGGCGGACAAATGCGTTTTGCGAGGATCAGTTGTTTAATGTACTTTTTTCATACAATTGATGTTATACTTTGGCCACATAGTATTCTTTTTTAAATAGTATTAAAGGTGGGGTAGGTAAGTTTGAGAAACCGGCTCGAGATATACTTTTTGTTATATTCCATGGAATGCTCTTAACATCCCGATAGCAATGAATATCTTAAGTGCTTTGACAAAAAATCCATAAAAAAATGTCATCTGTGGAAGCCGTAGTACTGTAAAAAGCATGACCAATCATTTTAGCCGGCCCGGCTAAAATAACTGGATGGCCTACCTGCCTGTCAGCCTTCCATCTGTGCACAAACTTATCTCGTGCCCTCATTGGTCATGTGCGCGTTCGTGTGTGTTGGAGGAGGGGCTCTATAAGGAAGTGGCAGATTTTCTCCGGTTGTGTATTTTCAAATTCTAGCGATCTCGAGCTGGTTTCTCAAACTTACCTACCCCACCTTTAAGTGAGCTTTGCAAGAAATGTAACATAAATACACATTGAGTATTACAGCACATTCTTTTAAAAATAAAACTTGTAAAGATCATGGATCACAGGGGGGCGAGAGAAGGGAACATGAAAAATAAACCAATAACGTGGCAATGATAACAACGAAGTGCAGACTTCCACCTTTATCACCTGTTCTTAAGTCTAAAACCCAGAAGAGAAAACTATTTAAATCACCATATGTTTTTGTCTTTGGGCTTCTGTAGCTTAAATGTTTATACATTCAGTGCAGATACTAAACTACAGCTTTCATGAAACATATTTTGGAGGAGTTATATTTCAGTTTACGTACCACCTCTATTGAACAGTTTGGCAGCTGCATGCATAGCGACTTAAGGGAAGTGACAAAGTTAAAGGTGAGAGGATGAGTCTTCTTCCAGAAGCTTATCAGCAGACGAACTCTGACTCCTCTTAGTACCACGGCTTCTCTGATGACCTCATCAATAGCTGACCAGTACCTATAGATGCACCCATTGTAATCAGACACTGTTTTACAATGTAAATACAAGATCTGATTTCATCCAAACAATAATGAAATATATCTGTCAAAGGAAACTTTGTTTGAATATATATTTGAGTTCTGACGTACCTTGTGACTGTGGTTCCTCTGAAACTCCTGCTCACGAGAGGGAGGTAGTCCGTCACAGATATGAAGATAAACGTCTTTGCATTTTGGATGACTTGATGGATGGCGTCTACATCTCTGGTGCGATCTCTAGCGCAGAAGAGTTCAGGCGAGGTCTGCAGGAACCCAAAGCCCAGATTTAATAAAAATTAAGTAAAATCGAAGAACTGAAAGGTCAGAATAAAGGATTTCTATAACTTTTGGTATTCAGTTAGTCCAAGATCAACAAACAAAAATCGACAACCATATATTTTCATCCCGATGGTAAATGTTACATTGATAAGGCCAACCTAATTAGGGTTTGTCAATGTCCAAAATGTCAAATTAAGTGTAACATTTTGACAAAGTAAAGGCCAAGAAAAACAACTAGGCACATTTCTCCAGCCATGAATCAGGACGTGAGGCACAAGAGCAGGTTGGAGTTGCAGCAGCTTGTAACAGCATGGCTCCTCACTTCCTACAGGATGATGAATGTCCTGAATTCAACTGATAAGCACATTGTCGCTTAGAGGGTAACAAGATTCATTACTGTCAAATTAGGCTGAGGTACTGAGATATTCAGACTGGAGATGCTCCTCAGTGTGATATTAACATGATTAATCACTGCCTGTGTAGGTCTGTTATTAGTTGCTAATGAAACTTTAATAAAGACGTCCACCACCTAGTCCACAGTCAGGAAATGGGTGCCTCAAGAGGAATATAAAACAGACAATTTATAAGCTGTGGTTCATGCATTTTGAATGGAGTCAGTTTATGTGTTAACATGCTGTAAATACTGCTGAGTTGTTCCTCACAGACACATAAGCAGCAGCCTCGGTGGCGTTGAGTTGTAGCTCCAGGGCGTCATGCCTCCCGTAGATGGCTGTAACTCTCTTCGACCAGATGGAGGGGATGTAGTCCCTCTCATGAAGCTGCCAGTAAAAGGAAAAGACTCGGTGGAGGTCCAGAGCCAGACAGCTGCAGTTATACACCACCACCCCCAGTTCTTTCCTCTGCGGGGCGTCAGAGAGGAGCACAGAAGAAGAGGTGATGCAGCAGAAAAGTGGCAGTCTGAGTAGAGTGCTCACTGGACAGATAGCTTTTATAATATGAGACAGGAAGTAGAGTTAGATAAAAGGCTAAATCACTTTTGGCTGATTTTAGAGTTAGAACAGTAAGACTTACTACGTGAGATGATATGATCATTTAATATTGTCCATCGTATTATTAGATTATAATAGGATGAGATTTTTTTTCTCTAGAGTTTCTACAGCATGCTGTGAGGCTAGGCACCCTGGTGCTCAATGCTAACATGAGCGTGCTAAAATACTCACAATGACAATACCAACATGACGTTCTAGGTATCAGGCACAGAGATAATATAACACATTGTAGCTCGGTAAAGTAGGGCTATTATCGATCCTTTGACAAAAGTTCAGAATCTCAAGATTTAGGAGATTTTTTTATGGTGATCCAACCTTGCAAAGTGAAGCTAAAAAATAATGTTTTTCTTTGTTTATTGAGTCTTCTATCTCAGAATTTTCTTTAGTTTTTTATTTGAACATTTGTGAGTTTTTTTCATGTACCACTGTAATGTCGTAAATTTCCAACAAAAATCTTATATTAGAAATGAACCCCCATTCCTCTGTAATTAATGTATTAATTTATTTGAGCCCTTATACCTCAACCTAGTTAGAGGTATCAGGAAAACAGTAAATGTTGAACTTTCTAGCTGGTCGTTTTAACAGCTGACGCTGAAGGGAAGGCCATTAGTCTGCAGATTTGTTATCATAAATAGAAGTACATACATTAATGTGTGTATTAAATGTAATGACAATCCATTTAATAGTTGTCAAGACCTTTCACTCAAAACAAAAAAATATCAACTTCATGGTGGCGCTAGAGCAAAAGGAACTTCGACTTGTCCTCTGGGCAGAATGGTTGCAAAATGAAGTAGCAAATCATCCAATTAAGATATTTCAGTCTGTACCGAAGCATGGCTGAAAACAGCGAACAAGAGACGGTTGTTCTAAATATATTCTCGCCTGGTCATTAGTCAGACAGCAGTCAACTGTTTTTGTTTAATCTATTTTGGTTGGTGACCCAGAAGGATGCACAGAGGTTTCAATGCTTTCTACAATGGTAAATCCCTATCTTCCTCCCTTTGTGGCTCTTTTTCTTACCTGCCCTTCTATCATTTTTGTGTGTTTCCACACTACACATTAATATACTGTATATTTCCATTTCTTCCCTTTGGCTCCTTAGTATACGCCAAACCGTACTTCTACCTCCAGCCAGCTTCGAAGCATGAAAAGTGCCAGGTAATCACATTAGGTAATAGTATGCTAATGTTTCCTGGTTCATCCCTCTATTGTGATTACAGACTTAATGCAAAGGGAAATGCTACTTGTCTTTCTGGCCGGCCTCAGACAGCAATCTTAAATCATCCCTGATGCCCATAATAGGGTTGCTGGAGTAATTGCCTAAAAAGGTACAGGTGTATAGTGAAACTAATTCAGACTCAGTGTTATGTTTTAAGTCCATGTGAGGTCCCTATGTTATCGGTTAATTACATTTTGTAAAGCTTTTATTTCTTAGAGAATAAATCTATTGTTAGCGGTCCATCCATCCATCCATCTTCTCCCGCTTATCCGTGGTCAGATCGCGGAGGTAGCAGTTCCAGCAGAGAGCCCCAAACTTTCCTTTCCCTGGCCACATCAACCAGCTCTGACTGGGGGATCCCAAGGCGCTCCCAGGCCAGCGAAGAGATATAATCCCTCCACCTGGTCCTAGGTCTACCCCTCGGTCTCTTCCCAGCTGGACGTGCCTGGAACACCTCCCTAGGGAGGCACCCAGGTGGCATCCTTACTAGGTGCTCAAACCACCTCAACTGGCTCCTTTCGACGCGAATTGTTAGCGGTTTAGAGTAAAAAAAAAAAAACTGCAAATCTGGCCACACCTAACTGCAGAGACTCATTTATCTTAAGTCTGATTTTACTCTGCGCTCATGCTGTCAATGTTTGTTGTTACCTTGGAGAGTGACCTCCAATCCATATCGGCGCTCCCGATGTAAATGTGCTTCCGATCCACTACCCAGAATGAGGAATGGAGTCCTCCTCTGGTAAAAGCTGTCATGTTCACAAAATGAATCTCTGCATCTAGACGACGTTAAACAGAGAGATAGACGAAGAGTGGTACACTGTGAAAGTGGGAAAGAATGAGATGGAGAAAATCGTGGAAATATGCCAATTGGCCTTCGACTCTCACAAAGCAGGCAGGAAGCATGAGGGGCAAAGGCTTTGATAGAAAACCATTCAAGTACATTGCACATTCATGATTTTTTTAAACTTCATTGTCAAGTCTGGCCGACATGAACCCTAACCCCAACCCCAACCCCTTGCTATGTAAAGCTGTTGGATGGGGCCGAACGCTTAAAAAACGACTTAAATCATCATAGAATACATGAGAATCTTCTTTTAAAAACAGTCTGTTTGTGCACTGCTCATGTTGTCAGTGGGGTTGTGAGATGCAATACATCTTCATTCTGGAAGCTACAGTACCATAACAAATAGCCGTTACAAGATGAAAAATATGACAGCCTCTCACTGTGTGCTGCCAAGGTCTTCAGTTCAGCAGAGTTAGTCAGACTGCTGGCAATCTTCAGTTTTACCCCACGAGATTTCAGGCTGAGCAGTCTCTGGAACAACAGCTGACCCTGAGGAAGGGATGTTCTGTATTATTCTAGTGGAGCATTACAGAGGTATTTCTGGATGGCCCGTACCGACAAATCTGCAGGGCTACCTCATTAAAGGCTACATACAGACCTACAGTAGAAATGAATGGCATTTCCTCTTACAGAACACCTGGGAAATACAGTTGGTTCATCATTTGCACGAATGTAGGGGAATGACCCTGGGTCATTAGGCCATTTGTGTGTGGATATTTTCTCTCCTCCTGTGAGTTTCTGTGTGTGTGTGTATGTGTGTGTGTGTGTGTGTGTGTGTGTGTGTGTGTGTGTGTGTGTGTGTGTGTGTGTGTGTGTGTGTGTGTGTGTGTGTGTGTGTGTGTGTGTGTGTGAGTGAGCGAGCGAGCGAGCGAGCAGGTGGTGCCCGTTAGCTGATTGGCGGCCTTCGACATGCTGATTGGTCCACCTGAAGAGACAGGAGCATTTAAGCTGTTCCCTCTGCCCTCTCTCTCATCGACCTCTCCTACTCCCAACTCTGTGTCTGTTGTAGAAGATCTGATCTGTTGTTCTGTGTGGCTAAAGTTACCGATTACCGGTCCCTGTTGTACATTTTTGTATGTACTTAGTAAAGCTAAGCTAATTTAATCTGTCTTGAAGACACGCTTTGATTTGTCTAGGAGTGAGAAACCCTTTTTGTTTGAACCCCTTTTTCTCCTGTTTTTCTGGTAGGAGTTAGGTAAGAAGCCTGTATTTTATTTTATTTTATTTGTTTTGTTAGGCAAGTTTAAGGAAACTCTGTAAAGAGGGGTTTTGTTCGTTATGTTGGGGTTGTCTCACCTCTTTTTGAGTTTATTTAATCTCAAAAAGCTAATTTCCTGTGTCATTGAGCATTTCTTGGGAGTGGGAAGAGTGGGGAGAGTGCAATTGTATGCTACGCCTAGGTTCCCCTAGACCGGGGCGTAACAATACCAACCATGCTCCATTGGACATTCTACAAGCAAGACCATAACCAACACCATCAACTGATTTTAATGTATATTAATTTGTTTATTGTCAGGACAACTGAATATCATGCTATCATGTCAGTGGAAGTACACTCTCCTTAGCACTTTTGTTATGACTGCCACTAAGTCACTTTTAGACTTATAGATGTCATTTATTTTGTGTATCTATACTGTTGCTTTGCTGGTGCCAACCACAAATTCCCTTTTTATGTACATTTAATGGAATATAAAGAAATCTGATTCTGAATCCAAATGATGTTGTACCTGTTTGGCATTGCTTGGCGTTGTTTCAAGGTCCCAGGGGTTTAAGGCCCAGACCGGAGACACCACCTCAACTGAGTGCTTCGCCTGGTCCAACAAAGTATTAAAGCCAAGAGAGAGAGGGAGGTGGGGTCTGCCATCCAAGGGGAGAGAAAGGTCGTCTGGAATATTCTCCACAAGCACGATTCTGAAAGTAACACAAGCTTCCTGAGTTTAAGGCGTAGCTTCAAAAAGTGTCACACAGCAATATATGATCACAAAACTGCAAAACAGATCAGATAAGATACAATGCATTATGACGAGATGTATAGATTAATAAAAGATACGATCCTATACAACATGATATTACACTACAAGTAAAAATAATCGACACGACACGGCATGATACGAAACAACACGAAGTTGCACAATACAACTTAACTTTTAGTTGACAATAAAATGTATTTTGCATCCTCAGGCAAGTCTTTGGCCATGGTGTCCCTCAAGGAAACTACATGAAATCTGATAAATTGATCCCAGTAATGCTGCTTGAGTCAGGCCAGTATCGGAAACAGTCAACAAGGCAATATTTCGGAGATTCCTGTGAAACTGGATAACAAATGCGTATCTCTGACCACATTTTCTGTAGTCAAAATGCTGTGTGAGAAATATAGGCACCAGGTTTTGTTAAGGTATAAGAATGACTTAGAGAATTGTAATTGTGTGCACATTTTCATAGATTTTTTCCCGGATACATGATTGGCAAACCTTATTTTTTACATGCCTTATTGTGTTATTATTTGAGACTTGCAGAACATCTTACTGGCAGTCACGGCTGCAGTTTTCCTCTGTGATCCCGTCCTCATCGTCCCCCCAAATGTCCACCGATGAGAAGATTAGCACCGCTAGCACAGCAAAGCAGCAAAGAAGAGCAAAGATGGCAATGCACTTCTGCTGGGTCTGGAACACAAGTTAGACACACATTGAGATAAAGTCAGGTTTGAAGGGACATCTGTATGGCGATATCCCCAACAATCGGCAACCCACACCAAAACCATCTGGATTTAAAAAATAGCATTAGATGCAAGAGGAAAACATTTTTTGGTAACACTTTCTATTACCTTTTATGCATGAATTATGAAAACCTTAGTCAGTCAAGTGTTTTTATTGCTCTTGGGGCATGAAAAACAAGATTTTAACTTTAGTTTATTTTTATCTAGTTTTTTCAAATTTAGAAAATAAATGTTTTATATGTCCACTCCACTCAGGTGGACAGTATGCGTTAAAGTTTGAACTGAAGACATGTACATTTGGAAAAAATGATAAATAAAGATGTTATAAAATTACATTAAGTATATTGATTTAAGGCCCAAAAAGATATTGCAAATGAAGTATTTTCAAGAACAACAGTAGCATAACAGTATGAATTGTAGTTGAAATATAGCCAGTGATGCATGACATCCACTTTAGTGGACAGGTGATTAATCATAATTTCCTGCAAACATAAAATCAATACTTTGACAATTTATGAATTATATGATTCCTTAGTTGTTACTTGATGTCTCCAACATTGTTATACCTGCAGGGAGCGCTTTCCATAAAAGGATTGGCAAGATATCGACGAGTGATTCGGTCAATCTGGCTTTCTGTCGTCCATCTTGGTTTAGAGCAGTGGTTCTCAAACTTTTTCTGTCATTCCCCACTTTGAACAGGTGGGCCTTTTCAAGCGCCACCTGTTCCTCATCGCTCCAATAAAAAGGTAGGCCAAGCTTAAAATGTATCGTTCTATAACAGGGGTCTCCAACCTTTTTTAGGATGAGAGCTACTTTAAAAAAAAAATAAAACAAGTCGTGAGCTACTTTTACTCCTTTTTAGTTTTTTTGCAGTGTATATATTTAGCACATTTTAACATTATTATATGCTTACCTTTAACCTTTGTGTGCTGTTTGAAGATTTTTTTTCACTTTGAGCACAACATGAATTGATGGATACAGCTCTCAACACTCAGATGAAAGGGAGCTGTTTACTTTTCAATAATCCAAACATCTTTAGAATATGATCACCACCAATAACAACTAATTTAAACTTGTTTATTCTTATCTTATGTTACCTAGTTAGCATTCTTTCTTTCTATTTATGCATATTTTACTAATCACTCCCCTTTTAAACTTTTTTTTTTACTGTCCTATAGTACACATTGGAATGATTTCTTACTTTATTTTGTACAACCAGGCTATATTAAATAGATAAAGGTGTGCGCTCTCTCTCTCTCTCTCTCTCTCTCTCTCTCTCTCTCTCTCTCTCTCTCTCTCTCTCTCTCTCTCTCTCTCTCTCTCTCTCTCTCTCTCTGAAAAGCTGTCCACTGTAGTAGCCTCTATGCGTGCAACGGTTACACAAATTCACCATCAACTAGTTGTTAATTAACATGCATATTAGCAGTATATTGGCTCTTTATTAGTCATTATAAAACACTTATTAATGCCTTATTCTACATGACCATATTCTACAAGTACACTGTCAGAAAAAAGGGTACGGTGGAGGTCCATTTATGTTCTCTAAGGTACAACTGCTGGTGATGTACCCTCAAAGGGTCATAGTTGATCCATAAGGTACTAATAGGTACTTTTTCTAGGTTGATAAGGTACATATAAGTTACAAACTGAGAAAGGGTCCATGTCTGTACCATTTTTCCATCATATAGGGGTACAATCACAAAGATGTCAGTGTGTGACCAAAATGCTGTTGGGGGATGGGATGGTTAATGCATCAGGGCTGCTAAGGCAATTGTGAAATCTGGTTTTGTGCGTGCACACATTCATTAAGCCTAGGTTCAACAATACTTTTTTATTGTCTGTGAAATTTGATTAGAAGGAATTGAGTTGTAATGTAGGCCTACACAATTCCATGCAATATTTAGGCCGAAGCCTTTTAGAGGCTGGAAATATTAGAATTGGACAGCAAATTACTAAATTTCAAATATTTATCCTGGAAACAACAGTGATGATAATGCTAAATAAAGAGCTACAATGGTGGATTTGGATATTTGAATGAGAGAGTTCACCAGGGGCGTCGCCTGGACCTGAAAACATTCAGGGGCTTAGCCCACAGTGGCGGCGGCACTACAGTGGCATTTTTTACTGCAACACTCCCCACACGCACACACACAGTACACCCGCGACTGTTACAATGAAGGCTCGATAATCAGCTCACGGCATATAGGCAGGGGTAAAGTGGTATTTTTTATGAGTGGGTGGCTCACCTCCTCTAGGGGGGTCCGGGGGGACCCCCCTAGAAGATTTTTTTTTAAATATTGAAGTTAAATGCATCAATCTGGTGCACTTTGAGAGCAAAATGAAGAGATCTATGGATACCTCTCTCAACACCCCGAGCCTTGATCATGAAGCTGGATCGGTTTTAATAACTTGCTAACTTCACCATTGTTCTGTAATTTTTTTTCTCTGAACAGCACGACGCTCCAAGTCCCTACCCAACTGTACAGTTGGTAGACACCGACTGGAAGATGGCCTTTACCAGGAAGGTTCCGGTTTTGGTCAAATTGGACAGTGTGGATCTGTGCAGGGGCGCAGGAGTTGAAGATGGGGTAATTTCAGCCTTCTGTGCCTACTTTGTTTTCAACTTGGCTTACCCACCCTACATGAAGAATACGCTGACCTTTCTCCAACGTACTATACTAGACATTACTGAGGTGGGTGAAAAGCCCTTACCAGTCACTGTGACCCGAATGATCAATCTACTGTACTAAAAATGCCACGACCATATAGATGTACAAGGTGTAGAAGAACCACCTTCACCTTAATGAAACTGGTTCAACATGTTGGTCTTATCCACGCCCACGAAGCCAACTTTAATATTACTTGTGGACTAAATGACTGCAAGTCAACGTTCACATTATACGAATCATTCAGGCGTCATGTGTATCGTAAACATGGAGAGCACGTGCTACCTGATAGCGGTGCGAATGATATGGACAATGACACTGATCTAAACAATGACAATGATATGGACAACATGGACAATGATCTACAGCCTGAGGTTAGGGCAGACATACCACCTAGTATGGATGAACTATTGAGAAATTTTAAAGCAAATCTGTGTAGCTTCATTCTTAAATGTAGAGAAAAAAAATCACATTCCACAGGCTGTTCAACAGGAAATTGTAAATGACATACATTTTTTATTATGTTATTTTAAAGAAAATTACGACGCTTTTATTACGTACCATCTTCAAGAAAATGGGTTCAATATTTTGGAATTTCCTGAACTAAGAGAGGTAATGCAGTCTAATGATTTTTTTGAAAAAGCTACAGCAGCTGTTAGATCGCCATACATGTTGAAAGAACATTGTAAATCTAAGCTCAAATTGGTTGAAGATGAATTTGAAGTGGTCAATCCCTTAGGCTCAAAGAGAACCAAGCACAAGCTTTGTGCGTTCTATTATACTATAGGCAACATTGATGGCAAACATCGATCAAAACTTAAGCATATCCATCTGGCTCTTTTAGTCCGTCAAACGTTTGTGAAACGCTGTGGTTTACAAACCATCTTAAAACCCATGTTAGACGATCTTAAAAGACTTGAAAGAGATGGTATCACCATCATAGTGGATGGGATTGAGCAGACTATTCATGCTGCACTAGCAACATTGTCAGCAGATAATATTTCAGCCCACATGTTGGCTGGTTTTACTATGTCGTTTAACTCACACAGAATTTGCCGCTTTTGCATGGCAACTTACACAGAAATTAAAGAAAATTTTAATGAGGAACATTTTGTCTTGAGAACCCCAGAGGCACACGAGTATCATCTGAAATGTATTGAAAACCCTGAGCATAAAGTGACGTATGGAGTAAATGGTCCTTCTCGGTCAGTGTATGTTTTGGTCATTGGATTTTCTTTTCACAAATGGAAATTCAAAAACAAAAAACGACTGGATATTTGATTTTCGTTTTCAAATTGAAAAACCAAAATTGAAATACAAGGCGTTTTTCTTTATCACGGTCAAAAAGGGATTTACTAAACTTAAAAAACGGGATGATTTTCATTTTCTACTTCTCAAAACAAAAAATAAAATCACTAGAAAACAGAAACAAAAAAAAAACCCTCCGTTTTTTCATATTCTGCTACCGGAAGTTACCTTACAAAATAAGAGCGCAGACGAAACTCACGGAAGTGATTTCAAAACAAAAGCACTCGTAGGCTATGCTAAAATCACACTTTGAATCACTACAGTATCCTGTTGAAGGAACTGTGATTATTATAAACAAGGGGAATTTAGCGATCACAATGAAAACGGCCAAGACTCACTTTGAGCCCAGAAAATGAATGTTATAAAGGGCTGTAAATATAATAGGCCTATTTCTAAAATGGACAACATTGTTAGGAGATTTCAACTATACAGCGATTCTGCACTGCGGTCAACTCAGCCGTCTGGGTGACCAGATGTCCCGCTTTGTGCGGTATATTGCACAGCATTTTCACGACTTTTGGTGCGTTCCGCAAATTGAGACGATGTTCCGCATATTTCATTTTGATTGGCTAAAACGCTTTTCTA
This sequence comes from Trematomus bernacchii, assembly GCF_902827165.1. Classification (NCBI taxonomy): domain Eukaryota; kingdom Metazoa; phylum Chordata; class Actinopteri; order Perciformes; family Nototheniidae; genus Trematomus; species Trematomus bernacchii. The sequence goes on along the minus strand of NW_022988066.1, from coordinate 395,610 downwards.
AAATCTGATGTATGACATGAATCAGATGCGGAGAAAGGCCGGCTCGGTTCGCTGATGGCCGGCACCGCCCTTTATTATTATATGTTTTAAACTTTATATATAGTCTATGGTTTTAAACGGCATCATGCAAGTTGCGCTGACAGCGACAGAGGTTCACAGTGTACCCCCCCCCCCGCGCTGACAGTTCACGAGCGTCCATAGTGTCTCTCCACCCCCCGTTGACAGTTCACGCGTCGACATTGCATTTACATGTCCCACGGGCCACATTGTCCCACACAAACATACTCTAGAGCAGAAGTGGCTTGATTTTGTTCTCAGCATGGGACTTTGACAGAGGATGTCTCAAAAAGTAAAGAGTAAAATTACTTAAATGTATTGTAGACAGTAGTAGGCTTACTAATACAAAGTCAAACAGTATCAATTTCATTAAGAACTAATGGTAAAATTGTCTTTTTATCACTCATCAAAGATAGCAGATAAACATACATTATGTAGGCTACTATGGAGGGGACTCTGACAGAGGATTACTCAAAAAGTACACAGTAAAAGTACTTCATTTCATTTCCGGTAGCAGTCAAACTAGTACAGAGTCCAACTGTGTCAGTTTTATTTAGAACTTTTGGTAAAAAACTCTAGAGTATGTTTGTGCCACAAGTGGTGCAGAGCTCTGTCCCACTTGTGGCTTTCTGGCACCATGGTCACCTCAGCCGTCTCTCGAGTTTGATTTTTCAAATCAGCTGCTCTTCATTTTTTTTCCTGCTATATTCAATGAGTGATACAAATATTTGTGTCCACAAGTTCTTAATAAAACTGACACTGTTGGACTCTGTACTAATTTGACTGCTACTGTTACACCACTCACAGGGTTCCCGCGGGGTCTTAAAAAGTCTTAAATTTGATAATCTGAATTTAAGGCCTTAAAAAGGTCTTAAATATGACCAAAAAAATAAGAAAGGTCTTAAATATGATTTAGAAGGTCTTAAAAATGATGGGATTTGAAAGGTACTTCTGTGTTGCGATCGCGTCTAAAATGTGTTTTGGGGAAAATGTCCGGGCTGCAAAGTAACCAGTACGGTAAGAGCTTTTCAGTTCCCCCCAACAATTTGTATTGAAATAAATCAACATGGAACCAGTCATCACTAACTTTGTTTCCCCCGGCCCCTTATCGGAGAACACCCAGCTAGTGACCTAGCAACCAAGCTTCAGCTAGCAGCAGTCAGAAACTCATGTGTCTTCGAATCTACTTACAAATAAATATGGGGAAGTGTAAGTTCAACCGTATTTGGTTGGAAAACATCGAATTTAGTGCTTGGTTGAAACCAGTGGAGGGGAACGTGTTTGAAGCCCGCTGCACCTTTTGCAAAAGAAATTAGCGTTTGTTTTGCTAATGTAGCGTTAGCTAGTGCAGCAGCTCCCGCAACAACACCGGAGGCCTGTACTACGAAGCTGGTTCAACTTAACCTGGATATGTTGGAGTTAGCCGGTTGGCCTAAGCCAAAACATACGCGCTGGCGCTAAGCTGTACTACGACGCCGGTTATCAAGTGGATCGCTCAAGCCAGCAGTGTCCTATCTAGTTAGGTGCGCGTTCACATGAAAGGGGTGGTATTTGGAGCATTCGACCAATCTCAAACACGGACAACCGTACTGACAGCGCAGCGTCATACTTCCTGAATGAAAAGTGAACTTTAATATTAGTCAAATATGAAGAAGTTAAACTTTAAACATCCATGTCTTAAACACTTTATCCAGGATAAAAGCCACATAGCTGCACCTGCAAGGTGAATACAGCTGGTAAAAGAAAAAGTGTTTGAATGCGTACATTAACAGGTTTATGAAATCACTGCCCCGTCTAAGACACGAGTGGATCTGACTTTAATTAGGAGAATTTGACTCGAGTGTTTCGTCAATTTAATGTGTTGCTTAAAATAATACTTCTGCATACAGTATGTGACACTGAGTGTTGCACGGCCAGATACGGCTCAGCTGACTCAGATAAGGAAATATATGATACATTATGATGTGATATGATATGAATGATAATGGCACACATCGACGTCTGCACTCACAGTGCCGCGGACTGTACTTAATGTTACTCTGATCCGGTTACTTATGTCGTGGCAGATATTTAAGTAAGCTTTCTTAACGCTAATATTATAATAGTCAGATTGCTCTGAAGATGGGAGGGGATATTGTATTAATTTTCACGTTCACACAGTCAGTTGATTTTGGCCGGCTGTCTTTCCTGCAACGTCAGTTTTTCTGTATTTCCTCTATCCTGTAATATGAATTGATCGCTTTAAACTCCGCACACGGAGCTCTGATTGGTCAGCAGGCAGTGCTTTCACTGAGTTGATCTCTTAGCCTGCCACCTAACCTGCGCGAAAATCCAGCTTCGTAGTACAGGCCTCTGGGGACCTCCGGGTGACGTTTGTGTATTCGACGTCAACCCTAAAAGCGGAGGTGCTGTAGACGCTAAATACCGTAGTTAAACACCAATCATACAACAGCAACGATGAAAGATTGTAGCCAAGGCAGCAGAGCTCTGAATATAGCTCTTGTTACTCTCTCTCACACACACACACACACACACACACACACACACACACACACACACACACACACACACACACACTAGGGCTGCTCGATTATGGCAAAAATATATCACGATTATTTTGGTCAATAATTGATATCACGATTATTAAATACGATTATTCATTGACTTTGAAAACATCCATTTATTGAACTTTAAAACAAATAATAATTTGAACAGTATCTTTTTAACTGTTGATTACCCTGAACGTATAATTCTACTGAAAAACCAATACAAAAATAAATTAAATAAATAATATCAAAATAATAAATACCAATAAACAAGATCAACAAATATTTTGGAGCGCACTTCCACAAGCTCCTAAACATATATAAATATGATAAATAAAAATAAATTAGACTAAAATTAATTAGATCAAATATGTTGTAGTTCACTGTCACAAAGCGAAATAATAGTTTTTTTTCGATTATGTTGTTTTTGTAATTGTGGCAGGCCAAAATCGTAATTGCGATTAAAATATGATTAATTGCACAGCCCTAACACACAGACACACACACATACACACTTTTTGGCTAACACAGTTCTGTACTGTTATGCTGTTATGTTCAGTCATTGTTCTTATGTTGAACATGAATACATTTGCTTTGTAAGTAATTATGGGACGTATTTCTTCTTTCATAGCAATTTTCCTTCATACTTTCTTGCCGTGAAATAGGTCTTAAATTCTATTCAAAGTGGTCTTAAAAAGGTCTTAAAAAGTCTTAAATTTGAGTTGGCGAAACCTGCAGGAACCCTGCACTCAGACCGCAAGGGTATTATAGGTGTAGAAAACGTTCATTTATTAACTTCCACAAGGCACATGTGCAAGATGTCAGCATCTCAAACGATCTCAAAGCACAACACACAGACACACTTCTTCTGTTCATCTCCAGCATAAAACAATGATGAACCATCAGGTGATCTGCCCCCTTGTGGTATAAACATGCATGTGCAGGTAGACAACCTCAACCTTATGGGTGCTACACTACCAGAAATGAAATGAAGTACTTTGACTGTGTACTTTGTGAGTAATCCTCTGTCAGAGTCCCCTCCATAGTAGCCTATCCAGGCCAGTCTCTAAAGAAGTTCCAAGGTGTGAAAATGCTGCTGCCGGACTACTGACTGGAAGTATTGCTGATATCATGTCCACCATCCTCTTAAAATACTCTGTCCAACAATATCAGTCTCAGGAAGAAAGGTGTTTTAACGCTTATTAAAAGAAAAACATGCATTCTTGTTCTCAGGAGGGGACATTGACAGAGGATTACTGGAAAAGTACACAGTAAGTACTTCATAGTACTTGTGGGGGTAGTTTCAGTAGTACTGAGTCCAACAGGATCAATCTCACGAAGAACTAATAGCCGCGTTCACACCAAGTACTTTCCTGTACTTAGTTCCGGCACTAAGAGCCCTGGCGCTTTTAACCCCAGGGCACTTAGTACAGATCGCGTTCACACCGCAGTACTTTTCCCTGAGGGAAGATTACAAGTACAGTAGGTGGCGGTAAGCACCTTAAAGTTGTTTGCAATCCGCTACAAAACAAGAGAAGAAGAAGAAGAAAAACTTCCCGCGTATACTGTCTGTTGTTTACCTTCCGACCTCAGACATGATGGAGATGGAGTCGACTGAAGTTGTGCTGTTTGTGCTCATGTTATACAGCTTTGTAACTTCGTTAATGCGGCCAGAGCCTGAGCCTATTATGGCGCGTTTCCACTACAGCGCGGAGCACGGTTTAAGAGGGCTGTGACGTCAGCGGCCCGTCTTTGGTTGCGTTTCCACTTGGCCTAGTACCGGCCGGCGGGTCCTAATTCACAGTTTTTCTGGCCTCATAAAATCGCGGGTCTAGGGCCAGAGACAACGAGGCTGAGTCGGGCTGAGTATGCTAAACTAGAGAGAGGATCGCTGGCAAGGGGGCTACAACTACAACAAGATGGACATATTTGACCGTGATTTAATTGTAATACACGTTTCAAAATGATGCCGAAGTAACAACATACTGATACCGGTTAGTAAAAACCATGAATTAATGCTTTGTCAAGTCTGCAGACAGACGGCAGGCGAAAAACCTTTTAAAATGCATGTTTTTCTAGATGGAGATTGGCTAAGCTAACGCAGTATATGCTCCGACCGTCCACACTCACAACAACGGCCTATACAGACATAAATAAAGCAGCGACTGTATTCACCATGACACAGACAGTCTGTGGTGTGTACTTGTTTAACTTTTGTCGAGTTTCTGAACATATATAAGGAGCTGTGAGCTCTGAGTGCTAACAGCTAACGGCTGTGTTGTGTTTCTGGAGTTCTCACTGAAGATGACGTCACGGCTCCGCCTACACTGCGTTACTATAGATACTGCCCCAGTTCCTACATTTTTCTTCTTTACTTGCTTGTTAAGCGCTTTGAGCACCAGGAAAAGCGCTATATAAATCAAATGTATTATTATTATTATAATTATTACCCATTTTCAACACAGCAAATAATCCAGAGGACCACAAGTGCATTGCTTGAAATGGATTTCGCTTTGGAGAGACAAAAAAGGCACAGTTTCATCTAGTGGCCTTATTGAGAACATGCTTAACCAAGGCATCACCTGAAAGCTTATGTTCTGCTCTTTCAATTGGTTGGCTCAGTTTGTCTTTACTATGAACTGTCACAGAGATATTCAATCAGAAAGAGAATGATGGCATCTGATCCAGCCAGAATTTTTGACTTTTTTTCATATAGGGGTTGCATTGTTTGGACCCTCACTGTAGCTTTCCAGTAGCTAGTTGACCGGGTTGTCCACCCAGGTTGTGATCCTTGAAGGTCCTAGATATCATTTCTGGTGGACAACCTTTTACAACATTCCATGTCTGATTTCCGAAAAAATGGGGTTTTGCCCCCTGGGTATAACTTTCAGGTTAAAAATACAATGAAAACAAACTTGTAGTAGTAGTTTTAGCTTTTGATATTCTATAAATTATGGGGATATGTTCAGCTTGTGTGTTGTTTAGATTAGAAAAAAAATAATTCAACTCTGTGTGTGTGATATTTTCATGCCTTTTCCAATTCAGGGCCGACATAAATAGAAGCCTGAAACGTTTGCATGGGGTGAATATATAATACACTTTTTTAGACGATGAAACAATAATTGCTGATCTTAATTCAAACGTTTCTGGACGTTCAATAGAACGAAAATTAAAAACAGTTATTTTAGATGACACAGCTAACGTGTAGGATCGGAATATTTCGAGCCATGCCTGAATGCACCTCTGCCCAGCGTTTGCTCGCGCCACTGGCGCCAGAAAGAAATTTAAACCGCCGCTGTGTCTCCGCCCCCTCAGAAAATTATAAATATAGGCAGCTCCTTTCCTCCTTTCACTACAACCTTCAACAACCGATTCTTCAGTGTCTGAAAGAAGCAGGGGAAAAATCCTACAAAAATGGTGAGTACTGACGAACAAAACAATTATATAAATAATAAAACTACCGGTAATTTGATTTTTTTGGCAGTTCAAATCATAACGGTTGAAATTGGCCGTTAAAACGTAACTTCCATCGCTTTAAACTACAGTCAAAGATACTGTATTAATGTATCCCTGTGACTGTATATCTAATAGTCAGGGTGCGTACGGGTGCTGGAAATCCTTGAAAATGCTTGAAATTGTACGAGGTGTTTTCAAGGTTTGAAAAGTGCTTGAATTTTGGGAATGGTGCTTGAATTTGGGATAAAGTGCTTGAAATTGTAAATGCTTTACTTCGCTTTTTAGATTAAAAGAAAATAAAGAAGTCGGAGCGCGCTTAATTGTTTCGCTTTACATAAAACAGCTCCGCTCCGGCCTTCCCGCGCTATGCGCGTGACCGGCAAGTGTTTTTGTTACGTGTGTGACCTGGGCATTCTGATGAGAGTGATAGATGACAGTATGCCAGGAGGTTGCCGTTTCAACGAGCGTTGGCTAGCAGAAGACAAATACAAGCCATGGCTAAGACGAGGGTCAAGCGAAGCCCAAGAGTAGCCTCCTGCAAAGTGTGCAACAATAACGATGCGAGAGTCTGCGCTGACGCAACACACCACACGAAAGGTTTACCCCGCCCCCCCCAGGTGTCCACCGCTGTGGTGGAGCCCTACAACTCCATCCTGACCACCCACACCACCCTGGAGCACTCCGACTGTGCCTTTATGGTGGACAATGAGGCCATCTACGACATCTGCCGCAGGAACCTGGACATCGAGCGCCCCACCTACACCAACCTCAACAGGCTTATTGGACAGATCGTCTCCTCCATCACCGCCTCCCTGCGCTTCGATGGTGCCTTGAATGTGGATCTGACTGAGTTCCAGACCAACTTGGTGCCCTACCCTCGTATCCACTTCCCTCTGGCCACCTACGCCCCAGTTATCTCTGCAGAGAAGGCCTACCACGAGCAGCTGTCGGTCGCTGACATCACCAACGCCTGTTTCGAGCCGGCCAACCAGTTGGTGAAATGCGACACCCGCCATGGCAAGTACATGGCCTGCTGCCTCCTGTACCGTGGTGATGTGGTGCCCAAAGATGTCAACTCTGCCATCGCCACCATCAAAACCAAGCGCACCATCCAGTTTGTGGACTGGTGTCCCACTGGCTTCAAGGTGGGCATCAACTACCAGCCCCCCACCGTGGTTCCTGGAGGAGACCTGGCCAAGGTGCAGAGGGCCGTGTGCATGCTGAGCAACACCACCGCCATCGCAGAGGCCTGGGCTCGCCTGGACCACAAGTGCAAATACTTTTTAATAGATTTAATCAAGTAGTTTATTTTAGTGTGGCTTAGTACTCCTCCCCTTCTTCTCCTTCGTCCCCCACGCTGTCGACCATTATGGCGCAGTTCCACTACAGCGCGGAGCTCGCTTTAAGCGTGCCGTGTCGTGCACGTTTTTGGTTGCGCTTCCACTAGGCCTAGTCCCGGCCCGGCCCGGCCCGGGGCCACTTTTTCACGTCTTTTCTGGCCCGATAAAATTGTGGTTCTATCAAGGCCAACAAACAGGGCTGAGTCGGGCTGAGTATGCTAAACTAGAGAGAGGAGCGCTGCAAAGGGGGCTACAACTACAACAAGATGGACATATTTGACCGTGATTTAATTGTAATACACGTTTCAAAATGATGCCGAAGTAACAACATACTGATACCGGTTAGTAAAAACCATGAATTAATGCTTTGTCAAGTCTGCAGACAGACGGCAGGCGAAAAACCTTTTAAAATGCATGTTTTTCTAGATGGAGATTGGCTAAGCTAACGCAGTATATGCTCCGACCGTCCACACTCACAACAACGGCCTATACAGACATAAATAAAGCAGCGACTGTATTCACCATGACACAGACAGTCTGTGGTGTGTACTTGTTTAACTTTTGTCGAGTTTCTGAACATATATAAGGAGCTGTGAGCTCTGAGTGCTAACAGCTAACGGCTGTGTTGTGTTTCTGGAGTTCTCACTGAAGATGACGTCACGGCTCCGCCTACACTGCGTTACTATAGATACTGCCCCAGTTCCTACATTTTTCTTCTTTACTTGCTTGTTAAGCGCTTTGAGCACCAGGAAAAGCGCTATATAAATCAAATGTATTATTATTATTATAATTATTACCCATTTTCAACACAGCAAATAATCCAGAGGACCACAAGTGCATTGCTTGAAATGGATTTCGCTTTGGAGAGACAAAAAAGGCACAGTTTCATCTAGTGGCCTTATTGAGAACATGCTTAACCAAGGCATCACCTGAAAGCTTATGTTCTGCTCTTTCAATTGGTTGGCTCAGTTTGTCTTTACTATGAACTGTCACAGAGATATTCAATCAGAAAGAGAATGATGGCATCTGATCCAGCCAGAATTTTTGACTTTTTTTCATATAGGGGTTGCATTGTTTGGACCCTCACTGTAGCTTTCCAGTAGCTAGTTGACCGGGTTGTCCACCCAGGTTGTGATCCTTGAAGGTCCTAGATATCATTTCTGGTGGACAACCTTTTACAACATTCCATGTCTGATTTCCGAAAAAATGGGGTTTTGCCCCCTGGGTATAACTTTCAGGTTAAAAATACAATGAAAACAAACTTGTAGTAGTAGTTTTAGCTTTTGATATTCTATAAATTATGGGGATATGTTCAGCTTGTGTGTTGTTTAGATTAGAAAAAAAATAATTCAACTCTGTGTGTGTGATATTTTCATGCCTTTTCCAATTCAGGGCCGACATAAATAGAAGCCTGAAACGTTTGCATGGGGTGAATATATAATACACTTTTTTAGACGATGAAACAATAATTGCTGATCTTAATTCAAACGTTTCTGGACGTTCAATAGAACGAAAATTAAAAACAGTTATTTTAGATGACACAGCTAACGTGTAGGATCGGAATATTTCGAGCCATGCCTGAATGCACCTCTGCCCAGCGTTTGCTCGCGCCACTGGCGCCAGAAAGAAATTTAAACCGCCGCTGTGTCTCCGCCCCCTCAGAAAATTATAAATATAGGCAGCTCCTTTCCTCCTTTCACTACAACCTTCAACAACCGATTCTTCAGTGTCTGAAAGAAGCAGGGGAAAAATCCTACAAAAATGGTGAGTACTGACGAACAAAACAATTATATAAATAATAAAACTACCGGTAATTTGATTTTTTTGGCAGTTCAAATCATAACGGTTGAAATTGGCCGTTAAAACGTAACTTCCATCGCTTTAAACTACAGTCAAAGATACTGTATTAATGTATCCCTGTGACTGTATATCTAATAGTCAGGGTGCGTACGGGTGCTGGAAATCCTTGAAAATGCTTGAAATTGTACGAGGTGTTTTCAAGGTTTGAAAAGTGCTTGAATTTTGGGAATGGTGCTTGAATTTGGGATAAAGTGCTTGAAATTGTAAATGCTTTACTTCGCTTTTTAGATTAAAAGAAAATAAAGAAGTCGGAGCGCGCTTAATTGTTTCGCTTTTACATAAAACAGCTCCGCTCCGGCCTTCCCGCGCTATGCGCGTGACCGGCAAGTGTTTTTGTTACGTGTGTGACCTGGGCATTCTGATGAGAGTGATAGATGACAGTATGCCAGGAGGTTGCCGTTTCAACGAGCGTTGGCTAGCAGAAGACAAATACAAGCCATGGCTAAGACGAGGGTCAAGCGAAGCCCAAGAGTAGCCTCCTGCAAAGTGTGCAACAATAACGATGCGAGAGTCTGCGCTGACGCAACACACCACACGAAAGGTTTACCCCGCCCCCCCAGGTGTCCACCGCTGTGGTGGAGCCCTACAACTCCATCCTGACCACCCACACCACCCTGGAGCACTCCGACTGTGCCTTTATGGTGGACAATGAGGCCATCTACGACATCTGCCGCAGGAACCTGGACATCGAGCGCCCCACCTACACCAACCTCAACAGGCTTATTGGACAGATCGTCTCCTCCATCACCGCCTCCCTGCGCTTCGATGGTGCCTTGAATGTGGATCTGACTGAGTTCCAGACCAACTTGGTGCCCTACCCTCGTATCCACTTCCCTCTGGCCACCTACGCCCCAGTTATCTCTGCAGAGAAGGCCTACCACGAGCAGCTGTCGGTCGCTGACATCACCAACGCCTGTTTCGAGCCGGCCAACCAGTTGGTGAAATGCGACACCCGCCATGGCAAGTACATGGCCTGCTGCCTCCTGTACCGTGGTGATGTGGTGCCCAAAGATGTCAACTCTGCCATCGCCACCATCAAAACCAAGCGCACCATCCAGTTTGTGGACTGGTGTCCCACTGGCTTCAAGGTGGGCATCAACTACCAGCCCCCCACCGTGGTTCCTGGAGGAGACCTGGCCAAGGTGCAGAGGGCCGTGTGCATGCTGAGCAACACCACCGCCATCGCAGAGGCCTGGGCTCGCCTGGACCACAAGTGCAAATACTTTTTAATAGATTTAATCAAGTCGTTTATTTTAGTGTGGCTTAGTACTCCTCCCCTTCTTCTCCTTCGTCCCCCACGCTGTCGACCATTATGGCGCAGTTCCACTACAGCGCGGAGCTCGCTTTAAGCGTGCCGTGTCGTGCACGTTTTTGGTTGCGCTTCCACTAGGCCTAGTCCCGGCCCGGCCCGGCCCGGGGCCACTTTTTCACGTCTTTTCTGGCCCGATAAAATTGTGGTTCTATCAAGGCCAACAAACAGGGCTGAGTCGGGCTGAGTATGCTAAACTAGAGAGAGGAGCGCTGCAAAGGGGGCTACAACTACAACAAGATGGACATATTTGACCGTGATTTAATTGTAATACACGTTTCAAAATGATGCCGAAGTAACAACATACTGATACCGGTTAGTAAAAACCATGAATTAATGCTTTGTCAAGTCTGCAGACAGACGGCAGGCGAAAAACCTTTTAAAATGCGTGTTTTTCTAGGTGGAGATTGGCTAAGCTAACGCAGTATATGCTCCGACCGTCCACACTCACAACAACGGCCTATACAGACATAAATAAAGCAGCGACTGTATTCACCATGACACAGACAGTCTGTGGTGTGTACTTGTTTAACTTTTGTCGAGTTTCTGAACATATATAAGGAGCTGTGAGCTCTGAGTGCTAACAGCTAACGGCTGTGTTGTGTTTCTGGAGTTCTCACTGAAGATGACGTCACGGCTCCGCCTACACTGCGTTACTATAGTAACTACCCCAGTTCCTAAACTGTAATGGAAGCGCAGCATGAAGTGAGTCGGCCCTGTTAAGGCCAAGCCGTACCGAGCCGTACCGAGCGTGGCCGAGGCCGACCGTGTAGTGGAACTGCGGCATAAGTGAGCCAGTCCTAACGAGGCCCAGCCATACCGAGCGGGGCCGAGCGAGGCCGTGTAGTGGAAACGCGCCATTAGGCGTCCGACAAAAATCCGGAGCCGCCACACGTCGAATACTATAATCGCAAAGTTTCTTCAGCATCAAAGGCAGTTCAAAAGCTTTAGGAAAAGGATTGGCCGACGGAAAGCACACGATTGCCATGTTTCACCGTAGGATGGCTGATACAGGATCTGTTTAATCGCCATGTCGGTTTTCTTTATTGCACTCTCAAGACATAACATTAAATAGAAATATTTTAAATGTAACTAAAGTGTCAGTTGTACATGTCAGTAAACATTGTCAATATAAAATAAAGTGTCAGTTGTACTATATAATAACAGTAATAACAATATAAAATAAACTCCCAGGTGTAGGGATAGTCTCAGCAGCAAACCCACCTTTATTATATATCTTCCTGAGACCCACTGCATCCGTCTGCCATAAACACTATGCAAACATACATGTTAGTTTTGGCCCATAGTGGACTCCATGTTGTGTTGTGTGAAATGGGGGGGAATTAAAAGTTTAGGTCAAATAATATTTAAAATGATATAAATTGTCATATTTGTGTATTTGCCCCTGCCATTCCCCCACAAGGTTGCAACATTGATGATAAATAAATGACAAATAAAGCTTTGCCAGTTTATAACCGATGAAACATGATGGTATCAGAATAATCACTTACATGTGATGTATAGGATGCTACACAGGTCACAAAAGATAAAGTGTCAGGAGAAATAAGCTTAATCGCCATGTCGGTTTTCTTTATTGCACTCTCAAGACATAACATTAAATAGAACAATTTTAAATGTAAATAAAGTGTCAGTTGTACATGTCAATAAACATTATATATAAAATAAAGTCATAACAGTAATAACAATATAAAATAAACTGTCCCAGGTGTAGGGATATTCTCAGCAGCATACACACCTTAGTGCAACGTTGTGTGTCGTGTGTCAGTATTTACAAAAACTATACCAAATAAACTGTTATTAAATGCAGTTTGTCGCTCATCCTGCCGCTGCGCCGACGCTTCCTCATGGCGCAGCGCCCACACTTCATCCTGGTGCTGCTGGCGCTCCATCTGCTGCTTGAACACTTCTGCCTGGCGCTCCATCGAGGTGAGCATCTTGTCCTCCGTTTCCTGGGCCTTGGTGAACAGCACCATCTGATCTCCACGCAGCGACTCATTCACCACGGCACGCCGGTCCTCCAACGCCTGGGCGGTGTCAAAGAAATTCGCATCCCGTGTCCGCTTTCTTAAGGGGAAAATAAGCAATATACAAGATCTGTTTAGTCGCCATGTAGTTTTACAACATACTAGGAATGTGTTTTTTGTATTTTCACAAATAGAATTAAGGTTTCACAAATCTGAAACTGTTATAAAGAATCTTTTGACTCTGGGATAATCCAGTCCAGATTTGATGAGTCTAGGTATAGTGGTTTTAGATCAGGACCTGGTCTAATGTGGTCTAATGTGGTCTACATGTAAAAAAAGCACTGAAATCTCCCTTTTTTGTATTTTCACAAATAGAATTAAGGTTTCACAAATCTGAAACTGTGTTATAAAGAATGTTTGGCCTCTCTGGGATAATCCAGTCGAAATAAATCGGCTATGCAGCGATTTAAGAGGTTCAAACACGGAGGATTGTTCCTTTTTGAAGAGTGCTTCATGTATGCTTGAACTTTGTTTAATGTTGTTGAGGCAAGTTAAACATAAAATATGATGAATATTATGAAATAAACATGATTGTGAACATCAGTTCGATGCGTAACGTTCTTTCAAGACAAAGTTACAGTGTGTGTACCTTTTGCGTTTGGTTGCTGGTAAGGAGGACGACCAAGAACTGTGATCTAGAATGCAAAGCTCGCTTGTTTCCAATCCCGAGAGTTGTCCATCCTCGCCTGAAACAGACGATTAGTGCCATGAGTTAGTGAAGCAAATTACAGAAACACTGCACAGTTATTCACAAGTCAAAACGTTTTCATAGCGGCGGAGAATATCTAGCTAGCTAGATGTAGCTAGCTCGGGGCCGGTGTTAGCCTATTATGGCTAGCATGGCTAGCTTGATCTACTGAGCAAATAAAAGTACATCTGAGACCATTATTGTGCAGATTAAAACCCCAGTGCATGTAGTTGATTTTACCTTCGTCGTGGTAGTCATCGTTGGCCACTGAATCCGCCGTTTGTAGTCCTGAGTTTCTTTATATTTAGCCAGCTGTGCACAATTCCCAGGTCGAGTGAAAGCTACCGAACTGGCTTCAGTAGCATTCCCTGGGTCGCCTCCTCGGCGTAGATCTCCAGAAGCGCCGACACCTCCTCATCATTTCTTGATGCTTGCCATAACTGCTTTCAAAAACAAACACAACGCACGGAGCGTTGTGTTTTTGTAGCGAGGAAAAACAATGGCGTCTCCACACAACATTTTCAGAGTTGTACGGGCGTGGTTTGCAATTCGCCCAGCCAATCAGCACTGGGGCACTTTTGGAGCACTTTTCACCCACAGAAAAGTACGCTCTCTGAGCTGGCTCTAAAAATGGGGGTAAAAGTACCCGAGATTAAGTACGATTTTTGGTGTGAACGCGACATAAGGGGTACTCACGGAACTAAAACGCGAAAAGTACGGTGAAAGTACTCCGGTGTGAACGCGGCTATTGGCAACAAAAAATAATTCCCTCATCAAACTTAGCAGAAGTGGCTTGATTTTGTTCTCAGCAGGGGACTTTGACAGAGGATTTCTCAAAAAGTACACAGTAAAATTACTTCAATGTATTGTTAGTAGTAATATCCTTCAGCAAAGTAACACACTCTGTCACTCTGGTTGCCCTCTTATGATGCTGCTGTCTTTTAATATATAACTATTTCTCAGCCGCTAGTTCGTTCCTCGCAGATTCTTCAGTCTCATCAGCCTCATCCTTCCATCAGTCCCAGTCAACGCCTCCAGCACACTTCCAGTGTCTGACTCCATATGATATTGTCCTGATGCTGTAAGGGTGATGCCCCATGATCACAAAATGTGTGCCAAGGACCTCATATTATGTCCGTCATTAATGTTACATCACCCATTATAACAGTTCTCTTTCATTTTTTCTCTTGTCTTAACTGAATAGCCCTGTCTTTAAGTATAATACAATGTAAAGTCCTTTTCCTGCACCATTTTAAGGCTTCAAAAACAGCCATTTTTACTGTATATGTTTGGAGAAATGACACAATCAATGGCCCAGAATTGTACTTTATAAACTATGAATCTTGTGGTGCTTGAAAAAATACACACTGGCTAAGCCGGCCAGGATATATGCCTTTTTTGGAGCCCTTTTTTGCAATATTTATTAAAATGTCACTTTAAACAAACCCCTATCTGAGGATAAGACAAGCAACCATAAAACGCCCTTTATCTAGAGAGCCATTGAAGCCCATGAAGAATGTATCCTTCCACAAATCTTTTCATCTGCTGTAATAATAATAAAGCTGCCACGTGTTTTCAAATTCAAGTTAAGGCACTATCTGTGCAGAACATTACAAATATTCTTAATTTGCAGTATTTTATTTTAAAAGTGTTCAGAAAGACTGCATCAAATATGCTATATCTATATATATCTATATAATATCAATATTGTTATTAACTTCAATCAAAGTCAATTTAAATAGCGGGCAAGACTTTCCAAGGGGTAAAAATGCTGCTGCCGGACTTCTGACTGGAAGTATTGCTGATATCATGTCTACCATATCCTCTTAAAATACTCTGTCCAACAATATCAGTCTCATGAAGAAATAGCAGAGAAACATGCATTCTTGTTCTCAGGAGGGGACATTAACAGAGGATTACTCAAAAAGTACACAGTAAGTACTTCATAGTACTTGTGGGAGTAGTTTCACTACTAGCCTACTGAGTCCAACAGGATTGATCTCACGAAGAACTAATGGCAGAACAAATTATAACAAACTCGAGAGACGGCTGAGCTGACCGCAGTGCAGAATCGCTGTATAGTTTAAATCTCCTAACAATGTTGTCCATTTTAGACACAGGCCTATTATATTTACAGCCCTTAATAACATTCATTTTCTGGGCTCAATATGTGTCTTGGCTGTTTTCGTTGTGTAAACAAATGGACCGTAGATACACGGATTGACCGTCCTCATCTGCGCTCTTATTTTGTAAGGTAACTTCCGGTAGCAGAATATGAAAAAACGGGGGGTTTTTTTGTTTCTGTTTTCTAGTGATTTTATTTTTTGTTTTGAGAAGTAGAAAATGAAAATCATCCCGTTTTTTAAGTTTAGTAAAGAAAAACGCCTTGTATTTCAATTTTGGTTTTTCAATTTGAAAACGAAAATCAAATATCCAGTCGTTTTTTGTTTTTGAATTTCCATTTGTGAAAAGAAAATCCAATGACCAAAACATACACTGACCCTTCTCCATTAAATGAGCTAAAGTATTTTGATGTGACGAAAGCATTTCCACCTGACATAATGCACGATTTATTAGAAGGAGTCGTTCCACTTATAGTGAAGCTATAGAGAGAAACACATAACCATACAGGAAATTAATGAAGAACTACAACAACTAGCGATTGGTCAAAATGATAAAAAAAACAGACCAGTACCATTTTCAGAGCGACTAATTCAGAACTCTGGAATTACAGGGTCTGCCTCTCAGAAATTGTGTCTTTTTCGGCTCTTGCCTTTTTTAATGGGACACCGTGTTCCCCCTAATTGCAATTATTGGGATGTGTTCCTGATCTGCCGTGACATAGTTGACATTGTAATTGCCCCAAAAGTAAAAAGGGAAAGTCTATCTATGTTAAACTTACTTGTTTGTGAATTTCTTACAAAACTTAAGGATGTTTTTGGTGATGTCATCACTCCGAAATGCCACTATATGATACATTACGCAAGACTTATAGCCATGTACGGCCCCCTGCGTACGGTATGGTGCATGCGCTTTGAGGCAAAGCACCAATATTTTAAGCTTGTTGCAAGTAACTGCAGGAATTTTATTAATATAGCAAAAACTTTAAGTGACAGGCACCAGATGCGACAATGCTGGGAGTTTTCCCAAGACAACATTCTTGATGAATTTGAGATGGTGACAGGGGCAAGTACAGATACTCTGTTTTCATCGCTCCCATTAGAGTTACAGAGATGTCTTGCTCGTGTACACGGCAGTCAAGAAGCATTAAAAAACATGCAGCGTGTTTCAAGGGTCATAATTGACAGTGTAAAATATGCATGTAAAGATGTGTTGATTGTTGATTACTTACATGCAGAGAATATTCCTCTTTTTTTCATAATCAAATATATTTTAAATGTTAACACACTGTGGCTTCTATGCGATAAGCTTCTTGTCCCAATGTCTTATGATTCACACCTGCATGCATACACAGTCAAAGTTGATACTCAATGGAGTGTTATTAAACCAGGACAAGAAATGGACTTTCAGTCCCTCGATGTGTACAATGTTGATGATAAGTTGTATGTTACCCTTAGAAATATTTGAAATTTTTAAGGGAATTGTGACTTAAAAGGAGGGAAAGCTATTGTTCAATGAAATGCGTTATGCTGGATTGTATTGTATTGTGTGGCATTGATACATTTAACATTATTCTGAAATTCTGTATTGATAGAAAATATGTTTTTGTGATGTGGCATTTTTATATGAATTTTAATGTGATATTGCCATAAATTGTATGAATTGTATGATTTTAAATGTTGAAAGTGTTATAGATTGATGATGTAATTATTGTTTATGTTAATAAATGTGAGAAAAGATAATTTTTTGACTGTGTCCCATGTTGTACTGAGTACAAATTTGCCATTATAAGGTACAATGCTCTTGTCACTGGGGCAGTACCCTTTAAAGGCCAAATTTGTACCATTTCCAAGGGTACATTTAAGTCCTAGAGCATCAAGGTCCATTATTGTCCCCAGGGGTACATATTTGCCCCCATAAGGTACAAACTGTAAGGGTACTAATATGTACCCTTGTTAAGGGGTACAATGGGTGTACCTTTGAGGGTACTGCCCCAGTGACGAGCTGTTGGACCCCTAAAGGTACAAATTTAGCACATTATTTTTGACAGTGTAATAGGCCATTAGTTGAGAGTTTTTCCTTAATAACCCTCTAATTAGTGCTTATTTATTGCAAGTAAGGAAGTTGTTAAGCCCTGAGCCTGTTTTTCAGGTTTCAGATTGAACATAGTAAAAAAATGTAAATGATAGTTTCAGTCCAAAAAAACCCCCATTACTTATATGTATGTGTATTTGCCATTTCTCTGGAACCCATTGGTCGATTTTGGTGATTGACACCTCTTTTTAACCGTTAGAGCCAATAGAATGGAGGGGAAGTTCCTAAATCCATCTAAACATTACCATTGAGGATTGAGAGTGATGCGCACGCAGTTTGCCCAAAACCGGAAGCTCCGTCACACTCTATATGAAAAATAAGATTATTGCCATAAATATGATGATGGATTATCAGTAATAATTTCAAACTGACACAGAGACATTGGATTAACCTTCAGCAGCGTTTTATGCGTTTGCCATTGAACACAACTTTTGATCAGAAAACAGCAAAGGTAAGACTTATTTGCCGTTTTGGCTACGTAAAGCTAAGTTGTGTGTTGTCTGGTTTCGCCTTCGCTGCCGCGAGTTTTGGTCATGGAGTGATGATACTTATACCATTGGAATCTGTGGAATCTCAGCTTTCGATTGATATATGATATATGATTGTTTGTGCAGATCCGATGAAGTATAAAAATATTTATACCGTGAGTTATGTGCTAAGTGCGTTAGCACTCTTTGGCTTAGTGCTCATTCAGAGGCTTGGCGTTAGACTTGTGTTTTGTTTCGGTAAAAATGGTTCATATTGTCAGGTAGCTGAGTTTCTTCCCGTTAAGTGGGTATGACACATTCATAGTTTGTTAAATGTTAAGAAGCCCTCAGACGCTGTTTCTTGCAAGATGTTGCTTAACAGGTTAATAAGCGCTGCTCAATATGAGCCTAATAAGGCAGTAGTACCACAAGAAATAGTAATTCTCCCATAATAACATTTAACAAATATGATCTATTCTTATGTAACAAGACATGAAACTATACAAGTGTTAATTAAGTCTAAATAACTGAAAATTAAGTATTTCTATCTAAGAATTTGTTCCCTATAAGTGAAGTCTTGTTCATAACCAATAAGCTAGTAGTTTGACTCTAATTGACCTGAACAGGTTCCCTATTCTAAAGTTGCCACCTATTCACTCTTTGTAAAGACATTATAGCACACAACTACTGAAATGAACCTCAACAGTACATGAACAAAGTAGGCACACGTTGAAATATCTGTTTTATTAATGAACCACTATGTTTTGGTACATGTGTCTCGTACCATAGTACCATGGTAACATTTCTTATGGAATGTCAAGTTTCTCCAAGGCTGAGAACATATATGCAGCCTGTACTTTTTCAGGGTATAGCCTATGCAGGAATCCTGAAGTCAAATTTAATACCTTTTAAGACCTTTTTTAAGACCCTTTCCATACATTTTAAGACCTCATCGCCACTTGGAGTTTCCACCGGTTACATTGGCGACACACTTTACCTCACATTTACTATATACAGTATTGATTGTCCTTCCTCCTTATCTTCCAACCATTTGGACGCAAACTTGCATTTCTCCATAACGATGTTGTTTAACAACCGGCGTAAACGGACCTTCGCGCGCTATCAAGCAGTGAGCGTGCGATGTCCTGTTCAGATGACGTCAAATCCAACGGGATGCCATAAATAAACTACACAGAATCACACTACACACCTACGCAATGATTACATTCAGGCAAACTGCAGAATACAACCTCTTTGGACAATTGATATACTTATTGAAAACAAGCTACAAAATATAATACCTTGGAAAATGCCGTTTAATACTTTTTAATAGCCTTAATTTTCGCTAAATTGATTTATCAACTTTTAATACTTTTTAAGACCCCGCGGACACCCTGTTTTTAATAAAAACTGATTTTTAACAGAGTTTATGTATTTGTGATCATACTGTGTGACCTGCTTGTATGTACTTACACAATAGGTGTACTGTTCTCTCTATGTGTTGTACTGTCTCAGTGTGAACATAGATTAAACAGCCAGCCAAACTCTTTTGAGAGCCAGGGAATGAGCAGCCATGCAGCTTTATTGACTTATTTGCTCCACTGACATAAACGGAGTGAAACTATAAAAAAATAAGTTACAAGACACTTAATGATCTCATACATGCAAGTGTAACACACACAGATTAACGGCCCGTCCACACAGCAGCGTTAAAAAAATCTTCCAACGCTTCTGCCCATTCACTTTGAATGGGGTGACGTCACTTTGCCTCACTTTTCGCCGAACTGCATTGTGGGCAGCAGAGCGGAGATTTTCAGGATTTTCAGGATTCAAAAGTTGAGCAATGTTCAACTTTTGAAGCTGAGGTGGAAGCGTCAGCCAATCAAATCCCGTTTATGCAAATCTGACAGTTCAAGCGCTAGCCAATCAAACCGCGTGTAAGCTGGGAGAGACACACCGCAGGTCATTTCCTCATATTCCAAAAAATGGAGGAGAAATTAGCGGTACGGAATCACCCGGTGCTTTATGACCAGTCCCTATTTACCTACCGGGATACAACCCGGAGGAGCCAGGCATGGAGGGAGGTGGCAGAGACAGTGGTAGGTTTTCGCCTGTTTGGGGAGTTTATATCCAGTTTACTTCGGGCTTTTTTGCTTCGTATGTCGGGGGCGGGAGATTCATGTGATTGGTTGTTGGTCGCGTTGCTCGCAAAAATCCCCAAGCTTCAGATACGCCCACCTCCAAGATTTTTTTAAGGCTGCTGTGTGGACGCTCCGTAACACATAGGACCGCTAAGTGTAAACAAGGTAAATATAGCTAATGCTAGCTGTGCAATAAGCATGTACAGGCTAGTATGGCTAACGCTAGCGTGTATGCTAACGCTAGCGTGTATGCTAACGCTAGCGCGAATGCTAAGGCATTTTCTCATTGAGTTTAAACATCTCCAAATGTCATCACATAAACACAATACATGTTACTAATCCTTACAGTGTAAGTGTAAGGCTTACACTTACACTTACAGTCATTGCTTTCTGACGGACTTGACCATTTTACTATTCAGGTTGCATAGGGAAAATTAGTAGTAGTCTACTGCCATGCTATTCAGTTGAAGTTCACTTTCTCCTACTTCCTGTACCCGGTTTCCTGTCTAACCTTCAGTACAAATTTTATAAAAATATAAATGTGCAAATATGAAACATACAGGTCAATATCACCTTGCTATTGGTAGCTGAACTGTCAATACCCCAAAACATATTCTTAGATAGAAATACCACAATTAACACTTATAGTTTAATGTCTTGTTATATAAGAATAGATCATATTTGTTAAGTGTTGTTATGGGAGACTTACTATTCTTGTGGTACTACTGCCTTATTAGGCCCATATTGAGCAGCGCATATTAAGACCAAAACTCATGTACAACAACTTCCTTACTTGCAATAAATAAGCACTAATTAGAGGGTTATTGAGGAAAAACTCTCAACTAATGGCCTATTACTTGTAGAATACGGTCATGTAGAATAAGGCATTAATAAGTGTTTTATAATTAAGCAATAGCTCACGACAGGCCGTGGTATATGCTCATTATATCACAGCTAAGGGGGTGTGGTTCGGCCCGACGCGAAGCGGAGGGTCGACAACCCCCTTACCCCTAGATTCCACCGGGTCCGTCTGCGCCGCGTTGCGGTTTTGGTCCGGCCTCCTCCGGCGTCATACCCTACCAGGCGCGTTTCAGAAGCATTTCAGAAGCGGAGCGTCTTGCCTGCCGGCTCGCAGTTTTTGTTGATTTGGGCATATTTCCTGGACAGGCTACTTTGTACAGACAAAGTTAATAATAACTGTAATATTCCAGTTATAAACGACATGAATCAAAGACGTGTTTATTAGTAATTAGGACGTAATTATTCTATATATATAATTTACACAGTGCCTGTAAACCGGAGGAGAACGCTGGCATTTCTCCTCCTACTTGAAAGACTACGGAGGGATAGGGTCTGCAAAATTAGTTTGTGTGTGTGTATATATCTATATATATATGCTATATATGCTCTGAAGGTTCCACTTCCTGCCTGCCCGACCTTACATTACGGCTGCGCCGCGACAAAAATAGGATTCGATCCTAATTTTAGAGGAGCCCTGCGCCGAGCCGCTTCTGGGACGCTTCTGAGCCGTAATGCGCCGCGTGTGGTGGAATAGCACCCATTGACTAGAGTGGCCGCGATCGCCGTGAGCACCGCGGCGCAGCCGTAACGCGCCCGTAACGCGCCGCAGACGGACCCGGTGGAATCTAGGGGTTAGCTGTGATATAATGAGCATATATCACGGCCTGAAGTGAGCTATTGCTTTTATAAAACGGTTACCAAGTGTGGCAATATGAAAGAAAAATACACACTCTAATTTAAATAGTTTTTATTAGTAAATAATGATGTTCAAAATAAAATAGTCCCTCCGTTGCCTTCTGCACGAAACATAGTGCGAGGTGGTTGCTATGCAACAACACTAACAACCGCTAGCAAACATATTAGACAGAGAGCGTTGATCCATTATTTGGCTATTTATTTACATTAATGTGTATGTTGCTGTTTATTGTGCACCCACTGAAAAACTGTCCAGCATCAGTAGAATGGCTTACGTGGTTACTTGTATAGGTTGAGGTTGTTCTAGGCTGTTGCTTGGCGTGGCGAGAATATTGCTCCACTTTCTCCGGTCCCCGAGATTCGGCTTCCAGTAGCTCTGGAGAGAGCTTTCGCACCTGTGGCCACTAACGGTCATAATTTCTCTGCTTTGTTTCAAGACCCGCATCAGAAAGCTTTTGAATGGTGATACTTTTCCAGTTGGTCTACCTGCTCTTCACGTAGCTCTACATGTCGTTGTTTAGGTGCTTTTTGTTCTGGAGATAGGCACTCCTCAATCCACTCCTCCATAGTAAGACCCCCCCAGAGGTCGAAGTTAATCTTAAATGTTTTTGCGGACCTTTTTGATTACAGATTTGAAAACATCGTTGCTTGCTTTAAAAGTAGCACAATTCATTATGTCAAACCTTGGAAAGTATCTAGATATCCCTGTTTAATGTCTATGTCTGGACCGCTGCGTAAAAAGGAGGGTTTCTGCCCCGTTACTTCTCCGCTGTTTTCTTGTCCCAGTTTGAAAAGCAAACTGCAGGCAGTTTGCTTTTCAGCCCAACTGTATACAGTTTTTCTCAGACGCGGAGGGATACTGACTTGTTGTGAAAAGTAACTACAATTCTACCCGTGGTATACGCTCAGTATACCACGGCTAAGAACCAATCAGATTGCTTGATTTGACTTGTCCGTTTTATAATGACTAATAAAGAGCCAATATACTGCTAATATGCATGTTAATTAACAACTAATTGATGGTGAATTTGTGTACCTTAATATAAAGTGTTACCCATTTTTTGTTTTAATTTATGTTATACTGTCCCTTTAATTAATTTCTGCTGATCTCAACTCTTACTCTCAATTATTATACAGCAGGTTAACAACCAGCAGTGAAGACATTGACGTGGCAGTTTTTTTTTGGGGTGGTGTACAAAAGGCAAATGATCCGCCATTAAATGCTAATGTCCTCATTCAATATCATTGATCAGAGGTTCGGATTCACAATCAATACAACAACAACTACATGTCTTCTTCTGAGTGAAGAAACTCTTGATTTGACAGCGAGGCTGCAGAGGAATTTCTAAGCTCTGGAGCAAAACCGCCCCAAGCTTCACAAATCTCACTTTATGCCATGGGGCAGAGGACAAGTGAAGTGGAACGCTCTCCAGCTGAAGGCAAATTGATACACACCAAATCCCAAATATAGGGAATATATTTAAAAAAAGGCTTTTCTTTATACTGCCTGCTTTGTTGTTGAAGCGAATCCCCAGCTAAAGGGGATTTTATTACCTCAGTGCCAGCAGGGATACACTTTATGTAACATTTATGACAAGCAATATTAAAGGCTATATTAGTGTTCATGTATGTGTGGAAGTGTATGGTATATACTGATTTTAATAAGGTACGATTGACAGTCGTGGGGTTATGAGGCAGCAGCCTTATTGCCCTGATCCAGCCCGAGGAGTCTTCATTTCCACTGTTTTAAAAGTGCAGTAAGGCACTTCTGTTTTGCTTACTACGACAGATTTTTAGCCTCTCATTTGCGGTGTCGGTTTCGCGGGCTGTCATCTCATCACATTACATATTCTCTTTTGTTGTTTTCGATCAATCAAACGAACAACTTTGGTAGTGTAAGCGATAGTCTTTTACAGAAAGATGACTCCCCAGCTACTACTTTTCTATAAAATCTGATTATGACACAAAAGAAAAACACAATTCAGCAGCAATTCAGGGAGAAGATAGGGGTCAGAGGATGTTTGTCAACTTCATTTCCTACTTTTCTCTACACTGTGGCAATGATGCTGACAGACTGATATCAGCTGGATGCACCTCATATTCCCTCTGCTGTCCACAGAGACCATGAGCTCTTCATAACATTTAGAGGAGTCAAGGACCGTGTTTGACTTGTGGATGTGCACACGGCTGCTGGGAAGTAAAGCCTCATGATACAGAACGAGACTGACGGAGTGAGACAGGTCCGTCTACTTACAGCTGATGCAATGAGTTACAATAATTCACTCACTACAAAAAACACCAACAATGGGTTATCCCAGCTGTTATCGGAGAGGTTAAAATAACCCTAAATAGCTGGCTTTGAGTTAAGAGACGACTTGGTTTTCTATTATTCAATTATTAGTTTGTCAATTGGCAACATTATTTAAATTGTTATCAATCAAGCCACAATCAAATGTGTACATTTCCTATTTGTTCAGGTTTATTTTGTGATAATGTCTGGGTTTAGCAACAATGTTTGGACAAAACAAGTCATTTGAGAACGCCCCCTTGGGCTTTTTTTTTATCTGACATTTTACATAGGTTTGACTGATGAATGATTGTTCACACTCAGTGTGAACAATCATTCATCAAGCAGAAAAGCAAATATCAGCAGATTTCCGCACCTCAACTGTTTTTTTTGGTTTTTAACCATTGTTTAGAAATAGGGAGGTAATTTCTGTTCAACATCTTCTATATAGATTAAATCATTAAGTGAATAGCCAGTTTCACCTTCCAAAATGTGTGCATTTTCTTCTTTTTTTTGGTTTTGTAACATTGTTTGGACATTATAAGCAACTTTGAGGCAACCCCTTGGGCTCTGTGATATCGGGACAGTAGTTTCTTCCCCTGTCATTTTATAGCGTTAGGATTAGTTAATTGGCCACAATTTTAATAATCAATAGAATAAACTAAGTCATTTATCAAGCAACATTTCTCTATTTTACATCATTGTACATTGATTATTTATCTTTGATTAATCTGAAGAGAGCTTCATGCGAATTTGCGACAAACCATTTTCTGACATTTTACAGACCATTAATCAAATAAATAATTACAAAATGAATTTATAAAGAAATCATTCCTTGCAGCCCTAACTGTGTTCATTATACACATGTGTGTTTTAACTGAATGATTGAAGAACAAATGAATAATTGAATAATGTAATGGAAGCTAACAAGAAAAGCCTCAGGCAAACATGCACTAAAATGCCCCCAAACGACAAGGTGAGAATAATATCACAAATTAAAAAGATGCAGTGTTGCAATAATCACCTTTAAGGGCTCCTGTGGGGTCGGTCCCGCCATGAGAGCATGCACTCATTCAAACTTCTCTGACAGGTGGGGAAACTGCAGCTCAGTCTGTGTGATTCTGTCTCTCCGTCTTCATCCCCCTCCCCTTAGCCTGTCCCGCTCCGATGTCTTCACTCTTTGCTGCCGTCCTCATCCTGCTGGTTCCTCACTGTCCTGGAAGCAATGTGTGGGTCCGTCCCGTGTCCTGGCATGGTTCTTTCAGCCTCTAGCTGTGTGTGTGTGTGTGGGGGGGGCAGCTGTTTGTGTGCTGCTCACTCTCTGCTTCTCAGTGGAGGTGGTGAGAGAGATGGAGAAAGACCCAACCCCTCTCGTTCAAACGTCCAATACAGAGCTGTAGCTCAGAGCCCCAGCAACCCCCTCCCTCCTCCTTCTCCCATACCTCGATTCCTCTCTCCTCTTCCTCTCCCTCTTTATCTTCCTCTTTCATCTGCCTTGCGAACCAAACTCATTTGGCAGAAAGCAGTTGGACTTGCTTGGGTTAGAGGGGAGGGATGCTGAAACATGCCATTGGTGAGCCACAGTGTGTGACAGCTGCTGCAAAACTCTCAAATTGTTCTGAACTCATTAGGAGGGTCGAACATATTCAGACACACAATCCTGCACACTGTTCTGCTCAGCGTCGACACAATGATTTAAAACAGCCCTATGTCTCCCATTAATAATTTCAACTTCAAGTCAGCAGTAATGGCTGCTTTAATCCCCCCTGTGTTTAAATTGTTGTAATTAATGTGCTTTTCAATAATGCACCAGATTCCACAGCACCCATAATTGTTTCACCTCCCCTGTATATAGCTTCAAACTAAATCCCTGCCATTTCCCTATGCAACAGAAGTACGTTACAGGGCCTTTGTGTTGGGACATGAAATATGCAAACTCCCCCCTCGCCCATTTAATAGCCTCAACCCTTTCCTCACAGAATACAGCATCGCGCAATAGCAGTAGGCAACATATGCTGCTGACTGCAGGCAAGCTGCTGCTGTGTTTATGAGTTCAGCACTGTACAGGGAGTAAAGAAAAGGACCTAATGGGCTTTGACAGAGACATGATGGAAATATATGACCAAGGTGAAAGACTTTTTTAAAAGTTGAAGTTTGAACTTCTTCTTATACTGTGATCATCTGGTGCACATTTAAATTTGTCCCATGTTTGGATGACCAAATACCGGCGAAACTAATGACATTAACATCTGTCTCAGCCGTAATTTGTGTGACTGATTAGCAAATCTTAGCATGCTTAATATGCTGAGATGGTTTATGTGGCAAACAGTGAACCTGCTAAACCTCAGCATGTTAGCATTGTTGATATTAGCGTTTTTAAACTAAGATGATTAACATGGAAATAAGATAATAAGAAACCATAAAATCTGAGTAAAAAAACCAAACAACGAAAACAGATGTCTTGACATCTGGGTTAGTTTTATGGATTTGAAAGAAACCAAATTACAATGAAATTTACGGATGTCAATCTGTGTTATACAATGGAACGTGCCAAGGTTTTTTAAGTTACATCTTGCTTATGCTAATTCTCAGATTCCAATAAGTATTTTGTGTTACTAATGCTTATGTTTCATGTTTTAATGTTCAAAAAAGCAATTTTTTGTCACATCTGTTTATAAAAATACTAAATGACGACGGCCAAAAGGCAAAACCTCGAGGCAACCCTATAAGTCCAATAACCAAAAAGTAAAAAGATGAATTTATCTCTATACAAACCTGTGAACAAACTGTTGATTCTGGTTATAATCAATGAATCAAACAACTGATCATTTGCCACTGAAATTCCTAGAACGTAGGTAGAGTAAACTATTTATTATAAAGACCTGGGAGCATTGTGTGAGATTGAAGAAGGATATGTAACAAGGAACAAAGTCATAGCAGTGAAACCTGCTGTGTTTTTCTGGGGCGGGTGCCCGCTGCATGTCAGCCTGACTGTGAGCGAAAAAGGAAGAGCAAAAGGAAGAGACAGAGGCGACAAAAATGTTTGGACTACTTCCCAGGAGAGGTCATTGTTTCCAAAGTTGCACATATGGGGTGAAACAAACAAACACATGTTTAAACAGGATTGGATTTTCACCGTTTCCTTGACCCTCATGAACACAGACCATCAGCTGAGACAGAACCACAGGGCAGTTTTCTGCAGAGCAACAACATGAACGAGATCCCAGCTTACTGTAAAGGTCAGTAACGGTCAGTCCAGGAAACTGTTGACATAAACAATTTACCAACTGCACAGTCACCAGCATGATGCACCATTGAATACTAATGTGCGAAGCGCCAACCAGCATATTCTTTCCTGCTTTGTTGAACAGCTAAGAGCTCTCAGTTCACTTTTCAAGCAGCACTGTGGGCAGCAGACCAATTCACAGGTCACAGCAGCCTTTACAGTTTATTATAATTGCCTCCTGACTTTACAGTCATCATAATTGCTAATGTACAGGACAGTTCTTCGACACAAAAGACCAATTAGCAAAGTATTTTCCTTAAAGAGCCACACCGCAAAGCACATTCAGAGTTAAAGGTGGGGTAGGTAAGTTTGAGAAACCGGCTTGAGATCGCTAGAATTTGAAAATACACAACCGGAGAAAATCTGCCACTTCCTTATAGAGCCCCTCCTCCAACACACACGAACGCATACATGACCAATGAGGGCACGAGATAAGTTTGTGCACAGATGGAAGGCTGACAGGCAGGTAGGCCATCCAGTTATTTTAGCCGGGCCGGCTCAAATAATTGGTCGTACTTTTTACAGTACTACGGCTTCCACAGATGAAATTTTTTTATGGATTTTTTGTCAAAGCACTTAAGATATTCATTGCTATCGGGATGTTAAGAGCATTCCATGTGTGTGTGTGTGTGTGTGTGTGTGTGTGTGTGTGTGTGTGTGTGTGTGTGTGTGTGTGTGTGTGTGTGTGTGTGTGTGTGTGTGTGTGTGTGTGTGTGTGTGTGTGTGTGTGTGTGTGTGTGCGCGCGCATGTCTGTGTGTGTGTGTGTGTGTGTGCGCGCGCATGTCTGTGTGTGTGTGTGTGTGTGTGTGTGCGCGCGCATGTCTGTGTGTGTGTGACAATAATATAAGGGTGAAAGAACCCTTGGGCTATACTTTAGGCCATTTTCTGTAACAATAGACACTATAAGACACCACTTTATTTCCATAAACGACCAAAATGGTCTTAAAGATTTTATCAAATAAATAAAAAACCTATGACCCCTTTTATTCCCAGATTTCATCCTTTATTATGGTGTCAGGAGCAAACATTTCTGGAATATCTGCAACTAAAATGCTTTTAAACTATGTACTATGCAATCAACTATCTTCATCCCACATTTACAAAAAGGATATATAACAAGCTATCCATACCATCAATAAAACAGTGCATTTACATATCTATTAACCCTGCTAGGAGCCAACTTAAAAAAGCAAATCAAAATTACTACATTTTGCATCTTATAACTTCCTGTCCAAATCCACCCTAAAAACGTTCTCCCATGCTGACTGTGTGAGACGCAGGAACACACATTGAGATTGATACAACAACACTTCTGTATTCACTTTTTTCTTCCTTCTGATATTCTATTAATGTTTTTTTTGTGTCTTTTTTCTTGAAAAACAAGTTTGAGTACATCATTTTAGTGATATCTTTCTAAGTATGTTGTTGGGTCCTAGTTCATGTAGAACTATATTCATTGAAATGCCACGACAACAATTGTTGTTTGTTAACCAGACCTTTATCTTTTCACCCCATTTCAAGCCAGGCTGTTTTTTTGACCTACAACACCAGCCCCTCCCAATTTAAACACACCCTTGTGGCAACGAAGGACACCTCCATGTAGGAGTTTCACCTTCACTCTGAAGCTCAGCAGGTTTGCATTCGTGCACATGGAGTTTTTTGAATGTTGCTTTTGCGTCATAGTGGGTGATATGGGCTGAATGAAGGCTGACTGTGCGCATCAACACGGGAGACAGCTGGGCAACATGCCAAAGGGACTGTGGATGGGGTGCACACAGGGATCCAGCAGTGAGGAATGACCCTGTTACTGTTTGGTCCTGAACAGAAAGCGTGTGAAAGAGTGTCTTTCCACTGCAGAGCACAAGCTTATAGCTCAGCCTCTGCAACCAACGTGTTTAAAAGAGAGAGGAGGTATTCATTGTTTAATTGATCATTTTGTATTGGATTTTGTTTCATGACCAAGCACTTTCTTTCAAATGTTTTTCTTTCCTTTTTCAAATCTCATTGCATGCGTGACAGGAAACAAGAGTGGGGATAAAATGAGGTTCTTAAACGACAGTATTCTTTAGTGTTTTGCTTTTTTTTTTACTTAGCATCTGCACATGAAAAATGTGTGTGTTTTGCACACTGACATTTCGGTAAAGTGCAATCCAATACCGCAGTAATTTGGAAACTCAAATTGAATTCAAGACCTCGCACATAGATACATTTGATACACCAGATGGGTGAATAATCAGAATATATGTTTAGGAGTTTAAATAACCCTAGCGACAGGTGCACAGTCCTTTTGGGCTAAAATATGTGGGATGTAAATTTGTCAATTTAATTTATCTGCTGTTTATTTATGAGCAACATAAAGTGCTTGGATGCCAACATCTTGATACTTTTTAGCCAACTAACAGACTGGACACAAAACATGACCTTAACGTAGATCATGCTAAATGGGGGCCCCTCCCTTTAAAGGGACCCTTCATGCTTTTTACCCCCTTTCATGTAGTGTGTTATATAGGTTTTTGTGCATGTAAATGGTCTGCAAAGGCAAAATCCCAAAGTTCCCTCCAGAGGGAGTTTCCCTCCCAAACACTCCCCCCCCTGCCTGACACGTCTCCTTTGTTTACTTCTGTATCATAATGACATTATTATATAACACTTGCGTTTCTATAGGCTAGAGCTCCAACGTATTGTATGTGATTTGCCAAGGGGCAGGACCAATGAGAGTGGTTGACCAATCACAATAGAGCCAGCTAACCAATCAGAGCAGAGTGGGCTCTGGTTTCAGACAGAGGGTGAAAAGAGGTGCCGAAGAACAGGCAGTATACGCGAAAAATAAAGAGCTTTTTGAACATTGAAGCATTTAATGTCAGAGTACAAAATACAATTGAAACCTGAAAATGAGCTTAATAGGGCCCTTTTAATGCAAGAAGAAAGGTATTCATGTGGGACAGTAGTCTGGATCCTTAGGTCACCTGCTTTAGGTGGATGAACTTTTCTTAAGGTAGCTCTGGTTCCCCTCCTCCACATCATTATTATTCATCTCATCTTTATAATACATTTATCATCTGCTCCTTTTTGCATTTTTGGCTGATCCTTCCACCCCCTCCTCTATCATACACACACACACACACACACACACACACACACACACACACACACACACACACACACACACACACACACACACACACACACACACACACACACACACACACACACACACACACACACACACACACACAGAGACATTACTCTCGTTTAACACAGAGGCAGTTCTTTCTCGGAAAGAAAACTCAAAGTATTAATGAACTACCAAATTTGTTTCCAATTTATTTTGTGTTGACTAATAGAATAAATGGCAAATAATTTCAGCTCTGCCCTGTGTAAGCTGCAAAAAAACCAAATAAATTCAGACTACAAATAACATGCTTTCATTTTTTTCTCAAAGACAATACAATATATGAAAATAGCTACATGTTCTGTAAGTTAGGATTGTAGGATCGTTTGTATTGCTTTTTTTCTGTGTGTGTGCGTGTGTACTGTGTGTGGCGGCAGTGAAGGAAGTGATAATCAATTCTCATTGGAGGCAACAGAGCTGACTTTCTCCAGCAGTAATCCTCCTGAGCTGAGGCTAATGCACCAGAGCATGCACAATGAATGGCTTTCCATTGAGAATGAAACGTATGCCTCTCCTGGGCTCACATGTTGACTTAAAGGGGACCTATCATGCAAAATGCACTTTGTGATGTCTTTTATACATACATATGTGTCCCCGGTGTATCGGGGAACTCACGCAGCGTCAGAAAATAAAACCCTCTCTCTTTTCCTCCGTACCCAAATCTTTTAAAAACGGGTGTACAACGAGCGGATACAGATTCCATCCGAACTGACGTCAAATCGGCGGCGGACCCACAGAAAGTTGCTATCAGAAACAATGCCTGACGTGTTTTGGACGTAATCTTGTCTTTGTTTACATTAGCAAGCCTCGCTAACACTCAGAGCTAACCTGTACTGTAGAGAGTGTTTAAAAAGCAGGAAATAAAAAAAGAACTCACCTTGTGATAAACCTGCAAGAGAAAAAGCATTTGAGCTCCATACTATTTCAGAAATAATCCTTGACGTGGTTTAGAACAGGATGGCGTTTTATCACAGCAGAATTTAACTTTATCTCCGGTAGAATTCTGATCAGGCATTAGCTCCGCCTCCTCTTCTTTCTTTTTTTTCAAGCTAAGGACCCAAGATCTGCGTTTCTCTAACAGGGCTTCAAAAGAGGGGTTTGAGCAGTATGAGGCATGGCTACAATGGGTGATCTGTTTGGTATTTTGAAAAGAAAACTTCACAGACATGGTTTGTATAGGTATGGCCCTACAATATATGTTTCAAATATAGCATGATAGGTCCACTTTAACTCTCCTGAATATATTTTTAACACACTTTGGATACATCTGAATATACTTTATGATACTTAAAAATAACATTTTGGAGTGGTAACTTCACCTCTTCTCGGCCTGGGAACCAAATCGTTGCCAGTTCAAGGCCCGATTGGATCAAGTAGAGTTTGGAGTGGTAGCTGCCGAAAAACAAACAACTGCTCCCAGTTGCCAAACCACTTGTGCATGTGTGATGTAATGTAAATAACACCAGCTTGAAATCGGGATTTTCCCTTGGGAATGAATGAAATAGGTCTTAAAAGTCAGATTTAGAGTGAATACATAGTTTTAGGTGCATCTTATCTGAGATGTATCTCAAAGGTATCTCACCTTTTCCAGCCTGTCTTTGCGTTGTAGAGAGATGGATGCAGAGTATCCCTGCTGCTGGACGACACTGCTGCTTCTCATTTGGGACACACAGGGCAGGATCGCAGGGGGGGCCTCCTTTTGCCCCCTCGACCTTGGATCATCTGACAGCTCCATTGATGACCTGTGTGCCTCTGTCCGCCGGGGGACAGACAGTCTGATGTGCACAGACACACTCACAGCCGAGGACACACAGAGATCCTGTCACTCCCGTCTTCCCTCTTTTCTTTTTTATCTATCATTCAGTAGCTGAATCAGCCTCTACTGCCTTCGGATCTACAGCATGTCTGGTTGTTACCAGAGCACCTCCTTAAACCCTAACAGACTTGTTGGGTAGGGTGTGTGTGCAATAAAGGCTCAGAGATGGAGGTGCTTCGGAGCTGCTGCAGCACTGGACAAGACAGAACAGCAGAGAGTGAAGGAGAATAATTTGATTTAGAAAGTGGAGAGAACACTATCAGACATGAAGACACGCACACTCACACGTAACTCTACGAAATCTAATTTCTCCCATTCTCCCCTCACATACAGAATACTGATACTGCTAGGAGAGACAGAATGTCCTGAAGGACTGTAGCCTCACCTTAAGAAACCCTTTGCACAGGTTAAAAAAGAGGCCATATGGCTAATATAAAAGGGACCATACACACACACACACACACACACACACACACACACACACACACACACACACACACACACACACACACACACACACACACACACACACACAAGGTGACTGAGGTTTTTTCTAGCAAGCACAATTTACTTTATGTGTTCAAAAAGGTGCTGCTGTAAGAAAAATTGACTTTGCCCTGATGTAATTCACACAACCCCCCCGGTGGCTACTGTGTCAATACTAGCAGAGCTACTGTAAGTAGTATTTGAGATTCATTCATTCAGCACTTATGTAAAATGGGCCAAAGAAAGAACCCATTTCGGATTGGGTCCAAATCACAGCAGGATGAATATATTGAAATATATTTCTTATGGATACAGACTTGGGGGAGGTCTATGCTCCCAGCTTTTGTTTATGAAGCTTTTTAGAATGAATGAGAAGAATGATACTATGTCCGTTCATATCTTTCCTGTAAATATAAGGCTGTAGCCAATAGTTGGTTAAATTTAGCAAAACAGATTATTATTCAACTGATCCACAGATTGTAATACTGCTCCAAGAAATGTAGCAATGTGCCAACCAAAGCAGAAGAAGCAGGCTGCAAGCTGGCAAACATGCAGTGGTGGAAGAAGTATTAACATCATTTAATGAAGTAAAAATACTAATACCACAGTGTAGAAATCTGTATGTACAATTGAAAGTTCTGCATTGAGAACCCTGACAAATTATTTTGCATCAAAATGGATATAGTGTTTCTGGATTGGGATTATTGATGCATTCATTTGTCAATCACTTTAATGTAGTAGCAGACAAAGGTGGAAATACATGTAATTACTTTATGCTGGGTAGTTTAATCTATAATTAAACATTGTCATTTATTAGGCGATTATATTTTATATTGATAACCTACGGTCGCCAACAGGTGCAAAGGGCCAAAAACACTTCCATTAGAAGAAACGCGCTGCAGTTTCAAAAACTATATTACAGTAATAATCCTTGATGATCAACAAGCGCTCCGGTCCCAGCTGTGTGCATCACTTATTAGTGTCCTTGCAGCATTTTTTTAAATATTTGCAGCGTTTTATTTATGCAGTGGTTTTAGTAAACTGGGCATGTGCTGTCGAGTTGGTGAAGATGTTTCTTAATTTGCATGTGTTTGGCACAATTGTGTTTTATATCTGCATTGTTTGCAAGTGCAGCACGTTTCTTTTAATGGTAGTGTTTAGGGCACGTTTGCACTTTTCGGCCACAGTAATAATCTGCAATGCAGTGGAGTAAAATTATAAAGAATTGAAATACTCAAATACATAGCTCAAATTCGTAATTAAGTGACTACAGTACTTGAGTAACAATTGATGGAGTGTCCCTTCTCAACTGGGCTTTGAGAACTACTTCTGTACCACCATACCACCATGGATTCAATTTGCTGACGAAGCATGTTTTGTCTTATCCTGTTGTTCAAAGCCCATAAATTATGAAGGTGTATCAATGTGGAGGTGCAGAATATGTAAATATGTAAATGCCTCTGCTATAGTGCACACGCACACATAACAGCCTCATACATCTTTTTCACACTGGGGCCGTTGGGGTGCTAAATCATCAATGACAGTTCAAATTACACTGAAAAGCGCATAGGTGCATCACCCTGCAAATACCTTAAAAGCCATACTAAATTTGTATTTGTCTACACGAGCAAATAATCACATCCTTCTTACTTGAAGGAGGTCCAGACTGTCCGCCCAGAGCCAAAAAACCTGCAGTGATATCATGAATATTTTTATTTAAATGCAATGAACGACATCTATAGGGAATTTGAACTTGATAAAACTAAGTGGGAACAATTCAGCCAAAGTGTGCCCGCTTATGTGAACACCTGCAGAAGCGCTGACGTGCACCAGCAGCCGCGCTAAATGTTGTTCGCAAGGGAGAAAAACCCTGACACAGCTTTAAGGATTAAGGAAGTAGAGCAGAATATCTGGAGACATACAATTAGTAGTGCAGTGGCTGTGGCAGCCAGGCCTCTAAAACCTAATTTGCAGTATGTTCTTGCCTCTGCAAAGGAAGAAAGAGAAGGCCAGAGAGGGAGGGGGGGCAATGGGCTTCTGTTGGAGGAAGGGTCTGGGAGGTTGAAGCTTTGGCTGGTGACTAACAAGAGGAGAATCTGGGCTGATGAAGAAGTAGACACTGAATGAATCAGCTTTTTATTTGACC
This sequence comes from Trematomus bernacchii, assembly GCF_902827165.1. Classification (NCBI taxonomy): domain Eukaryota; kingdom Metazoa; phylum Chordata; class Actinopteri; order Perciformes; family Nototheniidae; genus Trematomus; species Trematomus bernacchii. The sequence goes on along the minus strand of NW_022988066.1, from coordinate 360,576 downwards.
TAGATTCATCTTGATTATCTGATTTAGTTGACTGGATTTAACATATTTTTCATTTAATTAAAAATGTTCACCAGTACCAATACTTTTTTATTTATGTGTTGGACATTTCCAAAGTATGCGTTCCAAGCAGTCCAAGTTACTCCTTTTACACAATCTTTACTTCCTTTAACCCTGCGATAACTTATTTTTTTGTCCACTTATAGGAGCAACGAAAAGCTGTTAAAACAACATTATTGCCAACTTGTTAGCAAATAGTTTCCAAACTATAAAACAGCATTATTTATAATTTTTCATGGGAAGTGTCAATTTTTTTATTGGATGTAAGCCTGTCATTTTATTTTATATTGTAGAAGATGAACGAGCAGCTTGTTGTGCGTCGGCAACTGTGTTAAATGCTTTTTGTTAGTTTAGTTATTTATGTTCCACTTCCTGTTTTATTTTGTATTCACCTTGTCTCGTTCCTGGTTCCTTTTCTTCCTGCCTTGGTTGTTTTCCCGCCATCATCAGTGTCTGCCCCGCCTCTGATTGTTTCCACCTGTGCCCACTTCCCTCTTGTGTCCTGTCTTCCTTTGTTTGTTGCCAGATTGTCTTGTGTCTTTTGCCAAACTCTCCAGCGTTATCCTATTTGCATCTAAGCATCTAAGTTATAGTCATTGTCCGTAGATTTAGTTATAGTAAGGTAAGATCAGGTAGAAGTATTTTTCTAGTTATTAGTTAGGTAAACATTAGTGTAGATTCTTTATTGTATATATTTTTGTACTGTTTCTGCTTTTTCAAGTAAAGACTTTTTATTGTACTTGAATTCTGTGTCTGCCTTCGTGCTTTTGGGTCCACTCCTTGTACACCCGTAACACAGCTAGGTTTGACTACTCTGATCAAATGATTTGCATGTCAAATTGAAATGTGCAAAGTTGCTACTGCTGTCATGTAAATGTACTTGAGTTAAAGATAGTTTTTATAATATTACTACAGTGGCAAACCGCTGCAAATTCGGCACAACCGCTCAAAGAATGCTATATATATATATAATATTATTATAAAAACATAAATATCCAAAACACAGGCAAATGACGAAACAGCTTCACTAACTACACAAAACATACACAACATTTACTAAAAGCACTGCATAAACTGTTAACGCCGGAGCCTCGCTGCGGGGAAACTGGCGCTCATAATTGTGCCCCCTCAGCAAGATGAGGCCCCACGCAGTCAGCGTGATCTGCGTGTAGGGAGGGGTGGCACTGTCTTCCGATATCATTATTACTGTAAGCTAGCTAGCCAACATAGCTAACCTAGTCATTTCAAATATACTGACAAATCACTTACACTTATGAAACAGGTGTGCCAACAGTAACAAGCTCTTTAAAAACTGAGCGCGGTACTTAAATGCATCAAGTAACTTTCACCGAAAACGATGTAAGCACCACTTTGAATAACACTATAATCTTTCGCTGCAGTATAATTGATGTGGAAAAAATAAAACAGCTCATGATAATCATGCATTTTATTGGAAATAAGACAAACAATACACAGGTATAGCCAGGTCAACATGTGACCTGACATCATTACAAAGAAAAGAAAAAAAACTTCATACAAAACATCAAAATGAAAGATTCTCCAAATGCTCAAAAAGAATAAAAGACAAAGATCAGTAGGTGCTGAGCACAAAATGCAGATATTAATATTTATTCAAGTTGTTTTGGCTAAAATGTTTCAACAGTTCTCGGGTTACATTCATGTGTAAACATTGGTATGAGGCAAGACATTGGAAAACCATTATACTGTCCATCGTTCCATTGCATCGGTAACAATAAAAAAGCTGCAGGACTTTGTCTACGCTGGTTTAAGCGCATCATTATCAGAAAATAATTTGACAATCTGTTCATCCACAGGCAGCTGGCTTTCACCCTGTTTCGTTTTTGGTTGAGGGGCATGAAAAAGAAGCGCCACAGGGGCACGTCATGTCCTGTTCCCTCAGAGATGAATATGTCCATATAACAGCTTTGTAATGTGCAAAACAACACCATCTCCTATACACTGTGGCATCTTTCATCTCCAAATATAATGATTGTTTGATCCAGGGCACTTGTGACAAAAAATACATTTGGAAGAGGAAAACCTTTCTGGGAGCTACATTTGATTTCATAGTTTTGTTTATTAACACACACGGTCTATATTTGATACTGGTTTCAAATGACATCGCCATAGGAAAAAGAAAGGCATGGATGGGAGTTTCTGATTCAACTATAACTAACATTGGTACATACTGTACATACCCAGTTCTTTTCCTAGCAAAAGCTGCTCTTTTCTGATGGAAAATCATTACTGAGGCAGGTTTGGGGATTACAATTGCAACATTATATTAATGAATATAAATAACCTATGGCTGGGTAGAAAAACAGTTTCACACTAAGGCATTAAGTCAGCTTTTGATTCAAACCGCAAGATTTGAAGGAAAAGAAACAGTAATACGATTTTATCAGGATTTGGGGGTAAAAATTACAACATAAAACCCTGTCTTCATTTACATGTGTCCTTTTTTTAAATATTTAAAAGAATATATGTACGGAAGCCCAAAGATGCAAATGAGAAAAAAAAGTATTGTTCTTTCCTGTATTAATGACTCATAAAACAAGTTAAAAAAATCTAGGATAATGTTTCCTTGGTTAAAAATGTTTTGAAAATGTTTCTTGGCAAAATAAATTAAATACACCTGGCAAAACTTTTCACAGAAAATAGTAAACAACAACAAAGAAAAAATATCCTACTGATAAATGTTATTCCCTACCTGTTTTACAGATAGAGAAAGATACTTTTTTTATGAATTTAGAAAGGTTATCAAGGCAAAACATTTGCTTTCCCTTTTTGTTTCTCAGGGCTTCCGTAGATAATGGATTGTAAGAATGAAAAGCAACACAGATCCAAGATGGGTCACTGTATATGATGTTATATCTTCTTCATTAGCCCAACAAATAGTACTGTTGTGTTTCATACTGTATATCTCACATAGCTTTTTTGTAAAAGTTCAATCACAAGTCACTTTGATTGACAGTCAGGGCAGTGTGGCTCTCCCACAGAATAGGCATCTTTCTCCTTCTCTTTCCTCCTTTGTCTCAAACGATACACTTTAAATGATTCTAACCTCACACTTTCAGGATATGTCCAACATAAAGGATGCATTCTTATATATGTCCTTGTTGTATCAGTGTAGGATCTAGGGCTCTGACGGAGCCCTTGTTCTCGCTCTGCCACCTCTGCGTGGTGTTAAGGTTCGCAGGATTCAGTGGTCCGTCCCTCTGGCCTGGAGAGTGCGCTGGAGGGAGCTCCAACTTCAGGGTGCAACACAGACGCCCCCTGCTGAGCCCCGGAGCTCATCTTCTGGTCAGCCAAAGGACTGGTCACGCCCATATTGGACAGGGCATCCAGGGTGCCATCAGGGTCCACCATCATGTCAATTACTGTCCAAAAAGAAACGTTTGAAATATAATCAATAATATGCTTACATTTAAAATAATGATTCAACAAAAAAGGATGGTTTTGTATATCAATAACTGGCCTTCTGTTACAAAAACTGACCAGTAATATACCAACTTCTTCCCAACAAATACATTTTCACTAAACCTTACTTTTAAAACATATCAATTTTGCTGTTGTCTAATCCCAGTCTAACTAAATTCATCAAACTCACTTTTTAGATTCTTCGTTCTCTATGGGGGCATGCAATAATTTATTTTCTCTTGGAAACACATAGTGCATACAGTAACTGTATCTTGTCATTTTGTTGGCATAGTATTCCTTTAACACAGTACAAAATACACTTGTAATTTGACGTGTGGCAGTGTAATAAATACTACAGGAAAGCATCACATCCATACCGAGCATTTGTCTTTCCACTCTCCTCAGGTCTTGAATGATGGTTGAAAGCTCCTGTTAAGTGGACATAAAGAAAACCTTTTAATTGGTTGATGTGATTGAATAAGTGAAAGTTCATACACAAAGTAAATCAACTCCATTCATCTGCTCCACGCTGCAGGAATAGGTTTGGAGCCGTGCCGTGTATTCGCTCAGTAATGCTTTATGAGCAATGCGACTGTTAGGTGGATAGACATATCTCTTCAGGGGTTCACATGAGGACAGGCTGGTATGATTTATGACCCTGCCCTCAAGAGAGGTGTGAGATTTGTAGACTCTAACTTTTTGCTACTGCTACAGCCTGTAATTATTTTTTCTGTATCAAAATAAACAACCGTATTTTGTGCGCTACACAAAAAGTTTTGCATGGTTATCTAAATGGCATGTGTGTGTCTGTTTGATTTGATCCTCCAGAAAGCTGTTATACTGTCACTGCTTCAGTAAGTAATCAGATATTGTAGTGTGTATGATTGCAAAGGAAACAGAAAGAGTGGAGTTAAACTGTATAGCAATAATCTCACCATTTAAAAAGCTAATGGATAAAAAAAAAACATAAGCAATATCCATAGCAAAGTTATTCATTAGAGTAGCTTTTTCAAATTACATTTCAGTCTCTCTTCTTGTAATAATTTATGCTCAACTAGTGCCAACAAGCAAACACTATGCTGATTACACTTCCCTGAAATGTGTCTGTCTGATGAATGTATCATAATGCCTCACATTCAAACCACAAATTGCACTTCTTCCCACTTGCAGACATTTTGGATGTGCAGATATTTTTCCTATAAAGTTAGCTGTCAACACCTTGCGCCACTTTTTGGTGTTCTTCACCAAAAACATATGGGATCACACGCTATCTAATGTGTATCCATGCAGAAACATAATTACACTTTTTCTGTGACCCTTTTCTAAAGAGCTATTGCCAGCCAGGTAATATAAAATTATGGCAACCTTTAATATGTGCAGTAGTTTCTCTGTTTAATGTTATATCATGAATACATAGTTATACATAGCATACATTCAGATTTGATTTATGATTTAAATCTATGGAAGCCCTTAGAGGTGAGTCAGCACAAAATGTTATGCAAGAATAATCCATCTTGAATATCTTTTGAGAAAAAAATCAGTTTTGACAAACACACACAGTAAAACATTCACCCATTTTGATATTTCATAAATGATAAAAAGTGTATACAAAACATTTTAGGGGAAACATTTTGGTATGCTAACGTTAGCATGCTGACATGGTTACAACAAATATGTAAACTTCCTGATTTAGTAGGTATATTTTTTACCATGTTCACCATTTTGGTTTTGTGGTAGCATGCACACTTTTTCTTATTAGCAACGTATCCCAAGTACAGCTGAGGCTGATAGAAATGTCATTACTTTTGTAGAAACCAATATAAACCGACAAAACGAAATGTTGTCCTGCTGATGCTAGAGGAAAGGTTGAAGGATCACCGTTGTGATTAAAATTCAACCTGAGGGAAGCATTAACGTCTGAACCTAATTTGATGGCGATCCAATAGAGATATTTCAGTCTGGTAAAAGTTGGACTGAAAGATATTGCCATCTCTAGAGGCAAACTGCTACGTGCCTAGAAGTATTACTGTCCTGCATAGTTCCCCAGCCTTCATCAAATAAAACAGACATTGTTTGAGGGGACATCACCTTGTTGGAGCTCTTGAGTAGTAAGGAGTCACGCTCTGCCTGCAGTTTGTTCTCAATCTCTTCCCATTTTCTTTCTTTATCCTTGAAGAGGATCCTGGAGGCCAAGTTGGTACGGAAATAGATGAAAGTAAAATACATGAATATGTTAAATGTACTTCTTTATATAAGTATGAGTTGACTGTTTCAATCATTGTCTGTGTATTGTAGGAATGAAAGAAGGCCTTTGAGTTGTTATAATGAGACATGTAGCCGGTTGTCAGGGTAAACCTTTGTGATGTGCCACTCAAACAGATTGCTTGGCCTAGTTCCAACATCAATCACAGGCAAGATCTTAACACCTGATTTAAAGGGTTTCTATTTTAACAATCCTTTTCTGCACGTGTGAATTTGTAAGAATAATTCTATCATTAAAACCAGATTTAAATTCACAACTTCAACTCTAATTCAGTAGTTCATCAACATGAAAAATACATGTAATAATAAAGAATGCATTTTCATGCAAATATTGCAAGAAATGTAAGTGTTAAACCACTTTAATGTAGTTTTCTCCTCTGTCCTTGTATGACATATTAAATTGAATGTCTTTATGCCTTGGACTGACAAAACAAGACATTTGAGGACAGCACCTTGGATTTTGAGAAACTAAGAAACTCATTTTTCATTATCTTGCCTTGATTTTATAGACCAAATGATAATTCAATTATCTATAAAATAGTCATCAAATTAATCCATGATAAAAACAATTAGTAGCAGACCCTATACACAAAAACTGATTTTAAGCGACGACCTTGACTTCCAATTAATCCAGCATTTGACCGTTCTAATCCCAAATGTACAAACCATTAAACCGTAACAAATATTGTCTTTTTTTATTTTCACAAAGTCGATTCTCGTCCTTCCTTTCCCAAGTATACCAATAACATAAGATTATGTACCTTTTTATTGACATAATCCTTCCTTACTTTGCCACAGAAGCCGAATATTCAACTTTAATTCAATAAACTGTAACTTGACCCACATTTCCATTTAACAGTTTGGAACGCCCTCCTTGGAAATGTGTACTGACTGTTAATGCTCTTTGCAAACTGATATCACAAGAAAATCCATAAACTCATTGATTTCAATAAAGGACTAATATTTCTGTATATTTATTAAATGTACCTTATTTTGTAGGCTGTTTTATCAACAGACTGACGTATTCTCGCTGAAAGCTGAGAGACCGATGCGAGTAGTAAACTGTCCAGCACCGACTGAAACATGATGAAAAAAAACAATCACTTTTTAACAAAGGCAAACAATCAAAGCAGATAAAGCAAGAAATGTAAAGCAGTCTTTTAAATGATTTTGCTAAATTGAACCTAATTTTAGCTATTACTTATCATGCGTTCTGCAAAGTATTCTTTCTCATTGGCTAAACTAGTAGCTTTTGGTCCAGTTTTAAGCAGATATTTGTTCAAGGGTAACTGCTGTTGGAGATATGGAGCTCCCTCTAGTGGCATGCTGTGGTATAGAGTGCCTTTATTGTTCTGCAACACAATTTTGTACCAAACATAAAGTATGCTCGAAAAGTAAATAGGTGTCGAGGTGGAAATATAGTTTATACGTTTATAATCTACATTTTCCGACAGCCGATTTCACAGTAACACATTTTGTACACTAAATTCCAATGTTGCTCCATACTTGAAATACAGATTTGAATGAGAAAATCAGTGATAATTCAAACTCTTCGATATCCCTAAGTCATGCAGATTGCCTCACAGCAGAATGTTGTTTTATATCAAAAGAGCGACTCACATCATCTCTGTTCCATGTCTGTCTGCGGATGGAGCGTGAGCTCTGTCCACCAGAGCCTCGGGGTCGAAGCTCCACAGAGCGCCCGTTGGTTCCCACAATGCCGCTGTGCTCTGCAGAAGCACCACTCTGATCCAAGCTGTCATCAAACACACGCTCCTCCATCTGTGTAGCAGCAATTTAATACAAATCTTGATATTTTGTAGTTATATATAGGGATGTAACGATACCAAAAACTCACAGTACGATAATATCGCGATAAAAAGTCCACGGTACGATATTTATCGCGATATTGAAAAATAAAGAAGAAAAGAAATTGTGAATTTCTTTTCTTTTTTACATTCTTTTTTTTTACATTCTTTTTCTTTTTTTCTTTATTGAATAATAAATCTGATTTGTACAGCATTTTAGTAGTATTTTAAAGTGTCAACAATATCTTAATCAGACCCTGCAGTAAAATAAATCAAGTTTCACTTTAGTTTTTCAAGTAACTCAACTCAAACTCACTCACTCAGCATCATCAGACAGGTTTTTAGGAATATGAGCATGCCCACATTTCCAGGTAGAAGCTGGGATGTTTGGGCGTTTACAATATCCCCTGCTGTGGAAAAAACTCTCTTGCTTGGTACTGATGTTGCTGGGACAGAGAGATATGCTTTGTCCATGGGTGACAGCAGTGGGTAAAACTGTGCATTGTCTCTCCACCACTTCAAAAACAATACAGTTTTTGCCAAGAAGGTGAGGCTTATTGACAGGGCGAGATATACATATACTGTTGGTACTTGTCAATGTCTCTAGGTATGTAAATGTAGCCCTGTAAATACGATGTCCTTTTGTGTTATCTGTTGTTTTATGTTCATGTTGTAACCTACTTGCTGCCATGTTGGACAGGTCTCTCTTGAAAAAGAGATCGATAATAATAGTCTTTTTTGTCAACAAGCCGAGGCGCAGCGGCAGTTGCACTCCCACTTGCAGCCATGCTTCTCGTTTTCTCACATGCTCTGGCAGCTAGCGCGTGCATGAGAGAGGGGAGGCACTTAGAGCGTGCTTGAGAGGGGAGGGACTGCAGGCACGGCTGCAGTGCAGGGAGTGGAAGCAGAGCGCTGAACACACACGGCTCATATTAAAACAGCGCTTTCTCACCGGAGTACTTTTCCCCGTCATTCTTAAAATATCGATACTAATGAAATGGAGGAATCGTAACGTTTTTAACGGCAGGGTATCGCGGTACCTTTCAAGTATCGGTACACCGTGCAACACTACAAAGGTTTAAAAAAAAGTGTTTTAAAAGAAACTTTTATAATTTTCTTTTTTAAATCGCGGTAGATTTTGTTAGTCTCACGACGGTATTGAGACATTTATTTACCGCGATATCGCGATATTCGATATATCGTTACATCCCTAGTTATATAATCAACAGATAGAAATAATTGTATAAAGTTTTGACTACCATAGCTCCAGGGTCGGTGGCTGCAGGGCTGACTGAGTCGATCTCTCCGGCCACATCATGAATTTCTCTGGCAAGCATGGCGAGATCTTTGGCTAGGTCCTGGCTGATCCTGATGAATAAACACAAACTTGAAATCCCCATTGTTCAAATTGTTCAATTTCCTTGTTCAAAGGTTTTATTGTCATATGCACATAGCTACAGTGTAAAAATGGCAATTCAATTCTTCTGACCTGAGCTCCTCCAACAATGCAACATATATAATAAAATACAAAAATACAAAATAAAAAAGAGTGCAAAAAGTCTATATACATGTAAATAGAATATGATATGTATAAGAACAGAATACGAAATTAAACAATGTACATTAAGACAAAATTAAATACGGTTTATTGCGGTGATACCTTTTTATATCAGATCGCACGGAAATTCATTACTTTCAATATGGACAAAATCAAATCAAATAACAGCAAGTAATAACAGGAATAACTCGGAGCAGAAGAATCATGTTTTAAAAATGTTATCATGACTCATCACTGTTCCCTTACTACTCTGGAGTACTTCTCACTCCCACCCACGTACCTGGCTATTTCCTCGCTGTGTGCTGTCCAGTCTCTCATATACTCGTCCTGTTCCTTGGACTGCTGCCTCAGAGCAGACAGACCTGTAGGACTAGGAGTGGCGGGGGCGGAGCCTCCTAACTGGGCTACCCGAGTGGAAGGGAATGGCCGTGTTTGGCTCTGCTTGGAAAGGTGCCGGTTGGAGCCATACTCGTCCTCTGAGGTGGAAGCATAGTCCACAGGCACGCGGCGCCACCGAGTGCCAGCTAATGTTTGGATAGAACGGAAGTTTAGTTTAGTTTGGCTTCAAATGTGCTGTAAATGCAACAGTCAGGTTTATAAGGCAAACATGTAAGCATACAGTCACCTATCCACACACTGAGCAACATTAGCATTCATTAAGAGTTTCTGGCAAACTGACAAATCCGATATTCGCTCTTCTTTTTGCTCTGTTTTGATCTCCAACTCCTGAGACAAATATCTGGCCCTTTAGATGTACAATGTTTCCCAACTACTCAGCAGTGTACAGTGTTTTATTGAAAGATTTACACAAAAACTGTAAACTACTAAGATCAGACTTATATTAAAAATGTTCTCATTTCCCTCTCAGGGCTTCGAGACGGATTATTAGATGTATTAGACGTCTTATTTAGACAGTAAAAGCATCAGATAAAACGGTTTAATATGGAAATATTAACATTACTACTTACAAGCAGGTGGGATGTGTCCATAGGAAGAGGTCCCTCTATTCTTATCAGGTAGCTTGGAGGCGCTGTTAGCCCGAGCCCTGGGTCCAGACACTGAGCTCAAATTGGACCCTCGCAGTCCTTGTCTGACGGAGTAATCCCCTGCTACACTCCTGGATCCTAGACCTCTGCCCCTCGTCACTGTGGCCTCTGAGTCGCTCTGGGCTGACGGGGAGCCCACCCTCTGCCTCCTAGGCTGTGCCAGAGCCTCTATCCTGGACATTCCCCTTCTTGCCATCCCTGTCCTGGATGTGGAACTCGCTGTGGAGGCCTCAGAAGCTACCGACATCCGGTCGAAATCAGCAGGTTCGGTGTCTGAGGAATCCCCATGCCGGGATCGCCTCAGCAGGGACGCCCTGGTGGGCCTAGGCTTGGGGCCACTGGTGTTTTTACTGGCTGCAGAAGAGGCTGGGGCCTGGCTGGCCTTAGCCCGACTAGCCTTGGTGCTAGCCCCCACTGTTTTGCTCCCAGTCGGGGCTCTGGTAGTAGAGCTTTTAGATTCCTGTGTGTTGGGCAGGGAGTCGGAGAGGAGCGAGTTGGTATTGACATCATCGTCCGTGAGGTCCAGGGAGGCCCAGGGGCGACTGGCCTTCGGAGGTGCAGGTGCCCTGGCCTTGACCCTCCTCTCCTGGGTCTCTCGGCCCCCAGCGGGGCCTTTGCCAGATGAGCACACCATTGTTCTCTGCTTCTGCTGTCCTGCTAAAATCCGCCGTTTCTGGATCACTTTTCTCGCTCCTTCGGCCTGGCTTACTGTGCTGGTCGTGTCAACGTCTGACTCTGGTGACAAGGAGCCTTCGATGGACTGACTTGGCGGATCACCTTGGTCTGACACAGTCGCCTCTAAAAAGGCGGCCACAGCTTCTGAGTCTTTCTGCAGCGATGTGTTCTCAAGGCCGACCTCCCTGATCTGAGTTCTGCTGCCTGTGAGCGCTTGGATACGAGGTCGGAGCTCAATGGAGGGGTTGGAACTCGGTTTATCCACAGTAAAACTCTCCTGCCTAAACAACGGTTTGCCACTACTTTCCCTGGCCTTCTCCTCTTCCTTTTTCCTCTTCCGTGCCTCCTCCATTCTCTTCTCCCCACTGGTTAATGGACGAGGGGGGAGCATTGCCAACACACCTGACTGGCCTGATCTCCCACCAGCGCTGTCCTGTGACTTGGCTGGAGAGGAGCGACTGGGGCTGCCACCGTGACTGCCCACTCCACCAGGGCAGTGACCTGGTCGCTTCCTTCCCCTGGACATTTTCTCCTCATTGCTCTCCTTCTCCTGTAGCTCTGTGTCCTGTTTCTCCCCCATATCCGTACGAAGCCCTGCGCCAGGGGTCCTCCTTCCCAGGACCAGCTCCTCACCTGGCAGCTGGGGCAGGGTTCTCCTCTTACGCTCTGTGTAGCCAGACGAGGCAAAGGAGGCAGAGTGGCTGGACTCACTTATTTCAGCTGAGAGACAGAAAACACTTTTATTAGTAAAGAGGATTCTTGGAAGGATGGGAATTACATATCAATGGTGGGGGGTATGCTAGAAGAAAAGATGCATTGGCTCCAAGGGTTTGATTCAACTGTTGTTTTCTACCAAAGTCAACAGAATCTTCATGTCCTTCATACTTTAAAGGGGACATATTATGAAAAACCAACACAGCGATTATGCAAATATATGAATGGGATATGGAGTGCCCACTAACACACAATATGTGAAATAAAACCACCCAGTTGTGGGTTGTGGGTGGTGGGTGGTGCCTTGATAACAAAAAGAGCTCCTATCCTTACCAATTGCTAGAACTACTATTTTTGCCTCAAACCAATCAGAGCAGATTTAGCCTTTTTCCATTTTCTATTCAAGGCTTCATTGTCATGTGCACAGTAGCAACAATGTAGATATGGCAATGAACAACGTAAGTCAGGCTCCTCCAACAGTGCAACATGAATACATATTGGACATAAAACAAATACAACAGATAAAACAGTGCAAGAGGAGAGGAGCCAAAGACACGGCAGCCATCATCACCGGCGCCATCTTAATTTCTTTATCTTTTTGGTGAGGTTGGCTTAAAGAGACAGGCACTAAAATGGAGCGTTTCATACCACGGGTCAATTCATGTCAGATAGACAGTACAAGAAAAAAACGTGTTACTTGAACAGTAAGCATGTTAACATCTTCTAGTAAAAACCCAAAATACAAGTATGAACGTGAAAATGAGCACTAGATGTATCCTTTAATGAATTGTCTGGAAATCTTTGATTTATAATGCTTAAAAATGTATGTTTTATAATTCAGTTTGTCAACTTATTTTAAAGGAAACCTATCATGCTATATTTAAATGAAATATTGTAGGGCCATACCTATATAAGGTATATTTATATGTTTCTGTTTTCAAAATACCAAACAGATCATGCATTTTAGCCATGCCTCATTTCGCTCTATGTGTTGTTTGCTGTCTACAGGTCTGATTTTGTGAGCTGCAGCTGACCACGCCCCCCTGCAGGAGAGGGGAGCCGTGCTCTGATCAGCTGCTGGGCTGTCAGAAGAGGGGGAGAAAAAGAGATCTCCGTCCTCCGTGTTATTATAGGCCTATAGACAGGGGTGCACATAACTGGTACGCAGGTACGCATGCGCGGCAACAATCTGAAATGCGTACCGTCACTTGTGTCACAAAGCGCATTTGCGTACCGACGTAAATGTGAAGCTTTTCCAGAAGGCGGTTAGTTCTCCGTGTGCACAGACAGGGCTGCTGTTAACGTCGGTCTGTACAGCAGCCCTGCGCTAAAACAGCTGATCACAACGTTCACACGCACCGCGGTCATGAAGCGCTGTACTCCACTGACGCCACGCCACCCCCCCCCCCCCCCCGTTGACAATCGCGAAGCGCTGTACTCCACCCCCCCCCTCCCCCGTTGACAAACGCGAAGCGCTGTACTCCACTGACGCCACCCCCCCCCCCCCGTTGACAATCGTCAGAAGTTGGAGTACCAAACACTGACTCCAAGTACTTATCTGAGTACCTCACTGAGAAAGTTGTGTGCACCCCTGCCTATAGAGTCGTTATTCATTTCGTTTTAAAGCTCAATAAATAACAAAGAAACCTTTGACCGGCACTTTTCTAATTTTGTCCGGAAGATTTAAACTTTAACGGACATCTTGACCGGCAAAAGAAACTGAAACTGAAACTCTGCCGCACGGTCCCCTCGTTCCTTGGAAGAGGCGGAGAGGTGGGTGTTTGTCATCTGCTGGTGGACTAACCGGAGAGAATTACAGTGCTTGCCTCGACGGGGAGGGATTGCATTGAATTAAAGCAGCGGGAGCAAACGCTTGCCTCGGGGAGGGAGAAAGAAAGCCACAGTGGAGAATAAACAGAAGGGTAACCATGGTAACCAAGTCTTCTTCGCTGCTTTTGTGGCAGACTACAGCTCCACTTACAGGCCTGGCATATGTACTACAGCGTCTCCAGCGCTTTCGAACGGCAATGGCCGTGGCTGTCTCCTCCTGATTGGTGGAGTTGGCCCAATAGCTGTAGCGCCACTTTCCTGACGTCAGGACAGTGTTCAAATCTGGATCAGTTTTGATCAGATCCATTGCAGCCCCTTTTTTAGAGATTTGGGTATGGAGGAAAATAGAGAGGGTTGTGTTTTCTGACACTTGGTGAGTTCCCTGGAACACCGGGGACACATATTCATGTATAAAAGACGTACAAAAGTGCATTTTGCATGATAGGTCCCCTTTAAGTTGAAGTTACGTGTGTGTCTTTAACCCACCGCTAATGGATCAAACACACACACACGTAACTTCAACTTAAAATAAGTTGACAAACTGAATTATTTCTGTCTTTTCCACTCAGATTTGAGATAAGTACCTCTGTCCTCTGTGACCATGATGTGACTCTCCCCTCCGGATCCCTCAGGGTCTGTCCTGATGTGACTGGCAGCCAGAGTAGCCCACTGCGAGACCCAGCGAGGACCGCCCACCATCAGTTCCTCTGACAGTACCTGTACAGCATGAAAGATACACGAGAGTAATTATTATAATTCACTGTGTTTAGAGACAACTTTTTCGGTTGAATTTGAAAGCTTTCAGTTGTTGCACCTCTGTCTCCATGCGACCATGCTTCCCTCTGTCTCCACCAGACCTCTGGGAGGTGAGCCCCTCTCTTTGGTCAGCACCCCCCAGCCTGGACACACACACACCCTCCTGCTCATCCACACCAAACACCTGCAACATACACACATGAAAAGGTCAGACAGTGTATGCCCAGTGTTATTGTATGTTTGAATATGCAAATTCAGCGTTTTCTTAGGTGTTGTAAGGGTCAACATTTTTTCACAGAGCGTAATAAATCCAAACATCTACAAATATTGTCAATAGCCCAAAACAAATTTAAATCTATTTTCGCAATGTTTTTTTGGAGAATAATATTTTACAAAGTATTAGAAATAAAACGTATCATAAGAATATCGAGATAAGAATATATGTTGCAAAATGTATTTTGCAAGACACTTCAGATGTATTGGGTAAAGAAAATACCTTGTTGATATTAAAATTCCCTAGCTGATTTCTCACATTAACACGTTAACCATTTTGTATTACAAGTGTAATTGAAAATGTATGTTTATTTAATTTAATTAATGTTAGCAAATATCATCTAACGCTAATTTTGGTTAATTTAGGATAAATCTACAGACACAAATAAGATAGTCATTAAAATAAAAACCTAAACCAGTATCCTGACCCTTTCTTTTCACCTTGTCTATCATTTTCCTTGCCTCTTCCTCTTCCTGATCTCCATTCTCCAGCTCAATGGTATAGGTCCCCCTGTCACTGTAGTCATCTCCATGGTGATAGCCCTCATCGCGTCCGCCCTGCTGATGTGTTGCCTCTACGCGTCGCCTCTCTACGAATCCACACGCCGCTTTAGAAATTGAAGATTTGCGACGGCGAGCCGGACTGTCCTCCTCTGCGAAGAGCCCCTCCGGTACGTTAGCTCGACCTTCTCTGATCTTCATCCCGCCCCAAAGCCCCCACGAGCGCTCCTCCATTGTTGTGGCCCTGCCTTTGCCTCCGAGTGCGTTCTCTGAGTCACTCTGTGTACCGTCCTCATGTTTACTGCCTGGCATGGGAGGGGTAAAGAAGGGACGAAATGTAAAGGAGGGTAAAAAAGAGGCTTAGGCTGAATTATTATATTATGTAGACACATGGCAAATGGCAGAGATGGCAAAGGTACACACACCCTTTACTCAAGTAGAAGTACAGATACTCTGGTAAAAGTAGAAGTACTGACTAAACTTCTTTACTCAAGTAAAAGTAAAGAAGTATGGGCTTCGAAATGTACTTAAAGGTGGGGTAGGTAATTTTGGAGAAACCAGCTCGAGTGCTCTAGAATTTGAAAATACACAGCCGGAACAAATCTGCCACTTCCTTACAGAGCCCCTCCTCCAACACACACGAACGCGCACATGACCAATGAGGGCACGAGATAAGTTTGTGCACAGATGGAAGGCTGACAGGCAGGTAGGCCATCCAGTTATTTTAGCCGGGCCGGCTAAAATGATTGGTCGTGCTTTTTACAGTACTACGGCTTCCACAGATGACATTTTTTTATGGATTTTTTGTCAAAGCACTTAAGATATTTATTGCTATCGGGATGTTAAGAGCATTCCATGGAATATAACAAAAAGTGTATCTCGAGCCGGTTTCTCAAACTTACCTACCCCACCTTTAAGTAAAAAGTACCCATAACTACTATCTGTTTTTTAGAGTAACTGACCTCCCTTTATATTAATAGAATAATAATGTCATTGTTAGCAAATGAATGTTTCGATGCTGAACAACGTTTTAATTTTTTCATTGGTGGCTCTTGGAAATGGAAAAGACCAGGAAATGATGGATACACGGATCGTGTTAAAATACACATGCACGCAATGACTCTAAATAATAATGATCATGCCACCAAACACAGATTAAAACTAAAGTAACGAACCCGTTTTGAAAATGTAAGAAGTATAAGTAAAAAGTTGTCAGAAAAATAAGTAGTGGAGTAAATTACTGATACCAGAAAAACGTACTTAAGTACAGTAACAAAGTATTTGTACTCCACTACTTCCCACCTCTGCCAAATGGCTGCACATACCCACCTTTGAGGCTCTTCAGTTGCACAGGCACATCACTCTTCACACTTTCCCCGTCCTCCTCTGCAACCGTTTCTTTAAGAGCCAATGGCAGCTCGTTTTGGGCCAGCCAGTCAGCGACCTTGACCTCCGCAGCCACCATGGCGGTCTGAAGTGGACTCAGCTCCTCCCCGACACCCCTTTTGGGTCGGGGCCTGGTCTCCGGTCCCACCTTCGCAACCCGATCTTTGGTGCTCACTTTAGCTGCCGCCATGGGGTCAAACTCAATGGTGAAGGAGGCGTGGCCATGGCCTGGATCTGCGGCAGAAGAAGCATCTTGATCTCGTGAGGGGGCTTCACCACTCACTTTACCTGCCGAGGCAATGTCCTTGGTTGGGATCTCAAAGTAGCTGGGCTCCTGATTAGAAGCTGCTTGTGGGGCCGATTTTGGGGCCTCTGCACTCTTGGTGTCTGACCGAAATAAAGAGGATATATAAGGGATGTTTAGCACTGCTAAGGGAATAAACTAAAGATTCATCCATTAAAGGAAGATTTAAAGGTGCGTAAAATAGAGATATTTCAACACATTTTATCGTTTGGTTTCAGAGTTATTTAAACACCTGTTTCAGCTTTCTCTCGCTTCCGATCTGAGGTCTTCTCCTCTGGCCTGCCTGGTTGCCGGTTCTTAGCTTCTTCATCTCCCCACCAGGCAGGCTGGCCATAGAGAGGCGTGATTTTGTGTAACACTGAGACGTCCCCTGGCAAAAGAAACACATCAGTTGAATGATGGAATGAGATGGCTACATTTTACACAACTAAAACATTTAATACAGATTTAAAGGGCCCCTATTATGCATATCTTCACGTTTCCTATTTGTATTTTCTGCCTCTACTGTGACATGTTAACATGCTTTAAAGTTCAAAAAGGTCTTTATTTTCCTCATACTGCCTGTGCTGCAGCAACTCTTTTAACCCTTTGTCTGAAACCAGAGCCCAGTCTGCTCTGATTGGTTAGCTGACCGGCTCTGTTTTGATTGGTCAACCGCTTAGAAATGTCCTGCTCCCGCCCCTTAGCCTATCACGTACAATGTGTTGGAGCGCTAGCCAATTGAAGCACAACGGTAACATAGTGATGACATAATGTTATGGAAGTAAAAAAAGGAGTCATTGGACAAATAAATGACTCAGTTGTACTTGTTAACATTGAAACCCTCTTGCCCACAGCGCCCATCGATATGATATCCTAAGTCTCCTGTACATTTGTGAAAGTGGCATCTGAACACTGAGATCTGTGTCATTGATTTGCTCTTCTCACCTGGCATCTTGTCCTCCACCCTGCTGGCTTCAGGAGGCTTGGCGGCGGCGGCCCCCCCACCCTCTGCTTCTGCTGCCTTGCAGGGTTTGGCCTCAGATTTACACGCTTCCTTCTCCGGAGGTTTCCTCTGGTTGAGCTGCAGCTGGCTGCTGAACTTCTCATGCTGACGGATGTGATAAGCCAGATTTTGTTTTATTGGACATTTAAGAACACTTGCATGTTGCATATCATTGAGGATACGTCCGGAATATTACTGCATCTCTTCCTCATTAAGATGAAATCCTATCCCTTTTCAGCTACCTGGGCAGTTTGCTGTGATGATTCTGAAGCTGCAGATTCATCACTCTTGTAAAATATTTTTGCCTGGTTCAGCACAACTTTTTGCTCTCTAACTAAAATCCACTTCTTTCAGGGTTTTTTTTACACAGTGACGTAAACATTTAAGAGCTTTCTGGCTGCACTGTTTTGAGCAGGTCTTTCACACTGTTATATTGACACATGAACATGCACGAGGTGCTGTCTAACCTTGAGGGCCTCCTCCGGAATATGCATCTCTCCTCGAAGCACGGTGAACAGGTTGGTATGTGAGGCAGGTTAAGGTGAAATAACTCTTTGCAGGGGTGAGAACCATGCACGGATAGCGTTATCTATTATGCAGCAGGCAGAGTGCAATGAGCATTCACAGCTATTCAAGAGCAGATAAAGTTACAGTGTCGTCCGGGTCCACTGACCTTGTCCTGTGTGTCACCGGGTTGGACACATACAAAAGATTCAAAGGATATCGTATCCAAACCTCAACTTGTCATCAACTTTCAGAGTGACGTAGATCTGCTCCTGTATTCTGACGTCATTGACAAATGTCTGTAGACAAAAACAGAAAGGGGTTATGTTAAGGACTGAATCACAACAAAATATTAATAACAGTTTGGACCTCCTGCTTGGTCAGAATCCTGTATATTTTGCAATATGTTTGAATCATTGTTTTTTTACACTGTAATTTGGCAAAAGCAATGCCTGTTTGTGTTATGAGAGCATTACCAATGGACGAATAAAGCTTATCCGTCCTTTTTTGGCAAATCGGACACAAGTTTTGTACTTCACTACATTGTAGATATTTGTTTTATTATCATTTATTGTTTATTTATTTTTTATTTATTTTTTCATATCATGCTCTCTTTAGAGTATGATCCCCTGATTTTTCGTCTTACTGATTGATTATAATTTTTTTCTTTCACATTTGGTGTTGTCTAATTATCCTATCGTTTTTCGTTGGTAATCTTTTGTCTAATTGTCCTTTTATTTGACCATTGTCATTGAGAAACCCTGTTAATTTGTAACAGTTAATTTCTTTAGGAGTGCAATGGAGGCTTCTAGCTTCCACATCACACTTGTGTAAATCACATATTGAACCATGAATGAGTGAGATTTACAGTGAGTAAAGGGAAAACTACACCATATTGTGGAAACAGCCTTCTAGTGTCAGTGTACTATATTCAGATAAATGACATACAGTATGTAGAGATTCATACAGATTCTGGTTAAACATAGTGTGCCTCTTACTATTTCAGAGATTGCTTCTCTTTTATGCAGTAGGTAGATAAAGCTGTAAGACACAGGATAGTAGAAACATAAAACACTCACCCCGTTTAAGCTGCCCAGGTCCTTCACTTTATGCTCGTCTGCGTTGGGCTCATAGTTGATGACAGCGTGCTGCTTGTCCACACTGCGAGACTAAATCACACAAAATCCAGTCAATCACTGTCCACGCTAATCTCAGCGCTTCAGATAATAATCCAGCCTGGATGGAGATGACAGCCTCACCTGCAGCATGAGCTCACAGTCGTCCCTCCCCACGAAGATCATCTCCCGGGGCAGGCGATGGCGCGTGCCCCCGCCACTCACCAGGAACCAGGAAGTCAGACTCATCTCTGCCTCGCTAGCTCACCTTTGACCCTTAATGCATCCTGCTGGAGACAGGAACAGTTAGACGGCAGTCATCCATCTGTGAATAATGCTTTGATCGATACAATTACAAGTTCTTACAGGCGTGAAGGAGGCACGCTGCTTTATATAATTACAGAAAATAAACATCTGTGTGCATGTGTCATATGTACTGTAGCTATTTTGGGAATCACCCGAGGACACTGACACATCTCTGTGTGGAGAGCAGCAAACAACATGAAAGAACAACTTTAGATGTATAAAAGCGAGAAACTGTTTGAAGATTTTAGACATCCTAATACATTTCATACGGCTGCTCCTACTTAGTAGATAAGTCGACTAATTTGTCAGTTTGGCTTACACAGGGGTTTTAGCCTTTGCAGACCATTTACATGCACAGAAAAGGAGAGGGATAACCCCCAAAAGCATAATAGGGCCCCTTTAAAGCATAAGTTATTGCGTGGATCTTTGTGGATGGACTCATTCTTACAGATCAATCAACAAAATCTTGTCAGTGTACGTCAAATAAAGATGCTGTACTAAAGTGGAGTGGGGTAAAGGTCAGAAAGGCATCCATGCAGATTGAATTTACGGCACATGTACATTAGGACAGCTAATTTAATTGGATGCTGGAAGTCTGTATGAGCTCACAATGGCCAAAAGGAGACAGGAAGTGGGGGAGAAATAGACATTGAAGACAAAGACAGCAATACTATTTTTTCCTGAAAAAACCCACATCTCTGCTTCCCATGATGCTCTCTCATATGATTGTCAGACAACAGCTCTTTTCTCTGAGACAACAGCCGGTCCTCCCTCTGCAGGAGCACCATCAGGCCCTGCTGACTCACGCTCTGAATGGAAGCCATAGGTGAGTATGTTAGTGGGATGTAATTACGCACACATTGTCATATCTGGGGCTCATTTTTGTGCATCAACTCGATCCCAATGGGACCTGACAGCCCCCCCCCCCCCCCCCCCCCCCCACCCCCTTCTGGTCATGTTAACCCTTTCAGTGGCGTGGCTTCTAGTGGCCCATGTTTCCCTTTTAGACGCTTGACCACACACGCATATACAGCTATAAATCTGCAAATGACAACACGTCAAGCGTGCATGAATGGGTTACAGTCGGCCAATGACAAGCCTGCAAATTAGCCCAGTTAGGCCCAGCGCTTATCATGGAGCCGTATCATATCGAAATCGTCCCAGAAATACATAACCCCTTAGAATAATATTATACAAAGACACCGCACATAATGATATTCATAAATGTATATCGACACTTTGTCTGCCTTTAATTCTTATTACCGACAGAAGCCTATCGATCCTTGGCGTTCACTGTCATGTCCGTGTGCTCTTTAAGCCCAATAGAGGCTAATTTAGACAGATTCACGACAACACTTATCACGTGTTATTGTAAATCAGGTTATGGAGGCTGTTTGTGCAGCCGAGGCTCCCCGGTTATGGACGACGGATAGAGGCTAATAAGGCTTGTCGCACAAACACAGCGATGCTCTTTGTGAAGCGTCTCCATCCATCCTTAAACAGCTGAGCCCATCGCAGGAAAACAAACAAACGGAGGATTAGACATGTCACTCACCAGGTGCGGCTCCACGGACGATCAGCATCCGATGTGTGGAGGGTTATGGAGAGCTGCTGCTGATCCTCACCCCGCCGCCCAGCCCTGCTCTGCGGCAGCCCCGCGTCTTGGCCTCACGGTGGCGCTGTTCGCTCACATAGGAGGAGATCGGGAGGTTATGTAATACTGACAGCAAACTGTGAGTGGCCCATATTTGATGAGTAATGCTGGGTTTTGGAGAATGCAGTGATTTTGCCAAAAACATATAGACTCATAAGAATTTCCCAGCTAACGAGGGCTAATTATGTAAATTAACCTTAGCAGAGGTGGGAAGTAACTAAGTACATTTACTCAAGTACAATTTTGAGTAGCCTACTACTTGTACTTTACTTGAGCATTTCCATTTTCTGCTGCTTTGTACTTCTACTCCACTACAATTCAGAGGTAAATCATGTACTTTTATTCACAATCTACCCTGCAGTATACAAAGTCATTCAAACGAGCTGCACCTTTACCAGCTTTGATAACACTTTAATTATCAATAATTATAATGAAAACATATAATATTTTTTTTTCTGAAATGGACCAATCTGCACAATGACTACTTTTACTTTTGGTACTTGAAGTATATTTTGATGCCAATACTTTTGTAATTTTACTTGAGTAACATTTTGTATTCTGGACTTTTACTTGTAAAAGAGTATTCCTACTCTCTGGTACTTTTTTGTGTGTAATTGTTTTATGTCTTTTACATATTTATGTTGCCAGGCTTGGGGAGTAACGGATTTCATGTAACGGGATTTCAGAATACAGAAAAAAAGTAACTGTATTCCCTTACAGTTACATTAGAAAAAGACGTAGTCAGACTATTGTTACATTTCTAAAAAATTGGGGATTACTAGCAGGATTACAATGTTATTAGAAACCTAAAAAGATCATAGTGTGTTTGTTGTAAAAGGATCAGATCTTTAAGAGTGAAACTATACTCCTGCTGCCCGAATGTGCTTAATGAAAGGCAAGTTTACCTTAATTTTTTATACTAAATATCTTCTTTTCTAAGGTCACATTGTTCAGTTGTCTTACAATTACATGATACACTTCATCAAAAAACATCTCATTGATATTCATTTTCTCTTGTTTTTATTTGCATTGCATTTGATATTTAGGTTTCCAAAAGAAACGGAAAGTAATCAGCTTACATTGCTTTTATATTATGATATTCAGATTAGGTTACTGATTAAACATTTTTACAGGTAACTAGTAATTGTAACGGATAACGTTTTTAAAGTAAGCCTCCCGACCTTGCTCATATTTGATGAGTAATGCTGGATTTTGGAGAATTCAGTGAATTGGTCTAATGGCCTCATATGGTATAGATTAAAGTATTTCTCAGCTAATGAGGTCAATATGTTTTGTAAAATGATCTTAATCTCACAATGTTATAGCTACTCTGTTTTGTCTTGCACTATTTTTTTGTTTGATTATTTTGTCTTGTCCATGTCTTATATATTTATGTTGCATTGTTGGAGGAGCCTGGGACATTTTTCATTGCCATAATTACACTGTAGCTACTGTGAATAGGACAATAAAGCTTTTGAATATTTGAATCTATGATAATCCAGAAAATGGTACTCGAAAAAAACAGGGTTTTTTTTTCTTCTACTAATTGCACTATTCTATATGCATTTTTTGTTTTGACGATCACTACTTCAGTTCTTCATTGTTTTTGACAAGACTTGACATGACTCAGCTTAAAAAACAACAACTAATGAACCAGGAAGTCAGATTCATTTCTGATTCGCTAACTCACTATTGACCCTTAATGCATCCTGCTTGAGACAGGAACAGTTAGACTGCAGTTATCCATCTCTGAATCATGGTTTTTTATCGATTGTTGAATTTCTTAGCTACTTTTTGATGAGGGCTAATTCTGCCTAACCTTAGAGATAATATTTGTTATAATAATAATCCAGATTATTACTCTCTTGAATATCTGATTTATCTCATTATTCTATATGTGTGTTTTGTTTTTACAATCACTACCTATGTTTTCCCCTTTGTCTATCACTGAATTGTCTACATAAATTACTCAGTTTATTAAACAACAAAGAAGTAAAAACCTTGGGAAAATTATAGATTTTATTTAGTTTCAATTGGTATATATGTGCTGATGGTATTTCACATTATAATATTATCATTTTATGTTCTCCTTATATAATTATATAACGCATAATTATCTGTTATGTATGTGCTGCTATTGTTGACCTCATTGGTTGTGAATTATCCTTTTATAGATTGTTTCTACATAATAAGCATGAACATGCACTTTATGATGGTAAAATATAGAAAGTATTATTATTATTTAAAAAAAACGTTTAGATTTGAATAAAAACTCAATTCTCTGCATGTTTAATCATTATTGCCTATAACATCTTGAATTGAATTTGAAGTTATTCTCCTATAACGACACTAGATGGCGCCAAAGTATTGAGCTGGGAAGTGAAGGTCTTGGAAGAGGCTTGATAAGCAACAACCTAAATTGTTAAAACTCACCCTAAAACATACATTTTTTATGATATTAATTAGAATTTCAACATGTGTTAGATATATTAGTCTCACTGTATAATGTGTGTTATCTGAAATATCAATCCTGACTTTTTCATGTTAATCATAGGGAGGACCACTGTGACTCAAATGTTATCGGTTATGAATTTGTCAAAATAAGTTTGTGGTATGTTTCCAAACCTGAAGAAATAAAATCATTTTGTTAAGGTTATTTTTGGTTGTTTGCGTAGTTTATATAACTATAACAATGTGGTCCATATGAGCCATACATAAGGTAATCTACTATCTGACATTCATTGTTTGCGCTAAATACCCCTGTTGAGGTTCCATTACACAGGAGTTATTAGCCTATCGTTTAGAGTGCAGCCACCCTTCATTGGTGCATTAATCCTCAGTGGTGTCCCTGAAGGATAAAAACATCATGCTTTGTGGTATGCAACAAAATAAAACACATTCACGACAGCAGTGGAATTGCAAGAAATATTCACATATCTTTGTTATAATTAGTTTACTCTTTAAGTTATAAATGTCACATAATTTGCCTGGTTGCATGTGATTGTAAATCCAGAAGACTTTACTGCCTGCTCCTGTACAGTGAAGGCTATACAAATCAGAACACAACTATAAAAAACTAAACCGGAGATGATAAATAGTTTGTTACAAATTCGACACATAATACCCCAATAGTATTACATATTATTACAGTGCAGTAACTTCCAGCAGTGTGTTTTCTCCCTCATGCCCCCATAAGGCTATGAGAGTGTGGCTCAGATCAGAAATGTGTCTGCTTATCCATCCATAAAGACTGTCTGATATAAACACATGAAGATAAGCAGAGGAAACCAATCAGTGTGTTGAATATAGAGTAAGGTGTATTGTTTATGCATAGATAACTGATTCAACACTGTGTTAAAGGAGTTCAATCATTATATTGTAGCCTTTAAATCAAAATGCATTGGAGGCTTATGTAGGCTAAAATCCAGTTTTTTGGTACATTATTTATTAATAGATACTTATATTTTATTAATATTAATTTGATCTTCTTATCTCCCTCTCTTGCATTAAGGAAACCAATTGTTTACAATTGCATTATGTGCAAATAACAAAGTAAGTAGATCCTCTCTCTAACATATAGAGAAACTGTTTGGTTCTCTTATAGAAAATGTGTCCATTCATCGATTGACAAAATAAATGATTGCTAAATACTTTGACAATCTATTAATGTTTTGAATTTATAAAGGTAATTTTTCAGGCAGAAATGTGTCTTAAATGATTTTTCCAGCCTCTAAAATATGGACATGTCCTGTTTTCATCACTTGTATATCCCATTAAACTGAGTATATTTAGGTGTTTACATTGGACTTTTAATTACTGGCATAGACATATTTTGGAAAATAAAGATAATTACTTGCAGCCCTAAATCGCTTATAGAAAGCTTTGATCTCACAAATTAAACACATTTTACAAAAAAAAACATCGGAATTAAAGGGTCTTTTCCTCTCACATCAATAAATAATAATACAAATAATTTAAATACTTTATGTAATCATTTTGATAAAATTGAAAACATATTAATATTAGATATTTGTTGGGTCTTTATTGAACAAGGACCATGCATAACAATGCATACATCTCAAAGAGGGAAAAGATGCTATGTGCCATATTATAGCTACAATCTGCTCTCCATCTGCAGTCCACTTGGGCAGGTTCACACGCAACAATCGACAAACACAAATATTTCCTGGTGCCTATCAAACTAACAATTAAACATATCAAAATACAGCTGTCAATAGTATAAATATTAGCACATATATCAGTACGACTTTAATGTTACAATTCATTTAAAATATTCAAATTAATGTTGGGCAGGTTGCTCTATTTACATGTTTTTAACCGTGGGAAACACTTAATCCGAAATTAAACATTTTTTTTTTATTGACCACCAGAAATGTATCCCAGCCTGAAAATAAGAATAAACTATATTAAATATGTGTCAGTAAAGCTGGGTTGATCCTCCTTTGCTCCACGAGCTTTCTGCTGCTCCTGTACTTCCTCCGATCTCTCTCTCTCCCCCCTCTCTCGCTCTCCCTCCCTCCCTTAGCCCAGCCCCCTTGATCCCCTCTGTCCATTGGTGTCTCCGGGGTCTCTCCTCTCTCTCTCTTCCCCCTCCTTCCATAGGTAGTCCATAATGAGTGTCCATTGGTTTTTATTACGCCTTGTCCCCCTCCCACTGGCCGGCTTTGCCCTGCCCATGTTTTCTCTGTCTCAGTCCGTCCATCTCCTGACGTTCAAGTTCGCAGGAACGTCACGTCCGCACTTGAACTTGCAGCTCAGGGGGGTATCGCCGTACCCCCATCACTCTCTCTTTGCAAAAAAAGTCATGAAGAGGTCCGCACAGCAGCCCGTAGCGCGCGACGCCTCACCCTCTGTGTGATCTGCAGTTCATCTTTTCTTTTCCTTTTCTTTTTTTTCCTCCTATTTGGATGTCAGACGCATCAATGAAGATATTTCATTTGGAGTCTACCTTTGTAGGGACGGATTTCCCAATGTGAACTCAGCTGAAAAGCCGCCACTAAAGCAACATGTCTCGCCGAAAGCAAGGCAAACCCCAGCACTTGAGCAAACGGGAGTTTTCGCGTAAGTGGACATTCATTTGACTTAATGTAGCTGTTAGCGAGCCACCTCTTGTTTTCCTTGCACAGGGCAACTTCCTTGGGGGAATTTCAATAGGTGGTCCGGACACACAGACTCACACACCGCTGTCCGGAGTGAAATGTCCAAAACATATTTGAAATAGATTTCGGGATCATCTGGTGGAAGTTTTCAAACAACGTGACAGAGAGCTTTAACTTGTGTTGGTTTACCGTGTTGTATAACGCTGCCTTCAAGGTTTCTTTCGCCATTAAAGGGCATGCATGGGCTTTATGGCCAGAGACCTTTGCCTATATGGACGCAGCGCGAGCCTGCTGCTGCCGTTCCTCCTGCAAGTTTCCAGCTGAAGCACGAGAAGCGATTCCACCACATCAACGCACGTTTGTCTGTTTCTAGTTAGGATGTATTTGCAGAGGTTAGAGCTGCTTTGGACACGGGGAAGTGGTGTTTACATGCCCACTTGTCCACATCGCAGCGGAGACCTCGTGTGCGTAATACACGGAATATAGTTTATGTGTCACAATTCCGCACATCTGCTGCTTCTTCATGTTTTTAACGCCGCAGTTTATTGTCATTTACACATGTTGTGTTAAATCCACCTGAATGTCCGTGCGCGATATTGTTTTGCAACTATGTGGAGAGGAAATCAGGGAAGTGGATTTTACGCGCGTGTGTGATAACATTGCAGGGCATCAATTGCTTGATAGGATCTTATATTTGCCGGATAATTATTTCCCACAATACCTCTGTTATTCAGCAGGAACTGCTCCATTCACATACTACTCTCACACTAACGAGACGTCTCCAAATATATTTAAAGTTAAGTGGAGATCAGGAGCTCCTGTGTTCATTTTCTCCCTAATTATTTTTGTCGTAAATGTGTATCTGCATGCTGTTTTCCCATTTCGCTGGAAACCAATTATGCTTTCGCAACATGCATGCCTTCATTTGAGGGGGGTAATTGTCAAAAGGTTTGCCAGTGGGGGGCGCAATGTGATTGTAGTCCTGTGTACAGTCCACTATGAACTTGAACTTGATCCACTTTATCCCTGTGATGCTGCTTGACCAAGCACATACAGAGGATCGTTTTAGCAGAAATAAGTGCTTTTTATATTTTATATAGCCTGTAATTCTCGTGTGTGTTCTAGGTGGAACGTAAATTATATTAGAAGGGGATGCGCAAACAGTGTTTAAAGCCCAGCAGTTGTGTTTCTATTAAAAAAATCTACAAATGAACACAGCTATATAAAAAACCTTTCTTTGCACTTTAGAATTGTATCAAGCCTGTATAATTTATATTTAAAGCTCTAACCCATATCGTTTGAGTTCTTCATTTTTGCGTACAAATATATTTTTGTATTTTTTTTTAACAACAAAACACTTGAGACAACATTTACATAATCTTGTTTTTGGGCAATGTTGCGCTGTGACAAAGCAAAGGAATACTTTATTATATTTTTATACATTAAGTGAAAATGACAATGAAAGAAAAAATCCCTAAAATGAAACTATTACTCAGCTGTTATAACAGGGAGCCATTCAAATCTAAAATGGCAAAACAAGTAGGCCTAATCATTTTCCTGATAGTGAAACAGACCCACTCCAGTGGGACACCTAAACTGCTTTAAATTCACCCGCAGTCAGATGTCTGCAAAAAAATATTATATTTATAGTTTTCAAAGTTATTCACATCACTCTTGCGTTGCATCAAAATGAGATGATTTGGTTTGAAGAAAATCTTTCCACTTCTCCCAGCCTCACACACCCGGGCCTATATGTCAGTGGCATAAGCTGGTTAAGATAAGCCTGAGTAAAAAGGGGCAAAGATTCGCTCATCTTTAATGCAGCCAAACATACAGGTAACAGGGCCTATCCTGCGTAGTCCCTCGCCACCTTCTCGTCTGACCCGACACGGAATTAAAGGTTGAACTAGGCGGCGAGAATTCATCACATCTTATCTCAACATCCCAGTCGGGGCGCCCAATGTCCTTTACCGTGTGGCTAGATGACTTCTTTTAAAATGCTCTCTTCTCTCTCTTCTCTCTCTCTGCCGGTACTTCAGGGACCTACTCCACATCCAACCCCTCAATGTCTAACCTTGGTTCACGAGATCCCAGCACTTTTAACGAAATGGGGTCCAATCATCTTGAACTCAAATTAGAATCTATTTTTTGATTCTCAGAGGTGTTAGGTTCATTAAAAACGCGAGATTGGCAGCACAATAAAGAGGGTCAAGCAACTTAATCGTTTGGCTGCTGCCTGCGAGCTGAACATGTCAGTCCTTATCGAAGTACTGCTGTCTTTCTTCTTCTCTAATACTTTTACACAACCTGACCTGATTCCTGTAGATGTCTTAATACATTATAGCAATGTACTATTCTTTTGCCTTTCCTGACACATGTGTTTACCAGCTCTCTCTGAACCATATCTCACAATGTTCTCTTTTATTTCTCCGTGCAGCTGAGCCACTGTCAGGTGTTTTACTGGAGGAAGACTCTCAGAACTCCCCCAGGCTGAGTTTGGATCAGGGTGAGCCCCTTAAAGGGGACCAGGACCTGCTGACCTGCGGCCAGTGCCACTCCCGCTTCCCCCTGGCTGACATCCTGCTGTTCATCGAACACAAACGGAGGCAGTGCCACGGGAGCCTCTGTATGGACAAACCTCTGGACAGGCCTCCCTCCTCCCCCCTCGCCTCACCCCTCTCCACGTCCTCCTTGCACTCGCGCACCCACCATCAGCACCCACGGAGGGCGCGTCCCCGCGTGGGTGTGGCATCGCCCCGGGACGAGGATTGTTTATCTGCACCCTTGCAAGGAATAATCCCAAAGCAGGAGAATATCACAGGTAAACACAGTGTGCGCTTAACATGGCTGGCATCAAACAAGAAATGTCTAACGGTGTGGGATTGGTCACTCTCCCTAAAGTTCATAGAGAGTTTATTTCAAAAGGGAACAAATGCTTTCTCTGATTTCCTTTGGTGTTTTCTTTGCATCTGGTAGTAGGGCTGCATCCCATCTGCATAACCAGAGTGTGAAATATCTGCCGCTGCACTAAAGAGCTGTGAATCTCCCTCAGCTGCGCGTGAACCCACATGAACAGCAGCCCAGGCTGAACATGATTGTGAGAAACATTTAGCACGTAGTGAAAAAGACACACACAGACAAAGAAACAGATTAGGGAAGAGAGGGAGAGAAACAAAAAAAGATTTCTCTCTCTCTTGGTGTTTCTGCCTCACAGATGTGCTCAGATCCCTGGGCCTCCACGCTCTCTCATGTGGCGGTGAGAGATGTATCTCTATCCCTCCCTGGCTTATTACACCGCCATATCTCCCGTTCCCTCAAATATGCGTGGCTCAGTCCGATGCTAAAATTAAAAAGAGATAGAAAGGAATGTAATTACGCCGAAGTGTCAAGGAAGAAGCGTTTATTTGAGGAACCCTGCAGCCACTAATTGTCAGTATTTTTCTTGATTTGAGTAATTAAGGACTTCTTAAGGCGGCTGGTCGGTTTGTTGTTTGTCCACCGGGGCTAAATGACGCTGTAGAGAAAACATGAGGCCCTGTGCAAACAAGCGTGGATCCCTTATGACCGGCCTTACAGAGAGGAGTTTGATTTCACACCGCCCTTTTCGAGTGTTTATTCATTTCTTTTGAACAGAGGCGATATCGTGTGTCAGATTTGGGATTTATTGTCTGGGCAGATTTAATTTAAAACCAATTCAGGCTAAATGCACGGAGGGCAGCACTCAATAATCTGCACTACTGTACTGTATCAGTCTGTGCTGCAGCTTTGTAAAGGGACCACTGTTATCTGTTGTTGGCCCTCTCACACACAGAATGACCACTGTTCATTAGTGTGCAGTTTGTTAAACATCTGCCCTGCGTATGTGCACACACGCACACGCACACACACACACACACACACACACACACACACACACACGCACACGCACACGCACACGCACATGCACACACACACACACACACACACACACACACACACACACACACACACACACACACACACACACACACACACACACACACACACACACACGTACACGTCCAAAATGCCTCTTGGCCATGTCAGCTGTTTGAACATGCTTTTCTTTGCTGATTTAGATCATCATGCAGCGGAGTTCACATGATATCATAAGGTCACTAGCATTGTGAGCACAGCTTTATTTATAGGCTTTATGTCTCTATAGGATTGGCTGCGTGCCGTAATGAATGGATTCATTTGGGTGGACGTGGAGTGAGGCCGTGTCCTGTTGGGACATCTCACCTGACTGGGTTATTGTAACACACATTTCCTCGTTTAAAAACATTAGACGAAGAAAACATGAGAGACAAGCAAGATTAAGACGAAAGAAGATTCTTATTTTCTAAGATTCTGAATCGATTCACAATTTCCAAAAATCGACTTTTTACCTATTTAGATATTGCTACTGTAATCCTTCACAACAACCATTAGTGTGCGATTTTTCAAAGAATCAACACAAAATACCAGTTTTATAGTTTACCGTTTTAAAAAAAAATGACGGTAAGAATTGAGAAAATCCCAAAACCTTTTAGTAAAAGTTTTTTTTGTTGTTACCTTTTGTCTTTGTTTCCTTAGGTGAACACACCTTTATAAATAAAATAAAAACCTCATAATACTATAAGCAGCTTACTTTCCATAGGTTGTCTTTTTTCAGTTCATCTACTAAACCAAGAATTTATAATGAGAATCAAAATTGAACATAGAGTGTAAAGGAAAAAGGTTAAACCTGCAACATATTTGGCTAAAAAAGACCATAGAGCTACACTTCAGGATGTACCTCACATCAGGCACATATACATAAACTCCAGCCCCCCCCCCCCCCACCTCTGCGTTCTGTGTCACAGATTGATGGATACAGACTGGCAGTGCCAGCGCACCACCCCATGCTCCATATGCTAGCTGCCATGTTCTCTCACCCTGCTCAGTCAGACGCTGACACTGAGATGAGGCATCTGAACACATACTGTCCCTGCACACACTGGCTTCATGTCCAGTTTATTCCAGGCCAGTGTATTATATGTTCCACCCT
Organism: Trematomus bernacchii; assembly: GCF_902827165.1. Lineage (NCBI taxonomy): Eukaryota > Metazoa > Chordata > Actinopteri > Perciformes > Nototheniidae > Trematomus > Trematomus bernacchii. The sequence goes on along the minus strand of NW_022988066.1, from coordinate 329,234 downwards.
TAAAGATTTACTGTATCCCGCTGCACTGCATATACACTCAAATGAATGTGACCCTTCCACTCCCCCACCCTGCTCCTGAAATGTCATTTGGCTCAGATTGATTTATGTGTGGACAGCAGCGTACACAGACAAGGGCCTTGGCCAGGTTTAGGATTGCTAACTATGATTATTTCCCCTGGTGATTGATCTTTTGGTCCTTAAAATGTCATGAAATAGGGTAAAATGTAAATCCAAGTTTCTCAAAATCCATTGTAATGTTTTTAAATGTCTTGTTTGGTCATTCCAAAATGTATAGATATTCAGTTAAAATGACAGAAAAAGCAGGATTTTTTTATATTTGTGAGCTATTTTTGCATAAAAGATAACTTTCATTAATTACTTTCAATCGATTAATGGGTTATCTAAATGGATGCAATTCATTTTCTATTCTGGCGTTATTGATTGGTCTACTAATGGTCTCAGTTAGTGAAGAAGCTGCTGGACTAAAGGGGTTGACATCCAGTATGGTTGTACTCAAGAGGTGTTGGGGGTCTGGGGGTTGGGGGGGTGGGGGTTGTCTGTAATACTCCCAGAGCTGGAGATGAGGACGTGCCTCTCGGTCTCCGTCTTTGGGACAGCTGAGGCCGTCTGGGAGTCTCATGGCTGCAGCTGGGGCTGGGGTCTGCAGTCTGGAGCGGTGGGCCGTTAGGAGAGGGCAGAGCCGCCTGCGTGCCATCATTTGCATGATAAACAATTTAAGATATGCATAGGGACACCATCGCTTGTCTCCAGATTATGGATGGCCCAGAAAAAGAGCAGATGACGGTTTCTCACACAAACTACGTGACCGCGGTGTGGTGTAAAAGTGGATTTATGTCACGGGATATAATCACTATTAAGAAGGCGTTCTGGTGGAGTGGATTCATAGTTTTTATTTACATTCATTATCCTACTCACTGAACTGCTATCAGTGCAATGAATGATTGTTTGCTCTTCTTGAGTAATTGGAGCAAGATGCCTCTCATTGTTATGATTTAAGATGCATTGTGTAGACTTTATCATGTCCCTAATTATAACTTTTTCACATTTTCTTGTCTTTACTGTCCACATTCTCGTTTTGCTACATTACTCTGTGCTGTATATAAACATGCCAGCATTAGCACCTCTTGCATTGTCGCCAGTGTAGCCATGTGTGTTAATGAGGCCATTGTATCCACTCAAATCGACCACTATCTCACACTTCTGCCTCCTTTCCAGCACGCTGCCTCTATTGTAACCTGGACTCTGAATCAATACTGAGTTAATTATGGCAGCCACCAATTCTGCCTTTTTTCTCTACGAGGAGGAAAACATTGGAACAGCCCGAGCGGCATTTCTCGTAACACCTCAGTGTGGCTGTTCTGCGTCTTCATGCAGCAGCTTGCCTGTCCTGTTTGTCCCTGTGTGTTGTGGAGACAAAGGTATTTAGCAGGCTCTGCGTTGGCACCGTGCCACCTTTCTCCAACCCCCCCCCTCCATTCCCTCATAAGCACACACATGTACTCACTGGGTATCTGTCAGGCAGAACTGGGGGGCTGGGCAGACCATGGGGAGTGTGTGTGTGTGTGTGTGTGTGTGTGTGTGTGTGTGTGTGTGTGTGTGTGTGTGTGTGTGTGTGTGTGTGTGTGTGTGTGTGTGTGTGTGTGTGTGTGTGTGTGTGTGTGTGTGTGTGTGTGTGTGTGTGTGTGGCGGGGGGGGGGGGGCTACTTGGTAGTGATATCTTTTTCCAGTGTGTGCTTTGTGAGTCCACATGTGGTGTGTGCGCCTTTGTTTCGGTGATCACTTTAATTGATACTGAAAAGGCCCAGATGCATGCTATTGTAATTATTGGACACTGGCTAATATTATCAGCATCCATTGTCTGTGAAAAGCTGACTCTAATTTGATCCTACAGTAGCTCAGGGCTCAGATCAAAATCAGTGACTATTTTTAGATTCCACTAAGTTTTAATGAAGGTGAACGGGAATGCTTTTTAAGGATGAATTTTTCACTTTTTGTTTTCCCGAACGCCGGGCCCACAAATGTTTGTCGGCGAAGTCTTTGTTGTTGGATTCAGTGTTAGTGGCTGCATTGGACAGAAGTCTAGTGGATGTTTACATGTCGAGTGTTAAAGTAATGTATGTGCATATGTGTGCACGTGTTCCAGTGTGGTTTTGACCACTTAAACTGTTTATAGCTTTCCGTGTGTGTGTGTGCGAAGGAGTGTGTGTCGCGCTGTTTGTTAAAGCTTTACTACTCTGGGCGTGCAGGCTGAACATGAAAGGGTCTTTGACTTGGCAAGCCTCGCCTGAGGACACCCCTCTGTGGACCATGCCAGGCCAGACTTGGCACAGAGCGCAGGGCCTGAGGGACGGGCTGGGCCTAAATATGTGTGTGTGTGTGTGTGTGTGTGTGTGTGTGTGTGTGTGTGTGTGTGTGTGTGTGTGTGTGTGTGTGTGTGTGTGTGTGTGTGTGTGTGTGTGTGTGTGTGTGTGTGTGTGTGTGTGTGTGTGTGTGTGTGTGTGTGTGTGTGTGTGTGTGTGTGTGTGTGTGTGTGAGGGAGGTAGAAGGAGGTGTGTTAAAGCAATGTTTTGTGGGTTTAGGAAGCAGGACTTATGGTGAGGTGGCTGCTATGTGTGTGACTGACAGTGGGAGTGTATGTGTGTGTGTACTTAAGGGTAGGCATGTGTGTGTGCTGTCCTCAGGGCTCCTGGCTCGGGCTTCCTGTGTCTCTGTTTGTCTTCTAACAACCCCCGGTACCACAGCCTCAGGCCATTCAGGTGGAGGCTAGTTCAAGTATGCAATACACACACAAACATGCACACAAAAAGAGGCAAATGCGTGCACCCGAACACAAATGTACACACACACACACACACACACACACACACACACACACACACACACACACACACACACACACACACACACACACACACACACACACACACACACACACACACACACACACACATGTCAGTTTTTTGGATACAACAATGCCCCCAATACAGTGTAACCCCCCTCCTGTGAACCTGTGTTTTGTCTGTAATAAATGTGTTGTGGCAGAGGCCCCATGATGTGTTGTGAGTTGATGAGATCTGTCAGAAACATATGATACTTATTTCAGCCCCCTCCCCTCCGTTTCCCCCCTGTCTCTGTCTCTTCTTTCCTTTTCTGTATCTCTCCCTCTCCGTCTCACTCAAACTCTCTCCCCCCTCGCATCGTTCCAGTAGTTTGTCTCGAGGGATTGTAAACTTTTGGCAACATTAGCGTGTCTGCACCTCTTAAAGGCCTTCCAACTTCCACTCATTCTCACTCTCGCAGAACTGGCTGCAGAGCAAGACACACAAACACATACATTTTCTGCTTCCCTCAATCCCCTTTACCTACTGTCAAACGAAGCAATACGACAGAAACAACCTTGTTTGTCCAAGACAGCATCACGCAGGATGAAAAAAATCATCCTCAGAAATAAGCGTGTCTTGCCGCTGTCTTGTCAATAGCGTGGCAGGCAGTCACATCGCAGGGTCGGGGGTCACCTGACAGCGTCAGGGCCTGTCACGCCAGCCGCCGGCTTCACCACCTGCAGGTTAATGACTTTATTTTTAGACAGAACAGAAACAGAGAAGAAAAAGTGTATGTGATAACAGCTGTAGCTCAGGAAGTGGCGGATGAGAGCAAAAAGGACAGAAGTGGTATTTTAGAAGTAGGCAGGTTAGAACGGGGTTAGAACTGGAACAGATTTTAACAAGGTCAGTTTTCTTCTTTTCTAAAAAATCTCCCCTTTTTTTACTCAGGGCCTGACTGACTGAAACTTGTTCAGATTTGATTATTTTCGGCAATGGAGGGTCTGTATCTCAGAGTCACAAATTTGAAGATTTTCCACCTGACAAAATCAAAAAAGACTTACAACTTTTCTTGGACTTTACCACTAATGACTTGTGACTTAACTTGGACTTTTAACTTGAACATGCTTTCCCCAAAGCCCAAAGATTCAAAAAAGTTTTCATTCAAATGTGTCATCACCCCAGATCCACTTTGTTTGAACAAGTCTCACAGCATGCAGGTCCAGGAGAGAACAATGAAGAACTAGGTCGTGCACTTGGAAAAAATGACACCAAAGATACGTTTGATCAAGTACAAAAACCATGCAGTGTTAAACAAAATAAGAGTTCGCAAAAAGTGCGGGGGAATGAGGGAATAGCTCATTATGACTTGTTTAGCACATGAAAATCAGAGTTAAGGACTTTGTCCCACATCTGCTCTATCGTATTATCACCTTCTGTACTGAACAGGTCGGTTCAACCTGTTCCTATTGTGGCTGTAGCATTTAAAGCTGTGGTGCTGAAGGACCTTTGCTTTGTCTTTCTCACACCCATGGTGATAATGCTGAGGCCATGGGACTGTGACGAGGGCCTCGCGTTGGTCTGAACCCACTGATCCTGGTCACTATCTGTCTCTATAATGTTTCTTCCACTCCTATCTGTCCCGCTGCAGGTCCCAGCGCTGGGCTCGGGCCTGTCACAATGTGCGTGTCTTTGTGGGTGTGAGTGTGTTTGTACCTTTTGTGTGTGGATGGGTGGTCGTCTACAGCTGTGTCTCGCCGGCCTTATCTCCACCCGAGAAATACAGGACAGAGAGTGTGTGTGTGTGACGTTACACTTGTGAAAACTCACAGCCCTCTCTTTGTGTGTGTGCGAAAGTCTTCGAGTGCTTTAGCGTGTCCATGCGCATGCAAACCATGTCTACCGCTGCACTTTTTCATGAATGTATACTAATCGCTCGCTGTATTCCTCGAGGGGTTTGTGTTCAAAAAGCTCATCGCCTCCTAATAGCTCAAGTTACATTTGATCTTAGATTCAAATCCCACGTCTTTTAAACGATGATCAGAAGATAGGGGGCCTCATTCATTTTTTAAGAGAGTGTTAATTTGGTTATTAGAATCACTTTAGGCTGTATGGTGGGTGTTTGTGTGCTGCAGTTTGCTTTGCACAAAGGCATGCAGGCACGAGTTGGCACACCAATGAGATCGACACATCATCACTTATGCACAGATGCACCCACACACACACAAATGCACATACTCACACCTCCACTCCATCCATCCCCCCACACCAAACTGACCCCCAACCCTCATCGCACACAGCCACACACATGCACACATATTCATAAATGCACACTCCTGTCCCAGGCACCCTTTACTTTCGCAGGCTGAATCTCACTGATAACATGCTGGCGCCCTCATTTAAATTTGAAGCGCTTCTTTAATCTTCAAAGGCCTGATTGCTTTATGAATATGCATGGACTGAGCTGACTCTCAGTTCATTACCTTGTTGTAAATTCTAATGACCATTAGGGCCCTGCACGGTAATTGCCAATTGTTTTGCATTTTTGATTAGCCCATTACCGGAGCGCATTCTGAACATGTCTGCCCTGCCTGCCTGCCAGGCCACGGCAAGAAGCGTAGGGAGGGAGGGAGGGAGGGAGGGAGAGGCGAGGAGAAGAGAAAAATGGGGAGAGCGTGGAAGGTAGTGTGCGGCGTAGTGAAACAGGCAGCGTCATTTTGGATGCCCGGCTCAAAATGTTAGTTTTGTTTAGGGAGGAAAGCAGGGTGAGCTCGAGGGGGATGAAAGACACAATGCGATAAATGCAGAACTGGATGTTTCCCAAACAAGCTCCGTGCGGCTTGTTTCTGCTGAGCTTGAGTGCAAGAGCGTGTACCTGGATGCATTTGTGTCAGCATATGTATTTGTTGACGGTCTGCCTGACTGTGTGTACATGTCCAAGTTTGCGTGCAGTTCCGTGAGTTGGATGGGGGGGGGGGGGTATGCTGGGGGGGGGGGGGGGGGGGGGGGGGGGGGGGGTTCTGCTAGTGCATCCCAATGCACGCCGTGCCTGGGACTTATGAAAGATTGATGGCTCCTAGCAGAATGGCATCACCCTGCTACAACTTGATAACATCTAATGGATAATTTAGCGCTCTAAAACCAGCAGGCCGGTTCCCCCCCTCTCTAGCAGGCTGGAGAGGACAGCAGCTGTTGGGCTTTTGGGGCTGCTGTGTGTCGGAGAGAGACATGAGGACAAGCTGGGAAAAAAATTGAGTGAAAGAGGGGTAGAAAATGCGTGCGAGTGTTAGTGTGATCATGACGTGAGTCTCCCTCCCAGGCTTTGAGGGAGCTTTTGGTGTCACGATTGTTAGCCAGGAAACTCGCTGGCCCCTTAACTACATGTACCTTAACTTGTAAATATTCCTGAAATAGGCCAAGTCAGCGCTGGGTGGGAAAAGGAACCGCAGTCCACCAGCAGTTTGCCTGCGCAGGACGTAGCATGACTTCTGGAACTCTTCCAGCATGGGTGGAAACAAAGCAACAACAACACATTTTTTTAATTAGACGTTATTTAACTATTTAAGAGCAAAATGAATAATGAATGCCAAATGTTACATCGTTAGCCCCAACAGGAACCATGGCATTGCATTTTAGAACATGTTAACTCCGCCAGGGCTGCTATGTTCGGTCGAGTAATCAATCGACAAAAACATCTCCCAACTATTTTGATAATTGATTAATTGCAGGAAATGTTGTGATCAGTCTCTCAAATAGGAGTTTTGGTAACATATTAAACTGAATATCTTTCAATATAATTTAAAACCAAAAAACACTTCATGTACCCTGAAAGATATAAAGCGGCTAGACAGACGTATAGTGAATCTGCAATCTTCATGAAGGTATATGTTTTTATGAGAATGCATTACCTTTAGCTGTCTATGCATAACCAAACTAGAACCTGATTATAACTTAAAATCTCTATCATGCAGTCAGCCTGTGGGACAATTCACAATGATTTCCCCTAGTGATGTCTGTATTTCCCTACTTGCTGCCCCCCGTAATGAGCAGAAAATAATGCATGGGATACCATCACTTGGGAAAAGCCCTGCCACAGAATATTTGCATTCAGCCGACCTGTGCTTAAGTGCCCAAAAAAAACGACCTCGATAAAATTGAATCCATAAATGTTGCAGGATAGGAACGCTTTTCCCTCTTCCCATTCTCAGTTTCTGCCTCTCTTCCCCCCTCTTGTGTACCATTCATAATCTCTGTAGTGTTTACACACAGCTCCTAGCCCTACTGTCCGTCAGTCTCTTATTCCCAGACTATTAAGCTGTTGACAGTTTGCTTAATCGTCCCGCAGTTTGACTTCAGGGGGATCGGAGAGGGGTCAGCGGAGTCCGTCTCCGAGGTGTGGAGAGAAAGTGGCCCACGCGTGCGCGCTGCTCCGCGCTCCGTGGCGTGCCTTCATGTCATGAGTTTGTCTCGTTTTAACAGGAGAGGGGAGGGATGCACTGGCAGGGGAGACGCGCAGGGGAGGGGTTGTCTTTCCCCAAGTCTTGGTGGGGGCTATTTACACAATGGGGAAATTGTCCAGCTTTGGGATCAACGAGAGCAAATAGCTAGTCAGAGTTAGCGTCCTGCTGGCTGTATGTCCAGCCTGTGTATGTTCACACACACACAAAGATTGAGGGAGAGACGTAGCAGCAGAGCCCACTATGGCCAAAGGAGTCTCAGGCAGACAGCATGATAGATGGCTTTGTTAAAGGGTCCCAGGGTGTCCCCTGAACTTGAAGCACTCTGTTTATCTTGAATAGGAGAAGCCCAGAGTGTTGGGGGCAGTGAGGAGGAGGAGGAGGAGAGGGAGAAAGGGAATGATATAGCTTTCAGGGAGAAAGGGAGTGGAGGAGGAGGAGGGAGAGTGAGGGCCTGTATCTGGGCAGGCCTGGCTGGGGGTTGGGGAGGTTAAGGGGGGGTCGTGAGCAGGCTGGAGGGACAGAGAGGAGGGGAAGGGGCGGGGGGGGGGAGGGGCAGCTCTCCTAGTAGCTGTCCATTAACAGATGAACTTGGCAATGGTCCAGGCCTCAAAGGTCTTGGGAGACACACACATGCACACACAGACACACACATGGATGCACACTTCCCTGGTACCTGCTGACTGGGGATGGAATGCCACCACGGTTTCCTTTTTGTCCGGAGACGAAAGAGGACACGTCTCCGGTTCACCTATGTCAGAACCGGTTAAGACCGGTAAGCCAGCCAGGCCGAAGAGGCAGACGGACAGGCCTTGTCGCCCGGCCCTCCTCTCGCTCTTTCTCTCACTCTATTTAGCTCGCCTCCTCTCGTCCTCCTCCGTTTTCCAGGCTTTAGAGGAGGAAACAGAGAGAACCTCTAACCTGAGGGCACAGGACAATGCAGAGGAGAGAGAAAAGAAGGGAGGGAGCGTGGGAACAAAGTGAGAGACGAACGGATCTGCTCGTAAACAGGGTGGGAAGAGGAGGGGAGAGTGTTTGGTTGTTGTTGGTGCGCTCCTCTTGATGGGGCAACATGAGCTTAAGGCCGTCGCTGCTATTGTGTACAGAAAACATTACAGCAAACATGAGAGTGCTGAAAACTAGGGTGGAGAATTCGATATAGAAGATGTTCATAATGGGCCGTTGTGTCGTGTGTGGCGACAAATCTTCTATTCGTCTCAGCGTTACATGAGTAGAATATGCCCGTGGATCATATATGTACACATGTGGCAGTAATGGAGATCGTGTCTGTGAATGTGTTTGTTTCTGTGTATGCCATCAAATATGGACGCGGATCCTCTCCTAATTACGACTGGGATGTGTCCCTTGAGTTTTGAGAGCAGGCTGTTCGCCATTCCACTTCAAATGCTTTCAGCTCACGCACAAACCCCGCCTCGAGATGGCAGATCAGAAAGCTCTGTCACATCTGAGGAACACGAGGAAACCGAGAGTTCATCTCCGCAGGACTGTAGAAATTCCTAATTTGAGTCCCAGTTCAGGCTATATCATCATTATCATCTTGAATAGATTGTGTCCTGTCGCGTTGATGTTTAGAGTTTTTGACACATGGTTATAACATCAATTAAAACGTAGAGAATACGATCACCGCTAAAGCAGAAGTGAGCATAAACTGCTGAGGTGAAAAAAGCGATTTGTTAGAAAGTTTGAATCTTTTGTTGAAGGCAATGATGAGGTTTGTGTAAGAAAAGGAGTGGATTAGGTGTCGGTTTTCCAGCCAGCCTCGCAGGTGTCTCCATTTTCTTCTTTCTGTCCTCGCTCAGGGCCTTGTGGTCTTTGAGTGTGACAAATGTACACTACACAAAAAAGAAAAATGGATTCATCTAGCATCAAGTCACAAAATCATATCATTAATTTCCCCTTGATTCTTTGACGTATGGCTTACATTAAAGAATGCACACGTGTGATGAATGTATAAATGAAGGGTAAAGGTGTTAAATATCAAAAAGTTGCCTTGAATGCTTTCTCAGATTTCAAGGCTTCACATATTCTTGGATCAGATATCTCCTAAACTAGACAAGGAAATACATATTTTCTCCCCAAGTGGTATTATTGTTAGCGCCGCTGTGACACAAACACTGTATCGCTCAGTACGTACAACTCAGTCACTCTGGTTGTTAAGTCCGCCTTTTATTTGAGAAAGTAACTTAAAAAAACAAAAGCGCTATCCTTATTCTGTTTTGGTTGCGCAATGCTTAACACTTTCTTTATGCTTTAAATCGTGCCTTTATTTTCTCAGGAGATTGGTTCGGGTGGTAGGCTAGTGGAAGAGATCATGGAGAACCAATCCAAACACAGATGGTGTCATTTAACTATAGCCATCGCACTGTCAAAGCAATAAACACAGTGTATTGATATTCCTCAAACTAAGGTATCACCCCAAAAAACATACTTTTGGTGTCCTCAAAAAAAAAACAAAAAAAAAAACCCACAACCTTTTGAATAACTGGATGTACAAACCTGTCAAAATCACATAATCAGCTGATGTCTGGTGCATCGTGGTTAATGTCTCGGAGGGCCCCCTTACACATGTGATGTTGATTTAAAGGACAGTTGTGATGCATCTTGTGTCATCTTGATTGAGCGAGTTTTTATGTATAAATTCATCACATGCATGCTGCGGGGCAAAACATGGATAATGCATGTTTGTGTGTCTGTGCGTGCATGTGTTTCTGTGCGTCTCCGTGTAAATGCATGCAATTCCATTTGCATGTATTTCACACATGCTCACATTAATTTGTTATTTATAAAGGAGGTTCTTCTTTTCATCTTCCCCTTTTTCTCTGTGCTCTTTTCTTCCAGCCCTGCAGCTCTTGCTCTATTTCTCAGAAACACGTTTTCCTTTTCCAAAACTCTTGCGTGGCTACTTTGGTGCCGAAGCCAACTAAATATCTCGCGTCTGTGCGTGTGTGTGTGTGTGTGCGTGTGATGATGGCTGTTTTTATAATGCCCCCCTGCAAATTTGCATATGTATATGTGCAGATTGTATGAGAAGAGCTCTCACACTTGGAGCAGTTGGATGGGAAGGGCGATGGGGGCCGTTGCAAGGGTTGTGTGTGTGTGTGTGTGTGTGTGTGTGTGTGTGTGTGTGTGTGTGTGTGTGTGTATATATGTGTGTGTGAGAGTTAAAGGGGGGTCGTGTTAGCGCTTTCACCCCCCCAGACAAAGCCGGCCACTACTCCCAGATGGTAGTCTGCTCTCTTCGGCCATGTGTCTGGTGTGTGTGTGTGTATGTGTGTGTGTGTGTGTGTGTGTGCGTGTGTGTGTGTGTGTGTGTGTGTGTGTGTGTGTGTGTGTGTGTGTGTGTGTGTGTGTGTGTGTGTGTGTGTGTGTGTGTGTGTGTGTGTGTGTGTGTGTGTGTGGACAGAGACAGATACAAAGAGAGAGTGAGAAATTTGCAAGCGAGACTTTGTGTGCATGAAGTGCAGACAGAGGATGCTGATTGTGTGTGTGTGTATGTGTGTGTGTGTGTGTGTGTTTGTGTGCGTGTGAGAGATAAAAGTGTGAGACTTAATGGACTTACACAGTTCCATGTAGCACTCTTTGCATGTTGTGACTAAAAGCAACCCTGTGTTGTCTGCTATGTTGTCTGTGCCTTGTTCAAAATGCATTAGAATACATAATGCAAGACAAATAGACAAAAGAGAGGGATAGACATAAAAAGAGAAGGTGTGCATTGAGACTGGCAGATGGACAACAAGAAAAAGGGATGGTAGGTAGGAGAAGAACAGAGGTAAAGATGGTTGAATCTTTGTCTTAGCGGTGGTGACCCAGAGTGGTCCATGGACTAATGGGGTCAGCGTTAAAGAGCACACGTCCGGATTACATCAACTGTCTGCTGGACAGTGAGACAATGAACGACTTGTTTATATTGGAGAACATGACATGAAGTGGGCTTGATTGATTTACCAGTAAAACACCAGTATGGAGATTTTACTGTTTTACTGTTAACACAATAAACTGAGTATCTTTGGGGTTTTGGACTGACAAAGAAACACATTGAATCTTCATTCCCTAAGCCAATACAGCAGCCAGTGGTGTAGATATGCACCAAACGTATTGACTTTTCCCAATGTTTTCGGACATTTTATAGGCTCAATGATTCAATCGAGAAAGAAGATTAATCAATAATGAAAATGATCCTTAGGTGCGGCCCTAAGGTGTAGCAAACAATACATTTTTGTTCTGCTCAAACAATCATTTGAGTCTTTGAGGTGTCAGGTGAATAGTCGTCAGTTTAAAAATGGCTCCAAGAGCATACAGGTCCTGATATTCAATATGAAATCCAGCCTGTGGGCTCTGTTAAGAAGGGGGATATCTATTGCTTGGACAGACTCCAGCCTCTCTGACCTTGATGTTTGTTTTCCCTGTATCCCCAGACATATACATGGCTTTCGCATCTTGACACACACACACACACACACACACACACACACACACACACACACACGCGCGCGCGCGCGCACGCACGCACGCACGCACGCACGCACGCACGTACGCACGCACGCACGCACACACACGTTTTCCTCTCTGATGTCTTGCATCTGGCTCATCGGAAAATGCCGGGCAGATGTATAGAGCTAAACAAAAATGTGTGTGTGCATTAGAACCGTGAACCTAAATGGTGTGTGAATTTTTCAGTGTGCATGTCTCCACTACCACACCTCCTCTCCCATACCTGTCGGACTGGTTCCTTGTCTTTCATTAAAGCAGCGCCCTTCTCCTTTCCCTTGACCAGGTAGGATTTTGTTATCAGACAAGAAACCAGACTCCCGTATGACAACCCTTTGCCCCGTAGTTCAAAGTGCCAAGATAATCGTTCTCTATTTATACCTTTATTGAGGCAAGCCCTCCTCTGCCAGAGAGCGATCTGGCAGGGAGTGTTTCCATGCTGGACATGCCCTGTTCTCCCCAGGCTCTGGTACTGCTGTGGTCTGCCAAGTCGCAGGGCCAGATTGCCAGTAATAGGCCTGCCATTTCCCTCTCATCATCTGTCAGCACTCTGGATCCAACTGCAAGGTCCAAAGAGGACTACCACTCTCCAATTAAAGAGGTTAATTTGCCCTCGCCTATTGCCCCCCCCCCAACACTCTACTGCTTGCTATGTCTTCATTAGAACTCATTTGTGCTTTCTGTGTTGCTCTTCCTCTGAATTGACGTTATTTTCTCTGTTAGTTGCCTTTTGTAAACACTATTTTACAGGGAATAGATGAGGGTGAAAGGCTATTTGCATATTCTTTTCTGAGCCAGCATGGTTAATACAATTGTTCTCAATTTACAACTGCTTCATTTTATAACCTTTGCTGAGCAATACAAGCTAAAATCGACTCAATAGCATTGCTGCGGCATATTAAAATGTGCTTTTCTACTGACCTGTCTCAAGAAAGGAAATGAGATTCAAAATATAGTTTGTCATTATTTTGTAAAACAAACTTATTTGGTTTTTATAGTAGTAGAGTATATGATCCAGTATTTACCACTCACATGTGTGTACTTGAAATCTGAAGCTGCAGCCAACTAGCTTAGCTTAGCATAGCTTAGCATAGCTTAGCATTACAACTCAAATAGTTGGAAACAGCTAGCCTGGTGTCCTGTAGGAAAGTGTTTTCCCCAATACCAGTTTCATTGCTAAGCCAAGCTAATTGTCCGCTGGCTCTATATTGTTACCGGACATATATGAATGAGAATGGTATCAAACTTTCTATCTAACTCTTGCCATGAAAGGGATTCAATCCCTTTTAGCCTCAGAGTAAGTAGTGCTTTTAGTATGACCAAAGGTGTAGCACTAATAACATGCTCTGTAAAAAAACAAAGCCCCAAAAGCAAATAACTCAATGTGCTCAACAAGTAGCAAAACTCAAAGAATGTTGTGTTCATTTGACAGTGAAGAACTTGCCTGTCTACACTAGGTATGACAAATGCTTCCACTTATGTGGTGTCCTTACTTCATTGTCATTATTCTCACACACTGGTGTCAGTCTTTTAAGCTTAAGCTGAACCCGAGAGGATGAGCTGTTTGCCAGTAAGACCGGCTCCTGTGGGAGAAAAGTCCCGAGCTTACTTTCCTCATCTGTGGTCTGCCCAATTCAGACGGAGGGAGCAGAGATCTGGTTCGGACAGTCACCTCCCCTCCCCACCTCCCTATCTTTGCTATCTTTGCATAGTGCTTTGACCAACTGGCTCCTGTCAGTTCCATCTTCCTCCCCCACCCCGCTTTAGCTCTCCTCACTCATGCCATCTTATTATCTGAGAGGTCGAAGGAAAGGGGCCCCTTGCATCTCCTCCTCTTTTAGCCTTGAGCTACAGCAGCAGTGGCAACAGACCCTTCTCTTCCAACCCCCCCTATTTCCCCACAGTTTATCTGAATGTATGTGGACGTACGTGGACACGTCGCTTTGTGAACCCAAAGCCCAGGAAGGAAGCTGGCCCTAACCGCTGCCTGTACCTCTGCTTTCTGTCAGTTACCACCGCTGTCAAAGCTTCATCCCTGCATCGAGCTAATGCAGCCAGCAGGACGTTGTGGGGCCTTTTTTGTGTTTACTTTTGGGTATCTGGGACTTTAAGAGCAGGATATTGAGTAGGCAGTTGAGATATAGCATTTGTTGTTAAAGGATAATGCTGGTATGACTCTTTATTGGATCATTTTGTTTGTGGCTTGTTTAATTATGGTTCGGATCCCATTAGCCTTTGGGCCACTGAATGGACTTAGGTTTTTGGTGAAAGTCTTTTGGCGTCTAGAGCTCATATGGTAAAAACATTACTGTTACAAAGCACATTTCAACATAGAATAAAAAGTATGAACAGAAGAGTGAGAGAGTGTTCCAAAAATCTATTTTGATTATGAATTTAGATACATTCCTTTCACGAAGATTGGATTTGATTAAATCACAGTCTGCACTGTATGCAACTGATATATATCATCACCAAATATAGGCTCCCTCATACAATTAGTTTTACCTTAAATAAATCACTTGTACCAGCTGCGTCGTCATCTGGTGTTAAGTATAGTGGCATACTAAATGAAATTGGGGGTCACTCTTGGTAGTTTTACCGATTAACATAAGCTAATGACTTGGAAGGATGAACAGGAGGTGGAGATAAAGAGGGGAGAGAAGGAGGGAAGAAGGGGGACGTTGTCTGGCTCCCTCACCCACCATTAAGGGCTTGCCCCTGGACTGGGTGAGTGGGCCAGTTTCCCATGCACCGGCGGCACAGGCAGGCCCTCTTTGGTTACACAAAATGTCTGCTTGTATGGCCACGGACAGAGATATTATTAGCGTTATTTTGCCTCAGTTATCCGAGAGCATGGTGCTTTTAGGCCCCCTTGTTTGAGTGGCGTACAGACAGACACTTGAGTTTCTGCAGCAGATTAAATGAAATTTTAGCAGCTTTTTCTTGGTGCCTGGCCATAAAACCACACAAAGGAAGCAGCTGCCACTAATGTAATCTAGAATGGGGTGCTGCAGTGTAAAGCTGTCCACCACTCTTTTGTTTTTCCCTTCTTCCTCTCTCGGCAGCTTTTTACGCCATTCTTGACACCCTTCAACTACACCCCTTCCTCTTCAGATTATATCCATGTTCTTTCACTGCCCCTAATTCCTCTTTTCATCAGCTACCTCTCTGTGCACTGCAAAGGTGATGAAACCGGACGAGAGCAATAAAGGCCATGTGTTTTAAGAGCAAACATATCTTTTTATGTCTTTATATACCTATACATCTGGGTCAAAGGTACATGAGATAGCCGACTGGTCGCCTGCAAAATGTTCTCCTCTCGGCACCGTCTGTAGCATATCAGCTGAACATGTATGGAATGACCATATAGGATCTTTACAGTTTGACCTTGCGCAAGCCTAACAAAGTTCATTTCTGGGAATGCAACACAAGCAGTCCGCTGGGGCCGATGCCCCAGTGACCTCTGCGTCAGTCACAGGTTGTCAGCCGCTCTCAAAATGACAGGGTGGATCTTGAGAACCTGAGTTCATGTGGGCAATGAGTGGAGCCACATTCCTCTCAGGGCTGTCATTGTGCAAGTGACATGAGAGAGGGAAAGCAGAAAGGGGAGAAACTGCGGTTGTGCACAAGAATGCCTTCATAATATAATAATGAAAGCCGTTTGTTAATTACATTTTCTAATCATTCGGAGTTGACATTTGCATCAGCGCAGCAAAAATGTCTGTGACGCCTTACATTTAGACTCCACTGGAGCCTTCTGCAAATGAAGTTTTATAGTCTGTTCAAGAAGCAATGGCACAAACATCTGGCCCATAAATCTCAGGTGGTGCTGCAGAGCGTAGCCGGAGAAACCAGTTCTACCCATCCCCTGATCAGCCATTAATCCAAATTTCCGCACTTCCACACTGACTTATTTATTTACGGTTGGTTAGATGGTAAGCGTTCCAAGAGTGTAGGCATCGCATTAGAAAGTGCTGCTGTACAATTGAATGCATATGACAATAAACTACAGTACAGTGCAACACATTGCTTTAGCTAGATCTCTGACCCTTTTGTGTGGCTACATGATATGCTGCATCATGCCTGTGTATTTAGCTGTTTGGAAGTATGTCTTGCCACTGCCTGTTGAGGAATGTCTGAGTTCATGGACCCTTTCTGTGCCAAAACAATAGCTTGAAGGTGGACTCAGCCTGCCATTCAACAAGTCAGTCAGTCTTTACTTATGTGTGTCCTCTCCTGCAGCTGTCTGTGAATAAATCCTTCTGTCACCAAAAGGCACACTGGCTTCCTTCACATATCCTGTTCATCAACTCTCTCCGAAGTCTAAAAGCTCATTTTAACGTTTCTCTAAGACGTGTATGTCTAGGGAGGGAAAAGGAATGTATTGTTTTTGCTGATGGCTCCTTGACTCTTTGCTTTTGTACCTGTTAGTGCCCTCCTCCCCTCTCCCATCTTTGGTCTCTATGTTCATGTCTCCTATTAGCTCCGTGTGTCTTATTATTTTTCCCTTCCTACAAACAACCCCCATAAAAACTTGTTGTGGTGCGGCACATGATGCGTACTTGCAACACACATGCATTCTTGTACACTAACACTGCGACACACACACGTTTACTTAAACCTGATGACCGAATAGAAATAGCTCCCCCCCCCCCTTTTGCCACCCTCCTTTTCTGCACCTCTGCTCCGCCCTCTCTCTCCCTCCCCAGGGTAGGTCGCTATAGCCCTCCTTATAAACATAGTGATCTATAGGAGCTAGACCCAGACAGATTTTTGGCATGGCTGTGCAGGTAGCATTCCAGCACGGTTTGAGATCTTAGGGCCCTAGCCTTGTTAAAAGCCTGATTTATGCTCTACAGCTGGGCACAAAGGAACCTACAGGTTGGCTTCCTTAATTAATATCACGCTCGCTACTGCTTGGACCTATGCATGTTCCTGACGCACCTCCAGGGAGAATAAGCGGAAGGGTCCACATGCTGTATTTTTAACAGGCCAGTGTCAGCGTGCACAAGATGTAACTGTAAAGACACAATTATCTGTCAAATCATTCTTACAGTCCCGCAAATTTCAACGTATCACTGATATACATGTAGAATTTTCCGAACACAGAGGGGTGGTAACTTTCTGGGTCCTATTGTCCACCATTTTACTTCCTCTCTTGCGTTGCTATGGCGTCTGATCAGACCACATGTCTTCAATTAGTAGGCAGGAATCTGGTACGGGGGAGCCTCTGAGATGAAGAATTGTGTAGAGCGTGGCCTGCCATTGCCAAGCTAAGGCAAGGCATGCTCTATGATGCCCATCCATCTTGCGAACTGTTATTGATAGTAAACGTTACATGTAGGTAATAACTGGCTGCATCCAACCTGTTCTAACCGCCAAAGTCTTCTGCCTGGCTGGTACGGTACAGTCTTGAGAAACAATATTGCGCCCTGTCATTTACAATCCAACATTGACCCATTTGATTTGGCAACCATTTGGTTTGGGCATTCGTCCAAAACAACATGTCATAAAAGGTGTGGCCCTGGTTGGTATCAATCCTCTAGGGCAGGTCTAGTTTTATTGTCAACTCCTTGAGCACTGAAGGAAACATTTGTACGTTTTATATCTGACCACTTCCTCCCTGTGCCACGTCTTTTCCTGCTTTCGTCAGAATGTCTTGAATTAGGGCAAACAGGAGGCCATTTTGCAATTTGAATCAGGGTTTTGAAAAGCGTTTGGGTTGAGAAGTGGCCCAGCACTGTTTTCTCCTCGATTAATTAGTAATGAAACAGGAATTGTAGGGTTGCATGAATTGATGGTTGGTTGGGACTTACTGTTCGAGGCTGTGGGAACTTTGTGTCTTAGACCTTACTCATTATGACAGTGAATTTAACTTGTGATACTGCCCCAACGAACACGCTGAACTTGTGATACAGTTCTCTTTTATCCAAGTCCAGACTTCAGTCCTGCGGTCACTACATGCACAAGCATATCTCTCTTGAATTTCACTTATCTGGTTCTAAGGAAATTGGATTTGCGAGCTACATCCGACCCTGAGATACCCCTCCATCTAAAGAGTCCGGCTATTGATGCTTCCTTAACCACTCGACCACCGTGTGCACAGTCACACACAGCAGATGGGACGCGTGTTAAACCCTCAGCCTCCACAGCTCCGGGCCACGGGACACTCCAACACACTGGCCCTCTTGTTTTTAAAGTGCCATGTCCCTCCACAATGCCTTGAGGCTCGTATGCATAACGAACTTCTATGGTTGGCCCAAGCTCACATGCCCTGGTCTTCTCACCCTGAGGTGGTAGGGCAGGGTGAAAAATAACTGCATGTTTAAAACAACCCACGAGTTCACGAGTGTCTAAATGATGGCCCATGCTTTAGAACTCTCGGGGCTTCTGGGAACAAGTACAGGAACAAACAACTGAGGTCAACATAAGTAGTAACTTTGTGTTTTCTAACAGCACTTCCGCTTGAGCACCAGGTCATAAAAGTGGGGTATTTTACAGGCGATCCAGGTGCAAACCCTCAAACACAGACCATCAATCCTCTCCACCTTCAGCTCCGTCCCACAGAGATTAAGATAATGATGAGTATCTTTCCCTGTTTTGCCCCCTCTCCTTTTTCCTTTCTATGTGTCTCACTTTCTCTGGAAATATTATTTACAGTGAAGGAGCACCTCAGGCAAAGGCAGGAGGAGGGAAAAAAAGACTTGTACACACTGGCCTGATAGATTTTGAGATCTGCCCGGCACTAAATGAGTGGGTGGATGAGATGAGAGGTGTATCGTTGCACAGGTGTTAAGGTAGTGTACCTTTCAGCTTCAGAGAAAAAGAAGATTACGAGAAACTATTTGCCTGAGAGTATTTCAGAGGTGAAAGGAAAGGTGAGGGAGAAACTGTGTTCATGTGTGTTGGGGTAAGTGTGTATGTGTGTGTGATAAGACAGAGCCACTTTAACGTCTCTCAGTGCTGTCATCAGAGCGTGTTAAGGAAATAGCGTCAATGGAAGACAGCATGAGGGATGGAGAGCAGGAGGGAATGACTCTATCCTCCAGACGGGCTGAAGTGTTTACCCAGTCCAGTGTGTGTGGGGGGTCAGATACTCTGACTGCAGGTCTGTGCCTGTAGATCAGGCAAAGCCTCTAACCCTCACTGCCCCCTCCTTAGCTTTTCTTCACTTTCTTTTTGTTTACATGTGGCTGTATTAACCCCTTCATTTTGATTTTCCTCTACATATTGTTTCATCCCTACGTTTGAACACATTATATGAGTGTATGGCAATGTATATGTATAAGGCTAGAGTTTTGCCAGCTTGCTAGTAATTTCAAATTTAGTAAGTCCACTATATGGGACTAAACATACGGTGGGTGGACAAAACAACCAAAAAACAACTTCATATTGTCTTAACTTTACAAACAAAAATAAACAGTAATTATTTTGAGAAATACAGAATTTGCGATATAACAGAACTATGCGTTACTGAGTTTTGGTTTTGGCAGTAATGCTTTTAAAAGAGGTTCGGTTTTAGTAGTGGCTAGATAGTAAGACTCTGGTTCATTAAAGTATGTGAAAATACTTAACTCACCATGTTTAGAATTAGCAAGCGGGGAAGTGCAACTGTTGGAATGTCTTTGATAAATATAGTTCATTCATATTTGGTACAAGGAGGCGACATGGCTTTGGCTGTGAGGTATCTAAGTGGGTCCGCGAAACTATTTTCTTTTATGATGTATACCTGGCAGTGATTTAAAGATGAAATTAACATATATAGACTTAGAAATCTGATAGTCTAGTTTTTCTTTATACTCTCCTTTACATTGTTTCTATGCTACAATCAAGTTATGAGGTCATCTTTGAGTTCTTTGTGGGATATAATGATTGTACTGTTAAGTGTCTGACAGCTTTGATTTGTATCTGAATTGCCAGTGCCGCTCGCTTCAACATACAGTATGTTGTAGTTGTTTGTGGCGATGTAACTGCGACTGACATGTTGGCTCCTCAGGATTTCTGTTAGTGCCTCGAGTTGCTCGGAATATTCACCAGTAAAGCTGTTGATCATCAGAGCTGTATAGTAATGTGACTGTAATGTCTGCACTTCAGATCTTCATAGTCCTTCTCCATGCGGTGTTACTGCTGTTCTGTCCAGCTCCCTGCATGTCTGTGAAGAATGAAGAGAGGGAAAGCAGGAGAGGTCAGATACGGGGCCCTGTATGCTCCGGTGAAGCTGAATCGCGTCCCGGCAAATGGTATGCAGGCTCATAACGCGCTCCACTCGTCCAATAGCCACGGACGAAACAGTTTTGACAGTGTCGAATGCCCTGCCCCGGGGGCCTTATCATCCTCCGCTGCCTGCCTGCCTCCCCTGTTTCTGCTCTCCTGATGCTATCTATCTGGAGATTTATGCAGAAATGTGCAGCTAGTCGACCTCCCTGGTCCCCCTCCATCCTTTCTGCAGGGACGCCAGGCTGTCATAAGCTGAGCTATGCAGAGATAGTGAAGCTCAGGCAGCTGGCCTCATGTCTTACGGAGGCTTTCTTGTCTGTACACTTCAAACAGGGATGATGCTTGTAAGGAAAGACAGCGGAGGCTCTCATCTGAATGCTGCGGCCTGCATTTTGAAAAAAAAAGGCGAAGACGTTGTCTCCCTCTTATTCTGTTTTATTTAGAGCTGAAGCGATCACACAATCAACTAAATATTAATGGGAAACTGTTTGGATCATTGTTTCAAGTTATGTTTTATTGAAAACTAGCAAAGAATTGTGTTTTTAGGATCTTTCTGCTTTTCTCTGTTTTGTATAAACTGATTATCTCTGGGTTTTAGACAAACAAGATATTTAAAGAAAACACCTTGGGCACTGAGAAACAGGAACGGATAGATTTCACAGTTTTCTGACCTATTATTGACAGTTTAATCAATTAATTGAGAACGTTGTGAATAGATTTCTAATGAAAATAATTGTTATTTTCAGCCCTAGTTGTATTCTGTTAAGTTCCCTATTAGCATATTTTTCTCTTTCCTCCTCCCCTCATGCTGCATTTTATTGAGACTTATCTTTGCTTTGACAGAACACTTTTCACATTTCCCCTCTGAAGTGCTCAGAGACTCCTCGCCCATCTGGGATATTGCCCGAGTCCAAAAATACACCTGCTTGATTAAGTCTTCTTATGTACCTGGATATGTGTGCTTAAACTGACACTTGGCAGTTTGCAGTTTTCTTTGATTCCACTCCTTTATTTAATACCAACTCCGTTGAGCGTTGGCTTTTTGTTGACGGCGGTTTGATCCTGCGAAGCGGATCCCAACTCAATAAATAATCTCCGCGGATGCTTACATAAGCGATGGTCCATTTAATTAGACTGGTTAAGCTTAGAAGCCCAGAGGTCTTTTCACTGTACCATTAGAGCTAGGATGAGAAACAACAGCGCGCGGCCTCCCACCGTCGCTGGTAAGCAGAGAGCAAATAATGATCTGCATCAGAGACGCGGCCGGCCCGGGCTATTATAAGGTCTGCCGGACCGAGCCGCACCCAAGCACAAAGCCACCCAGCTGGGCTTAGCCGGAACAGATAGATGGAGGGAAAGCAAGACGTGGAATGGACGGATAGATTGGGGGGGTGGATGGTCAGTTCAAACGCAGTTCAACCGAGAAAAGATGAAAGGGAGTAGGGTTACGGAGGGAAACAGACAGCGCAGAGCGATGCTAATTTTGAAATGATTGTAGCAAGTGTGTTACATACTAATGTCCACGCACACATGAGCGCATCCAGACATGGACACAGTCATGTGGTCGTGCGCGCAAAAAATGCGCCTGCTTACCCATTAGGGACTCACGCATGCAACACTCCTGCAGCTAACGTACAGACACACACATTTGTCTTATGGTGCATGCATTCATAGGCCCCTGTGTGGATGCCATCTGTCCATACTAGTTCCTTCAGTGGCTCATAGTGACGCCTCAGTTCCACTGTTGCTCTTATCAACTTTCAGGAGAAGGGGAAAGGAAAGGTAAGAAGTGTGAAAGTCTGATTGGAGACAAAGCCACAGCCAGCAGATTACTTTATACTGGGCACAAGCCCTCAAAGACCACCATGCATCTTTATCTGGAGATCTACACCTCCACTCCGCGCTTGTTCATGCCAGCTAGACCTTTCTTCTCCCCAGCTACCTCTCTCTTTCCCCGCCTTTTGCTCTCTTAGCTCTCCATTCTTATATGTTCTAACTGTCTTTCCTCCATTCATGTATGTAGTGGTTAGTGGTCAGCTTCTTAGCAATTGTGTAACGTGTGACTCCAAACACCAGCTATGTTGCAGCCAGGCCCCCAGTCCACATCAGACTTGTAAAAAGTGTTGGGATTTAGGCCTGTTCTATTCCATGGCTGGCTTTCTGTGTAGTAAACCGTATTTCCGGCTTTGTCTCAGGAACAAGTGTTGGTCAAACAGGCCTTTTGTCTGTGGCCAGTGGCTGAGCGAACCACAACCAGTCTGGCCGGGGACAAAGAAGCAAGTGTATGAGCCGTGGTGTGTGTGCTGTGGCAGGGAAACATAGACAAACACAGAGAGGTAGAGGAGTAAGGAGGAAGGTCAAAGCCAGCCAGCTGCTCTATCAGGTACTTCCACAAAGACAAACATATGCACAGATTGATATAACATCAACCAATTGTAATGAAATAAAGCTGCTCTAACACTCTGAAATCCCTGAAAATTATTTTCCATTCAGACCTTTAAGTCAGGTGAAAGTCATGACTGAATTAAGAACAGCCCTAATGGGGGCCTCCTTGGCGCATCTACTAATTCCCCACCTTCTTCCTCAACCTGTCTTCTCCTGCTCCCCCCTTCACCCCTGTCCAATCCCTGACTGTGAATACCCTAATGACATAAACAGAGTAGTAATCACATTAACGCCAGTTACGGCTTAGGCACTCTTAAGAGGCACTGTATTGACAATCCTCTGTCTTCCCAAGGCACTCACTCCAACACCTATAAACACTTATGAATATTGGCAAAGACCCGCTATTAGCATAATCACTTTTCAGGTGTGTGTAAGTGCTCCAGAGGCCCAGGCGACTGATAGCTTTGGGAAATGGCGGTTGACATGCTGTGTCCCCCATGTCTCCGTCTCTGTGCCTTCCCCTTTCCTCCTTCTCCTTTTGGAAGGGCCTTTGAGCTAATCCTGTTAGCTCGTTCCTCCATTAGCTAAATGACCAATATCAGTGAGAGCTGCGTGGTCACACCAGGCAGGACGGCCTGGGCCCGCTATCAGGCATGGTCAAGGACAAAACAAAAAATAGGGGTCAAGGAAAAGTTTGCTAGCTTCTTGGATATATGTCTGGAAAGTTTGAGGTAGTTGAAAGATATATGCATGGTGGGTTTGATTTAGTATTGGCCGATACAAATCCTCCAACCGGCCACTGTAAGCCTAACAACTGACTAAGAGAAACAAACAAAACCAAAGCTCACTAACGCACTGTTCCGGAACATTGCAAATTCTGTATTTGTCAAAATATAACCCTATTTAACCAAGTTACAAGAAATAATGTTCCATGTATACACACTGTTTTCCATCCTACTTTGAACTACCTTCAATAATAATGACAAACACTCACAACCGGGGATGTCAGCCAATCGCCAATAGCCTAAATATTGATCCAACTAAAGTTTGATTGAGAGATTAAAAGAGAAGGAGACAGTTGATGACCATCCCTTAACGCATTGTTAACCTGCCAACGCGGGGTCAAGGTCATGATTGTCTTGGCGTCTGTTGTTTTGTTTGTTTGTGTTTAGGCTGAGGGGACAAGAGGGGGAAGGGGGTGTATGCGTGTGTGTGGTGATTGAGAGAATGCGTGTGAGGCTGGTGTTGGGGGGGGGGGGGGGGGGGTTGGGTGACTAACAATAGAGCAATCTGCATGAGCAAAGTGTACATGATGCCTGTGCCTCCTGGATTGCATGTGTGCATTGCTTTGTCTGGTCAACACTGCTGTCTGGGCCGGCGGTGTGAATATTTTGTCAGCAGCTAGAAGTGACCATGTCTGCTGTTTAGGGCACAATAACTTCCCCCCTGCCCTTGCGTAAGCAGCCTTGTTCTTTTTGCATGAGCCCTGGATCATATTCTCCTCCTAAGGGCAGGGCACAGTGTCCGTAGACACCATAATAACCTCCGACTGCTTTGTGTCGCAATGTGTTGAAATGTCTTTGAAGGAGTTGTTAAACCCCCTTTCTCTTCCTTTGGCTGTTCTACATCTCTCCTCTGTGCTCTACCTCTTTTAGTTCTTTATATTTCTCTTTTTTCGTGATTATCGCTCTTCCACTTTTTCTGCTCTTGATCCTCCTGGCCTCTCTCATTTCTCCTGTATGCTTTCTGCCTTCTCTCCCCCAAAGTCCCCTCTTTCAGCCCCTGCCATGAAATGGCAGCTAAGGGGTTGTCAGTGTGGTTTCTCCTCTCTGCTGATCCTATTTCAAAGGGACCTGGAGATCCAGCATTAGCCCCAGCTCTCCTGCTCTCCAGCCCTAACTCTCCACAGACTTAGAGTTAATGGAAGGAGAGAAACAGACGGAGAGAGTGAGAGGGAGCTCTCCTTTTATTCCATTAGAGGACAGACTCGTTTATAAGATCATCCTTCCTCCCTCGCACAGTTCTCTGCTCTTCTTGCGAGCAAAGAAAGAAAACCCTTCAAGGCCGTCAAAGGCCCTGTCAGAACGTCTTTTCTCCTTTTGAATAACTGTCCTTCGATTGCTTTGAGGACAGCTATCAAGGACAGTTGTGGGCTTATTTAGATATCCTTTCTGCCGTTGTTGTGAATCTGGGCAAGCATTGGTCCGGTCGGTTGATGCCAATCAATGTGTCCACTGTTTGGATGGGAATAACAATTATTGTCGATGCTTGTGGCATGAGCGCGGTTTGTCAAATGTTCATAAATGGGCTTGTGATTGCAGAGCACAAGACATGCTGTTTTTGATACATAAGGA
Organism: Trematomus bernacchii; assembly: GCF_902827165.1. Taxonomy (NCBI): domain Eukaryota; kingdom Metazoa; phylum Chordata; class Actinopteri; order Perciformes; family Nototheniidae; genus Trematomus; species Trematomus bernacchii. The sequence continues at coordinate 304,469 of NW_022988066.1, read as the reverse complement.
AATAAATTGACGACTGGCTTTGAAGTGCTGTGCCCTTCAGAAATGCGGTGGGTTGTCATTAGGAATGTCCCCTTCACGCCACACTTCTCTCCCTACTTTGCTACCTTCCTTTTCCCCTCCTTCCTTCACTTCCACGTTCCCTCAGTGCTTTATTTCCTCTGACGGACGTGGCTGTGTCTCGGAGGAGAAGACGACATTCTAGCAATCCCCCCTCCCCCAAACCCATCTCCCCCGCTTGTCCTTCACAATAACACAAAAATGCATCTATTTTCCCCCTCATGCATATGCACTCTCTGCTCACACATTAAGACAGGGTTGGGGAAGTGTGTATAGGCAGCAAATCAAAGCAAAGTGAACAGGCGAGGCCAGGTTATTGCAGCCGTTTTACGAGTGATATGGGGCTTTCTATTTAAAGCCATAAAAACACACACATAATCAGGAAGCATACATATAGCCAAAGCCAATGTAATGGGCACATTTTATTTGTGCTTATGAGAGAGGGAGCAAAAGCGTGTACGGGCAAATGGCTTTTTTATGATGGAAAAATTCCATAGTGGGTCAAAGCCCCTTGCAGGTGGCAGCAATTAACTGTAATTTTTGCAGATTGTAATGATCCATAATTTACCAGTATACCCCCCTTCCAACTCTTTTCAAGAGAAAAAGGTTTGCGTGGAGGTTTGATTGGGTGCACATTTTATGCCGTGTTCTGGTCTTTAAGTGAGATTGTTCGGAGGGGGCCACGGTGGCCGTGGACACACGAGATAGAAAGGAAAATCACAAAACACAGCAATCTGTTCCATCCACAACCACACTTTATTCTCTCTGCGGCTGTCTTCTCTTTCTGCCCCTTCACCCCTTTGTCTCTCAGCCACAGCAGGCTTAAAACATGCAAGACTGTCCATCCACCATCTTAGGGATTGTCATAGTCGCAATCATACAACACACACACACACACACACACACACACACACACACACACACGTAGCATATTTTCTCCTCTGCCTTGTTCTCTATCTAGAGCACAGTACGGCCATGGTTTTGGGTTCAGTGTCTGCAAATGACTTCAGAAAAATGCCCTCGAGTAAGAATAGAAAAAGAGAAAAAGGATAAGAAAGCCAAAAGATGAAAGAGGGAGCACATTTGCAAGTGGCGGATGCTTCTTATTTTGCATATCTCTCACTTCTGCTTTCCCCTTCTTCTCCTTTTCTATTCACCTGAGAGGATTTAAATAAATCCATAAAGCATGAAATATCAGAAATAGAAAAGTAATGCATGAAATGCATTTTCATAGGAGCCTCCCACCCACACACAAACACTCATACACAATTGCCCCCTTTGCTTCATCTCGCTGTGAATGTGTTTTTTGTGATAAACGTTGTCACAATTTATTAACATGTGACCTCTTATTTGTATTCAGCATTAATATGCAGCATCAGATACATGTCCCACTTTAGCCTTGCTAATTCTGTAAACATGGCATTGGAGGGGAGATGAGTGTGTTTAACGAGATTAGGCGTGCATTGTCAGGCAAATCTCCGGTCAGTGTGCAAGTGCTATTGAAAGTCAATTATTGTTTGAAATATTCCTATGCCTTTTCAACTGTGTAAATTGTGTATTTGCTGCCTGAGATATCCTTCATTATTGTTTTATTCATTCACTTGAAGTAAATGCTGGTACAAATTATTTCTCTAAAATGCATATTTAATCCATCACTTGTGTTTTCGCTGAGGAATTCAGATACGGTTGTCTTTTTAACACGCGTTAAGTTGTGTGTTAAGATTCAGTCTTGCTTAATAATCACAAATGTAAGAAGGGAGATTTATTTCTCTAGGTGAACAAAATTATTTCACACTCTCTGTTTATGATGATCATATTTAACATTTTGTTTTGAAACTTGAAACCTCACAAGTGTGTATTATGAATCTTTTTGAATAATGTAATATAATCAATAAGCACATTTTTATATTTTAACAGCTCAATTAAATGTTTTCTCTCTGTGTCCTTTTCCTAACAGATAAAGATGAGCCCAGCAGCTACACCTGCACCAGCTGTAAGCAGCCCTTCACCAGTGCCTGGTTCCTGCTCCAGCATGCCCAGAACACCCACGGCTTCCGCATCTATCTTGAGAGCAAACCTGGCAGCCCCCTGACTCCCCGTGTGGCTGCAGCTCCTGGGATGGGGGGTGACTGCGCCTCCTCCCAGCCTCCCCACCATGCCGTCCACTTGGCAGAAGGCAGTCCCTACAGCCTCCTGAGGATGCCCGGCTCTGGCTCTGGGCGGGAATCGGCGACCACACCTCGCGAGGGCCGTTACCCCAGAACCCCTCCACTGTTCAGCCCTCCGCCACGCCACCACCTCAGCCCTGATGACCTGGCGCTGGCAACCCACCACCCCAGCGCCTTTGACAGGGTGATGAGGCTCAACTCTGTGCCACTTGAAGCCCCTCCGATGGACTTCTCTAGACGTCTACGTGAGCTTGCTGGGAACGCCAACGGGGCCTCTCCGCCTCTCTCCCCTAACCGGCCCAGCCCTATGCAACGGCTGCTGCAGCCATTCCAGCCAGGTTCAAAACCTCCATTTTCAGCAACGCCTCCTCTTTCAACCTCTCAGTCACCTTCTGGCTTACGCTCCACCCCCAATCCCGTATCCAACGCAGCCCAACCAGGCACCCCTCTCAAGGCCAAGTCTTGCGAGTTCTGCGGGAAGACCTTCAAGTTCCAGAGCAACCTTATAGTCCACCGGCGAAGCCACACGGGGGAAAAGCCATTCAAGTGTCACCTCTGTAACCACGCCTGCACCCAGGCCAGCAAACTGAAACGACACATGAAGACTCACTGTCAGAGCAAGTCTTCGGCGCTCAATGCTAAATCAGAAGACGGCCTCTCGACCACGAGCTCCCCAGAACCTGGCACCAGCGATCTGATCGGCAGCGCCACCGATGCTCTCAAGTCAGTTGTGGCCAAGTTCAAGAGTGAGAGCAACGGCCTCATGACGGAAAATGGAGAAGAAGAGGAGGAAGAGGAGGAGGAAGAGGAGGAAGAGGAGGAAGAGGAAGAAGAAGAGGAGGAAGGGGAGGAAGAAGAAGAGGAGGAAGGGGAGGAGGAGGAGATGGAGACTAAGCCTGGAGTCGAAGTAGAAGATGACAGGAATGACTATCGTTTCAGTCTGCGCCTAGAAGGGGCTCGCCACCACAAGAACAGTGACGCGCTGCACCCACGCCGCCGGAGCCTGTCCCGGGAGCCCGGTGACGAGGACTCGGCCCTGGATTCAGACGTTGTTGGAACCACCACCATCAATGGTCTTGGCCCTTTATCCTCTGACAGCCTGTCCAGAAAATTGCTCAGTGGTAGGGTCAGTCCAGGTTCGCTCAGTCCCCTGTCCAAGCGCATCAAGGTGGAAAAGGACCTTGACCCCCAAACGCCCACTATCCCAAACACGGAGAACGTCTACTCCCAGTGGCTTGCTGGCTATGCTGCCTCACGACAACTCAAGGACCCCTTCATCAACTTCACTGGCGGGGACTCCAGACAATCGCCATTCGCCTCTTCGTCAGAGCACTCTTCAGAAAACGGCAGCTTGCGCTTCTCCACTCCGCCGGGTGAGATGGACGGGGAGCGGTCCGCCTCAGTGCGCAGCGGCACCGGCAGCGGGGCCAGCACTCCCCACGGCGGGAGTGGGAATTGCAGGCCGAGCTCCAAGGACAGCCGCCGCAGTGACACCTGCGAGTACTGCGGCAAAGTATTCAAGAACTGCAGCAATTTGACAGTGCACCGACGCAGTCACACTGGAGAGCGGCCATACAAGTGTGAGCTGTGCAGCTATGCGTGCGCCCAGAGCTCAAAGCTAACCCGCCACATGAAGACCCACGGACAGATGGGCAAGGACGTGTTCAAATGTGAAATCTGCCACATGCCTTTCAGTGTATACAGCACTCTGGAGAAACACATGAAGAAGTGGCACAACGACCGCCCTCTGTCTAGTGACATTAAGACTGAGTAGGCAGAAAGCAGCATGCTGGCAGCTCTCTCTCAGTTCCCCTGGCTAAAAAAGCGACCCTGGCTAACTAGCCAATAAGTGAGGGGAAAGGACATCAGGGTTAGACAGCAGTACACGGTACAGCCCTGTTTTTACCCCGACTGGAAACCGCTGAATGCATGATCCATCATTTGGGGCAATCCTATTGCATCAAACGCAAAACTTTTTGAGCCTTTCTATTGTGCAATAATTTACACGTTTTGTATTTTTTGTAACTGGACAGCATGCTCTGTGTGTTTTGGCTACTTAGAGAGAAAATTGTCCTCGGCTGGTGGGTTTGGTTGTACATGTGTTGCTGTTGATATTTTTGATTTCTTCAAGGTAAAAAAAAGTTAGTTATGAGAACCCATGCTGCATACAGTACATACTGTTTTACATATCATGTACAGTTTTGTGTTCTTACATAGTGAACAGTGTCATATTATCAAAACATCACGACAAGCAGGGTCACACTTAAAACGGATCTTTCTGAAAGATTTTCCATGCAAGATTGAGATAAGAGATATATATAAATATATATGAAATTTGGGCTGCCTATCAAATGCTAGGCACGAGCGCCGTTAAATACTTCTTTGAAAAACAGCAATGAAATTAACAATATGGTGTGAAACAAAGAGTGCCTTGGATATTTTACCTGCATTAGTTAATCCTCCTTTTTGCTATAAGCTCGGAGTTTCAGCTATAGAAGATTACAGGACATTTTTGTGCACATGTGGAATAAGCAGGTCCTTGCATCAAGCACCTGCACAACCCTGTCATCTTGTGACTTTGCAGAGCATAAGGAACCAGCTGAAACAAAAAACGTAAAAAAACAAAAAAACATTATGTGTACCTCTGGTAAATCATTGATCTGCCTGACTCATGTATATTGTTATGCTCCAGATTATGATTCTGTTTACTGGCATGTTACATGCTAAAAAAGGAGTAGGTGTGTAGAGTTCGGTTTAGGTGTTTTATGTTTTCCGGTACATGTGTACCATACTGAGAGGGAAGTCTGACGAGTTGTTTTAACCAACGTAAAGCTCTTAATTTTCCAGAGTGTTTATTTTCTTTGAAAATTAAAAGGTTGCAGGGTTTTTTTTGTAAGTAGCACAGAGTTTTGTTCCTTCGGTGTCAGCCAGGCAGCAGTGTAGCCAGCAGCCACTGTGGAGACCACAAAGTGGGTTTTAGTTGTACGAAGCCAGACAGATTTGGGGTGAGGGTGGGGGTGAGGGTTCGGGTGGGTGTCATAGGGTAAGGGTAGCGGGATGGGTGAGTGGTTTGACCAGGTGTCTCTACAATTCAAATGTTTATGTCCTTATAGCGCTTATCCTCTTTACTGCATTAGATCTTTGAAACATTTTTTTAAAATTTGGAAACGATCTTAAATGGAAGCCAATCTAAAGTCAAGAATCAGAATTTAGTAAAAAACAAAACAACAAATGATCCCTTCCACACACATTTTTAAGAGTCAAATTTCCACGTTTTGTGTTCTTTCCAGTTAACATGATCTAAACCTCATTGTGGTTTGTTTTTATTTCCATCACTTTTCATTGTTCATGATATAGCACTTGTCACTCTGCCTTGGATTCTGTATCTGTCTCTCTAATCGGGGGTACAGTCGGTTGAGTATAAAACGAGGACCAGATTTCAGATCTGGGACTACCTACGTGCACTGTTCAATTTTCCCAGTTTACAGTCGGACGCTCAAGGGAAAACTTGCTCTTATGCTGACAGATTAGTGTGGTGTCATTGCTTTGCATTAAAAAAAGAAAAAAGTCAAAAAAAGAGTTGAACTAGAAACTGTTGCCAGCCATGTCTCCTCCCGAGAACTGAACATCAGTTTGGCTCTCGAGGAGTATCAATGCAGGAACCGCCATAGAAATATCCTGCTTCATACCATAAATATGAAATATACTGCTCAGTACAGAAAGATAACAATTCTACAAATTTGATTTTAAAAGCTAAGTAAATTGTGTTGTTGAGTCTTTTAAAGTAACACTTCAATATCTTTAGGGGAGAAACCTTATTTCAATTTTGTTTAATTTTAATTTTTTTGGTTGTCGTTTCTCTTTTCTGTCTTGGTAACATCCGAGACTTGATCACTATGTAATGAATTGTAATGAACATGTCTCTCATCTTTTTTGCCTTTACTATACACAAGTCTTCAGGTTGAACAAAAATTGCATTGGGGAGAGATTTATGATATATAAATATATAGAGAGAACTTAAAACACATAGGAAATGCACACTCATGTAAGTTCCTATGTTCAAAACACATTTATGGTCTACTTTTTTCCTGTATTTAGAATGGTATTTGAAATTAATGTTCACTTAGCGTAGGCACTTATAGTATTTATGTTGGAGCCTGTATTTTTAACTGTTTTGCCTGTACTCTTTAAAGGTTTCAATGTACCCTTTTTTTTCTGTAGTGAAAAAAATCCCAACAAGCTGCCACCGTATATTTTCTTAATTTGGCAGGATAATATAGTGTGAATAATTTGTATGCTTGAAAATAAGTATGTTTTTGAAAAATAAAATGTTGTGGAGTTCCCCAAGGGGTGAGAGGTCATGTAATGGCCTTTTCAGGCAGTCCCGCTGGAGTGACCACAATGAGGTAAAAACAGGTGGTTGTACATATCTTTTTAGTTTGTTTTATATATTTTTCTCTCCTGCCATTTTATATGCAGTAATTCAAGCTATTGTTGGGTTTTCTCGGTAGCCAACTTTTTACTGTCCTTTAAACATGTACCACCTGATAACATTCCAGCTGTTTTTGAAAAAGACCTTTTGTCATATGCAATCAATCCAACATCAATCTATAAAGCATTTTAGTTTTTTTGCTACAGTTCTTTCTGTTATTTTGAAATAGTTTTTCATTGCCAAAAGAACCATGGTGCTTTATAATTTAAATATGGTACATCTCATATGCAAGGCATATTCTAAATAAATCATAGAAAGAAAAAGTTTGGTACATGTTATCATTGCTGATGGTATTGAGGTACATTTGTGTTTTCAGCCTGATTTCATCCTGTGTTCTGTATTTACTCACAAGCTATTTGCTCTGAACTGAACTTGAAGTTGACCTTTGACATTGGTCGACATTATTTATTATGAATATACACACACGTTGCTCTGTTCAGAACGGAGTCACTGCAAAACAAATCAGTTCATTTTTCTCCCTCCTGATGTAATTATGATGGTTTAATTTCTGTCTGATGACCAAAAGTCATTGACCAACATTCATGAGTTCTTGCTGGACTTGCAGATTATTTTTTTCAGTTACGGAGATGCCACTCTATTTTAAGGCTATTGTCTGCATTATTCTCTTCACTCAGCCATTTTGTCTTGAAAAAAATAAAAAGTATTACATACATATCTGAATTTGGTGCTTTTGATTTTTTTGTTGTGGTCTGCATGTCTTACTTAACAAACACTATATACCATTTTTCACAACCACTAGAACAAACAAACAAACAAACACACCAACTATTTAATTAAGTTTGTTATAAAGTGGGTTATGTAAAGTAGCTAGAGCAGCAACAGAACATATATTAAGCCAATGTTTAGCTTAAGTGTATTCTATATTAAGAATAAGTTCAGCACTTTGTGTTTCTGGCAGCTAGCGCTTTCTAACGGTGCAATTAAGCCCTTATATTAAACTATGCTCGTGCCAAAGCTAGGGTATCGCTAGGGGTTAGCCAGTTTCAATTGTAAAAGAGCAGTATTTTTTAACACACATTTGGATACTTCGGTCAAACAAACTAAGTTGCTGATCAAGGAAAATGTAGATCTGCCACTCCCTTGTTCTAAGAGGTACAATTCTAATTTGTCTGGTGACTTTGGTGCAAGGAACCGGCTACAGTTCTGAAAATGCTGTGGAAATATTCAAAAAATATCGTACACTTAAACTAAACCTTTTTTTAAGTTGCTTAAATAAAAGAAAAATTGCTGACCTCCTTCAGAGCAATACATTGCTTTGCTTCCATGCTGGTCACCCGTATCTACTGTAGACGGATAATTACCTTATACAACCCAAACTGTCCCTGTGAGTATGTTTTTAAGCATTTGTGTTTGGATGTTTTGTACCCAGGTGTGTTTGCATGGCTCAGCTTATATCACCCGTCATAGAGGTTGGAAGTTCACATCCATATCTCCGGTCTGTGGCCTTGTCAGGTCAGCGAGGCGTCTGCGTTATATCTCCAGCAACCCTCCCATCTCCTCTTATAACCCCCCCCCTCCTCCCATTTCCTATTTTCCCTTTAACACACCACTCTGTTTTCTTCCTTCATGTTTTTTTCATTATGTTGTATCTAACTTTATATATCCTCCTATGTCCCAATCTCTCTTTTTTTTTTATCTTTCTACCTCTCCCTTCCCTGTTTCCTCCTCTCCCCGCTGAAGCACTGGAGGGCAACGTGACAGACTAATCGCTCTCCTTGTCCGAGCCCGGCGCTGTTTGCCTAGCAGGGCCAGATTAAAGTTCACAGATAGAGAGAGGTTCCTGCTTGGGCCAGGTGTTGACAGTTAAGATAAAGCAGAGTCGCAAGGAAGTGGGGGGGGGGGGGGGGGAGTGGAGAATTGTTAGCCTGTGTGTGTTCTTGCGAATACACACATTTATAATGTTCAGGGTGGGTACCCCCTCCCCTTTGTCTCCGATCTCCCAAGTTCAATGTCAAGAGAGCAACAATGCTCTGGCCCACAAATCCCGCCACCATACAACCCATGCATAGCAGACATACTTTTCCCATAGCAGACTCTTGGCCCATGCCTACTAGCCCCTGCCCCCTCCTCCTCTTCCTCCTTGTGTAGACATATGTCCTTAACTCGTAAAGGCAACAGACGCAGCTCTCTATCCGAAAGGGGAGTGTTCAAAATGTTTGCCATGCAGGGAATAATGCTTTCAGTCCCGATTGTAATAATATCCATCAAACTTGTTTTTCATTTGTAAAGCAAGTTGGAGAAAATAAAAAAATGTATTTCTGTTACTCTCATTTCCAAGTGTTAGGGGGATACACTGGCTGAAGGCCAAGGATTTATTAGTTCATTATGCTAATCAAAACTAGTTCACAAACACTCTTGAAAAGATAACGATTCCCCACCCCCCCTCGGCGTCTTTCGCTCTTCTTCCACCAACTTCACCTCTCTCTCTGTCCTGACTTGCCTGTGTGTTTAAAAGCAGGGGGTAGGCCTCCCAGGCATAGCTGGGAAAATCCTGTCCAGGAGAGAGTCGGCACGTTGGATCGACTCTCTAATCCCCCTAATGTGCCACTTCTCCCTGTCCACTCCTCTCTCCTATCCCTCTGCCTTCTTCCGTCTTTCTGTCTCCAACCCGCATCAACTGTCAGTACACCATCCCTCTTTATCTCCCCTCTCCTTTCTTTTCTTTACTCCATCTTTTATACACACGACATTTCTTTTTCCATTCCTCTTCCTCTAGGTATTGCATCTGTTTCGGGTTCATTTTTTCCTTGGGCCCAAGCCCGAGTGTTAGAGCGTAGAGGAAGGCTGAAGAGCAGAGATGGAGAGGCCGACTGCAGCTGTGCTGTGCTGCAGTGAAGAGGGGGCCTCGCCCGGGCTCCTTGGAACAATATAAGAGCACTAATCACCCAGGACAGCTGACACCCAGTGCCTCACACATATACACACACTGTGCTTCACACACACACACACACACACACACACACACACACACACACACCACACACACACACACACACACACACACACACACACACACACACACACACACACACACCCACACACACACACACACACACACACACACACACACACACACACACACACACACACACACAAAGATCTGAGGACAGCCAGTATAGGGTTTGAAGGAGAGGAGCTCTGCCCAGACAAGACTCACAGGTCTGGCTCGGCTAGAAAACAAAGTCTGTGTTTTGTCTATGGGCAGCAACGCTTGGGGGCTGAATGTACTTTCTCACAAACATGCACATACGCCCATAGAATGTGCCTATGCATGCACACACTTACTGTACAACAGACACGCATGCATGCACACATGAAAAGTTAAAAGGCATTTAAGTGCACACACAGGGAAACTTCCCCTGTGTGCGCAGACACAGAATCAAACGCACATGCTGATGCTGGAACACAAACCACATAATGGATCGGGTGCATGCACGCTCACATACACACACACATAGACACTCACACGTGCGTACACAAAAGTGTCTTCGGGAATGTGACCTTTTCCCAAAAGCCTCCCTTTCCTGCCCCGGCTCCCCTCCCCCTCTGGCTGTGTGAAGACTGAAGGGGTCAAGGGTCAGGTTTTGGGGGGCTGGAGATTAGGTTTCACATGACTGAGCACCTTTGTTGGGGCAGGCCGGCAGAAAGGAAACGTCCAGGAGGGTAGCTGTGTCTGTCTGAGGAGAGATCGAGGCAGAGAGGGGGGGAAGGGTTAAAAAAAGGGACAGAGGGATGGATGAAGTTGAAGTTTGGTCAGGCTGAAGTTGAAGTGCAAGAGCGAGGGGGAAGTGCACGAGAATCACAAGGGAGAGGATAAGGGACAAGGACGCAGAGTGAGTAAATGTGAGGACATAAAAGGGAATAAACCTCACCCACATTCCTCACCCTACAGCCCTGCTTGGCTTTTCTCCGTACACCTCTCTTAACTTCTCTCTCTCTGGCCATGTGGCTTCTGTGTCGGGCTGCGGCCAGCCAGTGTCCTCAGTGCCTGCTGGCTGCGCCGATCTCCCCCATGACCACACAGCGAGAAGAAAGCCCCAGCCAAAATAGTAAACTGGATCACAGCAGAATCCCCCTTCCTCCCCCCACCCTCCACCTCCTTCGCCTTCACAACATCTGAGTAGTAGTCTGCCCGCAAGACAATATGTGCTGTAACTGGCAGTGGAAATCTTGGCAGGGACCCGGATTACCTCGCTTGTGAAGTATTGCTTTAAATGTCTGTGTGTGTGTGTGTGTGTGATTTTTTCCCTTCTTTTTCCTACTTCTCAGAACATAGAGAGAAGGATTTTAATGACGTGCAACAGTTTCAACTAAATGAGTCACAGAGGTGGGACTGGTACTGCTGATGGCTTCCAGATAAGGTGAAAACTTTGACCCTGGAGTGAAAAAGAAGGACAGGGGGTGAGGGGTGAGGGGGAAGGAATGTCTTGAGTACCGCGCTGACCATAATTGAGGGGACTCTTTTGGTTTCATGGTGCGCAATCAGATATGAGCCTTAAGGTATTGCCTTTATTACTGACCTTTGGGACAATCCCAAAAACATGTTATTAATTTCCCAGTGCCCCAAGTGTGTATACTGCTTTGTGTGTGTGTGTGTGTGTGTGTGTGTGTGTGTGTGTGTGTGTGTGTGTGTGTGTGTGTGTGTGTGTGTGTGTGTGTGTGTACGTGTGTGTGTGTGTGTGTGTACAGTGTGTGCTCTAACACATAGGGTCAGCCTTGTGCAGGTCAGCACTATTTCAGTGAAGGCTGCACTGTACGCTATCAGTATGTGGTTCGTCTATTGCTGAAGGGGTTTCCTGTGGCATACTGCAGGGGTGGCTCATTCCAGAGCATGGGTGGTTGGAGGAGAAGGGAGGGTCAGGGCCCGGGGGGTGAGGGAGGTGGGGCAGTAGATTCCAGAGGCCGACTGATCTGACCTTGAACCGCGGGGCGTGGAGCTCTCCACGAGTGGCTCCATGTTCGAACTGTTTCAGCCGCATTATGCTGCCGAAAAACGGTGTGTTTACGCGTGTCTGTCCTGCTTTATTACATGTGGACGTGACGCACGACAGATGAATACATGTCGGCGCACGCACTCACATGCATGTGTCTTGGTTGGTGTATGCTTATGGTCTTATTATCTTTGTGTCATGTGTGTGTTCTCCAGGTGCAACGCCACTGGCAGACTTTATATGACCAGTTAAACAGGGTCATATTATCAGTACCCTCTGACTTTTGTGTGCTTTTCAGTGCACCTGCGTGCGCGTCTATGTGTGTGAGTGTGTGTAAGTGGGAGACAGTAGGACGCCTGTTTACAGTCCTGTGAATAAAGAGGCAAAGTTCATCCTCTGGCCTCTTTATGCCACCATATTTCAGTGTCAGGTAAGGCTGGACAAGACAGTAACTCAGCAAATACTTCATTTATGGCTTGTAAACTATATCATCAAATGTCTTATTGTTTTTTTAGTCCTGTCTTTTCTTTTTGTGTCCACAACTGAAATGACCACAACACTGTGATGTAATTTGTACATGGTTACTTTAAAGACTGCATTTTATAGTTGATCTAATATCTTCAAAACTCAATAACACCATCAAATGTACTGTATCTTGTAAATGTTTTGCTATAGCCAGCAGCCGCTCAGCTTACCTTACCTCACTACTCCTGTCCTAGAAAAAGTCCCACACTCCCACATTCTTTTTATGGATTAAACAATCAAGATATAACGTGTTTAACTTCAGAGTTGTCAGCTATAAACAGAGCCAAGCTAGCTGCTCCTCTCTTTCGATATGTTTGCTAAGCTAAGCTAACCAACTGCTAGCCATAGCTTCATATTTATAGGAGAGTCATAGGGTGGTATAGACCTTTTCAATCTGTCAAAAAGGAAATAAACGCTTAACCTGGCTGTGTAGAGATGGTTTTGAAACAGCTTCTCATAAGGAGATAGTTTTGTAGAAGATATTGCATAATTTACAAATGTAACAATCAGAAAATGTTCAAAGTAGTGTTGCGTACAGTAAGAAGCAAAAAAGTAAGTTATGTTGAAAGGAATGTTCAAACGTAAGATGCTTTTGAGTTGTTTTATGAGAAATGTAGGATCCAGCGTTTTTAGGGTGGCTTGAAATATACTTGACAATAAAAGTGAATATTTGTCAGTCAACATTGCCTCAATTTAAAAGATCTTTATTTACTATTTATTTTAAGTCCCCTAACTCATCCCCAATATCTTTCCCTAGAATAAACAAAGGGTTGCCTGGCCATAATAATACCTTACTTGCTTGCTTTTGGCTATCTCCTCTTCATGACTGTTGACCACAGTTTCCCCCTTTTTACGGTCTCCTGACCTACTCTATAGGAACCATATTTTAACTGTTGTATTTTTTACCACAACCACAATCTTTCCCTATCTCTACCTATACCACAGTTGCTTTGCTCAGATGTTTTAGAACGTGAGGACATTGTCGTTGAGTGTAAAACTGTAAAGTATTCAATAGTTTTGCAAAATCGTCCAGTACTGATATCGTGTTCATGCTGATGCGGTTCATCATTGCCATAATCCTGGTTAAAGCCCTGGTTATATCCTGTTCACATGGATCTTTTTTTAGAGTTTACATATGTTTACTTTCCCATTCTTTCTTATCTATATTTACCTAATATACAATCCTCATGTGTGCATGTGTGTGTTAAAGGTGTACATGTATGTGGCGGTGCTGACCCTCCCTGTTGGGGCTGGCAGACCACTCTGAGCCACTCCAGCTGCTGCAGGGATGACAGAGGCTAAGACCGGCCCAGGCTGAGGGGTGAGAGGGCTTTGGAAGTTTCTGGAAGTTTCTGAGAATTGCCGTGCCGCTCCTGGTTCACTCCTGGTTCATTCCTGAGGCCCAGGGGTCATAGAGAGCGGGACAAGAGGGGGAAGGGAAGAGGGGGCGGCAGGGCCACGGTCACATGCTTGACCTGCCAGACTGACCTTATGACACCCTGCACATACTTCCTTCTGCCTGCAGTATTTACAGTTTTTGTGTTTCGGCTTGTTTGTTTTACTTACTCAACTCGCAGGATCTAAGAGAGTGAAGAAGTGAGACTTTTTGATTGTTTGTGTCAAATCTACATTGGTCTCTTTCTGCTTCTATATCATAATACTCATTAATAATCAATTACTCATCTGCAAAATACATTCTTTCTTTTGTGGTTTTCCAAAAGTCCATCCATTTAACTGTTCACATACACATATTAAGAGCTTTTGCCCACATATCGGCAGGAAGTTGCACTTGTACAAACTACTCCAGGGGGTCGAAGGAGTTCGGTCGACTCTCTTGGACCAAGCAGTCTCTAATATTCTGGTCTTTATGGGGCCAACCGGTGGTCTTTAGTGGGGACACATTCATTGTGGGCCTCCTGTCCTACAAAGCGCTTGTCAGTCATTGTGCTGAACTTGTGTTGTTTCTATGCAGCGCTCGGCAGCACAGCTGTCGTCAAAAGACCCAAGGCTACTCTACCCTTGCATGAAAGAAACAAACAAACAAAGCCGTAAAACAAGAAAATGAAAGACAAAAAAGGGTCACAAATAATGAGTATACAAAAACCATCTTGTCCAATTGCACCTTGGGAGCCCGTCTTCAGGAAGAGTGAGGGGTAAGAAGCTTCTGAGCAGGACCTGGGGCACAATGGGACTTGGCCCCTCCTGTGTTACTGTTAGCCAGGCCCTTTGGATGAACTTGTCTCCTTTCAGCTGGCGCTCTTATGCCCAGGTGTGTCCTTGTGTGTGTGTGTGTGTGTGTGTGTGTGTGTGTGTGTGTGTGTGTGTGTGTGTGTGTGTGTGTGTGTGTGTGTGTGTGTGTGTGTGTGTGTGTGTGTGTGTGTGTGTGTGTGTACCCGAAGCACTGACATGTCTTTGGCCCCAAGTGCTCCATTGAAAATAAGACGGAGAGCGGGGCGAATGAAAAGAGATAAAGTGCAAAACAAGGATGAGAGGAGGAATAAAAGAAGAGTGGCTTCCTTGCTTTTCAGGGCAAGGACAATGTTCGGGCCTTTCTCCCACGCTCTGTTCAACACTCTCTCTGCCCCCGTGGTCTACTTAGTGTCCAAGACCATCGGTTTATATTTTAATTTTGTGGAAAGCATTCAGTAATTTCATGTCCAGTGTGCAGCTTTTCAGGAAAGAGTTCAAGGACAGGGATGCACTTTCAAACGTTCCTGAAGTGAAAAGTAAAGTTAAGGCAAGCAACAGATTGTTGTTGTTGAGAAAGGTGCCCTTTTTTGACATCAGCTGCCAAAATAAAGACGATAGTTTGAAAAAAAAATGTTGCTTGCTTCAAGTAGTGGCCTTCACATTGCCGTAACCAATTTGCCTCAAGGTCACTAATATTCAGAACCAATATTCTGTCCATAATTTCTCAATATGGCAATCATGGTTCACATCTCTTGGGTTGGGTAGCCAGCCATCCGGCCGATCACCCATCCAGACAGGCCAGTGAATGGCTCGATGCCAAGGCCAATTGAGAGGTGCTGCTGTAGTGGAGAGCCAGAGGGGAGATGGTCATCCATTATTCATCACTAAGCCAAATAATCCCCAACAGAATTGGTCTGGTCTTGTCTGGCCCAACGGTTGGGGAATGGATGGGATGGTCCGGGGGGCAAGAGGGGAGGGTTTCTGGGACTGGGGGATGGCAGGTCTGAGGGTTTTATTCGGGGGAGGTTTAGTAGGATTTTTTGGGGGGCCGAAAGGGGGTGGCGAGCTCTCTGTAAGGGGTGGGAGGTAGAGGGGGTTCTTTGAGGATTAGATGCAAATATGTCTTTGATAGCTTTCACAGTCTGGGAGTCCCATTCTGTTTATGGATATTCATATTAAGTCTAATCTTTGGAAACAATCCCTGGCATGGAGGAGTGAGAGGCTGCTGGGATGGGGATGGAGCGCAGAAACAGCAGGGGGTTCTGGGGGATGGAATGGACCTGAATGGGGTCTCCCCTGACCCTGCTCAGGGGCAGGACCAGGAAAAACCCTTATAGTGTGTGTGTGTGTGTGTGTGTATGTGAACCACCCAGTGGACCAAAGGGCCAGGTGAACGCTGTGTCCCATCCACTGAGATCACTGATGTGTAAATATGTAAACACACACACACACACATTCAAATGATTGCACACACACACACACACACACACACACACACACACACACACACACACACACACACACACACACACACACACACACACACACACACACACACACACACACACACACACACACACACACACACACACACACACACATTCAAACACTGACCCAGACAATCTGATGGCAAACAACTTAGACACAATATAGCCTTCAACTTCTATCCCACTCTTGCCTTTTTACTCTTTGTGTCCTGTCCTCGACATGGGCCCATGCTTCTGTTTTGTCTGAACATCTCTTATTACAGGAAGAAGAAATGGAAGAAGACCCTTTTTCGAAAACTATATTTTTTCTCTGAACAGGTGAAGGTTACGTGCCTTGGTCTAGGACAGACTTTTACTTGTTGATATACTGAAACATCATTCTGAAGTTTTATTCATACCATAAGGTATTTGCAGCATAGCATATAGTTCCTTTACATCAACTGGTCACCAAGGTTACCTGTGACCTGACTGTCATTGACTACTATTGACTATTAGAGCACCATACTGCAGAACAAATGCAAATTATTTGTGTTTATCTGACTCTACAAAGTAACGAAAGCTGATGGATAGTATAAAGAAGCACCTCAAAGTTATTCCTACACTAACTATGTAAATGAACTTTCCAACAATGTGCCAAATGAACCTGAAGTAGCTTGACACTTAACAATATGTATATTTGAGCCAAAGAATGTTCTCATTGGGGCTCCAATAAACATTGGGACTTGCGTAGTTGAGTTACAACAGATCGTCTGCATGTAGTAGACCAGACATGGCAAGTCCTTCTCCTCCCAGCAGGTCAGAGAGCAGCAGAGGGTGAGGTGTGGGAGAAAAGGGTGTTCAGTCTCCTCCCCCACCCCAGCTGGGCCAGCAGTCTCTCCCCTGTTCACAACTCTTCCCTCCCCCATCTCCCCCCTCTCTCCCTCCATGGTCCTGGTAGGTTTTATAGGGACTCCAGGTCGGGAGGTTCATGAAGGAGGGTTTCCCTCTATATCGTAGACTGTGTGTGTCTATGATTCTCGCTCTGTGTGTGTGTGTGTGTGTGTGTGTGTGTGTGTGTGTGTGTGTGTGTGTGTATGTGTGTGTGGCAGTGTCTCAGGGGTATCAGGGAAAACGGAAGAGAGCCAGACAGCAGATCATCTCACTACACACCCAACCATACACACACATACATGAAGACGTGTGTGTGTGCATTCAGTACTTTATCCTGTTTTCACTACAACTCTATTATAGTATTGAATAAGCATGTTGTTTTGTGCATGAAAGGGGCACATACCTTAAGTGTTCTTGTGTCTAATCTGACCTGACATAGAGTTTTATCTCATTGCTGACTTATTAATGACCACAACATCTGCATTTGCTTTTTTATTTTGTCTTATTAAAAAAATCAAAACAGGGTCAAATATGACCAACAGAAACCATTGTGTTATAATAGTGATAACACCATCTTAACATTTAGTTTGGCTTTAAAGTATCTTATAAAAGTATAAGCACAAATACTATGACGCTTGATATGACATCACTATCAGTGGCATTGAACGTTGTTATCTGTCGTTGCTACACTTGCACATTTCTGTTTGCTGGCCAGTGTAGCTATTTACATCGCGAGGAGACAAAACACTGGTCACAAAAGGACTATGTTTTCCATTTGAATGTGTTCACTCTCTTTTTTCCCTAAGGTCGGAGGGAGGGGTGGGGGCACTGTCTGGGCGGGGGCCTTCAGCTGATGCTGACCAGCGCACATTAACTTTTTCTCAGGGCCCCCTTTACACTGTGACCAAAAACACTTTGATGTGTCTGTAAGTGTGTACAGTATCGGTGAATTATGGCAAATTCCCCAAAAACAGAAGGACTGGGCTTTTACGTGTGTGTGTGTGTGTGTGTGTGTGTGTGTGTGTGTGTGTGTGTGTGTGTGTGTGTGTGTGTGTGTGTGTCTGTGTGTGTGTGTGTGTGTGTGTGTGTGTGTGTGTGAGAGCAATAGAGGGGTTTGGGGATCCTGGGACCCCCTTTCCCAGACATGCACTGACCTTTCTAACCAGACAGGGATAAAGGGACAAGGAGGGAGGGCTGAGGGCATGAGGGCACTGGAGTGTGTGTGTGAGTGTGAGAGTGTGTGTGTGAGTGTGTGTGTGTGTGTATGTGTGTTTGTGTGTGTGTGTGTGTGTGTGTGTGTGTGTGTGTGTGTGTGTGTGTGTGTTAGTTGATATGGTGGACCTCTGAACCAGCCAGTGCTCAAAGTCCTGCTGAGTTTGGCCTGGTGCGACCAACCCCCACCCGCAAATACGCACCCCCCCCCCCCCCCTCTCTCTCTCTTCCTCTCTCTCCCCCTCTCTCTCCCCTCATCCCTCGCCCCTCTCGTCCTTTGTTGGACCGAGTCATTGTGCTATCCCCGCAGCGCTCTGTATGCAAAAAAGGTGGTGCTCTGAGGGCTCGCCAGCTCCGGACCCTTGCAAATCAATTTGTCTGTGGAAGGGGTGAGGGCAAGGAGGTGGGGGGGACCGTGGAGCACCGAGGACGAGTCGCTGAAAAGCCTGAGGTATGCAACTCTCCCACCCCGAAAAACAATGTCACAGTCTCCCCTCCTTTGCATTGTTTGGTACAAGTGAGGAGGCTTTCAATACGGCCAATTAGCCCAGAGAGATGTTCTGTTATTACATTTAAAGTAATAAAAAACAACACATTCTGTGCGAGATTCTTTTTTCCTGAGTACAGGTCGACATTGTCCCCTCTATTCCCTTTTTCTCTATTTTTCAACTACAGACACATGAAAAAAGAAATGTTGACGTTTTTCTTATTTGGATTTTTCGTTTACTGACATATCTTATTTTACCATTGTCAGTCAGGAACAAAAAAAGAGAGGTGAATCCAGACTGACCCCACCACTCGGAGACGAGGATCAGACATTGATTGCGGTTGTCCCTCTCTCCCTCTCTTCCCCTGGTCGCAGACAGGAATCTCCCCGAAGCACACAGGCTTGAGAGGGTCTCTGCTTGACTGGAACAACGATGATCAATACCTGTCACTTCTGTCTCGTCTGGCCAGAGCCCTGCTCCCCTTGCCCCACCCCCCCCCCCCATCTCCCGAAAACACACAGTGGGAGAGCCTGATGATGCAGAAACACGCAGGAAGACACAGGCAGATATCCACACATGCAAATAGTTAAATATAAATGGGTATAAGAGTGTGTGTGCGTGCAAACATGCACAGGAAGACATATGCGAACATATACGGAACACACATTGACGTACGCACAAAGCATCGTGTCAGATGGATACACACACACACACACACACACACACACACACACACACACACACACACACACACACACACACACACACACACACACACACACACACAGGCTGTGACAGCAGGGTCAGACAGGGCATTCAGACCCAGACACCAGTCTCTTCTCTGGGGTCAGACCACAAGGCCAAGGTTTACTCCCTAACCCCAGTCGCTCTTCACACACACACACACACACACACACACACACACCCACACCCACACCCACACACACACACACACACACACACACACACACACACACACACACACACACACACACACACACACACACACACACACTGACCAGCCGGGTTAACGGAGAGGGACACTGGGCGGCGGTTTTGCCTTGCCTTGCCTTCTATCTTTTCTAGTGCATTTTATAAAAGAAGTTCCTAAACCTTGAACTATCTTTATTCACTCAGTGTGAATTACTCAATAATATAGTTTTTTTTATCAGCCTGGCAGCGTGCACGGGTGGAAATAAAAAGAAAATATATGGTGCTGGCTGTCTCAGATGAGGAGGGAGGGTAGGAAGTCATAACTAAAACCTGCTTCCTTTCAGCAACTTGCCCATTCATTTGAGGTCTCCTTTTTACTTTTTTTTCTCTCTTTTTTTCTCGCTGCTCCTTCTGTCCTCCCTGTCTTCTTACTCAAGAGACCCTTTGCTCTGCCCAGCCAGAGAGATAAGGAAGTGGAGGGGGCCAAGTTTACCACTGCAGATAAGCTGTAATTGCAGGGTAATAAAAAGATTGGCGAAAGAAGAGGAAGAAATAAAACGGAGTTAGTGAGGAAGAAAGAACGGACACAAAGGGGTGAATTGATCAGCCGGAAGAATGATTGATGTAAGCGGTGACACGCGGGTTCGCTGACAGTTATCAGCGAGGGCAACCTTTTGCTCATTACGCTAGTCTACGTGCGGCAGAGGGAACCACTGGCTGCACTCAAACAATTCAAACAATAACCGGCAGCCTTGACCCATCTGATAAACTGCAACTGCAAACTAACTAGCTGAACAATCACTTCTCTGTTCGGCGACAGCGCTCAGTCAGTGCACCCGTAAAGCTGGTCGTTAACATGGACATTGCGTTCACACACATAAAACCAGCTGTTCCAGTTTGGTACAGTTTTGTTGGTGTCATAAAACAAGTCATTCAAACGGCTGTTATTGTTTGCTGTCATTCAGCAGAGCAAACAATCACGTTGACCGTAATTCATCCGGCTGTGCCCTGCAACTAAGTAATGAAAAGGTCCTTTAAAATGATTTTTTCTCTACAGCTAAATGAGTTGAACTGTAGAATGAAAATGTATTACTTTTTGAAGAATTTTAAGGCTAAATAGAATAGAAGAAGAATAGGGAGGGATGAAACCCTCTTTAATGGTCACACATGCAGAGCACACAGCACACACAGTGAAATTTGGCCTCTGCTTTTAACCCATCCTAGTACAAGGAGTCTAGTACTAGGAGCAGTGGGCAGCTATTGTACAGCGCCCGGGGAGCAATGGGAGTGGGGGGGAAGGGGGGTGTCCGGTGCCTTGCTCAAGGGCACCACGGCAGGGCAGGAGGTGAACTGGGACCTCTCCAAGTAGAAGTCCACACTCCATATTTAGGTCTGGTCGGGGACTTGAACCAGCGACCCTACGGCTCCCAGTCCAAGCCCCTACTGACTGAGCCACTGCCGGACTAAATAGTGACCATTCCACACATCTCACTCTAAATACAACATAACTTCCATATTACTTAGGGTTAGGGTTGTAAACAAAGAACGTGCTCCACAAATCTGGATACAACTAACATGTTTTTGCTATAAAAACCCAATTCAAGTTTTTAAGATCATAATCCATCGAGAAGAACTCATCAGAAATATGACATTTTATTCAAGAGTGTATAGCCCTTAAGTTCCTAATATGAGCAATGAAACAGGAAATGTATTGTAATCCAATTTAAATCACAATACAAACAAAGTTTGTTCTCAGAGATCATATTAATGGTACGGTACCTGAATGTAACTGTGCAGTCAGATCTTTGACTTTGAGTTATTGTGCTTTACATAAGGATAGAGTGTAATTGTTTTGTTTCCCCCTGCCTCAAACACCTCCATTGTAGTTCTTTGTTTACTTCCGTAACATAATGGCATCACTTTGTAACACCCATGCTTCTATTGGCTAGCGCTCAAACACATTGTACCTGATAGGCTGATAGACGGGCCATCAGTTGACCAATCACAACAGAGCCGGCCAGCTAACCAATCAGAGCAGACTGGGCTCTGGTTTCAGACAGGTGCTGCAGCACAGGAAGTATGAGAAAAATAAAGAGCTTTTTGAACATTAAAACATGGAGACAGTAGAGGCACACATTGTAAATATAACACCTGAAAATGAGCATATTGGTGCCCACAATGTGAGATTGGGCATTTGGCGTTGGAGAAATTCAGTGCTTACAAGTGTAGGTTTGAAACAAATGTAATTTGTCTTTATAGTCTGAATAAAGAATAGTTAGCTTCAATTTGATTTAATCCTATGTTATAAATATTTTATTTTGCAAATCAAAGGTTGTCTGTGCACAAAAATGTCCTTGTTAAAGATCTTATTGGTGAATTGTTGTTCAACTTTATTCGCCTGACCATCTCACATTAACTTCTGACGTTTGTACTTTGGTTTGTCAGAAACATTATGGAAAAAACAATGGGAAGATTTTCATGAAACAAAAGGGTGTAACTAGGAAGGAATAACATTTTGGGATGAATCTCAATAACGGGGATGATAAAAACATAAATGTAAATGGCCTTGGTAGAGGTGTGCACTCTATGTAAAAAGTTAGCTTTTTCTTCTATTGAATTGGAATATTCCTTATAACAGTCTTCATTTGTAATATCTGTATTAATACTTTTTATTGGGAACATTCGCAGTGATGCCGTTAAGACTGTTTGTACAAAAGGTGTATAGCAGACATACTTCTATCAATGGAGTGTGGCTTTTAGGACTTTGAATAAGGAACATAAAGTAACCTTGTCACCTCTTACCCAACACTCTGAAATGGCTTTAGTATTAAAAAGTTTGTTCCATCCACTTTGAGAGCTTCAATTACAGAAATAATGTCAAATAATGTTTTTCGGAAAGTCTTGAGTAGCTTAGGAAATGTGAAGTTTTCACGCCAAGTTTCAAAGTTTCCAAAGCGTGTATTGTTGATATGAATTTCTTTCATGTCGATGAATAGAACTGGCTTGTGTTTGATTAAAGAAAGGAATACAAAATGAATAACTCCACATATTTCATCACAACGTCTATTCATTTCGGAGGTTACGCTGGTGAATGGAGATGGCAACTCTCAGAGTGTGACAGGCAGGTTTACCGTTGGTGTGCTATGTGACCACCAGCCCTTACTTCCTTCCTCTCTGCTGGTCCGCTGAAGAGTGTGTGTCCTGTTGCTCTGTTCCTCTGGGGCTCGTGCATGAGTGTGTGTGTGTGTGTGTGTATGCGGTTGTGTATGCATTTGTGCGTATTCTCGGTCACACTCCGCCAATCGCTGGAGGTCAGGTGAGTTTGGGTCTGGTTCCTGATTCCTGGAAGAGTGGACAGCTGCAACATCTCACCCAAATGCCCTGACACCAGACACACAAAAATAACTCAAACACATCCTTATTATCTTTTTTGTGTCTCTAATTCTTCCTAAAAGTTCGTCTCTCAAGAAAAGTGGATTCATAATGTTTTTGTTAACAAGCCCACATTGTACCCATATCCAGAATGATCAAGGGTTGTGCATTTACGTAAAATATCTGATAATGTTTGTAATCTTCTTCCAGTGTTGCCAGATGGAAACTGTTTGAAGCTACTTGAGGCGTGAATTTAATATAATTTTAGGAAAACGATTATCACCATAACCGTAAGTCATTACAACAGGTCATATAGGCCTAAATGTGACATTTTATTTAAATGACTTTCTGACACGTCTACAAATCAAGCCACATTGTTTTCTATTAGTTAGTGTTACGTGCCAGCCCTTACTTCTGCCAGGCAGGCTGTACTTGTGTGGTTCTCCTTCCCTCCTGTTTTTCTCTCTTCTCCCTGGGTGTTTCTCAATCGCGAGTACGCTTGCTTGGTAGCACATGTCTGCCGAGCATCTTGCTTCAGAAGCGAGTCAAGAATACTTCCTGGCATTCGGAAAACGAAGTGTGGAACACGCTAGCAAGTGTACAGGTGTGCGTCATATGAGAGGCCCCGCCTTACATCTTCCGCCACAGATTTGGGGAAATTGGTCCGTGCGCAAAGCATTGTGGGGATTTTAAGACCGCGGAGTCTACTCATGTGCAGCCTCGATATTTCTCCAAACGGAGTACGCCGGGCTCGGTAGATTTCCAAGTATGCTGGAGATTGGAACAGTACTTCGGCGGCACTCGATGACGTAGTATGCTTGAAATAGTGGCTCTGAAGCAGCTTTACTCGCGATTGAGAAACACCCCCAGTCTTCTCTACAGCTAATCAGCAGCTGATCAGTACCTGCCTGTGCACCTGAGTCTGACGGCTGATTGTATCCTCTCACCCTCAGCTGGCCTATCAGCAGCCAGGGCCGACCATAAAGGAGGCACCCAGGAAGCCTTCTCCCTCTCTCTCACCCTGGGCCTGTTGCTGACTGAGGAGCCTGATTTTGACTGCCTTGTTAGAAACTCATACTACTTTGTTTTTTCTGACCTTTGTGAAAGTGTGTGTGTTGGGAGGTGGGGGAGTTAGGTAAGTCTGGGGTACCCTGTACATTTCTCATCACGTAGGTAACTAATGTTTAGACACACTAGGTTAGCGGATTGTTGCCACCCCTGTATTCTGTTTTGTCCAGTTCTGAGTAGTTTAGTTAGTGAGGGTTTTTGTTTGAGTTTTGGTTTCAGGGGATAGATGTAGAGATAGGCCTGGTTTTGTTATACTTATTTCTTTTGTTTGGCACAATCTCCTTTGTCTCCTCCTCCTCCTCACACAAAGAGTATTTATGTTCAGTTCTTTGGTATACAAGGAATAAACCTTTTTGTTAACCTTTACGCTGACTCCCTCATTTTTATTGGTCGTTGTGTTATTGTCTCCAGGTCCCCTAGACCTTAGTGGGGACGTAACAGTTAGTCTAACAACTTTGTGTAACTGGAGAATAAAATTACAAATAGCACGACCAAAAGCCTGTTCATAATCTGATCGAAAACAGTGATGGCCTGAAGCAAAGTTATAAAATAAATACATTTTGGGTTTCAGGTGCATTCATATCAACTTGAAGACAGACTCTTTTTCAAATGAGATGGCAAAAAACAGCAAGCCATTTTCTTCCAATCAAGGTAGAAAGAATTCAACATGGAATGATAGAAATGTGCAAAGAAATGGTTAAGGAATAATTACATTTTTAAAATAAGAGCACGGGTAGTCCGTGATAAATATTGTATTTGTTCTTCAAATGTAGTATTTGAAGAACAAATACAATATTTATCGTTGATCTGAAAACACTGTCTTCTTCACCTCTTCCTTTGATAGTGTTTCATTTAAGTAAACTTTTAATGAATGTATTGACGTAAAGTGCTTGAATGGCTGCGTCATTGGAGGCTTCTTCCTTCTTCTTTCTTTTACAGAGAAAACATCTTCAGGTCAAGTACTGTATCACATATAAAGCATTGTATCCAGACTTCTATTAAAACAACCCATATCCCAACTCATAAGGCCCTCCCCTATATGTATATAACATATTATTTTCTAGTGTCTGACCACCTATTTTAATCTAATCATGTGTTATCTGCCCACCTCGCTCTCCTGTACACAGACTTATCTGAGGGGCCATTATAGCAGCTTCTCCATATACTCCTATCTGCACGGACGACGATAAGATACCTGGGAGGGATGCAGGCCAGAGAAGGGTCCTGGCAGGTCCACACACACACACACACACACACACACACACACACACACACACACACACACACACACACACACACACACACACACACAGGGCCATAAACAGGTTGTCTGCGTAGTATCAGAGACGTGGCTCTGCTGTGATGCACCGGAGGAGCCGCAGTCTCCTGCTCTCTTAGCTCTGTGTAAATACACCGCTCATTGTTTATACAGCGCGGTGTGGCTTCAGGTTCCAGGGACCATCACTCTGGGTCTGGGTCAAATCGCCAGAAAAACACACACACACACACACACACACACACACACACACACACACACACACGCAAGACTTGTAGAAGTATGAGCGCACATATGGCTCCACACACACATTCATCCTAATGCAAACCAGACTCCCTCTTTTCTTAGTGAGAGAGGGAGAGGGAGCGGTAGTAGGGAGACCGCACAGCGTTGGACCCCGGCCAAATGGACCAGCGGAGCTTGTTTGGAAAGCTTTCAGTCAGAAAGCCACTTTTTGGCAGGGGCCCTGTGAGTGCTGCTGAGCCCTCTGAAGCGGGCTGGAGCTGCTAAAATAAATAATGGTTAGGGCCGAGGGGGTAAGAGTGGCGTTGGAGGGGGGGAGGTAGAGGGGTAGTAAGGGGGGGGGGGGGGAAAGAAGGGGGGAGAGGTGAGGGAGGTTTTTAGAGACCGCTCCTGTAATTATATCTGTCAGTCGACACCGAGGCACTTGGACCGCCAACGCTCACGTTTCCCCCCTTGCTCTCTTTCTTGCTGTCACCAGATAGAGAGACATGAAGGGAGAGGGGAGAGGGGAGGGGAGGGGGGTTTGCATGTGAACGGTTTGTGTGTCCGCATTTGTCCGGCTGCATACACATTTTTATGTGTGCATCAGCATGTGTCTGCGAACAGTCTTGCTAGCTCCCTGGGTGGTGCGTGAGTGTGCGTGTTTGTATGTGTGTGTATGTGTGTGTGTGTAGGTGGGCCTGCAGGGAAACAAACCTGGTCATTCTGGGAGAGGGAGATAAGGAGGTGTTTCACACGAGAGTATGTTGGTCTTTCAGCAGGGAGCAAAGTAGTGGCCCCTCTGTACACTGGCTCGCAAAAGAAAAGCCCAGAACAGCTTTTTCAAACTTTAGCTGAGCGGAGCATGAGCACTAAGCAAGTGGAAGTGCACTAAAATAGAGTTACTATTGTTTACTTTGCATACATACCGGTATTTAATTTGTTGATTCTGTGTCGTATAGTATGTTTCGGCGTGGTGTGGTGTGTACTAGATACCTTTCTGTCAAAACCCTCTTTGATACTGTTTCTTTTGTTCTTAATTTTGTAGGTTTTGGCATAATTTCTGCACACAAAAGTAACTCTCGAGATCTTGAATAAGGGCAATGTCAACAACAAGGTTTGACAGGGCAAGAAACTGATGATCCTGATGAAAGGAAACACATCAGCCTCTCAGCCAAAAGTTGTAGGGATGCGTGAATTGAAGAGAAAATGTAAAAGTTTGAAAAGATAAACAGTGTGGCCAGAAGCCTGTACTACGAAGCCGGATTTTCGCTTAGCGAGCTAACTTCAGGGAAAACTCGGGGTTTCCGGTCCTACGATGCTGGGTCACTTCTTAGCGGGCTAGATCTCCATGGTAACTTATGCTGAACGGCTAGCCTGGTCCGGAGCAGGTTAGGTTGCAGGCTAAGAGATCAACTCAGTGAAAGCACCCCCTGCTGACCAATCAGAGCTCCGTGTGCAGAGTTTAAAGCGATCAAGTCATATTACAGGAGAAAGGAAATACAGTTTAAACTGCCGTTGCAGGAAAGACGGCCGGCAAAAATCACCGACTGTGTGAACGTGAAAATTAATAGAATATCACCTCCCATCTTCAGAGCAATCTGACCATTATAACATTAGTGTTAAGAAAGCTTACTTAAATATCTGCCCACAACACAAGTAACTGTAATGCAAGTAACATTAAGTACAGTCCGAGGCACTGTGAGTGCAGACGTCGATGTGTCCCATTATCATTCATATCACATCATATCACATCATAATGTATCATATATTTCCTTATCTGAGTCAGCTGAGCCGTATCTGGCCGTGCAACACTCACAGTGTCACATACTGTATGCAGAAGTATTATTTTAAGCAACACATTAAGTTGACGAAACACTCGAGTCAAATGTAATTAAAGTCAGATCCACTCGTGTCTTAGACGGGGCAGTGATATCATAAACCTGTTAATGTACGCATTCAAACACTTTTTCTTTTACCAGCTGTATTCACCTTGCAGGTGCAGCTATGTGGCTTTTATCCTGGATAAAGTGTTTAAGTCATGGATGTTTAAAGTTTAACTTCTTCATATTTGTCTAATATTATAGTTGACTTTTCATTCAGGAAGTATGACGCGCTGCGCTGTCAGTACGCT
Organism: Trematomus bernacchii; assembly: GCF_902827165.1. Taxonomy (NCBI): domain Eukaryota; kingdom Metazoa; phylum Chordata; class Actinopteri; order Perciformes; family Nototheniidae; genus Trematomus; species Trematomus bernacchii. Next base: position 277,023 of record NW_022988066.1, on the reverse strand, counting down.
TGTCCATGTTTGTGATTGGTCGAATGCTGCAAATACCACCCCTTTCATGTGAATGCGCACCTAACTAGATAGGACACGGCTGGCTTGAGCGATCCACTTGATAACCCGCGTCGTAGGACCGCTTAGCGAGAGCGCGTATGTTTTGGACTAGGCCAACCGGCTAACTCAAACATATCCAGGTTATGTTGAACCGGCTTCGTCGTACAGGCCTCAGATCACCTTATTGTGAGCTAGTGGGTCAAAACAATGCTAACAACCCTTTTTTTTTTTATTTAGCCTTTATTTATACAGGTGTAAAATCTCATTGAGATACAAGGTCTCATTTGCAAGAGAGACCTGTCAGTGGTAACACTACCACACAAAGTTACAGACAGACAGGACACTAAACACAGAGGCAACAATAAAATACAACATCGTAAAAAAAGTAGTCATTGAAATCCATATAAAGTATTCAGATATAGCAGGTGCAAACACCTACAGATGATTTCTCCAGCTTTTTTAAAATTAGTTTAAAATCCGTGATGGGTATCAAACTGGTCAGCTTAAGTTCCTGCTGAAGTGTGTTCCAGGTCGAGGGGGCACAGTATGATATGGCTTTTTTTCCAAGCACCGTGCGAACTGAGGGGACGGACAGAGTGATGTAATGTTGAGATCGTAGGCTATAGCTGTACTGTTTGTGTGATATGTAAGTGGATATGTAGAGGGGCAGCAGTGCAAGCATAGCGGTATAGATGAGTTTGTACCAGTGCAGTGATCTGCGCATTGATAATGATGTCCAGTTGACTAAAGAGTACAGCGTGCAATGGTGTGTGAGGGGTTTACAGTTGGTTATGAACCTCAGAGCCCCATGGTAGACAGCGTCCAGCAGATGAAGGGAGTGAGCTGAGGCGTTCATGTACACAACATCCCCGTAGTCCAAGAGCGGCAAAAATGTGGCAGCTACAAGCCGTTTCCTCGCACTTGTGGAGAAGCAGGCATTGTTTCTAAAAAAGAATCCCAGTTTTAATTTCAATTTCCTTAAGAGATTGTCAATATGTGGTTTGAAGCAGAGATTGTCATCTATAGTAATGCCTAAGTATCTGTAGGTGTTAACAGCTTCAATGGGGTTATGCTGTGCAGACATGATGCAGGGAAGAACAGTTGGTAACCTTTTCTTATTGGAAAACAACATGACTTTTGTCTTATCTGAGTTTAACACCAACCTAAGGTGGAACAGATGTGACTGAAAAGTGTCAAAAGCAGACTGCAGACGTTCAAATGCAAGGGCAACAGTGCTAGCACAACAGTACACAACAGTATCATCTGCATATAGATGTACAGAGGCATCAATGCTTTTACCCACATCATTTATATAAATAGTAAAAAGGGTCGGTCCCAAGACCGAACCTTAAGGAACACCTCTGGGCACATTAAGAAAGCTTGAGGAGAGACCGCTGAATTTTACACATTTTGCTTGCGATTCGAAAGATAGTTTGCAAACCAACCAACAGCTTGGTCAGACAGGCCTATATAAGATAACTTCTGGCATAGAATGCAATGGTCCACAGTATCAAATGCCTTGGATAAGTCTATAAAAAGGGCAGCACAGTAGCTCTTTGCGTCCAAGCTTTCAACAATGTCATTCACTACTTTCAAAGCAGCCGTTACTGTACTGTGCTGCTTCCTAAAGCCTGACTGGTGAGGAGATAGAATGTTGTTCAAGCTTAAATATTCTTTGATTTGATCATTCACCAGCCTTTCAAGTACTTTAGCTAAAATAGAGAGCTTGGAAATTGGTCTGTAATTATTCATCACCATGGGATCACCACCTTTCAATAAGGGGAGAACATAACCCTTCATGATAATGCAGCATTTATTTAAATTAAGTTGCTTAGCTCCATTTATGTCTTCAAGTTGGGAATAGGAAAACCTGCTAGTTTGCAGTCACACCATTTATTGTCACTTAGCATTTTTGATTGTATTATGGATTGGTTTTTCCCGCCTTTTTTCTAAAAGTTGTTGACACTCATTTCCTTCCATTCACTAAGAGAAAGATATCTTCACAGTCACATCATGGAGGTTAATTCTGTCTCGGACTAATAATGTCTTTAACCTGTCTGACTATTTTGTTGTTGCAATGTCGCCACCCTCCTAGATCTAGACAGTTTCCCTTGGTTTGTAAAATGCTTATGCTAATGCTAATACGAATGGTAGCCTAAACTGCAAAAAACAAGACGTTAGTTGTAACACACCAACATATACTTTAAGGTTACAGCTACTTAGTAGATTAAAATGGACATTTTGCCTTTGTAGGAAAGAAAGCCACAGGTGTTCCTCATAACATTAACTAAGGCCCGCAGTATGTAAAGCTGTGGCAATGAGCCAGCATGGATAATAGAACCCTAAACTGATCCTGCTCAATAGAATCAAGACATATCTAAATCTGTTCTTTCCCTGCAGTGTAATGATCCAAGGTCTTTGCTGCTTCTATAGTTTAAATGTTATAGCATGTGGGGTGCTATCTAATCTCATGAATTAAGTCATCTTTTTTAATCAATATCACTTATTGTTCTTACGGTAAAACATTAAATAGAAGAAGAAGAAGAAGAAGAAGGACCTTTATTAATCCCCCGAGGGGGAAATTCAGTTTCCACTCTGTCGTACACACACATGCGTTTTTTATACAAATAATGGTAATTAAAGTGTGCATGCATTGATTCAGTTTGACAATTACATCAACCTACATTGGTGTAGGTACAGCATTCCTTTGCTCTCTCTGTTTCTGATGCTTTGTCTTTCTTCCTCTGCTTTGTAGTGATCTGCCTCGCTCTCTGATCTAAGCCGGGATCAGGTCCAAGGATCTCACCCAGGAGACACAATTACCACACCGGGCTAAATGTGCCGCCCACAAGCTACCGTAAGCATCAAAGGCCCTCCTACGTACTCTTTCCAACCTCGTTTCCTTCTGCTCTTTCTCCCTCCATTATTAGTATATCTCATTTACACACCCTGCCTGCTTGTTGCCTACACTCCTAACTTCACTATCTCTCCCTGGCTCTTTTCTACATTATGGTTCCATGAATGATGCGAGAAGAGAACACATTTTTTTTTTATTCGAGAAACAATTTACAAATGTCTTGTTATTTTTGCTCTTCTCTTAGGTTTGAGATCGTTTTACAAGAGGTTGAGATACAACAAAATATATTTTGTTTTAAAATTCAACAATCATCTAATGAAAGTAAACAGAAGTTTTAGATTTAAGGAACATCAAACCCATGAATATCATATAATCAAATTAAGATCTTTATATATTTTAGATCTATTATAATGATTGAATTATTACATTTGCTGGCCAAATAAATTATATATGCTCACTTTAAAATATTGTATAATTTAAATAATGCCAATTAAGATTAAAAAAACCCTGGAGGATATATTATTGCATGTGTTTAGCTTCAGAATGGCTAACATGATGCTCTTAGATGCTTTTTGATTGTTTATGAAACGCCAATACATGTCATTTGCCTAAGTGTATTCAATTGTACTTTAATTTCACTACTTCTGAAATTGGACTTCTTTTTACAGCCTATTTTCGGTTGCATCTCTCCATTTCTAAGTCATGTGCCAGAGTGTTTGCACAGTGCACCTGTTTAGGGCTCTTTGCATATGCTAGTAATAAAAAACACTGACAACTTGCATCCAATATATGTTAAAGCAAAAGCTGGAGTCATGTTTAAACATCTTTGGTGCATTTTAGTTAACATTAAGTTATTTTAAAAAATAACTGAGAGATTGTTGATTTAGTATCAATATTTTTTTTTTTATACAAAGCTACGTGTAAGATATCTGCACTGCATTCCACTTTTCGAAACAATACTGCACATATTTTATTTTATTTTAATATTCCAAGTATTTTGTCATATTATACTGTACGTAGTTTTTTGGTATATTTATATTTCATGTAAATATTGCTCTAAATGTTAATGTTATAATAGCTTAATTTAAAATCGTCTTTTATAATTGTTTTATTTTTTTGGTAGTTTTTCTTCCTTTAACTCTGTTTATGTATGCACAATATACACCAAGGCAAATTCCTCAAATGTGTAAATTTACTTGCCAATAATCCTGTTTCTGATTCAGATTTTCAATAAAGCACCACATACTGTATCTCAAAGAGTCATATTTATTCCAAATACAGATACTTAACGGCTTTTCAGGCACACTGTCAACAACCGAAATCCCACCAAGACGGACCGTCAGAAAGAGCTACAGACAGTCGGCAGCGGTGGTCCGAACAAGTGTGTGAGAGGTGTTGATTTAGCTGTAGGAAGGAGGATTAAATGGCTCATTGGCGGGGCTAGGAGGGGAGAAGGTGTGAAGCGATCAGCCCCCCCCCCCCTCTCCTGGTTTCTCTCCCTCCCTCTCTATCCCTCCCTCAGCCAGGAGAAAAGGCCATTGGGGCTGAACAAACAAATCACATGGCCATCAAACACTACTCACCACTGCTGCACTGGGACTTCATTCAGACAGCATTTTACTGGTCTCCGCAGTGTGCTCATACACCACATCCAAAGACACACACACACACACACACACACAACACACACACACACACACAACAACACACACACACACACACCACACCACACACACACACACACACACACACACACACACACACACACACACACACACACACACACACACACACACACACACACACACACACACACACACACACACACACACACCCACACACACACACACACACACACACACACACGCGCAAACAGACACACTGCTGAGTCTCCCCATCAACATGACAGTGGTTTTACAAGTCCCCATAGTGTGAGGTCTCTTATTCCCGGAGTAGCAGTAGAACAACATCAGCAGAACGAACAGGGGAGGACGAGGGGACAATTCAACTATTGAACTGCTGCTGCTCCGCGTTGAAGGGAAGGGTTGTCAATAAAGCTCATAAAAAAGGTTGTGAAAGTTGTAACTGTTTTGTAATGGGAAGTTGGTGTCAAGTCCCCTTTAAAGTTATGGCCCATTTAAAGAGAAGTGTGCTTAGACGTGACGAGGATGCACCTTGCAGGACATTTTAGATTGATGGTTGAAGACTGAAAATGGTCGTTACGAATGGAACTCAAGTTGTGTGTGTGCTTGTGCACGCGCGTGTGGTTTGCGAGGGTGTGTGTGGTACGACAACCTGCCTGTAACAGAAACCTAAGGCTGGCATTTTCCTTTTGAAAACGAAACTTTCGCTTTCATGTTCCCTCCCTCGCCCCTTGGTTAGCCACTAAATGTCACTCTCCCCTCTTTTTAAAACAAACAAAGCCAGTTGAGTCTAGCATTAGTTGCTATTTGAAATGGCTCATAGCCCTCAGGAGGAGCCCCCACAATCCTTTAAAGTGTATCATACACACAACACGTACCGACACCCCATTAGTTATACAAAATCTGATGGAAAAATATCAAAGAAAATCTACGACTTGACTGGATAATCACAGCCGTTGGTTATTAAAGGGCTACGGTGGTATTATTGAGGGATGTGGGAGAAGCTGTGGGAGAAACAGATAGTGGTGATGGAGAGGCAGAGGGAGAGAGAAACAGATAGCAAAGGGCATAGACTTTAGTTTTGAGCTACGCTAACTAGCAGCTACCTCCAAACCACGCACAACATGGATCATTCGCCAAAGATAAGTCTTCAGTTTCATAACTGTCGTAACATAATCACAAGGAGCTTACTGTAAATCTGCTCTGTTGCCATTGGTTTATGAAAACATATCTTCTGATAGTAGCTAGTGTGTTTCATCAGCTGTTTTCAAATTCTCAGATGGTCTACCAGCCGCTCAATGCATTATCGTTAAAAAGTCAAGATTTTTCTGATGGTTACCACCCAAGCCAAGGTTTGGGTGGTAATTTGTCTTGGGTTTGATGGAATGTATTTTGGTTCCACGAGAGGTTGTTATTGGACTATCGTAATATTTTTTGGTTCAGTCCTGCAGAATATTTTCAAAATAATGGCAGTATAAAAGCAAACTGAAGGTTCAGTAGCAACATTTTCATTATCAAATAACCATTCTTTAACAGAAAAGAGTTACAAATGAAGGGGGAAAGTGCATAAAACATGGTTGTTTTCCCAGGTAGAGAAGAATATAATGAAGTGATGACATTTTTGTGGGACATGACGTCATATGGATTAATAGTTTTGACATCCGGGCCCATCGCCAAGGTGTTGTATTGCGAGGCAATGCCAACCCAAGGCTCATTGTGTTGTAGAACAAACATTTTTCTTAAATATGCTATGTCATGTTGTCTCATTGGCAAAATGTCAAATATTGCTGGCGAAATTTGATTTACAAATTCGTCAAGATTTGTTTTGATTTATAATAAATAAATCAAAACAAATCTTGACGAACTTGTAAATCAAATGGTTTATTTCGAACATGTAACAAATATTCAAGTAAAAACATAAATAAGTAAAATCATTTTTTAGCAAAAATCCTATTACAACAAAAATAACTGAAGAATGTCAAAACATATAACATGTTTACAAAGAATTAGGAATTTTTTTTTTCTTATTAATGCTGTGGTTTTGAGGACGAATTACATGTACTGTACGTTGTATGTATTCTGTAAACTAAGACGTCCAATCTTCAAAAAAATCTTTGAATCTCCCTAAAGGTGATACCTAATCTCACAAAATGTAATTAATGTTCTCAATTCATCACTGAAATGAATAAATTAAATGTGAATATTGAACGTAATGATGAATGAAAGTCTATAAGAACACAAACACATCATTAAACAATAGTAGATTATCAACAGTCAGCATTTTAAATTGCACCTTAAGAGTTTAAACAGTCTATTTTATTGAAAAGCTTTCTTTCTTTTTAGGAATTTAATTATAAGGCTATTATATTTTCTATAACTGTAGCTTTACTGCTTGAAAAGATGATAGAGATAATGATTAATTGCTGTATGCTCGGCTAATGTGCTAAACATAAGTAGAAAAACTAATATTATGGTGACAAACACATCTACCTGAACGCTATAAAAATGAATTTTGCACCACTTTTCTCCCAGGGTTCAAGGTGTTTGTCAAATCTCTGTCTCTACCGGGACGCAGTCTGACATCTGTAATGCATTTTTCTGTTCTTTTTGCATGATTAAGCAAACTTGGCATGCAGGTGCTACCCAGTGGACTGCACCAGTACAACAATATTCCCAGAACAAATTAAAGTAGCTGTCGTAGGGATCACTCCCGCGCTCACTTCCTTCTTCTCGTCTGGTGCGCCCGACTGGCGAGGGGGCGCGCAATCACACACACACACACACACACACACACACACACACACACACCCACACACACACACACACACACTACACACACACACACACACACACACACACACACACACACACACACACCACACACAACACACACACACACACACACACACACACACACACACACACACACACACACACACACACACACACACACACACACACACACACACACACACAAAACCAACCCACACACAAACTAATGACATATCCAATCGCAAATCTCAGTGGAACGGTGGAAATCAAACAAACAGAGATTCATGAAAGTAAAAATCTCTCAAACTTGAATGGATGGGACTCTAGAGAGAGCTTTAGTTTCACTGTATAATGTTTGCTGTCTGCCTTGATGTTGGTACATCTGCGCCATGGGCCCACTAACTACAACAGTAACGGTCAGAATGAGGAGGTGCAGCAAATCCTCTCGCCCCAAATCCACTGCGTCCTGCTCTAAGATTAATGATGGAGAGGTCTCGAGTGACATTACTAATGCGCTAACTAGTTTCAGTCCTCCGCAGTCTCATCACTTATTCACATGAACCCAGAGAGAGAAAGAGACGGATATAGAGAGAGGGACAGAGAGAGGCGACAAGCACTTCACACTCTCAATTACGCAGTGGAGCTCATCACTTGGCAATCTGTCCCGATCGCTTTAATTGGCTTGTAATATTGCCTCTGATCTTGTCGCCCAATTAACAGGCCTGTCTGGCAGTAGGACTGGGAAGCCGGCGAGCATGTGATGCCTCCCGATCCATGCCATATGGAAGAGAACCACTGATTGGCCGCTGATGAGGCACCGCTTTGCCCCTCTCACACCAAGCCAGTGTATGACAAGGGTGGGTGTATGCCCCAGTGTGTGTATAAGTGTGTGTGAGTGTTATTTGGCACACTATGGTAGTGGGTTTATGTGGAGGAGGCTGATTCAGTTAAGCATTTTGAGTAAGGTAACTTAAAGAGACAGCTTATCATTATCAACTGTGTACAGTCAGGGACACACTGTATTACACATGTTCAGACTGACGTTTACACAATATAACCAAATGTAATTTATTGAGGTTGTGCTAAATCTTAATTTAAGGATTTTAAAGAATTCATTATGAAAATAAGATTGAAATGATATATTCTGTGATAGAGAAGGCTGTTTTTAGGTGTACCATCATTTCCGGAATTAGTATTTTTATTAGAAACGATTGCTCCATATTCCAACCAAGCTTTTAGTGGCTCACTCATCTGAGATACTATTAGTTGTCTCTGTTTGACAAACACGTTGTAACACGTTTCTATATAAAATCAAACATCTGTTTTGATTTTGCTTCTGCTATTTAAGCCAACATAACAAAGATTTTGAAAAAGCTAATGTCAGCCAATTAATCAGCCTAAATGTATTTTATGTAGCCCCCATCTCCTGTGAGGTTCCCCAGGGTTCTATACTTGGACCCATTCTTTTCTCAATTTAAATGCTTCTGTTAGGTGACATTTTCAAAAAAATGCTTTTTATTTTTTCCTCTATGCGAATGACACCCGGATTAACCTTAAAATAAATCTCCTTATCATTCAGAACATTTAACTCTTCCAACTTATTTGCAGTACTGCAAGTGTGTAGCGCGTGGAAGCTGACAATTCTTGGTTTCTTGCTTTTCCAATGATCTACATTTAGTGGCAGAAACATGGCAATAAAATATGTAACAGCATGGCCTCAAAAGACAGGGAGAAAAAAGATGACACGCATATGTTGACATGGATACAACATTTCAATACATAAACTAATTGGCATATGTAGAAATGATGTAGGAAATGCACTGCATTTCCATACGCATAAAGAATTCTCTCTTTGTTACAAGAAAACTCTGCAGGGTATCTTTTCCAGCATATGAAAACATAGTGCTCATTAGTTCTAGGATGCAAAGGCAGTTCTGTTACCCAGCAAACTGCAGTTGCTCTGTCTGTGGTAGCTGATCCTTCCATGGTGAGATTTCTCTGACTTAGAAAGAGAGAGAAATGTGTGCCCTCTGTCATTAGGCATGGTGACGGCTGAGGGCCCTCAAATGGGAAGCAGATCCCTTTAAACTCTGACCCACTTCAGGCTGAAAACCCAAAGGAGGGAGAGACGGAGATTTAGATGGACAGAGGTTGAAAAGACGGGATTAGTATTCACCAGCAAGTTAGCAAGAATACTGAACCTTATCTCAGCTCTCACTTTCTTTCCAGTTTAGACTTATTTCCCCTGCAGTGATCTAACTATCCTGTGGCTAAAACTGTCTCTCATTCAGAAGCAGCAACAGAACAAAATATCTCAAATCTCATAATCTCTTCCTATTTCATCCAACTTTCCCTCGGGATTCGACAGTGACATCATATTCTGCAAAGATCGTACAAGTCAAATCACTGCAATGGCTTTGATTTCACAGTCCAAGGTGTTTAACTTGCTGCTGCTCTGCCAGCTGACCAGAGCACGAGCTACAGAGGCCTGGGCCTCAGCCAGAGGCCAGTGCCAGACGAGTATCCCTGGACGCTGAGTGCTTGGCAGGGAACCCACACAACATTACATGGCATGAAACCCAGCCCCCGTCTAGCAAAGCCCCACCTGAGAGGAATGAAAGAGAAGGGGGAAGGAAATGGCAAGAGAGGAAATGGGAGATTGAGTGAGAAACGGCATGGAAGTGGTCGTGAAATCAGAACAGGACAAAGAGGCAGAATATTAGGACATGAGCGGGCCTGTCTGGCCTTGTCTTTTGTGTCCACAGCTCTTTCTCCTGGCTCTTTTCAAGTCACTGCGGGCCATCCCAGCGCTGCTATTTCCCCATTAACAGGGCCCCACATCTGTTTCTCTCATTCCAGCTGCACTTTAAGGTCCCTGAAGGTGCAGTTAAATTAGAGCCAGCATAGGTTTATAAATGTAAAATCCTCCAATAATCTGGAGCTGACATGACCCCTAATCTTCTTGCTCTAGTCAGCAGGGGCGACAGCGCTAACTAAGGCTTTGGCAGCGCCAACATGTGTTTTGGCCACTAGACTTTTAAGAGGAAGGTGCAGGCACTGAGGATTTTATGGGGGGAACAAGTTCTTTTTTGCGTGTCTTTAGCAGAGTTGAGACATGTACATGTAGGTAGGGAAGGTATCTGGTTGTGCCGTTTTATTGCTGTTTGATCAATAATAACAGGAAAAAACATTAAAAAATGTAGCTATTTCAAGGAAATAATTAGTGTCAAAGATGTTTAACTACACTTGCGACAACATATTTTATGCAGAAATATACATAATTTCTTAAAATATATGATCTCGCTATTACCAACATATAATCCAACAGTGGATCTCAAAATCTTTCAAGATCATGACTAAAACCTTTGGGGATAGAAACAGCGTATAAAGGACGGAGAGAAGAAAAGAAGACTCCAGAGGAGGGGGTTTCACTAAACTAGCCTGTCTAATGCAATTAATCTAATTGGAGCCGGCGTAAAGTGACAAATTACTACCTTTCACACTAGGGACTAAGAGGGAACCTCTAGAGATGGATGTAGAAAAGGATACCTAGGTAGTTAATGTTATATCTTTTAAATCCATCTTAAACCCTTTTGCAAATGGCAGGAAAAGCAGTCCATTAGATAAAAATAATTTGGTTATTATACATTATGCTTTTTTCCGAACTTGTGTTAATTTAAATGACATACAGTAAAAACGTATATACTTCTATACTTCTATAGTTTAAAGTCTAGTTCTGTCTCTGATTTGATGCTATGCAATCTCTTTAAAACCACTACCTTTTTACATGGTATTCATGTTTTTATATCAGATGATTAATATAAAAATGGATTATTGGGATTGGTATCATCATTAGCTATATGCCTATAGCTCGCTGAGCCTTGCAGTCATAGTATCAATATCAGCATCTCTGCCCTATTTTGCTTGCATCTGCATGCATTTACGCTTGACATTTGAGTTTTTTTATTTAATCTCGGAACATATGCACATGAACTCTGCATATTTCAGTGGAATTGTGTTAATGCGTGCCCTTTGCTGTAACCTTGATTACTTGCTGTGGTATCAGCAAACCTTTTTGCGGACATTGATTTCTGCCTCGGGCCTCGCTACTGAACCTGGAGCAGCGTATCTCCGCGGATATAATGAACTTAAAGAAAGCTAGCTATTACCGAAACCTTTGACATTTTGACATTATCAAATGCCTTGGTTAAAGCGCAAATATGGAACAAAAAATGAAGCGTGATATACATATGATTTGCATGCCATTTCCATAGGGGGTCGTTGCACATGATCCCTTCTTCCTTTGCAGGTGTTGATCTCGATCAATTACATAAAAGTTTTAATTGGATTTTACAGACTGCTATGTCAAGTGGTGTTGAAGTATTTATGTAAAGTGGAAACCATCCACTTTCGATATTATTTCTTTTCAAACAGTTGTTGTCGACCATGAAATTCCACATTCGTGTTTTTCCACCTACCCACGATAACCATGAACTCCGACCCCAATAATTGTTCTAAATTGTGACCTTTGAGCCTTTGAGCTTGTGAAAAAATAGAGAAGGAGGCTTCCAGAGGAGGAATGCTGTGCCGTTTTTCTCCCAGGGCAGGTACCAACTTGCTCCCAGGGAGAACCTCAATGACCCAAAAATGCGTGTCTTTTCTCTCCAAGGGCTGGAAAACCCTAAATCCCCTCTTCCTCATTTCCTCTTTCTACGTCTTGTTTTGTTCCTTTCTATAGTTTCCACTTTTTCTCTTTACCTTCTTCTTCATTAGTCTCTTAAAGTTCATCCCCCTCTGTCACCTTCACTCCAAAATCCGTCCCCCTCCCTCTCTTTCTCTCTCTGTCTGGAGAGGAAGCGGTGGCCATTAAACGTGTCTGCTGGGGTCTGGGGGTCTGGAGAACAACCGTCACATTGTGTGACCCCGCCTTGGACCCCAGACGGACTAATGAATAAGGGTAACCCCCCCCCCCCCCCCTCCTCTCTTCATGCCAGACCCCTGGTAGGTAATTCTCCCACTTCTTTCACAGGGTCCCAGACATCTCCCGCGGCCTTTGACAGAGGGCTTATCTTTTCAGAGGGAAATGTGTGTCATTTGGGGTTTAAGGAAAAACAAAAACAAAACAGTGTCACTACCATTAAAGTTCGACCCCCCCCCCCCCCCCCCCCCCCGCCTCCTCGAAAACCCCCGAACCGTCACTACTTTCCCTTCTCTTCGAAGACTTGCTGGGTCTGGACGCAGGCTTAAGGAAATAGTGTGAGACATCTACAGTGTCTCCAATTATCTTGAGGAATATGTAAATAGGTGAAGAGACAGAGGCGGGATTATATACAACTGGGAACGGCTCATGACATGAGCTGGACAAAAGGCTTGGTGGAAAATAGGATTATTCTAACACAGAGTGGCCAATATATTACTAAAACAGATTCAGAAACTAATTATTCCATACTGCACAAACTAGGCAAAACACATTCCAGAATATATCAGAAAAAAACAAATAACGGCTTAAATTACCTAAAACTACGATATTTTTCTCAGAATAACACTGTCACAAACTAAATCCACTGCATTGAAAAAAAGCTAAATGGTTCACTTTTTTTATCTGAAACACCCACGCTAGCAGTAGACTCTTCAATTGCCACATGAATAACACAAAGCAGTGGTGCTCCTCTGAAAGCCAACCATGTATCCCTAGGAGATTTAACAATGGTGACATGTGTAAACTCAATGCATACAGAATATATCTCCTCTGTCTCTTTCTCCTTTCTTCTTCTTTTTTTTCTGTCATGCTTGTCCTACATGGCGCCTGCCCACAGCACATCTGAGCATCATTTCACAACACTCAGCAATACCGAGCGGTCTCATTATTAGTATTTCTTCAGTAGCTTTTTGTAGCTAAAGTACTTGCACTTACGGCTAATGTATTCAGCACACACCAAGACGGACTGCCGCTATCAAAGGACTTGCCTGAACGGCAGTAATAACTGGAAAATTATTTCTGATAGCCTGAAACAATCTTCCAAATCATCACAGAACTTTATTAAAATAATATCAAATCAAATTAGCCAGCGTCCCTGTAATGAATTAAGTAAAGGGTTATGCCAGCATTAATCCCATCATGCTCGGAGGCATGGGGGCGGTGGGAGCGTTTAATAAACCAGTCAGTCCCTTCAAGCAGCGGGGCCAGCTTCGGATTCACCATCCGCCCTGATGCCCGCTCTGGAGAGGGAAACACATCAAAAGACTTCCTCTCGCCTCGCTTTCTCTCTGCCCTTCATCCCCTCCCACCCTCTCCCTTTATTCTCTCCATCCCGCATCTCTCTTGTCTCCCCCTTTTCCTTTCTCTCTTTTTCTTTCTCACTCCCCACTTCAAACTATCCCTCACCCTCCCTGTGTCTTTCTAAATAATATGTCTCTTTTTTCTTTGTTTCCTCCTTCCAATGCTCCATTGTGCCTGTGGGTGAGATTATTCATAACGGGGTGAATCTTGGTGGAATCTCAGAAGGCTGGTGATAAGTGGTGGAGCCCGTTGGGAGGCTCGGCCCGTCCTCCCCGAGCAGGCTTTCCTTCCAAGCCGGCGCGGAGAGAGGAGTGAGACGAAATCAAATAGGTCACTTTTTTTTAGCCGTGGAGAGACTGAGGTATTTTGGATGTAATTGTGGCCAAATATCATTGAGGAGACTCAGAAGAGATTCCAATCCAAATATCTAAATATGAGCAACCTTTTGAAAGTGTGACAACTTCAATCTGTAATCATGCATTTAAATACACCCACATTATACACACTAATGCAAACACTATGAGGTGTTTGTCTGCTTCTCATTAACCAAATTACTCAATGTATAGCATGCTATGCTAACAGATAACCATAACACTACACTACTTGAGAAGGCATGTGTGGAACATTTAAAGAGGCCCTATTGTGCTTTTTGGGGTTTTAGGTTTTCCCTTTTATGTAGTGTGTTATATAAAGTTGATTATTATATAGGTTTTGTGCATGTAATAGGTCTGCAAAGACTACAATTCTAAAGTTCCACCCTTTGCAGACCCTCATGCACAAATCAGAGCAGATTCTGGTTTCAGACAGAGGGTGAAAAGAGGTGCACAGGCAGTATGCGAAAAATAAAGACCTTTTTTAACATTGATGTAAACGTGTCACAGTAGAGGCACAAAATACAAATATGAAACGTAAAGATGAGGATAATAGGGCCCCTTTAACATCATACATGGCCAATTAGCCACTATGCATGAGCTGGACATTGAATATTTACAAAATAACTTAAATGTAAGATTTCTTGCTTTAACCTGTTAAGCCCTGAGCCTGTTTTTCAGGTCTCAGGCTCGAAAATGACATTCCCAGAACAAATGACCATATCTTTCCTTCTAAAAGGGTTAAATTAATAATCTTTTTTCTCAAAGTAATGATAAACCTGTGAGTTGGATGTAGAAAAGTCAGAATCAATATAGATGTTTTATATTTTAAAGAAAATTCAGATTTTACATAGTAAAAAACTGTAAATTATAGTGTCCGTCCAAAACTTATTTTTTACTTATAGTGAAAACCACCCTTGGATGATGGGTTAGTAGACTAAAAGCTTTAGGAATCCAAAGTACAACATATAATAAGTACCCTGTATCAAGGTTGATGCAAAACAAGTGACATTTGACCTTTTTAGAGAGATTTAGCAAAAAGAAACCACTTCTGGGGTCATTTGGGTGGATTTTCCATATCTCTGGCCCCCCTTGGTCGATTTTGATGGTTGACACCTCTTTCTGACCGTTAGAGCCAATAGAATTGAAGGGGGAGTCCCCCACACACACACGTTGTGAAGAGAAAGGGTGGGGGCTTCGCGCATGTAATTTTCAATCAGAGTGAACCTATCTCTAGCTTTGACATCTGGAAACGGAAAAGCAGTTTTAATGCTTATGGATTATCAGAAATCATTTCAAAGGGACACAGACACATTAGATTAACCTATGGATTAACTTCAGCAGCATTTTTATCGTTTTAATGCCATTGAAGACCACTTTGGAGAGACTACAGAGCCATGGTAAAAATGTTAGCATTTTTAGCTACCTAGCGTCACCTGTTTTGATGTCCGTTTTTGCTTATAACGTCGCCATTTCGTTTAATTCAGTGATAATGTGGGTGTCCATCGATTCTGTGTCACCTCACGATGTGAAACGATGTCATGGATGTAGAGAAGAGATAAATAATAAGGTTTTGTGAGTGATTTTCGGTGCAGTAAGGTGTTAGCATTTTTCGCTCGTTGCTAATTCAGAGGCTCAGTGTTAGCATTGTGGGTTTTCTTTTGAAAAAAAAAAAAAAAATGATCAGTTAGATGAGTTTCTTCCCGTTACATGGATATAAAACATTCATAGTTTATTAAATGAACATGCCCTCAGACACTGTTTCCTGCAAGATGTTGCGGCAGTGGCCCGGTACCGGGGTCTCTCGGGCTTAACAGGAGGTCCCATGACATGCTTTTCTGGTTATTACCCGTCCCCTTGTGTGTTATGTAGGTTTTTCTGCATGTAAACGGTCTGCAGAGTCACAAACCCTCAAAGTACACCCTGTAGCGAGTAAAACTCTAACACAGAAAAGACCTGTCTATGCTGCCCCAGAACGCCTCGTTGGACAATTTAATTTTTCCATTTTTTTCTTCCTGGTCTAAGTGACGTAACGACGACCAAATGGACCAATTGGTCCAAATGGACCCCACGCAGCAACCAGGAAACAACACCAGTAATACAGCTCACACTGTCCGCTCCTCGAGCCTCAAAGGGCGGAGCAGGGGGGGGGGGGGCAGGAGCTCCAACAAGCCATTTAGGACAGAGAGTGAATACACATACTATACAGAGATGCTGTATGAGAAACCAATGTGATTTTGGAACATTGAACAATGTAAATCAAATCTAGTAGACCTCAACAATGGAAATATGATTAGTAGAAATGGCCATGTCATGGGACCTTTAAGTTCATTACTGAACTTTGGTAATGTTGGACATTGCTATGCAGCCAGACAATCAGATTTTTTTTTTTTTTTACCAACAGAAGGTCAAACTAATTATTTGGATGAGAAAAGAAAAACAAAGAGTAATATTAAGTCTATGAAGCAAGTGGACCTACTCCTTGAACTATCCCTTTGACATATAGCAACAATACACTTCAGCATTACTCATTTTACCAGCATTCATTCCTGTACTATCTGCTCTATCTCTGTCTCTGGACCGTTCACCCATAACCACCAGTACCGCTCCTTATGAAGGTTTTTGGACAGGATTCACCGGTCCTGGGGGGGGGCGGGTCACTGCAGCCATAACCATGCAGGCGGAGGTGAGATATCATCTCCAGGTAAGGAGGGCATGGATGGCAGTGAAGTGAAGGCGGCTATTGTTTGATGTAGGGCACTGTCCATGAGGCAGACCCACAGGGTAGCCACATTTTTGAGGGGGCTATTCAGCGCCTTCCTCAGAATATGTCATGGCATGCCTTGATATCACAGCATCTCGGGAGTAGCTACTGTGTGTGTGTATGTGCTTTGATGGGCATCACTGATAACCCCCCCCCCCCCATCTTTGTTTCCATGTGTCTTCAATGTGTGAGAAAGTATGGGTGAGAGCGGGAGGGGTCACCACGCTGTTTCCCCTAAGGAGGGTTTGTCCTGTGCCATCTGGCACCTCAGAAGCATGGGCACAAGAGTAGGAGGGGGCGAGTGTGTGTGTGTGTGTGTGTGTGTGTGTGTGTGTGTGTGTGTGTGTGTGTGTGTGTGTGTGTGTGTGTGTGTGTGTGTGTGTGTGTGTGTGTGTGTGTGTGTGTGTGTGTGTGTGGTTGAAGGGGGAGAATCTTGATATTATGACCCTATTTGCCCTTAACTTCACTTCTTTGCAGCCCTGATTTCAGCCCTTGAACATCCCCTAATCATGTTTTCTTTTATATACATTCTTCTTCTCTGCCTCTTTTTAAACCGTGATGCGATAGTGCAGTTTTTTCGGCGTGAATGACCCCTCCTTCCTTTCCTGCATTTTTAATTCTCTCCAATCACTTTCTCACTTCCTTCGCTCACTGAACGCATTCTTCTTGTGGCCCCCTCCTCATTTCCCACTTCTTCCTACCCTCCATCTTTCCCCTTTTTCTTTCTCATCGCACATTTCCTCTCCTCTGCATGTGACGCATGGCAGCAGCTCTGCCAGCTGATGAGGGCCAGTTCCAGATAGCACCCAACCTTGACACCCGCAGCTGCAGTCCACACACACACACACACACACACACACACCACACACACACACACACACACACACACACACACACACACACACACACACACACACACACACACACACACACACACACACACACACACACACACACACACACACACACACACACACACACACATGCACACACACACACACACATAGAGGGGGAGAAGGATTGGGGGCATTGCGCTATGTAAAATAATCACAATACATTTACATTCATTGTGGTGTGGATTTGTTGCTATAATAAGGCTGGAGAAATCATGAATATTCACACACACTTTAAGCAATTATGATAATCTGCATTATTCCTTTGCCTCACCACTATCTGTCAGTGGAGGCGGCAGCAGAATTTAGAAAAGTAGGCCGGGATACTCTCAGTTTTACACTCAGGAAATGATATTACATTTTTCTTTTCCCTGTCTTTCCTTCTTTGTGTGCCTCGGTCTGTATCTTTGTTTCTTCTCGGCTTCTTCATCTCCTTCATATTTCACTCTTCTTCTTCTTCTTCTTCTTCTTCTTCTTCTTCTTCTTCTTCTTCTTCTTCTTCTAGGCTTGTTCTGTGCTAAAGTCCATTGTGCCATATGAAGAGGAGGGGTAGGATCCCAGAGTGAGAATGGCCCCTGGGTGCTACAGAGCTGGCAGCAGTGTTGGTCTAATCTTCCGGGTCAGGCCTGGCGCTTTCATCTTCTCTCACTTGGAGTCCCTTGTGTTTGATGTGAACTTAACCAAGGAATAACCGTTCCTTTCTTCTCTGCTAACCTGGACTTGGAGTAGGGGGAAAGCACTTTGTTGTTATCCTAGGAGCCAAACAATGCTGGAAGGAGTGCAGAACACCTTAATGAAAGGCTTTTGATCCGCCCAGATATTATAGAGGACCTTGAGAGAGGGGAGCGAGCGGGAGCTAGAGAAAAAAAGAAAAAGTGCAGAAATCGCAGAAATCAAAATGCAAATTGCATCGCAATGGTTAGATGGAAATGTTCTTTAATTCCCACTCTTTCAAATAAATTATTTTAGATTTGCCTGCATTTGTTTCAAGTTCGAGGGGGAGAAGAATAAAGCTATTTTGTTGTAGAAGTAGAATATGCACATGGAGCCTTGCAGGGCTTTGATGATTACTTTTGTTAGGTCTGCACCATGCACAACAATTCCACTGCTCCCCACAAGTAAAGGCAAGAATGTTTGTGTCAAGTAATATACAATGTGTGTGTGTATGTGTGTGTGTGTGTGTGTGTGTGTGTGTGTGTGTGTGTGTGTGTGTGTGTGTGTGTGTGTGTGTGTGTGTGTGTGTGTGTGTGTGTGTGTGTGTGTGTGTTGTGTGTGTGTGTGTGTGTGTGTGTCTGTGTGTGTGTGTGTGTGTCTGTGTGTGTGTGTGTGTGTGTGTGTGTGTGTGTGTGTGTGTGTGTACATTACTGCAGCACCGCTGGGCCTCGCAACAACTGGCCGGTTGTTATCTTCCCTTGAACCCTTCCTGACCGCAGCCCTTGACCCCGTGACGTTTCATCATGTGCTGCAGGAGAAACAAATGTGCCGGTGTTTGAAGAATAATTTGTGGATCTTTTGGTGGTAATTTAATGCTCTCTGCTGGGCTATTACACAAGGTTTTCTTAATCCCGTCTGAACAGATGTAACACATCGTTTTTTCACCACAAATTTTCTCGAAATTGTCAAAGTGAAACCTTTTCAACCTACAACTTGAAAATGAGGTTGAACCCAAAGGCCAGAAAAACAAGTCACAAACAAACCTCTCTTGTAGGAGGAAGTAAACACACCTTGGAGTTCGACATCCTCACTGCCATGGAGATAGCCCAAACCTCTATGCAACCGTAGCACATTAACCCCTCTTGACCTTCTATTCTCACCTGTGATAAAGGAGGAGGAAGAGGAGGAGGAGGTGCCCCCACCCCCCCCCCCCCCCCCGGCCTTTCCACTGCACACGCACTTTCGAGTGCCCGGGCACCAGCAGGCCCTTGAGAGCCCACGGTCATTAGGAGCGCTTTATTCTTGTAGAGGTAGAGAAAAGGAGAGAGGAGGAAAAAGGAGAGGAGGAAGAGGAGTATTGAGCCTGGAAGATAATGTACGGTCAAGGCTGGAGACTTGTGGGCACTGGATGAAGAGCGGGTCGAGAGAGAAGCAGCGCTTTCACACACGAGCACCGAGCGAGCCAGCTGCTTTTTTCTTTTTTTTGTTTGTCTTTCATTCTAAGTAAAGAAAGGTAGGGGAGAGAGCTTTGGATAATTGGTCGAGGGCGCTGACTTACACACAGGGCTGTGGACACAGGATATAGAGTTTCAAACTCTTTGTCCCCTTCTTACCTATTGGTTTTGTCTGCTGAAGGCGGAGGGGGAAAAAAGCTTTTAAATGGCTTGCCTTGGGTGCATGAAGTTTGAATACACTGCAGAGTTGGAAGAAGTACTAGATCTTGTATTAAAGTACAAAGTAAAAGTCTTGCATTCAAAATCTTACTCAAGTAAAAGTACAAAAGAATCAAATCAAAACATATTTAAAGTAACGAAAGTACTCTTATGCAGATTGGCCCATTTCCGAATAATATATATTATAGGTTTTATTATAATTATTGATGCAATAATATGTTTATCAAAGCTGGTAAAGGTGGAACTAATTTGTATTATCTTATTTACAGGGTCGTTTGTGAATTTTGTCCAGCTGTAACAAAAATCTGATTTAAGTGTTGATTATGTTTTATATCATTAATCCATATCGGCAAAGTAACTTATGGTATCAAATCAATCTAAAGTAAAAGTACACTATTTACCTCTGAATTGTAGTGGGGTAGAAGTACAAAATAGCAAAAAATGTAAAGTACTAGTATCTCAAAATTGTGCTTGAGTAGAGTACTTCAGTAAATATACTTAGTTACTTTACACCACTGATATAAATAACTGAAGACTTTGGAGAATGGCTTTATGATTTCAACATTATTTCTCATGTCTTTGCATGAACTCAAAGTGGCTAACCTCGCACATAAGAGGCTAGCGTGCGCTAACACTCGCTAACAAAAAGGGCCGGCTCCTTCCCATTGACCGGCGTCATCGGGGGGCTAACCTCAACTTTCACTGGGAGCTAATCCGTCTGATAATCAATAATATAGAAAGCTTTCATCTCAGCTGGGGTCTTGATGAAGTTGAGAGGCCATGAATGATTGAATGTGTTCCTCCAGGAGTAACGAAAGGGGAAAATAATAATAATCGCCGCCCCCTAAAAATAACTGGGTGAAGCTTATGCACATCTGATGATATGATGAAAATAAATGAATAATGCATTGGCTATCAATGAGGGAGCAGAAGATGCATTGCTTCAGGCCATGGTTAAGCCTCTATTCATAAAGAGGAGACAGACACAAAGGCCCAAGGACTGTGGGAGTCCACCACCGGGGAGGGAGGAATGAGGGCACACATTTTATAAGGAAAATTGTTTGTTTTTTTCACCTCCTCCCATGCTCTCGTGCGGTTCCTCTCATTCTGTCATATTTCTAATTATTAGATGTGTGGCAAAGATTGTTGTTTGTTTACAGTTGGATTAGCCTTAAAACGCCAGGATGTGGGAGTGAGGCCGCAGGATTACGTAGGCAAACACATGTTTAGCGCACCACACCACTATTGTTATAATCATGCCTTATCTGCAATTGCCAAATGCTCCTTTCACCCGTAGTTTCATCATTTAGTCCAAAGTGTATCTTGCGTTTACATGTTTCTTGCTTTATGTTTGTCTTTTAAAACACATCACAATTGTTATCGCCTCTAATCCATTAGGTGTCATGATCCTCGCTCACCCGATGAGGCATATGTTCATAAAAACACACACACAAAACAAATGAAGGCCAACTTGAATGGAGGCCAGATTAAGGAAAGAGGAGACAGGAATATGTCTTCGCCTTGAAACACGCAGCGAGAGCAGAGAAGTGGGCTCTGTTCTTTTTTCCTCCTTTTGAGCAGCCTTCGAGCTGTCTGCGAATAAAGATGTCTGGGCCTGCAGGTTATTGATCAGCCAGTATTTGGCGAACAAAGAGTTAATCCGTATGAAGGCCCACACTGAGTGCTCTATTAAATTATTAAAGTTTGAAGTTTATTTATTTTATTTATCTGTTTGCCTCACTAACTCTGAGTCCGTTTTCTCTTCATATTTAATCCTGAAGGATGAATAGTTTAGCTGTGTGACCCAAGGCCCATCCACAATTCACAAGTGGAGTCCTGTTTATCTGACATTGGGACGGTCACTCGCTATTATTAGCTACTGATGGTTTGTGAACAATAAACAGCGAAGGACGCGCAGGCTTTGATACTGGTAGGAAGGGTTTTTAAGTGAAATCTATTCAAGAAAGTAAGCGTGGTTTTCTTCACAATTGCAACATCCAAAAGCACTTAGTTCTTAACAGGGTTCTTCATAAAATAAGGTTTTGCTCCATTTTCCTTAAAGTGAGAGTCCACTAAGGTGTGTTTACTGGCCTCCGGCAGCAGGCTTACATGTGATTAGCTGGAAAATCTAAATAAACAAGTAAGAATAAATTATACTATACTTATAAAATAAAGAAAATGCAATGTATAATGTGAAATGTAATATGGTTTTTTATCACTACATCAATGTGTTCATTTGGGTGCAAACACTTTTTAGGTACTGATTAGTAATGTTGATATGTCAGCGCATTAGATCGAATATTCATATTTATTTGTGTTTGTGCCTGCGAGTCTTTGATGCACATTTCCTGTCATCTCTTCACTGTGATAAACGCATACAAAAAAACTCAAAAATAGCAAAATACAGCAAAAAGATTTCTTTAGATTCCTTTATTATCTGTGATTGGAGATGAAATAACTGTTTAGTTAAGCTTAGTCACATGGTTAAGTACAGCACTTCCACCAAGTCCTGACTTTGAGGTCCCATAAATTGATTAAACAACTCCCTAATCCCTGGATTCCTACATTCCCCATGATGCATTTTCTGTCCGTTTTTCCTACCTGGCCAATTCCCATGTATTCCAGGTCCATTCCACCAGTTTATAACACAAGCTTTGTGTTTTACATTTATAATCCCCACAGCCAGCCTGAGATAACCCTGATGTCAGTGTGACTTTAGAGAGCCCTTTCCAGATCCACATTACAAATTAAACATCTGTTTTCTCTGGCTGAGTACTACTCTTCACGATGAGAGACTGAACTTGACGTGTGAAATCTGTGAAGTGCCCCCTTAAATGCAATAAAGTGTTATCAGGTACTAAAGTGTTTATAGCTCTTTATTAGAACAAACCATACCAGGCTCATGAAATTACATTCATAATAGACTGCATTTGCAATTTTGGGAAAACAAACATAAACCAATAAAGAAGCTTGAAAAAAACTGCATGTTTTCAATAAAACGTTGTATTGCAAAGCATAGTAATTTATACAAGAGGGGCTTTGAATACATGCTATTTCCTAGCCTATTATGTGAATTCAAGATGACCTTGTTTTTTTATTTATGTGACTAATTTGCGGTGCAACACAGGAACAATTTCAACATTTCCGCAGCACTTTATGTTTCGTGAAATGGTGAAGAATGTAGCAGGGCCTGGAGGCCAAGGCTTGAACCTGTGTCTGTTTCTTGTCAAGTCAGATTTCTTGGTAGGGGGGTCTGGGACACCCTGGCATTTTCTCTTCTGAGGGCTTTTGTTTATATGGCCGAAGGACTCTGCTCAGTCTCATCCGCCCACAGCGACTAAATACATATGCCTCCATCACAAAGGCCCTGGAGAGACAAGATTTCAGGGACACCGAGCCTACAGTGGACACCATTCCTAATAATATATCTGAAATATTAATTCTTGACCAATACGATGATTTTCTTCCTGTCCGCCGTGGGACATTTAGTCATCATAATTTTAGCGCGCCGTCCCTTTAAATGTTGTGACATGTCATTACAGGCCTTCTGATGGAAAGGGCAGTGACATACAGTGACCATTCCACCACTGTTACAACGCGTTACTTCACCCAGGCTACACACAAGTCATATGGACCAATGACACAACTCCTGCCAGGGCCCCAATGTCCTAATGTCACACACGTCCCAACAGTTTTACTTCAAACTTCCTCCCCTCTCCTTACCCCTCCTTTCCTTTGCCCCCCTTGTCCCCTCCTTTCCTTTCATGCGCAGCCTCTCTGTCCCTTTCAACATCCACTCCCCCCCTTTACCTCTCTTATTTCTCTCACCCACGCCTCTCTGTCTGTCTGTCTGTCTGTCTGTCTGTCTGTCTGTCTGGTCGTTTCTCTTATCTCTTATTAACCCCTTTGCTTCCCTGTCCCCCTCTCGCCCGCTTGTCTCCCCCTGCTTGCTTTGTCTCTGCGTAGCATATGCTTGGACTGGCATCCCATCGCGGAGCCGCTGCGGGTCTTGTCCGCTTCATGTCGTGTGAGGATGGACGTTTGAGGAGTCCTCCAGGCATCTCTCTTTGTCACCAGCACTTAGCCTCAACACTGCCGCGAACCAGCCACAAATACCGTCAGCACGGCTGGCACATTGGCTGCAAAGATTAACGAGGATAGAAATGTATATATGATCAAAGACAAACATTTATTTTACCTGACTGCGGACATATTTACCTATTCCACACCCGTATATCTGACATGTCGGTTTTCTTCAGCCACAATGGCGTTTTTGTCTCCAGGTTGTGCTCTGATAGTTGTCACAGACTGATCCCTCCTGATATGTTAATTGGCTTGACAACCAACGTTTGGAAATTAAGAGTCCCTTTGTCCTTAACAGCCTTTCAGATCGGAGGGTAAAGCTATCTCCCAGATTAGGTAGAGGTTCTTCTGTAAGGCCACAAAGGCGTTTGAATATTTCCCACATATGTTATGCCACACATCCACCATCCCCATGTCCACTGGTTTGTTTGTGTGAATGTGTGGCAAAGACAATGGTACGAGGGGATTGGGCGCTAGGGGAATATGCTAATCGTGATTAATAGCCAGAATTCGTTATTGTTCATGGTGCCAGTAAAGTGTCCTAAGCGATTTGAACCTCGCTATCTTCAACTCTCTGCGTGGGGGTTAATTCGTCATGTTGCTTTAATCTGTCAATGTGATGATTTTCATTATAATTCAGCATCAACATTTGAAGATATAATGCAAAGCAGACTTTCCATAGTAACTTCATCCCTCTGAGGAATCCTGGGTGATACTAATCTGCCAAGTCCAGCGCTTCCCCTGTCCAAGCTGCTTTTCTCTCCCTCTCGCCTCTTTAAGCCCTACAGTAGGCTTTTCCTCACACCTCTTTCTCTCTGAGACTTACTGCGGCACAAATGGACTACAGTCAATTCTCGCTCTGTGTTCTACTTTCAAACAGACACAAAAATATGGATTGTGTGTTTTGGGGGCAAATCAACTTTCCTTTGAACCTGCTGAAACGATTCATCATCTCGGGGTCAGCTGGCACAAAGAGCAGGCCATTTTCTGCGAGCGGATCATTCAGTGCCAGGAAAAAGACTATCATAGAACAAATAAGAGTCTATTTGAATCCGATTCAAATAGTGACTCTCAGTCTGCTTTTCATCTCAATAAAGACCCTTATATAGCAGTCAGGCAGTAGATGAGTAGGGAAAAGAGTGTGTAGTAAAACAGAGCTATTGCACTGCTCCACGCTGAACTTCATCCAGGTCTGTAATGCCTGTAAATGTGTCTCAGAGGTAAGGGGATCACAGCCTTGGCCAGAGAGGCACAATAAAACTCCCGAGTTCCTCTGACACACAGACTCTCTGCGGAACATACGGTTTCCTTCTTCCTCTAAATGTTGAAGAAAAAAAACTAGTTGTATCTACATGTGAAACAGGTATAGCTTGTAAAAAAGTTTTGCAACTTCATCCTAAACTAATTTCGGTAACGTAGAGTCAGGTGAAACATAAAACTTGGATTTGAGGGTCATGGTATTAAAATAGTTTGGTTGAGGTTAGGGAAACAGTTTACTCATTGTTCAAGTATAAGGAAATACTTTCCTTCTTGGGGAATGGCAGTATGTGAACTTAAGTTCCCTCAGGTAAACATTGACACAGTGTATCTAGGGCTTTTATTGTGAAAGGTATAAGAGTTTGATGTCTTGGTTCGGACTACAGATCTTCATTTAAGAACAAAACTAATGTTGCTGCTTGGATGATAGGGGATATATCAAGATGCATTATTTAGCAGTTACACTACAAAACATATGTGCTTCTAGACTAACTCAGCAGGTGGTTTGATTTAACAGATCAAAGTGCATCTTGATGGCTGTTTACACGTAATTTCTAAATCTTAAGACCCATGTAACATGTTGATGCCAGGTGTAGACACGGTCATTCTTTTGAAAAAAGGTTGAGGAATTTAAAATGAGCATTTTCTCATTTCTGTCTGACTACAGGACCTAGGATTCTGGGGGCAACAAACACTACTTGGGCCGCCGCTTTGTCAGAGGAGCAACCGATGTATCCTTGGTGCAAAGGTGGGCATTTTTAAACCACCACTAAACTATACAACTAAATAACAACATGTAAATACTTTTACCAGACGATGAACCAATGCAGACCATATCTCAAATCACAAATGAGATTATTCAATTATTTAAAATTGCAACTTTATTTTGCTAGTTTTGCTACTTTGCTCTGACATCTCTCCGTATATCAAAAAAATGCATGTGTTTGTATATGCATCTATGTATATGTATTCAGACCTGCTGTCCTGTGCATGTGTGGGAAAACATAACTGCACTGAAAAAACTGAAACGTTGACTTTAATTAAATCTACTATGTCAACACATTTCATATAACTGTATAAGGTTAATTGAAAGCAATAATATTAAGTTGAACCTATTTAAACGTAACATTATTGCTTCCAACTAACCTAATACATACATTATATTTAATTTTGTAATTAAAGTTGCTGTTACCCTGAATAAAGATTCATATTTTTCTTCTTAACTATTCTAAATAAATATTCTCAAATAAACAACCAAGTCAATGTTAATTATACATTATATTATATTATATAATACAATTCTTAGAAGGAAAAAAACCTCTCTTTTCACTTTATTTATGGGCTTAGTGCATTGCTTGAGTCCTCCAAAAGCTTCTTGAGTATGTCTAATTGTTATGAATGGTGTAAATGAAGTTGAGGGCAGTGGATCAAATAAAACATTTCTTTAATCCCAGCAAACCAGTGTCAAATATTCAAAATGTACAGTGCAAGGGATGGAAAGACATGTGCAAAAACATAAATCAAGCTTGAGCTGTCATTAAAGACATCAGGCTCACAAAATTTCACAAGACCACGTTGCCTACACTGGGAGAACATGAAAGGCAAAGGAAAATGCCTGTGGCACAACCGCTCTCTTAAAACACCACTTCTGCTAACTTGGCACTTACAGTTTAACCCTGCTGCTTATCACTCTGTGCGGATTTAAAGTCATCTCTTTGTCATTGTGAGGTCAGAACATACGCCAGAGGTCACATGCGTTGCCCTCATCTCTACAGCTGAGATCTTATCAGTGCTCCTTTCATCTTAAGGTCAGCTAATTGCTAACGGCTAATCACCAATTCTCAACTGCTCTTTGACACCACTCGCTAAGTGAAATATTTTCAGCATGTTGCCTCAGAGTGTTTAAAATAACATGTGGTGGAAATGGATAGATTAGGCAGCAAATGAAAGAAGAAGGAAAAAAAGGCTCTTATGATTACTTGCCCTAGATTTTTAAAGTGATCTTCTGTTTTGGGCATTAAATCAAGTAAGCATAGTGGTGGTAGAGCATAATCAACTGGCCCCATTCCGGCAAGTTCTCACATGTAGGGCAATTGAACAAAGTGCGTCTGAATTGAAATCAGGTCGTTCCTGGGGGCCACTGGTAATGAACTTGGCGAGGAAACAGAGTCGGGAGGAGGGCCGAGAGTTGCAGATGAGCTGACCTCAGTTGTGAAGCCACAGCATGTGCTCAAACGTGGCTACGCTAACCTTTTTCAGCTAGCGGCTGCAAAGTGCTGTAATGACTATAAGTGATGATCGTCACCGGTGGTGGCGAATGAACAGAGCTTTAAGAGCCATGTTGAAAGGAGGGCTGTCATTGTGACATTTCTCTGGGCCTCTGAATTACACATCCAGCAGGTGGACGAGCAAATGTCATCTCTTAATCGTACATACATTCACACATTTTCCACATTTACTTTCTACTTGTTTGAAGTTCAAATCTGAGTATTGTAATGCATTTTCAATGTGGCCTAGTATGTTAAAATAACCCCACAGAGGAATAACTGCACAGAAAACATAGCATGTTCATTTGTGAATATATGGCCACAATACGTTGGGTTTAAGATTGATCGTGAATTTGACCAGTATCCCTCATCTCAATCCCCTGTGCATACATAACTGCCTCATCTGCTCTTCTCTCCCTTCTCCTCTGCCTGTCCGGGGCCTAATTTAGCCTTAGTAGGCTCTCCTGGTGCCTAAGAGAATTCTCCTTTATGCAAGCCAGGTAAAATGAGAGCGCAGCACGGATGAGGCCCCTCTCCATCATGGTGGATGGGGGGAGTCACGGGTGACACCCCCTGATCAGGTGTGCATGCGTAATGGCCGTCCCAAAATAATCACTGCTTTGAATAATTTCCCCGCTCTGTCTCTCGCCCCATGATTCTTGCTGCTTCGACTCGTTTTGTGGCGGGCATCCCATAAATCCTTGCGGTAAATGTAAATCAGTGGGCCGGGTGCGTCTGACAGATGGGGGCTGCAAGGAGTCCTGGGAGATCTCTCCTCTCACCTTTCCCTTCAGCTGGAATGGATGAATCGCTAGCCGCTGCTAGCTAAATAGCATTAGTGTGCGTCCCTCACGTAAGGAAAGGGTGAGATAGGAGAGTGGAGATATGAGGGAGAATATAAGTGGGGGTCGTTTTGATTAAGAGTGATGTGCGTAGGATGTGAGTGTTGTGAAGACAGGGACAGTAACCAGTAAACAACAGTCCTCCTACCTTTGTTGTTGTTGTTATGATGGGGAAATGAGGTTGTGCAGGTGGAGGAGACGCAGGCTCGCGGATCCTTCGAGCTGTCAGCTCCTTGGAGGATTGGAGATCTGAGGGGTGGAGGGGAGGAATGAGGCGGAGGCGGGGAGGGCCCTTTCTTGGTCCCCTTGGCTGTCTGTGGAGCAGAACCCATCTCTCATTAAGGGAGAGTGCCGAGGAGACACTTGAAAGTGACATTCACCCTCCCTCCGCCCCCCCTCCATTTTAGAGATGCTATGCATGACGGCCACTGCCACTCAGCCAGCAGGGTCACCTCTCTCTCCTTCTCTCTTCCTTTGCCTGGGGGAGAATATCAATGCCGTAGTGCTTTTGGCAGATATACATACAACACCTACACCCTTCAATGAAATCCATCAATTACGGACCCCTTATGGCGAGACGGACGACAACAGTCGTAAGAAAATGAAAAGAAGAAAGGAAGGACAGAAAGATACTTCCTTATTAGAGATGAGAAGAACTAGGTGGAGTCTGATAATATGCAAAGAGATGAAACGATGTGTGTTCTTGATGTGGGGATGAAAAAGGGAGGAGAGGAATCAAAGGCTGCAGCCTGCTGTGGGGTCATGGGCTCAGGAGCTGGATCATCTCTGCCGTGGCAGTGTCGATTTTCGCCCCCAGTTCTAACCTCGAGCCTTGACTCCTCCGCTCATATCCATCTCTTTAATCTTGGGCAGCTCCACCTAATGAGCTACATAGTTCATTGAGTCAAGGAACAATGGGTGCTTCTGTACGCCATTGTCCCCCCATGACCATCAGGCGTTACTCGGTATAGTTATGATCAATGCATTGTCCCATTATCACCATGTGTTGTCGTTGTTTTTTTCTCTCCTTCTGTAATTACTTGACAAAACATGATTATGGTCTTTAAAAAAGCATTTCCTGTTGACTTCCCAGGCCAGTTTTTTGTCTGTCCAGTGGTCACGTTTGCCCTGTAATCGCCACCGGCTGCTTGAACCCCGCTCTCAGCCAATGAGGTTCCTGTACCCTGCCAACACAGCCCATAAATAAAGGACCATAATGGCCCGTGGTGCTGTCATACTTCTTAACGGAGCCAAGCACTTGTAATTAAATACACACAGATATGCCGAAATAAACCAACCCTGTCTAAGGATTCAAAACACTCCAGCCTTCAAGGGTGTTATACTGTACAGCAATTCATATCCAGCCATAAATCTTGCTTAAACTATACACTCATAAAGGGCGATATAAATGGCTGCAGACACATATGCTCACAAGAAGAAGTCCTGTAAATAATTTGTCGTGGAATCCTTTCATTTGCTAACTATCTGTTTGTCCCTCTGACTATTTTGGACGAGGCTTAAACACAGTTGGGTCGGCGGTGAGACCTCAGCTATGGGTGTTGATGAGAAGGCAATGAGGAGCAAATGTCCAAATGTGCCTCTAGCTTGGACACAGTAATGCCAGGAATCATCTCAGTGAATGATGTCAAGATGGCTGACGGCATGGCTGACTGTAATCACTGTGCAAGCTAAACATTTTGTATTTGATACGGTCAAAACATTCAAAAACAAATGATTTGAAATCACATCATCATAATCTAATGTTCTACTGCAAAATGCTGTACAATTAGTGCTTGTTCATCATTACTTCTTTCCATTTGCCCGGCATATTAACTAGGAATCTGTACTTCCTGAATGAAACACAAATCCCTTCTTTGAAATTACACTTAGAGCAGATACAAAGTGCATATTCTTGGCTATGTTCTCTTTAGTGCAGTCCTCATCACGCTGGCTGAGAGGGAGAATAGCCAGTGCCTGTGTGAGGGATAATTTGTACCTTCTCAATGAATGAGGAGGACAGGCAAATTACTGGCTGAATAAGGACTGCCTGTGGATCCCACTGTCAGAAAGAGAGAGAAGGGCAGAGAAGGAGTGTGTAATTATCAACTAGCAAAGTGCATTCATATCCTATCACAAAAGGATTGGGATGTGGGTGGAAGGGAGAAAGAGAGCAAGAGAGAGTGAAGGAGGTTGAAAAATGGAGAGAGATATGGAGAGGGGGAGGGACGCTGAGTGAAGGACTCCTGGCCAAATGGATGCAAGGCCGTAAACAGGGTTAAAAACAGCCTTCTATGGTCTGGCTCCATGAATGCAGACACATTAAGACCTTTTAGCCCAGTGCACAAGCACCTCTTTGGAGTTAAATAGGAAAGGAGCCGGGCAAGAAGATGGAAGAAGATGAGGAGAGGCTGGCAGGCTGGAGAGGGGGGAAGGAGAAAGGTGGTGGGTTGTGGGCTTACAATCAAAAGCACCCATTTTTTTTGTATATGAATAGACCCAGATAAGGACGCTGGGTTAGAGGGAGGTTTTTTTCTCTCCCCTCGCCTTTTTTCTTTTTTGCTGGCTGACATCTCAGAACAAAGCGAGTCTATTAGTGACCCTGAACTTTATTGACAAGCCTGCCATTACCCATAGTTCCCGGGGTCTGCAGGGTCACGGGGTCACAGACAGGCGGCTTGAGGGGGCCTTGTGAAGGGTCTGGGGAACACATTTAGAGAGCAGGGACACCTGTAGGGTCGCATCCAGTTCAGAACGTGAACGTGAACAAGAGTAAAACCTTTTGAGAGGGAGCGGATAATGCAGGACTAATAACCCCCCTGAATCTCCTCCACCTCCACCCCTCTCTCAAGCTTTCCTCCATCTTCCACACATGGCTCCATAATGAAGCACTGACTGCAGTTTACTGGCCAGAGATGTGTTCAAATCTGGATGCAATTTTAAATGTGTACGTGTACTTATGTGCAAGATTGCGTATTTTAGCAGTAGCCTAAGGTATTTACGATGAGCCCAAATGCACACTATTATAATTGTTATGAAGCACACACACACACACACACACACACACACACACACACACACACACACACACACACACACACACACACACACACACACACACACACACACACACACACACACACACACACACACACACACACACACACACACACACACACACACACACACACACACACACACACACACACACACACACACACATTGTATCATCCTATCAAATGATCAAGTAACATTTGACAATATTAACATACATATTACCCAGCATTCATCATTATAAAGCTGTACGACAAAAATGCAATCTGAATGATTCATTTAATTTAATCAATTCTTTAATATTGTATATGAAATTTGTATAGTTTATGTAGAACCAACGTCTCATTTCAGTAACTCTGACTCTTTTACCCAGCAATAAGAAAAGAAAACCATGAAGGAAATGTGTGGGACTTTTGGAGAGAGATATAGCAAATGCCAAAACGATTACTTTAGTGTGAGGTTTTGTTTAAACATATGACAGTATTTGCAAATGTGAGAGATTATTAAGAAGGTCATACTGGTCTATGAATTGGTATAAACTTCTATAAAGCGGCGGGATATAAAATCCCAAAATGTGTCAGTTTGTGTCGAGGCAGAGCAGGGTGAGTGTCTGGCCAGAGATAATCCCAAAAACTATTCCATTCACTCCAATTTCACACACTCAATCATGGCATTAAACTGGACCAGTCGTCAATCAAATATCCCATCGGAGTACATACTGTAGCGGTGGATGAAGGCAGATGCTGAACACAAACAGGCACACATTTGGGCAGCGAGTCGGGCGTGCGGGCGGAGCAGGGTTAACTATACTGAGGGCTAAGTGATAGCAGCATGCTTTTGATATATGTGACACTGCAAATGGAGGGCATCAGTGCTGTTTGCTGGCACAGCATGGCAGCGTGTGGTGCACCGCGGGCGACTGGCACACCAGCCAAGCCTGGCATACACACTCTCTGAATCAGGAAATTAATCCCCAGTGGGTTTGCTCTGTAAATCAGAGTGTGTGTGTGCACGTGTTGATGAGTAAAAATGTTATTCCCCGTGTTTTGTGTAGGTATCCAGATTGTAAGGACAAGTCATTGAAATACACTCTGCATTATTTGTGTGTATTTGTGTGTGTGTTGTGTCAGCATGCACAGTGTTTGTGCTCTCTGGCAGCCGGGTCCGTGGCGGTGGCACGGCAATCAGGTGTTGCTGCATATGTTCCTGGTGTCAGCTCTCTGTTTTCCCCAGCGGGCAGGCCAACTTATTGCCAGCCTCGTAATAGGAGGGCTGGGCAGGGGCCATGACTACCACTTGGCACACAGCACCGCCAATATGGCTGGCTTTTTGTTCAACCTCCCTCTGAAACTTAACCACTTCTGTGCCAAGATTGATTGCCGTGCATTTGCATAGCATCGTTAATGCCGCACGTGTCGGAAATGTCCGTCTTTATTGTGTCATTAATCACCAGACCACACAGTAAGGTTTACAGGGGGAGTACATGTACAGTAAGAAGGAATAGGGATCAGTGTTGTAGTACCAGAGAGCACAATGTAATTGAATATATTTTGTGTTACTAGGAATAAACACTTCAAATCAAATAAATAGGGATAGCACTTATTATGCAATATAGTAGGTAAAAGACTTGTGAAACAAAAAAAAAGAATTGTATGCATTTTTCTGTAGAAGTGTTGTTAAATTCTGATTAGCGCCTTTAGCCTTGTACTCATCCTCTTAGGTGCAGTAAGGAGCATTTGAAGTGTTCATGCATAGAGCAATACTGCTACATTATATTCAGTGTTCATGTACAGGGCTTAAAGGTCCCATGTCATGGCCATTTCTACTGATCATAATTCCATTGTTGAGGTCTACTAGAATAGATTTAAATTGTGCAATTTTCCAAAATCACATTGGTTTCTCATACAGCATCTCTGTATAGTATGTGTATTCACTCTCTGTCCTAAACGGCTTGTTGGAGCTCCTGCCCCCCCCCCCCCTCCCTGTGAGCCCAGTGTGCTCTGATTGGTCTGGACGTTGCGAGGCTCGTTGCGAGGCTTGTTGCTGCGAGCTGCTGCGAGGAGCGGACAGGTTTCCGGGTCGGCGAGACAGCGAGAACAAGCGAAACTCATCCTGAGCACACACAAACACTCACAGCCGAAGAAAAAACAATAAGTGTGGCTTGATATTGAGTAAGAAAAAGGTTTATAACGCTGTGAGAATGGGTCTGCGGAGAGCATTTCTCCGCCATCCCAACTCGTCTATTACCAGCGTTCAGGGGGCTCTATGCAAGTCAATGGGGACTCCCTGTAGTAGACGAGATAGTGACGCCAAGGGATCCTGGTGTGTGAGGTGCTCTGCGGATTGGTCCATTTGGGCCAATCCGGTCATTTGTTGTTGATTTGGGTGTTCACATGTCACAGAACCCAGGAAGCAAACAATGGAAAATGATAAATCTCCAACGAGGCGTTCTGGGGCAGCATAGACAGGTATTTGCTGTGTTAGAGTTTTACTCGCTACAGGGTGTACTTTGAGGGTTTTTGACTCTGCAGACCGTTTACATGCAGAAAAACCTTCATAACACACAAGGGGACGGGTAATAACCGGAAAAGCATGACATGGGTCCTTTAAAATAGCTTAGGCAAGTTTGCTATTTACCATGTTGCTGTAAGCGCTGAATGAGCCTACAAATATTGTAGTTTGAGATACATTTACCTTACCTTAAGCCATCACAATTCAGAGGGACATTTTCAGCTTTTTCCTACTGTATGTAGGAAATACAAAAACGAAGGAAAAATTACAAATATATATAATTAAAATAAATAAATAGACAATACATTTTTTATGTTTATACATTTTACAAACATACATATGGGTTGGGTGGTTACAAACATACAAGTTAAGATTTTACAGCAACCTTAACATTCAATGTGCTTATAAAATGTGACGCAGTTTTAAATATTAAACCACCAAACAGTATATACTGTATAGTTATTTAAATTATAGTGCTCACATTCTACTACAACAGAAGAAGCCGCTCACCTTTGTATGTGTAGTATAATGGCACATTTCCACTACACGGTCGGCCTCGGCCACGCTCGGTACGGCTCGGTACGGCTTGGCCTTAACAGGGCCTCACTTCATGCTGCGCTTCCATTACAGTTTAGGAACTGGGGTAGTTACTATAGTAACGCAGTGTAGGCGGAGCCGTGATGTCATCTTCAATGAGAACTCCAGAAACACAACACAGCCGTTAGCTGTTAGCACTCAGAGCTCACAGCTCCTTATATATGTTCAGAAACTCGACAAAAGTTAAACAAGTACAAACCACAGACTGTCTGTGTCATGGTGAATACAGTCGCTGCTTTATTTATGTCTGTATAGGCCGTTGTTGTGAGTGTGGACGGTCGGAGCATATACTGCGTTAGCTTAGCCAATCTCCATCTAGAAAAACACGTATTTTAAAAGGTTTTTCGCCTGCCGTCTGTCTGCAGACTTGACAAAGCATTAATTCATGGTTTTTACTAACCGGTATCAGTATGTTGTTACTTCGGCATCATTTTGAAACGTGTATTACAATTAAATCACGGTCAAATATGTCCATCTTGTTGTAGTTGTAGCCCCGTTGCCAGCGCTCCTCTCTCTAGTTTAGCATACTCAGCCCGACTCAGCCCTGTTTGTTGGCCTCGATAGAACCACAATTTTCTCGGGCCAGAAAAGACGGGCCGGGCCGGAACTAGGCCTAGTGGAAGCGCAACCAAAAACGGGGACGGCACGACACGGCACGCTTAAAGTGAGCTCCGCGCTGCAGTGGAACTGCGCCATAATAGTATAACACTCCTTACCTATGTGTATAGATTTAATTTCCACAGTGTGATATTGCGACATTTACTTAAATCCATTTTTCCCCCCCAACTTTAAATATGATCTGGTGATGTGAGTAATTTGCAGTGCATATTCGCACATCTGTGTAACTTTGACACCTTCATTCACACTTATCACAAATTCCCAGAGGCTTTGGCTCTCTATCTGAAGATATGTGATTTATGACAACTCCCCCTTTCTTTCTTTTGTCAGTCTTTTCTCTCTCCGTGCTGTGGAAGACATTCTGACCCAGCACAATATCTGCAGATCAAAGAATAACACACACACACACACACACACACACACACACACACACACACACACACACACACACACACACACACACACACACACACACACACACACACACACACACACACACACACACACACACACACACACACACGCAAGAAAGAGTTCATGTCTGTCAGCATTGTGGTGGCTGTCAGAAAGTTTTACAAGACAGTACAGTGTGGGATATAAACTTTGTGTGTGTGTGTGTGTGTGTGTGTGTGTGTGTGTGTGTGTGTGTGTGTGTGTGTGTGTGTGTGTGTGTGTGTGTGTTTTAGAATAGGACAAAATAGTAATAGTTTCTTTAAATCTATTAGTTAGGCAATTACCAAAATCACCAAATGCAAATAATTATAAATACACTTATTGGAAAAATGTAATGATCCCCCCCCCACACACACACACACACACACACACACACACACACACACACACACACACACACACACACACACACACACACACACACACACACACACACACACACACACACACACACACACACACACAAGCATGCATGTGCACATAGCAGTGACATGTTTTAGCCATGCGCCATATGGATTAAAGCCCCTTTTTTCCCCCCTCCCTCTTCCCTTGCCTGATTTCATTCCCTGTGTGAGCTGTGTCCGAGATATTCCACAGCCCTGGGGCCTTGCCTTTGACAAGGAGAGCACATTGTTTATTTTCCCCTGCTGGCCACGCGCACGCACACACTTACACACATCTTACTGCATGAACAGACAAATACGGATATGGTGAACACACACAAAGACCTGCACACATTGATATTTGATAGTGTATATGGATGAAGATTTGAAACTTTCTAAACACACACACACCACACACACACACACACACACACACACACACACACACACACACACACACACACACACACACACACACACACACACACACACACACACACACACACACACACCACACACACACACACACCACACACACACACACACACACACACACACATACACACTCGTACCGTCCCTGGCCTGGCCAGAGCAGCCAGGGTCAGCGGCAGGGCAGCCTGTACCGCTGCACATCTCTGTTATTCATCCATGTCATTCAGGCCAGGATCACGAGGGGGGGGTTGAAGTGGTGGATGGAAGGGAAGGAGAGCCTTTCATGGCTTACATTCAACCCCCACACTGTTGCCCTCTGTTCACTGCCTCTAGCGGAGGCCACCCCCCTCCTTCCTTCCTCCACCACCTCCACCCCGAGGCCCCAGTCCATGCTCCTCCAGCATGGGTCAGTGCTAAAGAGGACACATGGCAAAGGACAGATCGACCCAAGGCTGCCTGGACCCCATCAGACCCGGCGGGAGGGAGAAAGAAAATTGAATGTGTGTTTGTGAGCAAGTGAAGTGTGTTTCATGGGATGATTGATTTGTGGGACTTTAACAAATCAATCAAGCTTTTTAAATGTGTAATAGGGATGCACTATACATGATATATATTAGGGTGATAAAAACTGATAGTACAAAGCTACATTTTAATGAAGTAACATACGCAGCATCTACACTACAGGTGGTAGTATGAACCTTTTAAGATTGCCACAAAAAGAAAAACAAGGGCAGTACACTTATTTAGAGAGCAAAACATGTTATGTAGTGGTGTACATTGTTATACTGTTTCAGCAAAATGACAACATGATTGCAATTTGTAAAACTGTTTTTTGATGTACTTTACTAGAAAAAGTAAAAGTATGTTTGAATAGTCTGTTGTTCAACTGGTGTTTTGGTTTGTTGTTGTGAAAAATAGACATTTCTGTTGGGGTATGGATTAATAAATGACCCTCAAATTAACCCTTTAGGACGTATAATTATCATTTTCAGGTTCATATATGTATGCTGTGCCTCTTTAAAAACGTTAATTGATTTGTTAAAGTCCCACAAATCAATCATAACATGAAACACACTTCACTTGCTCACGAACACACATTACATTTGTGCCTCTACTCTGACATGTCCCCATGCTTTAATGTTCTCATACTGTCTGTGCTGCAGCACCTCTTTTCACCCTCTGTCTGAAACCAGAGCCCAGTCTGCTCTGATTGGTTCGCTGGCCGGCTCTGTTGTGATTGGTCAACCGCTTAGAGATTTCCTGCACCTTAGCATATCACAAACAATGTGTTGGAGTGCTAGCCAATAAAAGCAAGATTGTTAGAGTGATGTCTGCTTCATCTTACCAAGTCATTTTGGACAATTATATGCTTCCAACTTTGTGGAGACAGTTTGGAGAAGGCCCTTTTCTGTTCAAGCATGAATGTGCCCCAGTGCATAAAGCGAGGTCCATAAAGGCATGGTTGGATGAGTTTGGTGTGGAAGAACTTGGCTGACCCGCACAGAGCCCTGACCTCAGCCCCATGGAACACCTTTGGGGTGAACTAGAACGGAGAATGCGAGCCAGGCCCTCTCGTCCAACATCAGTGTCTGACCTCACAAATGCTATTCTGGATGGACACACTCCCAAATGTTGTAGAAAGAGTAGAAGCTGTTATAGCCTCAAAGGTGGGATCAACTTCATATTAATGCCTAAGAATGTGGAATGGGATGTCATAAAAGCATCTGTAGGTGTAATGTGTAGGTGGCCCAATACTTTTGTCTTTATAGTGTCTAACCTATATAACACTACAGGAAAGGGACAACCTCAAATATCAAAATAGGGCCCCTTTATCTCCAGGTAATGAATTGATTCTAAAATACAAAACAAATGTTAAATTGGCGGTTATCTTAGTGTGTTGGATCCATATTTAGCATTCCCAGTTAGACTGAGAGTCTGCTAAGTTAATGCATTTTTTAGTTATGCAAGTAGCAGAGTAGACAGTCACTGTACGCTAGAAAGACACATTTATATTCGATGTGTTGATGAATAAAACAGAGTTTTAGAATGAGAACTACCCTGTCATAATGTGTACAGAGTCTGATGCTATGTATATACATGTCAGGTTCTTAAATGTTGTATGTGAGGGACTACGGGTGGAAATGAGCTCAAAGCTAAAATCCGGCATGTTTACGTTTTAAAGCATTATTTGTTTTAAATGTTCATCAATATGCATTGTCCCTCTTCAAATAAACGATTAAATGAAATGAAATGAAGTCTGCTAACACAAGCTAACAAAGCAAATATTTCCACTGATAGGGCAAACATATCTGTTTTGTGCCACTAGCCGGTTTGTACTAATTAATGGAGAAACACACACAAACATGCTCACACACACATACACTGAGTGTCTCTGGAGTGTGAAGATGAGCGCGTCATTAGGGGAGGCTCACATGCATTTCAGAGGAGTGCCACTAATCCAGCATGAAATTCAATTTAAAACTTGGAGCGCGTCTGCTTCCCCCCGCTTTGATACAGCGCCAGATACCAGAAGATGGAGAGCTACTGAGACGAGCGCGTTGATGCGTCAGCGGCTGTAAACACACAAGCACCTCAAGTAAACAAACACATGAGGAATATGTTGCTATGTGGCTGCTCCGTTTGTTTGCTGCTTTTGCTTGTACTGTACTTCAGAGAGGAGTGGGGATATTACACAGCTGTTTGTTATTATGTCTCCTTCGGCTTCATTAACATTAGAAGAGCAGACAGTGATACATCAGGAAAATACTGGTCATGTTAAGCAGAATAAACCTTTTTCCAAACTCACCCTGGAGAAATCCTTGGCTACCTTTATACTCTGAATGCCATCGGATCATCACTTAACAATAACGGGCA
Source organism: Trematomus bernacchii (assembly GCF_902827165.1). NCBI lineage: Eukaryota > Metazoa > Chordata > Actinopteri > Perciformes > Nototheniidae > Trematomus > Trematomus bernacchii. Next base: position 237,709 of record NW_022988066.1, on the reverse strand, counting down.
CATTGAAGCTACACTTTTCATGGTTGCCAAGGCGTTACTTTGCAAGATAAAATTGCTGTTTGAAAAAAAGACAATGGGTGAAAAATGACCTGTCAGTCAGCAGCCCCCTCCAACAATACCGCCGCTGGCCCCGCCACTCTTTATGCTCAGGCAGAAAACGGGGCCCCCTTTCTATCCCAGAGACCGGGGTGGAAGGTCAGCATGGACCTCTGGACATATCCTAAGATAATACCCCGGGCAGTGTCATGTGAGGGGAAAGGGAGGGAGGTTGGGGGGGGAAGATTTCTATACAAGAAAGAGAGAAAACAGCTCGGATGACGAGGGAGAGATGAGAAGTAAAAGAGCTCGCGTTTAGGAAGGACTGGGAGGCACAGATCATGAGATCAGCATGCAGGTCATCTGTTTTCAAATCCATTTTCACGATTCATGCCCTGGGTTGTCAAGTCCATACTGCCCCCACCGCCCCCCGTCCCCCGATCTCCAAAGCCTCACAGTGCTTTCCTTCTTCACCGCAAAAACCCTCTCTGGCTTTCCATAATTAAAGAGGGAATTTTTTACTGGGAGCTACAAGAAAATGGCTGCCACATTTTGGTGGAAAGGCCTTAGAGAGTACGATGAGGAGAAGAAGAGGAGTAGTATCCCACAGTGCTGAACAGGAGGCCTCATCATTATCTGCGTGAATGCTTCTCACGCCTTGTCAAGGACAGAATGGTGTCAACTTTAAATATGATCCTTAGACACCTTTGACAAATACACATACATTGTCCTTTTGAAGAGAAGCACTTAAAAGGACTGCTTCCCCCAAATTACAAAGAAATATACTACACTCATTCACTATAGGCTTCTTGTCATAGTAGGGGTGTCACATAAAGCTGCTATCTTCATCTGTTTAATGCCAGACCAAGTTAAACTGCCAACAAGATAGACAATATTACAATATTTTATTAGTGTACTTTTAAATAATCACAAACCAAAACAAACATTATATTGGAACCCCGACTTTCTAAATCCTTAAAAAATGACATACTAAAAGTTGGCCATATAACTCATATATAATAGAGAAAGTCCAAATGAATGTTAAGTTTGGTATCTATAGTAAAACATTGAGCTATTGACATAATCACATATTGCTTCATTTTGAAAAAAAGGTTGTGTATTGGTATGGGAGAGGTGTAGCAACATTCAACAGCAAACATTTTTCCCAGAATTCTGATGACCTGCAGAGTACACACTGATACATTTTCATCGGAATTACTTTCTACCGAAGAAATATACCATAACTGCTATTCAGCAAGACCAATACAGAGAAATTGCTATACTTTTTGGAAGGTTGTGTGTGTGAACATAAACAGATTTGCTTTCGCCTTCTTAGTATCAAAGTGGTGGCAAAAATCTCATAGGCAGGTATTTTAAAACTAGGGATAGTTCAGTATGACTATTCATGTCCAAAATCCCAACCTTCTCTTAAACATGCCCTTTTATGCTTTTTCAGGGTTTTCCCTTTCCTGTTGTGTTATAGGCTTGTGTGCATGTAAATGGTCTACAAAGGCTCAAATACCAAATTTCCCTCCAGAGGGAGTTTCTCTCCCAAACACTCCCCCCCTGCCTAAAACGTCTCGTTTGGACTCCTGTGTTTACTTCTGTAACACAGTTACATCACTATGTAACACTCGCAGTTCTATTGGCTAGTGCTCTAACACATTGTATGTGATCTCTAAGCAGTTGACCAATCACAACAGAGCCGGCCAGCTAACCAATCAGAGCAGACTGGGCTCTGGTTTCAGACAGAGGGTGAAAAGAGGTGCTGCAGCACAGGCAGTATGAGAACAATAAAGAGCTTTTTGAACATTAAAGCGTGTTAAATGAAGTCACAGTGGAGGCAAAAAAACTGAATGAAACGCGAAGATGAGCATAATAGGGCCCCTTTAAGCAACAAAAGTGTTAATTATACTTTTGTTTGGAGGAACATCATGCTTAGATGACAATTATATTGTTTGGGACCTGACCTAGTGAATCCAAAACTATCTGCATGTCTAAATATGTTAATTTTGGATGAAACAACACTTTAGGAAGACCAACCTTCTTCTTTCTTTATATAATGTTTTTTTATTACCATCTTGGCTATAAGAAAGCTTTTGTACGTTAGGCTAACTTCCCAACATAAAGATTTAAATCACACATTGTACTCTTTCTCTTGGCCTGAATAAAACCCAGTGTCTTCCCTGCCTGAAGACGTGATGGTGAACAATGGCCACACTAATAAATAAAAAAAGCAGACTATCAACCGTCACTGTTCGCCTTGCTCTCTATCATCACATGACCCACATGCTGGACGACATGTCAAACAGCTAGCGTGGCCTCATTTGCATAAGACAATCACCCTTTTCGGACGCAGGGCACAAATGTTGTCTAGACGACATGCATCAGACACCCCCCCTTCTCCACACACACACACACACACACACACACACACACACACACACACACACACACACACACACACACACACACACACACACACACACACACACACACCACACACACACACCACACACACACACACACACACACACACACACACACACACACACACACACACACACACACACACACACACACACACACACACACACACACACACACACACACACACACTTCCTCCACACATGCATAAACACCTATATCTTTATATGTGCATCAATTCATAGACCCTCCCGCCACTTTAACAGCCCAGACAGAGCCTCCAGCCAGGGTAAGACTATAAATCTTCTCCAGGTCTGCCTCGGCTTGATTCTCATGCTGTGTTATTATGATGCGAAGGATCTGCCATGAGAAAGTATTTAATACATCACACACATGCAAATCCTTAGTGATGGAATGACAGGATGGCCCAGCCAGTCATTTAGATATGTATATCACTCCTTAGTTTGGAGATTATACGATTATTCTGGTCTATGTGCCACTGAGGGTCAAAAGGACGATTCCTTTGATATGAGATATGTGTTGATGCGACGACAATGAGTGTTGACAGTGCGTGCAATTATGGGTGTGCATGCGTAGCAGTTATAAGTGTGTGTGTGTCGGTGTAGCGTAGTGGCCAGTGGCCCCCTGATTGTTTGATGTATGTATTAATCCAGCTGCAATGACTGTGGCAGCAGCAGGATGGGTCTCCAGAGAGCTGATTATATCTGTTTGTCATCTGTGGCGAGGATGATCCTGTGACACCGGGAACTACTACACAGCCTCCTTCTTCTGATGTGGGCAACGGGAAATCTATGTGTGAAGAATTTACTTGAGGTGCTTTGCATATAACGGAGAGAGCTTCACACATAGTGTGGTGCAGCTGTCACTGTGCAGTGCCCGTGGTGTGTTAGTAAATACATTTGCATGACTCCACTTCCTGTCCTGCATTTCTTCTGTGCAAAAAAAGTGGCACCGAACATCTGTCCGCTGTCACTGCGGCGCTACACTAATGGTGTGGGGCGTCGGTGTTAGTGCCCACGCAGGAGGAGGAGGGAGAGAAAGGGAGATGGCCAGTAGGGAAATGGAAGAAAATGAGAAAAGACAAGAGGAGAGATGGAGAGATGACCATGTGGGTCACTTCATCGCTGTCCGAAAGGGTCTCATTTATCCTCCCCCTCTTTTCGCCGCAAGGCCCGAAGGCAAACTTGAGCTCTGCAGTAAGACAGCATCGCCTCTGTCAGGACAAGAGCAGAAGTGACTGTGGAAGCTGTTGCCGCAGACAGAAGTTAGTTATTGTTGGCCGGGGGTGTGTGCTATAACTCAGCGCGGTGGGCCATGCTTGTCTTGGCTACAGCAGCTTGGAACAGCACTAATCAACACCTTGCTATTCACACACTAAGCTAGCAGTCATTAACACGTATTCTGCTTGTTTGCATATCTGTCAGCACTTTGCAATAGAGCTGATTCCTGTAGCACTTTAAAAAAAATGGAGGTTAGTGGCTGACACTGTTTATCATTTGCTTAAAATAAAAATATCTGTTTCATTGTATGCCTTCCAAACAGAGCTTTTCTCATTTAATGGGTAATAAAGATGATATGTTGATAAAGATAAAAGTCTGCTTTAACACATCTCATCAAGCTTAATTTTGATATAACACATTTGTCATGTTATAGCAATGACATTTTCCACACACATTATTTAATTCACAATATCAGTTCACCTTTTCCATGCGTTCAAGGAATTCACAGGAAACCCCGACATAGGCAAACAGGCTAAAACTTGCATTCAGTGCACATTATTCTTGCATATGGCCATACTTCATGTCGTGACCTTATTTGGAAGAGTGCAGCAGCCGGCCTTGGGCAATTTGAAGAGGAAACATATTTCTGCTCCATCTAAAGGATTTTGGACAATGCTGCAACTACACATGGTACTGTGGAGCTTCTATTTTTTAGATGCTCTTACGCTGCAAGTTATATATGGTAGGGTAAATGAAGTTTTGTTTATCGTGCTCCTGGCATTGAGAAAAAATATTTTCTTTCAATCCAGCATCAATGTGTCTTTCCAAAAAGAAACTCCTGTGACACCACATAACATGCTGTCATTAGTTTTCAATGGAACTACTTTCTCGTAAAAAACACTCCACATAAAATATGCATGTTTTGAAAAAAATAAATGCTGCTGTTGAACTTTATAAAAAAAACTGTCAGTGCTGTGAGCGCCATTAAAGGGACCCTCTTATGCTAATTTTCAGGTTCATATTTGTATTTGTGCCTCTACTGTGACATGTCTCCATGCTTTATTGTTCAAAAAGCTCTTTATATTTATCATACTGCCTACTGCAGCACCTCTTTTCACCCTCTGTCTGAAACCAGAGCCCAGTCTGCTCTGATTGGTTAGCTGGCCAGCTCTGTTTTAATTTATGTCCCGCCCCTTAGCCTATCACGTACAATGTGTTGGAGCGCTAGCCACTAGAAGCGCTGGTGTGACGTAGTGATGTCACTATGTTATGTTAGTAAACAAAGGAGTCCAATGGAGGCTTTTCAGGCAGGGGTGGAGTGTGCGAGAGAGAAACTCCCTCTGGAGGGAACTTTGGGATTCAAGCCTTAGCAGACCATTTACATGCACACAAATATAACAAACTACAGGAAAGGGAAAACCCCCACTTTATGGGGCCCCTTTAAATAAATAATTTTCTTCTTCATTCTATTTGGTTGGAAGCATCGGGTCGATATTTCAAAAAGGGCAAATAAAAGCTGCAGGACCTGCATAGCTGGATGTGTGAAGCATGTGATAACATCTTTATTTACTTTTGTAATTTGGGCAATCAAACACTTTAATGCTGCAGGTGCAACATCTGAATCTTTCTCTGAGAGAAAATAAAGAAATCAGTTTAAGGAGCACTTGAGATTATTCAATTAGAATGATTTTGTCATCTAAACTTTGACTCTTCACCTCAGCACTCTTTCATTACCAGCCCTCACTTAAAAAGCGGGTTACCAGGCTTTCCCTTTTTCCCTGTGTGCACGTTGAAAAACAGCCACAGAGACTGTCCCCCCTAGGCTAAGACTGGCCTATATATGTTCATCAGAAATCTGTATTGAACATGTCACTGTCACTACATGAACACCACATTCCACAGCACAGCGGTGAAAGTGATATGGACATAAAACCAGGGTGAGGTACAGGACAGCCCCCCTGGAGGTGGTTTGCCATCCGTTTGGTCTTCAGTATAACAAGCATGTGGGTTAACCTATTTTCTCAATTGGAAGATCTTCTCTCCAACCACTACACCACCATGCTTCCCAAACTGCCTCTTAACTGCCTCTTCCCAGGGAACCTTTGGGTGGATACTGTTGAGCCTGGATTAGCCCTGCTCACACGCACAAACACATGCACACTGAGACATATACATAAACCTGCATATGCACCACTAGTCTTGTTTTATCCGCGCCTTCAGTGAGAGAAACCACTCTTTAATCATTTCATAAGATCATTTGCCTGGCAGATACGCCTCAGGCTTTTCCCATTACCCCTGGCTGCCTTGACCTAGATATGTGGTGGTGTGGTGTGTGTGGTGTGTGTGTGTGTGTGTGTGTGTGTGTGTGTGTGTGTGTGTGTGTGTGTGTGTGTGTGTGTGTGTGTGTGTGTCTGAGTGTGTGTGAGTAGTTGATGGAGAATAGAGCCATGAGTGTAAGACCATGCATGGCTGTGTCCAGCAGTGGCTAAAATGCAAATGGACACACAGATGAGCCGACATATGCATGCAGCAGCACAGACAGAGCAGCAATAAAATAGTACACCGTCTTGATGATTTACTGTTAAAAGTAAGACTACATTTGCACACACTACTTTTTATCATAAATATATATTTACTTGCTATAGGGGGAAGTTGCATTGTAATCATGTTTTCTCAGGTGTTCTACTTTGCCCAAAAATGCAGATGGATTGGTTTTGAAGGAACCTTGTGATGTCGCTAGAGAATCGAAAAAACTGCTTTGTTTGCAACTTAAGCAAAAGTTGACTAACTGGGAAAACATCTCAAGCTGAATAGCAAGCATTTCTGTAAAACACAACAAACAGCTTCTAATGGGATTTTGTGTATTTGGTTTCATATTGATGGGATCAAAAATGTGTTTTGACCGAACTAATGCTTGAAATGAAAAGAGAAAATACGTCCAATGCAAATACTGTAAAACCTGATAAATGTGTATGGTTATGTGAAGCCATTTCAAAGCACGTGGTTAGGGAAGATTGAGGTCAAGGGAAAAAGATGATGCTGACCTAAAGCTGGGAACAACACATTCACTTTTTCATTATATAACCAAAACCCTACAATTCCTTAACCTTTAAGCAGCATTTGTCTTGGTAAGAATATATGAAACAAATGAAAGGGTTGATGAATATACAGAGAACTAAAGGCACTTGAAAAGGAGAAGACCTCCACCTAGTAACACGTGTTGAGTGTGTCCTCCATGTGATTTGGATGCCCCAAAAATGTAATGGGTTCCCCATTGGCCCATGCAACACTCTTCCAGCTAGTATAATGAAAATTGGGCCAGTAGTTATTCAATCCTGATTAAAAACAAACCAAACTGAACCAAACCATAAGCATACTAGCTTCCTTTTGAGGAAGCCATTTTGATCAATCTGGAATTTAAGAGGCAGAATTGATTTAAAAATTGGTTCAATATAGTCTACCTTAGCTTACAACGTGTTGTGTTAGAAACTTTCTTTAGGCCCAAATAAGAGGTAGTTTTTACGTTTTACTATCTTTTCTTCAAGCGTTTCACTGAGAACACTCTTTCAAAACCATCTGGAAAACTTATAATTTTGAGAAGGTAAAAACATGTTGTCTCACTGTAGTTTCCAAACAGCTGGAGAAACTGTACAAGAGCTGTATGATCAATATAACAACATAAAGAAAATGATTATAAAGATTAGGTAAGCTAACTCCTGTATAGGCATTTGTTTCAAGACAGGCTCCTGTGCTGCTGAGCTGCTTAGTTTTACATGTGAATGACCTTTTTGGGACCCTGTCCCCAAAATAACTTCATAAGTAGAACAGAATCAGAATATGGGTGTCAAAAGGTTTTCCTATTTAATCCGGCCAGCTATTGAGCCAGTTGGAAAAGGTGAGGAATCAGTGGAAAAGACACGTTGTCTGTAATAATACTGTACATTTAGACCATGTCATGTATTATGGACCCCAATCTCTTCTAATGAATTGAACCCTTACCCTAACCCTAACAACAGATTGCTGCACACACGTCCAACTTGCCTTTCAAATGGAAAGTCATGTCCTCCAACAGAACACGAAGCAGACAGCCAGGAGTGGAGACCCTCCCAAGACCTCTCTCTCATACAGTCAGCCTGGCTCCTGCCCCACTCGCCTCGGGACAGCAGAGTGACGGATGGAAGGGACGGAGGAGCTTTGGGTCGGGAGGAAGAGGTGAGCATGAATCAGCAACAGCCTGAGAGATGTCAAGATGGAAGATAAAATCAGGAGATGAATAGACAGAAAAAAAGGGGAAACAGACGAGTGCAGGAGAAGAAGAAAACCTGGTGAAGAAAACCTTATGTAAAAGTGTTGAATTTGATTCCCTGTTATATCCTGGTCTGGATAAATAGAGATAGATAGATAGATAGATAGATAGTACTTTATTGATCCCAAAAGCCATAAATATGAGTCTTTCTAGTCTATTGCTTCTATTCTGATTTGAAAAACTATACCACTCTGTGAGGGACTGAGGGCCAGATTGAGCTTGATGTTGCTGAGGGCAATGAAGGAAGCGTGGCATGAACACACACTCCTTACCTCTACGTCACAGCCTGCAAAACAGCTCTGCCCCAAGTTCAAGGTGTTTGACAGTTGAACGCCGTCCAACTTTCTGCGTAGGAGTGTAGATTGAACGACCACAATGAGAGTCTACCAAGGGCTGGCTTGACAATACCAATTATAAAACTAAGTGTGTTAAGGATTCAAAATGTGAAAAGATGGCTTAATGCAAACTATATTCAAAACCGTTTGAAATTGCAAAGAAGGGGAAGTGTAATTGCAATTGTAAGTCATTTGCAAGGGTAGAAGTTTATTCCTCATGACATATTTGGTCTAAAATGACATTTTATGACTATATTTAAGAAGTTTTTGGGAAGATCAAGGAACAAAATAATTGTACTATTAATTTTGGATGCAGATATTACCTTTAAACACATACATAAGTCAATTCAATCAAGTAAACATATGGACGTTTATAGGAGCATATGTAACTCTGTAGGTGTTCATGTTCCTAATCCTTAGAGAGGAAAAACAATTGTTCTCGAGTGTAAATCCGCCCTGGAGCTTAAGCAGTTAGGTCACCTGCTGTTTACCAGGACAAATGCATTTCTCTCTTTCTCTAACATACTGTATAAGCCCCCTTTAGCTGTAATGAATGTAACCTATGTAACGGATTCGGAAACTGTATTGATTTAGGTGAAGCATTGAATCAAATACGGTGAATATTTTTTGCATATTCTGCATAAGATCCATGGAACACTAAATTATGTCTTCGATAACCTTTGCTTGTTGGCATGCCTGAGTGTGTTTTGACTGACACACACTCAAACCCAGCACGGACGATTTTCCCATTCAAGCCGCGGAGAGATAAGGCCGGTTTCTAATCCCGTGGAATAACCTCTGGCTATACAAGCATACCAGATATTTCTGATACCAACCCGTCTGCTAGATTGCAGTCAAAGCTGCACTCCATCCCCGAAGCCATATAACATGCTCTTGTATCTCTTCATTCCAGTTTCAATCAAATGTTGGTCGAACGTTTCACTTGATGTGGGCGAGGAGTAGCCTTGGGCAGCCGAAGGGTGCGAGGCCAGTGTGTGGCTATAGGGCCTCCTGTGCATGAAAGGACATCTATTATCTGTGGACCTGGGAGCACGTTGAATACTCATACACAAGGACAAAAGGGTGCCAGTTAGTACTCATTCATGAAGACTACTCCATGCTCAGCCAATCCTAACCGGATATTGTCACGTTTAATTGTGTTGTGGGAAGTTATTTCATTCTATTTTCAAGATCAAAGCAGACAGTGAGAGATCAAGGGCCAACTTCCTAGTCTGAAAACTGAAGCAAATGCAGAAGTGCCTTTACCTGTTAAGCACCATCCCCCCGCCACCGGGGGGGAAAACGCATCATCTGCAGGAAACAGCGTCTGAGGGCTTCTTAATATTTAATAAACTATGAATGTTTCATATCCATGTAACGGGAAGAAACTCAGCTAACTGATGATATGAACCATTTTTAGCAAAGAAAAACACAAAGCTAATGCTGAGCCTCTGAATTAGCCTCGAGCGAAAAAATGCTAACGCCGTTTGCACAGAACACACGGTATAACACCCTTATTACTTATCGTAACTGCAAATCCAACCCATCGACTAGCATCGTGAGAGTACACAGAATCGATAGGTATATATATCATCACTCCATGATAAGAACTTGCGACTTTATAAACAAAAACAGACATCACAACACGTGGCGCTAGGTAGCCAAAACGGCAATATGTCTTACCTTTGATGTTGTCTGATCAAAAGTTGTCTTCAATGCATTAAAACGATAAAAACGCTGCTGAAGGTTAATCCATAGGTTAATCCAATGTGTCTGTGTCACTTTGGAATGATTTCTGATAATCCATGAGCAATAAAACTGCTTTTCCGTTTTCAGATTTCAGAGACAGGTTTCGATTTGGGGAAACTGCATGCGCATATAGCCCCCACTTTTTTTTGGTAACGTTGGTGTGTATGTGGAAATTCCCCTTCGATTCTATTGGCTCTAACGGTTAAAAAGAGATGTCAATCATCAAAATCGACCAATGGGTTCCAGAGAAACGGCCCATTTCCACCCAAATGACCCCAGAGGTGGAGTTTTTTTGCTAAACCTCTCTAAAAAGGTCAAATGTCACTTGTTTTGCATCAATCTTGATACAGGGTACTTATTATATGTTGTACTTTGGATTCCTAAAACTTTTAGTCTACCATCCCATCATTGAAGGGTGGTTTTCACTATAAGTAAAAAAGAATTTTTGGACGGACACTATAATTTACAGTTTTTTACTATGTTCAATCTGAATTTTCTTTAAAATAAAAAACATCTATATTGATTCTGACTTTTCTACATCCAACTCACAGGTTTATCATTACTTTGAGAAAAAAGATTATTAATTTTCCCCTTTTAGAAGGGAAGATATGGTCATTTGTTCTGGGAATGTCATTTTCGAGCCTGAGACCTGAAAAACAGGGATGGGGTTTAATCCTTTCTGACAAACAGCAGGAAGAAACTCCACTGGTTGCAAAAAAAGATATAGAAGTCAATGAGAAATGTACCCTTCTTCTGGCTTGTTTTATTACCCCAGAAAATGTTTCCTGAGTGTGTTTATGGTCTCAATCGCTAGTTTCAAATCTTTGTCAATAAGGAGTGATGTTGAATTTGTAAATGATAGTTCCATTTAAAGTAAAATAACACATTAGGCTTGGTATGCCTTAGGATGTAGTAGCTATATGTTGATTGGCAGGTGGCTACAACACATGTTATATGGTTTAGTTGTTGTCCATGTTTTCGTTTAGCAATTTTTACCCTTTAACAGGTTTATTTTAGATTTAGTTTAGATAATTGTGACATTTTGGTTGGTTTGGTTACTAACTTACTTAACTAAGTATGAAGCACTAACATAACAAACCCAACCAAGTAGGTTTGTTTTAATTCAGAAATATAGCGTTGAAATAAAACTGCAAACACAAACCAGGAGAAAATATGTATTGAAAAGTGAAACATAAATCATGTAAATAATTCGTAAAGGAACATGTTGAACAGCAAAGCCTGCAGATTATTTTAAGTAATTGGGCCATTACACTTGGAAAGAGATATCATTGTATTCAATCATTCATCAAAATAAAGAAAATGTATTTCTCCTTTCCACCACAAAAAATAAGCGACTTGTGTAATATGAGCGGACTAAACATTTTGTAGATTTTAAGTTTCTTTCTACAACAGAACTGTTTTTGTACAGAGAATAAACAAATCTTTAAACAGTCTGCTCAGTCTTCTGCTCTCTGCGTTGTAACTAAAGTGCAGTGTGAAGCATGTTGACCAGTGAACACCCTCCAGTCACATATATCATTAAGACATATGTGAACTATGTCTGTGGACTGTAACCTTTGCAGACACGTTGACACGCTGCTCAGAGTACAGCCCAGAAGTGTGTATTGCCGTGTGTGTTCACGCACACACACACACACACACACATACAGGTCCATATCTGTATGTGACCCTCCTCACCTCAACTGTACATGCAGGGCATATGGAAAAGAACACATCTCAGGTTATGGACAGTTTACTTGGATGTATGTCCTATAGCGCCCAGCAGAATGTATATGTGAGGGCAACAGGGATATTTCTGTCACGTAATATGAAGCAGCTTCTTGTCAACCTGGTGAACCGGGCCCTGGTCATGGGAGGACACGTGTGGCACAAGGGCGGGGGATAGTGTGTACAGTGCATGTGTGTGATAAAGACTTATCTTTGTGTGTGTTTGGTTGCTCTCTGTGTACTGTACATTATCAATTTGCTGCAAAGATAGGTCATGTGTAGGGGGTTCATTATGTTTCCCTGTGAATGAAAACTCATTGTGTTTATTACTCTGTGTATAGGCGTCACTTTGAGAAGTGATGGCGGTAATGAGGCGGTGTGTTTGAAGGTAGCAGGAACCGAGACTCAATTTTGTGCTCGGGAGATAATGAAACAACAGCTTGAGGTTGACCGTGTAGAGCTGAGAGGTCAATTCAGCTATGAGGAAGGCAAATATTTTCCCGCATGAACCGTGTTTACATTTCAGTTTAGTGAGGGCAAAGCGCCTGTTTTCCTGGCAGGTCAAGGGAGCGTCCTGCAGACAGGTTTGACAAGATAATTTTTTCATGTACATTTTTGGTCCATAAATTGTCTTTACTCAGAAAGATTCATGCTTGAAGATGTTTTATCAGGACTTTTATGACATGGTGAAGTGTTCTGTACTTTAAGATTTGTTAGGCTATATCTCCCAGCATCTGTCTTCACTGTAGTGTTTGAGCTGTAAAGGTCATTGTTTATTCCCGTGCACAGATGATGATATTCAGCTTTAGGTGGTCCCAGAAGGACTCCTATCTGCCGTGAACTCATTCTGGGTTGTGTTCAGTGGGTCTTTCTTTTCATATATCAACACAACCGGCAGAACAATCATCCTCAATCACCCCTTTTCTGTCTGTCACTCGGAAACCCCATTCCACATTGGCAGTGCTCCCAAAAGCTAACGTGGCATCACATTCTTGACTAAACGTGCATAAAAACAAATTAGCCTGGCCCATACAATTTGCAAAGAGATGTGTGCAGCCAGCCAGCAAATAGATGTCATTCCAAACCAAGGTCATGATGGTATTGAGGCTGGAAATTTAGGATTGATGTTTGCACATGTCGAGCTCCTCCACTTTTCACTCTCAGGCTGACGGGTTTGATGCCGGCTTATTGGACAAGAGAGGCTGAGAGCGAGACGGCACAGACACTATCCTCCACAACCTTGTGATTTAGAGCAGAATTAAAGTCTAACTTAACTACATTTTCATGCCTATTGGAAGCGATAAGCGGTTGCATACATTTGAAAGACAGTTTTTGAGAGTTTTTTGTGCCAAAACCATTATTTACAGTTTGAATTAATGATTTAACCTTAAAGAAAGTGTGTGGGTGAAGGACAATGTCAGTTCCTAAAGACATGAAATAATTGAGGAAAGTTCATTTTCCAGCTTCTGATCTGATCTGAAATGTTAGTTTTAAGCAGATATGACATGACCCCGCTCAATACAACCACTCAATTATGCTATAGTCTTTCATCACCCTGTACCTCTTACAATATTTTTACACTTTTGATGGCGGATGACTTCTGCCCCTATGTACTGTTCAAAAATGTATGACCTGTGTGTTTTCAACATCGGCTTTACATCCTCATTGTTTGAGGAATTGTTTTTACATTTATGGGAATGGATGCCCGTTAGGCTGCAGTGTGATCAATCCTCTTAGTAGTTAGTGCTAGCTGCTGCAGCCTAGTATTAGCAAGCCAAGCTACCTAATTGATACGCATATAATATTGCTGATTTTTGGTTCTACGGTCAACAATGCTTGGACTCATAAATTCATGTTTTCTGTACTACTGTTGTCTAACATTTATTAGCCTTATCTCAACATGATCAGCTCATTCATTGTTCCTTATAGCTTTGTGAAGCACCTTGAGATGACATTGTTTTTAAAGTGTGCTATATAAATCAAATGTATTATTATTATTATTATTCAGTCGATCACAGACATAGAAAATATACATACTATTGTAGCCTATGGTTTTAACTTGGGAGTATGAGACTGCAAACATTAGGACATTTTCTGTGGCAAACTACTGAAACATGTCATCAGTTCATAATAAATTATTCAATGTAATTCAAAATACTTTGTTGGCCCGACAAAGGACAAATTGAAGCAATATAAAATGCATAAAGAATGTATTTTATGTCTTGAAAAGAATCTGAATAATGACAATATGGAAAGAAAAGTACATTTAACAAGGAGTATTGTCGCCAATATATTGCTAGTCAACAATATCCATCACCTACAGGAGCACCGTATTTCCAAAAGTACCAATTTGCAGGTGTCTTTATCATGTACACACAAATATTCAAAAACAGTTCTCGTGAATTTGTGAAAAGTCAGGAAGAATCAAAGGAATGAAACACGTTAAGTATGTTTTTGAGTGTTCAAGGATCCACACAGAACAATAATTATTCAATCCATTGGAGTATATCATCAAGGTATGTATTTTTATAAAAGTTTGTATTCGTTTTACCTCATTTGAGTCATTGGGATGCATAGTAAATAATAATATACAGCGTGTTAAGGCGGAGGAGGCTTTTCACCCCTGCGTGGTATGCAGAGCGGGGCTGTGCTGAACGGAGCAGGGCCGGACTAATAAGTCCCCAGGCTATGGCAGCCAGGCCTGTGGTAGGTGGATGATGGATCTCAGTGCCAGGGTACATAATGTGGGACAGGAGAGCACAGGGGTGAAGGACAACACTCTGCCCTCTCTCCTTAATCAGATGCAGATCAAGCTAAAAGCAGCGGAGCAGCAAATCCCTCCTCTCACAGCGAGCCTCTAGACCCTCGCACAATCCCCTCGCCTTTCGCTTCGCTCCTTCCCCTCCTTTTTCCCCTCCTTTTCCCCCTCCTCCTCCTCCCTTCATCCCTCTCTCTTTTCTTCTGATTGTCTTAGCAACAGAGCTTAGGGAGCGAGCCAGAAGGAGGAGATGGATGCTCGGGGGCCTTTACCACAAAGATCATATAGGATAAGTGCAAAAGCCCGTTGTGGCTTGTTGATAAAGTATTGATTTCTCCGCAAGCTGCTGTTTACGAATCACCTTGCTGGGAGTGACCCGCGAGACCTTAGGGTGTGAGGTAGGAGCGTGTGAGGGATGAGGGGGAGGAATGGGGGACATGAGGGGGTAATGTGGGAAATAGAAAAGAGAGATAGAAAAGATAGATAGGAATTGATTGGGGAAAAACATGGCCGTTAATTGAAGGGACGGATCAATGATGGTGGATTCTTGAAATTGGGGGAAAACAAGGCAGGAGGCTCTGATATGGCTGACAACAGACGACCAAGCATTCAAGCATTCAAAAGTGTGCTGCTGACACACTCAAATGAACACCGTCTTCTTCGCTTTGATGCCCCTTCTCTTTGTCTCCTGTGAGATGGAGGCCTTGGCCACATAAGAATATGAGGAATGTTAATGTCATCCGCAACCTAGACGCTGCTTCCTTTCCTCTGTTTAGGGAATGATGGTAAACAATGTGGGTAAAGCCATTTGGAGCATCCAGGCTATAGTTCCAGGGTGACTGACACAGACAATGTCACTAGCCCTTGGGGTAGAAACAGGCCAGACACTCTCAGCTTTCAAGTCCAGTCTGAAGAGTTTAAGCCCCCTTTCAGACCTTTTCTTTTCCGACCCCCATCTTTACCCAGTGTCAAGGTGAAGACCTTGGATTGTCTGTCTGTCTGTGTGTGTGTGTGTGTGTGTGTGTGTGTGTGTGTGTGTGTGTGTGTGTGTGTGTGTGTGTGTGTGTGTGTGTGTGTGTGTGTGTGTGTGTGGCCCCTCATTTCAGATAGCTGCATTATCCCCATCGATCTGATCAATAGGTCACCATTTAGTGAACATGTGACCTGAGCATTGTTCTCTCTTGTCTGGGCTATATGTCATTCGCAAAGTCCTCAATACCTAGACAAAATAAATAAAAAAAGGTAATTAAAGTGTTGACCGCTTGGAGAATAATCCCATGATTTTCAGTGTCAAAGTCAAACCCTTTGAACACCCGTCCACAGCCTCATCTCTGCTGACTTTGCTACACTATACCTTCTTCTTTAGTACCAAAAAAACTAAACGCTCAAATGTCACTGAAGGATAAGCACGAGTACTACAGTTCTCGATGTATGTGTTCATTAAATGTACAGAGTAACCTTTTTTTTTTCTTTGTAAAAATGTAAACTGCCCCTGTTCTTCCATATCCATATAGCTAAAAAAGACTACAGAAAAAATGACACGTTCAACGTTTTTAGTCAGACTTCACACAATCTAATGTTACGGGCAGAATGGTGCCCAAGGATGTCTGGAAATATTAGGAAAACCATTATATAAATGAATGTGCATTGAAGACTATTTCATGTTAAACTTGCATAGGATGAAATAATTAATTTAATGATTAACCGGTTGAGCCCTGAGCCTGTTTTTCAGGTCTCAGGCTTGGAAATGACATTCCCAGAACAATTGACTATATCTTCACTTCTAAAAGGGTTAAATTAATAATCTTTTTTCTCAAAGCAATGATAAACCTGTGAGTTGGATGTAGAAAAGTCAGAATCAATATAGAATATAAATTCAGATTGAACATAGTAAAAACATGTAAATGATAGTGTCCCTCCAAAAAACATTACTTACTGTATAGTGAAAACCACCCTTGAATGATGGGATAGTAGACTAAAAGCTTTAGGAATCCAAACTATAACATATAATAAGTACCCTGTATCGAGATTGATGCAAAACAAGTGACATTTGACCTTTTGAGAGAGGTTTAGCAAAAGAAAACCACTTCTGGGGTCATTTGGGTGCATTTTCCATATCTATGTCCCCCCTCGGTCGATTTTGATGATTGACACCTCTTTTTAACCGTTAGAGCCAATAGAATCGAGGGGACGTTCCTAAAATCCATCTAAACATTACCCATTGGTGGACGAGTGATGCGTAGCCAGAATGCCCAAAACCGGAAGCAACACACTCTCGTAGCTCTCATAGCAACTATATATGAAAACTCCGTTATTGACATAAATATGAAGATGGATTATCAGTAATAATTTGACACATTGGATTAACCTATGGATTAACCTTCAGTAGCGTTTTTATCGTTTTAATGCCATTGAACACAACTTTTGATCAGAACAACAGCATAGGTAAGACAATGTCCCGTTTTTGCTCCGTAAAGCTGTGTTGTGATGTCTGTCTTTCCCCTGTCGCGAGTTCTGATCGCTCAGTGATGATACTTATACCCCTAGAATCTGTGGAATCTCAGTTTGCTAGTCCATATCTTGGTTGTGCAGATCCGATATGTAATAAGGGTATTTATACCTAGAGTTCTGTGCTAAGTGTGTTAGCATTTTTTCGCTCAGGGTTCATTTAGACGCTTCTTGTGAGACTTGTGTTTTGTTTTGGTAAAAATGGTTCGTTAGCTGAGTTTCTGCCCGTTAAGTGGGTATGACACATTAATAGGTTTTTAAATGTTAAGAAGCCCTGAGACACAGTTTCGTGAAAAAACTGTGTCTCAGGGGGCGGGGGCCTCCGGGTTGAACAGGTTAACCAAATACAAATTTCGGATCATAGTCTTATGTCAGATTTTACAGTACTTTACTTCCTGCACTAAATTACTGAAAATGCCCATCCCTAATTTTAACAAATGACCTGTGTTGTTTTATTTCTGTACAGGACACAGCATAACTTATGATTATGTTGCACAAGAACGACCGACAAGCATAACAAAAGAAAGAAGGAGAAAAAGAAAGAAAGCTGCTTGCTCCTACTATTCTTCCCTCTCTTACACCTTGTTGTCAGGAAATCTAATTTGTACCCGCGGCCCACAGAGCCACCTGGCAACGTATGCAGCATGCAAATAGGGCTCTGTTTTCGGCATTGCCAGTTGTAGAGGGAGAGAGAGAGGGAGATTGCCCTGGAGGATTAATGACATCATTCTGTATGCACCTCTGGACTCCCACACCGCCAGGATATTACCCACCTCTGACATAGAGGGATAATGTTGGTTCTGTGAAGGCACCACGTTTGGGGGATCTATCTCTTCCTGTTGGCGTACAAAAAATAATGGGGCTGGTTCATCATCAGATTGCGTGTCAGGTTTTGGGGGAAAAATGAATAGAAATGTGGCATATTGAGAATAGATGGGTCTCGTTAGAGTGCACCGCCTTGGCCAGTGACAGTCTCACTAATGGCGGCTCTCTTCGCTAGCACAGCAACACAACTTGCTGCAGCGGGGCACATACACCATCATTGCACCACATTACCCATCTTCCGGATGCTGATTATGTTTACTGCTTTTATTTGACTCGGTAGAACAATGTGTCTATTAAAGGAGGCACAGAGGACAATGAGTGCAAGTGTGTAAATTCCTCGGAGGATGCAAGAGTAATGCGCCACATCGGCCCTCTCTCCAGGGGAGCAGCTACCGCAAACAGAATTCATCACTGAGCCATCGACGCTATTGTTGGTCTTTTAGGAACAATCTGTTGTCATCAGCATATTACATGTTTTTCAGAGATCTACATTTTATATGAATTCTCTTTTTTTCACTGTTTATTACACTTGCTTTCCAGTCCATCATGCCAACCCTTTTAAGGATGCCTTGCTATGTTAAAGGTTTTCATCGTTTACACAAGTCTTGAAAATGAATCAGCATTGAAGTTGTATTTACGTACAACTTAAAAAGATCACATCAACGTTTGCCTTGTTAATAAAGATGAAAGTTCCTTAACCTGTTCAACCAAGTCAGGTTTTTTTTCACGAAACTGTGTCTCAGGGCTTCTTAACATTTAAAAACCTATGAATGTGTGACACCTGGTCACTCTACACACACACGCTTCAAATCGAGTTGCATAAATACTTGAGCTACGTTTTTATTATAATTACTGTGAAATGTATTATGTTTTCGTCATTATTACAACAAATACACACTTGCAACTGATAACACTGGCAATGATTTTATATTTATTAGACTATTAATAAAAAATCATGCTTCAAAAAAGTGGGGGCTCCAAATAAGAGGGGGGACAGCGATCCCCTGCGTCCAACGACCAATACACCACTGGCTACCAGAGTGTATGACAGCTTCCGGTTCCGGGGCATTCTGGCTACGCATCACTCATTCACCAATGGGTAATGTTTAGATGGACTTTGGAAAGGGAAAACCCCAAAAAGCATACTAGGACTCTTCTAAAGAGGAAATTGACTGATATTTATTGTATGCACTCCTCAGCATTTTTCTATCTTATCAGTTGCACTGTCCCTCTGAAAGCATGACCCTCTTTGATGCCATTCTAAAATGTTCCCTGTTTGATTAATATGAAGTATACATACTTTAAATAAAAGAGCTGCATTTCCTGTCACTTTCCTATGCAGTGTATAACTGTTTCAAATAACAAAATTGTAACATTGGGCTTTTTTTTCCCTGAGCAAGCAAATTGTCCGAGCATCTCCAGCACTGAAAATCAACTCACTGTTCTCACATGACGCTGACATGGAAAACTGCCCGAACGTTTATGGGTTGCATGTGGGAAAGGGGTTTCTCTGTCTCTCTTTCACACACATACACACATATGCATACACATCTATCCTGTTTATCCTGTCCTCTGGACCCGGAGGCCCCTGGCTTCAAGGCCAGAGAAGACCAGCCTAGAGGCTATAGGCTGTCCTATCCTGTTTCAGGCCCCTCATAGCCAGCCACATCTGTTTAATGCATACATCCAGTCATGAGGTCATGAGGTGGGAATGTGACAGGGAGCCAAGAGTGCTCTGGACTCTGTGATCATTAGTGCCTACGGCTATTGTGATGTTTGCTAAACACTGCTAAAAAATAAGTTACATAAGGGGAGGATTTGATGCCTACTCTATCCAACGAAGGTGGTGGGCGATGGAAGCAAGAAAGTGGCTCCGATCATTCAAATACTTCAGCAACAAACAACTTGAGCTGAGTTTGGCAGGCAAATCGCCCCCTTCTCCGTTGATCAGGGCATATGTTGTTTCTTGTTGAGACCCAAAGGTGCGCTGGGGAAAGAACAGAGCGTTTTTCACCCCCCGGCTCTGTCATTGAGACATAATGGGATCTGCCTGGCCAAGGGCCCTTTTTTTGGTTTCCATCAAATGGAGGGGAGAATGTATCCCAGAGGAAGGTATCAGTGTCCGCACGATGTTCTTTGGTCCGACTGAGGATTGCCAAAAACAACACAGCGGGTTTAGTGCTCAGGACCAGGAGAGGAAATTACAAGCTAAAGACACTAGATGTTAGGACATTTCCAGGTATTTAAGGCTATTAATCTGCTGAATTCCTTAATGACAATATTATGGTTCGTTGGCTACTGCTTTCACTCTGTCTGCCTGTCTGTCTGAGGACACACAGGTACACACACATGGAGCATTCACACACATATCAGAGACACATTTATGCATTCAATATATTCACATACACGCCAACAACCTTTAAAAAAGACACAGATACACTAACTACTTCACTTCCCTTATAGATACATGTACCACACAATACTTGAGGAGGGTCTACTCTAACTGTAGCACACTGCCACTCACTGGTCTGTAAGAGGTGCTGCTGTGTCTCCTTCTTTCTCCAATATCTTTCTCATATCTTATTTAATATTCTTTCAATGCATGTCAATCAATTTAAAAACAAGAGATTTTCCATTAATCACAAGTTATTGGAAGAAAACAACTCTTGCCGTTTGCAGACTTTGTATGTTCCATGTCTTACTCTCTCAGTCTCCTCTTGGTCTCCCTTTAATGAACCGATAACCTCATGCTGCAGCGGTGAACATTCAGCGGAAGATTAGAGGGAGTAAAAAGAAGACAGGAAGCGAGATAAAAGATTAAGGGATGGCAGAATGAGCGAGGATGTGCAGAAAGAGACAGGGAGGAAGTGAGAGAGCAGCGCACTGTGTGACATGCGGACAGATGGTAGCCACGCTGCATAGCCGCCGAAGCACATGTGATAGCCGAGAACCATGGAGAGCCTCCCGCACCCACAACTCTACTGTTGACACCTCTCAACATACTCTGGCAAGGGAAGGAGTGGGGGTGCAGCCAGGACGCTGGGTCTTACACTGGTACTGGATGTGTTGGACCGTTCGATGTGTGGCATTGCGCTTGTGAGGCTAGAACCTCTGAGTGTTGTTCCAGAAGTAAAGTTGTTCATTTCATATTTATATTTGAGCACCATTTAACAAAACCTTCAGGGGTCCAACGTCAAAAACTATAAATGTTGGTAACAGTCTAGTGGCCACTCTCAAACAGCTACAGAGTTGGATGACATTATTAGGGTTAGGGTTAGGGATTGGGGAAAGAAGAAACGTAAATGTAATCTCACATTTACGGCCAAACCCTAGTTGTTCATAGGGATTTCCAATTTGTTAGCAGATGGCACTTTGTCATTTTTTGTTTGAGCAGCCTAAATATACGGGTTTATACATTTTTACATCTTGCCCTGTTTCTCTAACCCTCAGAAGTTACAAACCCCTGATGGTGAGTAAGGGTTAGGGTTAAGGCTATTATGGTGGCATGGTGCCACTCTGAAAGAGAGAAAAAATTACTTGTTTTCTGTCTTTATCTTTTCCAACAGTCAGCATAATACATATCATGGTTGTGTGTTTACATTCTTATTCCTGAATGCAGTCCTTACAGTAGCACCTTCTCTCTTATGACTTCATGCTTGTTGTGAAAGAAAGCTTTGACTGGTCGTGAACCAGCTTGTTATTTGGCCGAGTGACAATAAATGACTCTATAGTTGTCCTAATCTGGCATCGCATCCATTGTTAGAGGGACACATATTGTGTGGTATGGACCCCACATGAAAAAATTGCCAAAAATAATGAAGGAAAAATAGGAGACCAAACAGTATGCAGGCTATGTGTGCTGCTGTGCATCAGTCACAGTATACGAATTTCATTGCATGTATTCACATTTTACAAGGGGTAAAGCATTTTTTATATTTATTAGACGGCTGGTTTGAATACTCGATTCTGATTAGTCAATTTGGACATTTCAGAGGTTGTTAATACTCAATAGCACACCGCTGCTAAGCAAAATAATGACTATTGTCGAGGAGGATCCAGGGAGAGAAGGAAAGAGGTTAAAAGACAGAGCGTTGGACGTCAGATAAATCAACAGAAGAAGACAGACAGGAAGTAAACACTTACGGGAACACGGTATGCGCTCTGGCATTGTTCAAGCACTTGTTAGTGGAAAATAAACTGTGAACAGACTTGGACAATTTCAGTAAAGCTAGATCAGTGCTGCAGTTCATTTTAATGTTGCTGTAGCCAAGTTCCAGCTGTTGGTACACAGTGGAACAGAGTATATTTTTCTTAGCAGAAGCAATACAATAATCTTTAAGTTATAAAATAATTTTGAATTAATATTGTGAGTCAAGTCGTCAGTTTATTTAGAATTTGGCGGGGTAATAAACTGGATAATGTGCAGCGAGGAGGTCATTAATGATCCCATTCGCATTGGGCTCCATAATCCCCCTGTTGGGTTTTCTTTTTTAAATGAATGACCGCCCCGCTGCACATTATCCCTTACATATCCGTAGGAGACTTCTGAAATGTTACCAGTTCAAAACCATGATTAAGGATTCTTTATAAAAATAGCAAAGGATGCATCAAATAGTTAAAACATGTGTCTGTATTTTGAGCTGATAAAAAGGTTTACAATTTTCTGATAAAGGAAACTCCATCACAGATTGCACTGCTTATGGGAGTGGCGTCAGGACTCTATTGTACGCCGGAGAAGACCTATGACATTAGCAGGTGTCCTCTCTTTAATGAAACAAAACCACATTTTGGTTTTTACAGTGTGCCTCTGCCTCTTTTTGTGCCTTTTTCACATCATCCACCCTTTTCTCTCAACCACTCCCTCCCACTTATTTTACAGCCGTCTCTGTCTCTCTCTTAGTGTTTTCCTCCTCTTCCCCCTTCATGGTACCCATGCAGGTCGGTCCGCACGGTCCGTTGTGTTGTTTAATATGCACAGCCCATTCTTGCTCCTTTATTATTGTCCCACTGGCGGCGGAGGCCCTTTTCTTTGGCCAGACAATGGGCGGCGTCGTGACAGAGAGCACGGTGGTCATGTCCCATTTGCCACCCCGCGCTATCTCTCTATCCTGCCCCCCCTCCTCACCCTTCGTCCGCTTTTCAATAGCACCCTAATACTGTTACAGGAGAGAAAGACCTGGGAGCCTTCAATACGCCCCAAGCCTCCCGGGCCACAGCTATATACATACTATTAGCATAATTATAGCCTGAGAGAGAGAGAAAGACAGATCGACAGCGAAATAGAGAGAGAGAGGCAGTAAAGGTGTTTGTAATGTGACAGTAGTCCCCCCCTACCCCTCCACACACAGACACACCGCGGAAAGACATTCTTATAAAGGACATTTGAACAGATCTAGTATTGGATTTGTCCCGATCTCAGTTGGAATGGTTCACTCAGCACTGGGGCTCGTGGGTGGGCAGTTCTCCTGTTTGTACCACGGTTGCATGACTTTGAACTTGAACTTGGACCCTGGGGGTCGAGCAGATTGAAATTGAATTGAGGAGGGCTCCCCCTGGAATACTGGCCTGGTAAATGCAGGCTGGAGCAGCTGTGGTCCCGGCGAGCGGCTTGTTTACATGTTAACATCTCTTCCCTTTTTGTTATGTTGTTCTGTTGTATTCATTGGTGTTCCCATGTAATGATGGGGTATTTGAAGTTCGACCTCAAAGATTTTTTCCCAAAACATCTATCATTCATACAAAATCCTTACTTGCATGCAACTAAAGAATACTATGGTTTGGTGTTGACTTGTTTACATGTGAGAAACATTGAGTAAAACTACATTTCTGTGTGATTTTGGAAAACTGAAGCTTGTTGTTTTGGTTGTTCTTGGTTTAATTGTTTGTTCCCAAAAATAGAACAATGGTTCTTTAGAAACATTTATTTTTCAGATCTCTTTTAGTTCATGAAAAAACTGTTGTTGAGAGAGTTTGTAGCATTAAGTGCATTCCTATCCTGTTGTTTATTATTGAGTCAGCAAATACGATTGCTGGCTTTGCTGGGATGGAAGTTGATGTAATGTACTGATGAAAACAAACTGGGTAATTAAAAACAGACTCAGCAAATAAATCATGGCACTCCAGCTTCCAATGAAGAGACAAAAAAAAACGTGTTGAGGATTGTGTTGAGCGTTTAGGAGGCTGTGAGGTTTCTTGAATGAACACGCAACATAAATGCAATAATTGCTTCCTGTTTTAAATTGCTTCCCATTTACTTGAGACCATAAACTCAAGTTTATATTGTTAACATAGGTGATAAAACAAAGTGAGAAGTAGGTTCACTTTCTCATAGCCTTCTATACAATCTGACTTGAAATGCATCTAGTGGAGTCGCCCTCGCTTGCCATTACAAAGAATGCAGGTTAAAGGCATTGCCGCATAGAGTGGTGCAGAAATAAGTCCTAAAACCCAGAAATAACTTAGCATTTTACCCCCATCCGGTTCCCTTGTGTTGAAGTGAACGCTTATTTTAACTTGTTTGTGGTTTGACATCGAAAACAAGGTCTGTGATTTACACGATCTGAAGTGATGTTTATATTGTGTTTCGACATAAAATATGTCAGCAGTGAATGTCCAAAGCTTCTAAAAAGTAACTAAAAGAGAATACAAATCGTCATGACGCCGACATAAGTCTGCCTTTATGTGATGTAGTTCTTTAATAGGCTAGCGTTAGCTCTTCACTTCTGGCAATTGTATTTAGGCTTAACAAATCACAAAGTGGTGTTAATATGTGGAGATTATCCTGCTGACAAAACATGTGAACTATTGTGAATGGGTGTTTGCCACAGAGCTTATTTTCTGCAATATAGTGAAATCAAATGGTAAAATCCCATTGCTTGTAGTCAAAGGACCCCTTTGCGATGTAACTTCCGGGTCCGCCTACAAAAATACCCTATCATTGAAACACCCTATTGGTTTCATATCTCAGACCTGGACGTTGCTGCTTGGTAAAAATGACCATATTCCGGGGTCTTTTGTCAGATTTTGGAAAATTGTGGTTAAAATGTTCATTTGGCATTTGGATTGGGCCCTGACAATTGACTTTAATATTGTCTCTTTGTACCTTGCTTTTCAATGCATACATTCAGACATACTTATTCCAAGTTGCCAGTCACAAACAACAGCTCTGAATGAGGGGAAGTGATGGTTAAAATGTAATGTGTATCAAGGCAATCGCAACATCTTCTCTCTCCACATGTGTCCTGTCTGTCGTTACAATCCACTATCATTAAAGAGCAAGCACACCGAAAATAACCTGAAAAGCAGCATTGACATCCCCCCATCGCTGCGTCACGAACACTGTGTTCATAGAAAAAAGTACAAAACACACTGTCTCACTCAGACAGGCGGCTCTAACACTCATATTTTGCCTTTCATCCAGTATTTACTGTCCGCAGAGTAAAACGATGATCCGTTCTCCACCCAGTAGACATTTTTCACAGGAAAGAATACCACAGCAATAGAAAGAGGCAACTCCTCGCCACCACCGGCCCAGTCATCCTGTTTTAGGGGCGGCTTTAAAGCATGTCACAAGACCTCATGCATAGTAAACAGTGCGGCCTCCATGGCTGACTGGTGAGCAATTTGCCTCGTAGATTGCCTGGCCCCGGGGCCTTGGAGCTATGTTTATGTATGAGCCCTCCTGTTTCATATGTATCGGCCGCGGATCATTTTCTACCCCCCCCCCCCCTCCCTGTTTTCTCCCTGGCAGAACTGATGGCATACACATACAGATAAAAACACACACCGGACAATGTGCGCAGAAACACACACACAAGCATGCATATGGACGGACACATAACGTACACATTAAGAGTGATGACCTGCACAAGGAGTGACAGTGTCCCAGCAGATTACACTATTGTCAATGCAAATAGAAATGTACTATACATGTGTTGCAGCTGCTGCTGCTTACCGTGGCAGTCACGCCTTGCAGGGTGAGGGGAGATGTATTAGAAACATGTTGTCTGTGATGGTGTTTTCACACCTCCTTGTGTCAGCTATTTAATACCACCTTTAACCATATTTTCTGCCTTGAATAAACAACTTGGATCCAGTGTTGAAGCAGGAGATTTCTGAACTCTGCCTCATCAGCACCTTTTCATAACACAATCACAAGGCCATCATCGCATGTAAATAGCGATATATTTAAACACGTGTGAGACATTATTTGAATTTCCTGAAGGCGTATGCTGCAAGACCGCATGCAGAGAGACAATTATGAAAATGAATACATGTAAGATGAGAGTCCGAGTTCATTAACCCTTCATCTTTCTCCATCCTCCATCTCCCACATTCTTATCCCTCTATTTTCCTTCTCGCTAACCCCCCCCCACACTACCAATCTCTGTTTAATGAAAGAGCGGACAGGTTTTACAGATGCACAAAGCCCGTCTGTGAAAAGAAAAGAAGAGAGATGGTCTATGTAAGACCATCTTAAGGAATATTTACAGCATCAAAAGTCGGGCCGAAGATGTCCTCTATGTGTCAGCTAAGGGCGAAGCATCTCCAAAGGGCCTGAAATGTAATGGGTTTCACAGGACACAATTTGTTTGATATGAAATGATCCTCAGCAGACACAAAGTGGCCCCCATTAGGGGCCAAGCAGATTAGCGCAGTCCTCTGAGGGTCCGTGGCTCAGTGTCAGTGGTGGAGGACTCTTCTTATCTTTCATTATGCGCACACAGCAGGGCGGATTCAGCAGCCCAGGAGGGGGGGTTTGGACTAAGAAAGAGAGAGAAAGGAAGAGAGGGAGGGAAACAGAGATTGGTGCCGTTTAAAACATCATTTCCACATATCATAGCCCCATCTCTAATTCAGTGCTAGAAGCGAAGGAGCCGTAGGGAATGCACAGCATCTTACTCTCTAAATGCCAAAATTGACCAGCAGGCACAGAGGAAATGAGGCTGAACACAAATACACACACATGCAATCACATACACTTGTGAATACAGGCATGTTGAATAAATGCACAGGCAGAAAAAGACGTAATATGCAGGCACCAGCAACAAACACACTCACACATGCCAAGTCTTGAAAGCAGCCAAACACAAACTGCAAAAATGAGACCCTCAGAGGGGAATACCACTCTTCACGCACACACATCCTCACAGCACGGGGATGGCAGCATGCCATGCGGGTTCATGCCTAATCTGTGTTTGTTAATGGTTGGCGTGTGCTAATTACTGTCACCGTGCACCAGGGGCCTTCGTTGGCCAATCACCAAGTAGACTAGCCTCTGACCGGCCAATCGCTTGCCGGTCTAGCCTCTGAACCAAAAGGGCTTCTGGGATAGAGGGACTTTCAGCGGTGGTGAAATTGGCCTTGGAACACTTGTCTCATGCTGGAACATGATGAGAGTAAGAGAAAAAGGAGAGTCGAGGAAAAGCTTGATGAGTGTGTGTGTGCGAGAGAGAGATGGAGTGAGCGCTTCAGTGTGTGTGCACATGTGCAGGGCCGGCCCTTGGCATAGGCAGTATAGGCGAATGCTAAGGGCGCATCAACCCATCGGGGGCGCCGCCAATTGGGGAGAAAAAAAAAAGGAAAAAAAATTGTAAATTAAACAAATATTATTTTTTTAATTTCACAACAACACAATTTCCCGATTTTGGGTCAACAAAGTACATCTTATTATCTTATACTAACATAACTACGCCTATATTGCGTACAGCGCCCATAAACTATGGCGCACCCCCCCCCCCCAAATCAAGTTGAACTGCCCCAGCCCCAGTAAAAACCAGAGGTTTATGTGAAATAGTTCTTTTTTGAAATAATGGTTTTAGTGTGCAATTATAGGTTTTAATTTTGTATTTGTGTTAATTTAAAATAAATCAAACTCCCAAAAAACTTATACAGCTTCTGTGTGCTTTTATTAACATTGGAATTTACTGTGTAAGCGGCCGCGGGGTGGGAGAGCTTTAGAGAGCTCTCTCCTGAAAGACTGAGCAGCTCTGATAACCTCAGCTCAGTGAGGTAAAGGCACACCTTTATATGATCATTATAGTTATAAAAAAATAAGAGAATAGATGAAAAACAGGTATAAAATACTATATGACAGTAAAAAAAGTGGGGTGCCAGCTAAATCTTGCCTAGGGCAGCAAATTGGTCAGGGCCGGCCCTGCACATGTGGCACTATGAACATGCAGCACTATATGTGTGTGAGCAGCAGACGACAGAGTGGAAAGGAAAACAAGGCCTGAATGTGGGCCAAGTCAACCACTCCACAGGCTCAAAGGCAGCAGTAATCCAGTGTTGACATGGTAAAAGCCATGAGCTTAGTGTCAATTAGATAGAAACAATATGCTTACTCTTCTGGAGTAAGTGGATAGTACCTTTTAAGTAGAGCAAGCCAAGCAATACTGAAATGAATCTGAGGCTGTGAATCTGACTCTTCCATCCATCATTCAACGCCCACATCTCCCGTGTTTTAAATTCTTACAACATATTTGTTCAGCTTGTTTGTAGCAACTTGAAATTCACACTCTGTTAGTGTCAACCATCAACATAGGATTTTACCTCAATTTATGCTGGTTTTATATTCTTCTACCAGAGGCTAGCTAGTTGGCCTTATTACATTTCAGTCACAGAATGGGTTTCTGGGCCATGACAATCTCAAATCATGCAGGCTACCATCATTCAGCGTTGGAGAAAAGAGGAGAGATACAAAGGGTGAAACCATCTCTGACATTCCTGGAATGGCCCTGAAGCCATAAGAGGGAGGTGGTGCATGTGTGTGTACGTATAGTATGTATGTGTGTATATTTGTATAAATGGCTGCTTTGATAATGCCATGGTACCATCCGAGGCCAGAGGGTGTGAGGGGGAAGAGGATCGTGTGATTGGTTGATGCGTTACGCCATCTTAAACGATAGTGAGAGTCCATTTACAGCAGTCGCCTACTGATGCTGCCCCGGAGGGTACAAGGCACACAGACACCTGCATGTAAACAAGGCATGTATTTAAAGGTGCAGTACATGCATGCACACTGACAATGGTACATCCATCAAGGAGGCAAGGATTTCTTTTTGTTTGTCTCTTCATCTGTTTGTCTGTGAAGGGTGACGCATGAGCCAAGGAAGGATTTTGGAGTTGAGCCATAATGCCTGATTAATATTTTCTTTCATTAAGACAAGGCATTTGGCCTTGGCGGATGTTTGCGCTCGCCTTTCTATTTTAGATTTTATTTATGGAGCGATTTTTAAGACACTATGCGAGACGCATTGAAAGAAACATTGTACTTAACACAAAGTAGCACAGGACATTAAGTCAGAAACAGTTCTTATAAGGTGAGTTTTCAGTAATTGGTGCTGTGGTCCTGGAGGGTGCTGACAGGAGGTAGTGTCGCGGTGAAGGAGGTTGGTGAGGGAGGAGGCCGGTTATGGAGGTCTTTGTGAGAAAATAGAATGACCTTGAATTCATTGCTGCTCCTGTCTCAGAGCTCAATATGCATATACAGGATGCTACCAATTCACATTTTCATTGTTGGAGTTTCCAGTAAATGTTCAAGTAACTATTAGATGGACATCAACGACATGGCATCAACTGTAAAAAGTTGCCCCTAGCTCAACATTTTAGCATACTAAACTCACGCAGTGAACATGGTAAACATTCCAACTGCTAAACAACAGCATTGTCATTGTGAGAATGTTGACGTTAGCATTTAGCTCACTTAAGGCTGCACTCAAGCACTGCTGTGTTTAAGTGCAGCCACACATCCGTAAGCATGGCTGAAAATTAATGTGCTAATTCACAAAAACCATCACTTGCAAACATTATCTGCCATGTCTCTCCATTCACAAAACAGTCAAGGAATTAGAACCTGACAGAGAGAACCCATATCATCTGGGCACTATTAGCTTGGCAGCGCAGATAGGCATTCTTTGAGAATAAAACTGGTTATTTTCATCTTGCTTGGGACGAAAAAGCAGCACAATCACTTGTAAATTT
Source organism: Trematomus bernacchii (assembly GCF_902827165.1). Taxonomy (NCBI): domain Eukaryota; kingdom Metazoa; phylum Chordata; class Actinopteri; order Perciformes; family Nototheniidae; genus Trematomus; species Trematomus bernacchii. Next base: position 207,811 of record NW_022988066.1, on the reverse strand, counting down.
GACCCTTAGTCTATCAAACAAATGCTGGTTTCTCTCTTAAGCCAAACATGCACAAAATGACATACATTTTTTTCCAAATCAAATCATGTATACCTCCCTCTGTCCAACCATCTAAATGTAACCTATTTTCTATGAGCTGCACTTTCGCCTCTATGAATACTCAAGCTTGGCCCGTCTACCAGTCAACGTATTGTTTGCTTAAATTGAAAGGTTGGTAGGGGGAAGCCAACTAATATGGCGAACCACTTCAAAACCACTTTTCATCTTTGTTATCAGCCTCCATCATTTTCATTCGCCATGCAGTGTGAGAAGGCCCTTTCATCTGAGATGGAGAAAGCGTGCGAAAGAGAGAGATGGTGGGGAAAAAAAACGAAATAGAGATTGCGATGGATGATTATATGTGAGCAGGTCTTAAAGACTTCTCTCCTCCTGACTACTCTCTGCTTATTATCCGACAGAACAGCCTTCCGCCATCAATGGTGGCTATGCCGATGGAGATTTTCCTTACAAAGAGAAGAAGAGAGTTGAGAGGATTTCCTCCTTTCTATTCCTTTCAGTGAGGTCACTGCACTGTCATATGAATAATAGATTTTAATTGATTTAACCTGGTCCTGAAGTGGGCTAAAACGCAATCCCTGTCACTTTCAGAGGGCAGCAAGAGGGGAGTATGGTCCAGCACACATCTTTAAAAGCCCCTTGACGTAAGTCCGGGATGAAATATTTACGCTGTAGCAAGGACTGACCTCCTGCTGCAAAACCACGGTGTGATCTCCGATTGATTTCTGACAAGACAATTGGGGCGAGAGAAAAATGCAGCACTGTCCAGCGAAACCTCCGCACTGTACCAAAGTGACCTTGTGGAAACCAGAGCCATCCACCTTTAACTGTGGATCAATTTGGTTAAATTAAACAGCTGCTTCTGAGCACTCAATGGTTTCAAGTGTTTCGTGAGGATGAAGCTATTTGGTGCAAGCTATTTAATAATGTGGTAATATCCGTCAAGTGGAATTTTAAATGTGCTTTGAGCATCCTGCCTGCTATACCTGCATATTAATCACAAGGAAGTAAAGATCCTTAAATAGCCGACTTCTCAAGAATGAAGAAATGTTACTTATTATGATCCTGGCAAAGCTATAAAACATTTTTTAATGGCTACATTACGTTATCACTCAATAAATTTGACCTATTGATTTGTTGTACACTATTCTGCATCAAAGTACAAATTCAATATTTTGCTCTACTGTATCTAAGTCTGTTGTTCGCAGAACCAACAGGCGGTGTTGAAATTATGTAGATTTATTCATAACATTAGCATGATAAATTGGGAACAAAATGAAGCAGCTACACTTGAATTATTAAGATTATGAAAAATTATAATGAATGCTTTGCTCTTGATGTGACTTGTTTTCCTGATAAACAAAGGCCTCTAATTACCACAGAAACATCTGGGGACGTTGGTAACCTTCATTAATCTAACCCAATCCCACCATTCATCTCCCTGCAGAGTTTCACATTAGAAAGGATAAGTGCACCAGTGACACTGCATATAAATGCGGAGCAGTTATCAGACACATTCTCTCCAGTTTCTTCCTGGCATCGTCCCTCACCTCAGGGATATTGCCCAATAAATGCCTTCTGCTGGAGCCACATCCTCCAATCTCATTGTCTCTTAGTGTTAATTGCAAGATAGTAAACACTGATTACAAGTCAATTAGAGGCCGCTTCAAACAAACTGTCACTGCCTTACTTTCCAAAAACAGGTGATGTAAGGAACTGTTGAAACAAAAGTTTGACATCTCTACTGATTTCTCTGCGTGTTCCCTAAGGGGAGAGCACTTTGAGTTCAAATCAGACATGATAACAAACGTCACATTGGCCTTACACCACATATATTCAAAGTCTCTTTTTTCCACCTCAGGTCTCCAAAAACGATGGATTCTCCAGGCTCAGATCCATCACATCAATCCGTCATATTTTGCACATGGTCTCTGTTTCTGAATGTTTGTGTTCCTAAGGGTCACATTGAGTGTTTGTGCTGATGTTTGTGTGTGTTCCCCTCGTCCCCTGCATGGAGTGAGAGCCAGGGGTAGCGGTGTGTGGATAACCCCTACGACCGGGGCCCTCAGGCTGACAGAAAACCTGGCTCAGACCGAGAGAAGAGAGCCGGGATATGAGGTTGGATCAGACTGGGAGTGATGAAGGGTTTCGACCAGGTGTGTAAGTGTGTGTTTTTGTGTGTGTAAAGGAGGTGATGGAGGATTTAGGATAGGACGTTGAAAGTAGAAGGAAAGTGGTTGCTGTCAGAGTTCTTTTAAACTTTCAGCGATCATTTGTTTGTGCTCTATTGTGTTTTTTTTACTTGAAGGTAGTTCTCTTTGCATGTGTGTGTATGTACTTGTGTGTGTTCTGCTCCCTATCTGACCTGTAGGATGAGTAGGGGGGAGACTCCTGCTGATTAATGGGCCTGTCGGCTCTCCCATGGTGGCACGTTTCCAAACTAAATTTGGCCACTGCTGGCTAGCGGGGTCAGGTGCAGGCAATGGAGACATTAGGGAGGGCCTGCCTCACAGCAGCATCTCCTGAACACTGGACCTCAGCGCCAGGAGAACCTGGAATAGGCTCAGATAGGTCATCTCGCTGAATTGTTAAAGGTACTATTCATAATAATGGACAGTCATTTCTGAAGGCCCTCTTTGCTTAAAATAATACAAAATTAAGTTCAAGAAGCCCTCAGAAGGCACATGTTACAACTTACCTCTTTTGATTAGTGGTCGCACATAATCTTACAGTGAGGTTGGGTCACTGCTTTTTCAGTAGTCAATAGAGTAATAGTTCAACATTTGTTAAATATGTTGCTGGGAGATGATAAGATGAGAAATAGGAAGCTTTACTGTTAGCCAGTTAGCTTAGCTTAGCACAAAGACTGGAAGCCAAGAAAAAAATGCTAGCATGGCGCTATCCAAGGTTATCTTTACAACTAACAATTCAAAATGTTTTATCTTGCTTTATTTTACCTGTAGAAAAATGTAATTACGAAAACAATATATTGGGGTTTTATGGAGAGCAATGTGGTAGAATGATTTCTTGGCCTTGAGTGTATAGATGTATTCTTTGTTTCGCAGCCAGGAGAAAGTACAAAAAAAAGAGACTAATGGCGTCTCTGAAAGTTCAAATGAGTAATTTAATAAAGTATCGTTGGTGGAACAAACAGAGCAGGTCAAACAAAGCGTCGTGTCGAGAGGAGAGAGAGGACAAGTGTCCGTGTCACGCCCATCTACTTCCGGTCCATGGGACCTTATTTCGGAAAAATGATGTACTGTATTGAAGTCAATGGAGAGAGAAAACGTATCTTCACTGGATCTTTCGATCCCGTTTGAATTGTGCCACGAATTACACATATGATGTTTGTCAATCTTAAAAAATAATTTCCATGTCAAAAAAGTCACAGTTTGTCGTAAAACTGTTGAAATATAAGACTATGAAAAATACGCAACTAGAAAGACTACAAATCCCAGAGTAAGTTATGTCATAACTGATGTCACAATTGTTTTCCTCCACTAAATAAGAGATAGCTAAGATAAGATAACTTTAACAAGATGCCTGTGTGCTTAGGTTGTTATCATACCAGCAATGGGTCTTGCTCGTTCTTTCGCTTCCCGTCTGATGAAAGGACCAGGAGTGGCTGGATCAAGTTAGCTACCTAGCTAGTAGCAAGCACGTTAGTTAGCATTACAGCCTTAGCCTTGTCATTTTTATTAGCCTTAACATGAAGTAACACTAAGTAACCCAAAATGCTAAACAGTAAGAGTAGTAGTCATATTTCGTGAACCCTTTGAAGAGTACTGTCACACCGGTGTGATCATTCTATAATACACCATTTAAGCCCGGGGGAGAAATGCTAACGCTAACGCTACATTAGCATCGGCGATCTTTTCTACTTCATGCTATCTGCACAAATGGTTGACATTAAACATTAAAAAGATCAGGCAGTTCAGAGAGAATCAAAGGAAGGCAGGCAGGCAGGCAGCTTTGCATGACATTCTTCTGGACGTGTTTCATTGTGTTGATAGTGAGGGTAGTCAATCCCTTTTTTGGCAAGACAGTAGTGACGGCCATCTTGGTGACGTGTGTTGTTGTGCGAGACCAGAGATGTAGTTCATTGAACGTTTCACACAAAAAAAAATGTGTTACTTCACAGTTTTACGACACATTTTTTTTTTTTTTACTTGCAAAATTATCTTTTAAATTGACAAACATCATATGTGTAATTCGTGGCACAATTCAAACGGGATCGAAAGATAATCTTTCTCTCTCCATTGACTTCAATACATAATTTTTCGGAAATAAGGTCCCATGGAGGTCCACCGGAAGGGGAGGGACTTCGCCACTCTATATCCGATTCCTGGCTCCTCCTCTCATTGGCTGCTTCGACGATGGGCGGGTCTTCCTCCCGGCTTCGTTTCTCTGGATTCATTTCGCATAAAATAAGGAGATTTAGACGTTGTGTGTTTAATGTGTAACACCACAAGCCTTTCCTCCTCATATTCTCATTCATGACTATTTATTCTATACATTCTGACGGCTGTAAACATAGATAACGTGAATACGGAAGTGACGTCATGTAACAGCGGAAGTGACGTCATGTAAACGACAAGGTTGTCCTTCAAAATAAAGCTTTTCAAAATAAAACGGTGCATCCATTCAATATTCAAGTATCATATTGATTTTAATTTCTTACAAGTGGTGACTGATACCCTTATTGTTGTCTTTTTGCTAACCTGTAGCTAGTCCTAGCTTCATATTTCAAAGTTCTTTAAGGTAGTTAGAATTTAGCAGAAGAAACTATGCAACAATCTGAATAAGGTTATCTGGGCAGAGATGGCCCATTTTAAAATGTAATTGATCTCTTTGAGCATACAGCCCATCGTGGTTATGTCTGAGCATATTCACTCCTGAAGTTAAAGCTTCGTCATGGCAAAGGCGTTTGTGCGCCTCAGTAACCCTCCGAGCAATGTTGCTAGCCTCTAAAAAAGTGCAACCCTAATATGCAATATGTTGTGTGAACACGAAGGGTGTATCTGTAATTCAAATGGTCAGTGCCAGACCTTTCCATCCAGGAGAAAATCAAAAGCATTCATGGTCTTACAATAGTCATAAAATGACATTTTGTTCCGGTTTATCACTAATCGATGCTGATGAAAGAGGCAGCACCGTTAAACTGTAGACATAACCAACATCATCCCACTCATCCATCCCCCTCAGTGACATTTCCCCATCCATCTCACAGTGCAATCAGAACTACCCATTATGTATTCGCTAGGTAACAAGCGCAACTTGACCAATTACAGACACAATGATAGACCCCGCAGCTCTTTTTTCTTTGTGTTTTTGCCAAGGCTGTCATGGCGACCTCAACAACGGACGGACGTCAAGACTGGTTGGCAGGTCACCCAAGGTGGGCAATGTGAGTACATAATTACAGCTTGGGAACATTTGCCCTTTGCAAATTGTATGAAATGCATAGTGGCTAATTGGGCCACTCTGGCATTTGTGGAGTTCAACGGGTCATCTTTTATGTGACGGCCATTATCACTAAAGTGATAAGAGTGATAGACCCACTCAGCTCCCACTGGTTCCTTTTGCTGTATCCATAGAAAAAAACTAGTCAAGTTGAGGAAGACATTACAGTCAGTTGTACAGGTCATAAAATATAGCTTTTTATGTCCTGAAAGGCTGTTTTTGGTTGGGTATATATTTAAAAAAGAAAAAACCTTTTCTGTTCAGCTATCGGGTAAACTTGAGATATTCTCACAACAGCAGGATTTCAACTCGTTGGTACATTCTGTTCTTCCGATGGTGGCATTTAGAGGTTAAAGTTCTCTGATATTAAAAAGTGGATTATTAATACTACATTGTACCTGCTACTTTTGTAGGAACCAATTTAATTTGAATTGATTCCCTCAGACGGATGTAAGAGCCCCGATTCCTCAGAGTTTAATTATCTATATCAGAATGAGAGATGACCTGACTTAAGGCAGGTGAACGGATAGAAAGAAAAGAAAACATAAGAGCTTTAAAACTGGATTGACATTGGTAACCATGTGCACTTGATAAGAATACCTCTGCTGAAAAACATCTAGATTATTCATTAACAGAGAACCTTGGGTTTTCAAAGTGACAACAGCAAACCTCTTCACCTTCAGGAACTCTCAGCTCATTTCATCATGCAAAGGGATAAAGAAACTCCCCCCTCTCTGACAGCTAACTTCTGCCGTTCCACGACACCTCCCAGTTCACAGTGAGGCAGGAATGTGCTAAATCCTCCTCAGGTGGGGGAGTCGGCCCGCCAGCCATCGGCAGACTCGGCTCTCATACAGACGGATAAATCTCTCCCCTTGTATCCACACCCCTACATTAAGTAAAGGTAGCGCCATCTGCTCCCTATTAATTCCCCAGCAGGCGACTTATCACCTCAACCCCCGTGACCCGCGTGTGCCTCCTCCATCCTCCCTACTCCTCTCTCTCCTCTCCCCTCTACTCCCTCATTCCTGAACCCCATTCATCTCATCCTCTGCATGTTTTATACACTATAGTTGAAGAGGTTTGTTGACATTTCATTTTACTGTGCCTTAGAAAATGGATTTATATACATACACACATATGAACACACATGCTATAACCTTTTGCTAACCGCTAAACTCTCCAGCAATCCAGCTCCCCCTATATGTCCCTGTGGCGGGGGGTTCAGTGGACAAGTCTGGTCCTCTAGGTCAATGGCAAATGAGAAGCAGAGCTTTAGGATTAAGGAGGAGATAGCTGAGGGTTCAGGAGCCTTTCTCTGGCTTTGATTAGCTCCCTTACTTGATTAAATGCCCATCGTCGAGGAAAAAAAAATGCAAATTGGATGAGGGGAGAAGAAGAGAAGAGCGGGGAGAGACAGAGTCAAGGCCATTTGTTTTCTCAGCTGGGGCTAGTTCAAGTGGTCGTCTTCTAGAGCCCTTTGGCCCGGGTTCACACACACATAGAGGCACTGCACACACATACATGCAGAGATTAATAAAAATGTCCTGAGGGAGGACAGAATAAGTTAGAGGGTTGGCTTTCGAAGACCACCACCTCACTCTCTAACTTTCCAGTCCCATCCTTCACTCACTTGTTTATCCCCTCTTCTCTCTCCCTCAGTCTCCCTCCATTTCTCCCCCACTGTACTCTCCCGCAGTTGGGTCTGTCAGGGTAACCTGACTCCGGCGGCTTCTGACACGATCCAGACCGCTCATAGCCCCTGCCCAACACTTTCACCACCAGAGCCAGACAGTAAAACACCCAGATTACTACCACATGTTCCCCCCTATTTCTCTCTCTCCCACACACACATACACATACACACAGATACACACAGATACACACACTTTCTGTTGTTGGCAAGCATCCCCCACGGCCACCATTGCTCTCTGGGCTCAGGAACACAGGCTGCACCAAAAAAAAAACAGAGTCGGGTAAACTGACCCAACCTGTGTAGGAAAAAGGAAGGGGTGTAGTTGGGGGGGTTGACCTGTAGGTGTATAAGTGTGTGTAGTTATGGTAGTTGGTAGATAAATAGTAACAGCTTCAGACAGGAGAGATGAGAGGACAAGAGGGGAAAAAAGGAGAATAGGCCATAGTGGGAGGTTAGGAAAACACAGTGAGTTCCCAGGGAAGAAGTTTCACCTTTACTTCCACTGATCTGTACTAGTAATCAAGCAGCATCATGGGTAATAGTACATGTAGTAGTATTGTATATTTCATAAATAATGCAATGACGTCAACCGACAAGGCATTGGCCATAAATAAATACAAGGGCAGATGTTGCTATTGCTTTGTAAGTGAACTGCCTATGAAACAACATGCATTACTGTATGTGAAAACAAAAATATTGAAATGTAATTTTACTTCATTATGTTATACATTGAGTAATTGTGCTAATTGTGATAATATGCTACAGATTGTGAATAGTAAAGCTAGAAAAATGACTTAATGGTGGAATAACACCATTTGTTGACAGCACACTACTGTTTCTATTGTCTATCCGGTAAAAGTTGAACCAAGGTGGAAAAGGTTGTATCTTCTTTGTCAGCCGGCGTGCTACTCCACCACTCATGATCTAGTTTCGTTCAGAGCGGGCGGACTGGACTTCTGCAGTGCCACGGGGCAAATGTTATCTAACTGACGCTTCTCAGTAAATACCTCCGAGCCTCGGGCTGGCTGCTTGTCAAACCACACTGTCCTGTTTTCGGTTTGTACAGGTGTCAGAAGATGTGTGGGTGTGGAGCTTTTAAAGTTGTTAAAGGCACCTTTTCAATGTGTATTTGTGTAATTCGTATGCTAGGGCGTATACCACATAATGGATCCCTACTTCAGCTACTGTCACTGTTCCTAACTTTAGCTTTTATTAAGGATTTTTCAGAACATTTCTGCAAACACAAATCAACCCTTAACATTTATCTTGGTTTTATGCAACCTGCGATGCTGCCTGATCTGCGGAGAGTTATCTTAAGAGAGTTAAAGTCCCCTTTTGACTTTGCACCTGCACCACGTTCCCTCCCTCCCCCGCGCTTTGTTGGCGAGGGCCGTCTTGGTCATTCTGCATGCCCAGGCACATTATCAACTTGCAATTACACTCACACGCTCTGTTCTGCTCGCCCAAATGAACCAGCTGGTGATACAGCAGCACTGCATTACAAACACATTGACTACTTGCACATGCCTACATAAGAGGTCTTCCTGTCACAAATAACCCTAATATGAACTTAATGCGGAGTAATGAATCTGTTGGATTTTCATTCCGGCATACTGGAAAGTTAATAAAACAATATTGCGATTGGTAGGGATGGAGAACCCTGCGGACCACGCTTTAGATTAGGCCCCTAATGGCTCTGAAGCCGGAGGCTAAATTGAAATGTAAAACCCAGAGCGGGACCCTAATTCACCCTTATCTGTGTGAGTGACGAGCCTGCCTCCCCCGACTGAGATTGGGGCCATGGAGTTGGATGAACCGCAATTTGCTTTGTTAGAGGTGTATGCATGCACGGCCCGGATCACAGTATGGAGATATAGAATGCGTGTTTGGAATGCATTTGGAATAAATGAATGTGTTTCTTTCCCCCGCCTCTCTTTCTTCACACCTCAGTGAAGTAAAAGTGAATGCAACATGGGAGGAAACACATCTGTCAGTATGCGCAAATCAAATAACAAGCACTCTCACAAACAACGTTTTGTACTTTCCTTAACCCTTAAATGGGCAATCACACATAGAAAAAAAACATTATTTCATGGGTATTTTCTACCAAACCCCTATTACACTGTTGTAACAACCATATTACACCTGAACACACCCCATCACACTATTATTACACCCGTATAATGCCAGTATTTCTTAGTTTTTACACCCATGTTACACTGTTATTAGACCAATATAGTACTGTTATCATACCCATATGACACCCATGTAACACCAATATTACAACCATATTATGCCGTTATTACATTATTCTTACACCTATTTTACACATGGACACAGCCTGTCAATTGACTGTATCCAGATACAGAAACCATTTAAGGGTTAAAATCTGAATGCATTATTACATGTGAGTGTTTACGCTGTGGAATCCTTGAGATTTCGTACACGCTTCAGGACTGTACGGCCCTGGATTGGTTGCACTAAATCACACCAACACAACATCAACCCCCTCCTCTTACTCCCCCAGTCAACAGGCCACTCGTCCACCTGTTCCCATTATGTTACCTCAGTGATATCTCTCTTCTCCTCCTCCTCCTCTTTCTAATACTCCTTCCTTCCTCCCCTCTCACCCTAATATCCTCCTTTTCCTTTATCTCTCCTCCTTTTACCACCATTGGTGCCTCCGCCGCTGACCGTTCATTACCCTAATCAAGTCCAGCAGCTGAACAACCGCTCACTGCCACTCCAGGAGCTGTTTTTCTTTTCTTTTTTCTAAATCCCCCGACTCATTTGCATATGCATCCAGTTAATTAGCGTGGGGGCGCAGGTGCGTGGTGATAATCATTATTAAACATGACAGTCACCTGTGACCACGCTGCCCTCGCCAACCCTCCACATATACACACTCACACACAAACACACCCTCTCTTCTTCTCCTCCTGAGCATCACGGTCAACACAAATATTATGTCATTTCCTGTTTCTGTTACAGTGGTCAGATAAATTCAGCGCTTGATGACATTTGTACTCTGCAGTGAGGCGTTTGAAAATTAGCAGAGAAAAACTAGCATCGTGTGTAGTGTCTTCTGGCAGAAAGGTGTCAGATGGAAAAGGAATTAAATAAAAGAAAGTTATTCCCCACTGAGAGAAAGAAGGGCCCGGTGGAAGAGTGTGTGTGTGTGTTTGTGTGTGTGTTGGCCTGTTGACATCACTGGGTGGGCCAAGATTTTTCTGTTTGCGTGTGCCAGTGTCAGCATGCCTAACACTGTTCTGTGCACATATACATCTTTATTTGTGTGTGTGGACGTTTCTCCAACTACGGAGGCATGTGTGTGTTTGTAATGTAATATATACTTGATAATAGGTTACATTGTGGAAAGTTGATGTGATAGGATCTGACAGTTACAACGTAGCCTACTTACAGCCGGCACAGCTTTGATTCCCACAGGCGGAGCAGACATCCATGCGGATGAATACAGGTTAAACAGTTAGTTTTCCACTTATTTTCGACTGTGGTATTTTTATTTGGTGCTCAGTTACACAATACAAATAATGTTCAATTCTCGCTGCTGTATATGGTTACCAAATGTAATATAAACCTTTGAAGTGAAGATGTACCACATGGATACCCTCAATGTATTGATGACATTAAAACGTTTTCGAAGAATTTGTAATTGCAACTTTTATTAAAGCCTTGAACTCAAGCAACTCAATCTTAGTATTTCTTAAATACAAGTTATAATGTATTTTAGTCAATATTTCATATGTCTGTACTCCCCCTACCGCGCTCGGTCTTACTCACTTAATAGAGCTGCACCACCATCTGCTGTGTGAGTGTGGTAAATGCAGTACATTGTTGCTAGACGATTTTAAACTAATCAAACAGTTTTAATACCTATCATCTCACATATCAGACCAATCGTATAGTAATTATAGTCAATGTAGATTTGTTCACATGCTTTTTTCAAGTAATCTTACACACTCCGATATTGTCCTCTAATGACAACAATCAGTTTATGTCAAATAAGGAAGAGCATGTACAAGTGCAGAATAACCATAGAATATTTCATCTTTAATTTTCATAACAATGATTTTATATCATTGTTACGGCTGTACAGTATGTGTTCCCTATGCCTTGTTTTTCCCTCCACTAGCTCTGCCCAGGTGTGCTGCACCAGGAAAAGGAAGTGCTCAAAAGCTCCAGTGCCAGCAGCTCAAGAGTAGAGGCCTCTGGTGGGGGGACTGTCAAATTGTCAAACAATCAGGTCCTAGGCTGCATCTCACTTCGGTTAAATGAAATCCTTGCGTCCCTCACTTGCGTAGTTTCCCTGCGTTTAGTCCCTCCCACCAGGGAAGCATGGAGAGACGCAAGGAAACCACGAGAAACAGGGGCCGTTTCTCAGGGTGTTTCTCAATGTCGAGGACGCTTGCTTGGTAGCACATGTCTTCCGAGTCACTTGCTTCAGAAGCGAGGCAAGAATCCTTCCTAGCCTCGGAAAACGAAGAATTGTGGAACAGGCAACAGGTGTGCAGGTGTGCGTCATATGCGAGGCCCCGCCTTAAATGGAACGCGATTTCCGCCAAAGATTTGGGTTGCGGTCGAATAGTCTAAAAATCAGCTCCTAACGTCTAACCCTATCGTCTATTCCTTGACCTCTGAGTGAAACGTCACGGGGTTAAGGGATAGTGGATAGGAGAATTCAAAAGGACTTAGGAGAAGAGACTGCGGTACTTTAGAGAATCCGACTGCACTTTCACTATCCGACGTGTTTATGACGCGCCAGCGGACGTCATAAATGTGCGCCTGCTGCTGTGGGGAAACTATGGAAACTACAGTTTTCTATACAGCGGACTACAACATGGATGTATAATAAGAACGACGGACTACTGTAAACTCATATAGAGACTCTGCACCGTGCTCTGATGCTGTTGTTTTATGCTTTATGAACGGGGACAACAGAGAAACATATCCTTCATGACCAAAGTTGGAATTGAAATAAAAAAGGAAAGTGAAACTTATGCTCGTCACCCTCTCCCTCCGGTCCACATTAATACAAATGATCCCAATACGTATGATTGTATGAAAAGATCTTAAAATCAATACTGTATTTATTATAAACGTTAGTCCTTAACATCTATCACTGTGTATATCACCATTCAAACATCTTTTAAAAGTTGAACAAACCCCACACAGCTCAGTAAAGACTGTGTAATGTTGACTTTATTTGATCATTTCAGTAAAAAACGTTCATATTTCTCTTTTTGATTATAATACTGATGAACGTTCAAAACAAAGCATCTTGGCAAGTTACGGCATAAGTTGTAACATGCTCAATAAGCACCATAACTCACATGATATGCAATAGTTGTAATGTGTGTATGCCCTTATAATAAATCCAATAGCTTTGATTGTTCTAACGGTGTCATCATGTGATTTATTTGGGTCAGTGGTGGAATTTTGTTAGCCCCATAGGGCCGTCTAAAGGAGGGGCTTAACAATCAAAAGTCAAATTCAACATTGTTAGGCTTGCATACAGTGCAGTCAACTGTACTTATGTTTACTTTTACTGAATAATGTATATATATATAAAGCGAAGCTAGCAGTGCATGGTCTCAGGGTTAAAAAACAGGAAAAGCTTTTTGGCAATCAACTCTGTTGCATCAGTCTACTAAAAACAAGATAACACATTTTCTACTTTACCTAAGCAATAAGGTATCACACTGTATTTTCCGTTAAGTGCAGAACATTTGATAACAGACACTTTACTTTGTATCATCGTAAAGGAAATACAGCAATCTTACCTAGCGCTTTTTGAGCTGTTTCCGACCTCAAGATCTATAGTACTGACACATTTCCTGTGTCTTTCAAGTCTTGCCCAAAGCCTGCTTTTAGAACAATGACTTAAACTGAATGTTTTTCTTTTGGATGTTTATGAAACCAGTCATCAGTAAACATAACTTATCTCTTAGATACAAATCTGAAACTTAAGCGTCAGATCTCCATCCTGTTAACTTTTAAACAAGACCTAAATCCTGCATGGGACAATTAGACTTTGTACATAAAGGGGACCTATCATGCAAAATGCACTTTTTGATGTATTTTATACATAAATATGTGTCCCCAGTGTGTCAGGGAACTCACAGTGTCCGAAAATACAACCCTCTCTCTTTTCCTCCGTGCGCAAATCTCTAAAAACGGGGGTAGAACGGAGCCGATCCAGATTTGCTGCTGATATGACGTCATATTGGAAATGTTGGCTGGCTTTACACCTACAGCCCTATCAGAAACGTCGCTATCAGAACCAATGCCCGACTGTTTTGGACGTAATATGGTCTTTGTTTACAATAGCAAGCATCGCTAACACTCAGAGCTAACCTGTACTGGAGAGAGTATGTGTAAAGAAGCAGGATATAAAAAAGGTACTCACCTTGTGGTAAACCGGCAAGAGAAAAAGCATTTGAGCTCCATATTGTTTCAGAAATAATTCTTGATGTGGTTTTGAACATGATATGGCATTTACAGTAATCACGGCAGTGCTTAGCTGACAATCTTTTTTTTTGTTAAAGCTTTATACCGAGAATCAGCACTTTAGTAACAGGAAGTGAAATAGAGGGATATGAGGTATGGCTAGAATCAAGCCCCCAGGAAGTGCGCCGGACTCGGAGGCAAACATTTGTTGTGTCCAAACGGCGGTATTACAATTTCCGTATCAGTCCATGACGTCACCCGGGCCAGAAAGACTTTTTCCCATTGACTAACATGGGTAAAGAGACGTCTGTTAAGGTCCCATGGCCATTTCTACTGATCATAATTCCATTGTTGAGGTCTACTAGAATAGATTTACATTGTGCAATTTTCCAAACTCACATTGGTTTCTCATACAGCATCTCTGTATGTGTATTCACTCTCTGTCCTACACGCCTTGTTGGAGCTCCTGCCCCCCCCCCCTCCCTGTGAGCCCAGTGTGCTCTGATTGGTCAGCTCGCCCACTCTGTTCTGATGAGTCCACCACCGTTACAGCGGAACATCAGTGATTATGTGTTACAATGGCTTTAGCAACCAGAAAATGACACCAGTAATGACAAACAGATGAGAATGCTGCGTGGGGTCTGGGTGCCGTGTTGGTGGGACGTTGTGCGGCTCACTGCTGTGAGGAGCGGACAGTGTGAGCTGGGTTACTGGTGTCATTTCCTGGTTGCTGCGTGGGGTCTGCGAGACAGCGAGACATCGCGAATGGACGCGGGAAGGGGGGGTTGCTGAGGGGGCTGCAGCACCCCCATCTACGATTATTATACATCCATGGCTAGAATGGGTGATCTGTTTGGTATTTTGAGCAAAACACTTAGACATGTTTTTTATATATTTAAAAAATATCTGAGACCTATGCTATTGCTTAAAAATAGCATGATAGGTGACCTTTAAGTATGTCAAAGTTGTGCTGAATCTGGATCAATGGTTATTGGCCATTTTAAGTGTAACATGTCAGGCCCCCCCTTTGGAGAAAAAAAAAAGTCGGGCCCCCCCCAACACAAATAGTCACGTAATGGGCCAAGTTAACATTTATTAAAATACATCAATATGAACGTGAGCATTCCTTTCAAAAAAAAAAAAAATCACTTTGCTAGAACAGTGATAAAACAACAATGCTCCATAAGTCTGTGTGGTCAAAAAAAAAATACAATTGTGCAATCCCTTTGCTCGAACAATAAATTATAATACTTTGCCACTTTGCAATCTGTGCAAAAAAATGAAAAGAAAGAAAATGCTGTTGCAGGCTCAGTGGCGGTTGCAGGCTCAGTGGCGGTTGCAGGCTCAGTGGCGGTGCCAGAGATTTATTTTGGGGGTGCTGTGGGGTAGCTTGACGTTTCATAGAGGGTGCTCAAACATTTAGGGTTTCCCCATTAATGTACCGGTCGCTACAGTTGAATTTTCCAATGCAACACTCCCCACGCAAATACACAGACTGTTACCATGAAGGCTCGATAATCAGCTCATGTCATAGGTGTAAGCATTCTCTTATTTTTTTATAACCACAATCAGGGCCGTATCCACGATTTCCTAAATACCGAGGTCCAAACATGATAAGGGGGTTCGGGGGTATACTCCCCCTGAGATTTCTGGAATTTTCATGATCTAGTTAGGTGCTTTTTAAGTCCTGTGGGGGGTCACAAATTGGATAATATATTGATTTCAAACCATGTCAGTGGGCTGCAGCATCAATTATTTTTGAAAGTGTAATGCATAAGAATCAGTTGATTGTTACTATTAATGATCTGGACATGCAGAAGAGGCTAAAATGATCACACAACATTGTCAACATTCATTTTCCATGTCTCTCTTCCATCTTCTTTAGTCTCTCTGTCTTCTTCCTGTTCATTACTCTCTCGGTCCTCTACTCTTTCTCTTTGTTCAATCTCTCCCTCGTTGTTCACTTTTTGCTCCTCCTCACTTGTCGCTCCTGCCAGTGAATTAAAAGCAATTCAGCAATTTAGTTCATTTCACTTGTTTGTTTGCATTATTTTTTTTATTTAAATCCGTTTTGTTTGATTCTCAAAAGAGAACAAATTGTAAGCAAATTGTGTGGTTTTATACAATTGTATGTTATGACATCATAACTTATATGTTGTTTTAAAATTATGCCTATTGTCTATATTGTAAATGAAGACTATTTTGTTATAGATACATAGATAGATAGATAGATGGGGTTATTAAACCTACATTCTTTTGTGTGACTGTACCTGCAGTTCCTCCCTGATTTCCATTACTTTCTCTCTCTCTCTTTCTCTCTGCCTGTCCTGTCTCTTCCTTACCAAAGCTGAGCTTCGACTGATGTATTCCTTTCATTATATCTGAGTCAGTGTAAAAAGAAAACAATACAATGTTATATCTTCAATGTTTTACTCAAATTGAAATGAAAGAAAAGCATTACAACGTTTGTTAAAAGGTAATCCTTCTGACATTGGATGAATGTAATTAACTTTAGCTCTAGCTAGTTTATTCACGCAATTTAAACCAAAGTATAGCCTATAGCTTCAATATAAGTTAGTGTGCATGTTGTCGGACGTCCACTGACTAACGTCGAGCGTTCACACAGGATCTGCTGGTCATATGATGTCCTGTGAGGAACAGAAACACAAGCAGCCCGCTGGACTCAGATCTCTAGATACCTCATCACTCCTCCGCTGCAAGTCCGGGGCCCGTTCTCATTTCATCAAATGTCCCTCCTCGACTCCCCTCCTCGACTTCTATCCTCGAGACTTAGTCCCGCCCACAGGAGATGCGAGCGGAGGAGCCGAGGAGAGAGGAGGGGAAGCAGCAGGCGGTTAGAGAAATGAGAACTCCTCTCCTCTGAGCGGTCATTTTAAAGAGACGTCCATTAATGATGACAGGAGGCACAGCAGCCCTCTGTCTGATGGACAGATGTGTTCATGACGACTTATATATTTACTTTTAATTCATTCACAGTGCGGTATAATGAGACAATAACAGGCTACAGATGCGGACATACACACAGACACACACACATACACATATGTATATATTTATATAAATATATACAATTTCAGAATCAAACAGAGCACTCTCATAATAACGTAACACTATCAGAGACTGGATATATCCCCCCCCCCCCCCTCTCCCTCTCCCCTCTCTGGTCGCTACAATGAGGGAAATAAATGACGGGCCAAAAGTTTTATTTACAAGTATTACAAGTAAGCAGAGGACACCAAACCAACTGAGACCTGTCTGTCCGCTGCATCTACACACTGTACCACACACACACACCTACACTACACACACGCACCTACAGCTCCTAAAGCATAATCAGGCTACAGCCGTTGTGTATTTTATTATGTGAAGCACTAAATGGTTTTAGAAAAATATCGACTTTGTTTGTAGATATCTACTAAACTAAAGCAAATAAAGAGAGTAGGCCTGTTATACTGAGTGATATATATTTTACACACTGCTCTGCTTTCTGCACGGACCTCACAGCTGTTCTCACTGTAAACATCGCGTCGCGATGAAAGCAGTTAATAAAATAATATCCAGGGGATGCATGCAGAGCTGTCATTGGCTGAGATAAGTCCGGCCGTGCGTCACGACTCTTTGAAACATCTCTGTTGCCGGAAATGCATCCACGAAGGAGCCGTGGAGGACCCATCAGTGTATCCTCGATTATAGCTCCTCCAGAGAGCCTCCTCGATGCTCGGTCCTCGATGTGCATTTCGAGAAATTAGATGTCCTTCAACATGGCGCGCTAAAATTCATTTCCGGGTCACTACCGGAGGACCGAGGAGTCGAGGAGGGACATTTGATGAAATGAGAACGGGCCCGGGCTGGGGAGGTTTGTTGATACATGTCGTCTTCTTCTGTTTGCTTTAATCGAAGCTACGTAGTTATGCAGCGCCCCATCGGCAGTAAATGGAAGTACTACAAAGAACCTCGTTTAGTGCCGTTATTTCACACGTTTTGTTATATACACAGCTCGGAAATTATTACCGAGGTCCGGACCTCGGTGACCTCAATGGTGGATACGGCCCTGACCACAATGATCATATAAACGTGTGCCTCGGAAATAATTGTTTACATTAATCGTGACCAAAACGTTTGAGACCCGGCCATTGAGAGAGTCCTTTAGTTCACTGAGCCTCTCAGTCTGACAGGAGAGGACTCTCCTCCACCTTGCTGTTGAAAAAGCTCCTTATATCCGTGAGCGTAGCTCGCTAGCACCAGAAGCCAACAACAACGATCTCCGGTACGCTCTCTCTCGCGCACGCACAGAAAATGGCTCGTTCCACACACACACACACACAGAGCCGAGCTTGAATGAAACACAGAGACCCAGACGTATTTGTACTGTATCATATTATTTTCAAATCAATAATATTTTTAATTATGATTTTTTTCTTTTTTCTTTTTCAAAAACATTTTTCCTCCTGGTCTCTCGCTGTCATGCCTCTGCGCCCCCCAGGGGGGGAATGCCCCCCACTTTAAGAAACACTGCTATAGTGACACAGTGTGGACATGTATGCATGTCGTATACATTTGCAGGATATTTGAGGGCAGCTGTTATCTATTGCCAGTTAAAATTGAACGTTGATTGATGTGTATTTCCACCTGGTTTTGTCAAATACACCACATAATAATTTGATGTGAGAATATTATGTGTATCATATATATTATATACATTACAACAACTATTATGTCAGTTGAATACATTATAGGCACAAATGTATGTTGAGAATTTCACGGCAATTAACATTCAAAAATATATAATTGATGGAAGCATTTCAGGACTGAAGTGGTGGATGACTGGCCGACCCTCCTGATTTTGCAATCCCCAGAGCTGCTAGAACGGCAGAATGGCCTTAAAATATTTCTTATTCCAACAAATGTGCAGTTAAAAGTTGAAAAATAAATTATGTATTTCTCACTATAGTATTAAGTTGGTAAATGAAAACCCCTTTTGCAAAATAAATGTCCATTGACAGGGTTTCACGAAAGTGGTAAAAAGAGAGAACAGACCGGTCAAAGCTGGCAACCCAATATTTTTTCTTGAATGATAAGCATTAATAAATGTTTCAACCACCAAAACATCTATTTAGGTCTGCTTCATTGTGGTAAGTGGTAGTCCTGTAAATGTTTTACATTGCATTCCCTTCTAAATAAGGGATCCCCACCTCATTAACCTTACTGTGCTCAAGTCATGCACTCTTGTGGTATAATGAGTTTGCTGTTTAATCAGTAACATTAGGCTGATTACAATTTGCATAAATTAAATTACTTTAGACTAGACTGAAAACATAAAATCTAGAATTGAATTGTTTGGGGAGCTTGGGCATATATTAGTTGATAAATCTGTAAAAGTGAGAAAAACAATAATATTCTCCAATGTATCTCTGAATAATCTCAAGGAACCTCTTTGGTTAGGCCGCCTCCCACTTTAAAACCTCTGTTGTAATATCTGATTACTGCAGCTTTAGATATGGCAGCTGTGCTTGCTATTCCATATCCACTAGATGGCAGCATGTCTATTCAACACCACTGTGTCAGTGAACCCCTGTGGGGAAAGACTACTCCCCCTGAACAGCCTCAGAGAGCTGATCAGGCTCAGCTGATGTCTCTCAGCAGGGCAAGTCACCTGAAGCAAAACTTCAAAAGCCAAGAAAAGTGTGCCAATCTCTGTCCCTTTATAGGTTTGACTCTTAGTGTTTTTATCTAGTGGTAAAACACACGTATACAGCAGTTTGTGTGCAGGCATGTATGTGGTACAATTCATGGACGTGCATAGCATGTGAGACATTTCGTGGGGGCATTGCAGATTTGAATACCTCGTTGCATTTGCAGATATTGTATGTGCACATATATGCATATACAGTGAGAGCATTATGCGCCCATGCATGGTGATGGATGGGGGCATTCATATGCAATACTATGTATGCATTATTGAGAATAAAAGGGTGAACAGAGAAAGAAATGGCAGCCGTGAGTGTGTGTGACAGTTGGGAAGGACAGTTAAACAGAGACACATTACAAAGGAGCTCTTTGGGACAGATTGAAGGTTTAGGCCCTTGTTAATTATTGAAGCAACATTTGCTGTTGTGCTTCAGTCAGCAATGTGTCACTTTACTTCCCTGCCCCCCTCTCGGACATAAACACAAACAAAGCAACAAAGATATGAGGCAATTTGTCAAAATAGATGCTATTGTTTTGTGTATTGTTCGTCTTATTCGGCCACACACACACAACTGAACTGGATGAAGGGGTTAGAATACGAATGATTAATGGGCAAATTATGTTTAAAAGGTCACTTTTCACTGAGAAACTTTGGTTTACAATAGATGTGTACAGACTATTAATGATGTTCTTTGGCACTGTGGACTGATAAAGCAGATAGATTTCAAAAGAGAGTGAAATGGCTCAGTTTTTGACTTACCTTACATATGCATTTTGCTCTTTGCTCGCTGCTAGGACGTGGAACCTTGCAGTGAAACAGCTAGTTAATTTTTTTTCTATGGTTTGCTTCCCTGCTAACCGCTTCCTCCAACCGCCATCTGATTAAACCGAGTAAAGTCGTAAACAAGGTCAAAGTGGAAAAACCTTGAACTTTGAGCACAATGGTCAGTAGTTAATTTAATTATTTTGTTGGCACAGAACCGTTTTACCGCTGGTTGGTAAATCAGCTACATAGTGTTGTAGATATTTGTATAAGGGATTCTTCTCTTTAATATAATAGAACTACATGGCACTCGGATTGTGAGGCTCAAAACGCCCCAAAAAGTTGATTTGAAAAACTAATTAGCAATGTACAGAAATCATGACCCGGTCACTAAAGAGAATTTGAAGACCTTGTTGTGAGCAGTTTCATGTAGAGACTACTTTCTGTCTACCAAACTATTCCCTCCAACTGTATCCCTTTGCAGAAGGAAGAGTGCATCTTCTCAACTAGCTAATATTACTGTTAAGTGGAGGAGGACACCTCTAATGTTCTTACATCTCACGCTGTCACAAACACAAGCCTCAAGTCCAAGCAACTACTTCCATAATGGAAAACTGGAGAAAAGGCCGAAATCTCTATGCCAATATCTCCAACGGTCTGCGCCTAAAGGCCCTGACACACCAAGCCGAAATCGGCCGTCTTCGTTAGTCGGACGACGAAGTGTGCCCTGTCGCCCAAACTCAATTTGGTGTGTCCCGAACCGTCGGCCGTGACACGCCTTATTTGGCCTTTCACGGCCGACGCATGGCCGATTCAACATGTTGAATCGGCCGTGCGTCGGACACAGGCAGTCGGACCAAGAAATCACTCTGATTGGCTGTTCAGCTAGCGAAGCAGTGCATGAGAAGCGAAACGGTTGCTTGAGAAAGTCTTCCACAAGCAACACTCCAATGGCTGATAGCTCCAGTACCGCACGAAACATGTTTTCGATGGACGAGAGTGAAAATGGAACGCACACGCTATTTGTTGTTTGTTTAGATCACGCAGTCTGTTCTTCTTCTCTGTCTTCCGGTTGTTGCCCCTTTTGAATGACGAATACACACTACCGCCGCCTGCTGGTAAGGAGAGTTATTGCCACTCACGCATGCGCAGTTCGTACGTGCTCGGCTGAAGTCTTTGCGGTGTGTTCCAGTGCGACACATGGCCAAGACGCAGGAGAAAACGGCGACGCAACAGTCGGCGAGTTCTCTGGTGACTGCTTGGTGTGTCAGGGCCTTTAGTCCAAAGTAATCTAGCTCGATACACTAGAGGTCCATTTAAAGTGTCAAAATCTTTATTCTACCTTGTAAATGTCTCTAAAAGATGATCATTTGTGTAATTGAATTTTTCAAATGATTGCCCTTTAATTGTTTTCATTTTGTATTTCATTTTGTCTGGGATGTTGCAAATGTATTTAGCCAATATCACCTGTGCAGTGTGTCGTGCTGTGTGAAAAACCTGATGCTCATCGTTTCCGTTTCTTTTTCTCTGTGGTCAGTCTTTGCATGCTGGTGCAGCATGTTCTTTGATCTTTTCTTAGCCCCGCTCTCTGGGCCAGAGGCAGCTTTTATTCAGGTGGAAAATGGAGGTTAGACATAACTGGACATGGAGCGGGATGGGGGATGGGGACATTGTGCCTGTTGGTGATTCTCGGTGGAAGTAGGTCAAAGGTAGGTCAGCTACTCCACTCACTGCGAGACAAGTCCATCCAGTTGGCATTATCAAGAGTTATGATCCCTGTTTGTGAGATATGGCGGGGAGGAGGTCAGTTCATCATCCTTGGGATTTGATTGGATACACAAGATGTATACATTCATCCTCAGACGGGATGCTCGGTCGCAGCAGAGCCTGTTGGATCAGATCATATGTTGGTTTCACCCATCTATCACTTTTTCAAAAGTAGACCAGCAGCAGAAGCTAATTCTCATGTTGACAGGGGCCTGCATGTTGTAAATCAAAAGGCTTTAGAATAATTTATCACAGCATCTGTACTGTATTTCAGTATATATGCGTGTGTGTGTGTGTGTGTGTGTGTGTGTGTGTGTTAAGGGGGCGTTAAGACAGAAGGAGATCTTATTTATGTGTCTCTCATTTCTGAGCATGGGATGAAGGTTTACTAGTGAACTTATAACTGTAATCACGACAGCAGGCTGTTTCATTTTCTAGGTAGTACTTAGCGTGATGAGTGTTTTCAAGGCAAGATTGTGGGTAACACAATACTAGGTATTATAGTGCCTGTTTGGAATCAAAAAGGGCTGTATGAGTTTCCTCTGTATCATTATCTCCTCTTCCTGTCTCAAAGAAACCTACATGAACAATACCCAGGAAAACAACTGAGAACTTTGATTAATAAATCAAATGTATTGATCAAAGCATGCATTGTCCTGAGCCCTGAAATCAAATCCAGTTGTTTTCATTTTTGAAATTCATCACAGTATGTTATAACTGGTGCATACTTCTCTCAAAAGCTTTGAAATATTCACCAGACATGTCATTTCTTTACCAAATTAATAATCCTAAAAGGCAGGATCTATTACCAGTGATGATGGCTTTATTATGACATAATGTATGGCTTCTGCCCAAAAACATTTGTGTCATGCAGTTAACATTTTAACAATGTTCAGTTCTTCCATTGAGATGGCAGTCAATCGCTTATTCGCTGTCTTTTTCAATGGTTGGAAGAGAGGGTCGATGACACTTACTTATATACCATTGTGAAGTATGTATTGTAGGATTTGACTTTATATGCCGAGCAGATACTGTAAAACCAGTAATATTTAAATAATAAATAAAGTTAGTTTCTAATAAAACAAGATTATAATCTACAAAATATTTCAACACATACTCGGCGCTAGTTAGCCACCACCGTGAATATCTCTTGCTAGCTTGATGCTACGTTTCCTGGGTCCATTTTTTAATTAAATGGTGCATTTATTCTGATAACAAAGCTCCGAATGAGGTTTAAATAATAAACTAGCAAGTATCCTGATATGTTTGGATACACAACACTGCATTTTAGCTATCGTATCTTAGCTTTGCTTAACATAAAGACAAGGGGGAAACAACCAGCCTTAAACCATAAGGAGGTAAAACAATCAAACAATCCCAGCACCACTGAAGCTCAGTTAATAATTTTACATCTAGTTTTTTTTATATATAGAAAAAAATCATATAAATCCACATCCATTTAGCTATTAAAGTCAAATATTTTGTCTGCGAGTTATTCAGTTTTCACTTTCAGAAATACATTTTATATAACTCAGTTAGTATTACAAATGAGAAAAATACGTAAATATATATTTAAAATAAGTAAAAAATAATAAAGGCCATACTAACAGTATGGAGTAGACAGATAAGAAGATTTAGACAACACATCCATATCTACTTAGAGTGTGAAACTGATGGAGACAAAAACAGATTCCTTGTCTCCCCAGCTGACCTTGGTGGCAGCCGAGCTGTGACTTGAGGGCAGAAACCCAAATAACCCGGCCATGAAAATAAAAATCAATGCAGGAAGCTGATATGTTGCCAGAAGGTAGTCCTCCAAGGTCAACAGCCCTGGCCGGCTGGTATCACATTCAGCTTTCCACCCAGTCGCACAAATGTAGACAAACAAGCCATTTGAAGAAAAATGCCCACAACAATATTCACTCCACCTCACAACAGCTTGTTCAAGCGAAATAAGTGAAAAAAGGGTGAATCCATTTGGTGCTCATGTTCGGACAAGAATAAAACAGTAGAATGCATATTTTACAGTTTTTTAAAGTGCAATGATGTCAAAAATCTAATTTTATTTTTCAGATATTAAACCAAGGTTTCGAAGCTTAACATTTAAGTCAGTGCTGGTTAGTAAGTCTTTATAAGTGGTACTGACTCTAATCTTAGATCAATGTTTGCTGGTGAGTGTCTTTTTTGAAAATAGTACAGTGATAAAATGCATTAAATGAGATTAAGCATGTTTGTTTTTATGTATTATCTAAAATAAATGCATTAAATTAGATAGAAACCCAATTAGACGTGATTGTTTGTGTGTCGACATTTTTCAGTGTGAAGGTAAGAAATAAATGTAGCCATCAGTTTGTTAAATTTCATTATATTTGGAAATACCTCAGTCACTGATGTCCAGAAACCACCACAAATGGTAACTCCCAATATTCTGTAATTTAATCAACAAGCCACAGGTTAGGGACCTCCAAACACGTCTTTGTCCGAAATCAATCAATAATGTATACAGTGCTCTGAGTAATTATTGGAGTGGAAAGAAAAAATAGTGTCTTGGCATGACAATACCTTTAACTTGTAATGTGACATGTGCAACTCATATACTGTTCAAGCACAGATGTAACTGATCAAATTTAAGGATGGCTCAATGTTCTGTATTGCTGCTTCAGATTCAGGATATATTATTCTGCGTGCTTGTCAGTCTAATAGAAAAGAGCCTCTGTTAATGTAATAAATAACCTGTGCTTTTACCTACTAGGCTGTGAATATGTCTACATGATTTGGCTGCGTTCAGGAGGTTTTCTTTTTTCAAACCACCCTCAGCAGTCAAATTAACGTATCCTACTGAATAGTATAATTGTTCAATACACATATATATGTATTATAGTTATTCTTTTTTTAAACCTGTCCATTAAATGGTAATCATTGTTCATTTAACTGCTGACTGTTAAAAATAACAGTGTGTTTACAGGTGTACAGTTTCTCGTAATATTTATAATTGCTGCTTTTCATGTATTAGTCCCAGTTCATGTCGGTCTGTGCAGTCTGTATACTGTGCGTCTTTCACTTGCTATTTACTTCAGTAGGTAAATAGCCGATGGCTGTGTAACATTCATGAGAGATTTTCCAGACGTAGGTTGACACGCTCAGCTGCACAAATGTAGTGAGTTCATATCAGTGGCAACACCATAGTGTTGTGACATTATTAATTTCTACTAAGGTGTGCAAGGACGGAATGTACCCTATTCTTAGGGTAAATATTACATTGCATAAACAGGCTACATCGCAGTTGTGCTGAAATGACTATGTTTATAAGTGTGATCTTTTATAGTGTACGGTGTCTAACTGTGGGACTGACCAGTATGTGTACACTTACAAAAATAGACACATGGCTTCCCATCCATCATTTTATCACCCAACAAAGTTCAATGCAGAGATAAAGGACGAACCAGTTTCATGACTGACTGTACTAGCGCACATGTAGCAAAGCTGCCATTAGCTCCCTTTAAGAGCATTGTTTTCTGTCAAGTCAGAATGCTCACTGATGTCAAGTCTAAATGTACTAACAAGAACAATTTTACTTCCATAGCTCAGTTGACCAAAGACCCATTACATAAATGAGGCAACGTTACCTGTTTGTATGTGCAAAAAGGACTTACAGCAGATATTTTTACTTGTCAAAGAAGGAAAAGCAGAGGTGTTCCAAATAACACTAACCAGCAAGTACAATACTTGCAAATTGAAATCAAACCAACTAAATGGAATTAAGCCATAAGCTACCTTATTTACAGCTGTGGTTTTACTAATCAACACTTAAAAATGTCTCTGTAATTAAGGCTTATTCACTGCTAGATGCAACGTTCACAATACAAAGTGACATTCACTAGTCCACATGAAAGTAGGCAGGGGCCAGAAGATTGTTGACTATAGTGAAAATCTGCTGTAGCCGGTAAGCTAACCGTTAGTTAAGTCGCAATAGCTTACCACATACTATTCCATTCAATTAAAAAAAGGGGAAAATGAAGCATGATGAGTTATCAAACTCGTGAGCTTAGCTCAGACAAGTAATTCAGCTGTACACATGTACCACATACATACTACTGACCATGGGCGTCGCAGCCATTATATGAGGGTGGGACAAGTCCCCCCCACTTTTTCAAATGATTAGTTTAGACCCCCCCACTTTTACTATGCGGAAAGTCCGTGAATCGGTCTATCCACTCGCCGCACTTTGTAGAGCGCTGTGTCAGTGCTTCACTATCAAATGAAATCCATTCCACTTGCGAATGAGAGAATGCCCAAATCAACGAAACTCCGTACCATGTTTTCACTGCTACTTTGTACCAAGGCAGATTCTCACATAGCGCGCGCATGTTCAAGGAGTGTTGTCATAGTTGGACAGCTCAGATCTGTTGTATGAAGCGATGCCGGTAGCGGAGGTAAGGCACACACACCAAATGTTCAGAAAATGGTTAATACAGCAAAAATCAAAGCTGACGATCTCTTGGTTTGATATGTTTTCTCCCCCAGACAACATGGACATAAGAACATTTTTTTCAAAGAACAGGAAAGTAAGTCATCAGCTGGTAGCAGTTAATCAGTTAACAGTGATGGCGGCGTCTCACTTCTGGAGAGGAGTTTCGTCTTTATGTCATGATAGAGAGATACAAATACTGAATAGTTTAGATGAGAAAAGGCATC
The DNA here is from genome assembly GCF_902827165.1 of Trematomus bernacchii. NCBI lineage: Eukaryota > Metazoa > Chordata > Actinopteri > Perciformes > Nototheniidae > Trematomus > Trematomus bernacchii. Next base: position 181,193 of record NW_022988066.1, on the reverse strand, counting down.
GAAATGCCAGGTTACTAGTATTTATCATGTAAACAGGGAACATGAATAACCCGATCTCTCTGTGCTCATGTAAACACCATATCCCCAATATGATCATACCCGGGATAATACTCATAAACGGCTTACTGATGTCCATGTAGAGACGCAGTCAGTGTGTTTTACTGGAGCCTCAGTTCGATAAGAGATTATTTTCGGAGTTCTTTAACTTAGGTACTCTCTCTCAAAAATGGTAATGTGCATTATGTTTTAATTATACTTCTTATCATTCAGAAGCTTTTTGTGTGTGTTTATGTTTTACTGAGTGCTTATAGGCTATTTCCATCCCAGTATTCAGTTAACTATTTATTTTCTGTGCACATTACATAGACTAGCTAATATTCTACCTACTGCTTGGGACTTTGAGTCTTCAAAATGTCCAATGTCACAGACTGGGACTTACTTTAGAGTCAGTTGTATTTACATTCAGTATAACTTGTTATGATTCAATGTGAAAGAGTATACTGCTCAATAAATAATTATCACTTCGCCACCTCTCTTGACATCTAGGCACTTGAGAGTGAGTCAGAGGCAGAATACAGGGACATTGGAGAGAGGTTCATTGCTGAGGTGAGTGATGAAAGGGAAATGACAGTTGAGAGTAAATTGTGATGTGGACTCTCATCCCAGGATTTTAAGGAAATCAGTGGGGATATTGAACAGGAAACATTTCAGTCAAGGGGCATCATATGACCAATATAGACAGAAGAGCAACATTTATTTGAACATTTAAGTCAATGATACCATTCCTAGGTGAACTTAACATCTGTATGGAGTCAGATCAGTCTCAATATTAATAAATGCTCACAGAAGGATTCACAAATGTATTTTGCGATTTATATATAAATGACTCTCCACAACAATATCTCTCAATGCACTCACAAATATTTATTGTTGTATATAAATGTACAAAAAATGGGCATTTAAACTGCTTTTTATTAATTCAAAGACAGCTCTGAATTAATAATCAAATATGTTTCCTTTCTTTACTACTGGATGAAATTACAAAATGTACCCATCATTTTCCTCATGCTAGTATAGCTACATAAAAGTATCAAACCACCTGTTAAAATGCACCAGAATACAGGAAATCCATTTTTTTTTTCACCCCCCGTTAAAAATGTCCCCCCCACATTCAGGATGCTTCCTACGCCCATGCTACTGACTCATAACTAACTATATACAAACCATTGCTTTTAGTTGAAAATGTTTTTTACTCCGACAGAGGAGTTCACATAAAAAGGAATGTGCTGCACAGCAAATATATATTGTATTCTGCAGCTCTACGTCTCCCAAAAGGTCAGAATTGTAGAGACAGCTTGGTCACCAGAGTTTAACTCTTCATGGGACATTCGTGCGGATTCAATTCGCCTCCTGAAGCAGTTCGTCTCATCATGCCGACTCCATTCGAAAGGAATTTATTTTACTGCATGATTGCACTGCTTTAAATCATAGCGTGTCCAGGCCTAAGAGTGCCTCAAGCTGATTGAACTCGTTATGGTACATTTGGACCAGCTGGTCTCAACTCATCACCCAACTAACTGATCAGAGCATTAAGCTGGTCATACTATCAGGTAAAAAAAAAAAGCTATAAAATAAAAAAGCTATACAAGGTAGAGCAGCATCCTAAAATGAATAAACCTCCAGCAGTAGAGACCCTTCAAAAAAGAGTAACTTACATGAAAATACTGTCCTGTGGAGTTTTGCGTTCTGTTGGAAAAGACAGGGGCATGATATAGCCAAACAATAAAATAGTTTCAGTTTCAGCATGTAGCAATGATAAACATAAGAAAACCATTTGATAAAGATATGCCTGTTGTACAACAAAACGTATACTTTACATGGCATAGTAATTGTCATTGCTTATCATTTAAATTCCTAGTTGCGAGGATTAAAAAAAACTATTTATCCTCTTTCTGTACTTTGTGTGCTTTTATCCTAGATTGTTTATGGGTTATTTGGTGAGTTTAGCGCACATCTCTACCTTATTATCCCTCAGAAGGACATGTTAATCTTCTCATGGACGAAAGACTTTAGAAGTTGACTATGTAATGTAAACAATAATGGCGTCCTCCTCTTCAGAGCTTTAACTCTCCTTTGCTTTTTAGAGCCTCTCGTCCATTAGTAGATGCACCCTTACCTCAGTGTTTTGGTATGTTGGTGTAATTTGGTACAAAGAGAATACATGAAATGGATCACAACAGCGTCTTAAATAACCGAGATATACATTTTTAAGTAGAGACATTGCTGCATTACAGACTTTTTTGGCCACACAGCAGGCGGAGTTCCCTCTCATTCTACAGAAATGTTTCCCCCTTGTTTTCTGTTATAATTCGTGGAAAAAGGTAGGACCCAAAAGCAGAATACAAAAAAGGCAAAAAGGTCTAGGAACAAAAAGCGAGCTTTATTAAAAAAAAGCTGATGAACAAATCATGGCATGAAACAAACAGGTAGTACAAGGTAGCAACAAAGCAAAAACTTACCGTGACCAACATGGAGGGAGACAGGAAAGAAAATGAACCGACAAGGAACACAGGGGAAGACAAGACTAAATACAAAGAGGGGTAATCACAGGACAAGACACAGCTGGGCAGGGGAGGCAGAAACACAAGGGCAACAGGTGAACACAATCAGACAATCAGACACATGAGGGAAAAGGAAGGAAGACAAGACACAGGGAAAACAGAATTTCAACATAAAATCATGACAAGACAGACAACTAAGATGTGACAGAAAACTAGGATTGTGACATTTTCCTTGGCTTGGATTGCAGTAATCTTGATTAACCATTTTGTTTTATTACTCCATCTTTGACTACTATCCCTTGAGCAGTTCCATTGACGTTGAAAGAGCCTCCTTTCATTTGGTGGAACTAGCAGCAATTAGTTCTTAGTCACCCAGAAAATCAATCAGTTTAACAGTATCATGCTCTGTTTTAATAACCTGCTTTGCTTAACCTGTCGTTTCTTCATGTCGGAGAAATTAACTTAACAGCACACTTCTTAAACGTCTCAGAGGAAACTTGTCGCCTTGAAACATAATGAGAGAAATCTTCAATCCCTTATTATTTTTGTAATTACTGGAGGCCAGTTTAAAGGTCCCATCATATGCTTTTTCGGTTATTACTCGTCCCCTTGTGTGTTATGTAGCTTTTTCTGCATGTAAACGGTCTGCAAAGTCACAAACCCTCAAAGTACACCCTGTAGCGAGTAAAACTCTAACTCCTAGATTCCACCGGGTCCGTCTGCGGCGCGTTACGGGCGCGTTACGGGCGCGTTACGGCTGCGCCGCGGTGCTCACGGCGATCGCGGCCACTCTAGTCAATGGGTGCTATTCCACCACACGCGGCGCGTTACGGCTCAGAAGCGTCCCAGAAGCGGCTCGGCGCAGGGCTCCTCTAAAATTAGGATCGAATCCTATTTTTGTCGCGGCGCAGCCGTAACGTAAGGTCGGGCAGGCAGGAAGTGGAACTTTCAGAGCATATATAGCATATATATATATATACACACACACACAAACTAATTTTGCAGACCCTATCCCTCCGTAGTCTTTCAAGTAGGAGGAGAAATGCCAGCGTTCTCCTCCGGTTTACAGGCACTGTGTAAATTATATATATAGAATAATTATGATGATGAATGCATTTTTTTACCACTAAAATACAGCAAAACATCTTTGATTCATGTCGTTTATAACTGGAATATTACAATTATTATTAACTTTGTCTGTACAAAGTAGCCTGTCCAGGAAATATGCCCAAATCAACAAAAACTGCGAGCCGGCAGGCAAGACGCTCCGCTTCTGAAATGCTTCTGAAACGCGCCTGGTAGGGTATGACGCCGGAGGAGGCCGGACCAAAACCGCAACGCGGCGCAGACGGACCCGGTGGAATCTAGGGGTAACACAGAAAATACCTGTCTATGCTGCCCCAGAACACCTCGTTGGAGATTTTTAAACCCTTCCGGGGCATACTGACATAACGCTAGACCAATTGGTCCAAATGGACCAATCAACGGAGCTCCGCACACACACACACACACACACACACACACACACACACACACACACACACACACACACAGCCTTATCTTTTCTCAGCCGCGGTGCTCCGTAAGCACACACACTCAGGCTGTGAGTGTGTGTGTGTGCTCAGGCTGAGCTCCGCGGTGTCTCGCTGTCTCGCAGACAGGGCCGGCCCTAGACTTTTGGGGGCCCTAAGCGAGCTTTGGCTTGGGGGCCCCCCTCACTCTAGCGCGTTCTCACTTCACACAACACGGAACCAACTTTTGTCTTATGATGTTAGCATAAGCACACATATTGTATAAATAAGCATGTAAACACTGTGGACCTAACATCCTCTAGGGGGGTCCTCGCCTCCTCTAGGGGGGTCCGGGGGCATGCTCCCCCAGGAAGATTTTTTTTAAATATTGAAGTTAAAAGCATCAATCTGGTGCACTTTGAGAGCAAAATTAAGAGATCTATGGATACATCTCTCAACACCCATATGAAACAGAACTGTAAACTGTATTCTTGTTTTGTCATATAGTATTTCATAACTGTTTTTCATTTATTCTCTCTGGCTGTCCATCTCATAATGTTCACATAGCAACTAGCTGTCAATAGGAATATCATTCAGAAGAATTATAATTTCATGCAAAAATCTGTCACAAAAAGAGGTTGCACATTTAAATTCAGGTGTTGTTATGGCAACAACAGTGGCAACATTTACTGCCGCAAATACGTTCAATCATGCTGTCGACACGTAAAGCAGTGGCAACTATGCCACCATTTCAGCTGACTTTTTCTCAGAAATACTGTCACATAACATCCATATATTTCAGTGCTAGGTTGATGCTTAGCTAAGCTAACTATGAAACACTTTAACTGACAGGATTCCGGATCAACTGTGTACTGTAAGGTAGCTTCTAGCTTCATGTCGAACAGTAAGTCAACATTTGCTATAGAGCTTTCTTTGAAATCACCAGGTAACGCTAAAAAACATTACATTTAGATTGTATGACAAAGTGTTTATTTAATATATCTGGCTAGCTATAGCTACTTGCTAACGGTTTAGCTTACCCCCGCGATTCAAAGTAACGTCAACGTAGCTGTAATTTCTCCTGGCTCAAGTGCTGGCTCTGGGGTTGTTGTGTGAACCACCACTTGAGAATTGTTGTCTTTTTTAAGAATAAATGTTCTTATGTCCATCTTCAAAAACTCTGAGTCTGAGACTGAGAGTTTATTTTAAACATTGTCACAGCTCACAGGATAGGTACCTGTCAGCCAATAAGACAGATGTTTATTTCCATTCAACTCTCTGGTTGGTCTGGTGCCTTGCCTCTGTTGCATTCACTGAACACGGGAAATTACAATCCTGCCGTCCTCTCTAGTGTCATGATGAGGTTCAGGTAAAGCACGGTTAATGTATTATATGATTGACTCAATAATATAATACATGACTTTGAGAGTAGGCAATCTAGGCATATTAACAAAATTAATTAAACATACTTATCACGGCGACGGTGTACTGATTTATTTATTTTTTCTTCATTTTTTGCTAGGGGGCCCTTAGTGGCTGCGGGGCCCTAAGCGGCCGCTTATGTCGCTTAATGGGTCGGGCCGGCTCTGCTCGCAGACCCCACGCAGCAACCAGGAAACGACACCAGTAATCCAGCTCACACTGTCCGCTCCTCGAGCCTCAAAGGGCGGAGCAGCGAGCCCCGCAACGTCCCGCCAACACGGCACCCAGACTCCACGCAGCATTCTCATCTGTTTGTCATTACTGGTGTCATTTTCTGGTTGCTAACAAACGCCATTGTAACACATAAACACTGATGTTCAGATGTAACGGTGGTTGACTAATCAGAACAGAGTGGGCGAGCTGACCAATCAGAGTACAGTGGGCTCATAGGGAGGGGGGGGGGGGGGGGGGGGGGGGCAGGAGCTCCAACAAGGCGTGTAGGACAGAGAGTAATACTATAACACATACTATACAGAGAAAACCAATGCTGTATGAGAAAACCAATGTGATTTTGGAACATTAAACAATGTAAATCTATTCTAGTAGACCTCAACAATGGAATTATGATCAGTAGAAATGGCCATGACATGGGACCTTTAAGGGCAGGCAAGTAATTAATTGGGGCAAGGTTTAAGGAACGTGAAAGAAACAGAACATATGGGATGTAGAAGGTGGACCGAGCAATCTGGGTGAAGGGAGTCAATAATTTGTTGCTGCTGGAGTTCCAAGTAGATTTCAGTAAAAACACTTCCATCAGAAACATCCTTGAAAGTTTGCTCTCCCGACAGGCGCTTCATACCTTAGAACATGTTCATATGTAAGGCTGTTTGTTGACATATTTATCATGCCCCAAGAACGTGTGCCAATCATACGTGCACCGCTGAAACTACTGGAATGTTTGGCCAGAGAGCAGGCAAGGAAGAGATTATAAAAGCACTTGACATTTCTTTGGAGTGGCTTAATAGACAGCAAGTGACAGAGTGCCATTTATATTTTAGAGCACATACATTGCAGTTTAAGAGACTGTCCCAATTACGTTGCTCAGTTTTTCCGATGTTCCACGTTTAAGGTCAGAGGGAGAGAGTGAGTGAGTGTTAAACACACTGATTAAGCCCATGCAGCACTGGAGGGGTCGCAGCTGTCAGAGGAAAAGAAGACAAGACATTTTTCTGCAGTCTCATTTCAAAGGAATAATGTGTAATCTTTCTGTATTCCTCCTGTGTGTGTCTGTGTCTAGAAGTTTACGATTATGGTGCAATGGCTTCATTTGCATGAGTAATGATCTTAATTTAAACAAGAGAACACTACATCTATGTGTCCCTTTTGTTTGCAGAATGTAAGTGAGAGAGATTGCTATTATGCAACACAACACACACTGAATTCTAAAGCCAGATTTCTGGCTGCCAGCTTGACAACTTGCTGAGGTCCAGGACATCAGCACTCAGCTCTTTTCAGCGAGCTCGCTCCCTTAATTACCGTACAAAGGTCAAGACAGACAGTCCCTGAATACGCTTATCTGCTGGGATCATTGGACGCTGCACAGGTGAGCAGTCCGAGCTGACGATCCATCATAGGCCACATGGGACCCCCTCTGCCCGGAGCACCAACCCGCCTGCCAGCCTGCCACGTCACTGCCATAAACCCTGATTCTACAGAAAAGGTTGAGCGGGTTGAGAGAGAGACGTCACTCCTTCAGTCAGCAGTGAGTAACGATTTCTCCCTTAGTGTCCTGATTTATATCAGCGTGTTAGCTTGTCACTTGAAGGGCATTACATTTGCGATCAGTAGACAGCCAGCAGATATATGGTAATGGTACAACATTAGCAGGAGAGTGCCAGCAACTGTGCCATGTAGTCTTAAAACAAATGTGGCTCTGAAATGCACTTGCAGTGTGTTGACGTTCACTGCATTCCAGGAGTTATAGTGTGGTTTAGTGTACATGTAATTTCCAGTGTACCTATCAAACAGATTTCACCTGAAAAAGCTTTGAAATAGCTGGGACGGACTTCCTAGGACTGTAGTAACAGTGTGTCGACAGGATCCAAATGCAGACATGCCATTGGCCTGTTTAAGGAAATAGAATTGCTTAATTAGCTAAATAATATCTTAAAGGGGACCTATCATGCAAAATGCACTTTGTGATGTCTTTTATACATAAATATGTGTCCCCGGTGCGTCGGGGAACTCACGCAGCGTCAGAAAATAAAACCCTCTCTCTTTTCCTCCGTACCCAAATCTTTTTAAAACGGGTGTACAACGAGCAGATACAGATTTCCATCCGCTGTGACGTGTCCATCCGCTGTGACGTCATAGCGGCGGCGGACCCACAGAAAGTTGCTATCAGAAACAATGCCTGACGTGTTTTGGACGTAATCTCGTCTTTGTTTACATTAGCAAGCCTCGCTAACACTCAGAGCTAACCTGTACTGTAGAGAGTGTTTAAAAAGCAGGAAATAAAAAAAGAACTCACCTTGTGATAAACCTGCAAAAGGAAAAGCATTTGAGCTCCATACTATTTCAGAAATAATCCTTGACGTGGTTTAAACAGGATGGCGTTTTATCACAACCGAATTTAACTTTATCTCGGGTAGAATTCTGATCAGGCATTAGCTCCGCCTCCTCTTCTTCTTTTTTTTCAAGCTAAGGACCAAAATACGCGTTTCTCTAACAGGGCTGCAAAAGACAGGTTTGAGCAGTATGAGGAATGGCTACAATGGGTGATCTGTTTGGTATTTTGAAAAAAAAACTTCACAGACATGTTTTATATAGGTATGGCCCTACAATATATTTAAGCAATAGCTCACGACAGGCCGTGGTATATGCTCATTATATCACAGCTAAGGGGCGTGGTTCGGCCCGACGCGAAGCGGATATAATGAGCATATATCACGGCCTGAAGTGAGCTATTGCTTTTATAAAACGGTTACCAAGTGTGGCAATATGAATGAAAAATACACACTCTAATTTAAATAGTTGTTATTATTAAATAATGATGTTCAAAATAAAATAGTCCGTCCGTTGCCTTCTGCACAAAACATAGTGCGAGGTGGTTGCTATGCAACAACACTAACAACAGCTAGCGAACATATTAGACAGAGAGCGTTGATCCATTATTTGGCTATTTATTTACATTAATGTGTATGTTGCCGTTTATTGTGCACCCACTGAAAAACTGTCCAGCATCAGTAGCATGGCTTACGTGGTTACTTGTATAGGCTGAGGTTGTTCTAGGCTGTTGCTTGGCGTGGCGAGAATATTGCTCCACTTTCTCCGGTCCCCGAGATTCGGCTTCCAGTAGCTTTCGCACCTGTGGCCACTAACGGTCATAATTTCTCTGCTTTGTTTCAAGACCCGCATCAGAAAGCTTTTGAATGGTGATACTTTTCCAGTTGGTCGACCTGCTCTTCACGTAGCTCTACATGTCGTCGTAAGACACCCCCCCCCCCCCCCCCCCCCCCCCCCCCCCGGAGGTCGAAGTTAATCTTAAATGTTTTTGCGGACCTTTTTGATTACAGATTTGAAAACATCGTTGCTCGCTTTAAAAGTAGCACAATTCATTATGTCAAACCTTGGAAAGTATCTAAATATCCCTGCCCTAATGCCAAAGGAACTGCACACTGAATATGTTTTTGCCGTTTGATGTCTATAGGTGCGTTCACACCGGAGTACTTTGGTGTACTTTTCCCACAATAGTTCATCAGAACTACGATATATTTGCGTTCACACCAAAAAGCCCCAGGAACTAAAGTAGCTCAACTTAGTTCGCGAGACTCGCTTTTCAGTCCCTGCTACAGAGCAGGGTCTGTCGTGGGAGAATGTAGTTCGTACGTCTGATTGGCTGTGCGGAATGCAAACCACGCCCGTTTGACTCAGAATTTTTTGTTGTAAGCGGCCATTGTATTTCCTCGCTGGACAGCACATCCGAAGAGATTCCTTTTGTGAAAGCAGTTATTATAGCAACACTAAATAAATCAATTGGAGTGAAGAGGATGTGTCTGCGCTTCTGGCGATTTACTCGAAGGACGCGAAGCGCCACATTCTGAAGCTTCAACTGCATGCAGTTTCAGTGGATCAGCAAAGTTAGCAGACCTGGCAAAGTCATGTCGGGACGACTACGAAGGTAAAATAAAATACATGCACTGCACTGTTTTAATCTGCACAATACTGGTCTTAGATGTACTTTTATTTGCTCAGTAGATCGAGCTAGCCATGGTAGAACTTGCTAACGTTAGGTCCAAGCTGGCTAATAACATCTAGCTAGCTAGCTATTCTCATCCATGCCCGCTATGAACACGTTTTGACTTGTGAATAAGTGCAATGTTCTGTAATTTGCTTCACTAACTCATGGCACTAATCGTGTGTTTCAGGCGAGGTGTTTCTCTCAGGATTAGAAACTAGTTTTCCCCTCCGGGATAAAACGATAATATATCGTTAGCAATTAGCATGCTAGCTGGACATAATGCTACCTCTGTGGCTAATGCATAGAGGTAAACAACAGATTGTAGTTGCTATAATTTCAAGTAATTTGCAACATTCATTCTACATGTTAATGGTAAAAGCTTAAACAGTTGATTACCTGCATGCCACAAAGACTGATGTTCTAATATTTTTGCACATTTAAGTAGAAATGTAATTGAAATTCTATTTACTGCCTAAACATTGTTCCTTCTCATAGTATTATCCTAAATAGTTTGACCTTGTTTCCTCAGAAGGCTTCTCAGACTACATGGAGGATCCCTCAGAGAAACACAGTTTCCACATTCAGTTCCCCCCCGCTGAGAGTAGGCAGCCTGCGCCCGGTCAGCGGACACCATCAGGACCACTATCTGATCACAGAGGATCCCATCCTGACCGCTGCTGCCATACTGCAGCAAACAGGAGGGAACGGAGGTGAGAACACACTTTATACATTTAGATATGTGGAGCACAAAGAAAAGTGTTGAGTTTAACTATAAAAATATTAGTTTCAACTAACCTAATACCGTTATATGAACTTTGCTGTGTTTTCAGCGTAGCTTTGTAAAGGTAACATTTAGCAGCTAAACTGTGGATAACAAGTAAACCACATTGGTTTGTTATTCAATATGGCCACCAAAAGCTTTTTAAATCATTACATGTCACTTGTTAGACGCTTTTATCCAAAGCTTACCTACTCAATACTGTGGGCAATCCCCACAGGAGCACTTTGGGGTGAAGTGTCTCGGGGACACAACGACATGCTACACCCTACCCCTACACACTACCCCTCCGTTTGCGCGTTCGCGCGGAGGGTCCGCCACATTAAGTGCTGTTCCAAACCAACGAGTGTGGAGCGGGGTGGAGGGGGAGTGGGCTATCAAGCCCTCAAACAGCGAGTCTGCATCGGTGCTGACTTGAGACCGGTCTCTACCTGACCGGAGTCACGCTGTGTGTGTCCGTCAGGAAACACGCTGTTAAAAAGTAGTTCCAGCAAACATCCACTGATAAATTGCGATGTTAACAACCTCATGATAACCTCATATGTTTTTAACTTAGGATCCTACCTGTGTTTAGTCTAGAAAAAGGTAAATGTGTGCATTTTATTATAAAGTTGTGTATATTTACAGACTGTTGCAAAAACTAAGAAACTTATAAACATCAGGTTTAAAACTAAAAGAGCTTTACAGAAAAAGTAACACAATGAAAGATGTTTGGAGTTTTATTTGAGTTATTAATTTACATTTTTTGTCTAAGAGAAGCTGATTTGAAACCGTTGTTACATACAGTTACGGCATTTCCTGTTTCTGCCGGAGAGAGGGGAGTTTGTCCCAAAGCTTGCCGCTGTATTTACTCCCTCCATCTGACAGGAGGGAGCCTCGTTGAGCTGCGAGTGTGGCTACAGACGGAGTTCACTCCGTCACGGAGGGGTAGGGTCGAGGGAGTGGTTTGGGATTGGGCCTCAGAGGTGGAGATCGCCCACAGTGATGACTCTGACGTGGGGGGCTCTCTGTTATGGGCTGCTCCCCTTCTGGTATTTGGACAATGTTGTGTCGTTGTTGCGATTAAACTGATCTTGTATCTTGCATATTTCACCTTAGGAAAGTGGGCACGCAATGACAGCTTCCTTGACACCATCATGGCGATGGACTGCCGTGCCATGGTCAGCAAGGAGAATGAGGACCTGCGTGCCAAGGAGATGCACGACGAACGGCTGCTGCATTCACACAAGGCCCAGGAATCAGACGACCAGCTGCTCATGGTGCCAGGTGGAGGTGTCGGCGAGCCAGGTGGAGCAACAAAATACCTTTCAGGCTGGGCTTCTGGCAGTGCAAAGCGAGCTGATTAAATCCAACAGGCCTTCAATACAAAAATTAAGAAAAACTTGTCGTCGTTGATAAACTGTACAATGACTTGTTGGGAGGCGTGTGGTGCAGTGGTCTGGTGCGTTGGTGTTCGGATCAGGGGAGCACAGGTTCAAACCCCACTGCAGTCAGGATGTCGTTGTGTCCCTGGGCAAGACACTTCACCCCAAATTGCCTACACCTGGGAGAGTTCATTTTGTATTATTGTGATTATATATATATATGCCACTGTTATTAATACTGACACTTCACTTTGCACTAAGGTGTGTGCTGCTGAGCCTATCTATTGTTATTGTTTATGTTTATATATATATATATATATATATATATATATATATATTGCCACTGTTATTATATTGTTTTGATACTACTGACACTTATTGATCTGCTGCTGATAAATAAAAGAGAACCTACATTGCGATTAAACAGAAAATGTATCTTGCTTATTTCTCCTGACACTTTATCTTTATGGTGACCTGTGTAGCATCCTATACATCACATGTAAGTGATTATTCTGATACCATCATGACACCATGAAACTGGCGAAGCTTTATTTATTGTGTCCCACCCCATATATGTGTCTTTGAAAAAGATCATTCAATTGTATTTCAAAATGGCGTCCATCAACACAAACACTATTTATAGAAAGATAAATGGTTAAGTTTGTAATTAACAGTGTTGTGAGTTCAATATTTTAATTAATTATAGTAAGGGAACATAGGAGGATATATAATAAAGGTGTTAACTGCTGAGCCTATTTACTGTGCAATACTACAGACATGTGGTCAGACAAATCAGAAGTCATTTAAACAATTTGAGATTGTTCTTTTTGTTTCTCAATTGATTTTCCAGAATATGCACCACCTAGGCAGACTTTATATCACAAATAAATGAATGACATGTACTACAGTAATTGATTATATTGATATTGCCTACTCAGATATAAATGTGTATAAAATGAAATCAATTCAAAGTTTCTTGCTGCTTTTAATGCAATTCATGGCTGCAGGGCAAACGTCCAAAATCCTTATTCTACAATCATTTAATCAAGACACTTGTGTATATTTTACTTTCATTTGTAATAAACAAAAAAATATGAATGGTTGTCATCAAGCTGGGTCGCCGGTAAGGCAGTCCATTCCTCCCTGTACTCATCACCACGACGCTCACACAGGTTATGCAATACGCAACATGCTGCCACCTGGATTTTGATATTGTCCATGTTGCAGTCGTTTCGCTTCATCAAGCACCGCATATCTGGAACACATACAAAGACACAAATTAGCCCGACATAACTCCATAAATCCTACATTAGATAGTATTAATGTGATTTACTGAACGTACCATTGCTGTTCTTTGGGCGTGATAACGGTCATCATCCTCAGCTGACGAAACATGTCCATAGCGTGTGCTTGTCGCCGTCCAGTCCTTTTGTTAAGGCTTCTTAACCGCGATCTGTATTTGTGGCTGAGTTATTGGCTTAAATAACTCAGCACCAAAACCACAACTTCAGTCAACTCCATAGCGTGTCTGACTGAGGTCGGAAGGTAAACACAAGCATACAGCGGAAGCGGAAGTTTTTTTTCTTCTTCTCTCGGTTTTTTGGCGGATTGCAACTTTAAGGTGCATACCGCCACCTACTGTACTCGCCGTGAAGTTGTTTGCGGCCTGCCAGGAAAAGCTAAGCAGAAGAAGAAGAAGTGACGTCAGCGGCTCATTTGCCTAATCCACCCCCAGGAACTCATTTTGGTGTGAACGCGATCTGCTTTAGTTCGTCAGAACTAAAAGAACTCTCATGAACTAAAGTTCTCAGGAACTACTGTGGGAAAAGTACTTGGTGTGAACGCGCCTTATGTCTGAACCGTTGCGTAAAAAGGAGGGTTTCTGCTCCGTTACTTCTCCGCTGCTTTCTTGTTCCAGTTTGAAAAGTTTGCTTTTCAGCCCAACTGTATACTGTTTATCTCAGACGCGGAGGGATACTGAGTTGTTGTGAAAAGTAACTTACAATTCTACCCGTGGTATACGCTCAGTATACCACGGCTAAGAACCAATCAGATTGCTTGATTTTACTTGTCCGTTTTATAATTTTCAAATATAGCATGATAGGTCCACTTTAAGGGCAGCTAAAGGATTGTAAACCCCAACTGCAGAATAATTAAAAAGTAAAGACCAAACAATATATTCACCTAGGATGTCAGTAGTCACCATGCAAACCAATTCCTTATTTTGTCCTCCTTTTTCTCCTACTCACTAAGTCCTCAAACTCAGAAAACACCAGGCATTTTACCACTTCCGCTTTCCTTGTATTGGAAGTCAATGTTGTTTGAACATGTTTGTGATTAGAAGCCTAAAATAAGACAAATTTACCAGATGTTCATGTTTTCTTCTACAATATGAAATCTGTCACTAAATAGTCCTCTCGTGAATGTTCGAAGCTTCTATGTGTCATAAAAATGGCGTTTGTTAACAAGTGACTGAATTAAACTATTCAACTTCATCACGCCAACAATAGTTCGCCTTTAGCTTGGCGGTGTTTAGTTTATAGCATCCTGCCGATTGCATGTACGCTTAAAAAAACACAAAATGTTAATATGTGGAGAATATCTTGTTGAACAAAACGTGTTAAATATCATTAAGGTGTGTAGGCCACAAAGCTTTATTTTCTAAAGTATACCGAAATCCAATGGGGAAATCCCATTTAGTTTTGGGGAGGGAACCCTTGTGACGCTAACGTCTGGTTAGGCCAACACAACTCACTTGCATCCCGAACACAATAACTGTCATTTTTTTATTAGATTGACATGCATTGAGTACATTTTTTAAGCTAACTCAATAATTCTGCTCCACGAGACAGGGTAAAGCCCTGCAGTTAGCAATTTATGAACAGGACCGGATAACTGGCTAACGTGACCTACAGGCTAGCACAACACGTGAACAGTGTTATTTGGACCAGCACTCATTGAATTTTGCTTATTTTTGTCATGATGTAAGTAAGGTGTTGAGTTCTTTAAATAATTCATGACTGTGAAGAGTATGTGGACCCAATTGTAAAGGTGAATTATAGCCCACTTTAAACAGAAAAGCTGGTTTAAAGCATTCGACTTTGATGCCATTCGTTGTACAACAGTATGTGATGTGTTTACAGACAATAAGATACAAAGGTCAGCATCTTTGTCAGCAGCTAAGGTCACATCCCTTGAGAGATGTTTTTCACTACACAGAATGAACAATACGTTGTTATCGTGACTCAGCTCGGCGTTCAGATGCTGTCCCCGCTGCATGTAAATGTGACTGCCTCCGTCACCCTGACTGACATTCTGATTCAGCAAGACCTCTGGACTGCCGCTGGATGATGCAGTCATATCCACACCGGAGAATAACAGATGAGATTTCTGTTTGCTTTAGTTACAGGGGAAACTACTGCTTTACTGTATATACACACATATTTTTACCACAGGCACAATTATATGTAAATGATGAGTCATTTAGTGACTAAGTGTGGTGTCACTGTTGAATACATATTGGATCAAGCTTTCAGGTAAAACGGCACACATTTCGAATGATTAGGCTGGATTTAAAAAATATAGCTCAAAGTGAAACATTTCTAATGAAGCTGTGTATTAGAAAACCCTGTCAAAATGAAGAATATTTGAACTGCAAATTAGAAATGTCAAAGAAGAAACTGTGTGAAGAATAAGAATGAGTTTCTTAGCCTATTGCAGCTGTTAATTCATGCATTAATGTACATCGTTTGAGCTAAATAAAGTGATGCCACATCTCATCTGCCCTGAACACCCCCCGGACATAAAACCACTATATATAGAGTGAAGCTGAAGCACACAGTCTGTCTGTACGTCTCCATGGATGTGCGGGGAGACTCTCAGAGGGTTAACTGACCTGACTGCTGGACTATGATTCACACTCTGCTGGGTCAAGGGCCCACATGCAACGGAGCAGAACTGTCCTCGGGGCGCGAGGCGCTCGCAAAGCACAGATTGTGTGTATGTGTGTGTGTGTTTGTTTCACGAAACATTTGCATGTGTCACATTTGTTATGTTAATGTTTTTTTGATGAGATATACTTCCCATTCTTCGTTATTAAGGTAAAAAGCAATCGAACTGCAACAACATGTGCACACTGTCTCACACACACACTCACGATGATATTCCCAAAGTGGACCATAAACCATAAAGCAAGGATGTAGCTTTATTTTTTTCTGATGAGCACACACTATAGTTCTCCCTGGAGTGATGAGCTCATGTGATTTACCTGTTCATAGACCTGCTTCGGGAATCAGCCTCTAAAATCTTCCGAGTTCTTGGAGGTTATAATATGATGATTGCATGGCAAAAACTCCTGGGAGACGCACAGAGACAATGGCTTTCCAATTGATGGCTTTGACTTTTATATTTGATGATCTGTTGCTCACTCTGAGAGAGAATCAGGGACAGGGAGAGCAAATGAAAAAAAAAGAGAACACAAAAGGTGAACAGAAGACACAGAAAGGTGATAGAGAAGGAGAGGAAAGGAAAGGGGGGAATAAAGGATAATATATGGTCCCAATGTGGCCCAGATATCCATTATGAGTGCCGTAGCGAATGGCTGGTCCCTGGCTGTGACACTCGGGTGGAGCCGGGCTGATTGAGCTGTGATCGTCCAGACTGCTGCTGCCAGCAGTGCAACACTAACCTGAGTAAATTACAACTAAACACAGCAGTGTTTCACACCAAGGGTTAGTGCCGCCCTGCCACTCACCTTTATTTCTCTCAGTCTTCTTTCGTGATTCCCTGTCAGAAAATGCTCATTAAGATTATTTATGACAATACGCCATTTCATTGAAGTGAAAACAAACAGATATGTTAACTAAAATATGTGACGTACAGTATTATACTTGTTTGAACTTAATCCCATTGGAAGGCTTATTAATTATGCCACCTTTAAGTATACTTTGCTTGTAATGTCAGCACAATTGAAGCTTTTTGAATGAAATAAAAACCCAACTCGCAGTTTGACACTTGGTACACATTGAAAATTAAATACAAAATACTTGGAAAGGTTTGGGAAAAGATCATGGTTTAGGTCAAATAAAACAAATAACATTTTGTGTGGGTACATTTGTTAGAAGGTTATTTTGGAAAAAGATAATGGCTTGGTTCAAAAAGGTACTTTTGTTGCATTTATTCAGTTACGTACATAAGGTACGTATATGTAAATGAGTCAAATGCTTACATTAAGCTTCAGATGGGGCAGCAGTCTCATGGGTAAAAGTCATGTAATTCTATGAACGTTCTGTCCATTCCCTCCCTTGTAAGAACTCTTCTAACACCTGTTTTAAACATCTTAATTGCCACGCAAAAAGTGCTCAGTGATGACCAGTAAATGACTTTGAAATCTGGGCCACCCTTTAATCGTCTCTCTGTTTGTCTCTTGCTTGTCTGCCAACACCAGCTTTACTATTTTGGTTTGGATGACTGTTTTCTGTCTACATTCAAAATCATCGCCTTTGCCTGGCTAAGGAGTGGCCCTCCACTGCTCTTACTGAGGATTGCCTCTTACCTTCCTTTTCCCTATCTTTACATCCCTGACAGTACATGATACCCAAGGTCAGGTTCCCTCTGCTCCGACTACGTCACTCACACAGCACTGCTATAATTATCAGCTTGCACAGCAGCTGCCAACCTCTGTTCATGCTCATTCTGTCTGGTGCAGTTTAGATAATCCCATGGCAGAGCATTATACAACATAATGTAAGCTTTCTACTGTGCAACGTTCAGCCATTTATCCATCTTATGGATTTAACAAATAAAGCCAAAGTCAGTGTTATGTGGTTTATGCTTTGGCCTGTATTCCTGGGACTTTTTACGACATTAAATATGTCACTAAATACTCCACTTGTGAATGTTCGAAGCTTCATTGTCTCTTTAAAACGGAGGATGCTAACAAGTTCGCTTATAGCCTAACGTTAGCTATTTCCTTTTAGCAAGTGTATATAAACACTTAAAATATCATCGACTCTTATTTAACAAAAATGTGTGTTGGCCACAAAGCTTATTTTATGCAAAATATCTAAATCCGGTGGGAAAAATCCCGTTGCTTTTTGTTGAGGGACCCCTTAGGAAGCTAATTTACAGTTTTGTGCAAAAATATGTTATCACTGCACCACTCTATATATACCCATTTGATCTTCAAATGTCAATGCAGGAAGTAAGGAATGAAAGGATGGGTGTCCTGTTTTTTACACATATTTTCTAACGATAATATGTCCTCTACACCAAGTGTTTTTGTTGCCTTAGCTGAGCCATACCTCGGCCTAGTTTATTTTCCTGGCTTTGCGTACCTTAATTGCGACGCACAGATATTGGACAGCCCCTCTCTTGCAAAGAGTGTCGGAATATGTACGGTGGCTTTAGTTGACCTCCAAAAATGAGGTGCTGTTATATTGGTCCTTTCTGAGGTACTGTAGAAACATGGCGGTGCAACATGGCCGACTCCGTGATGAAGACCCGCTCCTATGTCAAAGGGCTCATTCTTAGCAAATGAAAACACAACAGCTCTTGGTCTCAGGTGGTTAAAAAAAATAGGAAAAACATAGTAATACATAATTGTATTCTATTACTTCCAATAAACCCGCCTAAATCCTTCACACTGGGCCTTTAAATTAACTTTTATTTTTTGATCTATGCAAAATACATTGAATTAACAGCTCCCAACAACCGCGACAGCAACCAGTCCAAACAGATCAGATGTCACTTTTATTTGATAAGCGTGAACACAAAGGGCATTAAATCAGCCCAACAAAAGCGTGAAATATAATATATGTATTTTATCAGCAACTGTAGGGTTTAAAGTTTTTTAAACACTTTCTATTTGGGTTATTTTTCGACTTAAATGATATTTCATATATTTCGAGCCCATGATGTCAATTTGGCTCCCACTGGATTTGGACATAAATGTCAAGGACTGTCTTTCATCCTGGTCAGTGGCATTCAATGGCAGAGCTCGGTGAGCGGGGAGCCAGAGGTGGGAGCAGGCCCCTCCGCCCCCCCTCCCCAGTCTGTCTGTCTCTTGTTTTATTTGTGTAATATGTGTTTTGGCCTTGGTCCAGAGCAGGGAAGTGCAGCAATAATAGGATTATGAGTGAGACCCAAACTTCATCACCTGTCTTCTGCAGTGCCAGGGGAGATAAATTGATGAGGTGATATATGGTTTGATGTGACAAGGGGAGCACAGTTGCACGTGAGAAAATGATATTAATCCAGTTTATCAGGGAGATTGAAATAAATTGTGCATAACCGTGCTGGCCTTTGGTGCTGCTACAGGGATATTAACACTGTTTGATGAGAGTGTGTGTGTGTGTGTGTGTGTGTGTGTGTGTGTGTGTGTGTGTGTGTGTGTGTGTGTGTGTGTGTGTGTGTGTGTGTGTGTGTGTGTGTGTGTCAGTAGATGTTTGGGTTCTGCCTTCTTAAAAAAACACCAATTAATTTCCCTTAATATAATTCACATTATAGATTTGTTCTGTTTTTTGAATAATGCAATTCTTTCACAGGGTATTTGAGATTAGCAAATTCAATCATTAGGCAGCAGCAGCATCTGCACACAGGGACTAAACCTAATAACGTTTTATATGTAAAACCAATCAACATAATAGCCTGGGGAGGAAAACATAAAAAAGCATAATTGACTTTCAGGACTGATTGATTTGTTTTCACTTATTCCAGATATTTAACATTGCTTTGACGTAAAATGTCTTCAATGGATTTAGATAATACAATATAAAAGTTACACTTAAAGGCCACTAAACATTAGCAGAAGACAATCAGATGTTTCCAAATGTCAATACCCACCAGCCAACCACATCAATCTCTAACAATGGTAACTATACCACAATGGGACCACTGCATTCCCAAAAGTGGACATTGTGTTTGTTTGCGAGGACAGCAACATTCTAATTTCACTCAATGTTTTAAGCATAATCTTTCTGGCTCGAAAAATACCTTGAAGAACTACGTCTTCCAGGAGTACATACACACCTAACATGCTCTCTCTCAATAACAAGTGATCATAACATCCGATGTGAAAAGCTTTAGGTTGGTGCAAATGTGGAAGCAAAAATACTTTTTTCTTAGTAAAACTAGCCGAGTTACTAAAGCCTCCTTTGGGTAAACAAAAAATAAGGACTGATCCTTTAAAAGGTTTTTATGTTACAAATTAAATACAGAGGTAATGAACCTCTGTATATAAGGTGGGTTTTTAGCGAAGGTTTAATTGCCAATTGTTGGAAATGGGTTAAAGGAGGAACAAGACAGCAGTGTTTTTGTTCTTTTAAACTTTCTAAGCAGATAATGGTTTCCAAGCACCTACAAATAATTTATGGAGGTGTTAGCGCCACCTGATGATTGCCTTCAAAATCTATTTCTACCTTTGCCTTCTGTGCAACACAAGGTGACACCCCCAGTACATTATTCCTTAGTGGAGGATTTGAACACTTCACCTATTCTCACTGGGGTGGTTTCTTTCTTTTTAAAACCACAGGTTTAAACAATCTAAGAGGGAAATGAAAACAAAACCACATTGTATGAAAACAAATCCCTATTAATCCATGCTGCATATGCCTGTGTGTATTTGGTTTGCACCTCTCAGTGGTTCATGTACAGTAAGCAAATACAACCATCTGCCAAAAACTATTACCTGATTCTAAGATCCCACTCATTCCCAGATCTGACATCGCCTTTGAGGAGAAAGGGACCTGACATGCGACTTTGCATCTTAGCGAGGGTTACTGGCTGGTATGGTGGAGGGTACAGCATCTCCTCGTGCCCGTCAGAGGGGCCGTGTTTGTGTGCGTGTCAGGACCGATCGCTGTGTTGCAGCTCTGGAGAATGCACAATGTTTCCTCTATGTAACTGTTAGCACTGCATGGCTGCACTGCAGAGAAGAATAGAGATACATAGGAATGGAAAGCTGGGAAAGGGAAAAATACTGGAAGAACATTAACATTTACAGAGACACAAGACACAACAAGGAGACTAACTGGTGAGAAGGACATTCCCTCACCAGAATCTGAAATTCTGGTCCTCTTTTTTCATATTCATCCATATGGAATATATTATGTAAGCATGGAAATATATAAATTCCATTTCCTTATCTTATGCTTTGAAGAACATGATTTCCATGCATGTATATGGAATCAGCATGCTCCAACATGATATGTCACTCTTTGATGTTTCCTGGTTACTGCTGGGTGTTTTCCTGGGCATTGCTCCTAAAGGACTGATATGCTCATACTGTTTGGCAACAGGATACTTTTAGCCTATTTCTACTTGGGCTGAAGCCATTTCTAACATAATGTGGAAGAATTTCGCAAAATAATGTTAAATGGTTAGTGCTGACACAGGTTTTTCAATGACTATATAACAGGGGGGGAGTGTTGTGGATTAATTTCTAATCGAACTGGACCGTATTCTTTTGGTGGAGCTGCTCTACCACCTCAGGGTTGAGGCCAATCTCTCTTGGCTTTAATCAGCCTTCTACCTCAAAACACCATATTCTTTTCTATTGGTCATTCATTTTGCGCGAGTTCACTCTCGTCCACCGGAGCAAAAATCAATACAGTCCGAGCCGAGCTCAGTGGGTGGACAGAAAATGGCTGTTTCTACTGTAGCTGTTTCTCTCAGCACCTTTGTGACCTATGATGATGTTGGAAAAAGGAACAAGTTCTGCAGTCACAACTGTTCCTTATTATCAACCTTTTCTACAGATTTCAGTTGCTTTAAACTTTCCAAGACTATAACCCGTCTAATTCACGGCACAATCCTAGAGCAAAGCAAGACAGCAGAGTAAAAATAACCTTTTCTGTAGTGACTGAACACAGCTGTTATTTCATGTACAGCCCATTTTAGCTGTAATGAACTGAATATCTCTGGGTTTTGGACTGAAAAATAGATATCTAAACACATCACGTTGGACTATTATAAATGGATTATTTGATCATTTAATTGTTAGTTGCAGCCTTAACAGTATCTAAAAGGCATTACGTGTAGCTGTAAAATGCTCACTGAAACACGCTCTCATTAAGCGTGACCTCTCTGTCAGTATAAGGCAGTGTTGTGTTGTGTTGTAATGAGAGCTGCTATGGGCTGAGGATGAGGAGAGGAAGAGATCAGGACACTGTCTCAGACACAAAGGGCAGCGGTGGACTGACTCAGTACAACCCAGCTGCTCCTCACTGGAAAACAAGGAAAAAACTGCCGCCAAAATGAAGAAAGTCCTCTATTTGTGTTCAATTACAAAAATGCCGCCCCAGAAAACGAAATGCCCATATAATTAAACTGAACTGAAATATTGCATTCAGTAATAATTTGTCAGAATTAAGTGTAGTTGGTTTAACATTTGCTGCCAAATTCATGGGATGATGGGATTAACAACTTAAATCATAACATGCTCGAACAGGTACAGTTTATATATTGTAGTTTATCAGTCTTTTGAGCCACTGGAGACGCTGCAAAAATATCACATATTTTCTTATCGGCTAATAGGCAGAGCAACAAAAAAAACATTACAGAACACAATTTCTACATTTGTCTAAACAATTCAGTTTTATTTAATCATCTACTATAACAGGAGGAGGAATAAACACAAATACAAATTATATTATAAACACATTGTTTATTCTTTAATTAAGAATTCAAAATCCAATCTTGTCCTTTACAATCTTTAGTCATTTTATTGCAAAACATATCAAAATAACAAGAAATGTTTTGTGGCTTTGTGTGCATCCAGTTGCAATATAATTTACAAGCTCAATACAGGTATATTATTACAACACAGATCAAATAGATGGTAAGGAAAGGTCCACATTTTGAGGCATGCACTTATTGCTTTTTCTGTCTCTGAATGCCTCCTGGATGTTGGTGTCGAAAGCGACATTCCGCCGAAAGTTCACTTTTCTGAGTCACTGCTATGCATAATTCCCTGTTAAACCTCCACAGATTATTGAGCTTTGGAGGAGTTTATACTCAGATTTGTTTACCTATTCTGCACAATAAAGAACATAGGTCTTAATCCTGGCAATATTGTTTCTTTTTAAATTCTGTATTCAAAGCACTTTGTATTCCTATGGCTGCAACATCTACAATCTACTATATGGTTACAGGAGTTTTTCATCAATCATCTTTGACAGCTCAGCTCTACAAACCTCATGCCTTCTTTTAATGAATACCATTTTTTTTAACATTAAGTTTTACTGAAATTGTGTTTTTTTACATTTAACAATGATTGAGCTTTTAGCTAAAATCATTAAAGCTGCAGTTGACACACTCCCTCTCCCCTTATTATAGGTCCTAATATAGCTGTCATCAGCAAATACCGCTCATAAATGTAACCTGACCGCTGAGTTGACCTTTTTGCTTTCTCAATCTATTGGCATTCTAATTATCCCAGAATCCCCATTTCAAGCAACGAGACAATTGAGGCAGTTTTTGTTTTGCAGTATGACCAAAAACATCCTTCCACCCCTTCACTCCGCGCTCATCAGTTGCTGTTTAGTAGGCTACAGCAGGTAATAGGATGTGATGGTACTGCCTTCAGCAGGTGGTGGAATGGGGAGAGTCAAGGTTGCCTGAGTGCAATGTCAGAACCCTGATTGAAGCAGACAGGCTATCTAGATGTGCCCCTCAACACAACCTGATCTGTGATTGGTCAAGACTGGCTGGATGGCTTTTGCAGATGGGGGCTTCCTCCTCTAATTGTCACCAAGAGGACAACATCCTCCTCAGTAACTACAAACATCCCATGAGAAGACACACAGGAGCAGGAGTAAGACATCAGAGATCAAAACAAATGTTGTTTTGAGAACAACATAACCCTGAACATCCCCAGATAGAGATAGAAGGTATCGGTATCATTTTAACTGCATATAAAATAATATCAATCTGCATTTACAGTGCCATATATACTGGCACTGTAAATATATACAACACAAGCAATTTGAGCAAACACAAAAAAAGGAAATAGAAAAATACTCTTTTTAATAAAAGAAAAGAAAATTTAATTCAAGAGACAGAATATTAATTAGCTCAATCTCTCTCTGGATCAGACACTGGCAACAAAAATACAATCAGTCTCCCTTGATTGAGTCCCAGCCTACACATGTGTAGTACCTTTGCAGATTTTTTAAATAGTATTTAATAGAATAGTATTGATACAGAATATGATGGTTCTGGATGACGTGAACTAGAAAGACAGTTTATAAAAAAATTAAGAGTACCAAAACTAGATCCCTGAGGAACACCTTCATGGTCCCTTCTGGAAATAGTTAACATTTTCATTGAAGTCCATTGATCATTCTTTAAGTTTGGAAACCTGAATCATTTTTTACAGCCGTGTGTATACAGCAGTCCTACTTTATTTCTCTTACACTTCACGTGCTCCACCAGCAGGAACCATGTATTACCAGTGCAGATGTAAAGCTTAAGGTTATATGTAAATGAATGCATTATAAGGTCAAGCATCATCCTCATGAGAGAGAAGCAAGTCTCATGGGTCTTTAATGTGTAGGAGAAATCTTCCAAATTGGATCTGGAGTGTAATTATCAAGCTTTACCATAATTTTTCCAAAGACAGCATCGTACATTAGTTTATATGTTCATGTCATCAGTATATACTGTACAGTGTTTTTAGACTATGGAGTCTGCAACATTTTGCCAATAATTTCTCTGCAGCTCTCAAGCTGCAAAGTGTTCTTATTTTAAAATGCAGTCTCAAATGTGTGCCAAGAGCAGACAGTAGGTGTATATCATTTCAATAAATCTGAGTGAAGGAGACAAATTCACAGCTCTCTATCACGACTCTGATGGATACAGAGGAGGAGGCAGAGAGCACTCAGAGGTCTGTCTGCAAGCCCTTTAACTCACCGGCTGTCTGCACTGTAGGTGTGGTGATGCTGCAGGAAGAATACACACACAGCAAAAAAGGCGACTGCAAAACACACATACACACGCATATTTATGCAGACAGGGTGTGTATATTGTACATCAATGCTTTGTTAAGCCCATAGCTAACACACACACACACACACACACACACACACACACACACACACACACACACACACACACACACACACACACACACACACACACACACACACACACACATTCCAACACAGTCAGCTTGGAGGCTAGGGCTCAAATGGTTCCCTCTGGATGACAGAGAAGATGATCTGTGGGCTATCAGGGTGGGGAGAAGATAAGACGATGTCAGGAAGTGTTATATATTGTATTATGGGGGAGCCATGCTGACTAAGAAACTTAAAATGTTACCTTACCTTACCAATTACCTTCTTACTTTGGTTTGACTCATTACCTTTGTTGGCTTGTTTGGTTGGTTTGTTGCAGGAGGGGTTTGCATATGTATTCCTGCATATTATACTTCCCACCTGTTCGTGGGGTGAAGAAGTTGTGGATGTGGAATTTTTGATTTCGGAAAGTATGGTTATTTCTGGATACAGGACCCCTGATACGTCTGTAGAAGGTGTGAAAGAGGAGGAGATTCCCGAAAGTATTGGACAGTTCAACACACAGTTCTGATAGTAAGTATTCTCTATACAATTATTTCTCCTTTGTAAAAATCTTAGAATTAGTACATTTGATACGAGAAGGCATGTTTGTGTATGCAAATGAGGGAACATGCTGAGTACAAAAAACCCTGAGGACGGGAAAGAAGTCTTTGTTTTCAATTTGGTTTCTAATGTATTATAATATGATATCATATCCCCCTATTGCCTAGCAACACAAACATCATCAGGGGTAATCATGTCAGCCCAATTCATTGACTCTATCAATGATTCACCAATAAGTGGCATGTTATGACCCAGCTTTAGGGCTAAATGGATACCAAGAAAATTAAACCAGGTCCCGGAGGAATCCAGGCCTGTGATAAACTAATGGAAATCAATCGGGGTCTCTCATTAAAGCGATAATCCACTATGCTGGCTGAGGTTGCATTGATTGGAAAACAGTGTGAGTGACAGCCATGCTAACCTCAGGGGCCGTTAGCGATGAGTCATGGAGAGTGGGACTGTTGGAGCACCCTCTGTGTCACTTGTCATATCCTGGGTCCTCGCTTTGATCCGGCGGGACACTGGGGGCCACCTGTCGTGACACTGTTGGAATATCCGCATGATGACTGGATTCACCCTCTTATTTACCTCACTCTGTATTCACTGCAAGTAATTTCATAGTGTGAGCAAGGTAAGGGACTTTTATACATTTATACAGCTCGTATAAAAACACCTATACTTTTGATCTATTGCCACATCGGCCCCAGTCTCTCTGCCATCTCTTCTCCCTCCATCTGTGTGAAAGCTTGAGGACACCAATCTCTCCACCCACGGTTTACTCTGAGAAAGTTGCTTCCGCCCACCTATGGGAACACTTTCTCTCAGTAAGATATTGAACGCAACTCCCCCAAGTCATGATAATATTGGCTCATCACCTGTGTGTGTGTTGTTTCATTTCCCTTTCATAAAGCTAAATAGAATTCCTTTCGGTGAGGAAAATATTTGTTCACCTTTGGAGCATTTGTGTGTGCATTTGTGTGTGTTTACTGTCATTGCACTGGTCATCCATATTGTGCCCTGTGGGTATATACCAGTGACGTGCGGTGAGGTTCATGGCTGGTGAGGCACTGACTCTTTCAGAGTCAGATTTACAAATATTATAGCCTATTTTGATCTTAATCGAAATATTCTGTTATTTTCAAAAGCTTTTTTAGTCTGATGCTATGATTAATTTTAAACAGACCGATCAACAAAAGGATACCCAAAATCTAAATATTGGATTGTTCTTTCTAAGTAAGATCCCATTTTCATTACAGTTGTGGTCTTACCTTGACTTGGAGATGAATATAAGTCCATGCTATCCTTCTGGACAACAATCTCTATTACTGTTTTGTAAAAGTCCTCCTTATCTTCCTGTAGTTTCAAAAGTCTAGTTTGTTGTTTGCGGTAGAATAACAGTAGCAACAAGAACCTGTGGGCTCACGTGCGCCCCCTTCAGTGCGGCAGAGGTTATGGCTGCCTCTCCTGGTGCTTTTTTCATTGCCGTTGTACGATGAGACCAGCGAGCCTAAATATCATATATACGTGAAATAAGTTATTTAGAGACTATGGATGGCGAGGATAAATGTAATAAAGGGATCTACAAACATTACATTGGTGACCTACAGTGAGATGGGAACAGGCATGCGCTTAGGGCCCGCTTTCCAGCCAGTTTCTGTGGGGTGACGCATTCTGAAGTGAGGCAGAGCTCATCTGTGCCTCACCTCACCCCACAGTAAATGGCTTGAGCGCGCTCACAAAATAAGTGGCCGCGCTAAATTAGTGCCCGCGCTCCAGCAAGTTACTGTGGGCTTACGTGAGGCAGTGCTCGTCCCTGCCTCACTTCTCATCGCTCCCGTAGCGGAGCTCGGCAAATTTGCTGATTTTGACTATAAAATGCGATTGGAATCATACAGAAATCACATTTAAGATCAGTGGAGACATTTTATTATTATTATTATTTAGTTTTTCTTTAATTGTTTTTCCGTTACATTGGAATATGACAGGTGAGGCTCTGCCTCCCCTGCCTCCACTGACTGCACGTCGCTGGTATATACATAGTGATGAGTGGGGGAGGAAAGCCAAGTAAAGGTGCAGCAGGTCAGGTGGAGGCGCCACACTGACATAAAGCTTAGCAGCGGAAAACAAAAACCAAGAAAATATGTAGATTTTCTCTGTCAATGCCAAACTTCTTTCTTGGAACTTTTGTTAATGCAAAAGTTGGCAAAAGTCCAAAACACAAGACAAACAACTTCCTACATTATTTTAAGTAGCAGCACATTAACCTGTTAAGCCCGAGAGACCCCGGTACCGACGCCCTCCCACAACATCTTGCAGGAAACAGTGTCTGAGGGCATGTTCATTTAATAAACTATGAATGTTTTATATCCATGTAACGGGAAGAAACTCATCTAACTGATCGTTTTTATTTTTTTTTCAAAATAAAACCCACAATGCTAACGCTGAGCCTCTGAATTAGCAACGAGCGAAAAATGCTAACAGATTACTGCACCGAAATTCACTCACAAAACCTTATTATTTATCTTTTCTGCACATCCATGACATCGTTTCACATCGTGAGGTGACACAGAATCGAAGGGTACCCTCATTATCTCTCAATTATACGAAATCGCGACGTTATAAACAAAAACAGACATCAAAACATGTGGCGCTAGGTAGCTAAAAATGCTAACATGGTTACCTTGTCTCTGTAGTCTGCTCAAAAGTGGTCTTCAATGGCATTAAAACGATAAAAACGCTGCTGAAGTTAATCAATAGGTTCATCTAATGTGTCTGTGTCCCTTTGAAATGATTTCTGATAATCCATGAGCAATAAAACTGCTTTTCCGTTTCTAGATGTCAGAGCTAGAGTGTAGGTTGCTCTGATGCAAAACTACATGCGCGAAGCCCCCACCTTTTTGTTGTGCAATGTTAGTGAGAGGGGAGATTCCCCTTCGATTCTATTGGCTCTAACGGTCATAAAGAGATGTCAATCACCAAAATCGACCAATGGGTTCCAGAGAAACGGTAAAACCCCCATTTCCACCCAAATCACCTCAGAGGTGGAGTTTCTTTTGCTAAACCCCTCTAAAAAGGTCAAATGTCACTTGTTTTGCATCAATCTTGATACAGGGTACTTATTATATGTTGTACTTTGGATTCCTATAGCTTTAAGTCTACTAACCCATCATCCAAGGGTAGTTTTCACTATAAGTAAAAAATATATTTTGGACCGACACTATAATTTACAGTTTTTTACTATGTTCAATCTGAATTTTCTTTAAAATAAAAAACATCTATATTGTTCTGACTTTTCTACATCCAACTCACAGGTTTATCATTACTCCCAGAAAAAAGATTATTAATTTAACCCTTTTAGAAGGGAAGATATGGTAATTTGTTCTGGGAATGTCATTTTCGAGCCTGAGACCTGAAAAACAGGCTCAGGGCTAAACAGGTTAACAAGCAGTGAGCAGTGTCAGTGTTCAAGCCTAATCAATGCACAAAAGCATTTATCGAAGCAGACCTAAATGTTCTCCTCTCAGCCAAATGAAACCAGCCATTGATTTCTCCTCCTGGATAGTGACTAACTACCTGAGGGCCGATGTTATTGCTGAGCCAATGTGTAAAGTTTGCTTTTAACTGTTGGTGTTTGTATTGAGCAGCTTACGATTTACAGTACTTGGCAGGATGTGTGTTTACTGTGTTCACAACAAACTGACCTCAAAATGTTTCCCTCTTACAGTTAGGACATGAAGGATGTGTGGTTACTTTTAACATCAAGGTTCCAAAAATCCATAGTCATTTATATTCCATGCAATTGGTTCTTAAAATGGTAATGGTTGTGAGTTGTTTTTGGCGATTACTAATTAGCAATGGCTTTGCTGTTAGTGATTGGGTATCTGTTAATTCTATTACATTTGTTGTTATTTGAGAGTCGCTCAAATAAAACCGTGAATAAAACCAAACTGTTGACAGTAAATGTTGGTGCCAAAGAAAAAGTCAGGTGTTCACCAACATTCATGGTTTTCAGGGCTGTCTGACAGAAAGGCAAAGTTGAAAATAATTTAAGAATAGCATACATTGACTTCCGGTTATGGCGTGGTGCTGAGCAGACAGGTGTCGGAGCCCCTCCTTGAAATTCTGTAAACTTGACAACTTTTCAAATGCCTCGAAGCAGCAAACTAACTGCGATGCTAGCGGAGCAGCAGATGCTAATGCAGCCGCCAGCCCGGACAAAGTGCTGACCGCTATCCAAGCGATGAAAGAAGACTTCGTATCGAGATTTGACGGGTTGCTTAGCGCAATACAAGGAGTGCAAGTTGACCTGAAAGCAGTCACGGTGCGCGTTACTGAAGCTGAGGACAGAATTTCCACCAACGAAGACGATGTCGCAGCTCTGCTAGCTCAAAACACAGCCATGAAAACTACTGTAGAGGAGTTGGTGCTCAAGGTGGATGATTTGGAAAATCGCAGCCGCCGCTCCAACCTTCTGCTGGTGGGTATGCCGGAGAGAAAGGAAGGGACTGATATGTGCGCATTCTTGGAGAAGTGGATACCTGACGTGCTTGGTGCATCACATTTTCCAGGACCACTACTGATCGAGAGAGCGCACAGGATTGGTAAAGTCACCGAAGCTGAAGCGCAGTCACCGAAGCTGAAGCGCAGTCACCGAAGCTGAAGCGCAGTCACCGAAGCTGAAGCGCAGCCACCGGCGCGACCCAGGGTTGTGATAATGAAGTTCCTGAATTACGAGGACAAATCCCGAGTCATGCAGGCTGCCAGAATGAAGGGACCAATACTCCTGGATAACCAAAGAGTGATGTTTTTTCCTGACATCTCTGCTGAGCTCCTCAAGCGAAGAAAGGTGTTCGACGGAGTAAAGAGGGAGCTGGCATCCCTCTCCATCTCCGACCTGCGTTACGGGATTGTTCACCCTGCTCAGCTCCTAATAACACACAATAGAAAATGCCACGTTTTCGACACGGCAGCGGCGGCGGAGAGGTTTGTGCAAGAACTACGCGGTAACACTCGGGAAACTAGGAGAAAATAAGTCTGCAGTTCTAAAACCACTTTTTTGGATATCAACTGGCCTCAGCAGGTATGCTCCAGAATACACAGTATAATGCACATGAACGTGCAGTGGGGACTAACGGTAACTGTACTTTACCAACACAATGTGTACATTACTGTACTTGCTTCGGACTGTGGTATGTTTTTCTGTTGGCACTTGGTTAAACTAGAAAAGGTCATGTTGTTTCGGTTGTGATAGTTTAAAATGCTGATTAAGGAGGGGGGGCTTCGTTCTGGTCGTCATGTAGGCTGTTCCTCACCAGGACGATGGCGCGGGAGGACCAGCAAAGCTCCATGGTTGGGCTCTTTTTTAGGATCCTTGGGATGTGCGTACTGTGGGGTGGGGGGGTGTATTTCAGTTGGGGAATTACACTCGGGTATGTGTTTAGTCTTCCATGTGTTCTTAACGGACGTTTTTGCCCTTTATTTTGTTTCCTTATTGCTATGTTGTCTGTCTGAAGGGACCAAGCCCCCAGGAAGTGCGCCGGACTCTGAGGGTGTTTCTCAATCGCGAGTACGCTTGCTTGGTAGCACATGTCTGCCGAGCATCTTGCTTCAGAAGCGAGTCAAGAATACTTCCTGACATTTGGAAAACAAAGAGTGGAACAGGCTAGCAAGTGTGCAGGTGTGCGTCATATGATAGGCCCCGCCTTACATTTTCCGCCACAGATTTTGGAAATTGGTCCGTGCGCAAAGCATTGTGGGGATTTTAAGACCGCGGAGTCTACTCATGTGCAGCCTCGATATTTCTCGAAACGGAGTACGCCGGGCTCGGTAGATTTCCAAGTATGCTGGAGATTGGAACAGTACTTCGGCGGCACTCGATGATGTAGTATGCTTGAAATAGTGGCTCTGCAGCAGCTTTACTCGCGATTGAGAAACACCCTGAGTAAAATATTCGTTGTGGCCAAACGGCGGTACTACACTTCCGTTAGGTTGCTGGGCCCGGAAACACTTTTTCCCATTGACTTACATTGGGAAAGAGACGTCTGTAAATCGTTGGATAATTTTTTTGAAACTAAATAAACAACCCAGTATGAACGTTTGTATAGCCCTTATTAAAAACATTCGGTCCTCAAGTTGTAAAATGTGCTAATAACGTTATTCTGAGAGTTATTTCCCTCTGCATTATGAACGCGCATCTAACCCACGGGACCGCGCCGCCCGGCACGTTCATGTTACGCGTTTTACCCATAGACTGTATATATAAAGGTTTTACCTTTACCCATGGATGCACAATAAGAACGGACCCATATCGCCTTACCGTTCGGGTGTTCAGAGCAGCACATTTTTTTCTGTCGCAATATTATTTAAGGAATCGTTGAGCTAGCTAACTAGCATACATTGTCACTATCTGCTAACGTTAGCTTTAGCCTTCGTTTTCTAATAGTTTTTTTTATAGGCTATAAACAGAGGTGGTATAAGTATAGATCTTGTACTTGATTAAAAGTAGAAGTACACAGATCTTGTACTTGAGTAAAAGTAGAAGTACTCAGATCTGGTACTTTAGTAAAAGTAGAAGTACTCAGATCTGGTACTTTAGTAAAAGTAGAAGTACTCAGATAGATCTTGTACTAGAGTAAAAGTAGAACCAGAGTGTAGGAATACTCTGTTACAGTAAAATTCCTGCATTCAAAATGTTCCTCAAGTAAAAGTAGAAAAGTATTCTCATCAAAATGTACTTAAAGTAGCGACAGTAAAAGTAGTCATTGTGCAGATTGGTCCATTTCAGAATAATATATATGATATGTTTTATAATGATTGATCATGAAAGTGTTCTCAAAGCTGGTAAAGGTGCAGCTAGTTTGAATGACTTTGTATACTGCAGGGTAGCTTGTGGATTTACTCCAGGTGGAACTAAAGTCTGATTTAACACTTGATTATATTTCACATCATTCATCCACATCTGTAAAGTAACTAAAGGTATTAGATACATGTAGTGGACGGAAAGTACACCAGTTACCTCTGAACTATAGTGGAGTAGAAGTACAAAGTAGCAAAACATTGAAATACATAAATAAAGTACAAGTATCTCAAAATTGTACCCAAGTATAGTACTTGTTGAGTTTATGAACTTAGTTACTTTACACCACTGGCTATACAGATAGAAAGACTAAGCCTTGAACAGAGGCATGAAAATACATTTTCTTTTATATATTTCTATTAGATGTGACTCTTTGGCGTTTCTGTTATTATTGACACTGCTGCTTTAGTTGTTCTGACTGCTAAAATCCTCTGTTATTCCTCATTTTAAAGCCGATATTCCGTGGGGTCGGGGGGTCGGGGGGCTCGGATCCTTGTCACCTTTTTCATACCTGATGAGTTTGCATCCCTGATATATATATATATACTGTATATTAGGGCTGTCAAGTTAACGCGTTAATAACGCGTTAACGCAAAAAAAAAATAACGGCACTAATTATTTTAACGCGATTAACGCATGTGTATTTTTTGTCCTCGGCCGCCCCGTAGTTTCAGAGCGCATCGAGTTTAAAATACCATCTACAAGCTGATGCTGACAGCCCCGCTCCTGCCGCCCGCTTGTGGCAGACCACACTTCCACGCTCACCGGCAGGCCCGGACTGGCCATCGGGAGGACCGGGAGGGTGTGTATGTGTGGGGCGACTCGCGCGAGCGAGGCACACCTTACGTGTTGTTGTTGTTAGCATCTGGTGCTAGCTAGCTGTGCTAACGGATATAAGGAGCTGTTTCAATGACATTTCGCCGACAACTGCGCCGAGCACTTGACTTTATGCAGGCAGCCAGACAGTGGGACATTGTACGAAAAGTCAGCATACTCAGCACGGATAGTACGCGCAACATGATTGCAGCTCCCGTTCGAGCATATATGCCTTGAGCTGCACATACTGTAGCTCCAACGATCCATCAGTGTCCACACACACACACACACACACACACACACACACACACACACACACACACACACACACACACACACACACACACACGCACACACACACACACACACACACACACACACACACACACTGTATTGTATTATTGTATGAGAGAGGTTCCAGGTTGAATTGAGGCGAATATTTGTAATGTTCAGAGGTTGTTGTGTTTAATATTCATGAGAATATTTGTCATTGTTCAAATGATAATAAACAAACATATAAAGCATATTTGTCCACTCATATGTTGATAAGAGTATTAAAAACTTGAAAAATATCCCTCTAAGGTACATTTAGAACAGATACAAAATGTGCGATTAATTTGCGATTAATCGCGATTAACTATGGACAATCATGCGATTAATCGCGATTAAATATTTTAATCGACTGACAGCCCTAATATATATATATATATATGTATATAGCCTGTGTTGTATATTTATACACACAAATGAACAACCTTTGTTGTCAAAAAACAAATAACAAGTTGTATTGTAGTGTTTATTTTAGTTATGTTTTATGCTTATCCACATTTTGATTTCAGAGCACAGGACAGGAGAATGCTGGGCACAACATAAAGCTCAACAGTGAAGCTG
Organism: Trematomus bernacchii; assembly: GCF_902827165.1. NCBI lineage: Eukaryota > Metazoa > Chordata > Actinopteri > Perciformes > Nototheniidae > Trematomus > Trematomus bernacchii. The sequence goes on along the minus strand of NW_022988066.1, from coordinate 147,138 downwards.
GCAATGCTGAACAAAACCATCTAGAGTTATAATATTTATTCAGCTGAAAAAGTCAAAGCTCTACGAAAATGTAATTAAAAATATATTGCACATGGTTGGTATTACTATTTAACAACAAGGGGTGTTATAGTCTGTGTTGTAGTGTGTGCTATTGGTATTTATGGAAACATTTTAAACCTTTCCTTCAAGTATTATACGTTTTAGTTACTTGTGGGGTACTTAACATGAATAATCACAGTTACTATCCTTTTACTCCATCACATTTCAAAGAGAAATAGGCTATTGTTATTTTAACTCCACCACAGTAATCCATCATCAGCTTTACTTTTTAGATAAAGATTTAAATCACAATTGATCATAACTCAAAATACATATATTTTTGTATATTACCAAGTGGTTTTCATGTAGGCTACAACCCACAAAAGTATCATGCTAAATGAAGCTCTGTTGCTTGGATATCACTAGATCCTGTTATCAGCGTAATATAAAAGTACATAACGATTTATGGTGACATTAGCATAATTACTAGCTAGCCGCTAGCTGCTAACTGCTGCGGCCACCTCGTTAATATCAAATCCATCATAACAATCCAGTACCATGCTGTCATGAACGTGCGGTGCTGTTACGTGTACACGTGTGACGTGCTTGATGTGAACGAGCCTTTTGGGGGGCGTGGTTAAAGTTGCGCATGCTCTATGAGCGCACATACGGGTACTTCTCAGGCATGACGGGTAATCTGTGACGTTTCACTCTTTCAAAAGTTGGGCCATTTTATCTTCATGCGCCAATGAGCAACTCTCATAGGAATGAATTAGGCCCCGCCTCCCACGCTGTATCCAGTTCTTATTATACATCCACGGAAGGGACTGCCGATGTCCACACCGCTGTGCAGGAGACATGGAGGGAGGGAGGGAGGGAGGGAGGGCTACGGAACTTCACAGTCTAATCTCCCGACCTGATATTTTAATTTTGTATTCAATCAATACATTTTTGGAAAGGGAAACTGCACAAACAGCAGTAGATATATATTCATTAACATTTTTTTAAAAAGGGCAATTTCTCTGGAGGAAGAAAAAGGGCAGGGGCTCAAGCCCACTTTGATGTCTATGTGTGCACATGCCTGCCCAACACATCATTGCATTAACTTCTCCTAGCAAGCCAGAGTGGTAAGCCAGCCTTCTACAAAATAAGGGGTTGAATATAGTGTAAGGCAGCAATCCAAAAAAGGGAGGAAGCCAAGGAGACAGGCAGGGACCAAAAAAAATTCTAGAGGCAGGTGTAGAAGAAGGTAAGGCAATGTCGACTGTTTGTCCGTTGACTTGTCAGCCTAACTCTGGCGTGTATGTATATGTGTGTTAGGAGAAAGGGTGGAGGGTGGTGGGTGCACTGAGGTGGCAGCTGCATAACAACACATGAGGGAAATCACTGTCAGAAAGCTGGAGATGTGTGTCAGCCCGGACCCCAGAGGATGACCAGTCGGATTAGCGGCGCTGCATCGTGTTGTTTCCTTCTCTGGTGTGTGTGGGTGTGGACATGTGAGTGGCAGCAGTGTTTTAGTGTGTCTCGTCCCAAATTATCCTCGAGTGCATTGGAGATCACGCACATGTGTAAGCTCACGGGGAAAACAGATCTATATTTGTTTGCTGTTTGTTTGTCTTGTGAATAATTTTTCACAAACATCACACATGAGCAGAAGGAGAAATAGGCTTAGTGGCTTCATCCATACCTTCCACTTTGCTGCAGTATGGATGTTTGCTTTCAGTACAGCAATCTTCCCCATCTTTCAGGACATTATGCCAAGTCACTACAGTATGTCAACACACTGTTTAACCTTTTGCTGACCTTCCTGCTGCTGCTGCAGAGCAACAGGCATCTTTTTGTATTTTACTTGGTGTAAAGTCTGTAAGGAAGGTTTGTTCTTTATAGGTTCAAGGTTCTTTATTTGTCATACGAACATAGCTACAGAGTAGTTATGTTGATGAAAATATTAGGTCACAGGCTTCTCCAACAGTGCAACACAATAATACAGAAAAGTAAATATTAAAAAGTAAATTATTGGAATGATATATTAGATAAATAGATAAATAATTACTAAGTAGCAGATGAATGTTATGGATGTTGTTTCAACAGTTCAGGTGTTTAACAGTCTTATTGCCTGTGGGATGAAACTGTCTCTGAATCTGGTGGTTTTTGTCCGGATGCTGCGGTAACGCCTGCCAGACGGCAGCAGACTGAACAGTTTGTGGCTGGGGTGATGGGGGTATTTTATAATCCGATATACAGTAGGGCAGCAAGTATTTCAATATATTAATAATTAATTAGTTCATGACTACATTTGGAAATAAAAGAGGAAAACATGGGTAAATAAAACATTCAGAATTAGGGAAAAGTAAATGAAAGACATATACAGACTTCCAATTATTGTAACATCTATTTTTTCTTTGAAAGGGCCCCTAATATGATTTTATGTTTGTTTTATGTAGAATGTTATATAGGTTTCTGTGCATGTAAATTGTCTGCAAAGGCTCCCACCCCAAAAAGTTGGAATTTCCACCATTGAACATTTGGTTTCCATGACGTTATATTCAGCCTTTGTTTGGATGGATAAGCTAAGCTCTTTTGTACCCATGAAAATCATTTCCAGCCAAGTTCCTGCTCTAAAAGAAGCCTAAATTACTCTTGTGACCTGCCTGAGCCCACTTTCATAGATAATTCCCTTTAGGTAATCATCTTAACATGATTAATAGACTGTGAGAGCCGTCTAAGAGGTGACTTTTGTTAACCTTTTATGGGTATTTCCCTTAGAGGAGCTATAAGAGGCTTGGCTATTGTCTGTTTCACCATCAGGGCCAACACAGTCTGCCAGAGTTGATATACTTCTGTGACGTATCGCCTCTCTCAAGGGGAGGGGAAATGAAGTCCATAAACTCAGACAGATTTCCCAGTAAGCACATGAAGAGAGCATAGATAGTTTATTATCCTCAAGAGGAAGTCATTTTTTGCCACAGGCAGGTTCACGTTACCTCTCCCCCTACTAAAGGGACATTTTTTACAAAATACAAACATAGTTGATGAAGACACAAACACCATCGGTCATTCAGGGTAACAGATTTACACCCAAAACACAACAGAGAAATATATTCATGCACATGAAATACACTGTGGTACATCAATACAAGCACACGCAGGACAAGAAAGCCCATTCACAATACTGCGCGCATGTGCACATGCACACCCCCAGACAGAGCGGCAGGTATCCAGTAACAGAGCAGGACTGGATAGTAAGTACTACTGCAGAGGCCATTTGACACCTCCTCTATTGAGATTCAGTCGCAGTGCTCTGGCTGCATACTAAATCACTATCTCAGGCTGCTGAATGCATTTCAACAAAATTATTCTGAAAAGATCACAAATAGATTTCTTTAGGACTCGCTAACATTATCATTCACCTGTGCTATTTCATATATTCCTCCCTGTAAACTGTTTCTTTTACAACACAGGATCTTCTTAGACTTTACAGGGGAACGAAACCACAACAGTCTGAAAAATGTCTTAATGGACTGAGAGCCTATTTTTCCAACATACTTTTATCCCAAAACGAGACCCCATTGCTCCAAAAATATACACTCTACCTGCAAAAAAGGGAAGCACATGGCTAATTATTATGCGGTATAATGACATTTGATCTTAAAAGTCATTTATAGGCATAAACATATATATATATTTTTTTATTATATGAATAAATAAATAAATATTAACACTCTGAGATTCCTGGTTCAGATTTTGCAAACAAATCAAGGCTTGCTCTTTATTCAGTGTTGGCTCTGCACTGAAATAAAGTATGGAGAAAGATTTGGCTGTGCGATGTTAGTCAGCGACCAGCAATTTATTTTATTTCTAAGGAGCTGGTTGTTGGCTTGAAGAGGACCAAGGCACATGCAGGTGACTCGTTTCTATCCGAGGGGTCAGTGTAGACATTGTGGAGTAGTATACAATAAGTACTTGGGAGTGTATATTGACAACAAACTTGACTAGTTTAAAAATATTGAAGCCACTGAAGGGTGCCGGACACGCTGACGGTGTCAGAAAAGAGGATGCTGTCCAATTTACGGAACATCTAATACAATGTCTCCCACCCAATCCATGACACGCAAGTCAGCCCCAGGAGTAGCTTCAGTAAAAGACTCATTCTACCAAGATGCACCACAGAGCAGCACAGGGAGTCCTTCCTGCCTGTGGCCATCAGACTATCTCCTCCCTCGGAGCATCAGGCACTCTGAGTCAGTATGATGGCACTTTTATTGAACATTTCACTTAATTTTTTATGTTTAATATTACAAAAAAAAATTGATTGATTGATTTTATATTATCATATTTTATTTTATTTATCTATTATTTTATTCATTCTATAATGGAACAACTGTCACACAAACCAATTTGCCCCCTAGGATTATTATAAGTACATTTTATTAAATACTTCTTCTGCACTTATTATAGGGAACAAGAGACATTCAGAGTTGTGTTAACTCAGATATTGGAATAAAATTATTGATCAAAAAAACTAAATAAAGTTAGTAACTAGTGATGACGCAGAGGTTAATAGGTTGGCAAAATGTTTATTTTACCACAGACTTGCCTTTGTGAGATAAACTTTTTTGTGAGAAAGTTTAATTTTGGTGTGTGTGTGTGTGTGTGTGTGTGTGTGTGTGTGTGTGTGTGTGTGTGTGTGTGTGTGTGTGTGTGTGTGTGTGTGTGTTCCTGCTGCTTCTCTGATGTCATCATCATCCCCCCCCACAGTGCGGGACTGCATGCCTCCGTCTGCATGGCGCTGAATGTTGTGGCATCCCTCCTTTCTCATCTTCCGCCACTCCATCCTTCCTCCGCCTCTGACTCCCCGTGGTGTTATAGTTTGAGTTGACATTCCCATTCTGCCTGAGGACTGTCAGCGGGACATTGTGTTCCTTTTTCACACAGGAGGGCTGATGAAAAGGGAGACCCCCTACTGTACGTCTGCAGCCAGTCAACAAATATAACATTAAAGTTTAAGTAGAAGTAAGTGACTCTGATATTGTGCATTATTCTCATGGTGTTTATCTATAGATATCAGGTTAAAAACTAAATTCCATAAAGGATAGAAACCTAATCTATATAGTGAAGTCAATCTGTCTGTATATTGTTCGTGTGATAGAGACCATTAAAATAAGCCGATTAAACTTGCGTTCAAGGTACATTTCCAGTGAGAGTGATAGTTGGCCAACTTTATAATCCCCGTCCATCAACAAGCGCTCCGGTCCGAGCCATTTGCCCCACTTTTTAATGTCCCTGTTTCCATGTTTTGAGCTTCTTCCGGCGTTTTTTATTCAAACGTTTTGTTTATACAGTTCGTCGAGTTGGTGTTGGTATACTGTATGTGGATTTTCTTTTTACTTCAGCGTATTTCTCCTAATGGAAATGTTTTGGGCTATTGTAACGCTTTGGCACCTGTTGGCCACCGTACGTACCTGCCGAGGGACTGTTGATAAAAGCTAATTCTGGCATAAATCATGTCTTCTCTTTTTAGAGATTGATGAATTTGAATGCATAGTCCATTTACTTATAGAAAAATGCTATTTAAAATGTTAATCTATATATTAATGTATGCAAACAAATATCTGTTTCACAACATATCATTTGTCAGTAGAATGATAGATTGAAGATTCAACCACAAATTGGGATTATACATTACCATTAAATACCAAAGAATGTATTTATTTTTAAAACAAGGAAAGAGTTTAATTACCATGATAAGATGTGACTTATTTCCCTGCCTGCTGATTTCAGATAATTGTGTTTCTTCCCTCTCCTCCTCTCCTCCTCTCCTCCTCTCCTCCTCTCCTCCTCTCCTCCTCTCCTCCTCTCCTCCTCTCCCCTCTTCCTCTCCAACGGGTTGTTTGCCTGATTGATATAAAATGCATTGCTTTTGAATCTTTAATTCTCATTAAACCAAAGGCCCGTATAACGGCTAGCAAATTCAAAATCGTCATCAATTATCTCTCCAGACCTCTCATTAGAGATTCTGGCCACAGTTTGTTGCTGCTGTCCCCGGCAGGACGCTTGCAGCTCCGCCTCCACTAATAAGAAGAAAAGTGCAAAGTCATAGAGAGAGGGGAGAGGGAGCCACACTATTCCTATCTTTTTCTCTCTTTTGATCATTTTTATATTTCCCTCAGTTGGTGGTAAAGCTGTTACATTACACAGGCAAAGAGAATGTCATGAGATGATGGCAGTTATAAGCTATTAAGATTATTCAGTCCCCAAATTGAACTCTTTACTGCGGACATAGCCCCAAGCCCATCTGCTGTAGATCTCTCAGATATCTGATTTTAAATCATGTTGTTGCGGCTTCTAAGGATTAATCATTAACAACAGTTGATCATTTAATAAATATTCAATAGTTGCTTCCAAAAAATATTTTTTTTCTGAGATTAACCGGAAAAAATGGTCTTCTGAGTGAATTGAATAATCTTTTTAGTTGAATCACGATGATTTCCAGACACTGTGTCCGAAAAACCAACTCCTAAGTGGGAGAGTTTTGTAGAAGGCAGATATGCAACCAACTAATTATCCATTAACTCACAGTCATTCCGAATGGCAAAAAATTATCAGATGAATCGTATACATCAGCTGTCGGCGATTTCCTCTGCAGACATTCACTGACTTTCAAAAGGAGACATGCGACCAGTGTTGGACCTTTCATCCAAGATGAATTGGGAACGTTTTGCCTTGATTTTTTTATCCCAGGGCTGGAGAGTCCTCTAAGAATGTCGTTACTTTGTGTGTTGAATGAAGGAAACACACACATTTATGCTTTCTCCATCCTTTCCACACACACACTATTGCGTTTGCCAAGCCCAATCAACAGGACCCCAGGGGACCAGGACTGGGAGAACCAAATTCAATCAGGCTATTGATTTAAGGGTGTGTGTGTGTGTCACACTAACCACCATGTCAAGGCCCACTTTTGTCTAAAACAGCCCTACAAGTACTTCTATTTAAAGGACTATCAGCAGCTCCAGTGCGGCTGCAGCTGGAGAGCTCTCTCGTCTTCAGCGGTGCCGCGTCCTCCAGCAAAGTCCTCCAGGATACGGCGTGAGGTAAACTAAGGCTGACACGCTTCATGTCCGGGCTTTGCTGAATATCAGCATAACTGCAAAACATCTCAGCGAGGGCCTCATTTACAAAAGTCCACCGTTGTGTCATTGGCACTAAAGGGGATGTGCGGACAAACATAAACAGACAGCTGGGTTTCTGAACCTGAGGGTTTGGTAATGTGCAGCTTGTCCTCCTCCAAAAAACGACCAAATAGGTTGATTGTTCAGCAGCTTATTACGACCTATAGTCACGTTTTAAAGTTTATCACCTCTAGTGGTCGTGTAAGAAACAACAATTTGTGGCATATGCTCCCGTTGATTGCAAACGCCAAGAAGGCCAGCAGCGCAGGTCTGCGCGACAGGACTTCCCGGCGGTGATGACTATGGTGGCAGAGCGTGCAGGCTTGCCGCTCCCCCCACCGCTGCCACCGAGGCCGGTGAGCCGCCTACATCAGGGCTTCTACAGCCCGGCCCATCCGGCGCAGCCGGCCTTCGTTTCACCCCCCCTGCCAGACATCTGGCGGTGTGTGGAGGCGACGTGGCGACAGCCACTGAAGACGATGGCTCCGGTGGCGACATGGGCTGGAATCCTCAGGGTGCAGGGCCACTCGGACACGGAGTGTCCCGGTGTGCCCCCACTGGATGAAAGCCTGGCGGCCCATCTGGCCCTGCCCCCGCTGCCGCGTGACCGCGAAATGCTTGAGTATCTGGATAAGATATTCAGGCTCGGGCGCAGATGGCGGCGGCGGCGAGTCATCTTGGTGTGTTGGGAGTGTCGCTGATTACCCCTTAGCAGGACACCTCCGCCCCCCCGCCTGAGGGCAGGTGTGATTACTCGGACCGCTGCGTGGGCCAGATGAATAATCCATGGTATGGCTACCGCAACCGGTCGTGTGATGTCCCTGGCCACCGTGGCGTCGCGTCACGTGTGGCTAGGTCTGACCGCACTGGCCAAGAAAGACCGAGACGATCTCCTTGGGGCCCCCGTTGCCAGGGAAGGGCTCTTCGGATCGATATCCTCGGTCACCCAACGCTTCAGTCGCCTGGAGGGAGAGAGGGCGCAGCTCAGCCGCATGCTACCGCTGGCTCGCCCTCAGGCCTCTCCGCAAGGGAGAGAGAGCCCGGCGGTGGTAAGGCAGAGAGAGAGGCGCCGGTACAGAGCCCCCAGAGCTCCTGGCATCATGGCGGAGCGCGCAAAAACAGGCAGTGTCTGCTGTGCGCACGCAAGACAGAGAGGGGGGGGCATTATTCCCTGTACTTCCTGGTTCCCAAAAAGACAGGCGAATTCAGGCACATTCTGGATCTTCGCAGTCTGAATCTCCACATTGCACGCAGAAAATTCCGGATGTTAACTATAAAACAGTTACTGGGACTGGTGTAGCCAGGCGATTGGTTCACAACCATCGACCTGAAGGACGCTTACTTTCATGTCGAGATTGCTCCGAAACACAGAAAGTATTTGCGTTTTGCCTTCCAGGCGGGTAGCCTACGAGTACAACAGACTACCATTCGGCTACTCCCTGTCCCCACGCACGTTCAGCAAATGTGTGGCCACAGCGCTCCAGCCGCTGCGCGGCCGTGGCATGAGAGTTTTATTTTATCTGGACGACCTCATAGTTATGGCCAGGTCCAGGGAACGGGCAATGTTTTACACAGCCCAATTTATCCTACACCTAACCAAGTTGGGTTTTGCGATCAATTGGACCCCCATACCTCACCAACAGGCGTTGTATTTGGGAGTGGTGCTCGATGTAGGCAGGCTACGCGCCACCCTGTCAGAGAGCAGACAGGCATCCTTGCTTCGGGCAGTTTGCAGACTGCGAAGGGGGGCAACAGTGACAGCTTTGACTATCATGCAGACCCTAGGTCTCATGGCGGCGGCTCACGTTGTGGTCCCACTCGGGTTACTGCATATGCGCTGCCTGCAGAGGTGGTTCTCCAGCCTGCGTTTAGATCTCAAGAGACACAAACGGCATCTGGTGACCATCCCCCCCTCAGTGGAGAGCAACCTCCGGTTCTGGGGGTCCCCGGATCACCTCCGGAGGTGGTCCCCACTGGGACGGGTGACGTCCTACATCACAGTGTTCACGGATGCGTCCGGAACGGGATGGGGAGGGACCTGCCTGGGGAGAGCTATAGTTTGGCGCTGGTTTCTAACAGAGACACGGCACAGCAACCTCGTAGAGCTGCGGGCAGTAGTGTTGGTCCTCCAGCATTTCAAACCCTTAATTCAGGGGAGACATGTACTGGTCAGGAGCGACAACAGCACCACAGTGGCATATATCAACAGGCAGGGCGGAGTCCGCTCCGCCGCTTTGTTGACCACAGCAGAGAAACTGTGGTTATGGGCTTCAGAGGTGGTGTTATCTCTGAGAGCCCTCCACATTCTGGGTCTGGAGAACAGGGGGGCCGACCTCATGTGGTTTGTGCGTTGGTGTTCGGCTCAGGGGGTCACAGGTTCAAACCCCACTGCAGTCAGCATGTCGTTGTGTCCCTGGGCAAGACACTTCACCCCAAATTGCTCCTGTGGTGATTGTCCACAGTATTGTGTATGTACTGTAAGTCACTTTGGATAAAAGCGCCTAACAAGTACCATGTAATGTAATATAATTAGACGTTAAGTACTTTGTCAGGCCCATGTCTCTCACCCAGGTCACAGACTGTTCTCTCTCCTGCCTTCTGGGAGAAGATACAGGAGCTTCAAATCAAGCTCTAAAAAACAGACTAAAAAACAGTTTCTACCCCTGGGCCGTCAGGCTGCTCAACCACCACACTTAATTCAATAACCATAACCATATCCACACATATACACACTTTGAATGCACTTTAAAAATTATAAACTATTTTTATATCAATATTTTTAACTATTTATTCCCCCCGTATGATTGCTTATGTTGTCTGTCCTACTGCCGTGTTTTTAATGTTATGTATGTCTAGCTTTTGCACACTGGGACAGAGTTGCACTCTGAATCTCGTTGTACTTTTTGTATAATGACAATAAAAGACTTTAACTTAACTTTAACTAGGCGGTGCGGGTTAAAAAACTGTCAAGTTTACAGTGTTAACACAATAAATTATACTTTATGAAGATTTTACAAATAACACACTGCATACAATGCCATAATAACTTTGTATTATTAGTGTAGGACACTTATGTATGTATAACATCTGAAGATGTGTAGTTTTATTCATGTTTTCATATAATTTTACAGGATATTGCTATATTATTTCACATATTGTAGTTCTACACATTAATATCTGAGGTATATTCGTCATTTAATGGTAAGCTATTTAGATACTGATTCCATAGATGTGTCTCCCATCACCCAAAACCCCTGACTATTCTCTCAACTCAGTATTTACATTTTTTAATTCAAAGAAAATCAGTAATATCTTTAAAAACGACAAGTCCTTTTCTATAAACTGTGCACCGTTATAGTGTAAATATAACCTATCTACCAATTGGATCAAATATAAAAGTCAGCCGAATTAGTGTTGATACTGCAAGGAGACGTATTGTGTGAAGAGAAATTGAAGATGTTGTTTAATTGCTGATATATTTATGATCCACGTCACATATTCAGTTTCGGCGGTATTTCTTCCAGTTTGTCCAAAGGTCTTAATCAGGGCTCTATAAATAGAGAACTACGGCAGATGTGTAATATGTAATGCAGCCGAACCGTGTATTACAATGCCGTTATGTGATGACTTTCAAAGAAAAAAGCAAGCACACTCGGAATAAAGTATTATTCTTTTTTTTTATTTTTACGGTTTTATTATGAAAACTTCCAGACCGGAAATACTGTTTTCACCCTGTGAGGGCACTAAAGGTTATTTGTGAATATACAGTACGACCCTCCGGAGCAATTGCCGCAAATTGTTGTTTCTTACAAGACCACTAGAGGTGCTAAACTTTAAAACGTGACTATAGATCGTAATAAGCTGCTGAACAATCAACCTATTTGGTCGTATGAGTTGGAGGACTTGTTGGTATTGTGATATGCTCTGTGTTCTTTTAAGACAGCCTGTCTGCTGATATTGTTTCAGAGACAGAACAGTAGCTTGATCCGTTTGTTGTTTTGGAGCCTCCTAACTAAAGCATGTTTTCTGATTAACCCTCACCTCTGTGATTTTGCCCCAAAGTAAAGCTAATACTTGACCTGTGAGCATTTATGCAGATGTGACGCTAACTCTAACAGACGTTATACGATTAGCAAGCGCTATGATTCTTGCCCAACAAGACATCTGTATGGGCGCATAAAACGGAGCGCTACATTTCCTTATTGCTACACAACACTGTGTCTGGGTACAAGGGGGTCGGTTGAGTGCCATGATGAATGTTATGCCCCCCAGAATGAGACAGCAGTTTATGTATGGAGGAAGGGGAGCAAATGATCTCGTTTTACTAGTGTGCAGGTGGTGTGATAAATCTCAGGCCCCGGTGGCCATTTTAAGAGCAGCTTGGCCTGTTTTGCAGACCCCCCCAGACTATGAGGAGAATCAGGCATCTTTATGAGATTCACATTCCTAGGCATATCTGAGGCTATGTTTTAATAATCATTTAACTAGGCTACATTTAATGCATGATTATACCAAACTGCTGTTTAAGTGTTTTTGATAGGCACATTTCACTGCCAAATAAATGGGATGCTCTTTTGAACAATAACAGTTGTGATATGCATGATGGAGTTTCTGGGTCTAGTTTCTTTTGGAAATCACAAATTTTTTGGAAATATTTACATACAAGTAAAATAATGATAAACAAGAAGACCAATAAGGTATCGACCATTATCGACATGATGGACCCCACTAATTCAAAACACACAAAAAATGCTCTGACAAATCATTTCCAATGTTCCAACCTTGTAAGGCTGCTTTATTCTCACTACATTTAATGATTTTAAGCACATAATGCTCTGCTCTATAATTGTCTAACGTACATGCTGTCATGATATCATGATGTGACCTTTGCCATGTGACCCCTGAGGTGAAGGTCGCATAGTGGTTCCCAATATTGTTCATTTCAATTGGTTGCTCTCTAATCTTTATCAAATATGACCACATCTTCCTTTGATTTATGTTCTGTAGGAAGCTGATAAAGATGGTGGCTCCGATATCCCAATAAAACAGTTGTCAGTTGAAATAAAAATGTCACTCACATGAGATACAGCTCAGCCATTTATTTCCAGATGAAGGAACAATGTACTTTGCCCTGCACGCATTGATTCAAAAGGACTAAGGCATGTTACTGTATGTTAGTCCTATTCTCTTGTTTACCTCTTTAGAATGGACACAAAGGGAAATCAATATGCTCTCTGGCAGGTCCGTAAACAGCCTCCATCCGATATTTACTGGTGTCGAGGTTCAGCGGCTCTTCTCTTGTTACTGTCTCCATCTACCCCACCCGAGTTTAGATTTCTGCCTAGGCCAAGTCACTCTATCACTGAGCCTCCTCTCTGATATATTCCCCCTGTTCCTCCCGCGGCTATCGCCCATCAGGGTGGCAAGGTCTTTAATCGATGTGGAGCCAAATGGGTCCTGGAAAAGGCCATTTAGTCCGGGCTGTTGGCACTGCTGCTCGGACAAAATGATGAAGCTTCTTGTTGGAGATAAAAGTAGGCAGAGAGGCTAGCAGAGAGTAGGACTACAGTAGCAGAAATAATGGTGGATCTGGGTGGGGCCAATGCCTGTATGCATATACCATCCGTCTCATATTATTAGAGTTTGGACTATTGCATGCTCAAGATTTCAATTCATGTTTTCACATATTGCTCACATTTAAGTGGTGAGTGCTGTGACACCGTAATGACACAGCCTCTGCCAAACCAACTCTGAGTTTATCTTGCTCTCTCCTTGATATTTAAATACTTCTTATTAAGAGAATACTGAGTCTAGTTGCCTCATAGAGTCCTGTTGTGAACCAGGGAATGTTGAATACACCAACGTTTTATGTTAGAAATGTACAGTACGCTTCCCCAGCACATAGAAACTACCGGATGCTACTGCAACTTGCATATGTTGGGCAATTTGCACAATAAGCATAAGTTGCGTTTAAGCATGAATTAGCATTATAGCATCTTGTGCTCTCTTTATTCAATGGTCGCATGGTAGTCAAAATCAGTCCACAAGAGTATACAAATATGGCAATTTTCTGGTGAAAACTGAAATTCACCATATTTTGATGGCAATTTTGCAAGTTAACATCGGGCAGTTTCTATGGGCTGGGGACCCGTACTATACATTTTACTTATTTTTTTTACTTTGGTGCACTCAACAGTTCCGGGTTCACTTTGCTGGCAACTAGACTAAATAATCAACATTCTACAAGATACTGCAAGTGTATTCCCTTCTCTGTGACACTGTGCGTCAACTTTGTCTTATTATTATCTGAAGAAGAGATTGTTTTATGACTCTGCGTTCAGACAAGCAGAGTCAACTATCAGGGTCATATGAAGGCTCAGCTGTTGAAAGTAAATGTTAAAGCCCCAAAGCTGTTTGCCTGACTGGGAAGGAGTGAGAAGAGAGGCAACAGCTAGGATGTTTAGAACTAGAATCATAAGAAGAATATAAGAATAAAGAGCTTTATTGAAAAATTCAGTTACATTCAGAGAATCAAATTGCATTCCGAGATTGTAATGTCATACATCTGCAAGAAAGAATTCTGATTTCTCTTACAATAAAGTTACAATTTGACAAGAAAAAAAGTCATTCATATTTCACATCTCTTTATGTGTAAGGTTGAATCAACCTAATCACACCACAATCACACACAATCAATGCCACAGGAGTGTAAATGTGAAGGTAAAACAGGATATAGAAGATCGCAATTCTCATCCCACTGTTGTGTTGTAGTTCCTGAAGCCCAAAAGTTACTGTATCACCTCATCCAAATGAGTGTGCTGTATTTCCTTGTTAATGAATCAGATTGCAATGTACAGTATACATTGATTTAGTCAGCCACTGCAGGCATAATACCTTATACCATATGACAGGCACAGCATAGAGATTGGTGTCACCTTGTTCTTGTATTCACTCTGGTATGACCCACCTCCCTTGTGACTGCATTACTTGTCTACTTATCCTTAGTTACCAAAACAATAAGTCTGTCCAAATTTAAACAGAGAGATTTCTATGAAACAATGACCCAGTTGGTTGCTAAGTTTGTTAACTTAAGCCGTTTTCTCAAACTGTATGTCCTGGGTCAGATGTTTCTCAGTTTCTGGAAATATGCTGTTTAGTTTAGACGATTAGGCAACACCAGGATAATTGTGCAGGGGGAAAAAAATGTAATCGTTTATTTGGCAGGGACAATGCACAGTGACACTTAAAACATTTAAAATGTGTCAAGCGTAACAGTGCCAGATTTAGCTTTTAGCTAATTTCCATCCGCAGTCCCTCACATAAAACATTTAAGAAAATTACATTTTACAAACATAGCAAAAACAAAATACATGATATGCAAAAAGGTGCAAAAGAGCATGAGCAGCATACAAGTATTTACCACATGGCAGTACAATATAGCAGCTACGACATATAAAGTGCAAGAGAAGATAAAAGAGCTACATAAAGTGAAGAGATACCCCTGTATTAAAGTGCATTTAGTGGTGATTGCACGTTTGTTTGTTTCTCAACCATTCTTTGAGTTGACCTTTGAAGCTATTGAGAGTGGGACAATCCCGTATCTCAGTTGGGAGGCTATTCCACAATGAGCTGCCTTTAATGGAGAGGACATTTTGTCCAAAAGTGGTCCGTCTACGGTGGACCTCACAGTCTCCTCTGGTTTCTGACCTAGTGCAGCGTCCAGTGTGTTTTCCGTGGATGAATTCCCCTAAGGAAGGGGGGGCCAGTCCATGTAAACATTTATAAATAAAACACATACTTTTAAAAGACTTAAAATTGTCAAAACTTAAGAAATTGTGTTTTTCAAGGATGGTACAGTGGTGGTATGAATTTGGCTTTCTGTCAAACACCTTGATAGCTCTCTTGTACAGCTGGTTTCAGGTTTGTGGCACAAGCAAACGACCAGTTTGTAAAACAGTATTCAATGTGGGATAGAATCATACAGTGGAGGTATGACTTTGCAGCATTGACAGTTAAGAAAGGTCTAATTTGTTTGAAATGCTGCAAGTTGAATTTAATGTTATTTGATACTTTCTTAATCTGTTTCTTAAAAGTCAAGTTTGAGTCCAATATGACTCCAAGATACTTGAAGTGGGAGACTAGTTCTATTTCTGCTCCGTTTAAAAACACATTGGATCCTTCGATTTTGACTGGTCGTTTACTGAACATCATGCATACTGTTTTTTTTTACGTTCAACTGTAAGCAAATGTTGTTCAGCCAGTGTTGAACCTTGTCCAAAGCTTTTGAGAGATGAGATCATTTCAGTGTTCATCCCGTGTGCAAAGATGACCGCATCATCGGCATACATTTGCACATTCAACTCAGGACATACATTAGGCAAGTCATTTATGTACAGTGAAAACAGTAATGGTCCGAGAATGGAACCTTGTGGAACCCCAACAGGGTTGACAACGTAGGGGGATTTGGCACCGTTGACCAAAACACACTGTTTTCTGTTCGATAAGTAAGACTTAAACCAATGTATAACTGCAGAAAAATTGAAATTAGTCAGCTTTGTAAGGAGCACTTGGTGGTTAACAGAAAGACACAGTTAGCTGTCTCAGTGGAGTGGTGAGCACGAAAACCAAACTGCATTGGGTGGAGTGGAGCGAAACCTTTGTCTAAATGTTTGGTAATTAGTTTTGACACCCATTTCTCAGCAATCTTAGAGACACAGGGGAGGATGCTGATTGGTCTATAATTGGACATCATTGCCTTATCCCCAGATTTAAAGATCGTGTCACCGTGGCCACCTTCCAGGATGATGGAACTTCACTCGTGCTGATAGATTGATTCACTAGCATACTAATTGGTTTTATTAGACCGTCGATATGTGTCTTTATAAAGTTGGTGTCGAAATCATCTGCATCCCTAGCCTTAGAACCTCTTAACCCTGAGATTATATTTTTTACCTCAACCTCTGTGATTTCCTCCAGGTCAAAAACGGGGTGTGTATCCACAGTCGGGCTAGGTGAGACCTCAAATGGCGGGAAGAGCTTTGTAATGTCCAGGGCACTATTTATGAAATACTCATTGAGAGAGCTGGCCAACACTGTAGGGTCTTTTATGAGGGCATCATTGATTTTTAATTCTAGTACATTATTTTCCTGTTTGGTATGTTTACCTAATAATTTAGGATTTGCCAAACGTTTTTACTGTTACCTTTCGCACCTTCAATTATGTTGATGAAGAAGTTCGCTTCGGCCTGTCCTATTGTTTGTGTTAACTTATTACGAGCAAGAGTGAATTTCCGGATAGTCCGGATTTCAAGCTCTGCTTCAATAGTTGGTCTCTACTGTAGATTTCATGAGATTCCTGCATTGTAGATTCAGCCAGGGAAGATGATGTACCTTCCTGTCCCTAAGGCACCCTCTTCTTGAGAAGGAAGACATAGTATCATTAATTTGAGATATAAACAGATTACTGTTTTCACCAATATCTTCAGAGGACAGAGTGTCCCCCCAATCAATCATTTTCACTGCATCCATAAAACGTTGTTGCGGATTTTTGGGGATGAAGCGAGAACCCAAGGCAGTGGTTTTAGGTGTGGCCATGAACCTTTTTTTTGTGAGTTTCCTGGTAAAAATAATAAGGTTATGGTCAGAAAGACCAGTCAGGAAGTTGTAGGTTTTAACTATTCTGTCAGCTTTGTTAGTAAATAATAAATCTATCATAGTCTTAGAGGTTTTGGTTATTCTAGTCGGTTGATCCATTAGCTGTATTAAGTTGTGATTATCCGTGATCCGTTTGTCATTCCAGTTTATGTTAAAGTCTCCTAAAATGATTAGCTCTTTGTTGGAGTCACAGGAATTCAGCATGAGTTTTACCTGGTCATAGTTGTCGATATAGGCAAATCATGGTGAGGGACATTTCCTCAGATAGTGTGATTTCCACACCAACACAATCAAACTCAATATTAGCTGGAAGAGCAATCTCCCTACAAGTAATGGTATTCCTCACATAAAGCAACACACCCCCTCCTTTTCCCTTCAGTCTGTCCTTCCTAAACACATTATATCCTGACATAGATACAATAGTGGAGGGTGACGACTGTTTTAGCCAAGATTCAGATATTCCCAAACAGTCAATATTGGACTCAAGGAGGAGATGTTCTAGCTGTTCATGTTTGTTGCAAATGCTGCGGAAATTTAAATGTCCACTGAATAGTCCCTTCGGCATGCACCAAGGATCCCACACAATTTTTGCTTGATACACTGTTTGAAACATTTTTGTGTAACGGTGTTTTTTAAATACCGGATTTCTAGGCTTTACCTCGGTGCTGTTGTTGATAGTGGAGCAGACAGAGCTAGCTGTTGGTTTGTGGTTCTCTGTTGCTAGGCTGCTAGCCATCGGCGCGGACCCACAATCCTCCGGCAGAGCTAGCTGTTCAGCTAGCTTGCCTCGTCTGAAGCCAGCCGGCGATGCGTGGATCTCCGCTGCTATGCCTTTAGCCTTAGACATGGCACGAATAACACCAGGGTCACACAACAAAGGTTTGTAATCTGCTCATGAACAACGTCTCTTATTTCTTCTTAACTGTCTACTGATTTCAGCATTGGTTACCAAATAGAATGGTCTGTCGAGTTTTCATGTAAATGAAGCTAAACATTTGTAATAAGGTACAAATAAGGAAATTATTTTTGTTTGTTTGTATATTTGTTTTCTTCCAGTTTCACAACATGATTTCAATTTCACTAACAAGCCCACTCAAAGTTGTAATTATTCAGACAATGAGATATGTCAGTCTGTATCAAAGGGGTGAACCTACAGAAGCAGCTTTAAGATGCGTTTTGGTTGCATTGATAGTGTTTATAACTGAATGATCAAGAAAGCTGTGAAACTCCTATGATAAAACTAAGAAATGTCCAAACAAACACAAAGCAGTTTAAAATGACTTAATGCTGATCTTTAAAAAAACAGCACCTTGTCTCTTGTCAACCGCATGACCACACTCGCTGAGGTAGCTGTAATGTCTGCGCCCGAAGGGCAGGGATCATCGCTGGTTGGTTCTGCTTGGGAGCACGGCCATACTATCATGGGTCAGCGCGTAACCCTGTGCTGAGAAGATCCGGGCTAAATACAGATGAGTGGGGCATAGCATGGCATGCAATGGTACACCATGGAATTGTGTTTCTGAAATAATAGTTGCTAAAGAAGTGAAAAAACTAAGCTAAAATTGAATATACACCAGTAGTAGAATGTAATCTGGATGAGGAGAGTGATACACTTTCTATTTAGCTTTCACTCATTCTCGTGAAGTCAGACGTCAATAATCTGCAGTTTATTATTGATACGGACGTAGAAACACATTAAAAGTCACCTACTGTGCAAAATGCACTTTTTGATGTCTTCTATACATAAAAACACTGAATAAAAGTCAAGCTATATGCTGTATCAGAAACAATGCGTGACTTGTTTTGGAAGAAATATGGTCTGTGTTTACATTAGCAAGCATCGCTAACACTCAAAGGTAACGCTGTAGCCCACTGGAGTGAATATGTGTAAAGAAGCCAGAGATAAAAGGAACTCACCTTGTGGTAAACCCGCGAGAGAGCACGAGTTTGAGCTCCATACTGTTTCAGAAATAAGACTACTTCAGAGGCATGTTTTGTATAGATAAGGCCCTATAATATATTGTTCAAATATAGCATAAAAGGTGAGCTTTAGGGGGGACATTTTATTTATGTTTATTTGTAGCACAACCACCAGTGTTAAGACAGATGTGTAAGAGGTTAAAAGAACAAGTGTTAGCTGAAAAAAGAAAAAGAAGACCCAAGCTAAAAAGTCTAACTCAGACAGAGATAACACACGATGGTGGGTGAGTGTAAGAATGGAGCATCTGCTGCTGCCCACTGGGCCCCCCAGCTAGAGCGAGCACTCACACAATCAGAACCAGACTGCAGCTGATTCTAATGAGGCTGAGGCCTGCCGGGCAGCAGGACGCCTGTCATGGCTCTCTGATTCTTGTCCCAAAGCTCCTCACACATCCTCCACTGTTTCACACCATCCTCATGGTTTTACACTCTGCAATATTTCCCCCCAGCATTGGTTCTTCAAAGTAGCCACAAATTAACAGACCTGATTAGACTGGACAGGAAAATAATTGACATGGATTTATTATAAATACAACTGCAGCATTAATTGCCATTGCCATTAATTGTGTCATCCAGTGCTATGTCTCCGTTGCCTCCCTGAGCCACCTGAGCACGCCTGTAGAATATTAGCATTGTTAAGCTAGTTTTAAAGAAATGTTTTTGCTATCCCGAACCCTAACCGACGGGCAGATTGTTTTGTTTAGTGATTGCAGATTTCTCTAGATGGTTTACAGAAGTGTCTGGCCAGAAGTTAGCAAATGGAGTTAACATCTTGCGGCAATGATTGCAGTATGGTAGGTTTAACAAAGGTACAAAATAATGTATTACTTCAACTAAAGTGGCAATCACTGAGTGCAGACTTCCACAAAGGCCAATGGTGCATTTAAATTCTCCTCGGATTGTCCCACTTCCTGAGGTGCTAACTCTTTGTTTTTCTACATTGGTGTGTTAATGGACTTTTAGCCATAATAATAACATGGACACTGCAAAGAACATGTGGGGTTATATAGTATTAAGTGTTTAGACAATATGTTATCATCTGTATCTGAGTTCTTCTAACTTGATAGGTGTCATGTGAATTATCATTTTTGATTAGATTTCTAGCGAGAAGTGTATATTGTACTTTTAGAATCCACGTCCAGTGGATGTGTAGGATCCATGGGCGTCGCAGCCATTATATGAGGGTGGGACAAGTCCCCCCCACTTTTTCAAATGATTAGTTTAGACCCCCCCACTTTTACTATGCGGAAAGTCCGTGAATCGGTCTATCCACTCGCTGCACTTTGTAGAGCGCTGTGTCAGTGCTTCACTATCAAATGAAATCCATTCCACTTGCTTATTGAGAGAATGCCCAAATCAATGAAACTCCGTTCCATGTTTTCACTGCTACTTTGTACCAAGGCAGATTCTCACATAGCGCGCGCATGTTCAAGGAGTGATGTCATAGTTGGACAGCTCAGATCTGTTGTATGAAGCGATGCCGGTAGCGGAGGTAAGGCACACACACCAAATGTTCAGGAAATGGTTAATACAGCGAAAATCAAAGCTGACGATCTCTTGGTTTGATCTGTTTTCTCCCCCAGACAACATGGACATAAGAACATTTTTTTCAAAGAAGAGGAAAGTAAGTCATCAGCTGGTAGCAGTTAATCAGTTAACAGTGATGGCGGTGTCTCACTTCTGGAGAGGAGTTTCGTCTTTATGTCATGATAGAGAGATACAAATACTGAATAGTTTAGATGAGAAAAGGCATCGACATGCCAGGTTACTAGTATTTATCAGTATTTATTATCACTTCACCACCTCTCTTGACATCTAGGCACTTGAGAGTGAGTCAGAGGCAGAATACAGGGACAGTGGAGAGAGGTCCATTGCTGAGGTGAGTGATGAAAGGGAAATGACAGTTGAGAGTAAATTGTGATGTGGACTCTCATCCCAGGATTTTAAGGAAATCAGTGGGGATCTTGAACAGGAAACATTTCAGTCAAGGGGCATCATATGACCAATATAGACAGAAGAGCAACATTTATTTGAACATTTAAGTCAATGATACCATTCCTAGGTGAACTTAACATCCGTATGGAGTCAGATCAGTCTCAATATTAATAAATGCTCACAGAAGGATTCACAAATGTATTTTGTGATTTATATATAAATGACTCTCCACAACAATATCTCTCAATGCACTCACAAATATTTATTGTTGTATATAAATGTACAAAAAATGGGCATTTAAACTGCTTTTTATTAATTCAAAGACAGCTCTGAATTAATAATCAAATATGTTTCCTTTCTTTACTACTGAAATTACAAAATGTACCCATCATTTTCCTCATGCTAGTATAGCCACATAAAAGTATCAAACCACCTGTTAAAATGCACCAGAATACAGGAAATCTATATTTTTTTTCGCCCCCACACCCCCGTTAAAAATGTCCCCCCCACATTCAGGATGCTTCCTACGCCCATGGTAGGATCTATAGTATGATAGATATTACGATTATTTGAGGTCTCGCCAGGAGATCGTGTATGTCTTTCCCCACAGCGTCCATGTAAAGTTAGCGTCAAAAGGGAAACATAATTTGTGTATCGGCCCCCTGATCTACATCTGTCCAAAAAGAAACAGTTTTATTTTCTGACCAATGCATGTAGATCATGTAGATCGGGGCCAGTATGTTTTTTTCTGTAATCCTGCTGACTGACAGACAGACAGGCTCACTCAAGTGTTGCAATGTATTCCTGACCAGCACCTGCCCTTTTTCCCTTATCCAAACTCCAACTCCTTCAGTCTGTTTGTGTCTCCTTTGTGCCCATTATTCATTCACTCCAACACTTTTTTCTTTTCCGTCTCAGAGTCTCTCCATCATCAGGAGGGATAAGCCCAAACAAATCTGTTGAAAGCCTTTGCCGGGCCGTTGGTCTCATAGGAATGATACCTATTCCCTCTCATTTCAAACGACACTAATGGCATATTGACGTGCGCGCAGATGAACAGATTATTGTATTTGTGTGTGTATGCTGGGTAAAGAGTGCACACTACTCTCAGTGTATTTTCTAATCCAACTTCAGAGTGTCTTTTATCATTTTGGATCACTCAGAAGGAATCTAAACTTGTCCTTTTGCCCTTAAACTGGTGAAAAATTAGCATGAGCTATACCACCAGCATGAGGGGAGTTTACTATTAAGACCCTTTGATTCATTGTGGACTGAATCAGCACATAATCAGCCTGTCCTCCTCCAAAAAACGACCAAATAGGTTGATTGTTCAGCAGCTTATTACGACCCATAGTCACGTTTTAAAGTTTAGCACCTCTAGTGGTCGTGTAAGAAACAACAATTTGAGGCAATTGCAAACGCTCCGGAGGGTCGTATATTCACAAATAACCCTCTCTGGAAAATCCTAAATTGTAGAATAGTTTGGCCATTGAAATGCAATTAATGTCGTGTAATTAACAAGGATAAACTGATGTGTTTTAGTGGATGAGTACGGCAGATATCACGGTGAAATAATTTGTCAGTGAGGGGAATACGGTTTTATTATGAAAACTTCGAGACCGGAAATACTGTTTTCACCCCGTGAGGGTTGACGCTAACTTTACATGGACGCTGCCGTTACATGATCTCCTGGCGAGACCTCAAATAATCTTCATAATATCTATCAAACTATAGATCCTACACATCCACTGGACGTGGATTCTAAAAGTACAATATACACTTCTCGCTAGAAATCTAATCAAAAATAATTTTAATGGCCAAACTATTCTACAATTTAGGATTTTCCAGAGAGGGTTATTTGTGAATATACGACCCTCCGGAGCGTTTGCAATTGCTGCAAATTGTTGTTTCTTACACGACCACTAGAGGTGCTAAACTTTAAAACGTGACTATGGGTCGTAATAAGCTGCTGAACAATCGACCTATTTGGTCGTATGAGTTGGAGGACTTGTTGCACATAATATATTACAAATCTGTAAAAACCTAATTCGTAGAGTTTACACAGTCATTTAACTATTTAATCTTTTTTTTGTTATTATCAATGAATAAAATGATGTACATTCTATATGTGTAACATTCATGGATGTTAAATCCATTCTCACTTCAATATATCTGCTCTTGCAAACACATCACCTTCGTGAGGGAGCATATTGCAGATGGGTGTTGGGGCTTGGCTATTTTTAAAGCGATAATAAAACCACAGGAAAAAGGGGACTTGTGGGTAATGTCAGTGGTGTAAAGAACAGGAGGGGACAAAGTCATGAAAATATCCCCAAGGAGTCATCTCATCCTTTATTTCAAGCCCCGTAGCTAAACTAACACAGTGAAACGGTCTAAGACGGCCCTTTATTTCTCACCCTCATCTGAGTGTGTGTGTTTGGGTGTGCTCGTTGTGCATGAGTGCACTCCTGTGCCTGATCATTGTGAGAAGAAGTGCTAAAATGGTGCGCCATTGGTTTTAGTATTTTGTCCATATATTCCCTCTATGGAGAAGATGAAACTCTAAACTGCTAACCTCACACAATGGCACACCACGGAAACAAGATATACTCTGACATCTCATTGTGTTACTTAGCCTTCACATGCACTTTTGCGAATGTTTTCTGCCCATTTAATGACTATTGTCAGTTGTATTTACTACTAATGTAATGTTTCATGAAGGTCAAGCTGAACACACTTGTAGGCCATAAGGTGAATATCCAATGTTATGAAAGAGCCACACTTTTGTTGGGTTTCACTGTTAGCTAAGTGAGGTTTAGGTACCAACATATGTGATTATAGGGTTAAGTTTGATACATTTGTGAAGTCACAGAAGTTATGCATTGAACTATCAGGCAATATCCTCCCCTCTATCTCCTTGCTTTAAACACAAAATCTATCATTAAAGGTAAAAATAAGGATTTGGGTAACTAAGAATGCTTACATTTGTTATGTCATGCAACATTCTGCAATTTACGTTAGGGTGGTCCTTAAAATTGAAAGTCGGAAAGTCTAAGCTCCAACCCCCAGAATTAATTCTTGGTCAAGAAAACTCTCCTGGTGAATTTTTTCCTCAATCTGACAACATTTACCCCTCCCTCATCAACCTTGAGGTTTAGCCTCAGTTGCAGCACCGTGGCTGCTGGTGTGGCAGCCCAGGTCGACGAGGGAGGGGTAAATGTTGTCAGATTGAGGAAAAAATTCACCAGGAGAGTTTTCTTGACTATCATCACGAATTTCGGTGGTTGGAGCTTAAAATAAATGAATTCGAAAATGTACATGGCACTAAGGACCACCCTAAATGTACGTACGTAGCCTATAGGCTACATCAGGTAAAATAACTCAAAGTTTACTTTTGGTAACCCACAGGACATGAACTCCATACTCCATGGTGAGAGCTGGCAGCCCTGAAGAGTCCAATGCCCAGTTCATGAGTTTGACTGGTTCACGGAACTGTCAGGCCATGTCCCCCCCTCTGTCCCCCCCTTTTCAAAACTGAATCTATCACTAAAGGCACTCTTTGGCCCAAAACATATCTTAAAAAAAGGCCCCAGGATTTTTTAACCCAGTGTTCTTTATTGGTCATTATACCTTCCTACTGTTTTCTCGATATAATTCGTACAGCCACTAGAGGTTAACGCCCTCTTCCATTCTTATCGGTGAGAAACCCTTTGAATACATTATAACGTCGTTCTAAACCTACTAATACGCATAGAAGGCTCTTTCTAACTCTTAAATATGACACAGATAATGACTAATGACGGCTGCCTAATGGGCTGCTATCTTTCAAAGCGGTTGTCAAATGCTGAATGTCTGAATTGTATGAGGTCATTCAAACTAATATAAGCCAATCATTAGTCACAGAGACAGTTACCATTATATGAAGCCAACCAAAGCATCTGTCATCTCTTAAGAGTGAAACTTGGACACATTAAGCTGCAGCTTAGCTTTCCAATATTCTTGTAATATTTGGTCAAATTATAATTAAATTGCTTGTGTGTGTATGTGTGGCTCGGTTAGAGAGCCTCTTGCTGGTGTCATTGCTCATGTAGAGACAGGATTCTTTTAATTTGATCTTTGACAAAGATGGATTGGAAGTCATAATGTCAGACATTAGAAATTCACATTTTCTGATGTGTTTTTGCTGCAATATCTGAAAGATCAGCAGGCGATTAAGCAGCAAAATCATCAACCCAAGGCACTCTTTCCTTTATCAGAGGATATAAATGTGTCCTAGTACAAGGTGCTGTTTGTGCATCCAATACATGTTAAACACCTCCCAGCAGTGCAGTGAATTCAAATCCACTTCTTTCAGTAGCTTTACGTCCAGCTGAGACTCTCTCTGCATGCTCTGTCCTAGTTACAGTAGAGTCTGGAAAAAGAAGTGGTACCAATAATGATGATGCGGTTTGAATGTGGGTTTTTCTCTGGTGCCCCGGTTGTCTCTTCATTGTAGATATGGAGTGTACACATTCTTACAGGTATGAATATCTGAATATCTGTATGTTGGCAACACACACAATATTGTATTCTGTTCATAGTGATGTTGATTTACACTGCAACAAGGTAACTATTATCCAGCAGGGGTGGACATTTTACCCAAAGTAATTACGTGTGTGCTCTCTAATCTGCTGTAGTACTGTATATTCTTCTGCATACTTGCCTCTACAAGGTTTTTACTAAATACCATACAAAGTGTATGCAATTCTGCTAAATGCAATATGAATCATAATTACATTTCATTATAAAGGAACTTTGCTGCTTTCCAATTTAGCTCTATTGCTGTAAAAATATATAATTAAATTGTAAAAGAACAATGTTGATTTTCCACTGCAACTCCTTTATATTGTTTAGAGAATCTGCTCCTTCCAGGTTATAACTTTGAAAAATGCATGGCAGAAACAATTATGGGTCAGTTTTGGTCTTTTGAAGCTGCATTGCTGGATTTGTTTGCCCCCTTGGAGGAAACGGCCCATAAACCCAACATTTACATATCATCACTTTATACTGAGAAACATTATCATTCATTTAGAGTTGTTCTGGGCCCACCTGCTGATGGAAGTCCAAATTACTCCTAGCTCTGTCACTATGTTTTATGAGCAGGAATTAAGGCGGTAGGTAAATAGATGGTCTGCTGTGGAAATGGCTAGCCTTGATCACAAAATGCTTTTTTGCCAGCTTTAATAAAATGGAAAGATGACATTTTTTAACATTGTTCATGTTACGTCTGCAGCCAATCAACAAATAGAGCATTCAAGTTGATTTACTGTATTTCAGGTTAAAAAATAAAGAAATCATTGCTTTAAAAAAAAAAAAACCTCATTGTTATATAATGAAGTTAATCAGTCTGTATATTGTTATTGTGATATAGATTACATAGTCTATAATATAGATAGACTATGTAATGTTTTAGGTGTTTGTTGGTATTTATGTATTTACTGTACATTCTTAGCAGTTAGCTTATAGCTAAATGTGGCATAAATCTCTTCTCTTTTGAGAAAAAATATGTTTTTTATGCATAGTCATTGTTTGTTAAAGACTAACAATCACCAACAACCATTAACGGCACTAACAGCAGGAAAAAGGACAAAGCACCACAAAAAGACAAACATTTATTTTGAACACATTCTATGTCGACTATTAACATAGTTACATTAGCTACAACAGAGCAGTCATTAGTAATTATATCTAAGTGGCTAACACCAAATTACGCTGTTAAAGAAAATGAATGGATAATGATAGACCAAGATATACCACTTCCTTAGAGAAAGACAGTTAGAAATCTTGATTGGTTAGCAAACTCCAAAAAAAAGAAAGAAAAGAAAACGGAAATACCGCAGTAGAAAAGGAGTCAGACAAGAGGTCACAGAAGCTGGGCAATTCATGTGAGAGGATGGCGTAAGGCTCGATAATCCCAACATTGACATATCGATATATAGAAAATGATTGAGAAATGATAGACCTTTTTGGAAGAAGAGAGTTTGAACACTCGATTGCGTATAGCTCCAAAACGAAATGAAATGAAAACAGCAGTAGAAAGGATTTGGACAAGAGGTCACAGAAGTCGGAGCAGTTTCATGTGGGAGGTTGGCGTCAGGGTCCGGTCTTTTGTTCTCACCCTTGTCTCGATGAGTCAGTCCTGGGTTTCTGTCTCTGAGTTCAGCTCCCACCTCCGCCTGCCTCCGCGGCTGTCACTTCATATCAGCATTGAGTTAATGTTAAAAATCTCACTCCACCATTCCTGACTCTGCTCACCCACTCAGAAGTCAGAGAAAATATAGAAAGAAACAACAAATACAATCAGTGACCGGATCATCATAGATAAGATGAGATCAAAACAAAATAACATGTTGTTTATAAGGTATAACAGTACATAATTATACATCATTGTGTTGTAATGGAGAATCTACAACGGTTCACTGCAGAGAGGATTTTCTGTGGGAAACTCTCCACCTCCAAAAAAGCCTGTTTCGGATTGTGCAGTCATATTTGTGTGAAAGGAAAAATCTAATTAACTTTTATACACCAAAATCTCACTGTGAGCCGACAATGTGACAAAACGTCTCTGGGGAAATAGGAAAAAAGGAGCCGTTTTTCACTAAACTCTACCACCTTTTAAGTTCTCCTTCAGTGGCAGAATGCTCATAGAAAGCAGGCAGTGGCTGATTGCTTAATTAGATACATTAAATCAGATGGTAATTACACACAGATTGCGACTGCAAATGGAATGAATAGCTTTCTTTGCACATCAATCAACTCATCTGTCCATCAGTTAGCATAATCGAGCCTCGAAAGCCCTTAACACGAGTTAGCGTAGCGCCTCATTGCCTCGGTATGCTTTATTGGTTGGATCGTTTTATTGAACGTCAGACAGTACTTCCTGCAGCTTGGTGCCCTACCTAGAAGACAGTAGATGTAACACTTAGTGCAAAAAATACTGTGTGTAAGATCCAGGGCAATTCTTCTCAGGAAGTCTTAATGTGCCAACAACTGGGGGCAGAGCTTTATTACATCTGTGGAAATGTTTCCTTTAGGTGCACTGCAAGCTGGATAAACCATACACAGCACCCACACTGCAGAACATTGTAAACATTTTTACTTGTACAGTGAAATATTGATCCAAATTAAACTCAAACTGTGACGGAATTAAGGCCTTTGTACGGTACGAAAATAAATCAAATACAGAGCCAGGAGAAAACACATTGACAGTATTGAGGAGGTGTATGAGAATGGAACTTGGAGATATGCTTTATCTCCTCATCCAAGTCACTGTTTTGGTTTCTTGGGAAAAGGTCCAATTTAAGGCAATGTCTCTTCAAAGTGTATGCTGCATGTAATGATATTATGATTCTGGGCTTAAATCACAAGTACTTATATACTGTATAGCTTTCATATCTGTATATATATAAAATCTGATTAAATATATATTGCATTAGTTAATACACTGCAACACGTGGATATGTAAGTAAAGTTCTGGTTTTTTTTACCCCCAGGCTATGATTTCTTATTTTATTTGTGCATACATTATTTGAGATATATTTCGAACTCAGACTTAATTTTACGGACATTTCGGCCAGGGGTGTGTGGTTAAAACGTAGCAGCCTGCGGTCACTCCAGGAGGCAGCGGGATATGAGGGGCCGTGTAGGCCAAAATTCAAACTAACCTCGCACACACACTACTGAAAACATCTGGCCTTGCACACACACTACTGAAATACTCTCACATTCACTACTGAACACCTCGCACACACACTACTGAAAATTAACCTCACACACACGCAACTGAAAACATTTTACTGAAAGTAGGGAATGTCCATGTGTTTCACCTATGTGTGTGAGGGGGATTCTTGCTGTAACGGAAGTCTATAGAGGCTTCTCAATACTCTAATTTCCCCTCCTCGACTCCTCGACTCCTCGACTCCTCGGTCCTCCGGTAGTGACCCGGAAATGGATTTCAGCCCCCCAATGTTGAAGGACATCTCATTTCTCTAAATGCACATCGAGGACCGAGCATCGAGGAGGCTCTCTGGAGGAGCTATAACCGAGGATACACTGATGGGTCCTCCACGGCTCCTCCGCGGATGCATTTCCGGGAACGGTGGAGGCGTGACGCACGGCCGGACTTATCTCAGCCAATGACAGCTCTGCATGCATCCCCTGGATATTATTTTAGTAACTGCTTTCATCGCGAGGCGATATTTACAGTGAGAACAACTGTGATGTCCGTGCAGAAAGCAGAGCAGTGTGTAAAATATATATCACTCAGATAACAGGTCTACATTACTCTCTGTATTTGTATGCTGTAGTTTAGTAGATATCTACAAACAAAGAGTCGATATTTTTCTAAGATCATTTAGTGCTTCACATAATAAAATACACAACGGGTGTAGCCTGATTATGCTTTAGGAGCTGTAGGTGTGTGTGGTACAGTGTGTAGGTGTGTGTGTGGTACAGTGTGTAGGTGTGCGTGTTGTACAGTACGTAGATGCTGTATGATTTGATTTTTAAATCAACACTAAAGACACACTTCTTCTCCCTGGCCTTCTAGTCAGAGCGGAGCACGTCTCCTGACATTTCCCTGTGTTTGATTTTTATATTTGCTGTTGTAATTTATTGTCTTCTGTTTTGCGATTGTAGTAATGTGTTATTTATTATTTGCATGTACAGCACTTTGGCTCGACCAAAAATCGTTTTAAAATGTGCTTTATAAATAAAACCTGATTTGATTTGATTTGATTTGAAACAGCACCGCAGCCGTAGGCTGGAGCCTGGACCGAGCAGTCTACAAACTGAGACGGTCTGGTCTATGGAGGTGTTCTTGTTTACATCACCTGGCGCAGCTCGTGAGGTGGCCTAGCAACCCGCTAGCAACATGCACAGCTACAATAAGCTAACAAGCTAACTAAACCGAAATTGATCCAGAACCTTTCCTTTTTAGTTTTACCATTTATTGAAGTGATTGATATTTCAGGCTGAGAAGACAACGGCCAGTTAAATATGGTTGATTAAGCTGTGTACTTCTAGCCAACAGTTATGTTAGCATTAGTTACTTAACAGTAAGTAAATATAGGGGTAACCGATTTACTCCAGCCTGATCCAAATAAGGCTATCCTACGTCTGTTGCTCCCGGTCTGCACGTTTTACGTTGCTTAAGGTAAGTGAACATGAAACTATTCAGCAAAACTTTCAATAATAATCTAAGGTATTGAGTTTTTTGGATAATACTTGCATACAAATCTATAAATGCCTTCAGGTTTCTAAAATATATAATGTGGTAAATTCAACAGTGGATCCAGCAAAGATTCACATTTTTGCATGATTTTAGTTATTGATTTTTTGCTGTTACTTAATTATACTTTTAATAAATTCAAGGCAAGCTTAGTTACATGTGATGGTAGCTAGTGCTCTTACCTGTGTGCCTCTTCCGCAACCAGACTGTATTAAAACTCTTAACTACCAGTTCTATCTACTTTACTTTAAACAATTAAAAAGACAAAATCAACTACATTTATTGATATACCAATCTTTATTTTTGGGGCATCTTCTTTTAAATTAAACTTTCAGACGTGAGATATTAAAATACAGTAATAGTATTGTTTATTTTAAAAAACTGAGCCACTCCTTACAGTTAACTCATATTTATTTTTGTCTAAAGCATTTATTACACACATTTTCCCCTCTCATATTCACAGTGTGGATCAATTGAGACAGCGTGGTGTCCAGAGAGCTGCAGAGACTTTGGGAGAAACCTCAGTGTGACGGATGTCCTGTCTGTGGGTTTGGCTGGAGAGGACTGAGGTGGAGCGGTCTTTCCCTGGGAGGAGGACCAGGCCTGATGAAGAAACCACCTTCTGCATCTGTGAGCCCATACTGGGCACAGCTGTCACAAACAAATGATGGTCCTGTTTGACTTTGTGTTCACAATAAAAGTGTAGTTTCTTAGTGAATGTCCTGTATTGGTCTTTAATGTCATATCAGCTTTTCATTTTCTTCTGGCCCCTCGGAGAAAACGGTGAGGCAGTTGTGTCCTTCAGGTATGTCCTTTCCTAACAGAAATGACAAGAAACATATGACATTATTGCAGAGCAAGTGTGTTATTTATGAAAGAGGTGTGTTTGTTTATTAAGCGGCTGTAGAAATAATATATCTTTTTATTTTAATGTGTTTTTTAAATTCATCACTTTGTACTACAAAGATAATCAGATTATGAATGAACAGTCTGCAGTTAATCAACATTAAAATATATATGCTACGGATAGCATCGTTAGCACAGCGTCTTGCTCGTTAGCTGAATAAAAAGATCAGTAAGAAATAAAGTGCTTGAATTTCACTTACCGAAGAAACTGCATTCATGGACGGTCTGTTTGAACCGCAGAGCCATAAGATAAGTGTGATATTTCAATGAAGAATACTCCACCAGGCATCAACACAACAAACACGTCCGAGTTCAAGTTGTGTTCTCTGTATCAGCTGAGCCCCTGTAGCAGCCTGGAGCTAATGGGGCTAATGGAGCTAGCAGAGTAGTGAATGTGAGAGTATTTCAATAGTATGTGCGTGAGGTTAATTTATAGTTGCATGTGTGAGGTTTAATTTTCAGTTGTGTATGCGAGGTGTTCACCCAACCCAGTCTCACGGCATTTCGTATTATAGTCACGAAATTAATCTATTGATTCGTGTTCACCAACACGATTTCGCCATTTTTTTCGTGTCACACAGAACGATTTTAAAAGCAATGTAAATAATAACAAATTAGAAGGAAAAAGACATTTAAAAAAATACAGATTTAAGTATTCTGACACAGAACGATTTTAGAAGCAATGTATTTATATTGGTAGTATGTTTCGTGCCTGCACCAAATAATAACAAATTAGAAGGAAAAAAAGATGACATAAAATACAGATTTCAGTATTCTGAGGCTCTTTGCCCCATTTCTTTTCCTCGCGGACGGCAAAAAAACTCAGACATTATACAATTTAAAATAAAAGGGATAGGGTTAGGCTTAGGGTAAGATATTGAGTAAGAACATGTTTTTATGAACCACACAGCTTCTGGTCTTCCAAGACCCGACCGGACAAAAAGACGTGTTGCAGGCACGAAACATACTACCAATAGAAATACATTGCATTTAAAATCGTTCTGTGTGACACGAAAAAAAGGTGAAAATCGTGTTGGTGAACACGAATCAATAGATTAAATTAATTTCGTGACTAATAACACGAAATGCCGTGAGACTGGGTTGGTTCACCAGTGAATGTGAGAGTATTTCAATAGTGTGTGTGTGTGAGGTTAATTTTCAGTTGTGTGTGTGTGAGGTTAATTTTCAGTTGTGTGTGTGTGAGGTGTTCAGTAGTGAATATGAGAGGATTTCAATAGTGTGTGTGTGAGGTACATTTTCAGTAGTGTGTATGTGAGAGTATTTCAGTTGTGTGTGTGCAAGGCCAGATGTTTTCAGTAGTGTGTGTGCGAGGTGAGTTTGAATGTTGGCCTACACGGCCCTTCATAGCAGAACGTGTAACTCAGACTTTGAAAGAGCAGCACCAGCGCGCAAAGAGCTTTTACGCACCGCCACACTGTGTTTACCTTCATTAGAACGGCTAAAGAGTGACCGGGCTGCTACGTTTTAACCACACACACCTCTACACCAGTGTTGGGTGTAACACGTTACAAAAGTAACAGAGTTACAGTAATGTATTACTTTTTGCTGTAAGTGAAGGTAACGCATTACTAATGAAATGTGGGTAATATACTACCCATTACAATTCTCAGTAACGCAGTTACAACACATTTTAACCCGAAATCAAATGGTGTTTTGTTTTTTAAGAATTCACCAACATCGCGAGACATTCCGACACCAGAGAAACATTGTGCGGGTAGATTAGTAAACCTGGTGTTTACGTAAGGGATAATGTGCAGCGAGGCGTCATTATGAGGAAAAGAAGACCCGACAGGCTGATCATGGAGCCCGACGGGAAGCGGAGGGATCTTCATGAGCCTGAAGGGTGTTCTTTTTGTCAGACCATTTACATGCACACAAATCTATATCACACACTAGAGGAAAGGGAAAGTCCCAAAAAGCCTAATAGGGATATTTGCAGATTTGTCAGGACAAATGCATGGCTGTCTTACAATGCAACCCCAGTGCTGGTTATCAAAAGCTAAATTACATCAACTAGAAAATATTGTTTTGTGATGACACCAGCACTACATGACAGATGAAAGTGTCAGTGTCCCTGTCTAGAAGGAGCCGTATAAATGTGTCCCCACACTGAAGTTTGTTTAATAAGCCCCTCCATTCCAGCAAAGATATAGCACGAGTAATGAGAGATCTGTTATCTCTCCGTGGCCATTAGCCTTACTGTGTGAAGTCATCAGAGGATGTAATTAACTCCTATTGTACTAGAGATGGGTCATTAGCCAAGAGTCTTAGACGCGTGTAGCGTTGACGTTATTTGGTGGTGACCTACATGAGGTGAGACGTTAAACACGCTTTGTTGTGAGACTGCCAGGCTGTGTTGTGACGCAAAGCCTGTGATCACGCTGGAGTTAGGTTTTTTTCATGTTCACCTACAGCATGCAGATGAGGCACATTGTTTCTTCATTTCTTATGCGAAATCATTCATCACTTTACGGAGAGCTTTTGTGAGTCACAGATATTCATTTATTACATAAATGTTGTAAATGTATTACATAAATGAATGAGGTTATTTCATGTAGGAGAAATTTGAGACTTTGCAGTGTTACTGTAAATCATAAAGGGAGGATGTGTTTGTTTGTTTCCGTTGTATCTAGATGATCAATCATTGAAAGCCCCATTGAAATCCTTGCTGCTGTATAAATGTAATAAAACCCCAAACATCCTGGCAGAGCAGCTGAGGCTGAGTATTTTTGCAACAAGCCACACGTTGTCAAACAGCTCCCTGAAGCCACATGAGACGTGGTCACAAAGGGATTCAAGCAGCTGTCAAAAGCTGTATCTCGAAAAGGTGCTTTTTGTTTGATTATGGCCAATTGTCATTTTCTTAAGTTGTATTGTTTAAAGGTGGGGTATGTCATTTATTTCAGAAACACTTTTTGTTATATTCCATGGAATGCTCTTAACATCCCGATAGCAATGAATATATTAAATGCTTTGACAATAAATACATAACAAAATTTCATCTGTGGAAGCCGTGGCGCTGTAAAAAGCACGACCAATCATTTTAGCCGGCCCGGCTAAAATAACTGGATGGCCTACCTGCCTGTCAGCCTTCCATCTGTGCACAAACTTATCTCGTTCCCTCATTGGTCATTCGTGTGTGTTTGAGGAGGGGCTCTGTAAGGAAGTCTGAAGGAAGAGGCAGATTTTTTTCGGCTGCGTAGTTTCAAATTCTAGCGCACTCGAGCTGGTTTCTCCAAAATTACATGCCCCACCTTTAAGTTAATTTAACCAAGAAGTCCCTTGAAATTAAAATCTCATTTCTTTGGAGACTTGTCCAAGACACTACAAAAGTTACAAATTCATGTAAATATAAATACAACAGACAGGGAATACAATCCTCTGAAAGACAAGGAAGAGACTCAATCCAGCTCAAATAAGCAGTTTGATGAAGAACGAAGACATTTTCTTCTGGAAGTAACAGTATACTTTTTAATGATGATTATTTGTGAAGGAGGAATTCAATTGACTTCTGTATTTATGAACCTATATTGACTTATAGTCTCAGGTTAACTTGACAAACTCAGGACTACCTCTCTCGGTTAAAGGGTAACTCCATTTTATTACAACTTTTAAAGTTTTGCTTATTAGAATTTAGGTCTTATTTTTATTGTTAAGGATGTATTTCCAGTCGGCAATTATAGTATTGCATTCACCAATTACCAAATGCTGAGATCTCTGAACTCAACAACAGTCTGACAAGGTAAGAAACACACAAAATGTAATTCAGTTTCTTTGGGTCAGTTGATGTGTTCGAGAAAAGTAGAGGGGAATTAGCTCAAATGGTAGAACGCTCGCTTAGCATGTGAGAAGTAGCGTGATCAATGCCAGAGGACTTTCAACCCTTTCCTCTCTTAGTCTGAGAAACTGAAACATCTGTGTCTGGTGCGCTCATTTTCAAATCAAGAGGTCCCACCTTCTGCAGTCAACATGCCGAAGTGTCCTTGTGCAGTACACTGAACCCCAAATTGTTGGTAGTCTACAGTATTGAAGTGTTTGTAGGTTGCTTTGGATAAAAGCTTCAGCTAAACATGCAATGTTAAGTAAAAGTGTTTAGCAGACAGACATGAGTACTTATCAAAGTCACCTCGTTATTCGAGACGACAGAAGCTGCTTCGGTCTGAAAAATGTACGTAAAGGGTTTCTATTGAAGTTATTATGACATAATTAAAGTTGCCACTAAAGGTTTGCAGCTGGTGTTTGGTGCATATGTCTGCTGGGGGAGTGAAAAAGAGTGATACCTTGACTTTTACCTGAAGGGCACAGATTCCTAGGAAGGCTCCAGGGTGAACACCAAGTACTCTATGAAGCTACAATGCCCTGAAGTGCTCTTCACAGAAGGAGGAACACTGAGTTCTGACAAAGCTTTTGTTAAGACTGGTGAGCCACAGGGACTGAGTCTAGTCGAAAAAAACAAGCTTCATTTTTGATGCAGTTGAAGGGAATGCTGTTCCCTTTCAGGCCTTGGAGAAGGGCTCCAGTCTCAAATGTTGAGTTTGGATGCTGAAAATGACGACAGCCGATGATAGGATGACAATAAATCTCTACTGGGAATGCATCACTCTGGAAGTATAACTCATGTTTATGTTTGTTTGCTTTATATTGCTAAGAATACAAACAGTATGACTGAACCCATGGTTTTCATACTTCCACCAGTACTGACTTTATCCTCGAAGACCTTTTTGGGGGGTTTACCTTCACAATATGTGTAATGTTAAGGAGCTGCCAGGGCTTCTATGCTTTCATTTCCCAATTGCTTGTATCCATGGCAGCTGAAATGTTTTCTTCTGCCATTGAACTTTACTTTACTTTTCAGTAAAAGAGTCAATCTGTCAAGGATTGTTGTATTCACTTTGGCACTTCCATTCAAACCCTGAAGTGTCTGTTTCTTTTGTGTTCTTTTTAATGCACTTAATAACATCTATCTCCATGTTCTCTACTCATTATCTCTGTCAGTGACATATGATGTTATAATCTTCTTGTTCAATGATGGATTAAGAACATTTTGGTCATAAAGCCTTGACAACATATGCCTATTGACGGCTCAAATAAAAGTTATTATCTTGAGCAGATTGACAGTAAATACCACCGGAGACCCCACGCTCTGAAGTCGAAGTGTCACTACAGTATATCGGACTTCAGCTGAATGTATTTGCATGTGGAATGTGTGCTGCTGCAGTAGTTCATCTTGTGTTGACAGGTTTTCTCCGGTTGATCGACCGGTCATCTGGGTAGATTACATGTCTGATCTGCACGTTGATAGATTAGCGACCCTGCAGCCTGAGTATGGTTATCTCCAGCTCTGGTTCTGACTGGTGTCCCGTTGCTCTCGCAGCCGACAGATTTGGTGTGGTGTTTATAGATTTACCCTTGCATCAGCTGGGTATGCAGATGGGGAGGATTGACCTGCTGCGACCTTGGAAGAGTGCCCTGGCGGAGGACGACGGCGACCTCGGGATGGGCGGGACGTGCTGCAATGCAGCAGAGCAGATCAGAGGCACTGCATGCTCTCACCCACACACTCACACACACACACACACACACACACACACACACACACACACACACACACACACACACACACACACTCAAACATAAACTGAGGCTGAACAACACAACACACACTTACTGGACCTTTAAACAGCCAAATGTGTACTGTGTAGATGCACACAAATCAATAGTAACTAACACACACACACACACACACACACACACACACACACACACACACACACACACACACACACACACGCACACACACACACACACACACACACACACACTGCCTTCTGGATGAGCAGGCGAGGGTGTGTCTTCATCAACCTGCTGCTGTCTGGCTGGCTGAAATACACACACCACCCACATGACTCCGCATATTTAGCAGCACGTAAACAAGCACGTGCTCCCCCACATTTACCTCCACACCCCTTCAAAGATGCTCACAACCAGAAAGAAAAGATTCACACACACACAGTTTACAGAGATGTGGAAAGCCTGCTAGTACATAGAAATTATATAAACTGTCCAAATGCAGTTTAACAAAATAGATTATGTATAAACATCCATTTAATAAAGTTAAAAACACTCCATATAAATGGAATGACACATTTTTGCCTCAGTGTTTTTTTCTTACTACTGTACATAATCTACCACAACAGCACCAAAATTAACTTTTCTTTTCCTCTGCATCTAAGCAACGTCTCCTTATCACACAGGCACACACATATTAATCTTCAATGTTTTTCTTTCTTTCTTTGCACTGCAAGTCACTGCTTTACAGATAAGGGGATCACTCTTCCCATAGGAGGACAATATACAGCAGTGCCAAGATATCTGATTTAAATAGCAGCACTGCACAGACCCTCATTAAAGAGATTTTCCGGGGCAAAAGAGTAAACCCTAATCACTCTGTGCAATCAGATCAAACCAGATCAGCCTCAGTCAATACTTCAGCCCAGTGGACGACCTAATGCACGTTGGTATTTGCGACGACCTTGTGCTGACATTCATTTATTTCTTGGGGGCGTTCCCATACAGAACCATATCCATAAAAACTACACACGTTACTTCAATACTATAACCATGAAAAAGTATGGTGGTGTTGTATATTTCTCCCTTTGTCAACAATCCAATGAAAAGACCAAACCAACAACGTATAGATCCTGCTAACAAGTATTGCCTGCCAAAGCCTGAATCTTACTGCTCTGTGCTGCAGAGCTCTGTTTTTGTGCTTAAACATACAAACAAAAAAGCCACACTGTTGCACTGCGTTACATGTTCTCTCATTATTAAAAAGAAACATGGGAACTATAGTTAATTTCAAATCAAGCAAATAGACCAAATAAATACCCAATGTGCATTAATCCGCAGCTGGAAATAGTCCCCAATGAATGCGCTAGTTACTCTTGTAGTATTGTTTTCAAAACATAACAGTGCCCAGCTTTTTACGGAAATGATTCAGTCATTATTTAAAAATAAACATAATATGTATTACCTGTTTGTAAAGATTAACGTATTCATTAGGAATAAATACATTTGGTGCCAGCGAAATGGGTGTGATTGTGGATTTTTAAAGTAAAGAAATTAACTAGCGCATTGATTTTGGTGGAAAATACATTTTCAGTGTTGCCATTTGACCAAATACTAAACACACACACGGTGTGTCGGAAGTCCTTAGTAGCGTAGCAGATGTTGGAGCACAACTGGATTTAGCCTGTTGGTCAGGATGTGAGGGAAGGTGACGGGCGAACAGGAAGTCCCCGTGACTTAACAGGAAATGTTTTCCTGTTTGACTCTATTGTCTCCCAACTGACAGGATGAGACACGGCAACATGTGATGTTTACCATGTGGTGGTCAGGATGTGTTTCTGCTCGAGCTTTAATGTTTAACTTCATCAGAATCTCGTGTTTTTTAATAGCACTTCGTGAAATTGGTTTATTCTTCAGCACAGATATTGAAACAACTGATAAACAACTTATTCTTCACCTTTTTTTGTCATTGTGGTTGATTTATAGATTTTTGTATGGGCTTTACACCACTCCAATGAGACCTTTGGCTGCAGGGTCAACGCTGCACACACTCGAGTCATTTTAGTTCACTGAAATAAAACCTTAAACAAGTGATACACTTTTACATAAAGAAGTCTGTTTATTATTTGATAGATATATCATATGCATTTTCATATAATAGTTCTAATACCAGTAAGTCAAAAAATAATAATCATATTATATTTTATTATATATATAGATATATAGAAAACTAATCCAATAATCTACTTTTTACTTGGACTTTACTTCCTTGTAAAAAACAACATGGAGATACGTATAATCTTCTCCCCAGCTTCAATATAGCGCTTCAAGGGAGTAAAGAAGATAATACAAAAAAGAAAAGTTACACCTGAACATTGCATCTTATAGAACTAGAACATCTGTCAGCAGCTAGTAATGATGACCATCTCGGTTTAAGACACAGGAAGAGGTTTTTTTCTTTTCTTTGCTAGAACATCTTTGACAAATATGCTTTTGTTTTTAAATTCAGTTGAAATGGCTGAAAACGTCAAAGACGTTGGCAATCACGTGATCCGCTGTATGTGGAGACCAAGAGACAGAACATTAGATTACACCAGTCCCATTACACACTCTGAAGATGAAGGAGGGGAGGCAGAGAGCGGATAAACAGGGAGGGGAAATGACTCCGGCAGGGTATAGAAAGTTTCATTTATGTGCTTCTCCACCAATGGTGTAACATTTGTAAACAGAGGGTCGTGGCACAAACAGTGGGTAGTGGCACAAACAGTGGTCTTCTACATCTTCTCTCACCCAACCCCAGCGTCTCTCCCCTTTTTCTGGGTACTCTCCAGGAGGTAGCCGTGTCACAGTTGGAAGGGAGAGATATCCACTTTAATCCATTTAGCTGCGACAGTCTTCGTGAGTTTTACCAACCGTACTAATAGCATTTCCACCAAAACTCCCCCCGTGTCTCTCAAACTCTCGATATGTAGAAATGAAAACATGGAGGCAGTCAGTTTCAGGGCATGGAAGAGGCCATGGAGGACGGACCGTTCTCAGTCCTGGAGGAAGGCGTCCGGCGGTCCTCGTTTCTATCAAGGCCAGAGACGCAGGAGGGCTGGACCACTGTGACCCCCCCTCCGTATGAGGAGCCTAGCTGGTCAGGTGTGGGTCAAGAGGATGCATCAAAGCTGTAGAACAAGAACAAAAAGAACATATGTTTTTAATAATGTGTAACTTTTGTGGGGCCTTATGGAAAGAAGAAGTAGTTAGGTTACCGGTAGAAACAGGATTTCATAGACAGTGGAAATTCATTTTCAATTGTTTGTTATTGATGCTTGGAATAACACAAAAATGTCATTACATTTTAGGGTTAGGGTTGTCGCGGACTACGAATTGACATAGTCGAATCTGATTGGTTACCTCCTGCCAATAGTTGACTGATTCTAAAATAATGTGTGTTAGCCTGCTAGCTTTTCCTCATTCTAATTACAACTTCCTTCCTGCTGTTCCCCCCCATTTTCCAACTCAAAGAAGGAAAGCAAAGGGAGAGTCAGTGAGACAAAGGGAACAGCTGGTTATACCCATCTCCCCCTGCTGATTCAAACGAAAAATTGCTCATTAATACAAAATGAATTTAGTGCAATGTGTGTGCTACATTCTTATATGAATAATCTGCTAAAAAAATGTATGTTTTGGTTTTACAACGGTAGCCTTTGGGAGTTCCTATCAGGCCTTACTGAGGCTGTCACCAACCTCTCCAACACATATACTGAATTCAACCTTGAAGGCAACATTCAATTCTTACAATAATCCATCAAATGCTAATGGTAATAGCTTGTTAAGAAATGGATTTTGCCATTTGCCAAAGGGATCTTTCACAATCTGGCTACCCTATGATATGGTCTTTGATTGTCCCTGAAATATAAAGCATTAGAATATGATTATTTAACCATAAATAAAGCCATCAGTCACAATGTCTCAGACAGATAGATAGATAGATAGATAGATAGATAGATAGATAGATAGATAGATAGATAGATAGATAGATAGATAGATAGATAGATAGATAGATAGATAGATAGATAGATAGATAGATAGATAGATAGATAGATAGATAGATAGATAGATAGAAATAAAGATAGATAGATAGATAGATAGATAGATAGATAGATAGATAGATAGATAGATAGATAGATAGATAGATAGATAGATAGATAGATAGATAGAGCAGAAATCCTATGAAAGCAAGTGATTCTAAGTGAATAAGATGTACGTCACTGCAGGCTTTTGTGTTGCTTATCAGTGACAGATCCTGGGTCTGTCTCCTCCACAGCAGAGAGCCCAGGGACAGCCACGGGCCCCGGCTTTTACTCTGCATTGTTAGCACATCCTTTTTTTGCTTTTCTTTTCTGCTCGCAAATCTACTGACATAAAGTAAACTTTCATCTGCTCCTCACCTGAGTCATTGATATTTTTTTATGAGGCACAGAAGCAACGAGGATGTGAATGAGAAAGAAAAGAAGGAAGACTTCAACCTTAAGGAGAAAGGGTCACCATATATGGGAGAACCACCATGAGCATGTGTGTGAATTATGCACATTTGTATGTGCGTGTGTTCTGGCTAGGGGGGGTGCGGCTATGTGCTAGCAGGGAGGTATGTCTTGTCTTGCAGTCATTAAATATTAACACGACCATCTCGCCCTCCCACTGGGACCTGATTGAAGATGTAGGATGGTGCACGGGGATAGGATTGGGTCACCTCTAGCTCCGTAGTCCCACTGTAAAGCCACTATGATTAAAATTGGGCCAGAACAAGCTTGCGAACTCATTACTCATCTGGAGCTGGGACGCTCGGCTAACACAAGGACTGACCCTGCAGTGGCATGGGATCACAACAGAATATAAATCGAGATATTGTGTTGATCACCTAATGATTAGCAGAAGAACAGAGTGAAAATATTTTTATTATTTTGTATGGTCCTGA
Source organism: Trematomus bernacchii (assembly GCF_902827165.1). NCBI lineage: Eukaryota > Metazoa > Chordata > Actinopteri > Perciformes > Nototheniidae > Trematomus > Trematomus bernacchii. The sequence continues at coordinate 105,629 of NW_022988066.1, read as the reverse complement.
CTCAGAGACTTCTTATTCTGATCACAAATACCCTAAAACCCAACTGCTAAATGTAAATATGTTTAAAGATTTTGTATAAAGGAAGAGTTCTGTATGTTAAAATAGAATCATTGGAGCTAATTACAGGATTAGGGGCCCTTGTGGTCATTGTGGCAAACACAATAGCCGCGTTCACACCAAGTACTTTGCCGTACTTAGTGCCGGCACTCAGTTCCCCGGCACTTATTACCCCAGGGCACTAAGTACAGATCGAGTTCACACCGGAATAAGTTCCCTGAGGGAAGATTGCGCAAATGAGCCGCTGACGTCACTTCGTCTTCTTCTGCTTTGGGTTTACTGGCAGGCCGCAAACAACTTCACGGCGTATACTGCCACCCGGAGTCCCCGGCCAGAAGTCCCCGGAGTTGGGGACTGGCTTCAGTAGAAGCTGCTGGGACTCCCAGCAGCTTCTACTGAAGCCTTCCGAGTAAATCGCCAGAACGCCGACACCTCCTCATCTCCACTGCTCCCATGTTTTATTTTGTGTTGCCATAAGTTAGTCTCTCTGCATTTGTGCGCTGGGCGAATGCTAATGCTAATAATGCTAATGCGAGGATAATAAAATGGCGGCTCTACAAAACATTTCAGAGTCTTACGGGGCGTGGTTTGCAATTCGCCCAACCAATCAGAACTGGGGCACTTTTTTCCCCCAGGAAAGTACCATCTCTCAGCAGGCACTAAAAATGGGGGTAAAAGTTCCCGGCACTCACATAAGGGGTACTAATGGACCGAACGCAAAAACTACGGGGAAAAGTACTCCGGTGTGAACGCGGCTAATGACCTTCAATGGCTGTTCTTCTTCCAAAGACTTTAATTAACGCAAAATGAAAAAAAAGAGACAAAGTCGAGAGAGGTTCTTACCTGTCCCATAGCTTGACATTTCTACAGTTGTTGGTGCAGCAGCCGGCTGATATCAAAGCTGTAACAAAGAAAAAGGAAGAGACGAGATGTCAATGTGTTGTTTTGACAGGATAAGAGTGCCTCAATAATCAGAGAACAATGAGAAGATTGATTCTTGATTGAGTAAGTAGCTACAGTCAAGAAGCGATTAGCTAAACTTAGCAAAAAAAAGACTGCAAACACAGGGAAACAGCTAGCATGACTCCGTTTCAAGTTCAGCTACGTGGTATAACTATTTCTTAGCCAAAACTCTTTATATTTGTGCCCAGAACTTCTGTAACACAAGCCGGAACCCCCTGATGAATAGCTGTTCGACTAAGAATTTGCCAAATCCTGAAATTTCCAAAGACTCAGATGACAGTTTTTAAGGTTTTGCTTGTGACGTAAAGTATATAACGTGTTAATTAGTGAGCTTTAGAGTTGCTGTCTGGTTATTTGTTTACTTTGGACAGAGCTGAGATCTGGCTATCTTGGTTTTAGTCTTAATGCTAAGCTAGGCTAATAACAGAGTGGGCTCCATATTTTAATCTAATTGGGTGTTCAATTTGTACCGGGAAGTCCGAATTTCCAATCCGAAATGTCCACTGAAACCCCCCTGAAGTCGGATTTCTGACCTGGAAAGTTGGGAGAACCTCACTAAACTATTACATCAATTCAGCGAAACATTTATTAATTCTGTTTATTAGCACTTCTGGCTTATTTGTATGTCATTGGATCAGTTGTACAGACAGCATTGTCCAACTTTTATCCATGGATGGGTTGCTACCATTTTTTTACTTGTGTAATGTGTTATCAATTGTTATTGCTAAGAATGAGTGACAAAGCTGCCCGACTGACTGCTCCCGGCCCGCGCGGCGTTCAACACGCTGAGACGCACTACACCTTCGGCCAGCCCGGAGAGAAAACTTTGCATGGCTTTGCTAAATGCTAGGTCAATAGCAAACAAGACGTTCCTGTTAAATTACTTCTTCACCTCTCGTGAACTGGATTTGATGTTTCTCACGGAGACCTGGGTCCACGCTGGCGAGTATACACCGTTCTCTGAACTTCTTCCTCCCGACTGTACATTCTTTAGCTCCCCCCGCACCACCGGCCATGGTGGGGGCATAGCTTCAGTGTTTAGAGCTAGCCTCCAATGCCGATTGCTTCACCCTGTAACTAGCTACGCTAGCTTTGAGTTGCAGCTTTTTGAACTGAACCCGGCCTCGCCTGTGCTCTGCGCAGTCGTGTATCGTCCGCCAAAGTGCAATAAGGATTTCATCAATGACTTTTCTGACTTTCTGTCCGGGATCATGGTGAAATATGATCGTGTTTTCATTTGCGGAGACTTCAATGTCCATGTGTGTTGCGAGTCTAAACCTCTGGTTAGGGACTTTTTAAATCTCCTCGATTCTTTCGGTCTCATTCAATCCGTGGCTGGCCCAACACACGAAAAAGGACACTAGCCCACACTAGTGCTACCCCAGATCCTGCTCCTTTTCTGTGCCCTGCTGTCCTCGACCACTTTGAGCCTGTATCCCTCTCTTCTCTCTCGAATGTAGTCAAGCACCTGCGGCCGACAAACAGCACCTCAGACAGCATTCCCTCTCGCCTTCTCAGAGATGTTTTCGAATCAGTTGGAGCAAGTATTGTATTACTTATAAACACCTCTCTTAGCTCAGGATGTGTCCCAGCTGCCTTCAAACATGCCGTGGTCAAGCCACTACTTAAAAAGAAAAATCTCGACCCCTCCATTCTCGCAAATTTTAGGCCCATCTCCCAGCTACCTTTTTTATTTAAAGCCCTGGAGCGAGTAGTCTATTTCCAGCTACAGTCGTTCTTAACCACGCATTGCATTCATGAAAAGTTTCAGTCTGGCTTCAAACCTATGCACAGCACTGAAACAGCCCTTTTAAGAGTTTTTAATGATCTGCTCCTAGCCGCCGACTCAGGTAGCCCAGCTGTCCTGGTGCTGTTAGACCTGACAGCTGCCTTTGACACTGTGGACCATAGCATCCTGTTGTCACGGCTTGAACAGTCCGCAGGCATCACAGGCTCTGCCCTTGCATGGTTCAGGTCCTACCTGACATACCATAGCTTCTCAGTGCAGCTAGGTACCTTCTCCTCTGCTAAAGCCCCTCTTACCTGTGGGGTTCCCCAAGGCTCGATTCTGGGCCCCATCCTTTTTCTACTGTACATACTGCCCCTAGGTTCAATTCTCACAAAACACAACATCCCCTTCCATTGTTACGCCGATGATGTACAGATCTGCCTCTCAATTCCAATGTCAACTCACTACAGCAGTTGATGAACTGCTTAACAGAGATCCTGGCTGAGCCAACATTTCCTCAACCTCAACGAGAGCAAGACCGAGGTCATCTTTTTTGGACCCCAACCTCCAGCCTCCCCGGTTGAAATTCTGGGCTCCCTCAATAAAAACATCCTCCCCTCTGTCATGAACCTTGGAGTGACCTTCAATAGCGCTTTTAAATTTGATAAGCAGGTCAGCACCGTAGTCAAGACCTGCTTTTTTAAAATACGACTATTGGCCAAGACCAAGTTGTTTTTATCTTTTAAAGACCTAGAAAGGGTTATTAACACCTTTGTTACCTCGAGACTGGATTACTACAACGCTCTGTATGTGGGTATGGACCAGGCGTCAATTAGACGCTAGTGCAGAACGCAGCTAGTGCAGAACGCAGCTGCACGTCTTCTCACTGGCCACAAAAAGCGTCACCACATCACCCCAATTCTGGCCTCACTGCACTGGCTTCCAATTCGGTTCAGAATTTTAAACTCCTTTTATTTGTTTTTAAAGCACTAAATGGGCTGGCTCCGGCTTATATAGCAGAACTCCTCCAGCGCTACACCCCAGCCAGAGCTTTAAGGTTGGCTGACCAGCTGCTGCTGGTAGTGCCCAAGACCAGGCTCAAAACCAGAGGGCACCGAGCCTTCGCAGCAGCTGGCCCTAGGCTCTGGAACACTCTGCCCCTCCATGTGAGGTCGGCCCAGACCCCTTTTTAAATCTACACTTAAAACTCACTTCTTGTCTCTGGCCTTCTAGTCTGAGCGGAGCACGACTCCTGACATTTCCCTGTGTGTTATTTTTGATTTGTGCTGTTGTATTTGTTGTAAAGTGTTTTTATTGTAAAGTATATTTATTGTATGTACAGCACTTTGGCTCGACCAAAAATCGTTTTAAAAATGTGTTATATAAATAAAACTTGATTTGATTTGATTTGATTTGAAAGCTCAAAGCATTTTGATACAAACTTTACAATTTAGATGCCAGGGAGGAAGAGCTTTTAAAATTCACTGAAAGACATCGCTCACTCAGACGGTTCACGGCCTTGTTCTTTAAATGGTGTTGTTTAGAGCAGCATTTACAACTTTTCCACACCCTCGTCTCGTTTGTTTCAATCTCTGCTGCAATGGTGCAAGCGACAGCAACAACCTTCGAAGAAAATGTGAGTCATAATGTACACACACATGCACACCTACGGGCTGACTGATTTATCTAGACCTTAATCTCAAAGTGTATCAAATTTAAGACGAGGAGATAACATGGAACAATAGCAGGAGACAAATGGGGGCTGAACACGGGAGATCGAATCAGGGCTTTAAAATTGTATTTGCGGTATCTCACAGTGACAAGTGTAAGACATCACACTATCGCTATAAACATTATTATCCTTAAACACAAGACAGGCTATGGACTCTATCTTGACATCTGGACCAAAAACTCTTGTGCTGCTTTAAATCATCTTTCCAAGAAAAATGTCAAAGTAAATGGTGTTAATCTAAAGCTGTTTTAAAGTATAGGATACACAGTATTGGCCCTCAAACTTACTGTGAGGTTCTGTTCAGAGCTTGGTACAGTTAAACGGTCGAAAAATGCCTTTGCCTTAAGCAGAGCAAGCTTTAAAAGGAAAATGTTATCCCTTTATACCTCCTTTGTCCTTCAAAACAATTCTATTATCCCCCCCATGCTTGATAATGCTTTCGCTCTTTCTCTCTCCACCAACCATTTCCTCCCCATGAGCCCATAATCATGTTTTCACCACATTTCCTCTCCTTGGCGCGCTTACACTTCTCATTAAAGATTCATAACGCTCGCGTCCGCCGAGTTCTGTTCCAGTAGCCACCTTGCTTAAGTCCCCTGCCCTTTTCCTTGCTTTGTTAATCTTTGGAGTGAAGAGGGGGGTTGCAAAACTGCACAGCGAGATATCAAAACTCCTTTAAAGTGTCGGGGGATGCAGAGGTGGGCTGGAGGGTGTTTTTCGTATGGAGGTCAGGGTGTGAAGAATGGAATTGATTTCACGGCTAAAGCGGAGCTCATAGACTGGTTAGAGAGCGGTTAATACATGATCCCATCTCACTTCCTTCTCAAACACAAACAAAGTCCACAGGAAGTTTAGCGGTTAGCTATTTAAATGGTAAAATTGTTTTTGTTTGGATATGCTCTGCTAGATTTTTTAAAACATAAAAGAGCCGAGCAATGACATCCAAGCAGTTTCTGAACATGTTTTTGGATGGATGCTGGAGTCCTGAAACATGGATTCATGTTGGTTTTATTGGGGCAAAATAAATATTAGGTAAGTGATTAGGTCCAGATGTGTTCCTGAGGATTTTTCACAATAATCACATGTCTGCAAGGCATTGTATTAACTTTGCCGTATGAAGGTTGCCCCCCCCCCCCTGTTCCTGAGCTCATTATCTTGTCGGGACGTCCAGATCAGTTTCAAACTTGCACGATATTTTCCTGTCATTGCATAATCTTTTATTTACCTGTACAACAAAGTAGATACAACTGCAATGTTAGCAATTAGCCTTCGATACAATCAAAAATACAACTCCTAAGAAAACATGGAAATCACTACAACAAACGTATTCAGTAAATATACGCAAGACAAATTCAGTTTTTTGTTCCACGTATCAAGCTATCTCCCTTCTGGGTCGGAGATCTCACTCTCAAGCACAATAACAATTAGTCTAAATGGATTTGCTGTCTCAAGGTCTCTAGTCACACACAAACACACAAAGACACACACACAGGTCACAAGATTACAATCTGCTGTCTTGTGATGGAGCATTCCTGTTAACACGCACAAAGTGATCAATGTCTGATAAAACTTGTCATGTGACCCCGTCAAGGAGAAACATACAGCACATTTGGCCCGTGTTTGTTGATTTAGTTATGAGAAGGGAGTTAAAACCAAAATTGGATTTAACAGGATGTGAGAGATGTGTAAAAGGGAAGAGGAGTCTGTGTGGGTCAGAGCAAGAGTCGAGGCTATAGATAATGTGATTACTCGAGAATAATGTAGAGCCTAAGCTCCTTTAAATGTCACCTCTGTACACCAGAGCTCGAGTGAAAGGCTCTAAATGTTCCCACAAAGAGATCTGGGAGATTGGCCGGGGAGAAGCTGCTCCCACGCTGCATAAATCACTGCTCCGGGTGAGGAACACTTCTCCCTCTGGAGCCAGCCACCAATTATTAACTCATAATCCTGCAAATTCAAGTTCTATGAAGATTGGTGCAATAAGTTTGATTCAAAAGGAACCTGTGATCAAAATCAGCTCTGACAAAAAATGTGAATGAATGTATCCGTATTCTTCAGCCGAACCAGTAATCGCATTGTTATTGATGTCTGAATCGAGCCAATAAACACATAAACTTTCTCTCCTCACAGATATTCATCTCTCAATCCTCTATGATCTGTCAACCCCCCCTCACTCCTTCCTTCTTCTTCTCTCAACTAACAGGATCAATGCAAGGTAATTTCACATGGCCATTCCCTCAGATCTCCTAAAAATCTGCCATATAAATTATTCAGCCGGGCTGCGCAGTGAAGCCTGTGGAGATGCATGGTAGATCAGTGACCTTCCGTTTAGCTAGCAGTCAGTCAGACAATCAGGGAGACAGTCAGTCAGTCAGTCAGGGAGGCGGCCATGTAGGAGAGCTTCTTGTCTTGACGTCCCTCGGGCGGCTACAGTCAGTGCTGTTACATGCAACTCTTCCAGCACGAGTCTCTGAATGCATAATACAGAGTGCACAGAACACCAAGAGGAAAGCACGCAGGATAGTTAAGGATTCAAGTCAATGTTTGGTCAGCCGCACGGAAGGGCCCCAGTCTTGAGAGTCCAGACTTCTAGTCGATAAACCACTTCAGCCCCTGGGGAATTTCATCGCTTTGGTCGTTTCTGCCGCACTAGATTTTAGAACCGATATGCTGATTGGCTACACTGGTAGTCAGTCATGGAGGCATAAGCTGTCAGTCCTTGATGGAGATATACCCTTGTGGCTTGTCTTTCTTTTTTGAATCAATTAAAGGGTGAGTAACTTTGTATAAAGAAATTAAAACTTTAAGTTGGCATTTTCAAGGCTGGCATTTTGAAATTCATGGACATAATGGCTGCCCTGAAGTTGTCGAAAAATATATATATAACTGCATGACTTCAACAACAGGTGTACTACTACAAATTAGCTTAAAATGGCAGATGTTATTAAAGGGTGCCCTAATGTGCTTATTTCCAGGTTCATATTTGAATTTTGTGCCTCAAAACGGTCTTTATTTTTCTCATACTGCCTGTGCTGCAGAACCTCTTTTCACCCTCTGTCTGAAACCAGAGCCCAGTCTGCTCTGATTGGTTAGCTGGCTGGCTCTGTTGTGATTGGTCAACTGCTTAGAGCTGTCCCGCCCCTTCGCATATCAATGTGAAGCGCGAGTGAGAGAAACTCTCTCTGGAGGGAACTTGGGAAATGTAGTATTCAAAGGACTATTTACATACACAGAAACCTATTTAACACACTAAAGGAAAGGGAGAATCACAAAAAAGCACAATAGGGCCCCTTTAAGCCAATTTATGATAATAGAAAATGATGCATTGACTCACTAAAGAACACCAAATTAATATACTAAAGAGGGACAACACAAGTTGGGTCTTTTGTTTTAAAGGAATCGTTGCACATGTTTGGATATACACTGATTTGCTTTTTTTGAGTAAGGAGGCCATTAGCTTAGCTCAACGTTAAGAATAAAGGCAGCAAGAAACAGATAGCTTTCTGTCTAAAATTCACAAATCTGTATACTTGAACCTCTATATATCACTAATGATATAATGAATTAATTGCTTTAATCTGTAAACAATTATCTTTAATTAACTTAACTTAAAAGTTAACCTTTTGAAGTTCAACTCTCTGCAACAACAATAATAAAAACCTTTCCCAGGATATGGAACAAGCTGGACTTCTTATAGTCTACGGAACATTGCCATTTTGCCCATTTGGTGATTTACAGGCAAATTTCCCCTAAATCAATGGCTGCTCTCCTACTGTTTAATTTTACATTGTTAATATTTAAGCTCACATTAGCTGTCATATAAGACTAAGTAGAGTATGAAAATAAGGTAATAAGAGAGAAAAGTCATGCTGCTTTATTTTATGGTAAGTGTCTTCTGACTACTGTGTAAGAACTATGATGAAGTGAGTGATGGCAGCAGGTAGGAACGACCAAGTATTGGAAGCCGGGGCTTCTGCAGTTTGTCTGACTGTGAGGCTGAAGTTCACTGTGGAGAGAGGAGAGCACCAAACCCACTGGAGGACAGCTGGATAATTGGAGCCCGGCAGGCTGATCAGGGCTAGTGTGTGTGTGTGTGTGTGTGTGTGTGTGTGTGTGTGTGTGTGTGTGTGTGTGTGTGTGTGTGTGTGTGTGTGTGTGTGTGTGTGTGTGTGTGTGTGTGTGCGCGCGTGCGTGCGTGAGTGTGTGCGTGCGTGCGTGTGTCTGTGTCTGTGTGTCTGTGTGATTGTTATTTTGCCTTTGTGATCCCAGGGAGAGTCAAATGGATCTACACACATCTATTTTAAAAGGGAGAGCTAACTCGTGCAACCACGTGCAAAGTCATGCATGGTGTTTATTTATTTATTTAATCGTTTATTTGGCCGGGACAATGCACAGTAATGAACACTTAAAACATTCAAATGTGTCAAGCGTAACAGTGCCCGATTTAGCTTTGAGCTAGTTTCCATCCGCAGTCCCTCACATTAAACATTTAAGAAAATTACATTTTACAAACATGGTAAAAACAAAATACATGATATGCAAAAAGTGCAAAAGAGCAAGAGCAGCATACACAAGTATTTACCACATGGCAGTACAATATAGCAGCAACGACATATAAAGTGCAAGAAAAGATAAAAGTGCTACATAAAGTGCAAGAGGAGATACCCCTGTGTTAAAGTGCATTTAGCGGTGATTGCACGTCTGTTTGTCTCTTAACCATTCCCTGAGTTGACCTTTAAAACTATTGAGAGTGGGACAATCCCGTATCTCAGTCGGGAGGCTGTTCCACAATGAGCTGCCTTTAACGGAGAGGACATTTTGTCCAAAAGTGGTCCGTCTACGGTGGACTTCACAGTCTACTCTGGTTTCTGACCTAGTGCAGCGTCCAGTGTGTTTTCTGTGGATGAATTCCCCTAGGGGAGGGGGGGCCAGTCCATGTAAACATTTATAAATAAAACACATACTTTTAAAAGACTTAAAATTGTCAAAACTCAAGAAATTGTGTTTTTCTAGGATGGTACAGTGGTGGTATGAATAAGGCTTTCTGTCAAACACCTTGATAGCTCTCTTGTACAGCTGTTCTATCGGTTTCAGGTGTATAGGAGTAACATTGTGTATATACGCAGGAATTTGAAAGCAACATTGTAAAGTCAACTATTATGACATTTCATATTTAATCAAAAGAGATCAGCAGATCAGGAATAAACAGAATGCCATCTGAAAGATGTATAGATGTCGTCACAACGTCAGCCTTTAACTCTTCTTTGTTGCTTTTGTCCTCCATGTTCAAACCCCCACATCATGTTTTCCAAAGGCTCATGTTGTCAACCGCATTGATGTTGTACACATCCTCCTATGACTCTCAAAGGTAAATTAAATATTTAAGCGGACATTTGCAAGATAAACTGATGTTGTCCCATTTCAACATGTCACCACCCATCACTCCTCAGTGCTGTTAAATAATACAACAGGCTGGGATTATGAGAGATTCTGATGTATGTGTGTGGGAGATGGGTGTGGTTAAGATGCATTATTTCCCCAGCTGTGAATGATGTTAAGATTTCAATTATCCCAGGATTCTTTGCTGCTTCCTCCAGCGCCGAGGATCTGCATTTAATGGCTTCTCTCCCCTCAACTCTCACAAGCCTTCGGACCTCCATGACCCATGTCCTGAGGCCAAAACTTGTTTACACTCTCTGACACTGTTTTTGGCTCTCGTCTCCCTGGTGAAAACAACTAATCCTTCAATCCAGACAGAAAATAATGTAGTGTATCATAGAATAATGCATTGAAATATAAAATGCTGTTAGTATTTCATCCAATTTTCACGCCTCAGGGATGAGCTGACATTAGCGCCTATGTAGCGCCTTCAGGGTTCAATGAAGGTGCGGATAAGAATTTACATTCTTCTAGTTTAAGAAAAAATTATATTCAGCACTAGTCTTCTAGTATTTATTTTGGTTTGTATTTGTACATATATATATATATATATATATATATTTCTGACTTCAAGGTAAATGAAGAACCCAAAACATTTGTAAATTGTCGAATAATTAACTTTCGAAATTCGCAATTACTAATTCAATCATGTCATAAACAGACGAGATGTGGGTGAGTTTCTAAACAGACATTTTTATAATGTGTTGCTGTTGTTCAATGCAGCCTCTATTAACTTCAATTCATTAAAAAAAATAAACTTGTTTTACTGTTTTGTTTAAGAATTCAGAGCAGGGGGAGTAATTGTTTCAGAAACAACAGGTGAACTATTTCTTTAAAGAAGTGAGAATAATAGTCTTAGCTCTCTTAAGCTCTAGAATATTAAGAAACACCAATACAAAGTTTCATGGCATATTATTCAGTAAATCAGCAGCCCACATTTATAGAAACTATTAAGAACAATTAACATACCAGCTCAGAAAATTACCGTCTACTGCAGTTGAAAGCAACACAAGAATTCCTTCAATTACATTTCTTACCTGCAGCTAAAGCAAAGTCGGATGAAAGAGGTAATTTCTTTCTGTAACAGTAAAGGAAACGAGCCAGTCTGTCTGGAGCAGTTGGGGGTAATGGAATTGATTTAAATATCTCTGGGAGGAAATCTCACAGACCAAAAGATCTGTCTGAAAGAGAAGGGATAATGATATAAATATAATGACGGTGGTGCCAATCATTCCACCTGGGATCAGCCCATCCATCCGAGATAATGGGAGCCGCGCACGTTCCTGTCTGTCATTCCCGTCAGGAATAACGTTACATCAAATGCACATAATGCACATTATGGGCAGGAGATTTATGCCCCAGGAAATGGATAACTAGATCCTGGGTGTTGTGAAAGGGAGGGATAATAATGTTGTCAGCTGCAGAGGTTTTGACACGTTACGTTCCCGATATGTTATCTCACGTTCTATCCCTGTTTTAACAATTGTAGCAGATGGCGAGGCTGTAAAAACCATCAGAGCGATGGCAGCAGCAAAGCAGCTCATCACCGCTGCTTGATCAGAGATAAAAATGCACAACAGATAGACAAGCTAGCTGTGCATTAAAGCGCCATTAATCAGCCTTTTAAAGAAGAAACACACTTTCTTTTACAGATTCATAAAAGCACTGTTGCTCGATTTAATGAACTCGTCTGTTTTACCAATATCACCACATCTTGTCTGGCAGCTTCTGGGGGCTAATGTCAGCTAACGTTAGTCCCTTTGTCAGATATGGAAGACATAACATTGTGGTTTTTATCTGGATACATGTGTTACTGATGGTTTAATAAGACAATGCACGCTTGGTATTTGGCAAAAGCTGATGAAGAACGTCAATGAGTTAAATGTGAAGGAAGAAAAGTGTTCTAATTTCTCTTACAAACTGCATGATGGATAATGTTTTGTTTTTTTAAAGTACATGGCCGTTAATGTGTTTGTTAATGACCACCATGTACATAAGGGACACTCGCCTCCATAACAGTAAATCCCCTCATAAAGGTAAAAATGTTGATCAGAGTTCTGCCACTTATTTTGTAATGTTAGAGGATTGGGAAGCATTTAATTTAAACATATTTAGCTTGGATGCTGTCCTCTCTTCAAGTTCTCAAAATTGGCTCATTTATGTACAGTGATACGTGTTTCAATATACTGATTCAACTGATTTTGTTTGTGCATAGCAGATTATTAATTATTAGGGACACATTTGAAGACATCAACCTTGACTTTGCAAATCAATGAATCCAGAAAATACTCTGCAGTTCAATAGATACTGAAAATAATTGGTAATTACAGCCCAACTGGTCCCTGACTGGTCATTTTACCCAAAAGGTTGGTAGAATGAAGCAGTTTATCAGACATTATCCCAAAATGGTGGCCAATATTCTCTTAATGCTCTTTAGCAAACTCACTCTTTTTACACTGTATTTATCATCAGATCTTCCTTGTATCTTGATAGGAGCCAAACATAACTCTGAGCACCTTGTGCACTTAGCTACATCTGTCCGTCACCGCCCCCCCCCCCCACCTCCTTCACTCCCACCTGATACCCTCAGACTGCCAGCTCTCTTCATGAAGCACAGCTGAAGTAAATGGCACAAAAGCTAAATGTGGTTACTGCTGGTGACTTTGGGACTGACAGAGGTTCCCTGAGGCCCGGCGCTGCCCTCGTGCATGGCAGCCACTCAACTTCCAGTTAATTACCTGGCCTCGCAAGCTAATTTCCTCTTAGCTCAGTGGGCCGTTCCCCGTTGGCACGACCTGAGAGGACAAAGACTGCTCCCCATTCCACTGGGTTTGCGTGTCTACCGGATGACTGGGGCTTCTGTGGAACATTTGTCACATACCTCTGGGGTTTGGGCCGGAGCGACCCTAGTACACGCCAAGCAGGCTCCTTCATAACTCACACAGCTACTTAGCCGTGGAGCTGCTGGTGCAGGGAAATGTTTGGATGCTTCCTAAAACAGCCAACTGCTCGACATGTTCATAAATACCGCTTTAATGATCTGTTTAAATCAGTTTTAACGACAAATCATAACAGTTACATCCACCAGAGTGCCAAAATGCATGACACACATGTTCATCATGGTTAAATCTGTAGCGTATAATCATTGTCCTTGCTTCCTCCTAATATATAATTTAGCTTGCCAAAAATATGTTTTGTTCTCTTGTTAGAGACATTTCACACTCCATTTCCCATTGACATTACTGTTGTTAGGAAGATTTAGCTGGTATTGCAGATATAAGACCAAAAAGTAGCGCGCATTATTTGAGTATCACACGGCAAACAGGCAAAATAACTCTCTTTGCTCTATTGAGGAGAAGCAAGCTATAAAAGAGACGAAGCTGAGGGCGGCTTGATTAGGAATGACAATGATATGCACGAGAGGTAGATAAACAAAATGCCTAATCATGCACTCCCTGGTTAATGGCTGCACTGATGGCCTATAGGCAAGGGTGTTTGGGATAATTGGTCTCAGGTGTGATTCAAAATTCAAATGCCATGATAGCATTTAAAAGAGATGTGAAAAAGACATCCACCGAGAGAAACAAATGTCTCTGTTGGATTTTAAAGACTGCTGGAGCTTTTAACCTGCTCTCATTCCTTCACTGGTTTAAAGCAGAGAATACCTACTCAAGTGTGAATGAGAGATATTTGTAGAAAATTATTAAGGTTTTATATAAAGTCTGCAGTGATAGAAACTAAGGATTATGAGACATGGATGTATAAAGAGAACTGGATACAGCGTTGGAGGCGGGACCCCGTTCATTCCTATGAGAGTTGCTCAGTGGCGAATGAAAATGGAGCGACTGTAGATTCAAAAAGTACCCGTATCTGCACTTGTTTTTTCTATAAGCCCCCCACTCCAATTCGCAGCATCACTGCCATTCTTGGCTCAGTCAGATGAATGGAAAGGGAAAATAAGTTTTAATAGTTTTAGAACATTTGACAACCTTTAGTCACTAGAGATTTAAATAACAAATCCTGATGAAAACGGCAGGAGAAGAGCAAGTTAACGTTAGCTGTTTCCTGTTAGCATGCGGGGAGCTTCACAATCCTGCTTAACTAAAAACGGAACTAACAGCTAAAAAGCATTGAGTTACATTATGAATAACTCAAGCTCTATTCAGTAAGAATGAAAAGACTATTGGGCCAAGGTAAAGTAAAGCTTTATCAAGATGTTCCAGGTTTTATTGAGAACTACATTTCTGGTATCCTGACCCTCGTAGTCTGAACAAGTCAACCGACACAACACCACGCTACTTTGGTGAGCTGAACTCATGCAGAAAGGAAAAACTGGGATGGAAGCAATAAAGATGAAGGTTGTCTGGTAATAATACTAATCCATTTGAATTACAGCAGCCTAACTCTCCCTAAATCCTTTCATGCCATGCAGCTGTGACAAACATTTGAGTTTCTTCAAATGTCGCTTAGGCTGTGAGACTTCACAATTTGTCAAGGGGATGCTTTCCATCCATCGCCCTGGCAGACGAGCGAGCGAGAAGAGGACCGAAGGGTGGAATCAGAGGAAGAAGAGAAGATGTGTTGCAGAGAGGAAAATGGAGAGGGACCGAGAGGGAGAGGAAGAAAACATCCAGTAATCCACTCAAATACTTCCTCAACCCTATTTCCACAGCCAAGCTTGGCAAACAGCACATCCTCCGGACTCCTCCAGAAAGAGGGCTTTGAAATCAGAGTTTTCTCTGTGTCCGACAGCTGGTTGTTCACACTGGCAGCCAATTAGGATGGAAGGAGGGAGAAAGAGAGATATCCTGGCTTTCATAGTGACAGTGGAGAGGGAGAACATTATCTGAGGCCACAGCTTCAGCGATGATTTCCTGTTGCAAACAGGCAGCAGCACTTCTTAATAACAGCCAGAGGAGCTGGATCGTCTCAGCTGATGCAATTAATAGAAGGAGAATGAATGAGACACTCGGATGTTCTTTGCTAATTCGATCAGATAAAATAGCAGGAAAAATGCTACTGTGCTGCCAGTGTTTGTCAGTTCTTATTAAGTTAATATGATGGTGGCACAGAAAGCTTGATGCACTCAAAATTAAGAAAACATATGCAAATAGACACAACACAAGCAAATGAAAATACCTCACCAATTTGATGAAAGCTGCACTGCTTTTCAGAAAAAGGTCAATTGTTTCCAGGGAGGCATAAATAACACTGCTGAGACACTACACGCTTGTCGTTTGTGGAATATCGAGTGTTTGAAGTTGGATTTCCATTAGAAATGTTTGAGCTTTCTTCCATTTAAAAGCTACCATAACATAAGTGGCAATGACCAATATGTTTGCTCTATAATGAAGTAAATGTTGATTGCAGAATGGCTACAGAGGTTATAGAAGAATGAAAACTCTGCAGTTGCTATCATAAGAGGAATTGGGAAACAATATAACAACCAGAGTTGCTGTTTAAAACCAAATACAGAGTGTCCGGTGTTGTTGGTACTTGCTAGCCTCTGAGGAAAACGAAAAGCTTGCAGGTTGTTGGTGATAGAAAAAGTTGTTTATATTTAAAGCGGGCATCTAAATCGAGGGATACCATGTAGACACGACCAAACATTAGCTAAAGATAGTTATTTCAGGTGAAAAAGTAAGTTATTGCTGGCTTGAGATGATAAGCCATTGTGGCTTTACCTCAGTGTGAAATGTAGTAACTTTCAGTGTGAGTGGTTAACCTGGAACTGTTTTCATACTGCTTTTCATGTATATAAAGCGTAATACGTCTATGTATCGTAGCAACAGTATCTAAAGGAAGCTGAACTTTGACGGTCAATTGCATAATTGTACTGTGTGTGTGTGTGTGTGTGTGTGTGTGTGTGTGTGTGTGTGTGTGTGTGTGTGTGTGTGTGTGTGTGTGTGTGTGTGTGTGTGTGTGTGTGTGTGTGTGTGTGTGTTAGTGTGTGTGTGTGTATGGCAAGGGCAGAGGTTCTCTCACCCACTGTAGTATCTTTTTTCTCCCATGCAGCCCATTTCCCCCCCCATCCCCCATCATCTGAGTGGCTTAGGCTAATATGCAGAACTTGTGATTGCTAAAGCAGAAAACATGATTAAGTCTCTCGTCTTTTTGAAAAAGACCCTCTGCAGCGCAGAGATCCTATAGGCTTAGCGAACAGTCTGGGTCAGGAGACTACAGTGTTCATGGCTGATTATCTTTTACCAAGGGAAAGTCTATCACATGAAGAGATGGACATATTTGTTCTGGGTCAAAACTGAACTGAAGGTTTAACAGAGTAAACAGGCTTTACTGCCCCATCATTTTACATGGCCAGGATAACATTAGTTGCTATTCAGGAATTATTCAGGACCATTCAATTAATATATTCACTTTATACTCCCTAGTCTTAACGCCTTTTCAGGTACGCCAGTGTTATTTACTGGTTCATGTATTTTGTTGGATGGAAGGCTTATTTCTAATATTTGTATTATAGTTTGGGGGGGGTCATATCCTACTCCCAGTTTTAAACATCACACAATATAGTCCCTTTCCCACCAGACAAACAACCCACTAACATTGGCCTTTAGTCTCAAGTTGGAAAACTTACAATCGGCATTGATTCCCCGGACAAATTACTCTACAGTTATCACGTAAAGGTCACAAGACGTCCCAGAATTAGATGCAATTTGTCATGATTCACAAATGCTGTCCTGTTTGTCAAGGTTTTGCAGAACTCCTGCAAATTGATAAACATCTACGCATTACAGCAATTGCATAAAGTTGTTGATTTGACATTTACTGAGGGGAAAAAAGGACCTGCTGACACCCAGCCAAATAGTACTATTATTATTATTATTACTTCTGTTTGTGCACAATGAATGAAATGTAATGGAGGCCACAGTTTAGGTAAGCAGTCTATTGCCTATTTTTAGCGGCTTATCATGTGCTTAAAACCCTGCATATATGCGCTAATGTAGTGTGAAAGGGGTAAACGTGTGATGAGCTTCCCAAAACATGCAGAAGCAGTGTGTAGTAAAAGGCCGTAGAGGTCAGAGTATTGTTTTGCTTTCATTTTGGATTTTGTCAGGAATTTAAACGGCCTGAGCTGTCGAGTGGCCCGGGAACATGATACTTTTATTTGTTTGGATAAAACACTACAGTGACCCTGGATGGGACACTCTGGCACATCCATACAATTCACACACACACACACACACACACACATACACACACACACGCACGCGCACACACGCAAGTAGATAAAAAATGAAATAATACTGTTCAAAGGGCTTAGAGGATAATCCAAGTGAGTAGAGTGTACTACATCGTCATAGGCATTCAATTCCCTCTTCGTCCAAAAATGGACATGGCAGTCAGGATGGGTCAGAGGATGACACATGGACACGGCCACAAAGCTGCACTCTTTACTTCTCCTACTTTACAATACTATTCCCCTATTCATTTCTATTGACGGCAGCGTCCATGTAAAGTTGGCGTCAACCCTCCTGTTGTTCATTGATAAGCCTGAAACATGCACTTGTCAAGGTTCAGAGGCACATTTTTCAAATATGGCAGTAGCCATCGATCATCTTAAGATAAGATAAGATAAGATATACTTTATTGATCCCAAGTTGGGAAATGTTTTTGTTACAGCAACATGTACTACTTTGTTCGACTCCACTACAATTCAGAGGTTAACCTGGTATTTTTACTTTCACTACATTTATTTTAGTTACTTTGCAGATTCTGATTAATGATGTGAAATATATACAACCCTTAAAGCAGACTTTAGTTACAGTGATTGTCAAGTGCCAAAATAAACTATGCAATATATTAGACGTTAAGTACTTTGTCAGGCTTAATATTTATCTCTAGATACCCCCAAAGTGTTTTTCTTATTCAAAAGAAGACCTTAACCTAAAGTATTCTTTAATGTTTAAATAAAGCCTTATTAGTTTGTCTGTTTTGCACATCCTCCTGTTAATATCTTTGGACGTCCTGCACTAAACTGTTTTATTGTAGAGATCACTACAGTATCTTCTTGATATTTTCTATTCTATATTTCTATCAATGACCTTCTACTTTCCCCCTATTTTGTAAGTAGGCTACTCTTAATATTTAAATGTTTTCATCAAATATAACATATTCAATACAAAAATTCAATAACGTGCTTTAACCACTAGGCGGTGCGGGTTAAAAAACGGTCAAGTTTACAGTGTTAACACAATAAATTATACTTTATGAAGATGTTACAAATAACACACAGCATACAATGCCATAATAACTTTGTATTATTAGTGACACTTATGTATGTATAACATCTGAAGATGTGTAGTTTTATTCATGTTTTCACATAATTCTACAGGATATTGCTATATTATTTCACATATTGTAGTTCTACACATTCATATCTGAGGTATATCCATCATTTAATGGTAAGCTATTGAAATTCTGATTCCATAGATATGTCTCCCATCACCCAAAACCCCTGAGTATTCTCTCAACTCAGTATTTACATTCTTTAATTCAAAGAAAATCAGTAATATCTTTAAAAACGACAAGTCCCTTTCTATAAGCTATGGTGTAAATATAGCCTATCTACCAATTGTATCAAATATAAAAGTCAGCCGAATTACTATTGATACAAGGAGACGTATTGTGCGAAGAGAAATTGAAGATGTTGTTTAATTGCTGATATATTTATGATCCACTTCACATATTCAGTTTTGGCGGTATTTCTTCCAGTTTGTCCAAAGGTCTTAATCAGGGCTCTATAAATAGAGAACTACGGCAGATGTGTAATATTTAATGCAGCCGAACCGTGTATTACAATGCCGTTATGTGATGACTTTCAAAGAGAAAAGCAAGCACACTCGGAATAAAGTATTATTCTTTTTTACATTTGTTATGTTTTTCGGATTTCACATCGCATAAACACCATATCCCAACGTGCATTGCTGCTAAAACATCCAATCACCGAGCTTCAACGATAGCTGAGGATTATGGGTAGTTCGATGTTTTTAAAAACCTCTGAAAAAAGAAATGTGTCTCTCAGAATCTAAAGGGAAAAATCTATGGGAAAAACACAAAAGCAATCTACACAATTTAAACCAATTAAAGGTAGGGTAGGTAAGTTTGAGAAACCGGCTCGAGATACACTTTTTGTTATATTCCATGGAATGCTCTTAACATCCCGATAGCAATGAATATCTTAAGTGCTTTGACAAAAAATCCCTAAAAAAATTTCATCTGTGGAAGCCGTAATACTGTAAAAAGCACGACCAATCATTTTAGCCGGCCCGGCTAAAATAACTGGATGGCCTACCTGCCTGTCAGCCTTCCATCTGTGCACAAACTTATCTCGTGCCCTCATTGGTCATGTGCGCGTTCGTGTGTGTTGGAGGAGGGGCTCTATAAGGAAGTGGCAGATTTTCTCCGGTTGTGTATTTTCAAATTCTAGCGATCTCGAGCCGGTTTCTCAAACTTACCTACCCCACCTTTAATGTTGTGTAATTAACAAGGATAAACTGATGTGTTTTAGTGGATGAGTACGGCAGATATCACTGTGAAATCATTTGACAGTGAGGGGAATACGGTTTTATTATGAAAACTTCGAGACCGGAAATACTGTTTTCACCCGGTGAGGGTTGACGCTAACTTTACATACAGTAGGGGCAAAGACATACACGTTCTCCTGGCGAGACCTCAAATAATCTTCGTAATATCTATCAAACTATAGATCCTACACATCCACTGGACGTGGATTCTAAAAGTACAATATACACTTCTCGCTAGAAATCTAATCAAAAAGCATTTTAATGGCCAAACTATTCTACAATTTAGGATTTTCCAGAGAGGGTTATTTGTGAATATACGACCCTCCGGAGCATTTGCAATTGCCGCAAATTGTTGTTTCTTACACGACCACTAGAGGTGCTAAACTTTAAAACGTGACTATAGGTCGTAATAAGCTGCTGAACAATCAACCTATTTGGTCGTATGAGTTGGAGGACTTGTTGCTCTATTAATACTCTTTATTTTCTTCACTGTATTTAGACGCAATACATTCAGTATGTGCACCTTGTCTATTATTGTATGCCTTGTCACTTTTATACTGTGTTGTGACACTTGAGGTTGGTGGCCTTGTGAGGTCAGTAGAGGAATAAGCGCCCTGTGGGGACATCCGTTATAGTGATGAACAGCCATTCTGACAGATAACTATAATGATACACCAATATTACTCCATAGCAACACACACACTCACTCTTTTCTCACACAAAGGCTCAATTAAGTCTTTGTGAACATGGTTTAAGGCGATTTGTTGCATGCATTTCACTTGGAGTTCACAACACTCGTGCTACAGTGGGGCAAACCACTAGACTCAAGGGCCAGTGACTTCCCGTGTGCACTCACAACAATTTCCAATTAAGGATTTGCGAGGCATTACCGTGGTGAGACCTTTTTGCAGACATCATACGGGTTTCAGGTTACATCAAGATTCAAATAACTTATTGAGCTACAGAGCACACAGATAAAATATAAACAGAATGATGATCCAAGTCAAAGTTGTGTCTTTGCATTAATCCGGCGCAATCTTTGGAGATTGCAAAATGGCTAGAGAGAGCATGTTTACTACTAGACTGTAATTTCTAAGGCTGCAATGGCTGTTTTGTACCATAACCCTAATTCTATTCCTTCCTTTCTGCGAAGGAGTTATGCTTCTGCAACAGGACTTCTGGCTCTTTATGAAAAAACAAAAGATAGATAGCTGTTTTAAGTTAATAAACATGTGTTACTCGGTAGCTGCTAGCTACATTTTTTGAAAAAAATTGTAATGCCCAAAATAACTTTTTTTGCATCTTTTGTTTCTATCATATAATCAGGGTCTAATAGCATTGGCGACACTACTTTCGGTTGATGCTCTGTTATTTGGAGTGTGCAACTCGAGTGGTACTGCTATTGTTGTGTGACATCATAAAACAGCTTTTTAAGTAAGATTTTAATAAGAGGTCGAACAAATCTTACATTTCCAAGTTCCTGTAAAGTAACATTGGTCTCCAGTATGGGTTGAGTCCAAAAACACAAATAATTTCCCATAATGCAGCTCAAAATTGTCCTTTAGACCATTGACGTCTGGCAAATAAAAACAATTTCTTCATTTTCTACAACTTCTGTTTGATTAGTTTTGTCAAGAAATGTATTTTTACTCTTCAAACCAACAAGGGGAAAAAACCCAGATGACCTAAAAATTACATCATCATTTGTCAGACTCCGTAAATCAGCCCCAAAGCTACAGGTGACACACAACCGTTTTTACAATAAATACTCCAAGTAACTAGTAAACTCATTTTCATGCGAAAAATATGTAGAGTGCCCCTTTAAAGTCATGCTAATGTTAGCAAAGATAGCACGCATTGATTTGCAATTGTCTTTTTTACAAGGAGACATAATAATCAATAAGCAAAAATGACTCACTGTTCCATAACAATTGCACATAATATCACATAACTAACTATTGGCCTTACTACATGAGAGGTTATTGAACTTCTTCCAGGAATCACTCTGCTCTGTGTACACTGTTTCTCTTGTATTTTCAGCATCGTATTGCCAAGGCAGGCAGATATTTCACCTTGAGGAATTTGTCCTTTAGCTTCTGCCAGCTCTGTGCCACTCAGCACTTTTTTTCCCCTAGACTACAGAAATCATTATCAGCCACTGTGGGGTATTTAAACAGCAGCCAAGTTGGTACTTTGATATTCCTCCTTCTCTCTGACACCCTTAACTCTCCCTGATCTCACTGGGAACAGATCAGCGAGACGGGAAAGATTTGGAGGTAATTCGTCGTCTTAAGAGGTGCACGTGTGTTGCAACGCTATCGCACACTGATATCTGAGCATGGTTCATTTGAGTCCAATATGTTCAACTTATAGAACGTTAAAAATAATCAAATAATCTGTTCCCTTTACTTTCTCTCTCATCCACCAAGCCAACCCACATTCCTCTCGAGACGCCAGAAAAAATCAATAATGCTGTACATTTTGCAACAGTCAGAACGAGGAAGAGTATCTGTGTTTTCTCAATAAAATAAATGTGTTCTACTGAAATCGCCTTTAACACTTTTGTTGATTTTCCTTATTTATTTATTTTTAACAGTTTTTACAGAGATCGTGTCTTGAGTTCATGTAAGACTTTGACTGTATAAGATTATTCAAAATGTCATCTGGTGAATTTAAAGGTATAACATGTAACATTTCTGCATTAAAATGGCTGAACACAATTAGAAATATCTTTATACTTATACAATTTGGCAAACTTTAGCTAGAAGCTGTTATAAATTGGATCTTATCTAGTTTCAAGCCACATTTTTACGATAAATGATTTAGATCTGGAATGTTTCCAACTTTACATTTTAACAAGATCATCTGACTTCTGGATCTAATCATAAAAACAAGCTGACTACATTTTAGCAATTAGCTCACAGCCCCTGTGTTACTCGGGGAAACACATATTTTGTACTTGAAGGTGCTCTGTTTGTTATGGAAAGGAGGAGAACGCTGTGGATAATTCGGCTCCCCTTTCAAACCTTTCGAACAATGAACACTGAACGAATCCTAACCCCAGAGAAGCTAACTGCAATGACCTTTTGGTGAAGACAACAACTCCCATGATCCCAGGTTTCATCACAAAGTAACCAAACGTTGTCGTTGGATATTGTTTTAATCGAGAGATTCCTAGATGCAGTTAAAAAACTAAAATTGCGTGTATAAGGGTATGTGCGCATGAGAACGTTTCTGAATACATTTGAAAATTGAGACATAGATTGACCCCATGCACTCACACACACACCTACCGTTCATGCCATTGTAGATGCCCCGATGGTTTGGCGACAGCTCATCTCCAGCCGGCCTCCTCTGCCCGTCTCTCACCGGGCTGCCGAACTTCACTTGGTCGGGGCTCAGACTGTACTGGTGCCTATGAGTTTCAGGGCTGCCCCCCTGGACCACGCATCCCTTTTCGTGGTGCTCTGGGGCCCCTAAATGTGCCTGCCTGGGCTCGGGGCTCCCGCAGCCCAAACTGCTGATGCTGCTCCTGTGGTGCCTCTGATAGAGCTCCCCGCTGCCCCCCTGACCCAGGAAGTGCTGCCTCTGGCCCAGGAGCAGGTCAGAGGTGTGGTGCTTGGGGTGCTGCTCCGGACTGCGTCGGCCCACGTTCCGCCCGTATTTTTCCGGGCTGAGGCCCCGCATGACTCGACTGTGGTCAGGCACGGATATGGAGCCGCAGCGGGGGCGACAGAGCTGGGGCAGGGTGTACGGGTACTCCAGGCTGGTACTCCTGTGGCGTCCTGCAGGGTGCTCAGGGCTGGACATATCTCTGTCTCCCCCGCCTCCTATTCCACTGATGCTGCTACACCTGGGTTTGTGCACCAGCTCCGGGCTCCCTTTCTCTCCACCGCTCCCAACCCCACCCACCCCTGGAGCCAGGTGAGGCTGCTTGTGGTGAAGGTGATCCGAGCTGTCAGCACTTCCTGCGCTGGAGGTGCTGCTCCCGTCCCCCACGTCTCTCATCAGGAGCCCCTGCCCGGGCACCAGCAGCAGACTACTCTGGCTGTCGATGGAGTTGCGGCACCCTCCCATCCCTACACTCCCTCCCCCTATGCTTCCTCCTCCGCCACCGCCACTTCCTCCACCTACCACCCCCTTCTCCTCGTCAAGCAGCAGGCAGAGCTCCTTCAGCTCCAAATTCTCCCGGATGACCTCCTCCTGCCGAAGCTCCAGCTCCTTGAGTTTCTGGAGGTAGAGGGACACCTCTTTGCGCATGATGCTGGCGCTGTAGCGTCCTAAGCGCTGCCACTCCCTGGATACACGCTTGCCTTTCTGGCGGTCATCATCCAGGAAGCAGCACAAGTCCCGCAGCTCGCGGTTGTCCTCCTGCAGCTTCTGGTTAATATCCTGAGGGAATGGGAAGGAAAGCACAATAGACAAATGAGTTTAACTGGCATTAGGGAGCAGATAGAAACCAAATGTGATTTGGATTTGGTATAAAACTAATGAATTTGTTTTCTATTGATTTAACTCTGACTAAATCGCTACAACAATTGTCCAATTTCAATCCATTTCACTGCTCTTTTATAGATTTCAGTACGCTGTATGCAATCATAATGAAATGAAATCCTAATCCACTCTATCTTTTCCCTCAAAAGCACTCCCTCACTATGTGCCATTCAACGTGAAGTATTTAATGTAGACTGCAAGAGATTGGAGAGGGCCTTACATAAAACTGAAAGCAGTGAAATCTCACGCCCCATACATTTCACACCTAGCAACGTTTACTTAAACATCTCCCCTTCACCTTCCCAAGAGCTCCTTCTTTCCTACCCTTGCTCTCCCGCTCCCTCCCTCTCACACCCTCCAGCTCTTTCCTGTGTAATTAAGCAGCTTGGAAGGGTGGAGAGGTGACGAGGTCTCTGAAAGAAAGGCAAATGATCCCCATGTGTTTCATCTGAGGCTACCTCAGGCTGGGTCTCAGCTTTAACTGCAAATATTGTGGACACTGTTCCACAACCCTCTTGTTAGCAGTGCGGAAAATGAAGGCAGTACAAAGGTTATGGAAAAGGAGAATGCTTGCATAGACTTTCGAAGCAAATGCCACGTTGTTCTAAAGGCAAATTGTAGTGCACATGCTGTAGATTGACATGCAGGGATTGTCTGGGAATGTGAGGTGTGTGTAGCTCAGACAGAAAGAAATCTGGACTCCAGATTTGAGCATTGGCATATGAACAGAGAGACGTGATCTTCACTTGAGCATAAGAAGGATGGACTTCTATTTCATTGGCCTTTTCAGCACTTTAACTTGCTTTGTTGTTCTATAAGCTGAGGGTAAGGCTGTGTGATGTGGTTATATGCATCGTTAAAATTATTCAAAAACTCAATTGTGTATTACATTTTGCTACATTTTGTTTTTGTTTTCACTATGATTTCACATAAAACAGTTTATTTTGCACTTAAGTTCCCAAAATGACAAAATACTGAGATTTTTTAAGTATTTAATTAATGGTTTATTTATTGAAATACTAGAAAAATATATAGTATTGTGATGTATCGTTATTGAGATATCATTTTAATAGTATTTTGGCCATATCGTCAAGCCTTTAGTTTAGAGATACATTTTGTAAATGATTTACCTTTCTTTGTTAATTTAACTGTTTTTGATCTTCATGTATTTCCAGGAAGTTAAATATAATCTATAAACCCTCCTTAAGCATACCATAAAGTATGTGTGCACACAGAGTGTTCATTCACCCACATCACACTCTCATGCAGGCCTGCACAATGGCACGATGAACTTCAATAATACCATCTATTCTCACACCATGTTCACTAAAAAGCAGAGCATCCGTCCTGCCATGCGCGCTCTCAGGTGTGCTCCAAACCTATGATCTCATCTTTCACCGATGCGCGCCCCCTCCTCACCTTCAGCCCCCTGATCTCGTTCAAGTGCAGCTGGAGGCTGCGATTGACCTCTCGGATGAGATTCCCGTGGTCCAGAATCACGCTCATCTTGTCGGCCTCGGACCGCCTCAGCCGCCGCACCAGATCCTCCTTGCCCCACTTGAGCAGCTCCTCGTCGGTCAGGCCGGAGACGTCCTCCGCCGGACTTTCCGTCTTCGCTATCGACAGCTGGAGCTGGGGCTGGGGCTGGGGCGGCGGAGTTGCTTTCTCCATTGGCACGGCTCCTCCGGCACCGACAAAGAGAAGAAAATAGTCCGAGGCTCGTTGGCAACCTCTGCTCGCATCCGCTCCCTGGTCGACTTGAGGTGTAAAACGGTTACCGGCAGAAAGTCAGTCGCATAGTTTGGCCTTTTTTGTTCAGTTCGCTCGCGACACTTCCACTCTCGGCTAGAGCAACAGCTGACGATGCCGGCTGAGCGCGATACAGTGGGAAAGCTGCTCTGCTGTCTATCACTGCAACATCCTCACAGCCACATTACAGTGCTACAGTGCTTACAGTTTGAGTTATCGTCTCGGTTTTGTATCCAAAATCGGTCCCAAATAAGTGAGAAAAGCTTCCGCGGACAGTGGATGCACACACCTGCCGCCTGTAGGTCCAGCACACTGCGAGGGAGAGAGGGGAGAGTCTGCTGTGCACGATAGAAACATACAGAGAGAAAGAAGAGAGGGAAGAGCTCTCCCCCTTCTCACTCCCTCTCTCTAGCTCTCTCCCTCCAGGGGTTTATGCTCCACCAAAAGTACAGCTTGGTTACAGCGCCACTTAATGTTCACAGACACTCTAAACAAGCTGTGCGAAATGCTGAGTTCACTTTCACTCTGTAGGCTGTTTTAAGTGCAGTGGGAAAATGCAGTATTGTTGTAATGTGTTGACCAGGGAAACACTTATAGTATAAACCAAGACTTTAAAAACGTAGGTGCATACAGACTTTAACTTTAATTTCATAGCATATTTCGTTTTTGTGTTTTTTTTAATAAACTAGGCTAATACCCATTCCCAGATTGTAGGATAAAGTACATTTCAGTTGTTGTCTAACAGTGTTACAATGTTTTATAGTTTTTAAAGTTCAAACGATAGATTTAGCCATAAATATATAATAGGCAAGATATTCTGTTTAAAAAGTGGTTTTGGTGCACACACACCAAAGTCCCAGTTAGTGAGCCAAGCCTTGAACGCAGCACAACCTCAGTTTCCAGCAGTTAACTCCAGCACCATGGACAGCTGTTAATGGGAGCAACAAGGCTTTGGCCTTCAGATATATACACACAGTAATTCTGTTAACAACACACAGCAGTGTGTATGTGTAGGTTACCATTTGTTACCTTTTTCTGAAGGGATGTTATTACTGGGAGCAAGGGTGAGCAATAATTGTTAAGGCTGATAGGAGTAGTGATACAACCCCTGTTTAGTGAAAGATTTAAACGTGCCTCAACTGTGTGAAACAATTATATGTGAGTTTGTCAAAGTACTGTGTGTTTACTTTTGTTAAGCAACAAGTGCAAATCACAAAGCGTATCATATTTTTTAAGATGATGATATCGATTAATTAATGAGTTGTGCAGAGTTATGTGCAGTGAAGCTTTATTATTAAGTATGCCACTTAATTAAACCATACACTAAAGAAGGGTTTAGCATGAAGCCTCTTGTAAAAGAAAAGAAAAATTAGTTGTAGTAAAGTTTCTTTATGTTCTATTTCAGTAACATTCAAATGATTGCTTTAGAGTAAAACGTATGAGTATGATATTCTCTTCTAAGGGCCTAGAGAGTAGAAATAGACAATATCAAGTATGCAGCTAAAAAAGGCTACAAGATAGATTTATGTGAAGCCTATTTACACAGTGAATAATTAACTTCAATCTGTAGCCTTGTGGTCGTTTGGGATTAATCACCTATCTAGTAGCCTACACGTAACCAAGAGGTGAGATAGCAAAAAGTAAAATAACTATCACAATGGTCTAATCACGCCTTATCAACAATGATAACTTCAACAGAGCTTGTTGAAGTTATCATTGTTGATAAGGCGTGATTAGACCATAGACTTGCAAATACGATCGTTTCCGTAAGCGAATACTTTAAACTCAATTTCCCACAATTCCCCTCTTCCCATGGGCACGCAGAGCACGCCCTAATCACGTCACGGAGAGAACAGCCAATAGGAATCGCCTGAATTTGGAGTAACACGTCATTCTAGTAAAGTGCAGCAGGAGCCGGCTGACAGGGAGTGATCCCCTCACCATCGTCTTTCTGTCATTTACATCCGTCTGCTTTTATCTCCAAATGCTGTAATTTTCACCGAAAACAACTGTTTGCTTTGCTCGTATCTAGACCTGAGGCCAACCTAACATAAAAGGTAAGCTTTTGACTTACATTTGCTCGAAAGTAGGCCACCCGTTTCGGCTGCCATTCATGAAGGGACAGGAAGTGGGCTAATGCTACATTCCGTTAGCTAGCCCAAGCAACGAAACGTTAGCTTGTTTGACTGACAGAGCAACTTAATAATGTTAGACATTAACGGTTACCGTTATATTCATGTGGTTTCGATAACACCACGGTTACAATACTATAAATTATGTCAGAAACAGCGTAAACGATGTTTGAGTGGATATTCTACACGAAAGAGACCAACCTCATTTGTGATTATACGTGGCCTGTAGCCTATGTTATTGCATTAAGGTAATTACTATTAAAAAAAAAAAAACGTTAAAAAAATATCAATAATTTCTAAGATGTAATGAAATGTCAAGGTTTGCCTCTACCTATCCCTAGAAAGTGTAATGACAAATTGCCAAATACCCCCTGACAACGTCAACGTGCAACAGATATGGCAGGGCAAAGCTCACATTCTCTAAGAAAAACATTGAATATAGGGAAACTGACTGTAGTTGTTGATCTATTATGATTATATTGTGATATGTTGAGGGTCTTTGTCTGACCATAAGTCTAAAATGAACATCAAAACTCTCTCAAATGGAGAAGTTGAAACAGTACATTTTTGGCCTTGATTATTATATTACAGGGCTAATACAAAACACTGTGGATGCATTTATGGCAATGGTCTTTAAAGCTAATGTGACATTAATTCGTCTCTTATCTTAGGTGACCTGCAATAACTTAATGTTATATTATATAATCTGGTTTCGTAGTCTAACTGAAAGCAAACCAGTTGATTACGTAACAGAGATTATCAAGTTAGATTGCCAAGTCTTTATCAAGGGAACACTGAAAAGTGTCCCAGTTCCGTCTTGTGTGGTAGTACATTCAATGTTATCTGTCATTGGACTGTTGATTAAACAAAACAAATGCTTTGAAGACGTCACATTGGACATCTATAGAATTAACAATGGGGAGATAATTGGTGGTTCAATAGATCCTTTTAGAAATATTTTAGAATCAGAATTTGGTTTATTGCCAAGTAGGTTTTCACATATAATATAGTAGCTTTATGGTAAAATGTTGCAAACACGCTTAGAAAAAATAAGGAGAAATATTATGTAAAAATATTTCTAAAATCAAAAAAAGGTAAACAAGAAAAATTAATTTACAAAAAACAATATACAATTTGAAAAGCATATCTGCATTCACTTTGCAGCCTTGCCTAGTACACAGTTGTGTAACCTACAGAAATATAGATCATATTATATGTTCTGAAATCTTAAGAGTTCTTGAGAGACTTAAAAGATTGGAACTTTTGTTTTCCCCCTTGAAAAGTAGCTGAAATGCTCTTGTTTTGCCCAGGGAACACAAAGTTCCTCTGACAACAGTGAGAAAGAGGGCGAGTCGACAGTCACTACAGCAGCTTCTTGGTGACGCTTCTCTAAAGGCGTCATCGATATTTCACTGACACACGCCAACAAAGGTGTAGCCTAAAAATATCTTTGAGATTCCTCTGCGCTATTTTACATCTCACGAACAAACACGCTTGTCAAGATTGCTGATGACACACGTTACACTTCTGCGTCATGCTATCTTGAATCTGCGTCTTATTTTAGCATGGGAGGGAAAGGAGTACCTGTATAAAAAGTGGCTCACTGTAGCAAGAGGTTAGACTAGCAGAAAGATCACCTGTAAAGAGCTGCTCACACACTGCAGACACTCAAAACAAGTGTCACTGGGACTACTGAGAGTTTCTCTATTGGACTTACAGCTGACTGTGATCTATTGGGCTCTTTCCCTACTGAAGCTCTGCGATGGCGACCTACCAGGAGTTCATCCAACAGAACGAGGACAGGGATGGGGTGAGATTCAGCTGGAACCTGTGGCCCTCCAGCCGCCTGGAGGCCACCAGGCTCGTGGTGCCCGTCTCCTGCCTCTTCACACCGCTAAAGGAGAGGCCCGATTTACCGCCGGTCCAGTACGAGCCGGTGCTGTGCAGCCGGGCCAACTGCAAGGCCGTGCTCAACCCCCTATGGTGAGTGAAATGGAAAACATTGCAACAGATGGGAACTTTTTCAATGTTTGTTTCTGCTGCCAAGCATAAAAAACGGTCTTTATACAAACCGCATTGTGTATAATAAAGATGTTATATTCTATTTAATTCTTTATGATTATCAACCTTTAATTTGTAGATGTAGCTTTCTTTAATAAATGAAAATGGTGTTTAACCTACTGCGCCACTGCCTTTTGTAGCTCTGTAACTTTAAGTACATTCATTTATTATTGATCAACAGAAAAAAATTATAATTGTAATGTTTCTTGCAAAATCAGAGACTGCTATTTTCATTTTCTAACATTTTTTATTAACCTGAAAATGTTTGGGTTTTGCACTTATAAAACAAAACATTGAAAAACATCAATTTGGATTAGTAGAATTTGGGAATGGATTTTTCTTTTTCATTTTCTGACATTACATAGACCAAGCCAAGCGAACCTTGGGAATACATTTAATGTAATAATTGAATCTAGAAGAATGTTGGGCCAAGTATTGGATAATGAAAACAATCTTCAGTTGTAGCCTTAGTCTAGTGAACACTATGTTTTTTTCATTGTAGTATTAATTAAGTAAAAGAAAATGGGTTGCAGGGATATGAATTAGGTGTTTGAAACTTTGAATATATTTTACCACATCAGCGTTTCCAAATGCTGATGTGTTACAAATTCTAGGCGTGGTACTGCAAATACACCTTCAGTATTTACTTAATATCATTCACAGCTGCACTCCTGCCAATTGGATGCAAGCCCTAAACTGTTTTGTTCTCTCCTTCACAGCCAAGTTGACTTCAGAGCCAAAATATGGGCGTGCAACTTCTGCTTTCAAAGGAACCCAGTAAGTGCTGACGTCCACAGCCTATTTGAATCCGATAACAATTGTTTCCATAACTCTGCGTAACATAGTAACATAGAGTAATGTGGACTAGCTGCATTCCTTTTATTCATGTGGTTCTGTCTTTGTCTCCGCAGTTCCCTCCCTCTTATGCAGGAATATCAGACGTGAACCAGCCGGCTGAACTCATGCCACAGTTCTCTACCATCGAGTACATAGTGCAGGTAAATATTACACATGTCTGCACTCTGACCCATGCATGGAGATTGTGTGTTCTCCAGGTGTTCCGTGCCAAGGGGAATAATAACGATTTCTGATATTGGTCTCTCTACGTGAAGAGTTTTATTTTATGACAACCACCTCCCCCCCCTTCAAGACACCATCTGCGGTCACCAAAGCCTGATAAGAATGTGTGTGTACAAAACGCAGCAAACTCTTACTGATATGTGCTGGGTCCAGGCTCAAGGGCATATGGCACTCTCAACTCTTTCCAGGACATGCCGGGGCCCTGCCTGCCAGTAGCTTTGCCGATATCTGTGTTGATAGGTAATAGATTAAGAGCGGTGAATCAGCTTAGAAACAGGATGCACTCAAACGTTTGTGTGAGTTTATCAAATTTAGAAGTGATTCCATGTCAGCCACAGCTTGTCACAAAAAATCTGACTGATAGTGTATTTAACAAACTTAAACTAGCTTTATTAAATGTCAGGTCTTTGGCAGGAAAACATTTTTAATCAATGATTTTATCACTGAGCACAATCTCGATTTTATGTTTTTAACGGAAACTTGGATTGAACAAAATAACAGTGCAGCTGTTCTTATCGAATCAACCCCTCCCAACTTTAGTTTTATGAGTCAGGAAAGAATGCATAAGAAAGGAGGTGGAGTTGCTATTTTGTTCTATGATTCCCTTCAATGCAGGAAGACATCTTATGGGAACTTTGCTTCTTTTGAATATGTGGCCCTTCAGCTGAAATGCTCCTCTCGAGCTCTGTTCCTAAATATCTATAGACCACCCAAATACTGTGCAAGCTTTTTTCATGACTTTACTGAACTGCTGTCTATAGTGTGTATTGACTTTGACCGTCTAGTCGTTGTTGGTGATTTTAACATCCATGTTGACAACCCCCAGGACAGAGGGGCTAAAGAACTGTTTTGTGTTCTTGATAACTATGGACTGACTCAGCATGTGGCGGAGCCCACGCACAATAAGGGGCACACTCTGGACTTAATTAAATCAAAGGGTCTGAATATCTCAAAGGTTGTGGTGACTGATGTTGCACTCTCTGATCATTCCTGTGTTTTCTTTGAGAGCTCTATTTCTGTTCACAAAAATGTTCAGAAAGAGGTAACCACAAAGCGATATTTAACTGAAAATACTAGGGAAATGTTTACTCAGAATTTTTCTTCCACACTTGCCCCTGCTAACATCTCAGTAAATGAGCTAGTAGATCATTTTAATTCAAAAATTCAAAAGATTATAGATGCCATAGCTCCAACTAAGGTAAAGGAAATGACTGGCAAGAAAATATCTCCATGGAGAAAGGCCATGACCGTGAGAACAGAAAAAAGAGAGTGTCGTAAAGCTGAACGTAGGTGGCGAAAAACAAAAACAAATCTCCAAATCAAATCATATACCTGGCTATTATAAATATTTGTTATTGTAGTTATACAAACACATCCTTGGCTTTGCAACCAATGAGGGCTGCATTACTATTGTTGTGTGCCTTCATGAATAATGCATATGCTTTTCATCAAGAAAAAGAAAAATCTAATTTAACAGTGCCATCTCCTCAGTGTGTGGAACTCATGAGTGTCCCTCCTCTCTGCAGCGCGGACCCACGGCCCCTCTGATCTTGCTGTACGTGGTGGACACGTGTTTGGAGGAAGAGGACCTCCAGGCCCTTAAGGAGTCCCTGCAGATGTCCCTGAGCCTGCTGCCCCCCAACGCCCTGGTGGGCCTCATCACATTCGGACGCATGGTTCAGGTCCACGAGCTCAGCTGCGAGGGGATCGCCAAGAGCTACGTGTTCAGGGGCACCAAGGACCTCACCTCCAAACAGATCCAGGTGGGTACAGCGAAACTGAGGCATAAAGAGTGGATTAGAAAACATAGGCAAACAGAAAATACTTGTTTCCAGATGTAGGGAGAATAAAAACAGAATGCTGCTTCTTCATATTTATTTTTGACTCTGGGGAAAGCATCAAAGAAAAAAGCCAATTTTTTTTTTTTTTGCGTGTGTCTTTCAGGAGATGCTTGGTCTAAAGCCCGCCGCAACAGGACAACAAGGGCGCCCACAGGCCGCTCAGGATGCTGAAGCCACTTGCAAGTACGTAGGAGCATCACACCTTCCCCTCTAGTCTGAATACAGTTAATGGGAGCTGTTTCTAAAGGTTAAATACACACAGAGTTTGTCTTTGCCTAAAGCGTGTTTGTGTTCCCTCGCAGGTTCCTTCAGCCCGTGCACAGAGTCGACATGAACCTGACTGACTTGCTCGGTGAGCTTCAGAGAGACCCCTGGCCCGTCCCTCAGGGCAAACGGCCCCTCCGCTCCACTGGGGTCGCACTGTCGGTCGCTGTGGGCCTGTTGGAGGTACGACACACACATATACACACACACACATTCAGATAATATTACATTAAGGTGAAACATGGGGTTATTGTCCCTCCATAACACGTCTACTGTCAGTTTAAAGGAAATAAAAGACCCAAAATTCACATTAAGGTGTTCATCTTACAACATTTAAACTATTTTATTAGTATACAAATACCGCTTTTAACAGTCATTTTAGAGTGATACAAAGAGATATCCAAAATTCCCTGCGTAAAAATCAATTTAAAATGTCAACAAAATATACAAGAATGTTGAACCTGGCTCTAACTAATGGTGAATGTTTTGTTCGGGAAATGGATGCATATTAGCCAATATTTGCATATTTAAACATAAAAACTCAATAATCTTCAATATAAATAATTGTCTTGCTAAAGTCAATCGACTAAATGTCATCATATCAATTGGGTCAATGTGTGTCCCCTTATCACCTGTAGTATCCCTCCTTAAGTGCATACAAATAACTATATCTATGCTGTTCTTTACACGTCTAAAACAACAACAACAAAAAAACAACTCCAGACCATACCCGAGTGTATGCTTATGGTCTGGATTCAAATAAATAAGTTACTCTGTTGGAGGCACTTCACTTTATAAAGCTGAACTTTATCCTCTTGGAGACGATAGTGCCACATGCAGTGGTTCAGAAAGGCACACGGTGTCTGATGACTATCTGCTGCAGGAACTGTACATGTGCTTTGTGAGTTCAAAGGCTAGTTCCATGTTTGCCTTTTCCCCCTCACCATCATTATCCACTCTCCTCCTGCTGCTAATCAGCACGGTTACATAACATTCGTTCTCCCCGCTCCCCTCTCCCTCAGCAGATAGGAGGCCTGATTGGAATACATTTGGCTCTTTCAGATTCACTGATTTGTTCAAGAGGCGTTTTGCTTGATGAATGGGTCTTTCACATGTAAAGCCGAACAAAAATAAATGCCCAATTTGTTGGCTTATTTATTTGATTGTTTTCCGTGAATAAGTACACTTTGGCCCTGTATAAATGAATCACTGTTTACGTAGAACATGTGGTCAATAAGAGCTTGTTCCGGTGGCTTTGTGGCTTCCTGGCCTCCTTCCAAATGCCTCGACTTTCCCAGACTCCTGGACTTTAGACTTGGTTGAGTATTGGCTGAAAGATCCCCCTTCTGCTGAAACTGATTCCCTCAAAGCGCTAAATCTGACTTTTCACACCCCTTAAACACACTTTAAGTTGACCTGGATTTCTACTTTTGTCATAAAATGTAAAAAAAACTGCATTATTTGAATGGAAATTCATTTCCAATAGCTTTATAAAGCAATGAGTATTCATTATATAATTTAGGTTTATTTTCTCCTTTGAAACCTACCTAGCAACGCTATAAAACAAGAAGTAACCAACCATATTGAATTTAAATAACATGTCTTTAAAAGGTTGTTTTCTGGATTACTGTCGATGTACTTGCACATGTGATCATAATTCTTTAAATAAGGCTAGAAGATTTTCCTCAAACCTTCTCTTTAAACGGCAAATTCGAGAACTAGGTCACTGATCCGTTAGTGGTCATTATCCACATCCACTTCCCAAGTACATGGATTTGAATGTGGATATAAATGAGTGCAAACTGTGCACTTCAATTGGCAGAAATCTGTTATAACAACTACAGTATGTGACCTAGTCCAGAAACATTGTGGAGTTTAATTGTAACTTAAGCAGAGGGGACTGTAAAACAATAACCCACTTCCTCCTCTCTTTATCTCCAGGGTACGTACCCCAACACCGGGGCTCGCGTGATGCTGTTCATCGGAGGGCCCCCCACCCAGGGCCCCGGCATGGTGGTGGGAGACGAGCTGAAACTCCCCATCCGCTCCTGGCACGACATCCAGAAAGACAACGCTCGCCATTTGAAGAAGGCAACCAAGGTGAGCAACTGCATAGGTGTTTTCAACTCTACTTGTATTTGAGTGGAATACTCCTTTTACACATTTAGTTTAATGCAGTTAACAATCTTGCTGCAACATTTTGAACAACAACTTTATTGTTTAGGCAGGTTAAAATGGAATGATCAATTTAGAAAGTTGGCGAAAACAAGACTGGACGTTCCCCCAGAAAAGCAATAAAGGCAAATCCAATTAGCATGTTCACTGACAACAATCTGTGTGTGTATTTGTGTCCCACAGTACTATGAAGCCATGGCCAACCGCACAGCAGTAAACGGCCACTGCATCGATATCTACGCCTGCGCCCTGGACCAGTCGGGGCTGCTGGAGATGAAGTGCTTATCTAACCTCACCGGGTACGTCCGCCTCAGTGTCAGGGATGTGTGGGGATTCACATATGAATTAGATACTTTAGATCCTAACTGATTTATTGTCATGTCTTTGATCAGGGGGCACATTGTGATGGGCGACGCCTTCAACACCTCACTGTTCAAGCAGACCTTCCAGAGGGTCTTCAGCAAAGACTACAACGGAGACTTCCGCATGGCCTTCGGAGGCGTCTTGGAGGTCAAGGTAAAGGAGTCATTTAGGCATTATTAACCAATGAATATCCTCGTTTGATATGTTTTATTACATTTCATTCAAAGCGTTGATAGCTCTACATTCCTGTACTCATGTTGTGTGTCTTTCTGTCTTTATAGACGTCAAGGGAAGTGAAGGTTTGCGGCACCATCGGACCGAGTGTTTCACTCAACGCCAAGGGTCCCAGCGTCTCAGAGAATGTGAGTCCCTGCCCCCCCCCCTCCTCCCATTCAGTGTCAGATTCCTTCCTTCCCACAATGCACTTGTAATCCGAGAGTTGCCGCATACTGGCATTCATCACAATGTCTCCTCTGTTTTGTGCAGGAGATGGGTTCCGGGGGCACGAGCCAGTGGAAAATATGCGGACTCAACCCCTCCACCACTCTGGCCATATTCTTTGAAGTGGTGAATCAGGTAAATCAACACACTTCCTTGAATTTGATCTCGTTCGCTCTGAAGGGATTACTGTAGACTGATGACAAGTCTCTAATCACATCAAAAAAGTGATTTAATTGTGATGAAGGCTTTGTTTAGAGAAACTCCTCGAACAATGGTCTTGTTGTTCCTCGTAGAAGAAGGCCATTTGTTAGACTTATGGAAAGAGAGATGTCTTACTGTGTCTTCTGTTTTTTGTGTGTGTAGCACAATGCTCCCGTGCCCCAGGGGGGCCGAGGGGTGATCCAGTTTGTGACCCAGTACCAGCACTCCAGCACACAGAGGAGGATACGGGTCTCCACCGTCGCCAGGAAGTAAGAAGACCCTAAAACATTACAGTATCACATGTGTACCTGGAACATTAATATAAAAAAAGGTTTACATTTGGATGTATTGAAGTACATTTTTATGAAGTACTTATCCGTAGTCTTTATTACCTTCAGTAGATGATTGGCTACACACAGTATGGGGAAGCACACAGTTAGTGGCAAAACATATACGAAGAAATGTTCTTTTGAAATCCATCAGACTCCATTGGGGAAAAAAACAACACATTTGACCCTTGAACAGCACAGGAGTTGCTGCTCTTCCTCTTCCTTGATCCGTTAGTTTGTTTGTGTTATTGTGTGACTTGGTGAGTCCATCATACCCTTCAAATCTCCAAAGTCACACAATAACACAACAAAGAAATGGATAGAGGCAGCGGTGGACAAGCTACTTGCGTGTTCTGTAAGGTCAAATGAATGTTTGGTGGCTTTGAAAATGGCTCTCGTTCCTCTTTGAAAAGGGCAGCATGGAAAAGAGGTGAAAATATTATAAATATATTATACACTGAAAATGATATTTTTAGGTGGGTAAAATGTGCTGTGCTGCTGCCACGTCCACAGCAGTATATTGCTTATCTTTAGTGCATTACTACTGTCTCTTGACAATAAAGAAAGAGACTGCTGGATGAAATATAACCTCCTCTAAAAGGATGTTTACATTCCTGTAGTTTCTGGCGACGCCTTCAGAGTCCTGTTTGCATGTGCGTCTTTTAACAGCACG
Source organism: Trematomus bernacchii (assembly GCF_902827165.1). Classification (NCBI taxonomy): domain Eukaryota; kingdom Metazoa; phylum Chordata; class Actinopteri; order Perciformes; family Nototheniidae; genus Trematomus; species Trematomus bernacchii. Next base: position 68,364 of record NW_022988066.1, on the reverse strand, counting down.
CCCAAGCTCACCTGCAACACCTTTTCTTTCCTTTTTACCCAAGCTGGGCTGACGCGCAGACTCAAATCCAGCACATCGAGTCGTCATTCGACCAGGAGGCGGCCGCGGTGATCATGGCCCGCCTGGGCGTGTTCCGGGCCGAGTCGGAGGAGGGGCCCGACGTGCTGCGCTGGCTCGACCGGCAGCTCATCCGCCTGGTGAGTGACGCTCACACACCTCCATACCTGGGCTCTGTGACAACAATGCGTCTTTGGCATTCTTAGGATTGTGCGCTATAAATACATTCCACAATCTGTCACGTAGGATGTGCCAGGTTATCATAGGTTAAAGTATGCTCAGTAATTTAACCTTCTTCTGTCTTTTTTTAGTGTCAGAAGTTCGGACAGTTCAACAAAGATGATCCGACGTCATTCAAACTGTCAGAGTCTCTGTCCCTCTACCCACAGGTAAACATGGAAATGACTAAATTGACTTTTCCACCTATTTCTAGCTCAGATTTAAATGTGATTACTCATTATAACTCTGTCCCCACTTTTATTGGTTTAGAATATGCTTTAATATAACGTTTATTTCCTCTCCTCCACCTGCAGTTCATGTTCCACCTGCGGCGGTCGCCCTTCCTGCAGGTGTTCAACAACAGCCCCGATGAGTCCTCCTACTACAGACATCACTTTGTCAGGCAGGACCTGACCCAGTCCCTGATCATGGTGCAGCCCATCCTCTACTCGTACTCCTTCCACGGACCACCAGAGGTCAGCCTCACACCCTCCACACCATTAGTATCATCACTGTTGGAGAGGCGTTGGCCTTTCCTTCAGAATGTCTGTGAGAAATGATGTGTTTGGTGCTTGAATGGTTTCCAACTGGATGTGTGTCTCTTCACAGCCCGTCCTCCTGGACAGCAGCAGCATCCTGCAAGACCGGATCCTGCTCATGGACACTTTCTTCCAGCTGGTTATCTACCATGGAGAGGTGAGACAGCAGATCAAAAACACCTGTCCCCATCTGTCATTTACCTCCTTAAAGGGACAGTTCACCCTAAATTAAAGTTGCCAACATTTTTTATATTGCCTTTACCTTCTCTCAAATATATTAAAACGATATGGCACTCATACAAAAATAAATAAAACAACTTTATAGTAATTTCTCTTTCCCAATTGAGGAATACATTTTCTTTTAAACAAGCTTTTATCCAGGGTTAATCTCCAAAAAGTGTTTACCAAACTATACCGTCATATGAGTGAGCTTGAGCCTATCAATAGTATATTGGCGGGTGTAGTTTGGTTGAAATAAAAATAGTTCCATCTAAAAATTCTACCACAATCAATACTACAGATACGTGGCAAAATATGTTGTTTTGATTTTCGGGATAAACCGTCTCTTTAATGTCTTTCTAGAAAATAACATTAAGTGATACAGCAGACATTTCTTAATGAAGTCCTTTATCTCTTCACTTCCAGACCATAGCCCAGTGGAGGAAGGCAGGCTACCAGGAGATGGCGGAGTATGAGAACTTCAAGCAGCTGCTGCTGGCCCCCCTGGACGACGCCCAGGAGATCCTGCAGACGCGCTTCCCCATGCCGCGCTACGTCGACACGGAGCACGGCGGCTCGCAGGCCCGCTTCCTGCTCTCCAAGGTCAACCCGTCGCAGACCCACAACAACCTCTACGCCTGGGGACAGGTACGCTGTTATACGCTACAACTGCCTGTGTTTTCAACTTGGGAATAGATGGCTTTCAACTGAGCATATGGAAAGAAATGCATCGTGCCGCTTCAGTCGGCTGAGGCTATTTAACCCTTAAATGGAAACACATATTACTATTTTGGAAATTAGTTGATTACCCATATATACCAACATCAGACCCGCATGACCTCCATGTTACACCATTTATTACACCTGTAACTAAGCCTTATTATACACACCCATGTAATTAGAATGTCATTACACCCGCATTATAAATGTACACCCTCCATTACACCCGTATGACACCTGTATTACACCCGTATTATACACATTGTTACACTTTTATTTCACTGCTTCTTTTTACTGTTATTACACCTATTTAACAATGTTGTTCGACCCATATCACACCCTTGTAACACCAATATTCCACCGTAATTACTTTGTTATTACACCCATTTTACACATGGACACAGCCTGTCAAATGACTGTATCCCCCAGGACACAGAAACAATATAAGGGTTAAAAACAAGTGCAGCACCCTTATAACCATCTATCAAAAAACATTAAGACGTTTCAGAAATCTCCTTCTGACGTCCAAATCAAGACCTAAAAACCCCAAATGTCTGAGCCCCCGGGTGAAAAACAGTCTGTCAAACCGTCAGCAAACGCAGATCTTGGATTTGCTAACCTCAGATTTTAAGTGTGGGAGATTGAAAGCTAAAAATAGCGTTAATCTCTTATTTCCCAAGTGAAGGGAGAGCTGAACCCTAACCTGCCGTTTCACAAACACTGCGGAAAGTTCTACAACGCAGATTATCAAGAGAACAAGGCCTTACATGAGCTAATCTTAGCCAAAAACCTATTTACTTAGTTTAAACAAGCACAGGATCAGAGTTGTCACAAAAAGATCTATCTGGAAAGTGCGTTAATAACTCTTCTTCTTTCTCTATCTGCAGGAGACAGGAGCCCCGATCCTCACCGATGACGTCAGTTTGCAGGTCTTCATGGACCACTTGAAAAAACTGGCAGTTTCCAGCTCAGCATAGACGTCTCTATTCCACCATTTAAGGGATCCATCAACATTTCCTCCGTTTCTGTAAAGTAGACAAACCCACAGTCTACTGTATGTGCTTGCTTTTCCTTTCCGGAGTCACATGTGACATATCCACGCTACAAAACGAACAGAAAGAAATAGCACATTCCTTGAAAGACATTTTTACTCATTTTCATTTCCATGTTATTTATGAGAAACGGCTCCACACTGTCCTCATGCAAGCAATATCACATGCTCCATTTCTCTTTTTATATTTGACAAGCAGAATGATTAGACTGATAATTCATATTTTTGTTTTCTCTTTGTTTGTTCGACCCAAAAAATGTGTGTCTGCTGCACCCGGCTGACGGTGCTGTTGTATGTGTTTTTGCTTTGTCTATAGCTAAAGATGATATGCCTAGAATTTTCTTAATAATAAATTATAATGGTACCTTCTGACGCTGGTTAAGAAACGCTCACATTGATGGCTTGTTAATCACTTGACATACTGATAGGAAATCCTTCCCGGATTGAAAGTGTTTTCCGAGAAAATTCCTTCTGAATAATGAGGATTAATGTTCCGAGGAATGGGAGTCAATCACACCGACTCTGTTGTCAATGACGAACATCATTTCCATGTATTTTTAACTTTCACGGGTGGCTCTATAGTTCATTCCTCTCATCCCCGACTCGACACCATCTGGTATTTTGCGCCCAATGATTTCCCAAGTGTCTTTGTAATCAAACTTTAATACACCGTGAGACTGTATAAAAAGGCGACAGTTGTTTGATTTAGACCCTGTCTGGATTTGAAATGCTATCCATTATAAAGCCCCGTCGGCAGAAAACTAATTGTTTGTGTGTCTGTCCTTGCACCAGCATGCACATTCACAAAGCATATTCACAGGGTTAGAAACTACCAGTAGTATGAAGTAACTAAGTATATTTACTCAAGTATTTAAGTTTGATATTAGTTCTTCAGTATTTTAGTTTTTTGCTACTTCATACTTCTACCCCACTACAATTCAGAGTTAAGTCGTGTACTTTTACTCCACTACATTTATTACATACCTCTAGTTTTCTTTGCAGATTTGGATTAATGATGTGAAATACAATCAACACTTAAATCAGACTTTAGTTACACCTGGAGTAAATGCACAAGCTACACTGAACTATACAAATTCATTAAAATCCACCTTTACCAGCTGTGAGAAAGCCTTTAATGCATCACTAGTTAAAATCAAAATATGTTATATATTATAATCTGCATAAGTGCTTTTACTTTTGGTACTTTAAAGTATATTTGGATGCTAATTATGGATTATAATACTTTTATAATTGTTCTAAAATAACATGTGCAATGTTGGACTTGTAACAGTATTCCTACACTGGTATTTCTAATTGTACTTAAGTACAAGATACGAGCAGTTCTTCCACCACTGGAAACTACTGCTCAGGATTTTTCACATCCAGGTCACAAAGGTTAGTGATGCTCAGTTCATACGTGAGAGAACGTCACGTGTCATGTTGCTGCCCCATTAGGAGACACTTGTTCAGATTGGAAACGACACTCCTTCAACAAATGTATTTTTTTTCTCATTTGACCCTACTGTACATAAAGCTTGTGTGGCACGCGAACCAAATCGTAAAAGCACTCCCCAGCAGCGACTGTCACTGTAAGCTGATCTCGGAGCACCCAGACAGTATGATTTCAAGGATCAGTGAACGGCAGATTATGAACACTAATCCCTGGAGGCTATCTGTTTAGCGGCAAACTCCACTCTTAGGAGCTTTAAACGGAAGTTGCCGCTGAAACACAAATGAAGTCTGCGTCTATCAAGAGCTTAGGCTGCACTATGTCACACTCTAAACATATGCTCCAAAGGTATTCAAGTGGGGGGGAAAAAGAAGCAATGGCTTTTAAGGCTTTTAATCTGTTTTGACATGGATATTGTTACACAAATCAAAAAGCTCCTTTTAGGTGCATGTTTTAGTTTTTTTAGATTGGTGCGGCTGCGTGAGATCTGATGCCACACTGTGCTTTGGTATAAAATGATCTCGTAAAGTGGACAATAATCATGCCATCATGCAAAGGCTGCAGCTGTGCATGTTCAGTGACGTCCAGAGGAACAAGAAAATGTGTCTGAGCACACTATTAGATTTTGTCTTTAGTGATCATTCACGATGCTCACATCCATCTGATTCCCAGGCTTAGGAAAAGCTGGAAGGAAATGTGTTGTCTTATTATCTCCTATCAAATCCTAACAGATGAGTTCTATTCCAGCAGCCACAGAAATCCATTCGGGCTGCTGTCCTTCATAATTTATGTAAGATTTGTGAATGGAATATGCCATAGCTTTTTTTATATATATCATTGACAATATATTGTAGTCATATGATGCACAATATAGTTCTCTTTCTATCAGCGGTTTGGATTATAGGAGTTTAAACTTAAGTCTGGATGTATATATTATTATTGTGTTTCTGAGTACATCATGTACACTTTTTAATCCCGTGAAAGCTCACAGCCACAGGCATATGAGTTAATCTTCACCCAAGTATGACAAAACTCCAATTACAATCGTTTTTTAATATTAATCATTATAGTAACACGATACAAGATTTCATAGCAGTAAAAAATATACCGTTCCAAACAAAACCCAGTTATACAAAGCCCAGTATAACAGAGATTTTCCTCAGAAAGAGTAAAACCCGATGAATAAAGAATTACATTTTGAGGAAATAGTAGGAAGATTATAAGTACAGTAAACTTGGGGTAAGAGCAAGATAGAGTTTGAAAGTTCACAGAAAAGACACTTTCATTTCCAGGGATGGCTTAAATGCAGCATCATAGGGGACTGTAGTACTAGAGTGAGAGACTGTAGAACACAGTGATAGAACACAGGAAGAACACTGCTCAAAAACAGTTATTTAAACTGTCAGTTATGTGACATGTCTCCATGCTTTAATGTTCAAAAAGCTCTTTATTTTCCTCATACGTCCTGTGCTGCAGCACCTCTATTCACCCTCTGTCTGAAACCAGAGCACAGTCTACTCTGATTGGTTAGCTGCTAGCTCTGTTGTGATTACGTCATTATGAGAACACATTAATCCTTGATGTCGGGGGGCTGGATTGGCGCGCCAACCTATGGGTGAACAAAGTGTGATTAGCGATTCTAGTAATTTATAAACTGTTTAGACTAAGCAATATACATTTCTGTTATATATTTGTCATATCATCCCTGCAGTAGTTAACATCATAACACTCACCTCCACCTGTTCTTCCGTCTCCGGCAAGCCCCCAGGAAGTGCGCCGGACTCAGATGAAAATATTCGTGGTGGCCAAACGGCGGTACTACACTTCCGTTTGGTTGCCACAATGCCACGCCCGGAAACACTTTTTCCCATTGACTTACATGGGGAAAGAGTGGTCTGTAAATCGTTGGATCATTTTAATTTAACTAAATAAACTACCCAGTATGAACACTTGTATAGCCCTTATTAAAAACATTCGTTCCTCAAGTTGTAAAAATGTGCTAATAACGTTATTCTGAGAGTTATTTCCCTCTGCATTATGAACGTGCATCTAACCCACGGGACCGCGCCGCCCGGCACGTTCATGTGATGTGACGTGTTCAGTACTACATGAGTAGATCTACCGACGTAGATTAACGTCCCTGTAGCTTCTTATTGCACTTGCAATATACCATTAAAGGAGTTGAACGTTGCTGTTTGCTATTACTATAATACCACGCAGGGATAAACCAGAGTTTACAACCTTTGCATGTGGGCACAACACGTTTTGACCCAGATGAATTAGCTATACCATATGATATCGCCCGAGGAAGTCGTCATACTTATACATAAATAAAGATATATGTGTCAAAGCTCTAATCAAATTAACAGTTGTATTAATTATACTTGTATATGTATATATATATATGTATATAGCCTGTGTTGTATATTTATACACACAAATGAACAACCTTGTGTATGTCAAATAACAAGTTGTATTGTAGTGTTTATTTTAGTGTTGTTTTATGCTTATCCACATTTTGATTTCTGAGCACAGGAGAATGCTGGGCACAACATAAAGCTCAACAGTGAAGCTGGCAATGCTGAACAAAACCATCTAGAGTTATAATATTTATGCAGCTGAAAAAGTCAAAGCTCTACGGAAATGTAATTAAAAATACATAAGCATTTCAGGTAGAAATTAGCATTTCATATAGAAATTCACAAATATAAGAAATGAAACCTAAAAGAGATGTTACAAAATGTATACCTCTGATGGCTGGCATAGTAGAAAAAAAATAGTGACAACAATTTTTAATACAATTTATATAGATTAAAAGGTAATATAATATTGATTACAATGATTCTATTAAAAAAATCCACCAAACATGATCAACAGGAAAGCCCTCTGAAGGCATGTTATGGTTTGAAAAAAAGTTGAGGATGGGGTCCAGACAGTTAATTCAGGAGAGACTTCATTTTGTTTAAAGAACATTTATTGACACATGCCATATGATAAATGTTAAGTCTTTGGCGATTAGACCCCGATCCTGAAATCGTATATCTAAAGGGGGAAATGCAGCCGTGAGCATATAGGGAACCCCCCGGGGTCTAGACATTGGTGATGATGCTGAAGATCTGGATATGATGAAAGGAGATGGGATGAAGAGGAGATGTGATGAGAAATGCTGTTTTCACCCCAACCTCTGCTGCTGAATGATTTTATATATTGTTACTAAAAGTGCTTGTCTTTGATATTATAATGATTACACCAGAAAGTCACTCTTTGTGAGATTTATTTTTTCACATTTTTCCCAGCCACAAGATGATTTCATTCATTGGAGGCCTCAAAGCTGGGTGAAGGTATTGATGCACGGATCAATGCAATCCTTTACAACAGCATTCCACTATGGTTGGGGACAGTGGCGGCGTCAGGGTATGGCTGGGGTAGGCTACAGCCATACCAAGAAATGGCTTAGCCCCACCTTAGCCCCACCATGAAAAGTAATGCAAATTCAATTAAATAATAAGCAAAATGCTAAATGTTGAGAACACGGATTGCGAAAATATACGGGTCGTGTCCACAGCACACAAACTGATCCTGCTGTAACAACAAGTGCACGTTACTGATACAATATGGTTGAGACCATTCGGGCTTATGCTAGAAGAGGGGTGCAAAGAATAGTCTAAGTAGTGGGGGATTTTTATACACTAAAGGTGTGGAAATTCTCTGGCGTTATAATATCAGCGCGGCCGCGGTCAGATCAAAATGCCTCCGAATGCAATTTGAATAGACCTACAGCCAATCAGAGCAACGCAACGTTGGATCTGCGTCATGCCTTATTGATTGAGATCAATCGAAACCGCCATTCAGTATCCCCATTGGATCTTCAACGTGTACTATCATACATCACGTTCACAGTGATCCCTTTTTATTTACTTCAAGACAAATGTGCCGTTTTATTTCATACAGTTCCATTTTGATTGAGACAGGGAAATAATCTAAACCTCACGCGTGGCGTTTCACTGTCAAGGGGGGCGATATAGCGTGTATGTAATTACATTGCAAATACTGACTTGCGCACCACCACTGTATGGGTTAGCCCTACCATAGATTACCCAACAAAAATGCTCTGGCGCCGCCACTGGTTGGGGATGTCTGTAAAAAAAGGAGAAATAATCTTAAACAAAACAAGTGTTGCAATATAGGGAAACAAACTGTGACAAAAACATATCAATTAGATCAGAATCAGAATACATTTACATTGTTACAGCAGAAAAGAGCCAAAGACAGCCTAATGTTACTTAAAGTATGCATAAAAAAAGTATAAAAGATTAAAAACCAGAAATTATAATAAAAAAAGTTACACATTTCACATTTAGCAGCCTGGTATATTACACAGTTTTAGCGGCATATACCACCCCTTTTGATGGTGCAGTCCAATTGTTGGGCCTATAAAGGGTGGCATGTTAGGCTCATTGAGAAAAAGGGATAGTGCTGGAGACAGTCATATGGGGAAATTGATGTTGTTTATCATGTACCAACGATGAATAAATTCCCACACCGGGTTGTATCAGGACGTTCTGCCTCTGCCTCCTTACTTGGTCGGGCCGCTCAATTGTCAGCTTCACAAGAGCGCTAGACAATAGAAGCTCAAGTGTTACACAGTGATGTCACGGAAGTAAACAATGGAGTCCAATGCAGGCGTTTAAGGCGGGGGCGGGGGCGGGGGGGGGGGGGGGAACTTTGAGTATTTAGCCTTTGCAGAAAATGCACACTATAGGAAAGGTAAATCCCCAAGAACCCCAATAAAACATGACTACCTATGTCTCCTTTTCTAATCATGAGTCACAATGGAACAGCTATTATGTGCTGACAACTTGTGCCATAAAGCTAACTCAATCAGTAATGTCCACAACAATATTTATAAAGTGTACGAACGTTATCTAATATTAACCACCAGAAGCTGGTCATACCAGAGGTAAGGCTGTAGTAACAAAAGCCCTGTGTGCCATAATGATCTCTGCCAGGGGATCATGAGATCATTTCCGTATGTAAGCGTGAGTGTGTAAACCGACCTTAGCTTTTATCAAGGGTTAATCTCCATTACTGCCACATCCTCTGCCTAATATTTTGTGTTCTCATTTATGAGTGCCTGCTCAAAGTCCTCTCGTGGCCACACGGACACTTTCCACTGACAAGTTTTCATTTGTAGGCGGCAGATTGTGTTACGCCTGCAAAATCAGGTATTTTTGTCACTTTTGAGGGGGGAAGCAAGGTGATAATATGACACTATAGTGTGAGCTAACAAGTTCCCCGCGCAAACTTAAGAACCAGGGAGATGGTTTTAGTGCCAGTGAGGTTGCAAATTGGAATGTATTATTACTCACCCTTTCCTTAACGATTGTTGGTACCTAACTGAACCTACAAAGACCTTCAGGTAATGTAAAACACAGAGGCCCTTTTAAGAGCCTGCGTTTAGTTTGTCTCTTCTGAGCTACTGCAGAAACAGCCCAACATGGCGGACTATGTGAAGAGGACCTGCTTCCTATGTATATTTTCTAAGAACAAATAGTCTCAGCTGATTTTAAACTAATGAATATTATACTCTATTTCTGCCAATAAATCCTTAACCATACATGCTGGACTTTTAAGTTGACTGCATACAATTGACACATCTAGAAAGATAGGGAAGAGCAAACTTATGCTAAGCTAAATTGGAAAACATATGTGCCTAAACCAGGACTTTGCAATAACATGAAAAAAACACGAGGTCCACAAATACCATAAATTAATAATTGTTTTGCATTTGAGTCTATATTGAATTATCTCTTTGTGTTTCTTAGGATGTTATTCAAAGATTTCAAGAAGTCAGATGTATCCTTGATTCTTCAAATTCAGACAAAAAGATCTAGACATTCATATTCAATCTATCCTCATTTGGTGGGTACATAGTGAATTATTCTCTTAGTGGATGTGTGAACGAAGCAAAGGACTTTAAAATGTGTTAATTTGAGAGCGGGGATTAGCTTCCTGTTATTGCCACACATTATCACCACCCTCATGGACGTCATAAGCAGTGTACCGTCTGCATAGCCAAGTATTCTGACTCTCACTATGCTGCTGATACTCAATAAGACTCTTTGGCAGCTGTTGGCAGGAACCACTGGGTGATTCCAGGACACGTTACCAAGCTTTTGGAAGTGGGAAGCGGGAAGTGGGTCTTTTCCTGGAACTTTTTCAACTCTTACCAAAGCAGTTCATCAAATTAAATGGGTTTTCCTATGAGCATTCGTAATAAAAGCAAGTGGTATTTGAAGTGGGAGGTTTAAATCCTGTATAATCAGAGCAGCTAATGTCCCTGTCATCCCTTGATCACCTTTACGTGAAACCCCTTGCAAGTTGTTAATTACCCACATTTATAGAAGCAGCTTGTTCAGCAGTACTTGGGGCATTTTGGTGTCCTGATTTGCCAGAGTCATAATCTGTATAACAGAGATGTCAAGCATATCTGGCCTCCTTTACTCTTGGGTTGTAAACAGTGTTTGCACGGAGGCTCAAACGACTGGTATTTTTAGCTCATTCTCAAACAGCAAAATCACATCATTCATGGGAAACATCTTTGAAATGCCAACATCAGTTGCCCTTCAGAAGGCTTTGGCTGAAGTCTTGTGGAGTCATTAGTACTTATTTTCCCAGTGTGAAGAGTTAATCAGAACCACATCAGCGTCATCAGCAGCAGCTCATCATCCTCTAATGGCGCTTTTCCACTGCAGGGCCTCGCTCGGCCGTGACGTCATCTTCAATGCGAAACACAAAACCAACATCAGCCGTTAGCTGTTAGCCCTCAGAGCTCACAGCTCCTCATATCTGTTCAGAAACTAGACAAAAGTTAAACAAGTACAAACCACAGACTGTCTGTGTCATGGCGCTGGTTTATTTATGTCTGTATAGGCCGTTGTTGTGAGTGTGGACGGTCGGAGCATATACTGTACTGCGTTAGCTTAGCCAATCTCCATTCAGAAAACACGCATTTTAAACATTTTTTCGCCTGCCGTCTGTCTGCAGACTTGTCAAAGCATTAATTCATGGTTTTTACTAACTGGTATCAGTATGTTGTTACTTCGGCATCATTTTGAAACGTGTATTACAATTAAATCACGGTAAAGTATGTTAATTTTGTTGTAGTTGCCAGCGATTCTCTCACTAGTTTAGCATACTCAGCCCGGTTGTTGGCCCGGAAAGAACCTCGATTTTGGAGAGCCAGAAAACTGTGAAAAGGTACCCGCTAGCCGGAACTACGCCTAGTGGAAACGCAACCAAAAACGGGCCGGGCACGGCACGGCACGCTTAAACCGTGCTCCGCGCTGTAGTGGAAATGCGGCATAAATGACTTTCCTGTCAAAGTACAGATCAGCTTTTCTGAAAACAGCATCATCTCGGCAATGGGGCAGAATTTTGTTTTGTTGAAGCTTGTAGTCTACATTACTACGATTGTTATGAAACGTCATTTGTGTTTTAAAAACGTTTTGTCTTTTTCAAAATCTTTGTAGCTTTTTCAAATTTGCACAGTATTCTCGAATCTCGTTTTTTCTGGAGCCAAGTAAGCTATGCATCAGGCTCTTTAAAAGAGGTGTGCATTTGAAGGGTGCAATTAATGTTGCTATTGAGTTGCATTATGGGAAATGTAGGATCCAGCGGAGCTTGACGGTTCAGCTAGGGATCCAAAGTCAGGAATTCTTGGCGTCCTTTTTAGGTATGGGAGTATACAGTAGTATTTGATTAGTCATCAGGATAAGAAAAACACTAACATTTAGAAGATTGTGGTGAATTTCCAATATTGGGATTATGGTTAATATCTTCATGAGGTTCTCAAGAGTTATTGGAAAAAGCTGTCTAGCTCATTTTCATGGTAGAAAATAAAGGTGAAGTGAAAATAGATCATCATTTAGAATACGGGAATGATCATTTAAGAAAGAACATATGTAAACAACATTACTAATTTCATCATTTATTTATGAAGGGAGACCTTATGATTTATGAATGTCTTATTTTATACGTAATGCAATAAAATAGTTTTGTTAACAAAATGCAAGTTTGGAGTTCTGGGGGAGTTCTGGGTCTGGTGTGTCTGGCCCAGGCTTCCTCCATCTTTTTGTTATGTTTGGCCAGTCATCCAGACTGTGGCCGTAACAGTAGTGGCAGTGGTGCAATATAACTACAGTATACATTTACTCAAGTAGGCCTACTGTACTTTAGTAAAAAATTCAAGTACTTGTATTTACTAGAATACGTTATTTTACATTTTCACCACTACATTTAGTGAGTAAATGTGGATATAAAATGGGCCATTCTGTGTAATGAGTATATTGACTTTTGGTACTTTAAGTAAATTGTTATGCTGATGCTTTTGTACTTCTACTTAACACTTAGTTTACTTTGTATGGAGGACTTTTACTTGTATTTCTTTACACTGTAGTTGATACTTTTACTTAAGTTAATAATTGCAGTACTTCCTCCATCTCTGGTAATATAATAAGTAAATACATATAGTAATATGTAATAAGTAAATAAATATATAGTAATATAACGTGGTAGCTTTTGTCGTGAATAGATTATCAGGCTGTCCAAACTCATCATTAAAGACCCTTCAATTCATACAAAATGCTGCAGCACGGGTTTTAACAGGAACAAAGAAGATGGACCACATCACTCCTGTTTTAGCAGCATTGCACTGGCTACCAGTTAAGTCCAGGATTGACTTTAAAATACTTTTACTCACATACAAAGCGCTCAATGGTCAGGGACCATCCTACCTACAGGATCTTTTAATCTCCTATTGCCCCTCTAGGGCATTAAGATCCCAGAGTGCAGGTCTGTTGGTGGTTCCCAGAGTCCACAAAAAAAGATCAGGTGCTAGAGCTTCTGGCTACCAAGCCCCGTTCCTCTGGAATCAACTTCCAGTGACGATTAGGGAGGCAGACAGTGTCCACACATTTAAGAGTAGGTTAAAGACTTTCCTCTTTAGTACAGCGTACAGTTTATACATCCTCATGGACCCTTCGTTTTATGGAATTGTATTGTACTCTAACTGTATTTGTGTCATTGTGTTATGCAGTGGCGTTTTTATATGTACAAAAGTGGTGGGGCACAAAAAACTTAGATGTCTATATATAAGCTTCTGCAGTGACGTGCAGTGAGGTTCATGGCTGGTGAGGCACTGGCACTGACTCTTCAGGTTTACAAATATTATATTTTGACCTAAACCAAAATATAATATTATTTTCAAAAGCTTTTTTTGTCTGATGCTTCGATTAATTTTAAACAGACAGTTCAACAAAAGGATACCCAAAAAATGTCATTTTATCATTTAAATATTGAATTGTTCTCTCTTAGTAAGATCCCATTTTCAATAAAATGGCGGTCTTACCTTGACTTGAAGATGAAGTCCATTTGCCTATCCTTCTGGACAAACATTTCTATTACTTTTTTGTAAAAGTCCTCCTTATGTTCTTGTAGTTTCAAAAGTCTATCATAAATCTAATCCATAGATTTATGATAAAAAAATTATATAAGTAGGGTAGACATGTGGATGTTATCCGGCTAATCAAAACGTGCATTTATCTAACAGGTACGTTTCCCACAGATCTTATTTCGAGCTATTTTCTAAAATCCTCTGGAGAAATCTCATTGCTTTTTTGTGCTTACTTCCTGGTTTTAGGACGCGCCACTGCAGCTCTCTCGTCTCCTCTTCACACAGCACACTTTTCGCGGCACACATACTTACAGCCAATCAGCTCTGAATGATTTGAGATGACGTATGGTGGGGATGGTAGCTCCATGCCCCTCTGGTCATTATTTTTTTGCCACACACATTTCATTACAAAATACTCTGAGCATGCGCAGTGAAGTTTTTACAGTCACCGTTGACTTCACAGCGAGAGGAAGGGGCATAATCAGGTTTTGTCCCACATGGCTCTAAACAGCTCAATAGGCACACACTGTGACTGTAGACACACTAATTAGAAGAACACAGACTAAAACAGCAATGTACAGACGAATCAGATGATTAAACATGATCTTAAAATATATTTTATATTTTTTTTTATTTTTTTTTTTGCATTTTTGTAATCATTATTTGTAATACTTTCTGCTGACACTAGGTGGGGCTGTGCCGCACCTGCCCCTAATGACCAGTCGCCACTGGTGTTATGTTCCTTTTTAAATTACGTTTGTTGTTTTTACATTGTTTTACATTGCCAATTTTGTTTGTTGACTTGACCCTCTGAGACAAATAGGATTTGTGATTTTGGGCTATATAAATAAACTTGAATTGAATTGAATTGAATTGAATAATAGCAGTCTGAAGTTGTGAGAATAGACTGTCACCCACAAGGGAGGAAATGCATCATATTGACAGAGAGACAGAGAGGGGAGAGAAAGTGCATCTGCATCATAAATCCCACTTGATGCAATGCAGCGTCAAATCCTTTAACAACGTGGATTCCTATGAGCTGGACTCGCGCGGGCCACCCAAAGGAAAACACTTCCTCGAGTGTGACACTTTGACATACAGCTGATTCAGTGTGTGCATGCCTTCGGTCTCCTCAGCATCCATGGAGTTGTTTGCTCACTATAGAGTGCCAATTGGGACCTGTACTTCTCCACCAGGTGTGTTTGGAAACAATTAGCCGTGGCTCGTGCACCTACTCCACCCAGCACCCATGAACTTTTCGGACCTCCGCGCGCCGCCCCATCCCTCTCACGGACAATGAAGACGACTCGCAGGTGCAGGAGCCTCCTGTCGATCAGCTTGAACTTCTTCGCCCTTCTCTTCTCCATTACCGCGTTTATAACGACGTACTGGTGCGTGGGGACCCAGAGAGTCCCCAAGCCAAAGTGCAGCAAACTGCGGACTCACCAGTGCATAGACTACGGAGTGAACGAGACGGACCCGAACAAGGTGGTGTACAGCTGGGAGACCGGGGACGACCGCTTCCTCTTCAGACATTTCCACACCGGCATCTGGTACTCCTGCGAGGAGAACATCCACGATGAAAGTAAGAGTAGAAGGTGTGTGTGTGTGTGTGTGTGTGTGTGTGTGTGTGTGTGTGTGTGTGTGTGTGTGTGTGTGTGTGTGTGTGTGTGTGTGTGTAGAATAATTGGGAGGGATGAATTAGTTAGATAAACAAAAAATAAGTTTAAGAGACTTATATCTATGTCCTAAGTGCAATAATGTATGCGTTTCAATGACTGTTAATGCAGGGATAATTGTGTCTACTTCACGGGTCTGGAAAAGGCTCGTTTTTATGAAGAAAGTGGGGAATAAGAAACATTTAACCATAAACCATTATTTTTTTCCCTTTGAAAGTCCTTAAATACCCTTCTAAAGGTTATATTAACCTAAAAAAAAGTATTAAAACATTGCACCTCACCCTCACATTTCACTTGCTCCTTTCCCCTATGTTTTATTTTGATTCTGACAGAGTAGATTATTTTTGTCATCATCAGATTATTGTCTGAGCCTACTTAAAGGTAGGGTAGGTAAATTTGAGAAACCGGTTCGAGATACACTTGTTGTTATATTCCATGGAATGCTCTTAACATCCCGATAGCAATGAATATCTTAAGTGCTTTGACAAAAAATCCATAAATCTGTGGAAGCCGTAATACTGTAAAAAAGCACGACCAATCATTTTAGCCGGCCCGGCTAAAATAACTGGATGGCCTACCTGCCTGTCAGCCTTCCATCTGTGCACAAATTTATCTCGTGCCCTCATTGGTCATGTGCGCGTTCGTGTGTGTTGGAGGAGGGGCTCTATAAGGAAGTGGCAGATTTTCTCCGGTTGTGTATTTTCAAATTCTAGCGATATCGAGCCGGTTTCTCAAATTTACCTACCCTACCTTTAACCTCATTCACATTTTAAAACACAAACCAAAATAAATAAATGTTCACCTTCTTTTTTTTGTGGAAATCATCATTTCATTTGTCATTTTAACTCCCTTATTTGTCATAATGCAGCTCTAAATTCAGCTCTCTCTTTTACGTATTCCCTTTCATAACAATGTCGGGATAATCGCTTCTTCCATTTATATCAGACTACTTATCTAATTGCAGGGATCTGGTATAGTCTGATTATCTGTTTATTTGGTATGAAATGCAGAGCTAAGAGAGGCACAGAGGAGTTTCAGAATTAAGTTTCTTTTTTTAAAGGAGAAAAGGATGATTCTCACTCTTCAGTACTCAGATCGAGGATTTAAATGGAACACTTGATCGTGGCGGCATGTGATTGCTTAGCAGCTTAATCCAAAGGGGGGATAACCAGTGAATGATGTGTTCACAAGCCTTATCTCTACTGTTGAAGGAATATGGTGACGTTGGTGTAAAGTAATTTAACTAAGGGCTCAAGGACGTGTCACTGAAGGTAACAAACATAACAGGGTGAAAGTTCAGGTCAAAGATGAGATGAGGCCAGATTACTTCCTCTGGTTAGTTCACTGCAACTTGTGTAAAATATATCCCAGCATTCATCTTCAATACAATAAGAAAATGTGCTAACAATTCATATGTTGATATTGTTCAAGACTAGAAATAAAGCACCTATTGAGATAATTTAAGAATTCCTAGCACATGTCTATCTCATCAAGTGGCTGTACGATGGAGGGGAGGGGGAGCACCGGCTTGAGTTAATAAGGATTATGTAACAGCAGCCTTGATGAGTTTTTGCTCAAAACAGCTGTTGCCACCATCTTTCTACCTGATTAAAGTGTTCCACTTAGAACAAATCCAGCTACGCGCCCCGCTCGACAGATGACGAGGGAAAACGTCACATCTGCAGGAATGGGTCTTTTTTTACATTCTATTTGTTAATTTGAAAAAGGCTTTCATTATATCTAGTTTAATTTTTTAAATGGTGTCCAAATAGTAATCGTAATCGATGCTATTTTGTCATTGTAACTCAATGCAAAATGGGCCTAATTCAACAGGATAGATCCAGATGTTGAGTAAAGGTTGCCAACACACCAGCTGGTGGCACAGAATCAGGTGCCCGAAAGCAGCTGCATTTCTGACATAATATGTCAAATGAACAGGATGTTGACATATAAGAGACATATTATGTCTCTTATTCAACATCCTGTTCATTCATTTTTGAATTTATGAACTCTGACCTTGCTGTAGCGGTGTGATCATCAGGCGTTATGTTTCATGCTTTGTCTAAGCCGATCCAGAGATACACACCTGGACAGATTAAGAGGACTGAGGCCTGTATCAGTTCAGTAATAAGAGCCTTTATTTTGTTTAATCCAGAACATGCCCCCTCTGAACTTCCAGAAACAGGTTAATCACAAATATCTGAACTGCCACATAGTGAATTCAATATGAGATGCTACTGCTATCATGCTGTGCGAGGTCACGACAATATATATTTGTTCTGCTTCAGGTGAGATGTGCAGAAGCTTCATCGACTTGGCCCCTGCATCAGAGAAAGGTGAGTCCACTGCTCATCATCATAAACCATGATCAGAAGTTCTCCAACAATCCCAAGTGTTGTTAAAATGTTGAGGTCCCCATCTCTGGCTATGGGCAAAGAAGAAGATTGGTTGAAACGTATACATTTCTTTCCAAAGATATGTCTCTTGAGTGACTTTATTAAAATGATCATGTACAATTGAAAATGTGATTGCAATATAGCCCAATTTTCTAAATGTACATCTTTTTTAATTGCACATTTTGAAAGTATGGGTTTTGTAAATTAAATGTGAAATTCCAATGTCATTTTTTAACAGTTATACTATTCAATTGTTTTACTTAAATAAGCTATTGCTTGTATAAATGGAAAATACGGTTACATGTATGGTGATGTAATGCACTTTAGTTTCCAAATTTGAATAAGTATTTTATTAGTATTGTACAGTGGAATAGAACTTTCCAAATTACACATGGCCGAGAACAAACCTTGCGAAAAAATGTATCCAAATTGCATTATTGCATTTTTATTCAATTAGCATTTTACTCAAACAAAACATACTGTACATGTGTGAAAATAATAAGTTTACATTTTCACACCAATGAAATCCTTTATGGGCTTCTATATGTTTGTAAAAAAGAACTTACAGATAATTATATATAGATGATTACAGTACACTCCCTGAAGGAAAATCTGGAACTCTAGAAGTAACCTGTATATTTGTTAATCAATTCGACCAATTTGTAAAGGTGTATTATCAAACATTAATAACAATTAAGTTTAGTAAGGATAAGGATTTTCAACTTTGCCATCTGAGAAAATGTCATATCCTGTATTTCAAGTGATTGAATCAGAAGATACTAAAATAATTCAGTTCAATGTGTGTAAATAATAATGTCCACCAGATGAACGTGGCCGTCAAGAAAATGTTGAGTAAATATGTCTCCAAATGTCTACTAAAGATCTCCACTATGTCTGGTCTCTTCCTGATCTGTTCATGGATGGAGAGTAAGCTGAACTCAACATGCTGTTCCTTGCTGTTTAAAGCAGATATTTCAAGGGGAAAGAGCAAAAGAAATGTCTGGGAAAAAGTAGATTTTTCAAGCATTCACAATGTGAATAAAGGCATCAACCAATGCTGTGTGCGAAATTAGCGTCACGTCACATTGAAATGTAAACTTAAGTAGTGTTACAGAGGCTTATGAGTCGAGGATGCTCTGTAGCCGACAAACACAACCAACTGTAGTACTGCTTTCAAGCTTGACAGGCCAAATCAACTCCTACTGTTCTTACCTTTCACAATAAAAGCCCCACACATAAACATTGTCTAACTGTTCACCATAGGAAAGCATTTTGGGAAAGAATAACTCAATCAAACAGAGAATAATTCTGAAGAATGAGATGGAGTGAATCAGTTCTTTAACATTTTAGAGTATTCTGTGTTTTAATGTCTTCCTTTGATCCTCAGCAATACACCTGTTGATTGATTCTTGAGAAAGTCAAAGGACCTTCAGACATGTGGTTCCATCACATGAAAGACTTTGGACTTATTGTGACATACTGTAAATAAACTGTACATTACATAACACAATGATTAAAATGTTATCGTAATCAAATGTGTCCCCCCTTTGCAGGGATGCTGTGGCTGTCGCTGGTTTCTGAGATGTTGTACATCGTCCTGCTGCTGGTGGGCTTCAGCCTGATGTGTTTAGACCTGGTCCACTCCAGCAACGTCATCGATGGACTCAAGCTCAACGCCTTCGCTGCCGTCTTCACTGTGCTCTCAGGTAGTCAGGTTTTATTTCTAATGAACAAAGAGGATTTCAGTACTTGTTTTTATTGCTTTTTGGAACTATAGTCAAGAGTTTGACATTCCATTAGCCAAAACTTGATAAAAGATAAGCATTGTGTAGAAAGTAGGGCATGAATTCAAGAATGTAAGGCTATCAATGGACATTACATTATCTTGTTTACATATTTGCATATTTCATGAGAAGGTTTTACTGTAGTTCAAAACTTGTTGAAGCTTACCATCCTGTTTCTGAAGAATTATTTTTGTATACTTGTATTTCTAGCTAACCACATTTTTTCTTTATTGTTTCAGGTCTTCTGGGCATGGTGGCTCATGTGATGTACACACAGGTGTTCCAGGTCACTGTCAGCCTCGGCCCCCCCGACTGGAGACCCTACAACTGGGTCTACGGCTGGTCCTTTTGGTATGACTCCACACTCAAACTCAAAGATTGTACTCACACCATCATTATCCATCATATCATATAAAGCTCTGTTTTATAAATAAAGTTGATTCGAATCAGCCGGTAAGAGGCCAGATGAGGGATTCCCTTCTGCACGTAGCAGCCCCAAATAGTTTGTTGTATCTCTGCTGTCACCTCTCCTTAGCATCACTGTTTCTAAT
This sequence comes from Trematomus bernacchii, assembly GCF_902827165.1. Classification (NCBI taxonomy): domain Eukaryota; kingdom Metazoa; phylum Chordata; class Actinopteri; order Perciformes; family Nototheniidae; genus Trematomus; species Trematomus bernacchii. Next base: position 48,245 of record NW_022988066.1, on the reverse strand, counting down.
GAAAAAAATCCCAAAGCTCTCATGTTATGGTAGGATTAGGCTTTGGTGTGCAAAGCTCCAATGCAAGCCTGATTGGAATTGCATAAGGAGATGATATTTCACAATATGCACAGTATGCTGAAAAATCGTTTGCAGAAGCGAAACAATTCTTGACCTTTTGTTGGCATTAACCAACGCGCGTGAAGTACATGAGGCAATGATTTGATTGTCTGATCTCTCATGTGGCCCAGCATGCTTGAGGAGAATGAAAAAGACTTCAATGTGCTTAACACTAATCTCCGCAAACAAAAAATATTGAGAAAAAAATTATCCAAATGCAATTTTGAATTTTGTCTCTACATGGGTGTTCCCCTTTTTTAATCATAAAATCCAACACCAGTCACCACTTGTGCTGAATTACTAACCGATATATATTTTTTTCAGCATGGCCTGGGCGTCCTTTACCTGCTGCATGGGCGCATCAGTCACCACCCTCAACTCCTACACCAAGACAGTCATTGAGTTCAGGCACAAGCGCAAGACCTTTGAGCAAAGCATCCGCGAAGAGAACGCACGGGAAGCTTTTGGATATTACCGCGAACGCTCCCTGCAATCTATCTCAAAATCCGTGGAGGTTTATCCCAGCCAGTCTCTGAAAAGCAGCAGGAAAACTCTCATACCTGCGGACTCTCTGGACCTGAGTGACATTGCAGGATCTTTGGGGGAGGAGCAGTGCTGAGCGGGACAGGAAAGATCAGTGGTGACAACTTGATGAATGGAAGAGTTGTTATCGTTCAGGTGGAAAACACTTTGGAGGATTTCAGGCTGTATCATTAGCTCAACTCTTTTTAACACTGCCTTAATTGTGGGTGTGTTGTTGACATTGGAAGTCACCCCTTTTCCACTGAGGCAGTTCCAGGAATGGTTCGGAGCCGATGTCCGTTTGCAAACCATTTTGTTGTGTTTCCACTGCAGAGGTGCTGGCTCTCGGCTGCGTAAATTGGTTGAACTAGGGTACCAACTATTTGCCTGGACAGCACCAAGAGCATAAAGCAGTATACATCGGACCTTTACCTCAGAGTCTTGGGCAAAATGTACGTGACCAACAGCAGTTCATGGCAAGTACCACGAAGAGTAGAAAGTTGTTGGAAAACTTGTGCTTGCTAGTGAATCTAGCCTTGTAAGTATAAGAACAAAATGAGCTGTCCTCAGCGAGGTCCAGCATTTTGTTATTTTCCCTTGTGTTGCTGGGAAGAGCAGCAAAGTAAGCGAGGATGTCATGACGAGGGGCTAATCACTGGAAAAGCAAAAGGGTTCATTGGAGCTAGCCCCACTAGCCCTGCCACGGAAATTGTCGTGGTGGAAAAGGGGTAATGGGAGATTCTAACCAGCTGATACACTGGAAAAAACGGACATGAGCTAATCGCATTAGAGATGATGTTTCCTCTTTCCTGTAAAATGAAAATGTGAAGTATACTATTATAGAGTGAGGTGCCAAAAAACTGCAGTGATGGCCACTTTAGGCTGGCTCCAACAGCACGTCAATCCCCTAAGCCCCAATGTCAAAATGCACAACTTTACAGCAAAAATAAAAATGTTTACAGCCTGTTTTGTTCCGAGGTTGTTCTGTTTAGGTTTCCCTGTTCATAATAACTGTAAGGGGGGAGGGATTTTTTAGTTTGCATCATTAAAGAAACCTTATTATGCTTGTATTGGTTTACCCTTTCCTGTTGTGTGCTATATAGGGGTTTCTGCATGTAAATGATAACAGCAAAGGCTAAAATCCCAAAGTTCGTTCCAGAAGGAGTTTCTCTCCCCCACACCCCCTGCCGTAAAAAATAGGACCATCACTATGTAACACTTGCACTTCTATTGGCTAACGCTCCAACACATTGTATGTGATACAAACCCTCTGCTCTGGCTCCCTTGAGTTTAGACAAAAATAACAAAGAAATTAAATAAAAAACTAAAATAAGCGTCATATCCTGCTACGGTCCCGCACCAGCGCCTTTTCTTGCGAGTGAATAACCTGACCCCCGGCTCGATGAGCGAACTATAGGCGCATTCACACCGCAGTACTTTACCCATAAAGGTTCATGAGAACTTCGTTCATGAGAACTCTTTAGTTCTCATGAACTAAGTACAGATCGCGTTCACACCGGAATAAGTCCCTGGGGAAGGATTAGGCAAATGAGCCGCTGACGTCACTTCTTCTTCTTCTGCTTTGGGTTTACTGGCAGGCCGCAAACAACTTCACGGCGTATACTGCCACCCAAAGTCCCCAGCCGGAAGTCCCCAAAGTTGGGGACTGGCTTCTAGCCTTCCGAGTAAATCGCCAGAACGCCGACACCTCCTCATCTCCACCGCTTCCATGTTTTCTTTTGTGTTGCAATAAGTTAGTCTCTCTGCGTTTGTGCGCTGGGCTAATGCTAATGCTAATAATGCTAATGCGAGGATAATAAAATGGCGGCTTCACAAAACTTTTTGCCAATCAACCTTTTTCTCCCACCAAAGTCCTGCTCTCTAGCGGGGATGGAAAAGGGGGTAAAAAAGGTTCTGATTAACTAATTTTAGTTCCGGCTCTTTTTGGTGTGAACGCGACATTTCGGAACTATATCGGAACTAAAGTGGGAAAAGTACTGCGGTGTGAACGCGGCTTATGGATACATCAAAGAAAATAAAAGTATCGGAGGAACACAGACAGTGGTGGCTGGCCAATAGAGGGCGCTAGTGCGCCGCCCTCCCTAAACCACACACAAAAATATTATTATTAATACTAATACTAATAACTCACCCTTTCTTATCTCTCCCACCTGACATTAACAAGAACACACACACACACACACACACACACACACACACACACACACACACACACACACACACACACACACACACACACACACACACACACACACACACACACACACACACACACACACACACACACACACACCTGCTGTCTTTCTGCTGACACAATCTCAAACTCATACCTGGGTTCTGTTGTGTTATCTCATCGACACACACACCTCGCTTTATACTCTTACATTAGACTCAAAACAAGCCCACAGAAGAACAGAAGCTCAATAGAGAAGTCCCGCCCTTCTACTTCTGATCCATGGGACCTTATAGCCCTTCTACTTCCGACCCATGGGACCTTATAGAGAGCCTAAGTCCCGCCCTTCTATTTCCGACCCATGGGACCTTATTTCAGAAAAAATATGTATTGTAGTCAATGGCGAGAGAGAAATAATTTTTCAATCCCATTTGAATTGTGCCATCAATTACACATATGATGTTTGTCAATTTAAAAGATAATTTTGCAAGTCAAGAAAAAAAAAACGCTCAATGAACTACATCTCTGGTCTCGCACAACACACGTCACCAACACCAAGATAGCTGTCACCTTGGCACATTTCACCTCTTTCTTTCAGAATGAGGTGAAAAGTATTAAACGAGGTGGAAATCATGTTGAGAGCTGCTATTACACAAAAGGAGAGTTAGTCGGTTGCCAGCATGCGGGACCGGCTGTACAAGGTTTCGGTGAGTGTTAAACGAGTTATGACATCACTTACGCGACTCTTGGATTTGTGGTCTTTCTAGTTGCATATTTTCATAGTCTTATATATCAACAATTTTATGACAAACTGTGACTTTCTTGACTTGGAAATTATTTTTTTAAATTTACAAACATCTCATGTGTAATTCATGGCACAATTCAAACGGGATCAAAAAATTATTTCTCTCTCGCCATGGACTACAATACATATTTTTCCCGAAATAAGTTCCCATGGTGGTCCACCGCAAAGGGAGGGACTTCGGCTCTCTATGTTCCCTGTGTGACTTTAACGTTTACAACGTGACGCAGGAGTTCCTTCCTGTTCCGGTCAGACCGGTCTGACATCAAACTGCTGCTGGTGTAGAAACGGCTCACCAGCCTGCAGACTCCATTATGTATTTCCTGCTACATCTTAGCAAGAGATGCCTTTTTCATCTTGTACAAGTACACCTTTTTCAGCTCTGGTTTCAATGTCATCCCGGTTTTACGGTCTAAAAAGTGTTGCAGCAGTTTTTATCACTCTCTGAAGAACAAGAACAAAATGTATTTGACCTTTTATTACTTTAAATTAGATGTTTAAGTTTAAAATGTACAAACTACGGCCCAAACACTTACATTAGGAGTAACGTGCTGCAGCTTCAAAAACGATGAAACATATTAACAGCAATGTGCTAAACACATGCAAATAAAGAGATATCTACACTAACCTGACAAAACATGTGCAGGGTTTACTAAAAGAGCTGCATTAGCTAAAAGGTTTTCACATGTTTTTCTGAAAAAATTATTGAAAATCTGAATTTATTGAATTGTTTCTTAATCCTACAGATAAATACAATATTTATAAAAAAATTCAAATATCTTGTTTCAGAAAAATTATTTAGAGATGTTTTTATAATTAAACAAAACAAATGACTGAGATTTTCACTTGTCCCCTTATTTCTTTCATTAACAAGAAAAACCCCAACATTTTATTTTTTACAGACATGTTAATGTGGCAATCATATCACATCTTGAAAATAGAAACACAATTTATTACAAACTCAACCTGTTAGCTTTTCTTTTTTATCACTGTTCTTTGAATGTCTTTTATTTCCTTCTTCGAACTTTCATTTATGCATTCAATGTCAGGACCTCGACACAAACTGATGGACCCAAATGCACGACACAGAGACAAAGTCTTGAATTTAACACAAATGTATCTTTTATTTAAAAGATCAGGTAATTCCTTTTAACAGAGTAGGTACTGGAATTAACAAAAAGCGCTCACAAGGAGGAAAAAACTATGCATAACAAAAGAGAACTTAAGAAAGAAACTTAAGCCTACAAAATAAACAAAACTACAAAACCTGACATGAGTAACAGCGATCCTTTCTTAGCTGAGGCTTGGCACGACCATTCGGGGAAACAAACAAGACGAACTGACACAGGACAGGGGAGAGACAAGACTATTTAAACATGAGGTGAGTGGGAACAGGTGGAAACAATCAGGGGCGGGGCAGACACTGATGATGGCGGGAAAAACACACAAGAGGAGGAAGAAACAGGGCCTGAAATTAAAGACAAGAGGTAAGTACAAAATAAAACAGGAAATGACAGACAAAATACATAAACATAACTAACACATTTGACGAGACACAACAGTACCCCCCCCCTCTAGGGACGACTCCTGATGGCCAAGGCTGATCAGGACGACGATCGTGGAAGTCCCTGATCAGAGTTTTATCAATGATAAGTGCGGGAGCTACCCATAAGCGCTCCTCAGGACCGTATCCCTCCCATTCGACCAGGTATTGATGTCCTCGGCCCCGTTTGCGGACCGCTAGTAGCTTCCTGACCGTGTATACCGGGCCCCCGTCAATGATCCAAGGTGGTGGAGGGGCCTTGGAGGCGGGAACCAGGGCGCTCTCCTGAACAGGCTTGATTTTGCTGACGTGGAATGTGGGGTGGACCTTGAGAGACCTGGGGAGTCGGAGACGCACCGCGACAGGGTTAATAATGTTCTGAATTTGGAAAGGACCCACGAACCTTGGTGCCAACTTCCTGGAATGAACATGTAGGGGTAAGTCTTTAGTGGATAACCAGACACGCTGACCCGGTCTGTAGACGGGAGTCGCACGGCGGGAACGATTTGCCGCTGCCTTCATCCTAGCGGATGTCCGAAGGAGTGCCTGCCGAGCTCCGGGACAGACCTTCCGACAACGTCGGACCATGGCGTGCGCAGACGGGACTCTGACCTCCTCCTCGTTGGCTGGGAACAGCGGGTATTGATATCCATAGGCGCACTGGAAGGGGGAGAGATTGACCTTTACGGCGGTCTGAAAACCCTCCTGGCGGTCCGACAAACCTCTTACTCCGTGCCCAATAGCAGTTAGCTGCTCTTGATGCTGGTGAATTAGACTTCCTTGGGCAAACAATGCAGTCTGGAGCGCTTTTGGGTCGGCTGGGTCTGCACGACCCAGAGACAAAGTCTTGAATGTAACAAAAATGTATCTTTTATTTCAAAGATCAGGTAATTCCTTTTAACAGAGTAGGTACTGGAATTAACAAAAAGCGCTCACAAGGAGGAAAAACGTCGGGTTACGTATTGTAACCCTTGTTATATAAACACAGGCGGAGCCCTCTACTGGACTCTATGGGTACTACCTTATCATGCAAGCATTCACCTACTGAGATTTCTATAGACGTAGCCGGCCCCGGGGCGGGCCTACCTGAATGCGTGCGCATCTCACTTCCGTATAAAAGGAGGCCTCGCCTCCTGACCACCATCCTACACCACTCTTCAGCGAGCGGTATAGGACAGACAGTGCCCCCAAGGTAGAGGGCTCCGCCTGTGTTTATATAACAAGGGTTACAATACGTAACCCAACGTTATATCTCTCACAGGCTCCGCCCTCTACTGGACTCTATGGGTACAGTGGGCGGAGCCCCGATGTATGCACACACTGTCGTCCAGCACACCGATCCACCTCACTGTCCCTGACCGGCTTTAGCAGCCACTGCGCCTCACTCACCTCTCCCTCGGTTGTAACCGTGGAGAAGTCCGGGCTGCGGCCGATAGAGCACACCCTGACGCGCTTGCCTCGCAAAAAAGTGTGCTCAAAAATAGTGCTGAGGACTCCCGTGCGTCTGCCCCTAGGCAGACAGGGAAAGTCCGCAGCCCTGTATGGGTTCACTATGCACTCTCCCTCCTGAGTCCCTAAAGAGCACGGGGAGAACGCAAGTGCCCCCTACGTCCCCCCACTCAGCCACTGACCCTGTGCAGAGTGTGTAGGGACAACAATATGGAGGGCTCTCCCCCTCCTGCCCCCAGGCAGGCGAGGGGAGCCCTTCAGCCCTGTAAGGGCCCAGAGCGCATTACATCACCCCGCGACTCTCCAGGGGTCCGGAGAAATGTAAGCGCATTTACGCCCGGGGAGGGGGTCAGATGCCCACTGACCCACAGCCCCCCCCCCTCCTCACCAGTCCTGTGTTGCCACAGCAAGTACAGACGATGAGAAAGAGCCAGACATATCCAAGAGATAAAACTTTATGAAGGGGCCTGGCGTTGACCAAGACGCCGCCGTGCATATATCCTCCACACTCACACCGCTGAATAAGGCTGTTGATGCAGCCACAGCTCGTGTGGAGTGCGCACGGACCCCCATGGGACAGGCTCTCCCTGCCTGCTTGTAGGCGTGTGCAATGGTTTCACAAAGCCAGCCTGCCAGGCGTTTCTTGGACAGAGCTTTTCCAGTCACCCCGCCCCCGAAGCACACAAACAGCTGTTCAGTGCGTCTCAGGGTAGCTGTGCGCTCTACATAATATGCTAATGCGCGCACCGGGCAGAGGAGGTGTAATTTAGCTTCTCTAGCCCCCCCATGGGGTGGAAGACTAAAACCCCCCAACTGAATAGCCCTCGACCTGAACTCACTCCTTAGGCTCTTGGGCACAAAGGAGGGGTTCGGTCTGAGTGTCGCCCCACTCTGGTCACCCCGAATCAATAAACAGCTCGGGTGCACCGACAGAGCGGTTAACTCGGACACTCTTTTGGCTGACGTTAAGGCAAGTAGCAACGCTGTCTTCCACGACAGTGCTTTCAGGGAGGAGAGCTCAAGAGGCTCAAATGGCCCCGTGACCAAGGCCTCGAGCACCAGCGGCAGGTCCCACTGTGGGGCGGAGGCGTGCACCACCGGGCGCAGCCTCCTGACCCCCTGTAAAAACCGCAACATCAGTGGATGAGAGAAGGCTGACCTGCCGTTGAATCCCTCATGACAGGACGAGATGGCTGCTGCATACACCTTCACTGTGGAATGAGCAAGCCCTCTGTCCACCAGTAACTGTAAGAAGGATAAAATAGAGCCCAACTCACAAGATAGGGGCTCTATTCCCCGCTCCTCACACCAATGCTGGAATCTCAACCACTTCGGCCTGTAACAGGCTGTGGTGGATTCTGCTCTAGCTGCCTGGATAGACTGAATAACGCTGTCAGACAATCCACCCTGTCTCAGCCTGTCCCTCTCAGGAGCCAAGCCTGAAGAGGACGGCCCAGAGTGGGTAACGCCCCGATTGCACCTGCCTCTTGAGACATCGCCCCCCAGAACTGGGGGATCGCCCAGGGCTGGCCCACCTTCATCTGTGTCATTTCTGAGTACCACGGAGCCCCGACGCGATCCGGTGCCACCAGAATGACTACCAGACGTTCTCGCCTCACTCTCCCCAGGAGAGGGAGAATGAGACGCAGCGGTGGAAAGGCGTATAGCAGCTTCCTTGGCCATGGCTCGTGTGCAAACGCGTCCACCCCCAAAGGCGGGTCGTCGCTCAGGGCCATGGAAAACCACAGGGCACAGTGGCTGTTGCGCCGGCTGGCGAACAGGTCCACTTCCGCTCTCCCGAACTGGGCCCAGATCTGCTTCACCACCTCCGGGTGAAGCGTCCATTCGCCTGGCAGGGGGCCGCCCCTCGACATGAGGTCGGCCCCCCTGTTCTCCAGTCCCGGGATATGGAGGGCTCTCAGAGATAATACCACCTCTGATGCCCATAACCACAGCCTCTCCGCTGTGGCCAACAAGGCGGCGGAGCGGACTCCGCCCTGCCTGTTGATATAAGCCACTGTGGTGCTGTTGTCGCTCCTGACCAATACATGTCTCCCTTGAATTAGGGGCATGACATGCTGGAGGACTAACACTACCGCCCGTAGCTCTAGGAGGTTGCTCTGTCGTGTTTCTGTTAGAGACCAGCGCCCACCTATAGCCCTCTTCAGGCAGGTCCCTCCCCATCCTGTTCTGGATGCGTCCGTGAACACTGTGATGTAGGAGGTTACCCGCCCCAGTGGAGACCCCCTCCGGAGGTGCCCGGGAGACCCCCAGAACCGGAGGTTGCCCTCCACTGAGGGGGGGGATGGTCACCAGCCGCCGTTTGTGCCTCTTGGGATCCAAACGCAGACTGGAAAACCACCTCTGCAGGCGGCGCATATGCAGTAACCCCAATGGGACCACAACGTGAGCAGCCGCCATGAGACCCAGAGTCTGCATGACAGTTAAAGCTGTCACTGTTGCCCCCTGTCGCAGCCTGTACACCGCCCTGAGAAGGGACGTACGCCTGCTTTCTGACAGGGTGGCACGTAGCGTGTCTGCATCGAGCACCACTCCCAAATACAACGCCTGTTGGTGAGGTATGGGGGTGCTCTTTCCCCAATTGATCGCAAAGCCTAATTTGGTTAGGTGTGTGATCAATTGTGTTGTGCAAAACATTGCCTGTTCCCGGGACCCAGCCATGACAATGAGGTCGTCTATGTAAAAGAAAACTCTCATGCCCTGGGCGCGCAGCGGTTGAAGCGCTGTGGCCACACATTTGCTGAATGTGCGTGGGGATAGGGAATAGCCGAACGGGAGTCTGTTGTACTCGTAGGCTATCCCTTGAAAGGCAAAACGCAGATACTTCCTGTGCTCTGGCACAATCTCCACATGAAAGTATGCGTCTTTCAGGTCGATGGTGGTGAACCAATCGCCCGGCTGCACTAGCCCCATTAACTGTTTGATAGTTAACATGCGAAATTTCCTGCGGCAAATGTGAAGATTCAGGCTGCGCAAATCTAGAATAGGTCTGAATTCCCCTGTCTTCTTGAAAACCAGGAAGTACATGGAATAAAAACCCTTTTCCTTTTGCTGAGGATGCACCACAGACACTGCCTGTTTCTGCACCAAAGCCTGAATCTCTGTTGAGAGGAAACCCATCTCCTCCTGGGATGACAGAATTACCTCTCGCATGCCTCTGAATGGAGGTGGGACGCTGCAAAACTGGAGTGAATAACCCCGTTTCAGCGTCCTGTCCATCCACTCTGACAGTACACAGCTGAGTTTCCATTCCCCATAATATTGAGTTAATGGACAAGCCCTTAGCTGTGGGGCCGCAGCTATAAAGCTGTGATACTCTCTGGTGACCCGTTCCGCCGCAAAATCCCCCATGAAAGGAAGATTTGCCCATGGAGGGTCGACACAGAAAGGGCCGATTTTTTATTGAGGTACCTGAACACACCATCGCGCGCTCTTGTGTGAGCGCGCGCTCCACCCTAACGCTGTTCTCATTACCATGGTAACCAGCATTAACCGGAGTTTTTGTTGACGTAATGTGTTCACCTGAGGTCCCTGAACACACCATGGGCTCCTGAGAGAGCGCGAGCTCCGCCATAATGCAGCTCTTACCACTACGGTAAACTGTATTAATTGGAGCCTTTATTCTAGGCGTAGTGTGTTCCCTAACCATAATGCGCCGACTAGCAAGCCCCTGTACCCGCATAGCGCTACTATAGCACTTCCTGCGGTTTATCTCTCTCATCTGCGCATGCCCACTAGCCGTCTCCTTTACAGGAGAAATAACCGGGGTAGCGAGTGGGGAATATGTACAGTCAACAATGTGTGTGAGTGCAGGATTGTGAAAACAAATGACACTCAGACTTGGATACAGATCACCTTTTTCTTTATTAGTTTTCCTAATAAAAGGGACCTGGGCATTGAACAGGGAGGAGGTGGGATTCACCCTAGCGTCCTGGGTGGAGAGACCCGTTGAGACGCTTCCTCCCTCCGCCAGTCAGCTGCGTTTTGGCGGAGCTCCCCACCCGGCGGTTCTCTGCTGCTGCTGAGACTGCCGTGGCCGGGCAGCCCGCCCCCGTGAGTGCCGGTACGCTGGCCCCACGGGGTCGGTTGAAGAAGCGGAGGGTGCTACCGGCACGGGACCTTCGTACCGGCGTCTCTCCCTCCGTCTCACCGTTGCACTGCGCTCCGCCGCCCGCGGAGGACGCTATGCCTGGGGAGAAGCTAGCGGCAACATGCGGCTAAGCTGCAGCCTCTCTTCCTCCAGACGGCTGAAACGCTGGGTGACCGAGGCTATAGACCCAAAGAGCCCTTCCGTGGAAACGGGGGCTCCAAGGAGATCTGCTCGGTCCTTTTTGGGCAGCGCGGTGAGTCCCAGCCACACATGACGAGACGCCACTGTGGCTAAGGACATCACCCGCCCGGCTGCGGTGGCCACTCCATGGATCAGATTATTCATCTGACCTATGCAGCGGTCTGGATAATCATCCCCGTCTTGAGACGGGAGAGCGGGGGCGTCTGCTCGAGGAGTAATCAAGGAGACGCCCAACACACCCAGATTATTAGCCGCAGCCGCCATCTGTGAACCGAGCCTGAACATTTTATCCAAATATTCCAAGGCTTCCCGGTCCCGCGGCAGCGGGGGCAGAGGTTTCTTCCCCTCCGCCCAACCAGCTGATCGTGGCAACAGATGGGCCGCCAGGCTCTCGTCGAGGGGGGGCACGCCAGAACACACCGTGTCTGATCGGCCCTGCACCCTGATAATGCCCGACATGGATGCTATGGCCGCCTTCGTCCTCAATGGACGCCGCCATGTCGCCTCCACACACTGCCAGATGTCTGGCAACGGGGGCGAGACGAAAGCCGGCTGCGCCGGAAGCACCGGGCCGTAAAACCCCTGCCTAAGGCGGCTTACAGGCCTCGGTGGCAGCGGTGGGGGGAGCGGTAAGCCTACACGCTCCGCTGCCTGGGTCATCACCGCTGGGAAGTCCAGTCGCGCAGACCTGAGTGCTGGGCCCTCCTGGCTGTCGGACCCGGGGGTGTCGGACAAGGAGATGTCGTCATCCTCCTCCGCGAAGTCGACCACTCGGTCCCTCGGAAGGACGAATTCAAACGGCACGTCCTCCAGGTCGTCCATGTCCACCACCTCGAGGTCCACATCCTCTTCCTCTCTGCACACCTGCGGGCCGAACTTCCTCGAGAAGTGCTCCGCACAATGCCGGCTGTTTAGCATCGGGATCGAACAGCAGGAAGCACAGGCCGGTGTCTGGCCCGCTCCCTGCTCAGCATGATCCTGTCCCAGGCACTGGAAACACTGACGATGCGGGTCTGCTCCCGCAATCAGTCCAGGACACGACGGGCAACTACGATGCTCCAGGACTGGCTCCATTTTCACAATATCTCTCTCTTTCTCTACTTCCTTTCTCCCACTTGTACGTCTCGGACTCAGTGCTAGGTTACCACCTCCGCTCGCTGAAGAGTAAAGGATGGTGGTCAGGAGGCGAGGCCTCCTTTTATACGGAAGTGAGATGCGCACGCATTCAGGTAGGCCCGCCCCGGGGCCGGCTACGTCTATAGACATCTCAGTAGGTGAATGCTTGCATGATAAGGTAGTACCCATAGAGTCCAGTAGAGGAGCCTGTGAGAGATATAACCTATGCATAACAAAAGAGAACTTAAGAAAGAAACTTAAGCCTACAAAATAAACAAAACTACAAAACCTGACATGAGTAACAGCGATCCTTTCTTAGCTGAGGCTTGGCACGACCATTCGGGAAAACAAACAAGACGAACTGACATAGGACAGGGGAGAGACAGGACTATTTAAACATGAGGTGAGTGGGAACAGGTGGAAACAATCAGGGGCGGGGCAGACACTGATGATGGCGGGAAAAACACACAAGAGGAGGAAGAAACAGGGGTTGCGGTCGAATAGTCCATTTAGCTTAGGAACCTTCCTAACGGAGTGAAATGACCCGGAAGTCCCTCAGTGGCAGCCATGATAAGTGCCATTCGAATTCTCTAAATGAAAGGAAAGGAGGTTTCAAACGTCCTTTATAACCTCCTTTAGCTTAGGAACCACTGGACCTCCCTAACCGAAAGGAGAGGAGAAAATGCTGCCCCACAATGCCTTGCGGCCGCGGCATTTGCCGTCACACAACAGTCGGCCGTTCACGGAAACAACCGATTATGAACGAGAAATGATATCATGAAAGTTACGGTGCTTATTAAGCATATTAAAACGTATGTGGTAAGTTGCCAAAGTGCTTTGTTTTGAACGTTCATCAGTATTATAATCAAAAAGAGAAATATGAACAGTGGCGTCGCCTGGCCTGGGCATCCGGGGCTTTAGCCCCGAATGTTTTTACTGTAGCCCCGGACAATTCTCCCTCAATAATAATTTACGTGAACCTCATAATGACACAAGAGAGGACGGCAGGACTGTAATTTCCCGTGTTCAGTGAATGCAACAGAGGCATGACACCAGACCAATCAGAGAGTTGCATGGAAATAAACGTGTGCTTGTGTCATTCAAGCTCGGCTCTGTGTGTGTGTGTGGCAATAGCGCATTTAGTGTGATAGAGAGAGAGAGAGGGAGAGAGGGGGAGGGAGGGACCCATGCCAGCATGGACCGTGTTGTTAGCATCTGGTTAGCGAGCTGCACTAACGGACATAAGGAGCTGTTTGTTCCACAAGAAGCTGGAGGAGAGTCCTCTCCTCTCAGACTGAGAGACTCAGGTGAGCTAAAGGACTCTCTGAGTGTTTAGATACTTAACTTTAGTCTAAGTTATCTCAGTGGGTCTCAAACGGTTTGGTCACAAATTATTCAAAAGATTATTTCCGCGGCACACCTTCATATGATCATTATAGTTATACAAAAAATAAGAGAATAAAGGAAAAACAGTTATGAAATACTATATGGCAGTAAAACAAGAATAGAGTTTAAAAGGGGAGTGATTAGTAAAATATCCATAAAGAAAAAGTAAATCTGTTTACAGTTCTGCTTCATATGGGTGTTGAGAGAGGTATCCATAGATCTCTTCACAGTCGCGGGTGTAGTGTGTGTGTGCGTGTGGGGAGTGTTGCAGTGAAAAATGCCACTAGTGCCGCCGCCACTGTGGGCTAAGCCCCGAATGTTTTCAGGTCCAGGCGACGCCCCTGCTCAAGGGGAAGTACAAGTACCTCAAAACTGTACTTAAGTACAGTACTTGATTAAATGTACTTAGTTACTTTACACCGCTGGAGGTGGAGAAAGTATGTAAAACTCTGCAACAACAACAAAGTAAAAGTCCTTATCTTCATATTGTAGAATAAAAAAAATGCAACGAGACTTTAAAACAATTCATATCATTCAAGTTATTACCCTGATCAATAACCTTGTTTTAAGCATTAATACCTTTATTATGACATCACTGTATTTGTTGTAATAAACATGTTTTTACATATTTGTTGTTGTTATAAATTGAGTTGCATCTTTTGACTTAAACTTCCTACCTTTTTTCAACATTTGATTCCATTTTATGTTTTTATTTAATGCGTTCAAAATGGTCACAAAACCTGATTTTGATAACGTCATGACTTTACTTTCAATAGGATAATATTTTCAACATCGTAGCCGGACATTTCTTTAAGAGAGAAAAAACCCAATAATATAGGAAAAAACCTAAAGACACTGAAAAAAGGGAAAAGTACAATCTTCGTATAAGACAAGCTCCAGTGACTAGTTGTTTTTTTGTTTTCCTTTATTGAGATGGTACAATGTTTTCCTTGTCAAAAGAACGGCAGTATAGTAAAGTGACAGTATTTTGCACACACTTCAATGTATCCAGAAGTGTTTCAAAAGGCATGCTTAATACACAGGTTTTTTAAGTAATACATTTTTCCATTTACAGATTTTCAGGTAGCCTTCCAGCCACACTCCCAGTTCTCCTAAATGTTTTTGGTTACAGCTTCAGTTTTCGGAGCACCTCCTTGGTCAGCTGTTTACTGTAGTGGTTGATCTTCCAGTGTCCAGGCTTCCATCCCAGCAGAAAGCGATGAAAATCTGTCCAGGCATAAACAAACATCTCCCTCCACTCCGTCTCCAGGGCAGCAAAGTCCACATCTTTTTTCACAGATTGCTTCAGTTCACTAAAATAGTAGTCCAGCAGGCCTGGTACCCTCTTTTCACACTGCTTCTCCTCCATGCAGCTTCCTAAAAAATACACAACGTCCTTCATCCCACAGCCTCCTCCCACATACTGAAAGTCTACCGCCGCCACGTCCCGCCCACCTTCGGAGAAACAGAAGTTGGCTAACTTGGCGTCTCCGTGAACGATTGTCTTGAAGCGACATTCGTTGAGGATCTTGTCGATGTCCCCGGCAGCTGCTTTCAGCTCGGGATGGCCCATGGCCTCCAGCTCGTCGGGCCGGGTCTCCAGGTGCCAGTATGTGCCGACGGGCCACAGACCCTCAGGTTCCACCCCCAGGAAGAGAGTGTGGAAGTGGGCCAGCCAGCTGAGACAAGCATTTATTTCTCTGTCCTTCACGCTGGTCCTACAGAGAAAACATCCTTATTTATACAGCATGAAACATTTGTATTCTCTCATAATATCTCACACTTCTCCATGCCGTGGTACAACCTGACAAGCATGTAATATACAGGATGTTGAAGAGGAATGGTCAAAAACAGAGTGCTCACAAGAACTCCCAGATGTTGTTTTGGTTTTATTTTGGTTCTTTGAAAATGGATAATGGTTTAAAACGTTAAAATGCCTTGTTATGGTATTTGCATCTTATTTTATGAGCGGTGAGAAGTATTTGCATGCATACATCATGCACCCAAAGCTTGAAAACACTTTGATTCTCACACTTTTGTATTTGGAAATATGAGTTTTCTTTTTAACATCATGAAGAAGAGGTGAGATAACACGCATTACACATTTTGGTGAGTTTTTAGTGCTTATTTGTATCATATTTTAGTCTAATTTGTATTGTTTTTAAGCAATAACTAAATATGATAAAGGGGTTTTGTATTTCTTCACCTTAATATGTCCTGCGAGTGTAAAAGACATTAGCATTTTTAACAGTATATTTCCACGTATAAGATTTATGACGAGCCACCAAAACGCCTGTATTTTTATTTCGTTTGTATTTCATGAAACCTTATTCCTTCCCCTGTGTGATGGATTATATGTTCTGAAAAGTAACATGCAATGTGAGAATTTTGACCTATGACCTCAATATTGATTTATTTAATCCTGGCTGTTTATGTGGATGTATTTATAACGGAAAGTCTTTGAACAAATGTATGTTTTGCTCAACTGCTTCTCATCTAGGAAATAAGAAATGTAAAACATGATGATTCATTAGATATTAAAGTGACTGTTATTTTGTATATATTGATTGTTGTGCTTTTATTTAGGTCTTAATGTGTGCATATGTATAAATATTTGCACACATATTTGTATATATATATGTGTTTTTGTACTCGGGATTGTGGGAAACGGTATTTCGATCTCTCTGTATGTACACACAAACTGAAAGATTGACAATAAAGTTGACTTTGACTTTGATATATATTGCAGAGCTACAGACCGACCAGTATTTCTTACAAAATCTCATACCTCCTCTGATCATACCCGGCCACATCCAGGTCCTCCAGCACGATCAGCATCTCGTCTCCATAGGAACGAGCAGCCAGGCAGGCGGGGGTCCTGCAGCTCTGATTGGTGGAGAGGTTCTGGTACCAGTGAGTCTCCACCTGGTAGGATCTCACTTTACGTGTGTGTGAGCGATCTGTGTTCCAGCCGCCGGGATGCTCCGCCTCCTCTGGAAACTTGACGTGTTTGAGGACCACAGACGGCCAATCAGAGCCCTGCAACTGCAGCCGCACGATCTCCCCGTACCCGCTCCACAGCGTCTGGATCTTTGCCCCCACACACAGGGAAGAGGCCCCGCAGGCCTGCAGGACCAGATCCTGGTGCTCCGGCTTCATCTCCACTCAGAGCTGAAGATGAAGCACAGTGTGTGTTTAACATCTCTGCTCTTAAAGGTCACCTATCATGCAAAATCCACTTCTTCATGTCTTTTCTACATCAACATGTGTCCCCTCTGTGTAAAGAGATTCTGAACGTTTCAGGAAAAAAGATTCTCTCACTTTCTATCCTGATCCATTTATATAAAAACCTGTCTGAAAATGAGCTGATCAGATTTTAGCCACTTTATGATGTCATAACGATGTTTTGGCTTGTGTAACCATTAGCCAATCACCAACCAAGGCAAGGTAACAGAAAGAGAATCAGCACTTTTGAAACAGGGATGAAACAGAGATCTGTTTGGTATTTGGAGCCAAACACTTCAGAGACATGTTTTGTATATATCTGATTATATCCTATAATATGTTGATGAAAAACAGTATTATAGGGGACCTTTAACTGGACTTATATTCACACTGTACATTTATTCAAATTCAATTCAAATTCAAAGGTTTAATTGTCATATGCACAAAGCTACAGTGTAGAAATGGCAATGAAATTCTTCTGACCTGAGCTCCTCCAACAATGCAACATATATAATAAAATACAAAATAAAATAAAATAATTGTGCAAGAAGTCTATATACATGTAAATGGAATATGATATGTACAAAAACAAAATATGAAATTAAATAATTGACATTAAGACAAAATTAAATACGGTTTATTGTGGTGATAACTATTCAGATAACATTTATATTGAATTATTATGCCATTCTTCACACACTTGATGCTAATAATATCCAACTTTTATTAACAGATAGTCTACAGATTTGCATCTTTCACGGTCAACTTGTATATCTTTCACTTCTTAGTTCTGTTTCATTTTTATATTGTGAGATGTTTATGGTTATTTTCTATTTGCAATTTACAATTCAGAGGTAAATCATGTCCTTTTACTCCACTACATGTATTTAATACCTTTAGTTACTTTACAGATGTGGATGAATGATGTGAAATATAATCAAGTGTTAAATCAGACTTTAGTTCCACCTGGAGTAAATTCACAAGCTACCCTGCAGTATACAAAGTCATTCAAACTAGCTGCACCTTTACCAGCTTTGAGAACACTTTCATGATCAATCATTATAAAACATATCATATATATTATTCTGAAATGGACCAATCTGCACGATGACAACTTTTACTTTTGATAATTTAAGTATATGTTGATGCTAATACTTTCCCACTTTTACTTGAGTAACATTTTGAATGCAGGACTTTACTTGTAACAGAGTATTTACACTCTGGTACTTCTACTTTTACTGAAGTACCAGATCTGAGTACTTCTTCCACCTCTGCTTCTTCCATCACTGGGAACAGTAATATCACACACATCTGGAGGATTGTTGGTGTTTGTTATAGTGAGTCACTTACCTTACTCACAAATGATCAAGCTTGTTCATCCAAATAAAGCAGACTTTATTTCTGTTTCCTTCTCAAACATTCAGTGTAATAGATATATATATAAACCCTGCTGAAAGAGAATGAAATAGGCTTCTCTTTACCCTCAGCTTTATGTCAGGTAGCAGGAAGTATTTTCTGTGTGACGTTTATAGCAGCAAGCACACAATGAAGTCTTATGTTGATAAGTTGATGATATCCTCACCGAGCTTTTGTATGTTTAAAAAAATGTTCAATAAAAAAAAAAAAAAAAAAAAAAGCACACAATGAAGTAAGCTTAATGAACACCACTGCCACCTGCTGGGCCGGAGTGCATCCACAGCAACACTGTGTCCCTCTCATCCTGAATTTGTCTAAATGAAGTCGGCCTGGACACTTTGGGGTCAAAGGGATAGGTGCATGGGCTGACAAAAACGGTCAGTGAGTAAATATAGTATTTATTTACATTCTCAGCAAGAAGAGCAGCCAAAGACACACAGATGCAAATAAAACTTTATCTGGCAAATCTTAGTCAAATTTGAACACAGTGATGACACTCATTTTTTAATTCAGTTTGACTCGCATTTTCCAAGGACATTTCTGAAGTCCACTGCGAGAGGGACCCAAGTTCCCATCAGCAAAAACACGTCGGTTTGCTATCCTGGCTCCAAAATGGTGGAATGAGCTCCCCATTGACATCAGGACAGCAGAAAGCTTA
The DNA here is from genome assembly GCF_902827165.1 of Trematomus bernacchii. Lineage (NCBI taxonomy): Eukaryota > Metazoa > Chordata > Actinopteri > Perciformes > Nototheniidae > Trematomus > Trematomus bernacchii. The sequence goes on along the minus strand of NW_022988066.1, from coordinate 29,523 downwards.
CACATCTTCCGGCGCAGACTAAAAACTAATCTCTTTCGACTCCACTTTGAGCAATACAATTACTAACAAAGCACTTATATACTAACTAAGCACTTACATAACAAAGCACTTATATACTAACAAAGGACTGGCTTATCTAAAGCCAGTTGAGTAGCACTTAAAATGTTTTGGCTCTATGAAACCTAATGTACTTATATGATAAGCTTGTATCTTCTTGGTTGAATGCACTTATTGTAATTCGCTTTGGATAAAAACGTCAGCTAAATGCAATGTAATGTAATGTTAAACTGCACTGTAACTTTTATTCATTTTAATGTTTATTTTATTATCTTTGCTTTTTAATGACTGTTTTTAAATGCCATTTTCTTAATGTCTTTCATTTTTGTAAAGCACTTTGAATTGCCTTGTGTTGAAAGGTGCTATATAAATAAACTTGCCTTGCCTTGCCTTACCTAAAGGATAGACTTCAATAGGTACCTTTTAACACTTGTAACTGGGCTAATTTACCCCATGTTAACAAATATCCTTTGGTGGGAAACAATAAGTGTGGATTTTGACTTTATGGCTAACTTACGTGATGCTAAAAATAGGGTGTTGCATTGTGTAATGGAAACTTCTGGAGCATGTAGTCGAAACACAATGAAACACGGGGAGAGCTTGAGCTTGATGGCAAGCACTGAAGATTTATTTGAAGTTACGGACGGAGAATTGACAAAGACATTTGCTGCAGCCAGAAGTTGACACGGCGGTATCCGGTAGTTTAAAACATCAGGAGGATACGTCCCCTCCTCACCCAGAAAGCGACGCAACTTCTGGTCCAGGCTCTTGTCATCTCACGCCTAGACTACTGCAACTCCCTCCTGGCTGGTCTACCTGCATGTGCCATCCGCTCTGCATCAGCCAAACGGCTCGCTGCACCCGCACTGCGAGGGGGACCCAAGTTCCCATCAGCAAAAACACGTGGGTTTGCTATCCTGGCTCCAAAATGGTGGAATGAGCTCCCCATTGACATCAGGACAGCAGAAAGCTTACACATCTTCCGGCGCAGACTGAAAACTCATCTCTTTCGACTCCACTTCGAACAATAAAATGAAAAAAATGAAAAACGAAAAAAACTTAGATACTAACAAAGCACTTACATACTAACAAAGGACTTATATAGGCTACTAATAAAGGACTGGCTTATCTAAAGCCAGTTGAGTAGCACACAAATGTTTTGGCTCTATGAAACCTAATGTTCTTATATGATTCTGTTTTCTTCTAGTTTGTATCTTCTTGGTCGAATGCACTTATTGTAAGTCGCTTTGGATAAAAGCATCAGCTAAATGTAATGTAATGCAAGAACACTCAATATTTACAAAAAAACACAAAATAACCGTTTACTTCAAGTAAGCAGGATATATATAAAAAAAGATGATGTACATAGTGCAAATGGGAGTGCAAACATTTCCATAGCAGCGTAAAAGTAACTAGTGTTGGATTTGTTGTGTCTGTGTGTGTGGGGGGGTTTTAAAGTCCCGGTCCAGTGGGGGCAGGGTGGAGAGGTGAGATAGAGGGGAGAGAAGGGAGAGAGGGGGGAGAGGGGAGAGGTGGAAGGGGGGGGGGGGGGGAAAGGGAGAGAAGGGAGAGAGGTTATGGGCCTAGGAAATTATTTCCCCAAAACATTGTACTGCATTATGTTGTGGTGAATAATAAATATTACAAGCACCTACAAATAAAAAAGATTTCCATCCATTTGAGTAAAACATTACCAGGGCTCGTCGGTAAGCCCTATATCTGTCTAGTACAAAAAATGTAGATAGATGTTGTAAGGTGTGTATGTATCTTTACTTTGCCCTTGAACATTATTATAATAAAGTTTGCACACGTTCCAGAGATTGCACGTTTTACATAACAGGAAGAAACATTTGTATATGAATATACGGCCGAAGACATTACATTACCCACAATCCTCTGTAGCAACCATAGACTGTATAAAACAATTAAATAATACATTATTCCGAGTGTGCTTGCTTTTCTCTTTGAAAGTCATCACATAACGGCATTGTAATACATGTTTCGGCTGCATTAAATATGACATATCTGCCGTAGTTAACTCTATTTATAGAGCCCTGATGACAAGACTTCTAGACAAACAGGAACTGCCGCCAAAACTGAAAACTTGACGTGGATCTTAAATATATAAGCAATTAAACAACATCTTACATTTCTTTTCACACAATACGTCTCCTTGCAATATCAACACTAATTCGGCTGACTTTTATATTTGATCCAATTGGTAGATAGGCTGTATTTACACCATAACAGTGCACAGCTGATAGAAAGGGACACCTACTGGTTAAAGCACGTTATTGCATTTTATAATTGTATTATTTATTAGGATAATCTGGTGTTTTTGAGTTGATGTGTAGTGGAGATATCACTGTCAAATCAATCGACAGTAAGGGGAATACTTACTTCCGGGTGTACAATTCTCCGTTATCCAATGGGAATGGACGCTCACATTGCCTTTAACAGCCTCCGACACAAACGAATGCCGTGCTTCCCTAAGCGTCAAATACCGCCGCCGATGGGAATACATTGCAATCAGTTGAAAGCTCTTTGCGTCCGTTTATGAAGCTGAAGGAGCCTCGGCGCGTCACAACTGGACGCCACGGGACCCTGACCAAGCGTCGCTCCTGGACGCTTAGGGAGTGAGAGTGTGTTGGTAAACGAGACACTGGATGTAAACTCAACCTACATATTCATGTATGTTCAAACTACATAACCATATAGCCCTGTGATCACAGAGGAGAGAGGGATTCAGAGCTGAAAAAATAACATAGATGTGGGGGAAACTTCTGTGTAGCCATGCAGGAGGAGTCACCGACTCAGGAAGGAGACACGGGGAGAGCTGGAGCTTTGATGTCAAACACTGATGGTTTATTTAGGAGCTTCGGCCGGAGAATTCACAAAACAAATCAGGAGTCAGACGTTCTGACTTCACGGTAGAGTTGCCACGTCAATTCTGAAGAACTCTCCCCCAGACACATGTATTTAGCTAGTTCAGAGAGAATAATCAACATTGTGCATAACAAGATAGAATCATAACACCTCTATCAGCTGACGCCAACAGGCAGGAACAGGGAGACAAAACACTGAGAGCACAGCAGCCAAGGCTACAGGTGCGTGTGCTCAGTCAGGACAGTATGAACTGATAAACTGGGTCAAAGTTATGGGCCTTGGAAAATATTTCCCCAAAACATTGTACTGCATTATGTTGTGGTGAATAATAAATATTACAAGCGCTTACCAATAAAAAATATTCTTTTTACCAGGGCTCGTCGGTAATCAAGCCCTATATCTGTCTAGTACAACAAATGTAAATAGATGTTGTTAGGTGTGTATGTATCTTTACTTTGCCCTTGAACATTATTATTATAAAGTTTGCATTGTACACGTTCCAGAGATTGCACGTTTTACATAAGAGGAAGAAACATTTGTATATGGATATGAGACACTGGATGTAAACTCAACCCATGTGTTCATGTATGTTCAAACTACATAACCATATAGCCCTGTGATCACAGAGGAGAGAGGGATTCAGAGCTGAAAAAATAACATAGATATTATTTTTAAGAAGAAAAGACACAGACAATGCAATCAACAATTGACCAGTGAAGACTTAGCATACGTCAGGTAAATCAGTTGTTCATCTTTTTATTATTAAATCTCAATATGTTAAAAATAAAACTCTTCATGCTATCATTTTTGGGCATTTGGTCAACTATTTCATGAGCTAATCCCACTTTTAAATCTTGAACTTTGTCTGTTAAATTCAGTCTTTCAACAATTGTATAGCAGTATAACTAAATCTTGCTTTCTCCGCCTCATCAGAGTTATGGATTGGATTCTAAATCTCATTATACTTTCAAGTAAGTGTAACTCCTTTTACTTTCTCTAAGTGAACAGTCTCTGAATAAACATTAGTTTTCGTTTGACAAACCAATGTGACTTACAAGGATATAAAATGATCATTTGTCACAATACTGTAGTTTCTCTCAGCTGCAGCATGTTTTTGATTTTCTATTACACAGTTTCTCTCCTCCAGATATCAAACCAACCAATTAACCAATCATTAACTCAATCAATTACTACATTAATCAGTTAACAAACCAATCACTAACTTAATCATGCACTAACTAGATCAATCAATCAATCAATCAATTCAAATCATAATTTAAATGGCTCTTAAAATATAAAAGTGTAATTGAATATAATTTGAGTATGTTTATTGTATTTTCATTTGAAATGTATCTCCATGGCTTCTCTCCCACAGCGCTGTGCTCTCTGTCTTCATGAAAACCTGGCGAGAGTCTCAGAGTTTCTGCAGAAAGAATTGTCTCGACCTTGCCACCATAGAGGACCTGGGAGATATAGAAACAGTGCTGAGATCTGTTGAGGGCCACTACGATGATGCCGTGTGGATAGGACTCATGAAAGGGGAGCGGAGGTGGCACTGGTCCATAACTGAAAAAGATTTCTACAAGAAGGGAGAAAGAGAGTATTTAATTTGGTACATGCAAGAAGATAATCGTTTCAACTGTGGAGCCTTCAACAACGGGACACTGTTTGTCAGAGAGTGCACCACCACACAACGTTCAATTTGCTTTGATGGTGAGTGACACTTTGATTCTGGAGTCACACACACACACACACACACACACACACACACACACACCCACACACACACACACACACACACACACACACACACACACACACACACACACACACACACACACACACACACACACACACACACACACACACACACACACACACACACAATTTAAAATGTGTGCCTCTACTGTGACATGTCTCCATGCTTTAAAAAGCTCTTTATTTTTCTCATACTGCCTGTGCTGCAGCACCTCTTTTCACCCTCTGTCTGAAACCAGAGCCCAGTCTGCTCTGATTGGTTAGCTGGCCGGTTCTGTTGTGATTGGTCAACCGCTTAGAGATGTCCCGCCCCCTAGCCTATCACGTACAATGTGTTGGAGCGCTAGCCAATAGGAAAATGAGTGATACATAGTGATGTCACTATGTTACAGACGTAAACAAAGGAGTCCAATGGAGGCGTTTCAGGCAGGGGTTTTAGCCTTTGCAGACCATTTACATGCACACAAACCAATATAACGCAGTAGAAGGGAAACCCCAAAAAGCCTGTATACACAAGGCGTCTTTAAGGATCAAAACAATCAGCACCAGTCTTTCTAATACACAGAGAGACACACAAAAACGATAAACTTGTGGTTTTCTTCATAGGAGGAAAACAAGGTAGAGATCAGTACGTGCACGTTGCAAATGCTAGGACCTGGATTGCTGCTCGAGACCACTGCAGACAATTCTACACAGACCTGGCCAGTGTGAGGAATGATGCAGAGTATCAGATCATCAGGGAAGTAGCCGGGGACCAGCAAGTGTGGGTTGGCCTCTTCAGGGACATCTGGGTGTGGTCGGACCAGACATTATCCTCATTCAGATACTGGAAAACAGGCAAAGCTGTTTATACTCCATCTGACGGAAACTGTGGAGCTTTGATGAAGAGTGTTTCTGGACGATGGGGAGAACGGCTACGCGCAGAAAAACACCCGTTCCTCTGTAAATGTGGTGAGTTCTTCAATTTGATTCTTTCATATTCCCTGTTTAGTTAATTTTTTGAGCTCATAATCTAAATTATTTTATTATTTGTGAGAACAGGTGAACATACAGTATATGTCCATACAATAGTGTGTGTGTGAGCTTAAAAGTAGGGTAGGTAAGAATGGAGAAACTAGCTCGAGTAAGCTAGAATTTGAAAGTACACAACCAAAAAAAATCTGCCCCTTCCTTCAGACTTCCTTACAGAGCCCCTCCTCCAACACACACGAACGCGCACATGACCAATGAGGGCACGAGATAAGTTTGTGCACGAGATGGAAGGCTGACAGGCAGGTAGGCCATCCAATTATCTGCCGCGGGCCGAGGCAGATGATTGGTCGTGCTTTTTACAGCGCCACGGCTTCCACAGATGAAATATTTGCATATATTTATTGCCAAAGCATTTAATTTGTTCATTGCTATCAGGATGTTAAGAGCATTCCATGGAATATAACAACAAGTGTTTCTGAAGTGAATTACCTTTAACTGTGTGTATTAAACAGGAATGTTCTGTGAGCTCAGATTTTATTTCTGCTTTTTTCAACTGTAGTATGTGCTCGTGTGTTTCATTGTTGGTGTGTAGGCTACTGCCTGATGATGCTTCATGAAAGGCAGGTTTTCCTATCAATAAAATCTCTGAGAAAAGGACACATTTTAGACCCTAAATATCTTGGTTCTTCACATTGTTCAGTTGTCTTACAGACAAAAACATCTTATTGGTTATTATTTTTCTTTTCTTTTGTATTTATTGCCATTTAATCTTGAGGTAATCCAAAAGTAAGAGAACGTTCTATATGTTGATACTCTGATTTGATAGCAAATTGCTGAATAAAGCAGAGTTTATAAACTACTCTGTCTTTTCCGGTTTCATGATGGAATTAATGAAATATTTTGTGTCTCTCATTATATCAGGTCTCACTATGATGCATTTGAAAATGACTATCAGCTCACAGGACGCAGTGCTGGAAGAAAACCTTCCTGCAATGAAGAATGACCTCTTGATTCAAGTGAGTCCAAGGTCCCATTTTAAGTGTTGCAATAAAACATAGATGACATTTTGGATTTAAGCCAAATATGGCCATCTTCCTTGTCAAGATAAAAATCCAATAACAATCTGTCCCGTTTTTTAAACTGATGCAAATCATTATTTTCATAAGCTCCACTCCAGTCAACAGGCTTGTAGTAATGCACCTAAAGCTTTTTTTGATGGCCAAACATGCCAGAGGAAGAATAATTATTGCACTTTAGCCGTTTAAGGAGTAGTTTGTCCCAATACACAGTACTGTATGTCAAATGCAAGTTGCCAAAAATACCATGAAGTCCTACTGAATTTGGTCGCATATTGCAGTATGAAAACGTGCATAGTATTCGACCCACCATCTTCGGTGCTACGGAGAAGACATCACATTGACTGAAACCCTGAGAGAGAAGCAGAGCTCTCCATCTGTGGCGAGCATTAGCTCACATATTTTTACTTTAACGGTCCCCTATTATGCAAAATGCACTTTTCAATGTCTTTTATACATAAATATGTGTCCCCGGCCGGTGTGTAAGGAGACTCACAAAGTGTCCGAAAATACAACCCTCTCTCTTTTCCTCCTTACCCACATCTCTAAAAACGGGGGTACAACGGAGCTGATCCAGATTAGCTGTGGGCATGACGACATTACTAAAATGTGAATCAGAAACGTTGCTGTCAGAAACAATGCGCAACATGTTTTGGATGTAATATGGTCTGTGTTTACACTAGCAAGCAACGCTAACACTCAGAGCTAACCTGTACTGGAGAGAGTATGTGTAAAAAAGCAAGATATAAAAAGGTAGTGTCCTTGTGGTAAACATGCGGCAGAAAAAGCATTTGAGCTCCATACTGTTTCAGAAATAATCCTTGAAGTGGTTTGGAACATAATATGGCGTTTAATCACGGCAGCATTTAGCTGAGTTTCAGTAGACACTCTTCTCTTCACAGAGCTCACTGCTTGCTAGTGATGTGACAGTGCAGTTGCAGTACATACTGAAAGAAAAAAGTATGTATGTGTTTTGGAAAACCCTTTTAGTTTTACTCCTTTTACTGTTGATGTTGTTCGTGAAGCTTTAACCAAGTTAGATCCTAAGAAACCGGCTGGCCCGGACAACGTAGAACCTTTCTTTTTAAAGATAGCTGCAGATTTTATTGCTCCACCTCTCACTACTCTTTTTAACCTCTCCCTCAGCACAAACACAATTCCAAAATTGTGGAAGTCAGCGTATGTCCTGCCTTTGCTGAAAGGAGGGGAGGCAACTGTTTTAAATAATTATAGGCCCATCTCGAAATTATCAGTTCTGGCTAAGGTTCTTGAACGCCTAGTGAGTGAGCAGGTAAAGGTGTTTTTATGTACAAATGACATCCTGTCTAAACATCAGTCAGGCTTCAGAAAGCAACATAGCACCATCACTGCCACAATGAAAGTGGTGAATGATGTGGCGAGTATTTTAGATAATAAGCAGAGCTGTGCAGCTCTATTTATTGACCTTTCCAAAGCGTTTGATACCGTCGATCATCGCATCTTAAAGCAGAGGCTACTCAGTATTGGCATATCCAGTCATGCAGTGGGGTGGTTTGTGAACTACCTCTCTGAAAGGTCCCAATGTGTTCATTTTGATGGGCTGTCTTCTGAGTGGTTAAACATTACTAATGGTGTTCCTCAAGGTTCTGTTTTAGGTCCACTTTTATTCTCCATCTACATCAATAGTTTAGGTGAAAATGTCGATGGAGCAACCTTACATTTTTATGCGGACGATACCGTTATGTACTGTGCAGGTCCCTCCATTAAGGAGGCTGGTGTTGAATTGCAAGCTGCTTTTAACATTATTCAGACTCAGCTCTCAGCGCTTAAGCCTCTTTTAAATGTGGATAAAACCAAGGTAATGCTCTTTTCAAAAGCTAAAAAGACACCAGAGCCTGTTTTAGATATTTTAACTACGCAAGGAATAAAACTTGAAGTGGTTGCCTGTTACAAATACCTTGGTATCTGGCTTGATGATTGTCTCACTTTTAAATGTCATGTCAATAACCTGCTTAAAAAACTGAGGGTTAGGCTAGGTTTCTTCTACAGGAACAAGTCCTGTTTCTCGCTCGAGGCCAGAAAAAGGCTAGTCTCTGTGACCTTTTTACCTGTGCTGGACTATGGTGATTTGATTTATATGAATGCACCTGCCAATTGCCTGGTCACGTTAGATGCTGCGTATCACAGTGCACTGAGATTTGTGACAAACTGTAAAGCATTAACCCATCACTGTACCCTGTATGCAAGGGCTGGTCTGCCTTCACTAACTGTACGGAGGCTCAGTCACTGGTACATTTTTATATATAAAGCCATGTTAGGGAAACTTCCTTCCTACATCTGCTCCCTGATCTCACGGCGAATTGTAAGTGGCTACTGCCTGAGATCGCATGCTGTGGTTTTATTAAATGTGCCAACTGCTAGGACTGTCTTAGGGAAGATAGCATTTAGATGCGCAGCTCCACTGTCCTGGAATAGTCTGCAATTAAAATGGAAACTGAGCAATCTGGTGCCACTCAATGTTTTTAAAGCTCGGTTGGATGCTACTCAATCGGAAGCTGTTGGTACCTGTGCATGTGGATAGTTATGTAAATTGTAATCCCTGTAATGCTAATGTATGATGTCCTTTTGTTGTTCTGTTTATGTTTTTAATGTTTCATGTGGAACCTACTTGAGCAGGTCTCCCTTGAAAAAGAGGTCAATGATCTCAATGGGATACAACCTGGATAAATAAAGGTTTGAAATGAAATGAAATGCAGCCTTATTTTTGCACGAAAATTGTACGACATACATTGGTGTATAATATTTCATATCTGTTTATGCGACTACCATACTAAGACAATTCAACAATAGACATGTACAATTTAAGTTTAAGTTTTATTTTATTATTATTTTCCTGAATTTCTTGCACATTTTCCTGAAAAAAAAAACATATTGTGAGCTTTGCTTTTAATTTCTTTATTTTCTATTTTCTATTTCAGATCAAGAAGAAGCTGGCGGAGAAGGGTGTGAATGTTACGGAGTTACAGTGGAAATCTTTTGTAAGAACTACAAAGCAAAACTAACAATTGTAATATTAACAATGACTGTGTGCAATCTAAAATGTGTCTGAATTATAATCCTGTGATGACTTTCTTGATATACAGCAACACATCATTATCCTTATGTTGCAGTTATTATTTTTGATATGTGTTTATGCAGTGAATTATTATCTTTCTGGTCTATTCCTGCAACTTCCCTGAATGTGCATTCTCTCTATCCAAGAGGGGGCGTCTCCTCTGGTTGAACACATCAGGTTTTATAGAAGTTAACAAGAAAATAATCTTCCTATCACTTCATTAACTCGGTATCACTTCCAGCAAACATATTCTTTATAAGTTTACGGTCTCTATCGCTAGTTTCAAATCAAAATTGTGATTACTTAATAAATATTTAAAACAGTAAACAGTTTACTTATTCCATTTAAGACAATAAGCAGGCCCGCCCCTCCCTACACGCAGATCACGTGGGGCCTCACATCGCGGAGGGGGCCTCACCTCACCTCACCTCTTCGGGCCTTACCCGAAGCGCAAATGCGGCACACCTTTATCCCATTAAGCGTTACAATTCATATGCGGCGCAATTACTGTAAGCGTGCTCCACGAGCACCACCCACCCCCCCCCCCCCCCCCGGTGTTTTTTTTATGCTGAAACATTCAGACTGTTGGAAAAACCCAGAACACCTGGAGAAAACCCATTCATGAAGACTACATGGACTTAGGGGAAAAGGGGGAACAATGAGAACACATTAAATAAAATAAAAACGTGGGTTAGGGGAGTAGGGGGAGGATGTAGATTGGTCGATGAGGTGCTCCTGCGCCCTCTTGATCATTTTTGTTTGCTTAGTGGCAAATCTGGGCAATGGTTCCCCTGTCACTGTCACGTGGGCCCGCAACGCAACCCGAGAGGAACAGATCTTTACTGCAGGAGTGTTTTTTGTTGTGATTGGTGGGAGGAAGCTACGCTGCAGATTCCCTTTACTGTTCTCCTGCTCGGTGTCCCGGCTTTTAGCAGTGTCCAATCTGGACAACCGTTCTCCTGTTTCTTTCCCACGGTTCTTTGATGACTCCACCCCAGTTGGGGCAGAGTGTCGTCCTGCAGGAGCTCCCGGTGTTTTAATGGTTGGGAGGCGGGTTGGCCGCAGATCAGCAGTACTGCTCTCTTTGACCTGAAATTTGTCTTTTTCCAGGTACTGCTTTATCTTCTCCTCCGAGGAAAGGGTGCGCTGCCATCCAGAATTTGCCTTCGTGAGCAATGGTTCCCCTGTAACTGTCATGTGGGCCCGCAACGCAACCCGAGAGGAACAGATCTTTACTGCAGGAGTGTTTTTTGTTGTGATTGGTGGGAGGAAGCTACGCTGCAGATTCCCTTTACTGTTCTCCTGCTCGGTGTCCCGGCTTTTAGCAGTGTCCAATCTGGGCAACCGTTCTCCTGTTTCTTTCCCACGGTTCTTTGATGACTCCACCCCAGTTGGGGCAGAGTGTCGTCCTGCAGGAGCTCCCGGTGTTTTAATGGTTGGGAGGCGGGTTGGCCGCAGATCAGCAGTACTGCTCTCTTTGACCTGAAATTTGTCTTTTTCCAGGTACTGCTTTATCTTCTCCTCCGAGGAAAGGGTGCGCTGCCATCCAGAATTTGCCTTCGTGAGCAATGGTTCCCCTGTAACTGTCATGTGGGCCCGCAACGCAACCCGAGAGGAACAGATCTTTACTGCAGGAGTGTTTTTTGTTGTGATTGGTGGGAGGAAGCTACGCTGCAGATTCCCTTTACTGTTCTCCTGCTCGGTGTCCCGGCTTTTAGCAGTGTCCAATCTGGGCAACCGTTCTCCTGTTTCTTTCCCACGGTTCTTTGATGACTCCACCCCAGTTGGGGCAGAGTGTCGTCCTGCAGGAGCTCCCGGTGTTTTAATGGTTGGGAGGCGGGTTGGCCGCAGATCAGCAGTACTGCTCTCTTTGACCTGAAACTTGTCTTTTTCCAGGTACTGCTTTATTTTCTCCTCCGAGGAAAGGGTGTGCTGCCATCCAGAATTTGCCTTCGTGGGCAACAGTTCACCTGCATCTTTTGAACCATCACCAGCTCTGGAAAGTGTTGGCAGAAAGTGCGGCCTCACATCCACCGTGGCTAGCTGCAGGCTGCCGCGTTCCCGATACCGTTTCATTAAGCACGCCCTGCTTAGGGGGGCAGTACCACGTTTGGGCAACCGCTCATCAGTTTCTCGACAGAAGTAATTGTAATCTGGCACCTCCTGTCCGGTCCGAGCTGCTGGAAGATCCTTGCCCTCCTGCTGCATGTATTGCTGGATTTGTTTCTCTCCCTCAGCAATCTGTTTCTCCATTTCTCTGGTAGCATGTATTTCCTCTCTTACCTCCTGTTGAAGAAGGGCTTTCTTTTTAGCAGCATCGGATAATAAAACCTCTTTATGCTTAATGTTCTTTTGTCTTTCTAAATACACTTCTAGTTTATTTTGCTCCTCAGACAACCTGTCACACTGTTTCATTTGATTTAACAAGTCCAGGCTGCTCGCTTTCTCCTCTCTCTCCTTCTGTTCATTTTCATGATGTTTTTCCACTCTGTGAGTGGCAATGCTCTTCAGAGCCGCAGCCCTCTTCCCCTTCGCGTCCTTCTGCCGTTTTATCACTTTAGCCTCTGCCTCGGCCACTTCCTTGGACAACTTCACCTTCTCTGTCTGGATTTTCTGAGCAGCCTGCTGTTTTATAGCATCTGCCAGTCTTTCTTTAACTATATCCTTAGGAATCTGCCTCTTCTTGAATTGTTTTGACTTCTCCTGTTTTCTCTGCTGCAGCACTTCCTCTATGTCAGTCTGAACACGTTTAGTTTCCTTATCCTTCATGTTCAGTTTTTCAATTTCCCTTTGTCTTAGCCAGTTTTTTCTATAGATTTCCTCTTTGTGAAGTTTTAGTTTTTTATCCTTTGTCTCCAGTTCTTTTCGTTGCTCATCTCTAAGCTTCTGTTGATGCTGTTCATCGAGGGCCCGGAGTTGGTCTCTTTCTTCCTTCTCCTGCTGTCTCTCCTCTTCTCTCAACAGCTTCTTCTGCTTGGTCTGCTTAATAAGCTCGTCTTTCAGAGCCAGATTATCACGGCGTCTCTGACGAGTTTTGTCTTCTTCTTTTCTCTGAGCATCAATACATATCTGACGCATCTCTTGTTCCTTCTCCCTTCTCTGTTGGTCAGCCTTCCTCTCTCTTAGACGCAGCCATGGCTGCATTGTCATTTCTTATTTTTTCTTTTAAGAGGTCGCTATTGAACTTTCTGACATCTTCATTCTGGAAGAACCTCTTATCATTGGCTGCGTCAAGCGCTCGCTGCCAGTCCTTTCTCTTGAAATCCACCTCATCAGCCGTCTCAGACCTATAGTCCTCCTCTGCCTGTTTCCGCATCATTATTTGTTCCCGCCGCTTCAATATGCAGCCTTTGTAGATTGGATGGGCCATTTCAGTTTGTTCTGTGTTGTCGTGTTGTGTTGGGAAAATACTGTCTGTACAACCTGTGTTGTGTCTCAAATAACTGCGGAACTCAAGACTCCTATAAGAATTTGGTTCAGACAATTTCAAAGCCATTAATGACATCATCGCATCACGTGACCAGATGAATGCAGATAGTGACCTCTTCACATTCCGGGAGACATCACTTGACTTTGTCCGACTATGAAGTCATTCAAATAATTGCATTCCAAGTTGCCTAGTTACAGTTGCTAGGCAACTAACAGTATTTAATTGACACCTGATTCTAAACTAATGTATTCCAATTAAAAGTATCTTTATTAGAAGTAATAAATAGCATACATATTAGTTTTAAGTACAAGTTCCCTAATAATGTTAATTATAATCTGTAATTATAATACTATGAATTCTCAGGGGGGGGGGGGGGGGGGACAGTGCGAGCCGCAGATAGCTGCCTGCCCTCAGAGTATCCAGGCAGGAAGGAAGACAGGAGCTCACTGTAAGGATGTGTGGAAGGGTAGGACCCAAATGCAGACTATCAGAAAAGGTAAACGGTCTCGAAGCAAAAACGAGCTTTATTCTAAAGCTGAACAATAGCATGGCATGAAACACATAGGTTCTATAGAAAACTGACCGTGACCAACATGGTGGGAGACAGGAGAAACAAACAAGACTGACATGGAGGAAGACAGGAAAAACCAACAATGAACCGACAGGGGAACACAGGAAGAGACAAGACTAAATACAGGGAGGGGTAATCACAAGACGAGACACAGCTGGGGTAAGGGAGGCAGAAACACAAGGGCAACAGGTGAACACAATCAAACAATCAGACACACCAGGGAAACTAAGACAGGAAGGCAAACACAGGAAGAAGGAACAGAGAAGACACAAGGAGGAAAACATTTCAAAACAAAACAGGAACCAGAGACAGAAAAAGACAAGACAAAACACAACACAGACAGATCGTGACATAACCCCCCCCTCAAGGGACGGATCCCAGACGTCCCAAAAAACATAGTCTAATACTTCCAAAAGGGTGGGTGGAGGGGGTCCGGAGGACGGGCCCGAAAGGGGTCCCGGGCGGACGGCCCGGGGGCAAGGCAGAGTCCAAAAAGGGGCGACGGCCACAGCGGGCGAACTCAGGGGGCCGGGCATGAGAGCAAAGGCAGCGGCTCTCAGGGGACCGGGCTCGAGGGCGAAGGCAGCGGCTGGAAGAATCAGGAGGCCGAGCCCGAGGGCGAAGACCGCGGCTGGAGAACTCAGGAGGCCGGGCTCGAGGGCGAAGACTGCGGCACTCAGGGGGCCGGGCTCGAGGGCGAACCAGAAGGCGGCGACGAGACAGCTCCGGAGGACGGGCAGGAAGGCGCCGACGGGACAACTCCGGAGGACGGGCAGGAAGGCGCCGACGGGACAGCTCCGGAGGACGGGCAGGAAGGCGCCGACGGGACAGCTCCGGAGGACGGGCAGGAAGACGCCGACGGGACAGCTCCGGAGGCCGGGCAGGAAGACGCCGACGGGACAGCTCCGGAGGCCGGGCAGGAAGGCGCCGACGGGACAGCTCCGGAGGACGGGCAGGAAGGCGCCGACGGGACAGCTCCGGAGGCCGGGCAGGAAGGCGCCGACGGGACAACTCCGGAGGACGGGCAGGAAGGCGCCGACGGGACAGCTCCGGAGGCCGGGCAGGAAGGCGCCGACGGGACAGCTCCGGAGGCCGGGCAGGAAGGCGCCGATGGGACAGCTCCGGAGGACGAGCAGGAACCAGTATCGGCCGGACAGGAACCGGAGCCGACCGGACAGGCGCAGACGGGACCCCAAACAAGACATGGGCTGGTGTCAATGGGACCCCGGATGTAGCAAGGGCTGGTGTCGACTGGACCCCCAACGGAACAGGACACAGAGTTGGCAGGACCCCCGGCGGGACAGGTGTCGGCGGGACCCCCAACAGAACAGGACATGGGGTTGGCAGGACCCACAGCGGAACAGGTGTCGGCAGGACCTCCAACGATACTGGACGTGGAGTTGGCAGGACCCTCGGCAGGAGAGTAGTCGGCGGGACCTCCAACAGCACTGGACATAGGGTTGGCAGGACCCCCGGCAGAAGAGTAGTCGGCGGGACCTCCAACGGCACAGGACATAGGGTTGGCAAGACCCCCGGCAGGAGAGTAGTTGGCGGGACCTCCAACAGCACTGGACATAGGGTTGGCAGGACCCCCGGCAGAAGAGTAGTCGGCGGGACCTCCAACAGCACTGGACATAGGGTTGGCAGGACCCCCGGCAGAAGAGTAGTCGGCGGGACCTCCAACGGCACAGGACATAGGATTGGCAGGACCCCCGGCAGAAGAGTAGTCGGCGGGACCCCCAATGGGACAGGACATGGAGTTGGCAAGACCCCCGGCAGGAGAGTAGTCGGCGGGACCTCCAACGGCACAGGACATAGGGTAGGCGTCGGCCGTAGAGCCAACAGGAGACGAGCCAAGGACTGCTGGCTTTCAACTAAGGCTCGCATCGTCTGCTCATGTTGGCCCAGAAGATTTCCCTGATGGGAAATGGCGTGCTGGACCGGAACAGAGGCCGGAACCATGGCTGCTGGGGCCAGAACTGGGGCTGGAACCATGGCTGTATGGGCCGGTTCTGGAGCTAGAACCATGGCTGCTGGGGCCAGAACTGGGGCTGGAACCATGGCTGTATGGGCCGGTTCTGGAGCAGGCACCCTGGCTGCTGGGCACGGAACCGGAACACGGAACCATGGCTGTGTGGGATGGTACTGGAGCACGGTACCATGACTGTGTGGGGCGGTACTGGTGCACGGAACCATGACTGTGTGGGCCGGTACTGGAGCAGGCACCCTGGCTGCTGGGCATGGAACCATGGCTGCAGGGGCCAGAACTGGGGCCGGAACCATGGCTGCTGGGGCCTGCACTGGAGCCCAAAGCATGGCTTCTGGGGCTCGGGCTGCTAGCCTGGACTTGCGACTCCTCTTATGAGCTTCTTGGAGGCTCCGTGGACCTCCAAAAGCCAGACGAGTGCCCGAGAACGGCTCCTGGACAGGAGCAGGAAATGGGGACGGAACCATGGCTGCTGGGGCTGGAACCATGGCTGCTGGGGCCACGGCTTGAATCCTGGCCTTGCGTCTCTTTGAGGTCTTTTGGAGGCTCCGTGGACCTCCAAACGCCAGGCGGGATCCCAAAAAAGGATCAGAGAATGGAGACTGGCACTCAGGGCTACGCGAAAAAACTCTGAGAAATTCAGGCAACGAGCTCCTCAGCCATGGCACATTATCCACCTCCATTTGTGCTCTTTTCAGGACAGCCTCTTTCTCCCTGCTAGTCGAGGTTCCACTCCACACAGTATAAAGACATCGAAGGGAGTAATCCAGAGAAAGCAATTCAGCATCAAAATCAAAAACATAATCCGCTGGGTCCATAATTGGTCGGTTCATTCTGTAAGGATGTGTGGAAGGGTAGGACCCAAATGCAGACTATCAGAAAAGGTAAACGGTCTCGAAGCAAAAACGAGCTTTATTCTAAAGCTGAACAATAGCATGGCATGAAACACATAGGTTCTATAGAAAACTGACCGTGACCAACATGGTGGGAGACAGGAGAAACAAACAAGACTGACATGGAGGAAGACAGGAAAAACCAACAATGAACCGACAGGGGAACACAGGAAGAGACAAGACTAAATACAGGGAGGGGTAATCACAAGACGAGACACAGCTGGGGTAAGGGAGGCAGAAACACAAGGGCAACAGGTGAACACAATCAAACAATCAGACACACCAGGGAAACTAAGACAGGAAGGCAAACACAGGAAGAAGGAACAGAGAAGACACAAGGAGGAAAACATTTCAAAACAAAACAGGAACCAGAGACAGAAAAAGACAAGACAAAACACAACACAGACAGATCGTGACACTCACGGAGGACGAAGAAGAGAGGAAGAGACAGATGTGAGAATCACAAACCACATCCATCTTGTGTCAGACAACAACCAGATGATGAGGTCAAATGTAAGATAACCACAAGAGGGCTCCATATTCTTTATAAAACCTTTTCTAATTACTTTATTGCATGCATCTGTGCATTTTCTACCCATACTGTGCAGTTGATACAAATAAAACAAACGTATTTACACATCATAAAGATGGGGCCAATTTCAGCCTTACATCTCTTTGACACAAGGGGAATTTGTAAATAGCTTTCATCTAAAAATGATGAATTTCAATTGGTTTGTGAAGTGTTTCTGTGTCTTAGCACATACAGTACTTAAGTGGGTTGAAGTATTTTACCTTAATTCACCCTTCAGACAAAAGTTTGCATTTGTGTAGATCCTGAGTCTGCATTTGCTTTACATTGAGAGGATGAAACATTTACATTGATCAGTGGATGTGACCGACAAAGCCTGCAGGAGAAGTTTCTAGTTTAAATCCAAGGCACAAAAAAACACCGCCATGGGATCACTTTGATTTTTTTTATTTAAAACTGTGATTATATGAGAATTTAGGTTGGACAAATGCAGGGTTTGTTTGGTGAGAGCCCAAAACAATGACAAGAGAAAAAACAATATGCCAATTAATGGAATAACTTGATTGATCATGTATAAAATGTTCTTACTGACAAACGTTTTGCAGATAATAACACATTAAGCACAGGATAATTGTATAACTGTACATTTTACATTCA
Organism: Trematomus bernacchii; assembly: GCF_902827165.1. Classification (NCBI taxonomy): domain Eukaryota; kingdom Metazoa; phylum Chordata; class Actinopteri; order Perciformes; family Nototheniidae; genus Trematomus; species Trematomus bernacchii. Next base: position 11,613 of record NW_022988066.1, on the reverse strand, counting down.
AACGAATAAAAAAGAGTTTAAAAGAATAAATCCCTGCTCTGTCCGTGTCATATTATGATATATTGCTGAATTATTATAGCTGATGCTTTGAGTTGGATCTATATTGTCACAGTGAACAAACAATGTATTTGTGAAATAGTGGAGTTAAAAATACAGAGTTTATCTGGATTAGAAGTATAAAACAGCATAAATACTGGAGCAAAGTGAATCTAACAAATGATTGACGTTTTCTTTTCAATATTCTGAGCTGCTGTCATGCTATATTAGTGGAAATCTTTTTACTTGGAATCCCATTCCCTTTGTTTACAGCCAATAACAGTCCATCATCTTGGAGATAAATGACTTTCCATTAGTCAAATGTTTGTGTCTATCTTCAACGAGCTCCTTATCAATTGGCTACTTATTTACAGATAACAGATTCAAATTCAAAATGCCCCTTGTAGCCCCACTTGTGAACTCCTTGTGGGTGGCACCAATCTGGGTGGCACCAATCTGTAAGAAGCCTGGTGATTGGATACTGGACACGTCACTCAAAATATAGTCTGCTCTCATTGGTCCTAAGCCAAAATAAGCACCCTAGAAGCCACGCCCCTTTCATGCAGCATAGCACCCGTCGGAAGTTGCTGTGTGAAGTGGAGTAAAAAACGGGATGTTGAGGTAGTTTTTAAACTCTTCGACATTTCTTTGGACATTTTTTATATTCTGTTGCAGACACAGAAGAACGGTAAGTCGTGGGTTTGAAAGGAATTACATATTGCTCACTTTAATGCAAGAAAAAAGGGGAGGTCCGAAGTTAGCTAGCTAGCGAGTTAGCATTTGTAATTATTAGCCATTACGTTTTAACTATCAATAAAAAACAACAACATTACAGTCTCTTACATCGTGACATTTTGTTAAGCTTATTCTATTAAGATGTCTGTTTTGCTAGTTATTGTTGTCAACCAGTGGCGTCGCCTGGCCTGGGCATCCGGGGCTTTAGCCCCGAATGTTTTTTCTGTAGCCCCGGACAATTCTCCCTCAATAATATAATACATTAACCGTGCTTTACGTGAACCTCATCATGACACAAGAGAGGACGGCAACACTGTAATTTCCCGTGTTCAGTGAATGCAACAGAGGCATGACACCAGACCAATCAGAGAGTTGCATGGAAATAAACGTGTGCTTGTGTCATTCAAGCAATAGTATGAAGCTGCAGCCTCGGAGGATGCACTCTCAGGACCGCACACTCTCAGGACCCTAGTTGTTTTGCAACATCGCCACCTAGCGGATTGGATGACCGCAAAAGTACAACCAGCGAGTATTGAGTCTCATACACTGCGAGTCTCTTTAGACATTGTAATGCTTGTTATTAACCATCTAAAAATGCATGAAAATATGTTTTTCTTACTGAAATTACATTATTATTATTATTAACAAGTTGTTGTTAATATGTTTTTGATTTTTAATAACAAATGTATTTTGTATGTCAGATGTAAAAAGATAGTCTTTTATATTTGTCTTATCAAATTTGACATACAACATAAATATATATATATATATATATTGTAGTAATAATGATATAATCTATTTATAATTGTAAATGTATATTGTATGTAGACATACATTTAGATGTATATTTTGTTAAAACAAAACAAAACTGTTAATTTAGTTTTTGGGAGAAGGGGTGGGGTTAAATAAGTATAAACTCCTTTGAATCAATTTGATACTGCTTATGTTTCTACAGTATCATAATTCTCTTGTTTCATTTCATTATTATATATATATTTTTTATTGTATTACACGTTCGAAATAAATCAAATCAAATGTGTCTTTGAAGAGATGCTAGATTACTCAAAAACAAATGTTAGTGTGTTTATGCACCAGGCTGCAAAAGATAAACATGCAATTTGACGAGAGGAATTTCAGTGCAGAATACATTTTTATTTATTGGGCACTGTGGATTCTTCACTGGGGTGAGGCGGGGTCTGCTGTTCCCTCAACCACCAGACAACAGCTCCAGCTGCAGTACCCCGGGAAGCCCTCTTCTGAGTAAAAACCCTGTAATGTTCCTCGCCGTCCACTTCCCCGGTAGCCTGTGCCAACGTCCTTATACAGGTTGTCGCAGTAAAAGCACCTGGAAATTTGGTAGGCCTTCCGAAATTCCTGTTTGTGTCCCTCTGAGAAGACATTCCAGTTGACGACACCTGAAGTAGAATGTCATAAGAAAATTACAATTCAGACAGAAAAACAACAAAACCTTCCTTAATTTAGCTGACCTTACTCTTAGTCAATCAACTTCATAATACTAGGATAGGAGAAGCAGAAGTAAAGACACTTTATAAACTTACTGTCAAGCCAGTTGAAGTGGGCTTGAGAAGAAGACACCACCACTTCCGAATCAAAGGCATGTCCATCTGAATGAAATGTGAAAGTGACAAAGACATTTTTTGATTCACAATGTCCATACTAAATCATTTTTCTTCAAGATGAACTCTAAATGGGTTTGGACCTTGCTCAGTTTGGCTGGGTGGAACATATTTGAGGCACAGAACGGGCAGTGAAAGACTTTGCAACATGTAGTGCATCGTTGTAAATCGGGCAAGGATCTCCCCTCTTGGATTGAAATATGCATCTTGAAAAAGAGAGAGCCTAATTGGTCAAACTGAACATTTTGAAATACTTTCACAGACAGACATAAATTAGGCCTAATTGTTAGATTCTGACACGACAGATTCCAACCTACAGAATAGGCCGACATAATAACTGACTAAAACACCTCATGCAATATTACAAAACATGTCAAAATGATGAGACTGTCTGATAAACAGTAAACAGGCAGTCAGCACAGTTAAGATTAATTACAATGAATTCAAATAGTAATACAATGACTATTAAAGAAGCATTTACACTGAAGACAGAACTTATATTAGGCTACTGCTGATTTAATGTAGCGGACAGACAGATCATATTGACATGCTTTTGTCATCCTTTGAAGTTTAATTAATTAGCTGACTATAATTAATGATCAGGGTTGGGAAGTTTACTTTTTTTAAATGTAGGTTACAGATGACTAATTACCCTGTTAAAAATGTAATACGTAATGTAACTGACTATGTAACTATTTGTATTGATAATCTAATGTTAATTATGGTTCTTTTATGTTTTTTGTGAGTCACTTTGGATAAAAGCCTCTGCTAAATAACATAACCATAACATACGGTTTCATTAAACAAATAAACAAAAAGGCTAACAGTTGGTTTTGCAGCGAGTCATCATAGGCTAACAGATGACATTTAGCACGTGTTGCTTGTATTGCTGTCCAATTGAATACACCAGAATAGTTGTTAACTTTAACCTGTTAAGCCCTGAGCCTGTTTTTCAGCTTTCAGGCTTGAAAATGCCACTTCCACAACAAAGACTATATCTTCACTTCTAAAAGGGGGAAATGAATAATCTTTTTTCTCAAAGCAAGGTTACATCTGTGAGTTGGATGAAGAAGTGTCAGAAATCAATATAGATGTTTTTATTTTAAAATAAATTCATATGGAACATAGTAAAAACATGTAAATTCTATCTCCGCCTAAAAAAAACCCATTACAGATAGTGAAAACCACCCTTGGATGATGGGTTAGTAGACTAAAAGCTTTAGGAATCCAAAGTACAAAATATAATAAGTACCCTGTATCAAGATTGATGCAAAACAAGATAAATTTGACCTTTTTAGAGAGATTTAGAAAAATAAAGTCCAGGCGGACTCACCTCTGGGTAATTTGGGAACCATCAGTTCCATTTGACCTTTTTCACTGTAAAAATCATTTTATTACTTTGAATTATCACTATAGGTATTCATTCCATCCAAATACAACTGTTGTAAAAAAAAAATATACAAAATGAAGTTTGACTCCAACTGGAGCAGATTTATTTAAAACTTTACAATTTAGCATGCCATTCCTCGTAACAATTTTTTTTGGAAGTGAAGCACAGAGGGACCTCACACTTCCTGCAGTACACAGCTGTCTTCACCTTCTTTTTGCCAGCATCATGGCAGTTCCTGCAGTTCTTCCTGATCCGGACATCTTTCCCATAAAACTTGGGCCCGCATGTGAGTGGTGGTGGGGGTGGTGGGGGTGGTGGTGGTGGTGGTGGGGGGGTGGAGGTGTTCCAAATTCCAACATTTCTGCAGCAAGCTGCTCCCTGAAAGTCTTCTGTGTGTGTGGCTTTGTCCTGCTGGGGTCACTCGTCATCTTGTGCAGCTCCTTGTGGAATCACCTGGGAAATTGAAGTTATATGGCCATTTCTTCCTCCAGTAGTCCGATCGGTTGGGAACGGTGACGAGGCCTGAGAAAATTATAATGGACAGGAAAACATAGAAATCCCTCACAGTCAGCATTTTCCAAACATGCTTCTTTCCAGCCTGCAGTCTTTTCAGGGCGTTGGCGTTCGTGTTGGAAATGATTGTATGAACCACTGAAGCGCTAAAAAAAAGTCTGAAAATGGAGAGGGGAGACCATGCTACAGTGGGGTCGAGCGCTGGGCCTGGGACCCTGGCTGGTGTGAAATTCAGTGGCTCTGGTGTTTGGTCATTCTCCTCTCTGTTGTGCCACCCGAGTTCTTCTTCTGTCATTCTGGAAGAGGAAGAACCTTGGCCACGCTTCCTGCGTTTTACACATTTATCTGATGCTTTTCCTTTTCCTGGCTGAGGAGCGGGAGCCCCACCTCGGCCACGCTTCCTTTGGTTTACAGATGCATCTGACGCTGCAGAAAGCTGGTAGAAACCAGACGATGGTAAGTGAGTGCTTTTTGGATGCAGGCTGAGTGGCCAATACTGGTGCAGATCTCTTTCTGGAGGAATGTGATGGTGAGGCAGGTGTGGCAGGTGTGGTCTGGGTGAAAGTAGGCAGTGGTGAAGCCATTGCATCCTCATCTCCATCACTATGAAAAGAAATGTGGAAAAACAAAGAGATTAGATTAATTCCTGTAATTCCTGTTTCCTTGGCAGTAAACATGCCATTTTGAGTGTGTGAATGAAACCCATTTAGTGACTATAGAGCCATTTCATCCCCATCACTTTGAAAAGAAACACTTTTTTTTTTTTAGATAATGTCTCAGGGCTTCTTAAATTTATGAAACTATTAATGTGTAGCACCAGATTAACGGTAATAATCTCAGCTAACTGAAGATATGAACCATTTTTAGCTAAAAGAAACACAAGAGTAATACCAAGCCTTAGAATTAGCATTTTGCGAAAAAATGCTAACGGAGTTTTGCACAGCACTCACTGTCAAAATGCCCTTATTACTTATCGTAACTGCACAAACAAGATATCCGATTAAAGCTGAGACTCCACATATTCCATACATGTAGTGTCATCACTGTACGACCCCGAATTTGCGGAGCTTTCAGCCAGAAAAGAGAAAGTAAACAACATCCGGTTTCAAAAATATTACAATAATTACATCTTACCTTTTTTGATTTGTGATCAAAAGTTGTGTTCAACGGAATAAAAACGCTGCCCAAGGTTAATCCAATGTGTCTGTGTCACGTAGAATTTTTTACTGATAATACATCATCATATTTATGGCAATAAACTGGGTATAAAGTTTTGCAGTCAAGGCTTGTACTTTCAGATGTGCTTCGTTTGTTATTGCCGAAAGCTATAGCTAACAAATAATTGTTTTTAGTGCCTTTAATCAGGGCTGCCAACATTTGAGTTCAGCTTGGAGTGAGATCTTTTTTTTTTGGTGTACAGTGTTACAAATGTATTGAACAAGTACAAACTAGGGTTTCCCATTAATGTACCGGGCGCTACAGTGGAATACGCACATACACAGTGTACCCGCGACTCATACAATGAAGGCTCGATAATCAGCTCACAGCATATAAAATGGCATATAGGTGTAAGCAGAGGTAAAGTGCTATTTTATAAGTGGAGGTGGTCCTCACCTCCTCTAGCAGGGTCCGGGGGCATGCTCCCCCGGGAAGATTTTTTTTTTAAATATTGAAGTTAAATGCATCAATCTGGTGCATTTTGAGAGCAAAATGAATTTAAGGATACATCTCTCAACACCCATATGAAACAGAACTTTAAACAGATTTTCTTTTTCTTTATGGATATTTTACAAATCACTCACCTTTTAAACTGTATTCTTGTTTTACTGTCATATAGTATTTCATAACTGTTTTTCATTTATTCTCATAAATGGTGACCAAACCGTTTGAGACCCACTGAGATAACTAGACTAACTATCTAAACACTCAGAGTCCCTTACCTCACTGAGCTGTAGTTATCTCTCTCAGTCTGACAGGACAGAGCTCTCCTTGTTTTAGAAACAGCTTCTAATATCTGTTAGTGTAGCTAGCTAACCAGATGCTAACAACAACAATGCAAATAGTGAGTTTGGTAGAAATATACTGTATAATAGTAAAGTTATTGAAGATAATGCCATATTTGAAGATTTTACATTATAAATATTCCCCAAAATTATTCAAAAGCATATTCTACCAAACTCCTTTCTGTAGTATGACACACAGGAGACTATTGATGTGTGTGGTGAGTTTGGTAGTAATATACTGTATAATAGTGAATATTATTGTATTCTCTTTTTTCGGAGTTGCACTTTGCAGACGGTCCCTGAGCACTCGTTTCTTCTCCGGCTGCGGATAGAGACCAATGTAATATGTCCAGCTCGGAGGACGGCGCGTATTGGCTTTTTTTGATCAAAATGTGATTGTAGTTCGTTGTCAACCTTACCACGGTACTTAGGAGACGTCATTTGTGTCTGAATAACGTTTTGTTCATCAGTTATTGATCCGTGAAATCAGAATCTCCCAATATCGTTCCAACTTGACTGAACTAAGCCAGAAGACTGTCTCATTTCGTAGACCGCTCGGTTTGCTGTTCCTTCACTTTATTTTTTATATTTATATACATTTATTTTGGACGAAAACTTAACGTGAGGAAAGGCAAGTGTGGCGTGAGTGCGTGAGATATGGGTTAATTGCGTGACTCTCACGCTCAATGCGTGAGTGTTGGCAGCCCTGCTTTAATACTGTTAGAAGCTATCATAAGCTAACAGATGTTTGTTTGTATTGCCTTAAGACTATCATAGTTAATGTTAGCTAATCACACTTCATTTCAAGACACCGGAATTGTTATTAATGTTAAACAAATAAACCTTTAAAAGCACTTCACACTACTCACACTCTGCGTTGTCGTTCATATTCATGTCTCCTGCTCACTAGGTGGCGATGTTGCAAAACAACTAGGGTCCTGAGAGTGTGCGGTCCTGACCCCTAGATTCCACCGGGTCCGTCTGCGGCGCGTTACGGCTGCGCCGCGGTGCTCACGGCGATCGCGGCCACTCTAGTCAATGGGTGCTATTCCACCACACGCGGCGCGTTACGGCTCAGAAGCGTCCCAGAAGCGGCTCGGCGCAGGGCTCCTCTAAAATTAGGATCGAATCCTATTTTTGTCGCGGCGCAGCCGTAACGTAAGGTCGGGCAGGCAGGAAGTGGAACCTTCAGAGCATATATAGCATATTTATATAGTTATATACACACACACAAACTAATTTTGCAGACCCTATCCCTCCGTAGTCTTTCAAGTAGGAGGAGAAATGCCAGCGTTCTCCTCCGGTTTACAGGCACTGTGTAAATTATATATATAGAATAATTATGATGATGAATGCATTTTTTTACCACTAAAATACAGCAACACATCTTTGATTCATGTCGTTTATAACTGGAATATTACAGTTATTATTAACTTTGTCTGTACAAAGTAGCCTGTCCAGGAAATATGCCCAAATCAACAAAAACTGCGAGCCGGCAGGCAAGACGCTCCGCTTCTGAAATGCTTCTGAAACGCGCCTGGTAGGGTATGACGCCGGAGGAGGCCGGACCAAAACCGCAACGCGGCGCAGACGGACCCGGTGGAATCTAGGGGTGAGAGTGCATCCTCCGAGGCTGCAGCTTCATACTACTCCATTCAAGCTCGGCTCTGTGTGTGTGTGTGCAGCGCATTTAGTGTGATAGAGAGAGAGAGAGGGAGAAAGGGGGAGGGAGGGACCGCTGCCAGCAGGGACCGCTGCCAGCAGGGACCTGTTGTTAGCATCTGGTTAGCTAGCTGCACTAACGGACATAAGGAGCTGTTTGTTCCACAACAAGCTGGAGGAGAGTCCTCTCCTCTCAGACTGAGAGACTCAGGTGAGCTAAAGGACTCTCTGAGTGTTTAGATACTTAACTTTAGTCTAAGTTATCTCAGTGGGTCTCAAACTGTTTGGTCACAAATTATTCAAAAGATTATTTCCGCGGCACACCTTCATATGATCATTATAGTTATAAAAAAAATAAGAGAATAAAGGAAAAACAGTTATGAAATACTATATGGCAGTAAAACAAGAATAGAGTTTAAAAGGGGAGTGATTAGTAAAATATCCATAAAGAAAAAGTACATCTGTTTACAGTTCTGTTTCATATGGGTGCTGAGAGAGGTATCCATAGATCTCTTCATTTTGCTCTCAAAGTGCACCAGATTGATGCTTTTAACTTCAATATTTAAAAAAAAATCTTCCCTCAGATATGAGGAGCCACTGAATGTGTGCTAACAGCTAACGGCTGATGTGTTGGGACATATAGCTGTTAGCACACACTCAGAGCTCACAGCTCCTCATATCTGTTCAGAAACTGGACAAAAGTTAAACATGTACAAACCACAGAGTGTCTATGTCATGGCGAATACAGTCGCTGCTTTATTTATGTCTGTATGACGCTGTTGTGAGTGTGGACGGAGCAGCTACAGGTTAGTTTAGCCTGATCGATCCGATTCCATTCAGAAAACACGCATTTTAAAAGCTTTTCGCCTGCCGTCTTGTCTGCAGACTTGTCAAAGCATTAATTCATGGTTTTTACTAACCGGTATCAGTATGTAGTTACTTCGGCATCACTTTGAAACGTGTATTACAATTAAATCATGGTCAATATGTTCATTTTGTTGTAGTTGGTATCTCCCATAGGATTTACATGGAGATACGCCCCGCCCCCTCTCCAGCGCGTCTTGTTTGAATGACAGGAACAAACACAGCTGACAGCCGCCGTGAAACTCGAGCGATTAGAGCGATGCGAATATTGGGTAGTCTACCATAGTATTTACATGGAGATAAGCCCCTTAAAAACCATGAATTAATAAAGCATTAATTAATGTTTTTTTTGCATCGCTCTAATCGCTCGAGTTTCACCGCAGCTGTCAGTGCTTACTCCTGTCATTCAAACAAGACGTGCTGGAGAGGGGGCGGATCGATCAGGCTAAACTAACCTGTAGCTGCTCCGTCCACACTCACAACAGCGTCATACAGACATAAATAAAGCAGCGACTGTATTCGCCATGACATAGACAGTCTGTGGTTTGTACTTGTTTAACTTTTGTCCAGTTTCTGAACAGATATGAGGAGCTGTGAGCTCTGAGTGTGTGCTAACAGCTAACGGTTGATGTGTTGGGACATGTTGGCTGTCGGGTGCTGACCGATCACGAAGCGTCATTTCTTGACTGGCAGCAAAAACAACCAATCACAGCAGTGCTTCTCTGGCTGGCTCTGTCCAATCACAAACAAGAAGTGTTCTCCCTAAAGGAATACCCTTTCCGTCCAATGTGAAATGCTGTTGTGTTTTCTGAAATGCTGTTGTGTTTTCTGAAATGCTGTTGTGTTTTGTGAAATGCTGCAGCGTTTTGTGAAATGCTGTTGTGTTTTCTGAAATGGTGTAGCGTTTTCTGAAATGCTGTTGTGTTTTCTGAAATGGTGTAGCGTTTTCTGAAATGCTGTTGCGTTTTCTGAAATGCTGTGGTGTTTTCTGAAATGCTGTTGTGTTTTCTGAAATGCTGTGGTGTTTTCTGAAATGCTGTGGTGTCTTGCACTTCCGGGCCACCGTATCAGACAATTGTTTTGTCTTTTGAGGTACAGCCGCAGCAGAGAGTCTGAGTTTGAAGAAAACCCTACAATTGTATTCAGTGTTGTTTAATCAATCAATATTTACTGGTCTTGAATTTCCTCACTGGATTACAAAATGCTCGAATCTTATTGTACAGGGACATTATGCAGATTTCATCAACTGAAGATGAAAATATAGATTCAGCGATATGTACCATTTTAAGGAAATAGACTGTTAGTGGTATTGACCGAAGCTCCGCAGCTGTAGCTAGGCGCTGCTAATGAAAACTCAAGTGCTCAATTTGTTACTTTTGCTTTTTTATTAAGAATTGACCAAGCATATCTTCCTCTTCGAAATCCCAGTTGTACTTCGCTAACACGCAGTGCCTGCGAGAGTGCGTTTGATTGTTCCCACCCTTACCTCATTTATGGACTAGGTCATGTTAGACAAGCAATCCAGTGGTTAGTTTTAGGGTAAGGTTTTTTTTATTTATTCACTTTAAGAGAAAGGGATTTCAGAAACAAGTCTCACAAGTTTGCCTCAAGGTAACATTAACAAAAGCTAACTGTTGTTAGACTATGTTCCCTGCTTCTAAACTTGTGAAATGAATGAGAAAAATATGAACAACTCTTCATAGAGCCACATCCACACAGCTTTAAAGTTGTAGGAAGCTGAAGCACTGCATTCGTGCCAGCGCCTAGTTGTAGTTTCTAAGGTATTAGAAAGTTGTTTTTTCTGGAAGGGGTTTAGCATTTGATCAATTCCCTTGGGATGCCATCAAGAACTGTTTTTACAATCAATAGTGTGTTTAAGTTTCCAACCCTGCTTCAAAGGTCCATCATACAAGATGGGGGATCTATTGGCAGCTGCTGATAATAACATTCATCACTATGGTTTACTAATTGTTGTCTTTTTGTCCTCTAGGTTGCACTGCCACATCTACAGTAGCGCAGAATGGACAGAGGAAACATGATTGGGCCTCAAGTTTTTTGCAGCCAATATACATTCTCCTACAAACTTGGGATAGGAGGGTGAGTGAACAAGTTATCCATTGGTTGGAACCTACCATTGTTAGACGTACTAAATCCTGCACACTGCTCCTTCAAATGGACAATGTGAACATATGTCGCCATTTTGTAATTTCTGTTATTTTCAGTTGAGAATGTTTCAAAGTAATCTTAAAAAATTAAACTTACTTTTTGTTTATACTGTTTATAAGTAGATGTTTAAATATTAAATGCTGTATTCATTAATGGTTGTATAATTCTACAAATATTTTTATATTTTAAGTTTTAACATTTTTATAGTAATTGTTCCCTACAGAACATTTTGTGCTGTCTTTTTATTGAACGTCTTTGATTGGAAAATGTTAGAAAAAAGCTGTAAAATAACAGTATTCTACCTGTAGAACTTTAGGTTCTGCATTTACTTTTGTGTTTGATCATAAAAATCTAATAAAAAAAATGTAAAAAACAGTTTTTCTCATCAGAACTTTATTTAAGGTATTTGAATGTAACATTTTAAGACAATGGATTTTGAAAAGAGAGGAAACATCTGTAACACTACAATGTTTTCCTGTAAAATCTTTAAGGACAATTCCTGTTTATTAATTGCTTTAGCACTTTATTTCAGTGAAAGTATTTTACTTTAATTTAAGGGTTTTTGTTTGGCAGTTTTCTTTTTTACAGTGTAGCCTATTTGATTTGA